>NC_135343.1:77167145-78634934 GCF_023851605.1 Tamandua tetradactyla
GCAACAACTGATCAAAGCCTCCACTGATCACTTATGTGATTAATTCATGGCAGAAAAGCAAACTTTCCAATGGTCTCAAGCACATAAAAGGCCTTCAAGGCACTTTAACACTAGTTTCTAATAGTACCTGGTTTCCATTCCCACTTCCAGCTTCCCATTAAAAGCCTAAATAGCAATCAAACCCAGCCAATCAGACCACATCAAATGAAGAGAGGGTGGGGTGATAGAAACTGAAAGTAACAGGTTGCAGTTTAAATTATTAGCCAATAATTTGAACTACAAGTGAACTACATCATCTTGGACTGGGGAAAACAAACTGCGTAAATAAAATTTTACTGGAACAAACCTACACTCACAAATTTATACACTGCCTGTGGCTGTTTTCATGCCACCACGGAAATAAGGCAAAACTGAATAGTTGTGACAGAGACCATAAGACTTGCAAAGCTTAAAATATTTACTATCTGGCCCTTTGCAGAAAACGTTTGCCAAAATTTAACTTAGGAGAATAAACTACTTGCTATCAAAATAAAATTTGAGATCTGTAAAAATAACCATTAACTAGCTCAGGATACTGATCATCCCTATTGGAATATCCAAATATAAACACTGGAACATCAGAATAGTCCTCTATCCTACTTCTGTATGAGATGTGTTGCCCACCCAAAACAGAGCATTACTTACCTGCTAACTGAGCTAATCTTTAGCATACATTTCTCAAGGACTCACTCAGTAGAAGAGCGAAGAATCCATGAAATGCTGTTCTGTGCAATCTAAGGTAAAAAAAGTTGCTGCAAATAACTTAAAATGTATATAAAAGAAGCAACTCTATAGAACTACATAGTAATAACCTTTACATTTTAGATTCCAAATACAAAACACTTTTAAAGGCACTTAAAGTAGAAAAGCTTAAGTTCAACAATTTAGGTAATATTAATTGCATTAAATAATGCAAGTTAATTTCCCTTTTGTGTTAAAAACAAAACTTGCCTTTTTATGTATGTAGAGCTAAAATCAACACATAATACTGTATTCTAATTCAATCATGTAGCTTCTTAACATAAGTGAGTGACACCAAAATCTCTAAAAAGCAGTCATAACATCAAAGTATTTGGAAACTGGAAGGTGCTTGAGAGATTTTATACATTTTACATTTAACAGATAAGAAAATTTCCATGTGACAGGAAATACCTAAGGACAGAGAGAGAATTAGTGGGAAAGACAGAACTAAAGCCCAACAACTCAACTATCGGTTCAGAACTCTTTCTACTTCATGACTTGATATGAAAAATATGCCTATATTCTAAGAAAAGGTGGGGTGATGTCGAATATTCTAGAATTTTTAAAGTACCATAAACATACTCCCAGGGCTACAATCCACTCAACTTAGGCAACTTCTTGTCTTTAAAAAATCAATCAACTGCAAAATACAAAAGGAAAATATAATTCATTGTAAAGTAATGCTTATAGGATGATGAACAACCAATTAAACTGCTTAACAAATTGTTAAAAATTAAAAAATAATACTGGTGAAGGTGCAGTATTTTGGGTGCTCACACATTGCTAATTTGTTACAATCTTCCTTAAGGGTAAACTGGCAATATTTTAAATAGCTTAAAAAGTTCTTGCCAGTAAGCCAATAGTCCCATTTCCATGAATATAAACTAAAGAACTAGTCTAATATAGAGTTCAAATTTTATATACAAGAATGCCCATCCCACTATTATTTATAATTGTGAAAAATTAGAAACAACCTAATATCCAAAGAAAGACTGGCTAAATCATGATATATTTACACAATGGAATATTAGGCAGCCACTTAAAAGAAATCACATTTTCAAAGTTACGGGGAAGTGCTTATAAGATAATGTGAAGTTATAAAATGCAGGGTACACATTTGTATGGTCAGTATAATCTCAAATTTTGTTATTAATCACACACACAAACATACACACTCTCATACATATAAATAGCATAGACAAAGGCTGAAAGGAAACACAGCAAAATATTAACAGTGTTATATCTGGGTAGTGAGAATGCAGATAATTTTTTCTCCTTATACTTTTCAGTATATACCAAATTTTCTATAATAATCATGTATTAGTTTTATACTCAGACAATATTTTTAAAATTCAATTTACTCAAGTCAATTTTGAAATTTTTAGTCTATAAAACAAGGAATAAATATCCATAGTACTCAAAAATATATCTAAATAATGGGAAATAAATTACTTTGTGTAAGAGTATAATTTCTACATATATATATAGACAGCTAATTTTGAATCTGAAAGGTAATACTGTTTTATTTCAATTCTTAAGTATAGAAAATTGATATTTAATAAATAAGAAATGCAAATCTTTAAATAAAATTGGTGCAAGGCATCTAAAAGTTGTGCTATTCTGGTATAACACTAAAGATATAAATGCTCTCCAATGTAATATAGATACCCACAGTATTAGGTTATAATAGGTATAATCTAGTACATGCATGAAGGCCAATCATTAATAAAATAAATTAAAATTATCTTTTTGCCAAAATGGTTAGAAATGGTCTATGCTTAAGAAAGAAAGTAATACAACACCATACCATTATTTTAGTTGGAAGAGCCTCACCAAAAATCATGACAAAAATTTTTAGAGCTATAAGAAAATCCAGTGTTGTTGGGTTTTGTTGTTGGTTGTTTTCTTTTTGGTTGTTGTTAATTTCTTGCTAAAAATTCAAGTAAAATGGTAAATTGCTTAAAGTACTGGAAAAGAAGAGCAGTGCATGGTCTGCATTGCAACACTCTTCAGTGTTTCCTCATTTGCAGTCTACTGTCTGTTAAACAGGAACTTTGACAGTAAAGGACTACATCTCTGTTCTTTCACCAATCTCCAATCTTAAATTTATATTCTATTACAATATAGTATTTGACACAAAGGGATGTCACACACAAAAAGAAAAACTATGTAATTTTAAAAACTAACTTTAAAATTATGATTCTAATTTCTGTGATAATAAAATCACATAAATATGTAAAATATAAACTACATCCTAAAATATTTTTACATAAGATCTGAGGTTTACCATTTTGAACATAAAAATTCTGAGATGGAATTAATAAAAAAACAATTTTCATATATACCACAGAGCAATAAGTTTAAATCAGACTATTTTGAGTTGTGTAGCCCTTTATTAGCAACTAAAATAGAAGGTATCTGTTGTACAACACGGGTAGTAATTGTCTATAACTGGAGATTTATTATAATCTAATACAGATCATTTATAAATGCAATTTCTTTATTAAAAAGCTTCCACCCTTCTTTGTTTGTGTACAATTTGCAAAACTATTCTGAAAGCGGAATATATGTGCACAAGTCTGCAAAGAGTGCAAATTTAGGATATGGTAAATGCTTTACATGTTACTTTCAAAAAACTGTCTGCCACAACTGGGCCTTTATATTATCATCTTTTTTTTTTTTATCATATTTTGATGCCTGCCTTCCTTCCACTGCCCTAAACAATAAAGCATTTTTTAATGAATTGAAATTAAGGAAGGACTACACCTACTAGAAAAGAAGAGAAGAAAGTTCTATTAGTTTGAGGTTTCAGAATCCCCCAAAACCAGGAACAGGGTCTTTGTAAGGACTAGGCTGGGACGCAGACAGAGTATGAGTATGTGCAGGTGGCATCCCTGAGGGTTCAGAGCTTCAGTGGACTGTGAGTGCTCCAGCTGCATAACTCACTGAACTGTCTTGCCAGTTTCTACACTGGCTTGACTGGGCATAATTCAAAAAGGAAAAGCTCATATTCATCCCGTTCTTCTGGAGCTCTGTGATAGCCTAGAAAAAAAAAATGATAATGACACACAGTAAGACATAAGTATGAGCGCTCTCTCAGTGTGCTACTGGCTTAACTCAAACTTCCACGGAAGAAATTTACATCTCTCCTACCACCTTTCACTCATCTTTTCATTCATTTCTTGAATTTCTCTTACTGTCATGCTGTCATTCACATTAATAGAAGAGAAAGAGAGAGAACCTCAAAGGTTCTCAAAGAACCTCTCCTAACCTAAGTTTTTGATAATTAAATATCAGTCCTCTTTTACTCTATCTCTCCCTGTATTTAGTAAGCCCACGTTTTTTTAAAAACTATAATACTGTTCTCTAGTCTCTAAACCAAATCTTGGCCACTTCTATCTTGCTAAATGGGAGTCTTTGGTCTGACTTCATTTAAATTTAAAATGTTATAGGAGGAATCTAAATGTTTAATTTTGGATTAGTTCACTATCAATTTCAGAAAAATTGTATTTGGCTCAATTCAAACTTTAGGAAGTTAGTGAAGCTTAGTTCAAGCCGTTGATAGGCTTGTCTTCTGTCAATCAATATTGTTTAAGACAAAGCTCGTCCTAAAGATCTATAATGTATTAACCTTGAACTCACATTAAAATGATGGACTTCAATGACCTAGCCTAGACTATTCTGGATTATATTACCTTCTCCATTACTCCTCTACCTCTCCAACCAAATGAGCCCACTGTTAATTCTTGTTCCCATTTCTGAGTATGTACTTTCTCTCATCTTTCTTAGAGTCTCACATTTTCTTTGCATTTTATTAAGGGAAAAAATAATGCTAAATTCCTTTCTAAAATCCAGCTGATCGAAACTTCTGCCTCTTTTTCTTCTTCAAATGAAATAAATATTATCTATAGAGGAAAAAATATACATGTTTTCTGTCTTTCTTCATTAAATTATGAACTTCTAAAGTTCAAGGTCAGAACCTTTCATTTCTTTATTACAGTCTAAAACTAAATAAAACCAAAAAATTCAATAAAATCGTATCTCCTGAAAAGTCACTTTGATTTATATTTGTAAAGAGCACACTAAAACTGGCTGTATCAAATGAAATTATGGGTCTGTATTCTACTAAATAACTTGCTGTATTTAACAAAAAATACTAACCTGCATTCCAGTAATAAATAACTTTAAGTAACCAGAACAATGGAAATCCATATTATCTTACAGGTGGATTTGAAATAAAATTGACTATATGTACATAAAACCAATAATAATAAGGTATCACAGATGGCAACAGGAAACATCACAAGATCAAATGTTATAATTCAGGGTCCATAAGTATACTCACATTTAATAACACCCCAATGGGATGTCTTCCACATATTGTATTATGGTATTTCTTCAAGTAATTGCTAAAAGATACAGGGTCTAATTGTTCTATAATACTCATGCCCTAAAAAAAAAAGGAGGGAGGGTGGAGAGAAGAAGAAAAGAAAATGAAAAAAAAAAAAGCAAAAGAGATACAATGTCTTTCTTCCTAATTACATTTTCAAAAGTTATTGAGAAATAAACATTATTTTTTCAATTAAGAGGAGGCAAAGACAATATATTACATAAATCATGTGAAATAACATACTCATTTGTCATAGATAATCTCATTATCGTCAACTCTCAATGATATATATGCTTCATTGACAAACAGAAAACAGCTTACTTTTCTCTGACCTAGTATGTTTCTACATACATACCTCCACCAGCTATCATTCAGCTCACAGTCCTCAAACATTCTACAATTTTATATTTTCCTTATATAATAATATTCACAAAAGTGAATCTGATAAAATCTTCATATGAAATTTAAATTTCTGATTTATTGCTGTTTTCCCCATATCTATGATCTTTTTCCCTGCCACTGACATGAATAATTTAGAGCTGACTGTAATTTAAATATTACCATAACATATACTTAAATATCAAAAGTGTGCAAGGTATTTCAAATTATCAGCAATTATCTACGTATCTCATAAAAAGAAAATACCACAAACTAAGAATATAGGTAACATTTTTAAATTAATTTAAAGCTCATGAAAGATTGATAAAGTTTAGGGAAACACAGCTCTTTTATGAACAAATTTAAAAATGAAAAGCTTTTTATCTCCTTTTCCCTTGATATCAGAATATCTTATTTTCAAGATTTTAGTTTAGAATAAAATTTTTTTAACTACTGTTAAAATGATCACTGTATCTTGAACATTTATTTATACTAAATTCTGTACTCTCCAATGTTTATAAATAATACATTCATAATTAATTAATATACATTCATAATTAATATTTAACTCATCTGAATCAGGCAAATAATCATTGATTCTAACTAATTCATTCACTAACTACCTTACCTAATTTTCTTATTCAGATAAAACTCTTTACGCTTGTTTTCAATAAACTGGATTACCATCCTCTGGGAGAAATGTAAATAGTGGTTAACCGGAGATTTAACTGGTATATTCTGTGTGTGTTTTATTGTATTTCATGTATTTTAACAAAATAAGCACAATGTAAATGCACCTAAGTAATCACATGAACACCGAGTACAAAAAAGCAATCTGAAAAATGATAGTAATCACTAGGTGACATGCAAAATTTGCAGTGGCAGGATCGATATTTAATTTTAAAATAACCTTTTCTCACCAGAATATTCAACTCCTTCATAAACAGTACCACATTTCACCACAAAATATATCTGAATGATAGGCATGTGTGTGTATAAACAACTTCCATTCACTTGCATAACAATTAGCCTCTCTCAGATTTATACACAACCAATTTTTAATGCTGTTTGTTTCCCCTGCCATTCAGGTTTCAGGTCAACATTCTCCAGTGACATTTGATTTAAGCGCAGAAAAACACAAATGAACTGAAAAGTTAAGCCTAAGACTAACAATATAAATGCAATGCAAATAAATCACAATATATTTCTAAACCAAGAAAAATACAGAGATGGAATAACAAACCTTTTCTATAAACATATAGATAAAGCAAGATCAAACTCCCCAAAGATGATGAAATGTAGCATCAAATCTTGCCTCTAAACATCCGATTCTAGGCTCACTGACTACTCTGCTTTACTACAGTAGAATAGAAATCATACTAACAAGTCTGTGAACACCCTCACATAGCTATAAATTAACACTGGTATAAATTTCTAAAAGAGAACTTTTAAAGCTCCTGATTGAAGTCTGGGGCAGCTTACCTCAAACAGAATTCTACTCATTAATAAATTATATGACAGTGAAGTTCCTAATGTCCTTTTTTTTTTTTCTGGCATGGGCAGGGACCAGAAATCAAACCCGGGTCTCGGCATGGCAGATGAGAACTCTATCTGCTGAGCCACTGTAGCTCGCCCCAATGTACTTTTTACTACTAAAATTTCAAAGCACATTCTGAACAAACATCATATTTACAAACTAACATACAATGAAAAATGCAAAGAGAAGAACACTTATGATTACATTTGTAGAGGACAAATTAAAGAAGTCAAACTAAGTGGCCAAAAAACTTTTATATATAAAAATATAAAGATATGAATGTAGACAAGACACCACTCAATAAAGAGTTCAAAATAAGGATACATTGGTTAAATTACAAAAGGGGAAATAAAAAAATTCAAATGATGGAATTAAAAGATTAATTTGTTAAAACTTTAGTTCCCTAAAGTGTGCTATTTACCTACTAGAACAAGAATCACATCCACAATGCTCAATTCTCTAACAAATGTGGAAGAGGTATGCCTTTTTTTACAAAGAGAGAAGGAAAGAAATGAAGGCTTTCCTCATGGGTGAACTCCAATTTTCAAATTCATTACGTATGCAAACAAAACCAGTAATGATCATAAAACGGGAGAATGGGACATCCATTTGCTAGCTAATACAGAACAAATTTGCTCTTATATATAATCATGTTTTGATGCTAACTGTAAAATTACTATTACCAAGATTTCAATAAGAAGGAAAAGAAAATCCTTCCCCAAATATGCCTAATTAACTTTTCTATCCCTTAGTAATATTGACAGAGATGATCAGTGAGTTTAAAGTTAAGGAAATGGAAACCTTGCCTATGGCCTAAGTATATTGAGAATTTGGTTATTCTCAGGAACTTAATAGACTATGAAGCAGTTGTAAGATATAAAGCATTTTATGCACCAAAAGCCTATCCATCTCAATCTAGGTTTCTGAGAATTTAGCAGCTTCAGAAAGAAATTCTCAAACTGAAAGCCCACTTCTCCTACCTTTGGAGAAGAAATCTTTTAGGGTACTGACTCCTAAATAATGAGAGAAAACTTTGATGTTAAATCTTAAGTGGCAATCCTAAACTGAATATGCAGTTTTAACTAACAGAGTTTCAAATTTGAGAAACAAATTTGAGTGAATATCTTTCTTTTAAAAACAAATACATCTACTACAGATAATAAAACAGCTATTTTAAAACTACCCCCAGAAGTAAATCCCTCCCCAAAGAATCAAATGGAAAGGAGTAGCAAAACATTTTTAGAGGCCTTTGAGAATTAAGAACTAGATTCATGTCTTTTATGACCACATAATTAATTACAATATTACTGAACCATTAGAATTGTGTTTTAGCCTCACTTTTTAAAGTAAGGATACATATTTATGTTGGAGAGATGGATTATACATTTAGGGAGGCAGGGTGGGTAAAGGAAATATTCTGGTGTATCTCAGAGATGTTAAGATAAAATCTTACAGTAAAAGAAACTTTTCTGGAAAACAAAAAAATCAGCCTAAAGATAGCAGTGCTAAGAAGCAATGCACTAATTAAGGACTACCTTATAGGTAAAGATAAAAACCTACTAAAGACAACTAAAGAAGCTATTAGCCCAAGTTAAAGAGAAACATATATGAGTTGACAAATATGAAGAAAAGAAAAGCAACTGTAATACAAATTGAATAGAAATCTGGAGGGAAATGAAATTATAATGGATAACTACAATGACTAAAATGGTTGACTATAGTGGCATTTTCAGATTCTTTCTGCCAAATCTTAAACAATTTGTCAATGTACTTAATGAAACACTGGTCTATACCCAAAAGAGGGGTGCAGAAAAAAAATGATAAAATATGATAGCACGTAATATTTATAAATTATTCATTTAAATGCATGGCTAATACTTCAAATAATCTAAAGTTCAAAAAAAAAGTCTTAAAAATACATCCCAATTTGGTAACTGCAATTACTGAAATTGCAGAGTGCTGATTATAAAAGAAAAAGTGTTCTCTAGCTGACAGTTGATAATATCCCAAGACAATTTTTCAGTTTGTCTTTGCATATATTTTTCTTTGTGTACTTTTTCTTATAATTTCCAAATATACAAATGTTAAAGATATAAATATTTTGCCATAGAATAGCTATTTTTCTTTTGCTGTTGGAACCTAGAAGCAGTTTTATTTATTTTCCAGCATCTACAGTTAATAAGACTTTTCTGATAACAAAAACGGACCAAATGTAATTAACACACTAATTCTGAACAGATTAAATCCAAACTTTTATAATTAAAAATAATCTCTTCATTTTCAAAATGTGTACCTACCTTAACAATTCAGGATTACTAATATTTTTGTAATGCTTATACAGAAAATCCTCTAACTATGGAAAGGTTGCATACAGAAAGTAAGATATTGGTTCCCAAGTGAATAAAATTATTTATAACATCAAATGGCCTCTTAGAAAAGGAACATGCAAAAAATATTCACCATCTGATTATATAAATCGATTAAAACAACATATTATTTAATCATCTGCCTAAGTGTGTTTATACATCTTCAAATATAGGTATTCATACATACATACACACACATGAGTACATGTGCAGAACCAGCCATTCTTATTATTTTGTCCAATTATTCTAACTCTTGAAACTGAGTTATAAATTGAATGATCAGCATAATAATAAAATAATTGAACATTTACAAACCACTTAAAAATTCTATATATACAAATGTTTCAATAAATGGACCACAAAATCAACTCCAAGTCAAGTGTTTTATCAAAATTTAAATTCATTATTTATTCAATATTCAATCATTAACATAAGGCAAATACGCTATATTTACTCAAATGGTATTGAAGGCTATTTAAATAATTTTTTAAGTTATGTTCTACAAATTTAAAATAAGGT
The DNA here is from genome assembly GCF_023851605.1 of Tamandua tetradactyla. Lineage (NCBI taxonomy): Eukaryota > Metazoa > Chordata > Mammalia > Pilosa > Myrmecophagidae > Tamandua > Tamandua tetradactyla. Next base: position 77,177,116 of record NC_135343.1, read on the forward strand.
AAATAAGATGCAGATTTAGAAGTCCACCTGAATACAATGTTTCTATTGATAAGAGACTACAGTAACATTGGATATATATATACCTTACTGTTCTTTTAATTAAAGATTTCTAGCTTCAAAAACTTAGAAGCTAGCAGAAAAGACAACTTCAGAAGTTTTGAAAATGATGCCAATAGGTAGTTTATTCTTTTTACTCTGCCTCCAGGTAAGAAAGCAAGGTCCACCTAGCTAGCTGATCATCTCTGTCCTAGTTTTAATTATCATCTATATGTTGAAAGCTCTAAACTTAGATTTCCACGCCAGACCACTTCACTAGCTCCAAACCAGTAAGTCCAACTCATTAGGTAGTCCTGGTGACTCTTTCTGAAAGAAATCTCAAATCTATACACTTTCTTTCCATCTTCACTATCACCACTCCAGACCAAGCCACTATTATCTCTGCCCTGAACTACTGTCAAGCTTACTTAAAATTAGGCACAAGAGTGAACTCACTGCCCTCCCCTTCTCTATGTAGGTCATAACTCCCAAGGCTGTAAACGTCCCTGGCAACATGGGACAGAAATCCTGGGATAAGCTGACCTTGGCATCAAGGGATTGAGAAAACCTTCTCAACCAAAAGGGGGAAAAGAGAAATGAGATAAAGTAAAGTGTCAGTGGCTGAGAGATTTTAAACAGAGTTAAGACATTATCCTGGAGATTATTCTTATGCATTATACAGGTATCTCCTTTTAAGTTTATGGTGTATTAGAGTGGCTAGAGGGAAATACCTGAAACTGTGTTCCAGTAGCCATGTTTCTTGAAGATGATTGTGTAATGATACAGTTTTTGCAATGTGACTGTGTGATTATGAAAACCTTGTGTTTGATGCTCCTTTTATCTACGGTATAGACAAATGAGTAAAAATCTGGATAAAAATAAACAAATAATAGGGGAAACAAATGTAAAAATAAATTGCAAACATTGAAACACTAGTGATCAATGAGAAGGAGGGGTAAGAGGTATGGTATGTATGAGTTTTTTCTTTTTTATTTCTTTTGCTGGAGAGATGCAAATGTTGAAAAAAAATTATCATGGTGATGAATACACAACTATGTGATGATACTGTGAGCCACTGATTGTATACCATGTGTAGAATATTTGTATGTCAAGAATGTTCGTATGTTTGCTGTTATGGTTTACAACAAAAATATTTTTTTAAAAAGAGCTTGTATTGCTACTACTGTTCCCACTTTAGAATTCATTCTCTGCACAATAACCAGAGACCTTTAAAAACATGTAAATTACATCATTTAACTTCTCATTGTATTAACATCAAAATTTCTTTACCCTCAAGTGTAAAGCCCTACATTTTCTGATCCCTGCCTACCTCTCTTACCACAACTTGTACCACTCTTTCCCTTATCTATTATATTCCTGCAATACTGGCCTTTTCTCTTTTCTCATAAGACACCAGTCTCTTTCCCATCTTAGTCTTTATACTGGCAATTCTCTCTGCCTAAAATGCTCTTCCCTCTGATCTTCACTTGGCTTGCCTCTCTTATTCAGATTACAGCTGAGATGTTCCTCTTCAGGGACGTCATTCTCTGACCACTCAATCCAAAGTAGCTTCAGACCATTTACCACCTCAAAGTACTTTCTGTATTGTCTGCATAGCACACATCACCACTCGAAATTAATTTACATAGCTCCTTAATGTACATCTCCTCCCATTAGGATAAATGTTCTAAGAGAGCAGAGGCCATGCCTACTTGTTCACTGCCCCTAGTATTTTTACCAATGTCGAGGACAGCAGAGGCACTCAAAAATAATCAGCAAAATGAAAATCCAAATGTCTACTTGATTAATATCCCCACTGGACATCTCAAAGGCTACAGCAAACATAACGCATTCTTTTTTTTTTTTTTTTTATAAATTTTTTTAAAGGAAAGACAGAGAGAAGGAAGGAAGGATAGAAGGAAGGAAGAGAGGAAGAAAGGGAAACATCTTTTAAACATTTTCTTGTTTTATTGTATTTTGTTTCTCCGTTTTCGTTACATGGGCTGGGGCCGGGAATCGAACCGAGGTCCTCCGGCATAGCAGGCAAGCACTTTGCCCGCTGAGCCACCGCGGCCCGCCATAACGCATTCTTAATAGACTTTATAATCTCCTGCTCATTAAAAAACAAAAACAAAAACAAACTAGTCTTCTCTTCATGTACTTCCCACCTAAAGGAAGAGTGTCAACTTGGACACTTCCTTCACCCCCCAAATTCAATCCAGCTCTAAATCCCATTATCAATTCATCTCCTAAATATACTGAATACATCCACTTCTATCCCTCTCCTCCACCATCACCTCGCCACCCACTGTCTAAATTACCATTATTTCGCACCTGAACTACATATCTGGTCTCCACATAACTCTTCTGGCCTCCTTCCTACCCAACTGTTACACGGCAGCCACATGATCTTCCATCCAAATAAAACCTCATTGTATCACTTCCCTACTTAAAATCCTTTGAACTTGTTCTAAATTCTCCAGCCTATTCTAAATTCTCTAGCTTTATCCCTCAGCCCCTCTCCATTCATTCATCTGTTCTTTTGTTCGTGCATTCATTCAACAAATATATATATATTTTTGTTGATATGCACACTGACAGGCAAGGGGACACAAAATGGACTAAATACCTATCCTCATGAAGTTTACATCCTAACGGAGGAGGTGGTCACCAAACAAATCAACAAATAGATGTTACACAGTAATCTATTTTATTATTAGATTATGAGAAGAAAAATAAAGTAGGGTAAGGTGGCAGAACAACTGTTAACCATAGGTGCATGATGGAACATCATGGGCACATTTTTTTGGTTGTCCCAATAACTAGAAGATGCTTTTGGGATTCAGAAGGGAGGGCTGAAGGATGCTGGTTGCCTGGATTAAAGGATTTGGTCCTGCAATCTCACACACAAGGAATTGTTCTCTGTCTCACAGGACTTATCACATGTCCATGTAAGTGAAAAACCTACTTATAATTTATATCTGTAACATACTCAAAAAAAAATTTTTTTTTCTTAACATGGGCAGGCACAGGGAACCAAACCCAGGTCTCTGGCATAGCAGGCGAGAACTCTGCCACTGAGCCACACTACTGTCTGTCCTATAACACAATTTTATATAAAAAAGAAAACAATGTTGGCATGCTTTTACCATACAGCTGATTTTCAGGAATGGAAATATCATGAAAAATGAAGGAAAACTATACATAGTTTTGTTTATAACTTTCTCATCATTTTGAGAAAACAAGTCAACCAGTAATGCCACTTAGTGATCTGAGTCACAAATACAACATACCTGTATAAGTGTGTATTTGTAGATTTTGCATTAAATGATACTATACATAAGCATCTAACTACTTCATTACGTCTTCTAATATAGTTGTACTTGGGCATTTCCATTCTTAAATACCTATTTATTTATTATAAATTACTTTTTCATTCTTCTTATTACAATTTTGGTATTCATTTTTGAAATGAATTATGCACATAAGACTATACTCATTAATTCATTTGATAAGTTTCTATGCTCTACTTACTACTCTAGGCACTCTGCATACATCAGTAAATAAAACAAATATCCTGACAAAAATGCAATAAATAAGTAAATTATTTAATTTATGCACACACATACCTCCACATACCAAAAAAGAAAAAAAAAGTGGGGCAGGGCAAGGGGACTGAGAATGCTAGAGAAAGGGGTGTGTAGGATGCACAATTAGATAGGGTGGGCGGTAGGTCCCACTGGGAAGATGAGACCTGAGAAAAGACTTGAAGGAAGAGTTCAGTGCAAAGAAGAACAAAAGCCCCAAGCCAGCACATACTTGACACTTTCAAGCAACAGTAAAGAGACCAGAGTTTCCACACAGACCGGCTTCCTTCTGGATGGGGAAGAAGAGTGGCATAACCTAATTTAGGTTTTATAAATTAATCCTTTAAAATGGATTGTTGTGGTTCCTACTTTAAGCTATTTGAATCTAAAGAAGACAAGAGCAGTTAGGAAACTGTAAGGATAGAGCTGCCATTACTGAAATGAGAAAGTCTCTGAGTAAAACAGGTTTTGTGGGGAGAAAATCAGGAATTCAGTTTTGAGTATATTTAGTTTGCACTGTTTGTTAGATATCCAAGTGGAGATATAAAGCAAGTAGCTGGCTAAGTGTGTTCCTCCCTGGAACAATTCTTCCTGTTTTTAGTGGAAATAGCATCACTTTTTCATAAAAGTTAGTGTAAACATGCCAAAAACCACTCTCTAGGAAAACTTTATTTACTCCGTGACTTTATTTTAATTAACCATATAGAAAGTACTTTGAATGAGAAGGAAAATTTTATACACATACCCCTATTTATATCTCACAAGCCTTACCTACTTACAGAGATTCTTCCCTAAATGAAAAATAGAAAAGTTGAGAAAGTAAACTAGAACAAAACTGTCAATCATACAGTACAGCTGATATAATTTTGAAATAATAATTTTCAAATCTCTCCAGGGCCTAAAATTTAGGGACTAATGTTACTGGGAATTTTGAAGCTGATCTGTTTCCATTTTTCAAAAAGTCTTCCTTTGCCTATGTTTTTCTTCATCTCCTCAGTCCCCAAACCAGTTAACATTCAATACTGATGATATTTACTGTCACTATCAAACTTGGTGAAAGTCATTTTTGGCACTAGATCTTCATTTCCTCACTCCAATTTACCAACTAAAATCAAATTACTCTTCTGAAACTTCCTCTTCTGAAACTTCCTCTTAAGATTCTCTCTTAAGTTAATTTGCCTCTCTATCGCACATGATGCTCTTCCTCCCTCTGTGAAAGCGCTCTCCTCTCTGTGTTTTCAAGCATACTCAGCCTTCCTCTAAGCTGAGTTCTTCTGTTGGTTCCTCATATGCTCATCAGCTTAATGATGCTGTGTCCCAAGGTTCTGACTCAACTTCTCTTTTCTTCTTACTCTATATATTCTCTTTTAGGCAATGACATTAATAATCATTTTTTCCATCTACCACTCACACACCAAGGACTTCAAAGAGTTCACCTACATCCGGACCTACAGACCTACCTCCACGTTCCAGACCAACACTGCTCAATAAAAACATAACGCAAGCCATATATGTAATTTTAAATTTTCTACTAGCCACAATTAAAAAAGGAAAAAGGAAAGATGTAAAATTAACTTTAATATATTTAAGCCAATCCAAAGATACTATCATTTCATTGCGCAATCAAGTTAAAAAATTTGTTCACAGTAAGTATTCAAAACTCAGTGTACATTTTACACATATAAAATCTTCCAATTCACATTAACCGCATTTTAAGCACTCAAAAAAATAAGAGTAGAACTGGAAGTCAAAAACAAGGCTTCTGGGATGACAACATAAGACCAAAACAAAGGTAAGTTAAAATATGTCCAGTGGCTACAGAACACTGTATTGAACAGTGCAGTTCGAAACTTAACCAGAAATGCCATGTCTACATTTGAACACATCATTTTTCTTCTTAAAACTACCTCTCTTACATTGCCTATGTTAGTGAATAACAACGTCTATATAAGCATGGAACGCAGAAATCCCACAATCCTTCACTCCCCGAGCTAATCAATTACTAAAGTCCTATTCATTCTACCTCACAAATATCTCTTACATCTTTATACAGTGGCTTGTTTGAAAGTCTATTCAACCATAGGGCCCTGTTTTTTCTTCGTATTTTCAATATTTTACATAGTACCAGAACATACTTGATTCCCATTAAACATTTGCTATATGAAGAAAATAAATGACAGAACCAGGAAAGTTTTCTGAGGCAAATGAAAACTTACACCTCAGAAAAACAAGAGTAGAACTATAAGTTAAAAAAACAAACCGCTGAAATGATGATAAGTCAAAAGAAGGGTCATTAAATTAAAATCCAAACAAACCTCTAAAGATAAAAAGTACTAAGCAATAATTAATTTAAAGTAATAATTAAATTTAAATATGATAAAATATGAGAAGCTAAATTTGAATTCATTGCATTTGGCTTTTATAGAATATACCATGCAATATATATACCCTAAAGCTTCAGATCCAAATTACTTACTAGAATTTTAGTATCTTTTAATCTAAAAAATTTCAAATTTTTTTTTTACCTATTCTAGATTAAATGATCTTGTACTAAAACATATGAATAAAGCTTCACACATTGGTAAAGTTGATTGTAACAGATCACAAACTTACAGGCTGATAGAGTTTAAAGACAATTTAGAGATTATCCAGCTCAATTCTTTCATCTTACATATGAGGGCCTTGAAAACTGAAGAATTGAAGTGATTTGTTGAAGGTCACAAAGCAAACCCGTGATAGATTTGCTATAGTTAATATTCTGTATGTGGGGAGATACCAAGATGGTTGGTATGATTTTTTAAAGCCTAAAACAAATACTACGACTACCATTCTACTTCAAGGAAAATGTCAGTAGAATTAACCTCTACTGTATTCCTTGTCTAAGTAAGAACACAACCATATTTGAAAACTCTCTATTTAAAACAAATTGAAGTTCCATTTAAGAAAAATCCAGAAAAGCAAAAAAATAAAATTAGAAAAGGACAAGAGGACAGACCAAAGCAAATTATTTGCATCTAACAAAGTAATTTGGTTTTCTTGAGCTTTTTAATAGCTCTTCTTAAAGAGATAATTAAAGGATGCAGGCCATAAAAATCTAAACCTCACATTTTAATAAGTTCAAGATTAACCAGAAATGAAAGTCAAAACAAAATTACAATTAAATATACAGCAATCTGATTTACAGGAGACTTAAGAAAAACATTAATGGTGCAAATTTATTGTGTTTAAAGTTGTTAATCTCATTAAACTGAAAACACTCAGAGAGACTGTAAAGGAGTGTGATGAGAAAAATCAAAAGTAATTTCAAAATAAACATACCTGAAAATTTGAAAATCAAAATAAAATTAAGTATTTGCATTAATCCCTCTAGCAGAGCAGGCAATACGTAAAGTTGGTAAATTATCATGTATACTAGAATCCCTGCATTACGTCATCCTATGACTATGATGGCATTATTACTAGATGGAAAAAAGTGGTAACTAGGAGAAGAAAAGACTTTAAATCAAATGCTTTAAGATTGAAAGTTATTTAGCCTTCAAGTCTTCATACAGTTTCTCCCGAGAATTTAGGTTTCTATTAGGGCCTAATTCACAAAGCCTTCAGCATTACTGCACAACAGTGGTTGGGCCTGCTATCAAACCTAAATTTATACTAAATCATTCAATAAGTTGTAAGAAATAACAGCACAGTTCAGAAAGTCAAAACATATTTTTATGTAGCCATCCACAAACAGGAATAAGAGTCAAGGTATTCTATGGTTGGTTTTGCTGATTAGCGTATACTAACATTAGTATCCTATTGCCCCTAAAATTAAGATTCTCCCCCGAAAAGTATTTTAAACCCATATCTAATTATTCTTAAATATTCTTAATAAGCAAAATTAAGATGAAGGAAATGTCTACTAGCAGAATAGTGATTTTTATAATCAATAGCCACAGATTGCAAACTGCATTTTGCACATCTAATGAAAGATAGGGAAAGAATTATCAGTCCATTATATATTCCAACATATTAAGTCGTGAATCACTAATCTAAAATTAACGAAAGTCTTACAGCATTAAAACCCCACACCTGAAAGACTTACCATTTTATCTAGATGTTCAATGGATCTATAAATCTCCCCCTGGGATTCATCATAGTAACTGTAACGGAACCTTTGACCTTGAAACAAATATCATGTACAAAATAAAATAGGGAAAAATTAGAAGCTAAGAAAAACCAAGTGCTTACCAAATAATTTCAGTTCTCATGAAAGGCAAAGCATAGCTTAAGCCTCTGAGAGAATCATTCCCAGGAGCCCTTGTACATAAAAATAAAAAGGCATATTGGGAAGGTAATAAAGAGATGATATTTCACCACAGTGTTTTATGATGTTAAACACTATTTCAAACCGCAGAACTTTAAAGTCACCAGCAACACAAAAGATTAAGGAAACAAAGCCGCTTAAAAAATTAGAAGGATTTTAAACATATTTTATCAGTCTATAATGTAAACTCAAAGATTACGACTCAAGAAAACTTGGTTTAAGAAAACTATCTCAGTTTAGCAAATCATTCAAAGTTTAGCTTTTGCAGTATAAATGCAAAGATCTGATTTCTATTACGGAAAAAAAAATGTGTAGCTCACAGATACATGTGAATTGTGTAATCTTTATGACCTTGAAAAAAAAATTAAATCTCATTTTTGCAAAACCTTCCACTTGGAAACGATAAATATGTGTGCCTTATGTGAAGTGAATAGGATACACAAACAGATAAATAAAGTAAATAGTCCTACCCTGACATAAAATCTCTCTAAGGTACAAGCACAGAACATTCAATGTTTAGCAGTTCTCCACAGAACAGAGGGGGTACAGTAGGAAAAGCTTAAAAAAAAAGACCAAGAAAACAAAAGGTTTAGAAAATAAATCCTGTTTTCTACCTATAGTCATATGAAAAAAGTTAAACATATTCATAACTAATTATGGGCTGTTACTGAACTGAGATGTATTACAGTTACAACTAAACTAATCTCTCTAATGTTTTCAAAAACTCATTTTTTTATATTTCCTAATTTTTAAAGTCACCAAAATGCATTTCTAAAGGTTTTCCATTATACCAATCACATACATACAATATGTGCCTTGTACTTCATGTTTAGAACAATGTCCTAATATTCAAATCATTATCCTCACATCTAAGGAGATGCATTTCTTTGGGTGGATAAGTACAATTTCTAAGTTTTCTGTTCATTTTACTAAAAGTATTACCTCATAAATAATGGGTATTGTTAAATTATAAAATTCTTTTTATGGTCTTTTTTGGGGAAAAATCATACATCATAGAACTTAACAGTTTACTCATTTTTGATGTTGATCATCTTTGATGTTCACCTTTCTAAAATATACTGCATTTCCTCGACGTACACAATGCAACTTTTCAAATATAATCGGTATATACAATTATTCAATGTGACAATTCTTGCCCTCCCTTCCCCAAGAGCTATTATTAAATCAATATTGCATCATATGGAGTTGATGATAACCTAGAATGAAGCAGTCAAATTTTGAGACTGTCTCTACTTTCTGAATATAAATTAAATGTATTTTGTAAATAATGTACATTATTACATGGTGGCATAGCTGTATTTCACTCATCCCCTTGCACTAAAAAGGCTTTAAAGATGACAGTGACAATTCATCACTCAATGTCCCTACATGAAATGTATGAGACATTTTCTGTCAATATTTAGAGTTAGGTAATAGCTTTCCTAAAGACTGCATATACTTCTTCCTACCTAATAATGAAAACTATATAAATGACACCATTTTTTTTTGCTTTGTTTTGGTTTTGGCACAGCAGGCTCTGTACATCATTTTTACTGTTTGTCATGGCTCCCAAAAGGCTCAAAGCCAAATCTAAGTTCTTATATCAAACTTATTCAGTTCATTGGTACTGATTTTCTACTTCCATTTCAAAGTTCTTTTGATAAAAGAGGTTCAAAATATTTCGTGAAGTGAATGAACAATTTAAATGGATGATCTGAGACAAGAAAAATCTGACTGGCTGTCATTGGAGCAGCAGTAATACCCTTGGAGGAATCAAGACGTATATTCTTTGAACCTGAACTGCCTTGGATTGCTAACACATTTTCTGTTCCCTGCTTCTGGAAATGACTGTTAGCTTTAGCTACTGTCAATAAGCCCTGTGTCTTGGACATAATTGTCTGAAGAATGTTACTCCCAGGTGCAGAGAAAAGTACAACAACGTTGTGATGACCATTTGCTATTCATAAGTCTTCTATGCATATTCCAAAGTTCAGAACTGGTGCTTCAAATGGTTGAAGCTGGTTAAGCCTGCCTTAATAGTAAGTGAAAAGCGTAACTATATTTAATGCCATCCTGTTCATATAGACGATTCCATGTAACTTTCACTTAAAAATTGCTTCTAAAGAACAGAAAAGTACATGGAATGTTTGAAATACTTTAAAGTACTGAATGCACACATATACACACAACTTTGGTTAAAACCCACTGGAATTTAAGTTCAAAAGAACTTTTTTTTTCTTATTACTAAAGACAAGTTTATCAAGATTTTATTTAATAAGAAATAAAGGAAATGATAGCACTAGCACAAGGTACTAATCATAAATACATCCTTATTAAATATTTATGTTGACTTAAAATAAATGATGATTTAATGTAACTCATGAGTATATAGGCATGTTTTATTTTCCAAGTTTTATATTTCTAACATTCAGTAAAGCTTTGTGAATCAAAGCAGTGAACAAGTATAGTTGCTATGTACCTGGAGAAAGGAATTTGTGTATTTTTTATAAGTATGAATAAAGCATATCACATAGTAAGAGAAAATTACTTACCTGAAACTTATCCTTTCAGAAGGTACACTGGGAAAATGGATTCTTTGAGCCCCTGTTTCAACTCCAAGTGTGAGCTTTCTAGCTTTAAGAGCCATTGATACTGCCCCTAGGGGCAGCACAAGCTTTGGAACTCCCCTAGTGAATATGTCAGTAGTTTCTTCAGGTGCCTTCCCTCAGTTCTTTTCAAATTCAAAAGATGAGAGGAAAAATAACCCAAGAAAAAAATCCTGTAAAGCAGAAACCTTACTCTTTGAGGGAAGGAGGGTAGCTCATTTGTGAATCCATTCCAGAGCACGCTTTCTGAGAAAAAGAAATACAGGTAAGTAATTTTCCCATCTCCAAAGGTGACTGGTGATTAATGAGTGGATTCACAGAGTGTGGAGAATAACCTCCAGGGATGTCTTTTTAACACACAACAATCAAATAATGAGGACAAACATAACAATGAATGGTACAAGAACCAACACTACTTTTTAAGTATCTCAAAAAAAGGGGGGGAAGGGGGGATATTAAATACCTCCATATTAAGTTATATACTGGATTACAGAAATAAACAATGAGCTTGGAAAGACGATCTATAATCCCCCAAAAGATCAGCGAATAAGACAATTTTCAGACATAAGTCCAATGAAATTACACTGTTACACACTTACTTTATCATTTTATGTTTAATTTTAAAGCATTTTCAAATATTTCAGTTACACCTCACAACAACCTATGAGATAGATTATTTGACAGTTCTATGGCCAAATTAAGGACCTAAATTGGGCCACTCATATTTTAAATTACTATCAAAGGAAAAATCCATTTCATAAATGAAATACTATCTAAGCAGCATCAAATAAGGTAATGATTTTCATAATCAAAATGAGTCATTCCATTCTAATAGCCTTAGTTATAATGTAAAAGTATTAGCCTTCTCTCAAAATTACAAAAGATCAAAAACCTGAATAAATGAAATCAGAATGTACAAATACTTAAGACAAATGCATGAAAGGCTTGAATAAGATATATTTTAGGAATTAGCTAATTTACACTCAAACCAATTAAAGTATTTAGAAAATAATAATACCCTCATACCCAAGAGACTAACAAAAAGGAAAAAGACTCTGTGTGAAAAATTACTTGTTTACAGATATTTAAGAAATTTGAATAAAGATACACATTTTATAAATATTCAGGAAAGAATGTCATTTTTAATGAGCAGCAAATATTTATAAAAAAAATTATGTAAACCTAAATAAATGTAAGTTTATGGATAAAAATTCAAAATTGCCAAAGGAACTGTAGCAAACTGTATTCATATTTTAACAAAAAAATATGTCATAAATATTTGCTAAGTAAATTTATTGAAATTTGATTTGTACTTAAAACCAAAAAAAAAGGCAAAGCAAATAGAAACATGAATCCACTTTTAAAGAATCAACTGCTGTTAGGTTCAGTTTCATTTAGAAGCTTCTTAGAAGTTAATTGAAAATTATGTTAATGAAAGCTGTCTATAATCTAAATTTGGAAATACAAATTCCAGGGAGGTCAGGGAAACAGATATTAACAGTATATAGAGAGATCAAAAATGAAACTCAGGAAAACAGAATGACAATGTTACTAATTAGAAATAATTACAGTAAGTCCAGACAACATTATCTTACATGGAGCCATCTTATAGGATGTAGAACACAGTAAGTACTCAGGGCATCTGGACATTACTGAACCATGATAAAAATCAAATACTACCATCAAATGTCCTTTCACTTATTCTACTTCCTGCTAGAAGCAGGATAGTATGAAGGGTGAAATGCATTAGGGCTGACTAATGCATTTTCCTACGTTTAAGACTGAAGGCAGGAATTGAAATGCAGGGTTTCCTTTGGGGCAACGTGAATAAGGGTTTCAAAAGAAGGAAGGATAATAGAATACTGATTCCAATATCTCCCTTGAGCTTGTCTGACTCCAAAAGAAAACTTGAGTATTTTAATCTTTCTACTTTTCTCTATCTAATGTCTCTTTTCAATTCTAAGTAAAAGCTAAATGGGATAATGGGATCTCAGAGAAGAACATCTTTAAAGTAAAAAAAAAAAAAAAAAAGAAAAGAAAAAAGTCATTCTTGCAACAAGACATTGTCAAACATACAAGGTTAACAAGGCAGAATATGAAACAAAATTCATTTTTCTCCCAACTGTTTCTATTATCAAGCTTCTCACTTTATTTTTCAGATAAGTTAGACCAAATATGAGAACAAATCACTAGAAATGAAAAATACCATCAGTGCTAGTAATCCAATATAATATTATTCAACAAAACCAAGAAAACTTCAAATGTACATAGCAAGTAATTTGTCAAAGGTGCCATAATCAATTAAGTGATTTTTCTTTAAGAATCAGCTATCTAGAAAATTACAGTATATTAAGAGCTTTACTCAATGAACTGTTTAAGGTCTCTGCATAACTGAGGAACTGAATCCTTCCTGTGTACAGATTTAGTATAAATCTCTATAGTATAAAAAGAAAGAAGAAAACACTACATACTGTCATGTGGAAAAGTTAGATTTTGGAGATGGGAATATATAGCATTCTTCCAAATTTAGCAAAGATGCTCCAATAACACTAACATATAATTTGAGAAACATGAATCTAAAACACTTAACCCACAACTAACCAATGATCCATATTACTTCAACAGGCATGTAATATAGAAAAAGAACCTTACTTTACAATAATTACAAGTATTATTACTATGGCAGCAAGGAGACAATCAATTTAACAATAGTATCCATGTGACAACTTTCCTTTCCCCTCCAACCCCCATCAAATTCCCTAGCAAGAATTAGCAATGTACCCTCCATAAGTACAAAGTAAGCACTTAATGACTACTGTTAGAGATGTGATATTAAAAAATGAACACTTGGTAAAGTACTGTTACTTAACCAACAAATGTAGATAAAAATATTTTTCAGTCTCTGGATAATACTCACAGCTACCATTTATCAAACTTTGGAAACTTTTAGTTTCTTTTTGTAATTATTATCTGAAAATCCTATCTTACCATTTAAATACCAAGATTTTCAAGAATTAAGGAAAAACCACAGACCTAACCAATTTTCTGAAATTCTAAAAAGAATGTAAAACAAAATTCAGTTTTCTTTCTCAACCATTATACTTAAATAAGTAAAGTAGAGTTTGCTTAATTCAGAATTGTGAGAAAGGATTGATAGGTCAGACTGTCTCTTCATTAATAAGGTAAGAAAGATGATTGCACAGAAGGAGTAATATAAAGTACTGTTGATGCTTTGCATGGATTTATGTCAGGGTTGCACACAGAGGGAACGCTCACACGCTGAAGAACCACCATCAGGGAAATTAATCATTTAAATCAAAGGACTCATAAAAGCCTTAAAAGTGAAGGATGAGGGGGCATGGTTTCAAGAATTTAATTTCCAAAACATATGGATACGCTTTGTTACTAAGGCAAATTTACAACACTTAAAAAAAAAAAACCCTTTTTTATAGCAATGACACTCCTTAGTTCATAAAATCAACTATTATTATATTTCAGATTCTGAAGAAACAAAAGGAACTCCTTTTAAGCACTGATTTAGCCCTAAGATCTAAGTAATATTTTTGTATCCATAAAAATTAACTTCTGCCAAGGATAATACACCAACAAGACAATAGAATTAGCTTTCAAAGAACCCTGACAGCTTTTTTGGGGTGTGGCAAGTAAGCACAGTAATCTGCACACATTAAAACAGTTTCCCTGCCTCAGCACTACTGATATTTTGGGCCAGATAATTCTTTGATGAGGGGCTGTCCTGTGAATTGCAGGATGTTTAGCAGCATCCCTGGCCTCTACTCAGAAGAGATGGGAACAGTATTGGAAAATTGAGAGCAAACTGTAACCAAAGAATCTAAAAAGCAAAGTTTACCAAAAGAAGTATACACAGATGTTTCACTTCCTTTATGACCTATTCATTAAGCATCCTTACTCTTTTAATCCACATTAATCAAAAAATTCACTTAAGAATTCTTACCCTTATAAATCACTACCAATGATAATCATACTACTAAGATAGCCAATGTATTACAAGTCTTTGGAGGGTAGCTCCAAAGTGAGGGCAACTGTGGGCAAAAGTTAAGCACCAAGGGAAAAACAGAAAATAATAATAATAATAATAATTACAAAAAGAGGAAATGTAGGAAAGGACTGGCATGGCACACAGTGATTTTCTATGTTCTCAAAAAAAACATGTGTTTATCCACTAAAAACCTAACTTCAGAGAATCTATAAAATACACTCTACCTAGAAATAGTATTAAAAGATCTAAACTCCCCCTAACATAAGTGACTAAGAAAGGATGCCCTCACAGTGTGAATCCAATTAAACCAGTCGCCTTTGGAAATGTACCCATAATTCACTATTATAACCTGATCTTTTTTAAGTGACCAAAAAACTTCTTTGTATTCACATTTGAACACTGCTGCTAAAAGTAAAACCATCCAAGAAAAATGAGAAAGAACTGAAAATCAGAGCTTAGAATGAAAAGATACTTTTAACCACAAGTCTACAATATCTATCATGATATGTTAAAATCTAGAACTTACCCCAATGGCAGAAATCAGAAGAAACCACAAAGAGATTACTAGGATCCGCTAGATATTTACTGAAGAGTTTTCCGAATTCCTGTTCTTTTGTCTCACTGAGAGCTCCAACCAGTACAGGAATAATGGTAAACTCATCCTTATGGCTTAAAGAGAACAGAAAAAGAAAAAAAAAAGTCATTTAAGATGTTTAGGGAAAAAATAGTTTTCTAAATGAGTTAGCATTAGAAAGTAGAATGTAATATTAATAGTGGTAAGGAAAACATACATAATATTATTGTTGAATTTTTTTAAATCCACAAAGTAAATGTACAAAATATCAAAAATGTTTAAAATGAGAAGTACAGAATACCAAAAATATCCATTTAAACTATAGAAACATATACTACTTCTTTAGGTAATAAACAAAACCAGGCATCATTAATACTCTCAAAAATAAGAATAAGCCCATCAGACCATCATCAATTCAAATCTCCTCATGTCTACCCACAAACCTACAATGGTCCATCCAATCCTTCTGTGATTCCAAAAGTGAATGAAACTCTTCCTCTCCTATTTCAATTCTATCTCACTATAAACACTACCACTTCTGGTACATATTCCGTCAGCCTGCCAAGTAAAACCTAAAAAACTTAATTTGGTTCCCATAAGATTTGCCAAGTACACTTTTACACCTATCCTAATGAATAGTCTCCAGATAAAACTCAAATTTCACTGGCATCTAGAGTAAACAGAGAGTTCGAGAATGTAGGTATTAATTACTAAAGCAAGAAAAGACACCACAGCCACCCACAATGCTTGTGGCATATCCCCAAGTCCCATTTTCACTGTATTGTGAAAATTCACGGAAAAGGAAAAAAATGGATTAGTAGAGCATAACTATGATGGGCTATAGAAACAGATGTTTATCCACAAACCTTTTAAAAATTTTAATTGTAGTGAAATGTTACTTACATATATTCAATATTATTTATATTCTAAATGATCCCAGAGTTGGAAATTTAGAAATATGAATCATGTTTATCTGACTTGTTCTGAAAAGGACTTAAAAAAAAAAACATTACAATAAATGCTTTTTAATATGATACTCTAACACTTAACTGATGTAGGACAAACAGAATTCATAAAAAAGTTTTAAAGAATACTAAGCTTAAGTAATTTCAAAATAAATGTTAACCCAGCTGCATAAAGCTAATTTTAGGGAACCCAAGCGCCTCCCCCATAAAGGCCCCCTTACCCTTGTCAATTGCGAAATAAACAGATCATACAGATCTCCAATCCCTCTGCAATGCAGGGGCTTCTTGGGCAGAATCTGCATCTATGGAGTAAGAAAAAAAGAGGAAGCTGGCAGATGTAGCTGCCATGGGATAGCTCTTACTCTGACTCTTACCAGTTTGCTTAAAACTGTCTGAATGAGTAGGGGCTCTACAATGAGCTATAAGCTGTTATCATTTCAAAGAAAAGAATTTGAGTTCCTATTAAAAATTTAGGAAGACTGTTATGAATTGTTCTAACCTCAAGTACTATCTACATAAATAAATACCCTAAGAGCATCATGGAGTATGCAAGTAATTATGACATGGTAGGGAGGACTTATGCAAAATACAGAGGACAAAGAGAAGTCAGAAGAAATGGGTTCAAGTCCCATTTCTATCACATACAACTGCTGAAAGCACGGATAAGTCCATTAACCTGAGAACGTTTACTTATCTGGAAAATAATAATCATATATTTCATATGCAATATGATCATAATTACAATACCTATTTCATAAAAACTGTTACGAAGCAAGGAATACCATAGGTAATAGTGTTGTGTCAACAACAGTTGGCTCACTCTGAAGAAATGACATGTCTTCTCTCTAGGAGAGCCACCAAATCATTCAATCAACCTCAGTTTGAACTTGCAAATCTTATTTACACAAAGGAAAAGTTCATACAACTGAGAAATCTAAGACCTGAATCAAGGTTCATCCATTCATTCCTTTTTCTTACTTCTCTCTTGAAAGAAAAATTACTTGTTCTCTGTCCCCACAAAGTAGCATGAATTAGAGAAAATGGCATTTGGCTTTGAAGTCTAATATTCCTGGGTTTTAAAATATGAGTTTTTGAAGTCAGGTTTCCCCAGTGGAGCAGTATAAAACCTCTCCCTAAAAATCAATTCTGAAACTGGACAAGACTATTGAAAACAACAATTTCTGGGCTCTGAGAGTCAGCAAAAAGCAAAAAACAAAAATGAGAAGAGTTTATTTGTGAAAATAGTCAACCTTCTGGTAAGAACAGTAGTAGTCTGACTTGCAGGGGCTGCTTCCACTTTCATTCCCAGCTCCACGACAAGGGAGCGCAAGGTTGGCTGTGACAATCAGCAGCTTCACTGCAAAGATTCCTAGTAGAGGGCAGAAAACCCACACCCAATGGAGAAGAGAAAAGATGGCAGTTTTCTTAGCCTGAGGTTGCTGTACTGGTTACGGCAAGTCACAAACCTGAGGATTAGCTAGAAATTTAACAGTGAGATCCTGGAAATGAGAATGCCATGGAGAGACTTGATAAAGTCTCTACATATTCCTGAGTGGAGGACTTATGCCCTCCCACACAACCCCAGCTATCTGGTAAGCTGCACATACATACAGAGGAGACCCATAAAGAAGCAAGAATACATAAACAGCAGCAAATTGGGAGGCTGAGGGCATGCACCAGGGAAACCTGACAGAGATCAAGATAGCTCTCCACACGTCCTTGACTGACTGGGTTTTGAGTATATGCATAAGGGAGAATTAAGAGGATCCAACAGAAAGTAAAAGAGTCAAACTTGAAAAAGGCCTAGAATTTGAATGTGTTCCCCAATGCATACACAATCCATGATAAGAGGGTGAAAGCCTGGAGAGCTCAAGGTGTTTAAGCACAA
Organism: Tamandua tetradactyla; assembly: GCF_023851605.1. NCBI lineage: Eukaryota > Metazoa > Chordata > Mammalia > Pilosa > Myrmecophagidae > Tamandua > Tamandua tetradactyla. Next base: position 77,195,096 of record NC_135343.1, read on the forward strand.
CTTCAATCCAATTGCTAACTAAGAACTCAGCTATGCAGAAAGAGGAATGAACCCTAGGAAGCCAAGCTAAAAAACAAAAATAAGAATAGTTGAATAACTATTCAGCAGCCACAGATTGAGTCCACTCAAGTTAATAAACAAGCACACAACCTGCAAGGAAAAAAACAAATAAAATCAGAGCCCAGAGTTTTTATATTATATAATGTCTAATTTCAAAGAAAAAAGTATGAACCGTTCAAAGAAACAGGTAACTTGTGACCCACGCTCCGGGAAAAAAACAGTAGCTGGTATAATTTGAATTCAAATGGGATCAGATACTGAATTTGATAGAAAAAAAAGTTATTATAAATATGTTCAAGAATCAAAGAAAACCAAGGCAAACAAATAGAGAATATTGATAAAGAAATGGATAGTATTAAAATACACCAAATGGAAACTTTATAGTTGGAAAAGTACAATAACAAAATAAAAAATTCACCGATGAGGGCAGTGCCAGGGTCACTCAGTGGTAAAGCTCTCATCCACCAGGCTGGAGACCTGGGTTCAATTCCCGGAGCCTGCACATGCCAAAAATAGAAAAACTAAAACAAAAATAAAACCTTCTTTTAGGATGGTGCAACAGTGGTGCAGCGGCAGAATTCTCACCTGCCGTGCCAGAGACCCAGGTTCGATTTGTGGAGCCTGCCCATGTCAAAAAAAAAAATCACCTATGGCCAGAAGGTTTGATATTGGTCTGAAGATTTGATATTGCATTAGAAACAATCAGTGAAATCAAAGACAAAATAGTTGAAATTACCTAATATGAAGCACAGAGATGGGAAAAAAAAGATTGAAGATAAATGAAGAAAGAATTGGAAACTTACAGAGAATATCAAACATGGCAACATATGTGTAACAGGGAGCCCAAAAGGAGAAAAGAAATGTGACAGAAAAATAATAAAAGAAATAACAGTTGAAAATGTTCCAAAATTTGAAGAAAAATATCTGCAGATTCAAGAAATTCAACAAACCCAAAGTAGGGTAAACATGCAAAAATACGCATCTTGATACACCATAATCAAATTGTTGAAAACTAAAGACAAGGCAAAAATTTTCAAAATGGCAAGAGAAAAATTACTCATTACCTACAGGATGATCTTTTCAATAAATGGTGCTGGGACAATTGTATATCCATATGCAAAAAAAAAAGTGAACTGAGACCTTTACCTCTCAACATATACAAAAACTAATTCAAACATGATCACAGACTTCACAACAGATCTAAAGATAGGTCCGTAAACATCTTTTAAAATAGGACATACAATTAATATTTTAGGTTTTGTAGTCTATATGGCCTCTATTGTCAATACTCAACTGACACTACTCAACTGCAGGAGGAAAGCACCCATAAACAATATGTAAAAAAACACGGGTGTGGTTGTGTTCCAATAAAATTTTATTTACAAACACAGGTGGTAGACCAGATGTTGCTTCATGGGCTACAGGCTCGTGAATCCTGTTCAAGGAGAAAATCGAGTAGCAAATCTTTGTGAACTATGGGTTAAATTTAAGATTTCTTAAATATGACACCAAAAAAAAGAATCCACACTAGAAAACTGATAAATTGAATTTCATCAAAATTTTAAATGTCTGCTTGTCAACAGACACCACTAAGAAAATGAAAAGTCATAGAATGGGAGAAAATCTTTGCAAATCATGTATTTGATGAAGAATTTGGATCCAAATAAAAATTACAGCTCAATAATAAGACAAACTACCCAAATAAAAATCGGCAAAATATACGAATAGATATTTCACAGAAGAAGATACATGAATGACAATAAACACAAGAGATGCTCAGCATCATCAGTCATTAGGGAGATGCAAATTAATACCACAATGAGATCCATGAGAATGGTTGTAAGCAAAAAGAATGACAATTAACACAACATTAAGTTTTGGTCAAGATGTAAAGAAATTGGAACCCCCAGGCACTGCCCATGAAACGAAAAATGGTCCAGTCACTTTGTAAAACAGTTTGGTAGTTTCTGAAAAAGTTGAAATATAGACATCATACAACCCAGCAATTCTACTCCTCAGTTTCTATCCAAGAGAAATGAAAATACAAGTTTACACAAAGATTTGTAGAAGAATATTCATAGCAACATTATTCATAATAGCCAAAACTGGAAATAAGCCAAATTCCATCAACTAGTGAACAAATAAACAATATAACTGAATACTATTTGGTGACAAAAGGAAATGAACTACTGATCCATGTCACAACATGGATTGATGAACCTCAAAAATATTATGCCATTGTGAAAAAGGGCAGGGTTCATTCTAATACATGCACAGTTCAGTGCTTAAGCTGGTGATTGCTTGGAGATTACGCTTACACACCTTGAGCCCTTAAGGCTTTCATCCTCTAACCATGGATTTTGTATAAATCCATTTACATATTTCCAGTAAATGCAAATCTATGGTCAGAAAGTGGATCAGTGGTTGCCTGGGGTGGAGAGTGTAAGTGGGGATTGACCTCAAATGGGCACAGGGTTTCTTTTAGGAGCAGTGAAAATGTTCTAAAACCGAACTGTGAGAATAGTTATACATTTTTAAAAATTTACTAAAAATCATTGTGTTGTACTCATACAATGAGAAAATTTTATAGTGTGTAAATAATATCTGAAAAAAGCTTTTTAAAAAGAGGAAAATCCATCTTTATCACTTACAAGCTGTGCCACTTAACAGCAGGTTACTCAAAAGTATCCTAAGTCTCAATTTCCCGATCTGCAAAATTAGAGGTAATAGTAACTAACCTTACAGAGTTCTTGTGAGCATGTCAATAATGTAGAGAAGAATTTTATCCTTTTTGTTATCCTATTGCTTAAACCTTGATGCAGAAAATTTATATAGCCAAGATGTATAACAGACTGAAAAGGTTTAAATCCCAGAATCTACAGTGAAGTCTCTTTAAAAACAAACAATATCACTGTATCACCAATGCTACTGATGCAACATGTATAAAAAATTCTAAACTCTAATGTAAAAATTCTAATCTTAATATAAAAATTTCTATTCTAATCTGAAACTGTTTTATTTGAAGTGATAATAAAACATAATTTAATCAGAAGTGTTTTATCAGTGTTACATAAATAATTGAAGGCTTAATACTGACAACATCTTAGATTAGATGAAATACTGTGCGCAACTAGTTATTTGCTTATCCTTCCCCAGGCACTAACTTGAATTTGTGTCCCCTAAAAAGAGCAAAGAATGTGAGAATTTTCTTTTCTATGTCAATTTTTCCAACTTCTCAAAGATTCTAGAAGCAGTCCTGAGTGTCTCAAGATCTGGTAAGAGTTAAACAAATCATAACTAAGATCATTACCTAGTCAGGAGCGAAATTATCCTTATTCCTAAGGTGCCAAGATTGTTGCCACGGTAATATCACTATGTGATCTATCCTCTCCTCCCTTTTAGAAAACATTTATAGAAAAAAGAGGGATAAAACATATGTAGGTAAATAGAAAAAAATCTTTATTCTGATAAAACTAAAATACAATCTAATCTCAAATTCTAATCTTCTTTTGTTCATCCTTTTCATAGTCATAGAAACTGAAATTATTCTATTACCAACAACAAAGAATATTCACTTACGATTCCAGAGATGCTATAATTTTTGAAAAATGCTTTCCTGCTGGTAAATAGGTAATACTCAAAGGAAATCAAAACACAGGAGGAAAGGAAAATTCAAAAAGAACTGCATAAAGAAATGTATGAGGAAAAATCTTGTTTGCTTTAAAAACTTCAATAAACAACCACAAAAAAGATTTAACTATGAGACATATGGAGAAAAGCACAACCACATAGGAACACATTTGAAAATGACACTGCTCCCATGGCTTTCATTTAAGCTGGGAAGATGTTGAGAATCTCAGGCTTCATTTTATGTCCAAAGAGGGAAGCCATTCCACAGAATAACTAATTAAACAAGAATAGATCTTACTTTTTTCTGATCATTTCTTATGTCTGCAACCATTGAATGAGGCCACAATCAGAAAGGAAAGTAAAAATTTAAGTTCTAGGGTAAACCTAAGCTAATAAGAGTCAGGATGGCTTTTAAGTGAGTCAAAGATCCAGAGAGTTGGAATGGCAATATGGTAGCCTGGAACTAAGAAAGGCAATGGGTTTTGTGCAGGAGAGTAAACATAGTAGAACTGATGTTAACTTTAGAAGAGCTAGCTTGCAGGACCTTTGGCTAGCATCTTGAATTTGGCTTTTAGAATGTGCCCAATTTTGATAAGATAGCTTTTATCTGCTTGGAATACTGATTCCTGCTGTTCCTGCTTGCCTAGACTGTTTATAAACAATGTGATTTATGGTGAATTCCTGCTTTTCTTCTGGGGGTCTAGAATTTTAATAGCAGTGGATAGTTGCCCAGTCAGAGGGTTCCTACATGACCAGTCCCCAATAAAAACCTTTTCGGGGGAAGGAAAATGTTGGAAGCTTGGACTTAGATTACTCCAAAGCCTGCCTGATGTGTCTATTTCCCTTTCAGATCCTGCTGTGTATCTTACGCTTTCTAATAAACCAGCGCCATGACGGCAACTGCCTCTGTACTCCACGAGTCATTGTAGTGAGTCACTGAATCGTGAGGAGGGTGGTTCCCGCCATCCCTGAACAAATTCATCTTCAAGCCATAGAGACATACACACAGTGAGGCAAAATACTCTTAATTCACTGTGAGAAAGAACAAACTACAAAGATTCAGAAAACACCAAGCAAAGCCAAACAACTGGGGACAAACATAAGCTGCCAATGACTTAGTAAAAATTAGCTAAGTAAAGCTAACACTATTTCCCACATTAATCCCAAAGGTTATATCCTTAATTTCTATTCAAGTAGATATATTGATATAAAAAACATGTTCCAAGGAAGGACACACTTCAGGTAATAGAGGCATGCGAAACTCTATTTTAGAAACTCAACCATTTGAAGATACCTTTAAACAAAACAATCCTATCATAAATTGGCCAAGTTTGGCTTCAGATTTATTTTGTTAAAAATGAATCAACAAATGCTAGTGGTAAATGAAAGCGAGGGGTAAGGGGTATGGCATGTATAGTCTTTTTTTTCTCTATTATTTTATTTCTTTTTCTGTTGTCTTTTTATTTCTTTTTCTAAATTGATGCAAATGTACTAAGAAATGATGAATATGCAACTATGTGATGATATTAAGAATTACTGATTGCATATGTAGAATGGAATGATATCTAAATGTTTTGCTTATTTTTTTAATTAATAAAAAAAAGTTTTTAAAAAAATGAATCAACATTTCCATATTCTATGTTATCTTAAACTTACAAATATTTCTGGCTTTACTATCTCTGAAAATGGCAATATTATTAGGCCTTAAACATTCTTTTCAAATCATCTTACACACTCACAGAGAAATATTTATGGAATCCTATTGGTTCTTAAATGTCCTCCGTATCTGCAATTTGCTTCAATCTCTGCTACTACATTAGTTTGTATGATTTCTTTAAAAACTATTTCCACCAGTCTCTTCCAACTCTAATCCATCCTTCACACCACCATCACATCATCAAGGAATCAAATTCTTATAGTCTAGTTGTAAATATGTCACTACTTTGCTGAAGAATGTTTACTGAGCACTTCACTGATCATAGAAAATACAAATACCTTAAAATGGCATAGAATGCCTTCCATAATTTGGTCCCAACTTTTTGAATCCTGCCCCACATACTCTGTGTCTCTTAAGGTCACCTACTCTAATGCGTCTAGTACCCAGGTGATTATCATAAATGTGTGAAAAGATGGAAAAGGTAAGGACTACAGGGAGTAGTATGACCAATATCCAACTAAAAACATTCTTTTATATGAAAACTGTTTCTAACCATGCAGGCCAAACCAAAAAAATCTGCAAATAGAACTCAGTTATTGTTTAAGCTTTTGTAACCCCTCCAAGCTAACCCAAATAATTTTCTGCTCTTAAAAATAAGTTCTGGTCTTTCCAACCCCCTACTCTGTGTCTACAGTACTCCCTTTCCCCCAAAAACCTTATCTTCATTCTGTAAAAACTACAGCCATCTTTAAAGTCCAATCAAATGCCATATCCTTTTTGAAGTCTTCCCTGTGTTTCACTAATTCAATTATTATCCCTTTGCCCCATATTTCCGTTTTCTGTTTCCATAAACACTTCTATACCACTTACTACATTTTGATTTATTTTACAGTTATTTATATGCATGTCTTATCTCTCCTATCAGGGTATAAGCTGTCTGAAAAAATAAAGCTTGCTTAGTTTTCTATTCCCCATCATTCCTTGCCCAGAGATTAATATAATTAGGTGGCTCTTTAACATTTCAAACTTTCAGATTAAAATTGAGAGTAAATTTCATCTCAAAAACAATCACAGTTTTCCATAACATACCTAGTAAAATATATAGGGTGAAAATTGCCATTTGGAGGCCAAAATAAGTTTGGATTACTAGTTTATTTAATCATTATCCATATACAAAGTACATTACTCTTCATCTGTAATTAAAAGCTATAAGAAAGGAGTGTCTTATTTTTTGTATTCACCAGAAAGAAATAAAATGAAAGGAAAAGAAATCCTTTTTTTCCAACCATTATAAAATATCAAGCTTTAAATAGTAAAATCAATTGATAAAGAATGATCTTATACAGTTCTTGGAGCATTCAGTAATTCATTTAAGATGAAGCAATCTCTTTGAGAAGATGAAAGAAGCTCTACCGATTTGGAAATGTGTACCCTTCATTTTCTGAGACTTATTCTCCACCTCCCTCTCTTCTTCAACTCCCAAAATGTCTGAGGAGCTGTTCACAGAATGCATTCAATTTTCTGAATTAAAAATGAAAACAGTGATACAAAGAGGTACTAGTCAAGATTTCAACAAACTTGAGACTTCTTTTATATGACATGGAGGTAGATAATAAATAAAAATAAAAGGAAATATCCTAACAGACAAAGTATGTAGTTATGTGTGGATTCTGTCAGGAATATTCACGACTTCTATTGTCTGGAATTCCTAGACCCTATCACCAATGAAAAGATACCTTATAATTACTGAAAAATCATTAACAAAAACTGTAATTATTTCTAAAGTTTTTCATAGCTGTAAAAAGTAATTTATTAACTTCAGAAGACTGTGGTCTAAAGTAATCTGCAGAGAGTTTTAAAAGGTTAAATATCCCCATGGAGACCCGTAACTCTGTCAAAAATACAAAAGTAAGAACACCAACAACAGGCAAATAAATGTTAAAGAATAACCAATGGAAGTAACATAATTATTTAAATAAGACAGTATAAAACTAACCGCAATTTAAGAGTATTATAGTAATGCCACACCAAGACATTTCATTGTAGCGTTCTCAGGGAACTCGAAAATATGGTCAATATGAATAAACAGAATAGTAACAAGACTGCACATAACTATTGGGGTTATGAGAAAAACCAAGATTTTCTTGATAATTGTCTAAGTAACCCACAAATAAGCATGATAGGTGTCATTTATGACTACCTTCCTATGAAACTTACCAAGAACTATTAAATCCTAGCCATAGAGAATTTGTAAGAATGGCTAGTACTCAAAGCAGAAGATGAATCAGAAATACACTGTACGATGCTTTCAAGTTGCCCATGACCAAAATATTGCCAGTACCCAGAAAGTATCATATGGCAAAGAGGATAATGATATTTTAAAAGGAACAGAAACAGTTTTAAAGTGCCATATTTCCCAATATACCACTTTCAAAGTTACTAAAACATCCTATTAACTATACACATTTTTCTGAACAAAAAGCAGTGGAAGGTGTGCAAAGGAATTGTTCTGCATCTAGATTTTGATTATATATATCAGACTATGTATTTGTCAAAACTCATACAATTATACACCATAAAAAGGAAATTTTATTGTATGTTAATCACAGAAAGATAAAAAATTTTAACTGTTAAAAAAATGGAGGAGGGCAGGCAACAGTGGCTCAGTGGCACAGTTCTCACCTGCCAAGCCAGAGACCCGAGTTCGATTCCTGGAGCCTGCCCACATCAACAACAAAAAAAGGAGGATATTACATAGACTATGACTAGGAATAAAAGCAAACTACAGTAACTGAAGAGAGTAAAGAGCAATGAAAAAGATCTGTGATACAACAGTGTTAACTTTAGAGTTAACTAATTTTTTCAAGATAGATGTTCCTGTGTATTCTAACTTAACGTAATCTCACTCAAATACAATTATAGGTAGCAGTACAAATAATTATGACTTCAAAAAAATTCATAAAAAAAGGTAACAAAGTGCCTAAAATCATGACCTCTTGTTTACATGCTTTCATTTATGTGGATAAACACGTATATGCACTACAATTTTATGTATATATACACATCTTTATATGTGCCTACATATATTTGCTAATGCATGCACAACCATTTTTTTTACATGCAGCAAAATACATTTTTCTTCTTTTCAACTCAGATAATGAAATAACATTTAATATAATACTTGGCAGAGAACCATTATTTTTTTCTCACTGTACTTATATTATTGAACCAAAATCTAATATTGTGCTATTCATTTCTGATTTTTTACAATCAGCCCTGTTGCACAATCTGTATCCTTTCAACACCAACTGCCCAATCTCTATCCTTCTTCTATATTCTGAGAACCTGTGTTCTTAATTTAAATTCTCCAAATTCACTCATTAATGTTAGTTCATATTAATGAGACCATACAGTATCTGTCCTTTTGTTTCTGACTAATTTCACTCAGCATAAGGCCTCAGGGTTCATCCACATTATTACATGCTTCATGACTTTATTCTCTTAAGGCTGCATAATATTCCATCATATGTATATACCACAGCTTGTTTAGCTACTCATTCGCTGATGGACATTTGTGCTGTTGCCATCTCTTAGCAATCATAAATAATGCTGCTATAAACATTGGTGTGCAAATGTCTGTTTGCATCCTTGCCCTCAGATCCTCTGAATAGATACCTAGTAATGAGACTGCTGGATGATATGGCAACTCTATACTTAGATTCCTAAGGAACCACCAAATTGCCTTCCAGAGCAGCTGTACCATTCTATATTCCTACCAACAATGGGTAAGCTTGCTTTTTCTCTACATCCTCTCCAGCACTTGTCATTTTCTGATTTTTTTTTATAATGGCCATTCTAGTAGGTGTTGAGTGATATCGCATTATGAATTGCATTTCCCCAATAGGCAGTGAAAGTTAAGCATCTTTTCATGTGGCTTTTAGCCATGTGTATTTCCTCTTCTGAGAAGTGAACGTTTATGTCTTTTATCCATTTTTTAATTGGGTTATTTGTCATTTTGCTGTTGAGTTAAAGAATATCTTTATATATTCTGGATACTAAACCCTTATCGGATATGTGGTTTCCAAATATTGTCACCCATTGCGTTGGCTACCTTTTTACTTTCTTGACAAAGTTCTTTGATGCACTAAAAGGGTTTAATTTTGAGGAATTTCCATTTATCTACTTCTTTTTTCAATCCTCATACTTTGGGTGTAAGGTCTAGGAAACCACCTCCTATTAAAAGATGTATTAGCTATTCCCCTATATGTTCTTCTACAAGTTTTATGGTCTTAGATCTAATGCTTAGGTCTTTGATCCATTTTGAGTTAATTTTTGTATAGGGTATGAGATATGGATCCTCTCTCATTCTTTTGCATGTGAATATCCAGTTCTCCAAGCACCATTTATTAAAAAGGCTGGTCTGTCCCAGGTGGGTAGGTTTCACCACCTTAACAAAAACAATTGCCTGCTTAACTGAACACCATAAGTACATGGAAGCTTGAGTAGGATATGAGATTTCGTAGGTTTGTCCAGAATGATGCCCAGATAAATCCCAGAGTGGTTTGAACAGTGAACAAAAGAGTATTTGCAAAGCCCCCTTAGGGGAATGGCGAGAAAAGGGTAAAACTCAACTTCCCTAAGTGGAGAATTCTTGATATTCTCACAAGCAGTGGGGACAACCAAAGCAATAGGTTGAGCCCTCAATCTGGGAGTTTGTTCATATGAAACTTAACCCTGCAAAGGATAGGCTAAGCCTACTTAAAATTAGGCCTAAGAGTCACCCCCAGAGAATCTCTTTTGTTGCTCAGATGTGGCCTCTCTGTCAGCCAACACAACAAGCAAACTCACTGCCCTCCCCCTGTCTACGTGGGATGTTACTCCCAGAGATGTGGACCTTCCTGGCAATGTGGGACAGAAATCCTAGAATGAGCTGGGACTCAGCATCAAGGGATTGAGTAAACCTTCTCGACCAAAAGGGGGAAGAGCAAAATGAGACAAAATAAAGTGGCAATGGCTGAGAGATTTCAAACAGAGTCAAGAGGTTATCCTAGAGGTTATTCTTATGCATTATATGGATATCATCTTTTTAGTTAAGGTGTAATGAAGAGGCTGGACGGAAGGGCCTGAAAATGTAGAGCTGTATCCCAGTAGCCATGCTTTTAAGATTGTATAATGATACAGCTTTCACGTGTGACTGTGTGATTGTGAAAACCTTCTGTCTGATGCTCCTTTTATCTACCTTATCAACAGACAAGTAAAACATATGGATTAAAAATAAACAAATAATGAGGGGAACAAATGTTAAAAAAAAAAAGAACTGCCCATAGATGAGAGGGTCTATTTCTAAACACTCTATTCAATTCTGTTGGTCAGTACATCTATCTTTATGCCAGTACCATGCTATTTTGACCACTGTAACTTCATAATATGCTTTAAAGTCAGGTAGTATGTGACCTCCCACTCCATTTTTCTTTCTCAAGATATTTTTAGCTATTTGGGTCACCTTTTCCTGACAAATAAACTTGGATATTGTTCTTTATATTTCTGCAAAGTAAGTTTTAGGATTTTAGTTAGTACTGCATTGAATCTATAAATCATTTTGGGTAGAAGTGAGACCTTACCTATATTGAGTATTCCAATCCATGAACACAATATGCCCTTCCATTTATTTTTCCATGATTTCTTTTAGCAATTTCATGTAGTTTTCTGTGTATGGTCTTTCGTATCCCTAGTTAAATTTATACCTAAATATTTTATTCTTTTGATTGCTACTCTTTTTCTTGATTTCCTCCTCAGATTGCTCATTACCAGTGCACAGAAATACTACTGATTTTGAGGTTCTGCAACTTTGCTGTACTCACTTATTAGCTCTAGAAGCTTTGCTATAGATTTTTCAGGATTTTCAACATACAGTAACATATCATATGCAAACAGTGTTCTACTTTTTTCTTTCCAATTTGACGGTCTTTTATTCCTTTTTCTTGTCTAACTGCTCTAGCTAGAACTTGCAGCACAATGTTGAGTAACAATAATGATGAGTGGGCATCCTTGTCTTGTTCTTGATCTTAGATGGAAAGCTTTCAGACCTTGCCCATTAAGGATGATGCTCGCTGTGGATTTTTCATATATTCCCTTATCCTGTTGAGAAAGTTCCCTTCTATACCTTTCCTTTAAAATGTTTACATCAAGGAATGTCTGCAAGAATGGGGCCAAGATGGCGGCTTGGCAATGTACGCATTTTAGTTCATTCTCCAGAACAACTACTAAATAACCAGAAACAGTACAGAACAGCTCCCAGAACCACATCAGTGACCGGATACACAGCATACCCCAGTCTGGACCAGCTGGACCGACTGCAAGCCTCCCCAAAACCGTAAGTTCCCCAAGCCGCAGCGGCCAGTAGCTGGCGCCCCTCTCCCACAGGCGGCTTCCCAGAGGGAGAGGAAAGAGACTCTAAACCTGGTCAAGGAGGAGTTCGCTCATTGGGCTCACAGAAAAAAGAGGAAAGGGGAGGAAACGGAGGTTTTAGTGGCTGCGTTTCTATGGAGACTTGGCAGCCTCTCGATTCAGCAGCGGGACTTCTCGGGCTGCAACTGTCCCAGGCATTGGCAGAAACAGGCTGCTTTCAGGGCTGTCTCCCACCTGTGCCTGCCCCAGGGGAGGGGTGAAGCCCAACTCAGGTGGAATCCCTCTCTCAAGGAATTCAGACCCCAGGGCTTGGCAATTTGAAGTCATTAAAACCAGCCTACAATCTCTCCTCCATCTCCACCACGCCCCCAGCAGGGAGAGTCTTCCAAAGTTAAAAGTGCCACAACATCTTTTGCTGGTGCGACCTGCAGGCAGACGCGCCACATACTGGGCAGGATAAGAAAAACAGAGCCCAGAGACTTCACAGGAAAGTCTTTTAACCTGCTGGGTCTCACCCTCAGGGAAAACTGATGCAGGTAACTCCTTCCCCTGATAGGAGACCAGTTTAGTCCAGGAAAACCGGCTGGAGTCTATAATACCTATGTGGACCCTCCTAAGGGTGGGGAGGGAAAAGGCACCATACAGGCAGGGCAAGAAACAAGAAAACAAGAACTGAAAAATCATCCTCTGTTAAACAAAACCTAAGCTAGAGGTCCTGGAAAAGCTGAAGGTCAAAAAACAGATAGACAACAAATTCATCTAGCAAGAAAACCCTAGGTAAGAGAAGTGAAAGCAATCTCCAGAATAAACTAACTAAGGTAATTAAATGTCTAGATGCCAGCAAAAAATAACAAATCACACCAGGAAAATTGAAGATATGGCCCAGTCAAGGGAACAAACCAATAGTTCAAATGAGATACAAGAGCTGAAACAAGCAATTCAGAATACACGAACAGACATGGAAAACCTCATCAAAAAACAAATCAATGAATTGAGGTAGGATATGAAGAAGGCAAGGAATGAACAAAAAGAAGAAATGGAAAGTCTGAAAAAAACAAATCATGGAACTTATGGGGATGAAAGGTACAGTAGAAGAGATGAAAAAAACAATGGAAACCTACAATGATAGATTTCAAGAGACAGAGGTTAGGATTAGCGAACTGGAGGACGGAACATCTGAAATCCGACAAGATACAGAAACTATAGGGGAAAAAAAATGGAAAATGTTTACATCAAGAAAGGATGTTGAATTTTGTCAAATGCCTTTTTACAATGATCAAGATGATCACGTGGGTTTTCTGCTTTGATTTGTTGATATGGTATATTGCATTAATTGATTTTCTTATGTTGAATCATCCTGCATGTCTGGAATAAATCCAACTTGGTCATGGTATATAATAATTTTAATGTGCTGCTGGATTTGATTTGCAAGTATTTTGTTGAGGATTTTTGCATAAATATGCATTAGAGAGATTGGCCTGTAATTTTTTTTTCTTCTAGTGTCTTTGTCTGGCTATGGAATTACAGTGATATTGGTTTCAAAGACTGAGTTAGGTAGCTTTCCCTCCTCTTCAGTTTTTTGAAGAGTTTGAACAGGATTGATACTAATTCTTTCTTGAACGCTTGGTAGAATTCACATGTGAAGCTATCCAGTCCTGGACTTTTCTTTTGGGGGAGCTTCTTGATGACTGATTCAACCTCTTTACTTCTGATTGGTTTGTGGAGGTCATGTATTTCTTCTTGAGTCAATGCTGGCTGTTCATGACTTTCTAGGAAGCTGTCCATTTCAGAACTGTTGTATAGGTTATTATCATATAGTGGCTCATAGTATCCTCTTGTTACTTCCTTTATTTCTGCAGGATCAGTGATTCCAATTTCTCTTCCATTTCTAATTTTATTTATTTGCACCCTCTTTTTTTTTGGTCAACTTGCTAAGGGTCCATCAAAATTGATTTTCTCAAAGAACCAACTTCTGGTTTCATTGATTTTCTCAATTGTTTTCATATTCTCAATTTCATTTATTTCTGCTCTAATCTTCATTATTTCTTTCCTTTTTTTTGCTTTGGGGTTAGTTTGCTGTTCTTTCTCTAGTTCTTACAAGCAAACAGTTAATTCCTTGATTTTTGTTCTTCCCTCTTTTTTAATATAGGCATCTAAGACAACAAATTGCCCTTTTAATACTGCCTTTGCTGCATCCCATAAGTTTTGATGTGCTGTGTTTCCATTTTCATTTGCCTGGAAATATTCATTGATCTCTCTTGTAATTTCTTCCTTGTTTAGCATCCATATATTGTGAATTCCCTGGCCCTCTGTCTGTACTGATTTCCAACTTCATTACATTATGATCTGAAAAAGTGCTTTGTATGATTTCAATCTTTTTAAATTTATTGAGTCTAGCTTTGTGACTGAGTATATGGTCTATCCTTGAGAATGATGCATGAACACTTGAGAAAAAATTGTATTCTGCTGTTGCAGGGTGTACTGTTCTGTAAATGTCTGTTAAGTCTAGGTTATTTATCAAATTTTCCAAATTCTCTTTCTTTATTGATCCTCTAGATGATCTATCAATCCATTGATGAGAGGAGGGAATTGAAGTCTCCAACTCTTATGATAGAGGTGTCTATTTATCCCTTCAGTGCTGTCAGTGTTTGCCTCCTGTACTTTGGGGCACTCTGGTTCAGTGCATAAATATTTATAACTGTTATGTCTTCTTGTTGTTCTTTGAATCCCTAATCAGCACTGTAGGTAGGAAGTGTGAACAGATTAACTCCATGGAGATGCAGTGTGCCCAGTTCTGCGTATTAACCTTTCATTAGAGGGTAATGTGACCCCAATCCGTTCCAGGTGGGTCTTGATTAGTTTACTGGAATCCTTAAAGAGAGGAAACATTTTGCAAAAAGTTTTATAGCCATGAGATCCATGAGAGCCACAAGAAGCCACCAGAGCCCACACAACCAGAGACCTTTGGAGATGAAGAAGGAATACGCCCCCGGGGCAGTGTCATGAAGCATGAAGCTCAGAGAGAAAGCCAGCAGATGTCGCGGTATTTGCCATGTGTCTTTCCAGTTGAGAGAGAAACACTGAACTTCATTGGCCTTTCTTGCATGAAGGTAACCTCTTGTTGGTACCTTAATTTGGACATTTTTATAGTTTTGCTTTAATTGGGGCATTTTCATGACCTTAGAACTGTAAACTTGCAACTTAATAAATTCCCCCCTTTTTAAAAGCCATTCTGTTTCTGGTATATTGCATTCTGGCAGCTAGCAAACTAGAACACCTGCCTGTTCCCATCTGCTTGGAGTGCTCCCTTCAGTATTTTTTGCAGAACCCGTCTCTTATTCACAAATTCTCTCAGTGATTGTTTGTCTGACAATATTTTAATCTCCCCCTCATTTCTGAACAACGGTTTTGCTGGATATAGAATTCCTGGCTGGCAGTTCTTCTCTTTTAGAATCTTAAATATATCATACCACTGCCTTCTTGCCTCCATGGTTTCTGCTGAGAAATACACACACACAGTCTTAATGGGCTTTCTTTGTATGTGATGGACTGCTTTTCTCTTGCTGTTTCAAAATTCTCTTTCTCTTTGACATATCACAATCTGATTAGTAAGTGTCTTGGGTATTTCTATTTGGATCTACTCTGTTCGAGGTACACTGCACTTCTCGGATCTGCAATTTTATGTCTTGCAGAAGAGATTAGAAATTTTCAGTAATTATTTCCTCCATTAGGCTTTCTTCTCCATTTCCCTTCTCTTCTCTTTCTTGGACACCCACAACATGTATATTTGTGCACTTCATGTTGTCATTCAATTCCCTGAGACCCTGCTCAAATTTTCCATTCTTTTCCCCATATTTTCTTTTTTATGTTGGATTTCAGATGTCAAGTCCTCTGGTTCACTAACCCTTTCTTCTGCCTCTTCAAATCTACTTTTGCAGGGTTCCATTGTTTTGGTTTTTTTTTTATCTCTTCTATTGTGCCTTTCATTCCCATAAGTTCTGTGATTAGTTTTGTCAAACATTCGAGTTCTTCTTTTTGTTTACCCAATGTCTTCTTTAAATTCTCCCTCAACTTACTGACTTGATTTTTTTTTCCTTTTTTTCACATAAGCAGGCACCAAGAATCAAAACTGAGCCTCCAGCATGGCAGGCGAGAATTATGCCACTGAGCCACCATCGCACCTCCCTCATTGACTTAATTCTTGATGAGATTTTCCATGTCTAACACCCCAAATTAGTTGTTTTAACTCCTGTATCCCATTTTAAAGTGCTGGTTTGTTCCTTTGACTGGGCCATATATCTTCAGTTTTCCTAGTATGATTTATTATTTTTTGCTGGCGTCTAGGCATTTGATTTCCTTAATTAGTTTATTTTGGAGGCTGTTTTCACTCTTTTACCTAGGATTTTCTTGCTAGATGGCTCTGTTTTCTATCCATTCTTTGACATTAGTTCAACTTATTCTAGACCTCTGTATAGCTTCTGTTTAACGGATCAGAATTTTTCAGTTCTTGTTTTTTTGTTTCTTGCCCTATTTGGAGCCTTTTATTTGAGGAAGGTCTTCTCAGATATTATAGACCCGAGACAGATTTTCCTAGACCATACAGGCCCATGTCTCAGGATGAAAGAGTAGCCAGCATCAGTTTTCCCTGACGGTAAGACCGAGCAGGTTGTCAGACTTTCTATGAAGTCTCTAGATTCTGTGCTTTTCCTACCCTACCCAGCATGTGGCACTTGTCTGCCTATGGCTTCCCACCAATGTAGAGTGATGTGGTGCCTTTAATTTCAGCAGACTCTCCCTACCAGGATCCTGGGAGAGACATAAGTGAGGTTGTAGGGTGGCTTTAATTGTTATAGTTTTCCAGTCCCTAGATCCTGAATTCCTTGAGGGACAGATTCCACTTGAGCTGGGCCTCATCTTTCTCTTGGGGAAGATATACCCTTTAGGAAATAAACTCCTGTAACCTGACTAGTTACTTTGTCTCTCAGACAAGCTTAATTCTGCCCTTTCCTGGGGCAGTGCTGGAACCTGAGAATACTTCCAGTTCTATCTAAGGAGCTGGTAAGGAGTAGAAAAAAAGCGTTTTCAGAGGTAGACCTCTGCTCTTTGGGTTTGCCAATCAAGAGCTTAAGTTGGTATGTGGCTCTATGTATCTCCAGGCTCTATGTGCCCCCTTTTCTTGGGGTCCAGCCCTTTTCCAGTATTTTGTGCTAATTCAGAAAGCCTCTGGTGTTCTGTTTTTGTATTTTCTGTCAGCCCCACCCCCTCTCTGCCAGGGCAAAAAATCCTGGTACCTTTTTTGGCTTATTCCAGGTTTATCTGTGCTGGGGGTCTATTTTCAGTGGTCAGAATTTGTTAATCAATTCTGCTGCTGGAGCCTGGTTGAGCCAAACCCTTGCTGCTAATAAAATCTGTTTCCTTTCCACTCGGAAAACCAGCCTGCCATGCCTGTGGGGGGACTTACAGTTCTGTGTGGCATCTCAGTCACTCCACCTGGACTGGTATACACTATATGTCCGGTCACTGATAGTCACCCAGCAGTTGTTCTGTACTGTTCCTGGCTATTTACTAGCTGCTCTGGAAGAGGAACTAAATTCCACATCTCACTAAGCTGCCATCTTGCCCCACCCTCTGCATAACCATTTTTAATGGCAGTAAACAAACACCAGTTGAGGGGAACTGAAGGGACTTTTGCTGTTCATCTTGTACTTTTTGTACTCGTTACATTTTCATACCATATACATGATTTATTATTTTTTTTAATGTTAATAGGGCTGCCTGGGCAATACGATTATGGATCACTTGATGCTTTCTTTTTTTATATAAATTACTAATTTTTTTAATATCTTAATTTCATTTTTTTAATCTGATAACAAAATTATAATAATTTAAAAAATTAAATTAAATTAAAAAGTTAATTAAATATTTAACTTTAAAAAATTAACAAAGCCCTGTAATGACTTGATTATAGTGAAAACTAGGAAAAAAGTTAAAAATTTACTGTTCAAGAATTAGTGAAACTTAGAGACATATTATTATGGTCCTATGATAACCAATTAAAGTAGAATAAAAAAAAGACATGGAAATAAGTTTATGATATGAAAAGCAGTTAATAAAAAAGAACATTTGATCATGTTTTTGTACAAATATTTTAAGTACTGAAAATGGGAAGAAAGTTATTAGTTCATTCAACAATTATTTACTGACCTCCTTTTATTTAGGTACTGTGCTGAGCACAGGAGATATACCGTAGGATAGCACTCAGGGTACTAACAGGTTAAGGCACTATAATTGGAGGAAGACAGCCATACATGAACAATTACACAAATAGCTATTTAAAATTGCAGTGGTAAGAGGAGGCCACTGAAGCCAGAAGCTGGAAGCAATGAAATCTGGGAAAGAAGGGAGGGACCAGCAGACGCCACCATGTGCCTGGCTGTATGACAGAGGAGCTTAGACTCACCAATTGGTGCTTTATTTTGGACATTTTGATGGCCTCAGAACTATAAACTTGTAAGCTAATAAATCCCTATTGTCAAAAAAAAAAAATGCAGTGGTAGTGGAGTGTTGTCTGAATATTTGATCATTCAAATATTCCTCCCACCTCTGAATGCTCATGCCACCCTCCCATCAAACACAGAGTCTATATTTCTCCCTCTTTTTGAATCTAGCCTTGGGATTTCGCTTTGACCAACAGAATGTGGCAGAATGATACTGCACCAGTTCCAGGCTTAGATTTTAAGAAGTTTATAAGTTTCTATTTTTGCCTTGCCCTAAGATGTCACACAAAGTAAGTCAGGCTATCCTGTTAGAGAGAGGTCCTGAAGGATGACTGACCATAGTGGAGATGGAGAACTCGAAGATGAGAACTGAAATGCCTCAGTTGACAACCAGCATCATGGTCACAGACATAAAAGTGAGGCTGGAGACCTTGGCCTAGGCTGACTTGCCCCAAATGACAGTAGGTGAAATAGACAAATTGTATCCTCTGACCCCTCACCAAATTTCTGACCCAAAAATTATTTAAGAGAAAAAATAGGCATTCGAGGATGTTCTATTATGCTACCATAGATAAATGGGACAAAAATGGTATCCTGAAGTAGGGTGCTGTTGCCAAAGAAACCAAAAACATATCGGCTTTAGGGATTTGGATGCAGGCCATAGCATAAAGGGCAAGAAGGAGACTGCGAAACTGGAAGAGCAGTAAGTAAACTAACACAGGAGACCAGATGAAGGGTGACTCGTATTACATACCAGAACAATTAGAAAATCTTTCACATGAAGTTAACTTGAAAGACTGAAAATATACCTAATGAACTTGTGGATCCAACAGATTCGCAAGCATAATCTTCAGTGTTAATGCCTTCTTTACAATCACATATGAGAAGGTAAAAGAAGACCAAGATGACCTAAAGAGTGAACTATCTAGCTGGCAAGCAGAATTTAAAGGAAATACTTCTAACCAAGAGTGGCTTGGTTGGAAAAAAACTTTCTTTTCACCAGTCTCTCCAGCTAATAAAAGACTGTCAAAGAAATGGTATGAGGAAAAAAATCAAATCCACAGCATTACCAGCAAAACATGACCTAACAATTGTCAAACCAAGAGCACATCTCCTCGTTCCTCAGTACCTCTTAAGACCTTGCCCTTCAATACCCCTCAAGATTAAGGGGCAAGAACTCTCTGAGGGGGAATTTGAGGCAAGCTAGAACTGGGAAAGAGGGGAAAGAAAAAAAAAACATGAAGGACCCCTTAAATAAGGATGGTAAATCAAGATTAGGAGGGCCCATGTCCAACACAGATTCCCTGCCCAGGTACTATCCACTTACTGGAAACATGCATCTGGCAGCGACCCATCTGAAGCCAAAGGATCCCCACCTGAGTTAGTCATCTATGGAGAAGGGTAGAGCCAAATGACCCACCAAATACACTATGTACCACCCGGCACTGCCCTGGAGAGAAAGGATAGTAGAAGAAAAAGACCTAAACCAAGGAAGGGGGAGGTGGAATATGTAAAGCTAATCTATAAATTCTCTACCTACTTGCTTTTAAAAAAAATAAAAGAGTACATGCATAAAATCCTTTGATAAAACCTCAAAAACATTTAAGAAAGTGCTTGTACACCAACTCAAGTAGATAAAAGGACTTCTAATGCCCTAACTTGGATCCAAGATAAAAAGAGGCCTGTCTCAGAAAAAATTATGGATGTAAGTTTTGTCTAATGAATCCACTTACAATCCGATACACTGAAAACCTATAAAATTTTTTAAGAAATTCCTTTAAGTTTGAACTAAATAGAAACACTGTTCCAAATGAAAAAACACATTTAGGCTCCCAAAATGTTGTGAAGCAGACTAAGAATGCAACCCAGGTGCTAGCAAGGACAATTTCTTATGGAAATGGAAGGATGAGTGATAAGAGTGGAAGCAACAAGCCTGAAAAACGCAGTCAAGAGCTGAGGAGAAAAATTAATTACGAAACTACTTTCAGAAGTCAGAGCCAATCCTAAATCAAGCAACATTCTTTGTGCCCTCTTATATTTCAGAACTGCTTTGGACCAGAGACTGCTGCCATATGCTTCCCCTTCTTTCCTTCTTGAATGGGATTATCTACTGTAATTAAGTGTCCCCATTTCAAAATTATATATTAGGTATATGGTGGGGCGGGGGGTAGTATACCAGAGAACTTGCCTGCTTTGATCATAAGTCTAGAGAGTAAGAGAAACCACACTCAAAGAGCTTCATCCTAACCTGATACAGACAGACCTTGAAATAATGGACATTCAGTCTGAGGTCATAAATGGATGAGATTTCGGGGCATCTCGGGAGATCTGGGTGCATACTGCGTGTTGACAAGACACGAATTAATATCCAGAGGGAGAACTGTGGTAGACTGCTTGTAAAGATGACTGCCAATAATTCCTCCTACTCCTATTACACACATGCTACTCCTTCCATTGAAAGATGAAATTCATTTCCCCTCACTTTAAATCCTGGCTGACCTTTAAAAACAGAATGCAGTAGAATTGATGTGTATAGTTTCTGGCTTAGGACTTAAGAGGACTAGAAGCTTTCATCTGTGTGTTTTTGTCATTCTGAGTCGCCATGTAAAAAAGTCCAGGCTACTCTTCTAGAGAGAGGCCAAAAAGAGAGAAACGCCCTTTGGTGATGAAAAATTAGGCTACCTGGAGAACTGAGCTGCCTCAACTGAAAGCCAGCGCTAAGGCCCAAGACATGCGACAGAGGCTGTTCTGGATCCTCTAACCCTGTAGGAGCCACCTCAGTTGACAACTTGTGGACCAGAGCAAGACGTTCCCAGCCCAAATTCCTGACCCAAAACGCATGACCAAGAAAAGAATTGTGATTGTAAGCCAGTAAGTTTAGGGGTAATTTTTTATTCAGTAATAGATGATGGATAAAGTAAGTGCAACAAATGCTTCAAAGGAAAAGTACTGGATACTATCGAACAGTCTAACAGTCTAAGAGTCAGTATTAAGGACCCTAATGTAAACTGGAAGATAGGGAATGTTTTCTTGAGAAGTGTTATATTTAACAGTAGTTGTCATTTAGCACAAGTGTAATTATGAATGAGAATTCTTTTTATTGGTTTTTACCTTCTATCTTCCTAAATTTTCCACATTATGTGTTTTACTTTTGAAATAACAAAAAGGGTATTTTTTTTAAAACCTCATTGAGGATATTGTTAGCAGCTTAATAGTACTATTTTTTCAAATTTTATTAAGTCTAACATGTATTACCTCATGATAAAATGTGCAAACATTTCAGCAAATAAAAATTTTCTATCATCTTATATAGTTGAAAAATGGAGTATTCTGATTAGCCAATTCTGGGAGGAAATAAGCAATATACATGTTTCACAATTCCAGAAGAAACAGAATTTATTAAGATACAAGCTATGGATGGATTATATGGTATACAAATATATCTCAACAAAATTGCACGTTAAAAACCACAACCTAAAATTATAGTGCTCATAATTTAATATCAATGATTTTTCAAAACTTTGTCAGGTTCACGTAATTTCTCATGATTATGAATAGATATAAGATAACACAAAACTGAGAAAAGGTCTTTGAATGAGAAATTAAGAGTGGAAATGGTCCAAAAAGACTGAAATAATGGATTAAAACCAACAAGAAAAAATTAAACAGAAATAATTAAGGGGACACATACATTTAGGATTAAAAAGAAATCAAACACAAAAGTTTCCCAAGATGAGAAAATAATCCAATTTAACAGTATGAAAAAGCCTTTGGTTTTAGTTGATCGTAAGTACATTAGAAAACAGTAAGCCACAGCAACATAAAACAATGTTGATGAACGTTGTACTTAAATCAACAAAAATATTTGCTGAGAGCCTACAATGTATTTACAGGTACTTATTAAGAGAATACAACACCCACATCCAGTGAAGAATTAATCTCATCATATTTAGAACTAGTCAGAATATACATAGAATATTAAGCCCATATAAAACAGCTTAAACACTTAGAGAAATGTAACCCAGAGAAAGGAAGATTTTCTAATTTTGAAGGCTGCCCTACGAAAAAATCTTTGTAACAATTATTTTAGTTTACCAAACTAAATTAGTCACTACTGTGGATTACACATTTTGTTAGGCTCTGGGGGATATAGTGGAGAGCAAAATATTGTTTCTGTCCTTACTCTAACTTGCAGTCTAGTGAGTACCATATCACTGCAAGGCCTTTAGCAGGTACCAAATAGTAACCCGTGAAACATATTATAAAAGATTCAAGTACTTTATATAAGGGTGAAATAAATAACCTGAAAGTTACTTCTAAATGTAAAATTTTATGATTTTCACTAAACTTGTACAAAAGAATGAAATTATTAGTGTGATAAAGAAATGTCCACAGAACAAAATACCAAGCAAACCAAGATACACACACTCAGACACACACACAGGTTTTTTATTTCTACCTAATGAAACAATCACATTAAGTCATATGTTCAGCCTTCACAAAACTACTCAAAACCAACTGCAACTTACATTAAAAAATTCTAATCACAATTTTTATATCATTTCATTTAAAAAAAATTTTAAATCTCCTTGCCTTAATGATCTTACCCTAGTTGAAATTATTCCAAAGAAATTAATGATTTCTCTGGGATTTCTTATAATAATCAAAATATACCTTTCCATGGCTTTAGCTGTGTAAGGCAAATGCATTTCAATACTGTGTTCATCTTCATCTGTCTGCAGAGACATGCGTTCAAACATTCCTGTCTTCCATAGTTCTCCGTAAACTAAAGAGATTTCAAAACATATTAAAACAAATATATTAAAGTAAATCCTCATCCTCTGAGAGTCTACCCAGTAATAAAAAAAAAACAAAAACTACATGCCTTGGCAAGAGACAGAGCACCACACAGTACTCTCCATTATTATATTTGAAAAAGAAACAAAGTAGCTATTTATACAAAATGATAATACATGTATTACCTACTCAGCATTTTTGTTACATAATTATTTTTAAAATATTAATTCAAATTTTTACCAGTTCCTTTCATTGCTTCTAAAATCACCACTACCACTGGGTCTATGGCTTTTCCTTCTTTAATCAGCACATGTTAGCAAGAACACAGTTGATTAAGTGAACTCTTAACTGAAATATTGAAAAACCACTGTTCTATTTACTCATGAGGTTAGTAATTTGTTTTTGAATTGTTTCTAGTTTTAAAAAATGAATGGTATTATTATCTCACACAGCAAGTTCCTCTTATACCAAAAACAGAAAATTCTTACTAAGAATATTATTTCCCTCCAAATTCAAAATTAAGTTCATGGGAAAGAGCAATCCAATACAGTATTATGTCAGCTTAAAATGCCCTAGTAATCCAGTCACTTTTGATAAACTATATTTCATCCTAGATATTACATAGCAAGAAAAGGATAAAATTTAACATGTAAATAAACATGGTTTATTTATTTATTTATTTATTTATTTGTCTCATCATAGTACAGAATCAACATTCTTATAATTACATTCTTAAATGGTTTAGCAATATTGAAGAAAGAAATAAAATTATATGAATGTTCCAACAAAGCTTTAAAAATAAAGTGTGCCCCCTAAAATGATCCCAGAGTTAGGCTAGTAATACTCCAGCTACATCAAGAAAATCGTCAAATAATATACTGTCAATACTCTGATACTTAAAGTCCCAAATTATGAAAATTTAGGCATAAAAAGTTAAGGAAAAAGGTGATTATTCCCTTTGCAAATGGATTATTTCTATCTACAGAAGCATCTGTTGCAGAATCTCTTTAAGCAGTAACCCACAATCACTTAAACATGATCTCATGAGCTGAAAGAACACAGGCCAAGACAACCAAGATCATGAAGATGGTGACTTTCAGGAAAGTGAACTGAGTTCAGGATGGGGGAAAAATTCTGAGTCAACATGGATGATGAGTAGCACATGAGTTCCCTGTTTGTACTGCTCTGTATTTTTAAAACTCAGCTCTCCCACTGTTTATATACAATCTGCTTGTTCCCAGAAACTTCAGGTATTTATGTGCCACCTAAAACTTAGAGTTAGAACTCTGAAGCTATGAAAGTCAGTACCACCCCATACAGGAACTGTTTAAAAACTGAAAAAGGGATCAGACTTCAACTAGAGATAAAAGAAACTGATCTGGAGAGGACTGGGGTAGGTCAGAATACAGGGTAAAGATGATATTATCCATATTTTAAAACTCTCACTTCTGTATGAAACCAAAGGGAAAGATGTTTACTTAGCGCAAAACGTATATTTTGGATAGTACATTACCTAATTTAACTTGTATGGTTAGTTTAGTTGAACACTCATAAATACACAGAATCTTGAATAGGGGGTGAGATCTTGGTTTCTCCAGGTTAGTATGATGCCTCGTGTGCTGGTTTGAAAAGATGTATGTCTCCTAGAAAAGCCATGTTTTAATCTAAATCCCATTTCGTAAAGGCAGAATAATCCCTATTCAATAATGTATGTTTAAAACTGTAATCAGATCATCTTCCTGGAGATGTGATTAAATCAAGAGTGGTGCTAAGATGGATTAGGTGATGACATGTCTCCACCCATTTGGGTGGGTCTTGATAAGTTTCTGGAGTCCTATAAAAGAGGAAACATTTTGGAGAAGGAGATTTATAAAGAGCAGAGCAGAACCACATAGCCACAAGAAGCAGAGTTCACCAGCCAGAGACCTTTGGAGATGAAGAAGGAAAATGCCTCCTAGGAAGCTTCATGAAACAAGAAGTCAGGAGAGAAAGCTGGCAGATGACACCATGTTTGCCATGTGCCCTTCCAGATGAGAGAGGAACCCTGACCGTGTTCACCATGTGCCTTTCCAGATGAGAGAGAAACTCTGTGTTCGTAATGTGCTCTTTCACTTGAGAGAGAAACCACAAACTTCACTGGCCTTCTTGAACCAAGCTATCTTTCCCTGGATGCCTCAGATTGGATATTTCTATAGACTTGTTTTAATTGGGATATTTTCTTGGCCTTAGAACTGTAAACTAGCTAACTCATTAAATTCCCCTTTTTAAAAGCCATTCTGTTTCTGGTATATTGCATTCCAGCAGCTAACAAACTAGAACACCTCAATATATCCCAGAGTAATTTCAGCACTGA
This sequence comes from Tamandua tetradactyla, assembly GCF_023851605.1. Taxonomy (NCBI): domain Eukaryota; kingdom Metazoa; phylum Chordata; class Mammalia; order Pilosa; family Myrmecophagidae; genus Tamandua; species Tamandua tetradactyla. The sequence continues at coordinate 77,220,498 of NC_135343.1, forward strand.
ATTAAGAAGTATTTGCAAACTCCCCTGGGGGACTGGAGAGAAAGGAAGAAATTATTCAACCACCCCATTTGGAGAATTTCCAATACTCTTGCAATCAGTGACGACACCCAAATCAATAGGCCAAGTCCTGGATTTGGGGGTTTGCCCCTATGAAACTTGTTCCTGCAAAGGAGAAGCTAATCCTACTTAAAATTGTGCATATGGGTCACCCCCAGAGAACCTCTTTTGTTGCTAAAATGTGGCCTCTCTCTCTAAGCCAACTCAGCAGATAAACTCACTGTCTTCACTACTACATGGGACTTGACTCCCAGGAGTGTAAATCTCTCTGGCAATACAGGACAAAACTCATGAGATGAGTCAGGACCCAGCATCAAGGGATTGAGAAAGTGTTGATCAAAAAGGGGAAGAGAGAAATGAGATAAAGTAAAGTTTCAGTGAGAGATTCCAAAGAGAACTGAGAGGTTATCCTGGAGGTTATTCTCACGCATTATACAGATATCCTTTTTTAGTTTATGGTACATTGGAGTGGCTGGAGGGAAGTACCTGAAACTGTTGAGCTGTGTTCCAGTAACCTTGACTCTTGAAGTTGATTATATAACGATGTAACTTTTACAATGTGACTGTGTGATTGTGAAAACCTTGTGTCTGATGCTCCTTTTATCCAGGGTATGGACAGATGAGTAAAAAATATGGATAAAAAATAAATAAGTAATAGGGAGGATAAGGGGTAAAATAAATTGGGGAGACTGAAATACTAGTGGTCAATGAGAGAGAAGGGTAAGAGGTATAGGTGGTATGAGTTTTTTCTTTATTTTCCTTTAATTTCTATTCTGGAGTGATACAAATGTTCTAAAAATGATCATGGTGATGAATATCCAATTATGTGATGATACTGTGAGCCACTGATTGTATACCATGTATGGACTGTATGTATATCAAGACTTGTCAACATTAAAAAAATCAGCTCTCTCATCTCCCTACAAATGCTTTTATTAAAGCCCAAAATTTTCACTTTCTATATCTAGCGCATAAAAGCAGACACATTTAAATAAAAACTGTCATCTCTGGACTCCTATGGACAAAAATAAAACAAAACATGTTTTTAAAAATAAAACATACTTAAGATTTATACAGCATCTTTCAGAGTTTCACAACTATATTCTCCTGTTTACTGCATGAAAATCATTTAAGATGCAATAAGGCACTATCACCATTACCTATTTATGATAATGATAATGAATATTTAGTGAAGAAACAGATACACAGAGAGGGAAACTAACATGCCCAGAATCTTTCATTAAGTTGGTATGGGTAGAGATCTCTTGTCTCATGGTACAATGTTCTTTTATGATTTCCATGAATATAAATGCAACCACTAAAGTCTAGAAACTAATGGCTCTAGCAGGAAAAAATTTTTCCTGTATTTGGCAGGTATTGGAAATTTTCTTTCTTTCATTTCATTTTGCAGGTTAGTTCTGACAAATTTTATTGAAAACTTGAGACCTTATGATATTTGTATTTTTAATTTTTTAATTAGCATATAATTCCTACTAAAAAAACTTTAGCTATTTAAAAGCTATAAGCTTTCTTTATACTTACTCTTTTGGTCAATACGAAGGTCATACAAAGGTGTCCTATATATATCCACACTGGAAAGTGCACATCGAGAGAGGGGCACATGATGGGAAGGCCCAAGGATGAAAATTCTCCGGCTAGGAGAAATACAACAAAAAAACACAGAACAATTGCACTTCTACACAAATTTTGTTTTTCTTCTTGATTGATTTCATTGCCACCTAATGATTTGTTCCTAGGTAAGTTTAATTCTTGATCACTATCTTTATGTTGGAAGGTCTTTAAGAGAATCATATTCAATTTCTGGAAATACCAGCTATTGATTACTTACGCTAAACCAACTTGCTACATATAAATTATCTCTGTGCTCATAAGGCCTAGAATACAGAAGATTATCAATACCTATATTTTATTAGTTTATTAGTTAAATTTTAAACATTCTATTAAATTTCAAAATTCTAATCCTCTAAATACCATTTAAGATCCACTTCAGTGAAAATACTTAAGTAGTATAAAATTCTAAAAAAATCCATATAAGATGTCATTCTGTATAAGAAAGCTATTTCTATATTTCTGCAAAGGCAGAGGGTAAAAGAAACATCTTGTTGAGAAGAACCCTGTGTGATACGTTTTCTCTATTTCCATTCAAGTAGAAGCCATTCTCAAAGACAAAGAAACTTGAATATGTGCTATCTGCACTGTAGTCCAAAGGAAAACATCGGGCTAAAGTGTAGCTTAAATCTTTACCGTCCCTTTGTCTTAACATAAAAATCAGCTTCCCTTCATTTTATCACAAATATCCAGCCCTAAATCTAAATTCCAAAACAATCTATCTTCTTTCTTTTCCCAGATTCATCTGAACCAGTCTTCCCCAGAAGAAGAAGAAAAACCTTACAAGAACAGATACACAAAATCCAAGCTATAAAATGGAATAAATATATGACAGGCTATATAGTCATATATAATTATTCAGTTATTAGACAAAGACTGAGAGATAAGCTTGTTTCTTCACCTCAAATTTTGCAAGCCAAAGAATGTATGTTTTAGCAATGTATTTTTTTTTATAAAATTCTATTACAGCTAAGAAAATGAACCAACAGCTTGTTACATGTTATTTTCTATGCTGTAGGGAGAGTGGGGGTGGAGAAAGGATGGGACAGGTAGAGCAAGGAACAAGTGATTCTCAAGTTTAAAGTTCCAAGACCTCCTCAAGATGTCACATATACCAAATACAAAAGACTTCACCCACAGACCATTACCAACCAGGAAAATAATTTCTTTTCTTCCTCACTACCTCCATATGTTACTAACACTGCCAACCCTCGCTTTCTGTGATATCACCACTACCATCAACTCAAAAACCATTTCAGAAAAAAAGATCAATTCTATAGTTCCCTAAATGAACAAAACCAGGAGATACCAATCTGTTCTTCTTCCTTAGCACAGAAATATGTCAACTTTTTTTAATTAGTCTAATATAGGATAAAGTCAACAGTAACTCAGAGCATAGGTGACTTGCCTTAAGGCAAAGTATTATATGAACCAACAATCAAGTATGAAGAAGAGGTATATCTGAAAAGATAGAGACAGAATATTTAAAATCGGATCACTTCCGGAAAATCTAGACACACAGTTAAAATTTTTTAAAAATGATTTTTAGAATATCAATGTAAACTCAAGGTATGTATTTGATAGGTAATTGTAACAAGGTTCTAACTGCTCAAAAGATGAACACTGCTCCAGAAATAAGCATCCCAGTCTACAGGAAAGTCTAATTGCCTCCCAAATACCACATAACTCCTTGCCTGATTTTGTAAGAGCCAATGTGGATGATGAGATAAGTCCACAAGTCTGAAATTAACCACCCTGTACAGAAAAGATTTTTAAATTTGGTGGAAATTCACCTATAAGCAACATAATGAAGTTCCACAGTTGGAGTAAAAGAGGTTTATATCCCATCAATATAAAACCCTTAAAAGTGATGTACCAAAAATAAACCAGAAAAGGCTAGTTATCAAAGAAGGAAAAGAAAGTGTGTAAAACCATTCCTAATCTCAGAATGGACCTCTTTGTTAGCTATATGCTAACAAAAGGAAAGTTAACCGTGTATGTAAAAGACAATATATGCCTATATTAGTAGATCCAAAACCAGCAAAGTCATAGAAACATTTTGGGGAGAGAGAAATGAGTAATACAGACCTAGGAAGCAATGTCACTTTCCCTCTCTTTAATTAATCACAAGATGTGTTACGTTTAAAGGAGCAATATGCTTTTCAATATTAGCATATTATCATTGTCACAAATGTAAAAGAAACATTAACATGAGAAAAAAAAGAAAAAATCAATAAGCGTTATCTCAGAAATAAATGTAATTCTCATTTAACACCTCCAGAGAATTCATAAGTGTGGGATTACTTCCAATGATGACTATAGTCTGTGCACCCAAAATACAAGTTGCCTGGATATCTACCCTTATAAATATTTACTCAAGTATTTATTCCAAATAATAGAACACAAGTAATTTTTAAAGGTGTTTCACAGAAGGAGCAAAAATTTAACTTAAGAATAATGTACATGACCCCAAAGAAGATGCCTTTTAGTTATTTTCTCTATCCTTGCATGGCTTTCTGAAAGATGAATCAAAATTCAAGTTACTACCTAAGTACATCCTGAATTCTGGGTTTGCAATTAAAATTTTAATAACAATTAGGAGAAGATTCTCCAACTATCAATATTTGAGAGAACTTTCCAAACTGCAGACACTAATTAATTAAATGTGGTACTTTTTAAATTTCTTAAATAGCCAGAGTGATCTTCTGAAACATAAATTAGGTCCTATTACTCTCTTGCTTTAAAGTCCAAAACAATTAGGATAAAGTCCAAAACAATTAACATGGCTTCTAAAGTCTCAAATGAAGAAATGGCTTCTTCTCGCATTATTCTGCGCTCTCTTGGTCACTATACTTCACTACAGTACAGTTCCTAGACGACAACAACTTGGGCTTCTTCAAAGCTCTCCACACATGCTAGTGCTCCCTTCCTTGGTTGGTTTGGATTAAGAGTCACTTTCTCAGAAATGCCATCCCCAATGCTCCTCTCAGTCTAAATCAAATCACCCTTTCAAGTTCTATCACAGTGGTTCTCAATTATGTCGTATTATAAACCATGGAATGGAGGGGTTTCAAGGAGTCCACAAAATAAAGAATATTTTCATAATAATACAAGAAAGTTTTCACTTTTCACTGTGTTAACATTTGCACCGAGTGCTAAAGCGACAGTGGGTAAAACTGCTGGTACATTAGAACAATGATCAAAGCAGTAGAACTAAAATGTACTAGTAGTCATTGTATTTTTCACTTTCACCACACCAAGTTTTGTGGATCCCCCCCTCCAAAAAAAAGACAGTCTCATTCAATTTCATTACATCTTAACCCTGATAATACTTCTTTTTAATAATATTCTGATTTGAGGCAGGATAGAACAAAACATTTGGGCTATAGTCACTGGTTCCAAAGTCTTAGAAGTTTCACCAGCAGTTCCCTAGGATGAATTGAGACATGATCTCACCACTAGCTTAGGCTACAAAGTTTGCCAACAGAAAGAACTCCTTGAAACAATGTAATAAGTTTTAACAAGAAGGCCACAAGTGCAGGTGGTAATCAATTCTTTTGAAAGAACATAAACACCTGGCAATCATAGGATCAGAGGGCAAAAATGAAAATTACTGTGGGCTAAAGCCTCTATAAAACCAGCCAACCCTACCCACTCTTGTGTGTGCCTCTCTCTTGAGCACACCTGCACTAATTCCTTTACTGTGCATTTTTGCTTCAATAATCCTGGCTGTTTTCTTTTACTTTCTAGTCCTTAAACTGTTTCTTCCAGCAAGACTCTAAATCTGGAATGGAGCTTAGCTCCTAGTGACCGCAGAGCTCCAGTTACAGTATGACAAAAAATGCATTCAATCTGTCCTGATAACTGCATACAGCACTTCTACTGCATATCAAAATATGAAGAAGTTTTCTCAAGAAAAAACACTTGTGAGTTGAGAGCTGAAGTAGCCACTCTGTTTATGGAATATGACTTTTACTTCAAAACTTAATTCACAAACTATTATTATTACAATTTGGGTATTTGAGAAAATTTTTCTTGAAAATGAAAAAGTGAGTTTTCAAAGAAAACTGATAAATTTGTCATCAAAGATAAAATTCAAGCTTTCAAGTGAAAATCTGACGTGCAAAACGTGTTACTGTGAGCTTGACAGCTTCCTAATAATTAAGGATTTTTCTGCTGAAATTGGTGGTGAAATTAACAAATATGATTTGTGTTATATTCCATGATAAAATGTCAATATTGAAAAGAATATATAACTCAGCAAACAAATATTTTCCAAATATCCTATGCATGATGTTACAAAATCATGCCTGGGTAAAAGATCCATTCAAATTGCAAGCAAGACAGAACAATAGTTTTTAACAAAGTACAAAAGGTTGATTGATATAATTTTAGAATTCAGATCATAACTAAACTTTAAAAAACTACTACTTGAGTTCTGATGCAGTATCAAAGAAGGAAACTCACAATTACATGAAAAAAATATTAAAACATTCCTCTTCTTTTTCCAACTATAAATCTGTGTGAGGCTGGATTTTCTTCATGTATTTCAAGCAAAACAACAGACTGAATGCAGAAGCATTCAGTATGTATGAGAATACAGTTGTCATCTATGAAGCCGAACATTAAAAAGAGATTTGGAAAAATGTAAAATAGTGCCACTATTGCCACTACCTTCTATTGTTTGGAAAATGTTCATTTATAAAAAATTGTGTTTCTGTCAAGCTGTAATGGAGTTATTATTATTTTTTAATGAATTATCTTTTATGTCTCATTTTAATTTCTAATTTGATAAAGTGATAAATGAAACCCACATAAATAAAAACTCGGTTGTACCCTAAATAATTTAAGAGTGTAAATGGTTCCTAAATCCAAGAAGTTTAAGAACCACTGTATATTTCTTTCACAGGGCTTATCACAGTTTTTACGTACAAATCTATTTTTATTATCATGTGTTTAATATCCATCTCATCCACAAGCTGATTCTAGCCATGATAAAGTCTGTTCTATTAATCACTGGGCTCCAGCACAACTACACTACTTGGCTCAAAATAGGCACCTAAATACATTTTAGTAAATATATTTTAATTTATTCAACCATTTCCCTCTGAGATCAGCACTTGAATTCTACTGATATCAACTATCTGTAGAATAATCAGGCAAGGTTGCCTGCAAACAAGCATGGCTATCATCATTGCAAGCTCTCTCACATTCCCTGTTAAATTGTAGGCCCTAATGGTTACTATGGAAAGGAAAATCTTGTTAGGTTCCACCTCAACATATTAAAAATCAAACAAACATTATATTCTGTCAGTTTAAGACCGTTTATATCTTCAACTCATAATCATATTTTATACATATACTTCTAAGTTTTATGCTTTTTTCACCATAAAATATACCTATTTTTCATAAAAGAAAACATACATAAAATCTCACAACTATACACTGCTACCATTCTTTTTTCTTTTCAATCTTTGGGTTTATTTTACCTCATATTAAAAGCTCTTTTTTTTCAATTCTGCACAATTTTATACCCTCCTTTTTCCATTAGATATATTATAACCACCTTCCAAATTATCATAAAGCTTTCAAAACCATAAATTTTAATGGCTACATAACATTCCACTGAATCTAAACTTATACTCAGTTAATCAACTCACTCAAAAATCTAGGCTTTAAGAATAAGGCTTCTGTGAAAATCTTAATAGATAAGAAGCTGAATTTCTAAGTCAACAACTATATCCATTTATGGCTCTTAACATTTATTAACAAATTACTTTCCTAAACTGTTAAAAGTGATATATATTACTAAATAGAAGTGTATATTTAAAATAAACAGACAACTATTTCACCACAATTTAGCCAGTGTGCATTACAGGGATTACACTGTTGCTCTTCAAATTGTTAAGTTAAATTGGAATCTCACTGTTGTTTTTATTTCCTTTTCTTTATTAGATAAGTAGAACATATTTCCACTTCTCTTTTATTAGTCATGTTTAACTTTTTACAATTGCAGCTAATATTCTAAGCCATCTAGCAATTGAGTTCCAAAATTTTTTCTTACTGTTCTCAATGCTAATTTTCTTCTGCGTTTTTGTTTTGTTTTGTTTTTTGTTTGTTTTTTTGTTTGCATGGGCAGGCACCAGGAATCCAACCCAGGTCTCCCGCGTGGCAGGCGAGAATTCTGCCACTGAGGCACCATCGCACCGCCCTTGCCAATGTTTTTGTAAATAATTTTCCCACTCTGTTAAATGCTTGTTTGTTTACATTATGACAGAGAAGTTATTTTTAATGAAATCTAATCTATTAAATTTTTTTATTACTTTAATAATTTCTACAACTATGTCTCATAAGAATTTAGAGATATTCTAATCCAAATTACAAGTGGCTCGAAATTTACCTCCACTTAGTTTAACTGCTTTATATAGATGGCAATTAGTTTGATGTATGCTACCAGTAGAGAATTTATATTGATTTCTTTTTCCATACTGCCAGTCAGTTTTCCAACACCATTTCTGAAACAATTTTTCACTTGTTATTTCTAATACCTTTTTAAAATTATATCTGTACCAAATCACTTTTAAGTGCTAAGTCACATGATATTTATATTTTAAAATATATAATATATAATTATACTCTCTATATAATAAATATATACATAAATTTATATTTTAAAAGAAGGGGTGATAAAGAAGGGATTGTATACTTGACAGTAAGAACAGAAACTGGTGTTATAGAACTTAACCTCTCTCAGACCAAATGTTACTATTTTCTTCTATATACTTCTGAGTTCCTAAAAGGGTCTTCTTTCTCTATTTCTCAAAGGATTTTGAAAAAACTGGAATACCCAAGGAAGCCACTTTTAAGAAAATCCTACTATAACTTTTGCATTTATTTTTGTCAATTATTTTTGCATTTAGACTTTCATTTTTATTTATTCAGAACTGAACAATTCTATACTAACTATGAAAATTAAGCTCATCATCCATAATTTTACATCTTCTTCCTCTTCTCTTTTTTTCTCCTTCTCCTTTTCTTTTTCCTTTCCATTCTCAGTTTCTACCAACTTGCTTTTAACACATGCCTTCCACTTCTAATATAGACTCGAGGCAGTATATATCTATGTATTCCTAGACCAAATTTAATTCTGGGGTAACCTTCTAGCACACAATATCAACATAAAAATTCTGTCAAATAGATAAATATTTGGAAAAAACTGTTTTAAAAACTAACCTTAATTATAGCTGGTTTACACAGCCAGGGTCAAATGAAATTAGCTTCTTAAAATGTTTCTAATCTAATTACCTTTTGTTTTTATTTGTGAAATAAATTAGTTAAGATTGCAAATTACATATGTACCAAAAAAATATTATAGACTCTCCTAAAAATAATTATAAACAAGGCAAAGCTACTAAATGCTTATCAATTTAGCAATAATATCATTTTATTTAACACTGAAACCTTACTAAAATGAATTGTCAACAAAAGTATGGTACAGTGTGCAGCAGAGAACACTGCTTAAAACCAACAGGCAGTTTTTTCTTTTAAAATTTTGTCAAATAGCTCAAAGTCAAAAGAATGGGCTGAGGATGGGATTTCCTTCTTAATCTCACAGCTATTGTGAGACTTCTTTTGAAGGATTATGCTATGTTTCTATAACTATGCATTTACCTAAAAATCAACATTTGATAGAATTAAGAAATGACCATTTTACCTGATTTACTCTGGCAACAGACTAGATTGTGATATTGGTTTGTAATTAGTAAATTAACTATTTAAATAAAATGCTGGTCATCAAACCAAGTAATCTCAGTGACTATTTACAGCAGAAATTTTGAAAGTTCACCTATTTCTTAATTTAGAGTAGTATACTATTTAATCAGCTTTAATTTTCCAGGAAGTTAAAAAAAAAAAAAAAACACTAATTTCAGAACTATCACTGAATTATTATTGTCAATATGCTTCAAACACCATATCATATTCACTGCTCAATTTGAAAATATTTCAGGTAAGTAATCTACTCAACACGAAATTATTCTTCCTTTCACTTGCCACAAGTACGATAAGGAATTTAAACTTCAAGATGATTAAAACAGAACAAGGGTTTTGCATATTTCTTTAAATTGCTCATTCCAGGCTTTCAAAGATAAATAAAAAACCAAAATATTTAACCTTCCAATATTTCCACAACTAAATATTTTATCAACCAACGGGAAAGACAATGAAAAAGAGTGTTAAAGCTTTAAAATAGTATTTTATTTTATGTCTTATAAAGTATAAACAAATTCATAAAATGTCAAATTCCTAATGAAGTCGAGAATGGAAAACAAATTACTCTTATTACAATTATCAAATGATCCCCAAACTTGTTCCACTTAAACAAAACAAAACTTCATCTAACTATACTACTTACGTAATAGATGGATCCACTTGTTTGTAAGCATGGGCAGCACAAGACCCACAGTACGTATATCCTGCATGGCTACAAAACAAAATATTTTAAAAACTTAATCATCAGGTTCAAAATCAATATAGTCCGGAAAAGAAAACTTTTGAAAGGAATACAATCATGGTAAACATAACAAAGTTGAGTATAGATTAAAAAGCACTGCTGCCCATGATGCAATCTCTAGAGAATAATAGGGAATATAGCATGTTCTAAACCATGTTCCAATTTTAAACTTTAAAAATATTTTGTAATTTTTTTTGGTCTAAAAAAAAAATTTGGAGTTCAAAGCATTCTTGAACTTGCTAATGTATAACACTACTAAAATCTATCTTGACACTCCTCTTCAATAGTATTAGCCTAATACAGAAAAATGATGAGATCCACAGGAAGTCAAATCAGAATAAACCAAACACTATACAACTAACACCTCACTTCACTCTTTGTCTTTAGTGGTATGGGAACTGACTTCGCCATCTGTGTTTTACACTTTTCAATTTACCTACTACACCTTTCCTTTTATCCTCTGGTCTCTCAGCATTTCGTTGGTTCTCTTATCATCTGTAAAATGACGTTTTTTCTGGCCGTGTTTTTCTTTCTTTTCTGATGCCTAATTACATGAGTCTAGAGAGACATGTCTCTTGGTGATTAATTATTAGTGTGTGGCCAAAGGTATGGTGGTAAATGTTTAATAACTGGCTATTCATACGCACAAAAAAATGTATACACATACATATATACATCAGCTTATTATAAATTTCACCAAGACAAAAAGGATTTGTATCACACAACTTACAAATAATGGTAAACTATGGTATTCTTTATTGTAAATTCCATATTATGCATTGATTGTCACGGAATACTTTCACTAATTTTTACTTAACTGTTCTATCCATAGCCAGCCTACAGTTACAATGACAAACAAGGGGAACAACGAAGGTATAGGCCTGAACTTCACCCATTACTCAATGACTTGCATAACTTCTTTGCTCATAGGATAACATTTTTTGAATACTAGAAAGACTACTTCCTCACTTTTTTGGTGCTAATTACAATTAAAAGGCTACAGGCGTAACATTATTTTAAAATTAATCTGCATTATTATTAACATTTTTTCCATTACTTTCTTAAAATATAGACAGACAATAACTCAAGACCTACAGATCAAACCCTGATTTACTGCATTTCTCAATTTCTGTGAAGTAAATCAATTTCCACCATGATCATTTTCAAGCTAGATCATTATGTCACTGAATGCAGTGAGGAAGGAATGCACAGTAAATTAAAATGACAATAAAAACAGATTGGGATCTTGGGGGTAGCCCTTATGAAACATATTTCTGCAAAGGATAGGCTAAGCCTACTTAAAATTATGCTGAAGAGTTCCCCCCAGAGATCCTTTTTTGTTGTTCAGATGCAGCCTCTCTCTCTAAGCAAACTCAGTAGGTTAACTCACTGCCCTCTCCCCTACATGGGACATGAACTCCCAGGGGTGTGTAAATCTCCCTGGCAACGTGGGATAGAATTTCCAGGATGAGCCGGGACCCAGCATCATGGGACTGAGAAAGCCTTCTTGATCAAAAGGGGAAGGAGAGAAATAAAACAAAGTTTCAGTGGCTGAGAGATTTCAAACAGAGTCTAGAGGTTATCCTAGAGGTAATTCTTATGCATTATATAGAAATCCCTTTTTAGTTTATGGTGTCTTGGAGTAGCTGGAGGGAAGTACCTGAAGATGTTGAGCTGTATTTCACTAACCTTGATTCTTGAAGACAGTTACACAATGATATAACTTTCACAACATGACTGTGATTGCGAAAACCTTGTGGATAGACGAGTAAAAAAAATATGGATAATAAATAAATAAATAATAGGGGATTGGGAGTTAAAATAAATTGGGGAGATTGAAATACTAGTGGTCAATGAGAGGGAAGGGTAAGGGGAATGGGATGTATGAATTTTTTCTTTTTTCCTTCTATTTCTTTTTCTGAAGTGATGCAAATGTTTTAAAAATGATCATAGTCATGAATGCACAACTGTGTGATGATACTGTGAGCCACTGATTATACATGTATGGACTGTATGTGTATGAAGATTTGTCAATAAAAATATTCTTAAAAAACCAGAAAATATATGTAAAGCGTATATCTCGTAAAGAATTTATATCTGAATACATAAAGAACTCTTAAAACTCAGTAAGAAGACAAACCATCTAAATTTCAAAAATAACCAAAAGGTGTGATCAGACACTTCATCAAAGAATAGACTGGGATAGCCATTAAGTACATGAAGAGATGCTCAACATCTTTAATCATTAGGGAAATGCAAATTATAAAACCACAGTGAGATACCATCACATATTTGCTAGAATACTTCAGAATACAGGGATAAGGAAGACACTGTATTTCAGAATTTCACCTATTCTATGAGACAAAAAAAGAAAGGTTTATTTTGTCCAGAAGCTAAATTTTCTGTAGCACATAATCTAACTCAACGTGCATGGATAGAAGATTTAAACACCCCAAACACAGGGAGCCCAGAATGAGAATGAGGGCCTGTAATCCTGTATAACTTAATGTAATGCCAGGATATATCCCAGAGTATATGAAGCACATAATCAAAAAGTATTGGCAGTCTTTTGAGGGATGGGAGAAAAAATATGGAACTATTAAACTTTACCACCAGGGAAATCCCTGATACTGTGTCAAACATTAGGGACACCCACTTCAAGGGGCCAAGCCCTTGATCTTGAGGCTTGCTCTTTTTAAGCTTATTTATGTAGCAGAGAAGCTTAGCCTACCCATAGGTATGCCTAAGAGTTCATTCCCGAGGATCTCTTTTGTTGCTTAGGTCTGGCCTCTCTCTCTAAGCCCAACTCTGCAAGTGTAACCATTACCCACCCTATTATGTGGGGTATGGCATCCAGGGACTGAAAAAAAATACACCAATGTTGTCCCCAGCAACGTGGGTTATGATTCCCAGAGATGAGCCTGGCCCTGGCACTCTGGGATCGACAATGCCTTCCTGAACAAAAGAGGGAAAAGAAATGTAACAAATAAGGTATCAGTGGCTGAGAGAGTTCAAATAGAGTTGAGAGGCTACTCTGGAGACTAACCGTGCAAGTTTCAGCTAGACATTGTTGCCTATCATAGTTTGCCAAACTTCAACGAAAACCATTCCTGCCAACCCTAAAGAACATGCAGGGCATTATACGAGATATTACAAAGGTTCCATGCACCAGGGTAACTTTCCAGAAGCCTACAAGCTCCAAATGGGTTCATTCCTAGACCAGATAAGTCCTGAAACACAGAGGGACCAGCCTCTCTAGAATATCAGCTAGTTCCATTCCCCATCCCATATTATTCACAGCCCCTTCCAACATGAAAAAGTTAGAATGGCCATAGCCTAAATACTGGTAAAGAGTGGGAGAAAGATCAAAGGAGATGGTGGAGTTATACAGAGAAGGTAGGTTTTAACAAATGAGTATGACTGCTGAATCATTATATTGATATTTCTTTTAATGTCCAGTGACTTGGAGTAGCTAGTAGTAAAAACCTAAAATTGTAGAATTGTACTCCATACCAAACTCTGAAATCTGTTCTACAACTAAGTGTTGTGGCATGCTTTGAAACGTATTGCTTTTTTGCATATATGTCATTTTTCACAAAAAGAAAAATAAAAGTCAATTGTGATGATGAATGCACAGTTATATGATGATATTGTGAACCACTGATTGTATAATTTGGATAATTACTTGGTAAGTGAATATATATCAGTAAAACTGCATTAAAACAAAAAAAAAGAAATACTACCGTTAAGATTAGGAACAAGAAAGGATGTTTATCACTATTTCTATTGACATTGCATAGGTAGTACTAAGCATGCCATATTACTTCATTGAGGTATAATTCAAATTTCATAAAATGCAAAGATCTCAAATAAAAAAACAGAAAACGTGACCATACCAAGTGCAGAAAAGATGTGGAAGAGCTGCAACTCTCATACATTGGTTGTAGAAACGTAAAATGGTACAACTATTTTGGAAAACAGTTTGGTTACTTCTTAAAAAGTTAAATATACCCCTTGCATATGACCCAGCCAATTCACAATTAGAGAAATGAAAGCATTAGGTTCCACACAAAAATTTGTACACGAATGTTCATAGTCACTTTATTTGTGGTAGCCCAAAACTGGAAACAACCTCAAACAGTAAATGGATAAACAAATTATAGTATCTCCATACAATGGAACATTTCTCAGCAATACAAAGGAGTGAACTACTGGTACACTCAAAATAATCATGCTGAGTAAAAGAAGTCAAACAAAAAGAGTTTATATGGTATGATTCCATCTATATAAAACTCTAGAAAACATAAACTAATCTACAATGACAGTTAATATGTGGATGCCAGAGAGGAAGAGGCCAGAGATGTGGAGGAGGGAACAAGAACAAAAGGGCAAAAACTTTTTGTGGTAATGAGTATGTTCATTATCTGATTGTCATGATGGTTTAATGGGTATATAAATGTCAAAATTTATTAAACTGCAAAATTTGTTGTATATTAATCATATATTGAAGCTATTCTTTTAAAAATGGTCCTTATCTCAACTAGTTCAAGACATGAATGGAGAAAAAGAAACTCACATGAAGCCATGTTTGTTATGAAGTTAAGTAATATGGGACATAGAACAGGCACAAGGAAATCACTGAAGGCTTTACTGATCATATTAATGGTAATCCCTCTATCCCTACAGTTCTTGCAAGGGAGCTTATCAAGTTGCCTCAATAAGGCACTACTCTTACAACTTAGTTCTGAACTTAGAAGGAAATTCCTTGGCTTAGCACACTCAGTTCTGCTGTCATCCTGCACCGATCCTGATCCCAATACTGACTGCCTGAGATCCCAATACTGGCTGCCTCAGATTCCTAACACCTGTTCCCACTCTTAATATTATTGGTTCCCTTTACAATTCAGAAGTATGCATCTTTCCTGTCCATATGGACTTTAAAAACTAAGTGGTCCACCTACATCTCCCCTGGTTCTTCTCAAACCTGAATAACATCTCAGATTTTCAACACCTTTTTGCTGTCAGTTGTCACCCATATCCCATCTGTCCGCCTTTCAACCCTTATACCTTAAACTGGTGTTTCCACCAGAGGTATGTTTTTCAGGCTTTAGTTCCTATTTGCTATCCTTGAAATTTAAAGGGCCTAATCCCCAAACCATACTCCAGTCTCAAATAACCTATCTTTCTAATCTGAGTCTCTCTCAATTTTACCAATCTTGTTCCTGCCCAAACTCAGTTCTTAACAGTCAGAAAGGCTTTTTTAAAAAAGCTGGATACTTGAAGTACAGGTAAGACTTGAATGGTAAGAGTGTCAGGGTAAGGGCATTCCAGACTGAAGGAAGAAGAAGAGCAAATGCCCAAGTGCACAGTGTAGATAAGAAAATACGAGGCGGGCCTCAGTGAAACAACAGTAATGCCAAGCAGGAGCCAGGCAGAAGAGTTAGGCATGATAAAGCAAGATACTAAAGAAAATACTGCAAACTCTTGAGCAGGGGACTAACAATATGAAATTATTAACAGTCTGGCACTGAAAAACATTAGCACATAGGACAGATTAGATACAAAAGAAGATTGTCTCGGAAATTGGCGCAGTATATACCAAGCATCAGGTAGTAAGGCCATAGTCTACGATGGCATCACTGCCAGTAGAAATGAGGAATGGACAACTATCACGTCTAGAAAGGAGAACCCGACATAGCCTTAGTGACAAGAGTATCAAGGATGATGATGATGATGGTGGTAATAACATTTACTGAATGCATATTATCTGACAGGTACTCGTCTAAGTACTTAAAAAAGTTAACTCATTTATCCTCACAGTAATCCCATGAGATAGGAATTTTTCTCATTTTATACACGAAGACTTTAAAATAGAAAATTTAAGAAACTTGCTTCCCTTAGGTAGTAAGTGGCCAAGCAGGGACTTAAATAAAGCCAGGCTTTAGAGCTCCAGAGCCTACATGTTCCGCCACCAGAAGAGACCTTTATGTTTCAAGGAAGAATGGAAGAATTCCATGAAGCAACAAGCCCAGAAATTTAAAAAGCTCTTATTTAATCATGTATCCTACTAGACCACAGGGAAGAATGATAGATTTAAAAACACAATTGAGTTAAATATACGGTTTATAACAGAATTCAGATGTAATGATTTTAGTCCTTTCTGAAGTTAAAGCTTAGAAGTGTGCTTGAAATAAGGACAATAATTGCACAGGAGAGTTTAAGAGAGTATCTATTCTAGAGTGTTAAAAAAAAAAGCACTAAGTATACTACTCCACTTAACCCCCACAATAAAGAATTCTAATTCATGAAAGGAGCAAGATCACAGTTAAAGAGAACTTCTAATACTTTCTTTTTCCTGGTTCAGATACAAGGTAAAAAAAGAAAGTCATGGTAATAACTATCACATTTTGCCACTAACCCTCTGGGTCCTATACCTTTCTTTAGCTAACAAAATCTATGGTTCTACATGTGTGTGGGAACAAGGTTTCCTCAAGAGATGACCCATAACAAAGGAGACTTCACTAAGAGAACATCTGAGGTTTTCTCTTTTGTGTGTAACAGCCAGATAGGCAATGCAAATTTGAGCTTTACAGATACTCAAATATGCATCATAAAAATGTGTCCCACTCAGTCTTTTACAGATCTTAAAATCCTTAACGGAAAAAATTATACCCACTAGTTTTCTAAGTAATTCTGATTTCCAACATGTCTTCTCATAAAGGAAAATACAAAATTATAATTTTTAAAATTATAATTTAATACCTATTATTTGTCATTAGGTTGAAACCATACCTCTAAAAATTGATCTTTCTTTTAACAAAGGAGTATGTTAACTTTCATTTCCACACAGCAGAACTTTACATCAGCAAGGCCATCTCATGACCCTCCAGAATTCGTTTCCCCAACAGAGTTACAATCAAATGAAGATGCAAGGCCACACTCTCCATGATAATTTTCTGGTTAAGTAACAGTTTCCCACACAGCAACCTTATACTACATATATAATTCAAATTCCTACCTTAGGAAAATTACAACTACTATATGGCATAGACTTTAACTTGTTCATTCTAAGACCTTCGAGGTCACAGGTGAATAGTATCAACTATGAGTGCCAAGAGTCTACCACACATTCTATGTGAGACTTTTTATTAAAGAGGACATAGGAAATAATGCATGAAGCTTTTCATCAAAGAGGACAGATACAGAATACTTAACTAGGGTTCAGCAAAGTCACATTCTATGGTTCTAGTTAAGTAGTTTTGCTACTTAAAATGGTAGCAAAAATGCAAAATAAAAAAATTGGAGTAAATGAAAAGAAGATCTCCTCCAATCTATAATCTATGAGTTACCTGAGCTAAGGTAAGAGACCTAGAAAGCTAGAAACTAAGTCATAAAACACTGCTACATAAATGTTTATACCTTTAAAATTTTTAAACTGGTTTTTACATCAAAAGACAGATACATTTGATTGATCTCAGGCCAGTTTGTAGAATTAGCTTCAACAGTGCCTCTCTCAACTTCATTTTGCTGTACCTCGCCTTTTATTTTTCTTTCATAGGCCCTGTTTGATGGCCCTCTAGGCTTCAATAAAAAATAATAGTAGGTGATTATGTGCCAAGAAATATCCAAGTTAGCTAGTCACTCTTCAGAATATTTCATTTTTACACAATAAAATTTCACAAATACTACAAAATTATAAGGGCTAAGGAAATCTTTTGAAGTTATTCAAGTCAAATAAGAATAAACTAACCACAATGTTGCATACCTAGATTTTTTCAAGGCTAGAACATATAGCATTTGTGATATTGCTATAAGAGATAACATATTAAGATATCACTTAATATAAACAAGAATTAGACATAAACAACTTATGTACCCCCAGTAACCGAAATAACTATATTAATTTCTGAAGATTCACTGTTTCATGATATACACTGCAGAATTTCTACAGGTATGTTCCACTGTATATATATATACAATGGTCTGTTACATAAATGTTTTTTACCTTTAAAATTTTTTAACTGGTTTTTACATCAAAAGGCGGTGCGACGTAGCACAGAAGCAGCGTTCCTGCCTGCCTCGCGAGAGGCCGGGTTTGTTTCCCGGTGCCTACCCATGCAAGGAAAAAAAAACGGGAAACAAAGGCTAAGATACATTGGGTAGATGGAAATACTAGCAGTCAATGAGAGGGTTGGACAAGGAGTATGGCATGTATGAGATTTTTTTCTTTTATCTTTTTATTTCTTTTTCTGAATTTGATGTAAATGTTCTAAGAAATGTTCATAGTGACAAATAAACAACTACATGATATCGTGCGTTATTGATTATATACGAAGAACGGAATGATCACATGGTAAGAATGTTCGTGTTTGTATGCTGTTGTGTTAAAATGTATATAAATACAATAAAAATAAATATTTAAAACAAAACCAAGAAAAGATTGATAATTTATGGCTCAATATTTATTCAAAAATATTTATTCTATTTAAACTGTATCAACATAAAAATGAGCAATCTGTTTAAGCTCTTCAGAAAGTGTGCTATTTTCACACAGTCTGCTTTGCTTTTCAAGGGTCCCCTGATATGCTTTACATCTTTGAAATACAGTCTAAGAAAAACTGGACTTAGAGAGTTAGAATTTATAAAGATTTGAAGTATGCTTTTCATAGACTTGATTTGAAATAAATGTAGAAATCTCAAAATAAGTTCTCTATTATCATATGAGTAAGTGGTTCTAAAGATCTTTTCACATTACATAACAATAAAATATTTGTCATTGCATTTCTACCCCCCCCCCCCAAAAAAGGTACCCCCAGGGATGAGTCTGGCCCTGTCACCGTGGGATCGACAGCATCATTCTGAATAAAAGGGGGGAAAGAAGTGCAATAAATAAGGTATCAGTGGCTGACGGAGTTCAAATAGAGTCGAGATGCCACTCTGGAGGTCACTCTTACCCAAGCTGCAGTTAGACATTGCTACATATCATAATTTGCCTAACCCCAGCCAAAACCATTACTGCACATCCTAAAGAATCCCTACACCATTATATAAGATTTTCCAAAGGTTCCATGCACTAGGGTAACCTTCCAGAAACTTACAACTTCCAGATAAGTCCCTGGACCAGATACATCCTAAAACCTAGAGGGGTCAACTTCTCCAGAACATCCACTAGTTCCATCCCTGTATCCCATATCATCAACAATCCCTCCCAACATGGAAAAATTGGAAATGGGCATAGCCCAAATACCCTAAAGAGTGGGAGGAGAAAGATCAAAGGTGATGGTGGAGTTATACAGAGAAGGTAGGGTTTAACAGAGGAGTATGATTGCTGAATCATTATATTGATATTTCTTTTACTCTCCAGTATCTTAGAGCAGCCAGAAGTAACCTAAAATTGTAGAGCTGTAACCCAACAAATTTTGAAATCTGTTCTACAACTAATTGTTGCAATGTGCTTTGAAATTTATTGCTTTTTTTATACATGCTTATTTTTCACAAAAAAAAAGTCGATAGTGATAAATTTTTTTAAAAGGTAGAAAACAAAAAAGAAAGAAAGCCTAGAGCTACAGAACCTCTCTTATCTGATGCATCTTATCAGTTTTCTTAAAATAAATTAGGGAAGCAATTTCTTCCTGTTGGACCCACGGAGGAGGTGCCCATAGCTCGTGGAGTACTTGGGCCAAGTGCAATGAATAGACTGGAGAACAACTTACAACAACTAGAAATGGAAGTTGAAGTAAATGGTCTATTCACAACAGCAACATAAAAAATAAAATAAATTTATCAAGAAAAGTCCCATGTCGGAGAAGATGGCGGCTTAGTAAGACGCGCGGATCTTAGTTTCTCCTCCAGAACAGCTACTAGGGGAGTAGAAACGATACAGAACAGCGCCCAAAGCCACAACAGAGATAAAAAAGACAGCGTACCCCATCCTGGAACGGCTGGCTGGCTGAGAGAACCCGCTCCAGTGAGATCGCCGAGGGGCGCGGGCTTCACCGGGCAGGGCGGCAAGCGGCCGGAGTCACTCCCTTCCCCCTTCCCGGGCCGGCTGGGAGAATTGGACAGGCGGTCCCCTCAAACCACGGCGGCTGGCACCCACACCACGTGCGGCCCCCCGGACCAACTGAGAGAATTGGATCGGAAATCCCCAGGCCACGGAGAACGGTGACGGGTGGGGGGGGCCCTTCCAAACCCGTGACTCCCCAGGAACGGTGCACTCTCCCGGGCGGGCTGCTGCGGCTGGCGCCCTCCCGCCACGCTTGGTGCCCCGGACCAACTAGGAAATTCGGACGGGCGCTTTCCCGGGCTGCGGCGGCCAGCGACCCTCCCTGTGTTCGGACCCCGGGCCGGCTGGCACTCTTCCAAGCTGCTTCGGCTAGCGAACTTCCCGGACGGCGAGAGTTTTCCAAAGTTAAAGGTCCCACAGCACCTTTTACTGGTGGGACCCGCAGACAAACGTGTGCCACAAGCGTCACCTACTGGGCAGGATAAGAAAAACAGAACCCAGAGATTTCACAGAAAAATCTTCCAAACTTTTGGATCCAACACCCAGGGAAATCTGTCTAAATGCGCAGACGCCAGCAGAAGATAACGGATAACGCTCAAAAAATTGAAAATATGGCCCAGTCAAAGGAACAAACGAATAGTTCAAATGAGATACAGGAGCTGAGACAACTAATGCTGAATATACGAACAGAAATGGAAAACCTCTTCAAAAACGAAATCGATAAATTGAGGGAGGACATGAAGAAGACATGGGCTGAACATAAAGAAGAAATAGAAAAACTGAAAAAACAAATCACAGAACTTATGGAAGTGAAGGAAAAAGTAGAAAAGATGGAAAAAACAATGGATACCTACAATGATAGATTCAAAGAGACAGAAGATAGAATTAGTGATTTGGAGGATGGAACATCTGAATTCCAAAAACAAACAGAAACTATCGGGAAAAGAATGGAAAAATTTGAACAGGGTATCAGGGAACTCAAGGACAATATGTAGCGCACAAATATGCGTGTTGTGGGTGTCCCAGAAGGAGAAGAGAAGGGAAAAGGAGGAGAAAAACTAATGGAAGAAATTATCACTGAAAATTTCCCAACTCTTATGAAAGACCTAAAATTACAGATCCAAGAAGTGCAGCGCACCCCAAAGAGATTAGACCCAAATAGGCGTTCTCCAAGACACTTACTAGTTAGAATGTCAGAGGTCAAAGAGAAAGAGAGGATCTTGAAAGCAGCAAGAGAAAAACAATCCATCACATACAAGGGAAACCCAATAAGACTATGTGTAGATTTCTCAGCAGAAACCATGGAGGCTAGAAGAGAGTGGGATGATATATTTAAATTACTAAAAGAGAAAAACTGCCAACCAAGACTCCTATATCCAGCAAAATTGTCCTTCAACAATGAGGGAGAAATTAAAACATTCTCAGACAAAAAGTCACTGAGAGAATTTGTGACCAAGAGACCAGCTCTGCAAGAAATACTAAAGGGAGCACTAGAGTCAGAAACGAAAACACAGAAGAGAGAGGTATGGAGAAGAGTGTAGAAGGAAGGAAAGTCAGATATGATATATATAATACAAAAGGCAAAATGGTAGAGGAAAATATTATCCAAACAGTAATAACTCTAAATGTTAATGGACTGAATTCCCCAATCAAAAGACATAGACTGGCAGAATGGATTAAAAAACAGGATCCTTCTATATGCTGTCTACAGGAAACACATCTTAGACCCAAAGATAAACATAGGTTGAAAGTGAAAGGTTGGGAAAAGATATTTCATGCAAATAACAACCAGAAAATAGCAGGAGTGGCTATACTAATATTCAACAAGTTAGACTTCAAATGTAAAACAGTTAAAAGAGACAAAGAAGGACACTATATACTAATAAAAGGAACAATTAAACAAGAAGACATAACAATCATAAATATTTACGCACCGAACCAGAATGCCCCAAAATACGTGAGGAATACACTGCAAACACTGAAAAGGGAAATAGACACAAATACCATAATAGTTGGAGACTTCAATTCCCCACTCTCATCAATGGACAGAACATCTAGACAGAGGATCAATAAAGAAATAGAGAATCCGAATATTATTATAAATGAGCTAGACTTAACAGACATTTATAGGACATTACATCCCACAACAGCAGGATACACCTTTTTCTCAAGTGCTTATGGATCATTCTCAAAGACAGACCATATGCTGGGTCACAAAGCAAGTCTTAACAAATTTAAAAAGACTGAAATCATACACAACACTTTCTCGGATCATAAAGGAATAAAGTTGGAAATCAATAATAGGCGGAGTGCCAGAAAATTCACAAATACGTGGAGGCTCAACAACACACTCTTAAACAACGACTGGGTCAAAGAAGAAATTGCAAGAGAAATTAGTAAATACCTCGAGGCGAATGAAAATGAAAACACAACATATCAAAACTTATGGGATGCAGCAAAGGCAGTGCTAGAGGGAAATTTATTGCCCTAAATGCCTATATCAGAAAAGAAGAAAAGGCAAAAATGCAGGAATTAACTGTTCACTTGGAAGAACTGGAGAAAGAACAGCAAACTAATCCCAAAGCAAGCAAAAGGAAAGAAATAACAAAGATCAGAGCAGAAATAAATGAAATTTAAAACATGAAAACAATAGAGAAAATCAATAAGACCAGAAGTTGGTTCTATGAGAAAATCAGTAAGATTGATGGGCCCTTAGCAAGATTGACAAAAAGAAGAAGAGAGAGGATGCAAATAAATAAGATCAGAAATGGAAGAGGAGACATAACTACTGACCTCACAGAAATAAAGGAGGTAATAACAGGATACTATGAACAACTTTACGCTAGTAAATACAACAATTTAGATGAAATGGACAAGTTCCAAGAAAGGCATGAACAACCAACTTTGACTCAAGAAGAAATAGATGACCTCAACAAACCAATCACAAGTAAAGAAATTGAATTAGTCATTCAAAAGCTTCCTAAAAAGAAAAGTCCAGGACCAGATGGCTTCACATGTGAATTCTACCAAACATTCCAGAAAGAATTAGTACCAACTCTCTCAAACTCTTCAAAAAAATCGAAGTGGAGGGAAAACTACCTAATTCATTCTATGAAGCCAACATCACCCTCATACCAAAACCAGGCAAAGATATTACAAAAAAAGAAAACTACAGACCAATCTCTCTAATGAATATAGATGCAAAAATCCTCAATAAAATTCTAGCAAATCGTATCCAACAACACATTAAAAGAATTATACATCATGACCAAGTAGGATTCATCCCAGGTATGCAAGCATGGTTCAACATAAGAAAATCAATTAATGTAATACACCATATCAACAAATCAAAGCAGAAAAATCACGTGATCATCTCAATTGATGCAGAGAAGGCATTTGACAAGATTCAACATCCTTTCCTGTTGAAAACACTTCAAAAGATAGGAATACAAGGGAACTTCCTTAAAATGATAGAAGGAATATATGAAAAACCCACAGCTAATATCATCCTCAATGGGGAAAAATTGAAAACTTTCCCCCTAAGATCAGGAACAAGACAAGGATGTCCACTATCACCACTATTATTCAACATTGTGTTGGAGGTTCTAGCCAGAGCAATTAGACAAGAAAAAGAAATACAAGGCATCAAAATTGGAAAGGAAGAAGTAAAACTATCACTGTTTGCAGACGATATGATACTACACGTTGAAAACCCAGAAAAATCCACAACAAAACTACTAGAGCTAATAAATGAGTACAGCAAAGTAGCAGGTTACAAGATCAACATTCAAAAATCTGTAGCATTTCTATACACTAGTAATGAACAAGCTGAGGGGGAAATCAAGAAACGAATCCCATTTACAATTGCAACTAAAAGAATAAAATACCTAGGAACAAATTTAACTAAAGAGACAAAAAACCTATATAAATAAAACTACAAAAAACTGTTAAAAGAAATCACAGAAGACCTAAATAGATGGAAGGGCATACCGTGTTCATGGATTGGAAGACTAAATATAGTTAAGATGTCAATTCTACCTAAATTGATTTACAGATTCAATGCAATACCAATCAAAATCCCAACAACTTATTTTTCAGAAATAGAAAAACCAATAAGCAAGTTTATCTGGAAGGGCAGGGTGTCCCGAATTGCTAAAAACATCTTGAGGAAAAAAAATGAAGCTGGAGGTCTCGCGCTGCCTGACTTTAAGGCATATTATGAAGCCACAGTGGTCAAAACAGCATGGTATTGGCATAAAGATAGATATATCGACCAATGGAATCGAATAGAGTGCTCAGATATAGATCCTCTCATCTATGGACATTTGATCTTTGATAAGGCAGTCAAGCCAACTCACCTGGGACAGAACAGTCTCTTCAATAAATGGTGCCTAGAGAACTGGATATCCATATGTAAAAGAATGAAAGAAGACCCATCTCTCACACCCTATACAAAAGTTAACTCAAAATGGATCAAAGATCTAAACATTAGGTCTAAGACCATAAAACAGTTAGAGGAAAATGTTGGGAGATATCTTATGAATCTTACAACTGGAGGCGATTTTATGGACCTTAAACCTAAAGCAAGAGCACTGAAGAAGGAAATAAATAAATGGGAGCTCCTCAAAATTAAACACTTTTGTGCATCAAAGAACTTCATCAAGAAAGTAGAAAGACAGCCTACACAATGGGAGACAATATTTGGAAATGACATATCAGATAAAGGTCTAGTATCCAGAATTTATAAAGAGATTGTTCAACTCAACAACAAAAAGACAGCCAACCCAATTACAAAATGGGAAAAAGACTTAAACAGACAACTCTCAGAAGAGGAAATACAAATGGCCAAAAGGCACATGAAGAGATGCTCAATGTCCCTGGCCATTAGAGAAATGCAAATCAAAACCACAATGAGATATCATCTCACACCCACCAGAATGGCCATTATCAACAAAACAGAAAATGACAAGTGCTGGAGAGGATGCGGTGAAAGAGGCACACTTATCCACTGTTGGTGGGAATGTCAAATGGTGCAACCACTGTGGAAGGCAGTTTGGCAGTTCCTCAAAAAGCTGAATATAGAATTGCCATACGACCCAGCAATACCATTGCTGGGAATCTACTCAAAGGACTTAAGGGCAAAGACACAAACGGACATTTGCACACCAATGTTTATAGCAGCGTTATTTACAATTGCAAAGAGATGGAAACAGCCAAAATCTCCATCAACAGAAGAGTGGCTAAACAAACTGTGGTATATACATATGATGGAATATTATGCAGCTTTAAGACAAGATAAACTTATGAAGCATGTAATAACATGGATGGACCTAGAGAACATTATGCTGAGTGAGTCTAGCCAAAAACTAAAGGACAAATACTGTATGGTCCCACTGATGTGAACGGACATTCGAGAATAAATTTGGAATATGTCATTGGTAACAGAGTCCAGCAGGAGGTAGAAACAGGGTAAGACAATGGGCAATTGGAGCTGAAGGGATACAGACTGTGCAACAGGACTAGATACAAAAACTCAAAAATGGACAGCACAATAATACCTAATTGTAAAGTAATCATGTTAAAACACTGAATGAAGCTGCATCTGAGCTATAGGTTTTTGTTTTGTTTTGTTTTGTTTTGTTTTGTTTTTACTATTATTACTTTTATTTTTTTCTCTATATTAACATTCTATATCTTTTTCAGTTGTGTTGCTAGTTCTTCTAAACCGATGCAAATGTACTAAGAAATGATGATCATGCATCTATGTGATGATGTTAAGAATTACTGATTGCATATGTAGAATGGTATGATTTCTAAATGTTGGGTTTATTTCTTTTTTTCCATTAATTAAAAAAAAAAAAAAAGGAGAGAGAAGGGGTAATTGGAGCTGAAGGGATACAGACTGTGCAACAGGACTGGATATAAAAACTCAGAAATGGACAGCACAATACTACCTAATTGTAATGCAATTATGTTAAAACATTGAATGAAGCTGCATGTGAGGTATAGGTTTTTTTTTCTCTCTATTATTGTTTTAATTCTTATTCTGTGGTCTTTTTATTTCTTTTTCTAAATCGATGCAAATGTACTAAGAAATGATGAATATGCAACTATGTGATGATATTAAGAATTACTGATTGTACATGTAGAATGGAATGATTTCTAAATGTTTTGTTAATTTTTTTAATTAATTAAAATAAATAAATAAATAAATAAATAAATTACGAAAACTTTCTGAAAACAAAAAAAAGGTAACTCTGGAGAGTAAAATAATTACTTCTGGAAATCATATAAGATGAAGTTTGGCTATATTTAACGTTTTCGTATATTACAAATGGAAACTGCTTGTATATACAAATATAACTACAAAGTCACTATATAGCAGAAACATGCACATCAAAGCCAAGATAATTTTTAAATAATCATTTTGAGGCATGGGATAACTTGGAAATCATCTCTGAGAAGACAATTTCATTTCTCAGGTCACTACCAAATTATTTCCATTTAAAACTAACCTCAAGAAGGAAACAAGTCTAGCTACTTTTTCATGAAAAGCTAACTATAACTTAATTATATGTTGCGTCCGCTCTGCTCTCATATTTTAACTCGCATTTTTACTAAGGGTAGCTGACCATAATAGTAAAATACCAACAAATTAATGGCAATGACGATAGCAGCTATATCATGAGTTACTGTAAAGATGACTCATTCTCTCTCACCTAATCAAGGTCCTTATTTATACAAACTTCCCCTTATCCCTGCATCAATTTTTCTTTCTCTGCCGGATCATTTCAAAACAGAAACACTTTAAGATCTCTACCTTACACAAAAATCTCCCTCGCCCCGCCCCCCACCATACCCCTGTACAAGTAAATGCCCTGTTTCTTAGATTTACAGTGAAATTCCTCAAAATAAAACAAAAAAAAAACTATAAACTCTCTTTCTATTCTTTCTTGAACCCACTACAATAATGCTTTCATCCCTGACACTCTACAGAAATGGTTCTTATCAGAGTCACCAGTCCACACTACCAAATCTAATTATTAGTTCTCAGTCCTCATTTTATTCAACCTACTAGCAGCATTGACGCAGTTCACCATTTTCTCCTCCCTGACATACTTCCATCCCTTGCCCCCTAGAGACACAGCACACTCTTGGTTTTCCTCCTTTCTGACTTGTTCCTCCTTCACAGACTCCTTCTCTTTATCTTTAGTTTACTCCCTAGACAACCACACTGTGCTTGGACTATAAGTATGACACATATACCAACAAAACTCATATTTCTCTTACCAATCTGGTCCCTTTTTCCCATGCTCCAGATTCATATGTCCAGCTTCCCATGTGAAATCTCTGCTTGAATACATAATAGGTATCTCGATGCTAACATGATCAAAATCAAATCCTAAATTCTAAATAAACACAACAAAAGCTACTCCCCACCTCCATCCCTGTCTTCTACTTACCAGTATAAAGGCAATTGCATTCTTACAATTCCTCAGGTCAAAATTTAGGAATTGTCCTTGACTCTTCTATTCTACTGATTCTGCCTGAGAAATCCATCTAGAATATTACACTTCTCATCACTTCCCCCTGTACCCTCCAGTCCAAGCCACCATGTCATTTCCTTTCTGTACTGTTCTAATATAAGCCTCTTAAACTGGACTCCCTGCTCCCACACAATATAATGTACATACAGCAGCAAGAGTAATCCTTTTAAAACTTAAGTCAGATCAGATGCGTCTTCTGTTCAAAATTTCTCATGACTCACCATCTCACTCAGAATAAAAACTAAAGACCTTATGATAGCTTACAGAGTCTCTTTCTGATATGCCCCCTGCTGCCAATCTCAACTACCACTCTTCCCTGCACACACACCACTCCTGGTACACGGGCCTCCTCACTCTACCTCACACACAGTAAGCGCGCCCCTGCCGCAGAGCCTCTGCGCATGCTGTTCCTCAGCCTGAAAATTTCTTTCCCGGGATGTCTATCTGCACAGTTCACTCTCTCACTTCATTATAAAACAGCAACTACCTACCCACACTATAACTCTATCTTCTTATCTGCTTTATTTTTCTTTATAGCATCCATTAGCATCTGGCAAAAATAGTTATTTAATTATTCCTGCCTGTCTTCCCCAAGTACCAAAAAAACCAAAAGTGCCATGAAAGTTAGGCCTTTGATTTATTTAAAAACAGCCCTAAGAACGGCCTTACACATATTTGCTGAATGACTAAACAAGTAATCTCAAAGTACTGTGCTAAATGTTTTCATACACTTCTGAGTTTAATACTCAGAAGTAAATTTCTAGTAGTGAAGATGTTACTTCTACTATTTCAACTTTACAGTGCAATGAGGGCACAAGAGATTAAATAATTCCTATGTTACACAACTTTTAAGTCATGGATTATGCTTCTGTATCTATTAAGTGAGATCATACAAATGAAGTATTTAACAAAGTATTTAACGAAATAGCTAACACTTATGGAATACTTACTATGTACCAAACATTAATCTAATTCTCATATTAACTGTTTAATAAATGGTTCCTATTATTATTATCACCATTATTTATCAGGGCCCCAAACATACTTCAATAGAAGTCACATAAAAGATGATGCTCTGAGATAAATAACACAAATTTCAACCTGTACTCTTCTCAGAAAAATGTTAACGGGCTTATAACAATGTGTATAAAGGTTGGCACTGGAAACTGTATCAAAATTAACTGAGCTCATATACAGACAAACAGAAGTTCTTACAGCAGTCATATATTTAGGAGTTATAACTGATATTTCTAATTTTCTGAGATACTAAGCTATTTTTATATAACCTGGTCATTCCCTGAAACTTTGGGTATTTATGTGACACCTGAGACTCAGAGTTAGAGCACTGAAGCTATGAAAGTCAGCATTACCCCATTTGGCCACTGTTAAAAAAGCTGAAAAAGTGATCAGACTTCATCTAGAGATATGAATGAAGATGATCTGGACAGGACTAAGGTAAATCAGAATACTGGGTAAAGGATGATATAGCCCATATTTTCAAACTTCAACCTCTGTGTGAGACAAAGGGGAGAGATATTTATTTGGTGCAAAATTTATATTTTGGGTAGCACATTATCTAATTTAACTTGTATGGTCCAGTTTCTTCAGCATCATGATTACATGGAATCTTGAACAGAGTGTGAGATCTTATTGGTTTGTACAGGTTAGGGTGATGCCCTGATATATCCCAGAGTAATTTTGGCAGAGAATAAAAAAGCACTTGCAATGTCCCCTTGGGAGACTGGGGAGAGAGGAGAAATTATTAAACTTCCCCATCTGAGGAATTTCTGATATTCTCGCAAGCAATGGGGACAACCAATTCAATAGGCTGAGCCCTCAATCCTGGGGCTTGCTCCTATAAACCTTATTCTTGTGAAGGAGAGGCTAAGCCTATTGATAATTATGCCTAAGACTCACCAATGGAGAGCTCAGATGTGGCCGATCTCTCCAAGCCAACCTGGCAGGTGCACTCATTGCCCTCCCCCACTTTGTAGGACGTGACTCCCAGAGACTTAAATCTCCCTGGCAATGTGAAACCTGATTCCTAGGGTTGATCCAATACCTGGCTCCGTTGAAATGAGAAACCTTTCTTGACCAAAAGGGGAAAGAGAGAAATGAGACAAAATAAAGTCTCAGTGGCTGAAAGATTTCATACAGAGCAGGGAGCTACACATTATATAGATATCCCATTTTTAGTTTATGGTGTATTGGAGTGGCTAGAGGGAAGTACCTGAAACCGTTGAGCTGTGTTCCAGTAGCCAAGATTCTTGAAGAAGACTGTATAACTATGTAGCTTTTACAATGTGACTGCGTGTGAAACCTTGTAACTGATGCTCCTTTTATCCAGGGTATGGGTAGATAAGTAAAAAAAATAATAATAATAATGATAAAAATAAATAAATAATAGGGTAGATAAATTAAATAATAAATAATAATAGATTGAAATACTGTGGGTCATTGAGAGGGAGGGGTAAGGGGTATATGAGATGTATGAGTACTTTTATTTTTCTCTTTATTTCCTGTTTTGGAGTGGTGCGAATGTTCTAAAAATGATCCTGGTGAAGAATAAACAACTATGTATGATAATGTGAGCCACTGACTGTATAATACAGTTAGACTGCACATGTATGCATATTTCTCAGTAAAAATTAAAAAAAAAAAAAAAAAAAGGTGTCCTGACTTCCCCAAAAGCCCCTGTAGAGCCAAGAGCTGAACCACTCATCCTAAAGGCAAGGGGCACTAGGAATGGACCCAAGGACACTGTCCAAACAAGCAACCAGCCTTGCAAAAGTTTTATGTATTATGTCCCATTATTCCCTTCCTTCTTTTGAAAACCCTCTCAGTGTATCAATATTTCCTGGTCTCAGACTCTACTATACTATTTTTGTCTTGCCTTTTTTCTCTTTCCTATAGAGGGGGGAGAAATCACCCAAGTCATTTTCCTGGCAAACATAACTATTCATGCTACCGTTTGCAAGCATACAATTTTTCAGTGTCTTTGAGAGAAAATGCCCCCAATCCTGCCTTTCCAATAAGATCCTATCATAACTTCCATCATCCCTATAAAAGTCACCTTCTCCCATTATTCTGCCCTTCTTCAGCTAACATCAATGCATTCTATGACACATGATTGTATTAATCTTTGTTTCTCAAGAGATTGGCACTCTGCCTCCCAAGGTCTGCCACCTTAATTGACATCACGTGAACCCTTTGGTAGCTGCACTGTTCTGTGTCATCAGATTTAATTGCCTGAAGGCTGCTATCTGATGAGCTGAGAAGCTTCAAAATAGTTCTTTCATAGACAGCAGAATGTAAACAAGCACCACAGACAAAAGTTACTTAACTAAATACATGCTATTTGGATTCAAGGAAAAAAATTAGCTGGATTAAAGGAGATCTTTAAAATTTTAAAATAGAACTTACTCATTTATAGCAACTACTACTGAAATTGCCAAATTTACCCAACATAAACAGCCTCTGCTTTAAAAATCAGTTTTATTTCCAAAAATAAATGGAAATTAATGCATCTTGTGGAAAAAAAATAAATTCCTTTGTCCTTGAGTTTCATGAGAGCCACAGGAATTAGCAGAATTATTTAGTATAATTTCCATCAGATCAGCATAGCATTTGGTTTTTAATTTTTATTTCAATTTGTAGATATTCAATCTTTAGTAATAACAAAGGGTAAAAACCCTTAAAACTTACGGTGCAATAATGGCTCTAGCAGGTCTTTTTGTAGATTGTACTTGTGAAAGCCAACCTTCTAGCTGTGCATTCAGCTGAGGTCCTTTAAAAAGATAAAAGGGGAAATTAAAGTTAGTAAAGCAATGTGCTACAGATAACCACACATGACACAAACCCCCATTGAACCAACTTGGAATTAAAATCACTTAATGAGCAGTGGGAGCATCAGTTTGAATGTTAATATTTGAACTTATCAACCACAAGCCATATAACTTTTAAGGCCTAATACTGACTCTCTTTCTATCCGTTTACTTATTTACAACAGTCTTCCTCCCAGAGGAAGAACTGCAAAGTCATCTACAATTTGAGGCGGTGTTTAAACAAAACAGAAAGCAGAAAACTATAAGTATATGAAGAGAAAACAACTGAGTGAATGCTTTTTAGAGCACCAAAACTTACCTTAATTAATCATTGAAATCACATCTATGAGGCTGATCACTCACATATCTAAAGATCTTTATCTCTACCCCACTGTAGACCTCTATTCCCATGATCATATCAATAATCTTTCTATACTTATACTGCTGTCCCTCCTGTTTCAACAAACTGTGCTTGCTCCTATCAAAAGTCAAGCACTCTCCCTAGCGGCATAGGAGATGACGCCCAAGAATGAGCCCTGGCTCTGGCACTCTGGGATCAACAATGCCATCCTGAACAAAAGGGGAAAAAGAAGTGTAACAAATAAGATATCAGTGGCTGAGAGTTCAAATAGAGCCGAGAGGCTACTCTGGAGGTTGCTCTTATGCAAACTTCAGTTAGACACTGCTACCTACCATAGCTTGCTAAACCCCAACCAAAACCCTTCCTGCCAATCCTAAAGAACACCTAGGGCGTTATATAAGATTCTACAAAGGCTTCATGCACTAGAATAACTTTCCAGAAACCTACAACCTCCAGATGGGTCCTTGAACCAGATAAGTCCTGAAATGCAGAGGGGCCAGCCTCTCCAGAACACCAAATAGTTCCATCCCCCAATCCCATATTATCAACATCCCCTTTCAACATGAAAAAGTTAGAATGGGCATAGCCCAAATACCCCTAAAGAGCAGGAGAAAGATCAAAGGTAATGGTGGAGTTACACAGAGAAGGTAGGGTTTAATAAATGAGTATGATAGCTGAATCATTATATTGATATTTCTTTTAGTGAAATTGTAACCCATACCAAACTCTGAAATCTGTTCTACAGCTAATTGTTGCTTTGAAATTTATTGTTTTGCATATGTTATTTTTCAAAAAGAAAAAAGTTAATTGTGATGATTAATGCACAGCTATATGATGATTTTGTGAACCAGTGATTGTAAACTTTGGATAATTACATGGTATGTGAATATATAATATATATCAATGAAAACTAAAACTAAAAAAAAGTCAAGCATTCCTGTGAGTCAGTGATTATATATTTCAGATGGTTTGTATGGTGTGAATATATCTCAATAAAACTACATTATACAGGGCGGGCCAAGGTGGCTCAGCAGGCAGAGAGCTCTCGCCTGCCATGCCAGAGACTCGGGTTCAATTCCCAGTGCCTGCCCATGCAAAAAAAATGACATTATACAAATAACATTAAAATAAATTAAAAAGTCAAGTACTCATACTTTTACACTGGATCGCATCTTATTTCTTATTCAAGGACTCCTCAGAAACTGCTCCTGCGCTGTTCCCACCACTGCACCCCTGGTTACCCAACCACTAGCGTACAAATACACTATACTAACACTGATGGACTTCCCCCAACGACACCCACTTCTCTGGTCCTCTTTAAAGCAAAGCTTCTTCGTCACCACCTATTCTCTCTTATTTTAAACTTTAAACCATGAAATATTTAAATATTTTAAAGAATGTAGTTAATAAAAAAACACCCACGTACCCACAGCCCAATTAAATTAGATCTTAACATTACTTAAAATCTTTCCTTTTTATTTATAAGAATTAAAATATTACAAATAGATTTGAACCCCTTGATAATCCCATTATGCACCTCCCTTCTTAAGAGGGATTTTGGTATTTTGTTATTCCGTTGTACTTTTACTATACAGGTACTGTAGTGACTTGAAGCTGTATATATACCAGATGTTCTTAAATTTAGTCCATCCCTCTGTGTGTGGACCATCGGAAGTAGGGCCTTTTGATGAGGCTACTCCAGTTAAAGCGTGACCAACCTCATTCAGGATGGGCATTAATCCTACTACCGGAGTTCTTCATAAGCAAATGAAATTCAGAGAGAGAAAGCTACGGAAACAAGAAGCTGAAATCAACGAAACCAGAAGAGAAGGGAGAGACCAGCAGATGTGGCCATGTGTTTTGCCATGTGGCAGACAAAACAACAGCTGGTCTTCAGAAAGAAAGCATCGTCTTGATGATGCCTTGATTTCAGTATTTTCATAGATTCAAATTTTAAGCTAATAAATCCCCACTGTTTAAGTCAATCTGTTTCATGGTATTTGCTTGGAGCAGCATAAGAAACTAAATTATGTACCAATAAACAGATAATACATGGCATTGATCTGCACGTTTTTTTGGTTTTTGTTTGTATGTTTGTTTCTGCACGGACAGGCACCAGGAATCGAATCCAGGCCTTCGGCATGGCAGGCAAGAATTCTGCCATTGAGCTACCAGGTTTGGCACATCTTTGAGCTCTACTAAAACACTGCTAATCTTCCCACAAAAGTAGGTAGATCAATTTATACTTTAATCAGCAATGGTTAAAAGTTCCCATTTTCATACATCCTTACCACTACTTGATATTCTCAGATTTTTAATTTTTTTTCAATGTGATGAGTATGAAATAGTATTGCTTTATTGCTTTGATATGCATTCCCCTAATTTCCAGCAAGATTAAGTATCTGAATTGGAACTCCCTTTTAACAAGTTTAGAGATATGTGAATAAGCAACTTTATAATGCACAGTTTCAACTGTATATTGCCAAAGTAAACTAAAAATAAAGTTTATTTGGAAAATTTCAATTTAAGAACAATTAGCAAAAAACTTAATTTCATTATTAACTAAAGGAAAAATAGTTGCTGTTTTTAAGTAAATCAAAATTTTAGCTACCTAATAAATTTCATATTAAAATAAGATACAATTTTAAATTATGTCTTTTTAAAATAATATTCAAAATTTTCCATATCACAGGAAGTACACAAACCAGAAATCTGAAAAAAAGATAAAAGCGAAGAAAATAGTACCTTCCAATTTGGCCACTATTCTTTTACATTTCTTTAATTCCTCCCTTTAATCTGAGTAAATCATCTGTCCTTTTGGAAAAGGTCCAATTTCTTCACATGGATCCTAAGACATAAACTGAACTCCAAGTTTCTCACTTCTCTTGATTAAGATAAATAAGCATACATTTTTATTTATTACAGATGGTTACTTAAACTGTTGACCTATAAAGTATCAAGAGGAAAATAAATTTGAGTTCTTCTTCCAGAGGCTAGGTAATAGTTGGCAATATGTTATCCTTGATACATGAAGACTATATATAGAATATGTGCATTGTTTTTCAAATACCCCTGGATTTGAAGGCACACTGATGAATGGAGAAAGAAAAAGAGAAAAAAAAAAAAAAAAAAAAACCTTGTTTAAATCCTAGCAAAACTACTCAATTGTTCTATGACCTTGCCGACCTAAGAGGGATGAATGGGTATTCACTTCTTCAGATAAAATAGTGAAAGTAGGCTTTCAAAGGATCAATACTAGGGTATTTCCTTAAAAACAGACAACTGGGTAGCCAATCTAATAACACTTCTATTATTCCCACTTGATTCAAACAGTATTTCACAAGTAGATTCACATGCATGGAGGCAAAACCAGAGATACTAAACACATGCACACACACAAGCCCCTGCCTTTCAGGAATTCCTATGCAACTAATGAACAGAACCATTCTAAGATAAGACTTGGTTTTTAATTAAGCCAAATTGATTTTCTACACTTGTTATCCCTGTTTGGTCTGCTCCTCCAATCCCTCTTTGCAAACTAAAAATTTCAATGGCCTAAGACTGCTCCTAGAGTCCTTGGGTCTTCCGTTGCATCAATTCACTGTGACCACCCCAATCTGGACAATAATCATTGTGTTCTATAAAGTTCTTCTCAAATTTTATGTGCAACTGAATCACCTGAGGAGTTTATTAAAATGCAAATTCTGATTCTAAAGGTCTGGAATAGGATCTGAAATTCTAAATCTCTAACATGCTCCCCCCAGGTGACGGCCAAGTTGTCAGCTTCCAGGAGTATAGATCAATGGATGCCATCCAAAAGAGGGTCTTGGACCCCAAGGGCCCCACAAACACATAGGTATATCAAGATTTGTTTACAAAAAAGAAATCTGTATGAATAAGATCAATACACACAAGGGATTAAAAATATGTTATTTTTAAAGAGTTAATAAAATGTCTTTCAGCTTTTCGTTGATAATTTCTCAATCAACAGATAATAAAGAGCAACTATAGTCACATAAGAACTCCTAAAACTGGCTGACATGACGAAGGTTCCTAAAAGAGGAAAGCACTCACTTAAACAAGAGTGAGAAGCATTCTAGACCTACCCCTTATCTTTACCAAAATCGAGCTGAATTATGCCTCAATCACTGTAGAATCTTATTTTCTACTAGCTATTTAAAAACATTACATTGTAAAGTTGGACAATAACATATTTTTTGACAATAACATTTTAATGTTATAAAATAACGTGCCTTCATTGATTAACTGAATAAATGTCTATGGAACAACTATTTATGTGCCAAGAACTAGGCTAGATATTAGAGTTATAGCATTAAGAAAGACAGATTTGAAACTTGTCTTCATGGAGTTTAATAATTAAATTCAA
This sequence comes from Tamandua tetradactyla, assembly GCF_023851605.1. NCBI lineage: Eukaryota > Metazoa > Chordata > Mammalia > Pilosa > Myrmecophagidae > Tamandua > Tamandua tetradactyla. The sequence continues at coordinate 77,256,821 of NC_135343.1, forward strand.
AGAATGGCTAAAAATTGAAAATTTCAAGCATGAAGACAAGCTAGTATGAGAGATACTTTTGGGTTGGAGAGCTTTCCAGTGTTGTTCAAACCATACCATATATATATTTTTCCCACTCCATGTACATAAAGACCACACATGACAACCCCTCACCCACACCCCACACATACATACACTGATCAGCTATCACCTTTTCTTTATTCTTTTAGGAGCAGTGTCTGTAAACTCAATTGCCGAGTACTGGTTAAACACAAAGTAAGAAGTGACAAAGCAGAAGCAAAAAATACAAAGCCAAACAAAAGTACACTGCCAATACCTATTTCATTTTTAATCCTCCTATGAATAATGTTCAAACCAAACTAAGAAATAAACTCTGACCTGTACTGAGAAATCTGTAAATAAGATGAATAAATCGGATGCTTTATAACAGTGTCTCCAGGACCTCTGGATTTCACAGGCTAATAAAACTTTAAAAGAAACTTGGGAACTAACACAGAACAGCCAATATCTTACCCTGACAAGAAAGTACATTTGAAACAGCAACCATCTATCTACAGTTACGATCATTTCATTAAAAATAAAACTTAACACCAAAAAAGTAAGAAAAGTACAATCTTAGAATAATGTCAGTTCTTTACTTAATAATTTTTTTAACATTTGTTCCCCCTATTATTTATTTATTTTTAATCCATATGTTTTACTTGTCCATCGATAAGGTAGACAAAAGGAGCATCAGACACAAGGCTCTCACAACCATGCAGTGACACTGCGACAGCCATATCATCATATTTTATCTCCAAGATATCATCAATATTAAGGTGCACCATTATTTTCTGTACCACTAAGAAAGAAATAAAACCTCCCAAACGAGGACATGATTTCTTATCACTTAGAATTCTTATTTTTATTTAATACTTATTAAAAGCCCTTTTATACTTAGATATAAATCATAACAGTCTTGGGATGTAAAAAAAGCAAAACAAATTTAAGGTATTTTAAAATGCTTTCCCAAATCCACACTCCAATATCTAAACTGCTTTTTAACTCTATGTTATCAACAACCCTTTTTTCCATAAGATCATCCTCTGTGGACTGAGCATTAGTAATGCAACATTTCTTCAAAAATTTTTTTCTCTATTGTTTCTGGGACTTTCTTCTAACACACATTCTCTAAGTCCTGATGCCATCTCTTTCCTAATCTTACCAAAAGATGTCAACAGAAGATAGAACAGAAGGTTTCAGAAGACAGCCTAGAGTGGTATCTCTTCCATAAATGGTCCTTAAATGGCACATTGACTGAAATATCAAAGGGTTTCATTTCTCACTATGCGATGGCATGACAACTATTTTACAACTAACAACAAGATGCCATGATAAGAATGCCATTCAGATGACTGTAAAACATACCTCAACTTCAGAAATGTTAATATCTGGGAAAACATTAGGGAGAGGCTGGGCTCACTTCTCTCCCAGAAAAACAACCAGGGAACAGACAGAGCATCAACCATCCCATATTACCAACAGCCCCTTCTAACATGAAAAAGTTAGAATAGGCACAGCCCAAATATTCCTAAAGAGTGGGAGAAAGATCAAAAAATAATGGAGGAGTTACACAGAGAAGGTAGCCTGGAGCAATGGCTCTGGAGCTTGACAATCAGCGGGAGTGCTGTACAACATCCAGGAGAGTACAGGATAAAGAGATGGAGAAGGTGCAGGGAGAGATTGGGAGTAAACTCTGTCAATCCCAGTTCCTTGTACCTATACCCCAATCTCAGGGAAGAAAGCTCCAGCATCTCTGGTCACTGGCAGGCAAGCAGAGGCAGACAAAAATGGCAATGGAGGTCCACTCTTCCAAAAACAGGACACGACAAGGTTTAGCTGAGTGGAATAGGCTGCTGGAAAAAAACATATGCTTGCAGGCATCAAAAGTGCACTTAAAGGAAGACAGCTAAAGGCTTTTGGGCAAAGAAACACATTTGCAAGGCAGGGCAGGAAAGTGCATCTGTGGGGAGTATAATTAAAAGCTTTTTGGCATCTTTGACTGGCTCTCTCCCCGGGACCCTGTGGAACAAGAACATGACCCTTTAGTGGGTCCCTGGCCCAGTCCTAATTGGATAATACTGACAAACTTAGTATCAAAGAAGAGCATTAACACAAACCCACTTAACAAAAGCCTTGACGAAAGAGAATCTAACCTTCGGAGTGATTTCACCAAGATAATCTGATGCCCAGACAAAAGCAAAAATAACAAGTCATATCAAGAAACAGGAAGATATGGCCCAGTCAAAGGACCATATCAAAAAGTTGGAGGAGTACAGAATCTGGAACAACTAATCAAAAATGCTCAATCAAATTTTCTAAATCAATTCAAGGAGATGCCTAAGAGATAAAGAATATTAAGAAAAACTGGCCGAGCATAAAGAGGAATTTAAAATCATGCAAAGAAAAATAAAAGAATTTATGGGAATGAAAGTCACAACAGATGAAATAAAAATACAGTAGAGGCACACAATAGCAGAGTTGAAGAGGCAAAAGAACGGATGAGTGAGCTAGAAGAGAGAACATCCAAAATTGAACAGACAACAGATGAGAACAGAATGGGAAAAACTGAGCAGGATCTCAGGGAACAGAATGATAACATGAAGTGCACAAACATTCCTGCCATGGGTGTGCCAGATACAGAAGAGAGGGGAAAGGGACAGAAGGAATATTTGAGGAAATGATGGTCAACAACTTCCCAACTCTTATGAAAGGCACTGATAGCCGTGCCAAAGAGGTGCAACATACTCTAAACCAGATAAATCCAAACAGATGCACTACAAGACACCAACTAATCAAAACGTCAAAGGCCAAAGACAAAAAGAGTCTTCAGAAAGCAGCAAGAGAAAAGCTATTCATTACATATAAGGGAAGCCAGAAAAGACTAAGAACCAATTTCTCGTCAAAACCGTGGAGGGGAGAAGGCAGTGGTATAATATATTCAGGACACTGAAAGAGAAAAACTGTCAGGCAAAAATTCCCTATCCAACAAAACAGTCCTTCAAAACTGTCAGAGAGTTTAATATTTTCACAGATAAACAGAAAGAAAGAGTTCCTCAACAAGAGACCTGCCCTACAAGAAAACATAAATGTAGACCTACAGGCTGAAAGGAAGGGACAGGAGAGAGAGGCGTGGAAGTGTAGAAATAAAGAGTATTAGTTAAGGTAACTAAAAGCATATAAAGAGAGACAAAAATAAGACACCAACAAATAAAAGCCAAAGAATGAAATGATTGAAGTTCTGCCATTACATAATAACACTGATATTAATGGATTAAAAGATACAGACTAGCCAAAAGGATAAAAAATATAAGCCATCTCTAGGCTGTCTACAAGAGATTCACCTTAGACTCAAGGATGCAGATAGGTTGAAAGTGAAAAGATGGAAAAAGATAACTCCATGCAAACAGTATCCAAAAAAAGCTGGCCATGTATTTTAATATCAGACAAATTAGACTATAGAGGGAAAGTTGTTATAAGAGACAAAGAAGGATATTATATATATTTAAAGGGGGGCAATCCACAAAGAAGAAATAACAGTCATCAATATCTATCACCCTAACCAGGGTGCCCCAAAATACATGAGACAAACACAAGCAAAACTGAAGGGAGAAATAGATGCATCTTCAATCCACCATTCACATCAACAGACAGACCATCTAGACAGAGGATCAAAAAGGAAACAGAGAATATCAATAATTTTATAAATGAAGCAGACCTAGCAGACATATACAGAACACTGCACCCCAAAACAGCAGGATATACATTCTTCTCACGGACATTCTCCAGGATAGACCACATATTGGGTTACAAAACAGGTCTCAATAGATTTTAACAGACTGAAATTATACAAAGCACTTTGACCATAATGCAATGAAGCTGGAAATCAACAACAGGTGGAGGACAGAATAATGCACAAATTTATGGAGATTAAAAACACTCTTAAATAATAAATGAGTCAAAAAAGAAACTGCACGAGAAATCAGTAAACATCTTAAGAAGAATGAAACCGAGAATACAGTGCATCAAAATTTATCAGATGCAGCAAAGGCAGTACTGGGGGGGGGGGGGGCAGCAGATTTATAGCCCTAAATGCCTACATTAAAAAGGAATAAAGAGCTAAAATCAAAGACCTAACTACACATCTGGAAGATCTAGAAGAAGAACAGCAAATTAACACTAAAGCAAGCAGCAGGTGAGAAATATCAAAGATCAGAGCAAAAATAAATAAAATTGAGAACAAAAGAATAGAGAGAATCAACAAAACCAAAAATTGGTTCTTTGAGAAGAGAAACAAAATTGACAAAACCTTAGCTAGACTGACAAAGAAAAAAAGAGAAAAGATGTAAATAAATAAAATCAGAAATGAGAGAGGGGGGCTATTACTACTGACCCCAAAGAAATAAAATGAGAGGGGTCATTAGTACTGGCCCTAAAGAAATAAAAAAGTTCATAAGAGGATGCTTTAAACACTGTATGCCAACAAACTAGGCAACTTAGATGAAATGGACAATTTCTAAGAAACACCAACCTACACTGATTCAAGAAACAGAAAATCTCAACAAACCAATCACAAGATACTGAAAGAGTACACAAAGAACACCAAACAAAGAAAAGCCTACATAAATTCAAGATGAATTCTACCAATCATTCCAAGAAAAGTAACAGCAATCCTGCTGAGACTCATCCAAAAAACTGAAGAGGAGGTAATGCCATCTAATTCATTCTATGAAGCCAACATCACCCTAATACAAAAACCAGTAAAGACAATGGGGGGATGGGTAAGGGGTATGGTATGTGTTAATTTTTTTGTTTTCTTTTATTTCTTTTTCTATATTGATGCAAATGTTCTAAGAAATGATCATGATGATGATATACAACTATGTGATGATATTGTGAGTTACTGATTATATATGTAGAATGATCATATGGTAGGAATGTTTGTCTGTATGTTGGTATGTTTAATAAATAGAATTAAAAAAAAAAACCAGTAAAGACACTACAAGAAAGGAAAATTACTGCCCAAACTCCCTAACAAATATAGATGCAAAATTCCTCAACAAACTACTTGCAAATTGAATCCAACTGCACATTAAAAGAATTACACACCATGATGAAGTGGGTTTTATCCCAAGTATGCAAGGGTGGCTCAATACAAGAAAACCAACTAAGTAATATACCATATTAACAAATCAAAGGGGGGAAGTCACACAATCACCTAGACTCAAAAAAGGGATTTGACAAAATCCAGCATCCCTTCTTGATAAAAACACTTCAAAAGATAGGAACAGAAGGGTCCTTTCTCAATATGATAAAGAGCTTAAATGAAAAACCCAGAGCTAACATCGTACTCAATGGCAAAAAACTGAAAGCTTTCCCGCTGAAATCAGGAACAACAAAAGGATGTCCACAGCCATCACTGTTATTCAACATTGTGCTAGAAGTTCTAGTGAACAGCAGTTATGGAAGAAAAAGAAACAAAAGGCATCCAAACATGAAAGAAGCAAAACTCAAGTGACACTATTTGTAGATGATATGACCCTATACCAAGAAAGTCCCCAAAAATCCACAACAAAACTACTAGACCTAATTTAAAAAGTGGTGAGATACAAGATTAACATGCAAAAATTAGTATTCTATACACTAGTAATGAGCAATCTGAGGAGGAAACAAGGGGAAAAACTCCATTTACAATAGCAACTGAAAGAATCAATATATAGAAATAAACTTAACCAAGGATGTAAAAAACCTATATTTAGAAGACTACAAAGCATAGCTAAAAAAAAATTTTAAAAGACCAAAATAAATGGAAGGACATTTCAAGTTGATGGATTAGAAGACTAAACATTCTTAAAATGTCAATTCTACCCAAACTGATTTATAGATTCAATGCAATCCCAAATGAAAGCCCAACAGCCTGCTTCGAGAACTGGAAAAGCCAATTACGAAATTTATTTGGAAGGGTAAGGGGCCCTGAATAGAAAAAAAAATCTTAAAAAAGAAAAATGAAGTTGGAGAACTCTCACTTCCTGACTTCAAAGATACAGTGATAAAAATATCATGGTATTGGCATAAAGATGTCAATGGAGATAGAGATACTGCCCAATGGGATCGAACTAAGAGTTCAAAAATAGACCCTCACATCTATGGTCAATTTATTTTTGACACGGCTACCAAGTCCACTCACCTGGGACAGAGCAATCTCTTCAACAAATGGTGCTGGGAAAACTGGATATCCATATCCAAAAGAATGAAAGAAGAGCCCTATCCCACTCCCAATACAAAAATTAACTGAAAATGGATCAAAGACCTAAGTATAGATCCATAAAACTCCTGGAAGAAAACGTAGAGAAGTATCTTCAAGATCTTTTGAATGGTTTCTTACACCTTATAGCCAAAGCACAAGCTACTAAAGAAAAACTGATAAATGGAATCTCCTCAAAAATGGAGTACTTTTGTGCTTCAAAGGACTTTGTCAAGCAGTAAACGCAGCCTACTCAATGGCAGAAAATATTTTGAAACCAAACATCTAATAAGGGTTTCATATCCAGAATATATAAAGAAATCCTACAACACAACAATAAAAAGACAAATAATGTAATTTAAAAATCGGCAAATGTCATGAACAACCACTTCTCCAAAGATGAAATACAAATGGCTAATATACACATGTAAAGATGTTCAACATCACTAGCTATTAGGGAAATGCAAAATAAAATGTTCTGATATTTTTTAATTTTGATTCATAATAGCAAAAACTTCATCAAAGCCAGCATATGGGAATCACTGCTTCTCACTATACTGAAAAGCATTTGAGGCGCTGCACTGACCACAAAACTCTCATCTAATTTTTTACATAGGAAAAATGGATAGATCCAGCTGTTTCCACCCAAAATCTTTACAGTAGGTTAGTCCTACTGTAACCACATATTAGAATTTATTGCCATGCTATTTACAAAACTATTATTTTATTTAGATATATCTCAAGAGATGCTGTTTGTTCTCATGTGTCATGACAGGGCTCCTCAAACAGAAAAGTATATATCCTTAATACAATACTCCAGGGGATGCAAGAACAAAAGAATTCCCACACTGAGATCTCAACTCCATCCAGAGCAGTGCTCTATCATACTCTATTAACCAAGACAACAACAAAACACCTGCTGGGAAGGAATACTGATTGTTCTCCTTGAGTCAAGTCCAAGGTTGGGCCAAATCCAAACAAAGTGGATTCTTTATTAGCCACTAAACTATCAAAACATGTTAAGAATTTATTTTCATTTTTGCCTGAACGCTGCAATTGCATACATCCACATGAAGAATTAACAATCCAAATGAAGGATTTTTAATGTGTACCAACCAACTCTTAGATTTGACTAACTGCAATCACTTACCACATTTCTGTCCACTTAGAGTATGTCTCAAAATTTTCACATAGTTAACACAAAATCCATTGCATTTCATACTTAATGGGGTTGCAAATTTGGAAATTACTGTATATATTCTTCTCCAAATTGTTCACAAAACGGTAATATAAAAATGTGTGTAGCCAAATGAAATCAGAAGGAAAGACAGCCGATAAAGACTGAGACGGTACAATCTAGGATTGCCTAGTGTGTACAATGATAGTGACTAAATGTACAGATTAAAAATGTTTTGCATGAGGAAGAACAAAGGAATGTCAATATTGTAGGATGCTGAAAATAGATGGTAATTCATATTTTAAAACTTAAACTTATGTGTGAGACTAAAGCAAAAAATGTTTATTTGATACAAAATTTATATTTTGACTAGTACATCTCCTAATATAACTTATATGGACAGTTTAATTGAACAACATAAGTACATGGAACCTTGAGCAGGGCATGAGAGTTTGTAGGTTTGTCCAGAGTGACGCCCTGACAAATCCCAGAGCAATCTGAATAGTGAATAAAAAGTATTTGCAAAGTCCCATGGGGGGAATGGTGAGAAAGAGGGAAAATTCAACTTCCCCATATGAAGAAGGCCTGATATTCTCGCAAGTAGTGAGGACAACAAAATCAATAGGCCGAACCCTCAATCTTGGGGTCTGTCCATATAATACTTATCCCCACAAGGATAGGCTAAGCATACTTAAAATTAGGCTTAAGAGTCACCCCCAGAGAATCTCTTTTGTTGCTCAGATGTGGCCTCTCTCTCAGCCAACACAGCAAACAAACTCACTGCCCTCCCCATCTCTACGTGGGACATGACTCCCAGGGATGTAAACCTCCCTGGCAATGTGGGATAGAAATCCTAGAATGAGCTGAGACGCAGCATCAAGAGACTGAGAAAACCTTCTAAGTGAAAGGGGGAAGAGCGAAATGAGACAAAATAAAGTGTCAATGGCTGAGAGATTCCAAACAGAGTTGAGAGGTTATCTTGGAGGTTATTCATATGCATTAAATAGATATCACCTTTTTAGTTAAGATGTAATGGAGAGGTTGGAGGGAAATGCCTGAAAATGTAGAGCTGTGTTCCAGTAGCCATTTTTCTTGAAGATGATTGTATAATGATACAGCTTTCACAGAGTGACATGTGACTGTGAAAAACTTGTGTCTGATGCTCCTTTTATCCTCGGTATGGACAGATGAGTAAAACATAAGGATTAAAAATAAATAAATAATAGGGGGAACAAATGTTAAAATAAATTTAGTAGATTGAAATACTAGTGATCAATGAAACAGCTTGATAAGGGGTATAGAAAAAAATAGGGGAAACAAAGGCTAAAATATATTGGTAAATGGAAATACTAGCAATCAATGAGAGGGAGGGGTAAGGGGTGTGGTATGTCTGAGTTTTTTTTCTTTTTTGCTTTTTATTTATTTTTCTGAATTGATGTAAATGTTTTAAGAAATGTTCATGGTGATGAATATACAACTATGTGATGATACTGTGAGTTACTGATTATATATCAGTATATATATATGTGTATGTTTAAAAATAAAAAAATTAAAAGAAAAAAAGAATGTTCGTGTTGTGTGCTGATTGGTTTTATTAATAAAATTTTTAAAAAGATGTGTGTAGCACTAATACCTGTCCATTAATTTGGATTCTTTATACCTACCTCTGCTCACCATTTATAAATGAATTACCTATCTCTGCCATAGGATGCCACTCCCCAACCGCTGCAGAGTTCTTGGTTGTATAGCATTGTATCTGAATTCTTTTCTAAGATAAAGATATTGATTTTTTGTTTGCTATTTATTTCATTATAAAAATATAATGTTCAATATAGGAAATCTGAGCAATACAGATTAGGAAGGGGAGGAAAACATAATCCCACAATTATAAAAATCACCAAAATAAGCATTTTCCAAGTTTCCTTCTAATCTTTAATACCATAAACAATTCTATAACCTATTTTTAACTTATGTAATATTACAGAAATATCATTACCCTGTATTATAAACTCTTCATAGACATCTTATGGCTAAATACTATTGCATTGTGTGACTGGGTCAGTTTCCTTAAATACTGTAATATAAAATGCTTACGTTGTTTCTAACTTTTGCATTATTATAATTTTGTAACATATATCTTTTTGTAAAGCTTTTCTCATATTTAAAATTATTTTGAGAGTCTCAGAAATGGAATTACTGTACAAGTCAGTATGGGACATTTTAAAATTTTAATACTGTAACATAAAGAAAAAAACTTGGTTAGCAATCTCTGAATCTTAGGAATTCCCTATGACAGGAGGGCCTTTTGTTCTTTCTGATGAACCCAGGAACAACCTGCTAGTTAGAGGGTGGAGCCAGTTATACCTGCAGCCTTAGGGTGGAGGCTGGACATAACAAAAAGACCAACCATGTGATTAGGGGTTAGGGGCTTTGAGTTTCCCTGTATGTCTAGGAAGGAAGGAGGGCTGTAGATCAACCATGTGGACAAGGATTCTTATCATCATGCCTATGTAATGAGACCCCACATAGCTCGAGATACTCAGAGAGCTCCCACGATTCATCAAATACATCTCTGTGCCAGCAGGGTGACATGTTCAGATCCCATGTGGAGAGGACACAGAAGCTTGTTTGTGACCCTCCCAGACTTCACCCTACGCATTTCTTCTTTCGGTTTCTTCTTATTTTTATCCTTTTACAATAATAAACTATAACGTAAGTGTAGGACAGTGCTTTCAATCAGTTCTTTTCAATGAGTTCTGTGACTCATTCTGGAGACTCATCAAACTGAGGAGATAGTGGGAACCCCTGAATTTGCAGCTAGTTGGTCAGAAGTGTGGGTGGCCAGGCTCCAAAATTATGACTGGTACCTGAAGGAGAAATTGTAGAGAATTGCCCTTATCCTATGGAGTCTAGCCTAACTCCAGGTAAAGAGTCAGAACTTAATTTGACTGATTTACTACAGCATTTGCAGTTGGTGTCAGAAGTGGTTGGAAGAAATGATAGAAGTTTTTTGATACCCCATGTTATCCAATATACATTCATGCATTATCAAGCACCATGGATGATAATGCCTGTTTCACTATAACCTCACCAATCTCCTTAAAAAATATTTTTTAGACTAAATCATTTAACCCAAGCCCTATTTGAAAAAATAGTAAAATCTGTGCCCTATCCTCAATAATATTTGACATTTCAAAATAAATACTGTAATATTTCTTTAACCAAAGCAACTAATTTCTAAAAAACAAACATTTTGATTTCTAGGTATGTGTTGTCTACTATAAAAATAGTTAACACCAAGACTATTTCACTGTATTATACTGCTGGTTTTTTTTATTAAAAAAAATTAACTAACACAACATTTAGAAATCATTCCATTCTACATATGCAATTATACTGCTGTTTTAAATTAACCACAATCCTATAGATTTTTAGATGCTTTAAATCTTTTAAATACATATATTTAGAGAAGTTGTAGGTTTACAGAAAACTTACAGTAAGATACAGAGTTTCCATATATTACCCTATTATTAATACTTTTTTTTTTACAACTGATGAAAGCACATTTTTATAACTGTACTATTAACCACAAGTCCATTTATCTTAGGATTTACTGTGGTATACCATCCCATGGATTTTTTTTTTAATTTTTATTCTGCTAACACATAAGCAATCTAAAATTATCCCTTTTTACCACATTTAAATATATAATTCAGTGTGGTTAATTACATTCACAATATTATCACCACTACCCATTACCAAAACTTCTCCATCATCCCAAATAGAAACACTGTACATTTTAAGTCTTAACTCCCTATACTCCACCCTACCCCGACCCCTACCCCATTCCCATTGCCTGGTAACCTATATTTGAGGTTCTGACTCAAATATGAGTCAAATATATGAGTCTGCTTATTCTAATTATTTCATTTCAGTGAGATCATACAATATTTGTCCTTTTGTCTGGTTTATTTCATTCAACATGATGTCTTCAAAGGCCAACCATGTTATAGCATGTATTAAAACTTCATTTCTATGGCTGGATTATATTCCATTGCGTGCATACATCAAATTTTGTTTATCCATTCATCAGTATGAGAAGGTTTATAACTGAGATGTTTCATTAAATTAATAAATCACATAAATTAGAAGATTAAGTTAGCAATACAGGAAAGCATGAATTTTGTCTCTAATTTAAAGCCATAGGTAAGCCCTTTGCTTCCTAAAAGTTTACATTAAGTTTATTTTTAATAGAATGTTTCTAGCCTCTCACTTCTATCAATGCTTTTTCAAATTTTTCTACCCAAATAACCCTGATGTCAGAAGAAAATGAATCATACTCCTAGCAACAAAGTAGCATTCAAACCCATTCTCTTCTGAATCTTCTCAGTTCAAAAATTCATGAGAACGTGGTAGTCTAAAAAACTATATCTTCATGTTTATTTCAAAACTCCTCTATCTTCATCTTCTTCCATGCTTCCATATGCAATTTAAACTATAACTCCAAAGAGGATGCACCATATTTACCCGCTGACACAGGGTCAAGTACTCTAGCGAGGGAAATGTAAACCTGGATCATGAAAGCCAACCACTTAAAGTGACACAAATGCTTAAGGGTGAGTCCACAATATTTTCTTAAGGCAGATCTAACAGGAATCATTATTTTCTTCTAGTTTTCTTTATGTTTCTTGGGGTTATAAAGGGCTAGTTGGTACTACTGAATTTGGATAATTTGCTAGCAAATCCTAAAACATGACCTGCAGAAATATAAACCAAGTCTGCTTTATTAGAAAAAGTCATGATTAAGATAACATTTCCTAAATAAGGTAACTTCTTTTACAATTGCTATAAAAACAGTTTCTTAGGATAAAGGAAAAGTCCATTTTTGCTTTTTTTATATATTGCTACCACAAAACAGATTTGTGAACATTACCACATTCTTACTATATTTTCTGTAATACAAGTTTCCTTCTCTAAGAGTTTTATTCACAGAATTTGATCAGAAAAAAACAGATAAGACCCAGTGGACAATGCCAAATTAAACATGTCAAGAGGTTATACTATGTTGCATATCATGAACTAATAGAAGAAAAGATTCCAAATAATCAAAATATCCATCAAAAAAAAAAGTGGTCAAATAAATTGCGGCATATCCATAAGAAGCAGAATAGCTAACAATTGCAAAACAATGAGGCAAAATTTTATGTACCTCTATGGAAAGATCTCATAATTGAAGAAAAAAGAAAGAAGCATGGTATAGTATGTTGTCATTTGTGTGTGTGTGTATATATATTTATGTGTATATATGTATGTTACACATATATATATATGTTACACATGTATGTGTAACAGCTTCTATTTTTGTAGAGTATCTCTGGATGAACACAAAAGAAATGGCTAACTGATTTCATACTGGAAAGGAACAGAGAATAGAGGGACACTTTACTTTTCACTGTATATGGTTCTATATAGTTTGTATTTTGCATTGTGTACCTGTATTACCTATTCAAAATTAGGTAATAAAAAATATATAGTGCAGTCATACAACTAATACTATGAAGTCATTAACAATGATGCTGTAAGATGTATGTTTTCTGACATGAAAAAAGTTTTTAAATGCTAACCCTACCTAATAACAATTCACTGTTAGACCTAAGATAATATTTACATTAATAATCTAGGTTAAAACTATCAAAACCAAGCTGTCAAAAACTGCTATTTGACCAATGAAATATATATCATAGTCATCAGGATATATATGGACCAATCCACAAGATTTTCCTATTAGCAAAAAGGAATTTTTCCTTTTTTCTTCACTTTCCTAAAAGAACTCAGAGAACAACATACTAGAAAAGTATGACCTAAAAAGAATCAGAACAGTAAACACTTTATTAATATTTCTTCATAATTCTCCAATTAACAAAATGTAATCGTTTAAATGGTTTTGGGGGTTTTAGAGTTTTTTTGTTTTTGTCTAACAAGGGCTCAAGTTATTCTCCACTCTGACTTCTTCTGCAACCATTTACCAGATACTCTAGAGAAGTTGCCTTTTGAAGTAATTAACTATTTTTGCTTTCGTGCATTTGTTGTGGCAAGTTTGAGCCCGTTTTCTTCTTTCATTAAGCATTAATACTGCATGCGCCAGCTCATCCATCTAAAGAACTATGCTTCTGAGTTTCAACCATAAGAGGCAAATAAAAAAGAATCCCAGCAAGCTCTCAACTTGATAATTGGTCCAGAAAACATGCCTAATGTGAATTAAGAAGTGTGAAATGGGCATGCCTGGTATCATATACGAAGAAAAGAAAAAGATAATCAACATTTTAACAGCCCTCATGATAAAAAGCTACTGTGTGGGCGGGCCACAGTGGCTCAGCAGGCAGAGGTCTCTCGCCTGCCATGCTGAAGGCCCAGGTTCCATTCCCAGTGCCTTCCCATGCGGGGGGTAGGGGGGTGGGGGGTTATGGGGGGGGGGTGGGAAACTACTGTGTATTTTACACTTCCAGGGCCTCTGAATAAGTATTAGCCACATATCAAGTGCTCAATAGTCCCAAGTGGTCAGTGACTCCTGTATTCAATAACAGACTTTGAAACTTGATCAGATTCAGTGTTTTGTTCTGGTTTTCTTGTGGGTTCTTTTTTTTAAAAGGAAATAAGGAATGTCTCTCTTTGGCGATGCTGGGAGTCTAGAAGTTCTAAGTCTGACAACTTCGGGGGAAAGCTAAATTTGAAAACTAAGGGACACAGTTAAACACAAAAGTCAGTACAATGAGTGTATCCACTGTGCCAAGCCCTTGCCTTGTTTCTCTGGACTGCTCTGACCACTGAAGCAAAAATGTTAACATAAAAGGCTGAAGAACACTTGGGTTTAAACCCAAGTGGTACTTCACCCATTCTCAGGACATCATACCAGAAGAATTTTTAAAGCCTCAGCCATGCCCAGGCAACTAACACCTTTATGAGACGTTAGACAGTACCACTGGCACCTTCTTTTAAACCACAACCACAAAATTTCTATTAAATAAATAAGAACTCTCCCAAAACATCTCTGCACTTAGGCTGTACACAAACAACCTCAATTCTATAAGCCAAAATTTTCCAAACTGTGGTTAGCTAAGTTAGAATTAATAAGACTCTGTACCTAAATAAACTGAAAGAAAACAAGTGAAAGAGTCGATGATGACTAAAATGGGGGCGAGATGAACTATACTACCAATGGCAGAAGTAATAAAGACCATGAAGTAAAAAAGACCATGAAGTTTGCTATAAAACAAAGCATTTGATTTTGGATATATTCACCTTACAAAATATAATCTTTGGCATTAGCAATTACAGTTACACAACCCATGACAGAGAAACCCATTTATTAACATCATGGGAAAGTCAACGTTTAATAACACATTTTTAGGCCTTTAACCAAATAGACAGTAAGCAACCTGAATATCAAAGTACATTTTTTGGAAGAGAAATAGTCTCTAAGATGTTCTCTACACATTCACACTGAACTTATATTATTTACACCTACCTCTTCAGAACTCAAGCCAATATTTCGTGTGTGTGTGTGTGTGTGTGTGTGTGTGTGTGTATGTGAGAGGGAGGGAGGGAGGGAGGGAGGGAGATAATTAATAATACTAGCATTTGGTACTGGTAGCATAGCTTTCATCTAAGTTCATCAAAGCAACTTTTAAAATCTATTAATTAGGATCTTTCTAAACTATCCTGTTTGCTGTAGCAATATGAAAGTATGAACATAATTACAATACTACTTTGATAACACACAAAATAAAACTGAAAACATTTGTGAGTAACAAATACTATGAACAAGGTAACAGATGCAATAAGAATACATTATTTTCAGCCACTGTAGACATACTTAATGTTCAATTCAAAGAAGAAGCAATAATATGTTAGAACTACAAATAGGAGGAGAACTTAAAATTACTGACTGACTACCTTACAATGTTACAGGCACAGTGCTAGGTTCTTTAAAATATGTTATCTTGATTAACTGTCATAGTAATTCTACAATGATACAAGTATTATTATTATCTCTAGTTTATAAATAAACAACAACAAAAGAAAACCCACAAAGTTTCTTCAAAGCCATAGAGTTGGTAAATGGCAATGCCAACACTTTAGGGGTGACTGTGAATTGTGGGGTTTTCCCACCACAGCATGCTGCCTACTCTAGGAGGCAGATAATCCAGCCCTAGCTTTTTGGCTAACCAGAACTAGGCCTCTAGAGGGTAAACTCAAATGTGTGTATAATTTTAGGTTACTGCACCATACTTAGGAGTTAGAATTGTTTTGCTGGTGGTTAAAGAAGATTATAATTAATTTGTATGCATTTTATTTTACTAGGTATGATTGTTATCTGCTTTCATTCTTCACTTCCCACTCAATCATTTTATCAGACATAAGGAACATCAATATAAGAGTGACAGCAGATAGCAAGAATTTCTTTCCCAAAAGTGGGGTGAAAATAAGGAAATTAAGTTACTATAAAACAATTTTAAGATTCAAGAAATTATATTTTTCCTAATAAAAGCAACCCTGGAAAAAACAAAACTGTTAAGGTACAGCTTTGAAAATTGTGGACCACAATGTATTTTCATATCAGAAAGCATTTACTAATTGTTACCATTTATATGACTGATTTTTTTTTAATCAGGGCTCCTTGGAGAAATGGCTGATTCCAGGTTTAGGACAGGAAATATACAAGATGAGTCTAGAATTTTATACTAGAAAGGGGGAAAGCTATACAAGAATTTTAGGGCCACTGTCAAAAGGATTCATGAACTAACTTAGAGGTTCCCACTGGCTAAAGATGGGACAATCTGAAAATCTTCTAAATCATTTACAAAGATACTTAAAAAAAAAAAAAATCCTCTCATTACCTTTGGAGAATGCTGGAGAAACTGGTAAATAAAGGGAAAGGATCGCTCTATTTATCCTGCCTCTTCTATATGAACTATTCCTTCAGGTAACCACATTCCTTCTTCCACTTAGAGAAATAGGTTGAAAGTTATTTCAGATAGCTACCTACTAACTAGACCTGAAGAGTTTACCTCCCTCCAAACTGCACCTTAAAATTTTGCCTTTTAATATTTTCAGATGTCTTTATTTACTCATTAGTATAGTCATACGGATGCTGATAACATATCCTGAAAAAGATGAGAGTACTTTGCTAAATTATAAGGAATGTAGATCTTTCTTTCTTGAGCATAAAACTAAGACAGGCACAGTTATTCAGGAATGTGTGAAAAATACAAAGTTTTTATACTGAAGGAGAAGGACAGGTAAAACCAAGCATGAGGAAGCTTCAATGATGTAAAACTACATCAAAGTAGCACACCAGAAGATTTAGAAAGGTACTGATCAGTACAGCATGACAAAAATTAGCAGTGTAATTCACTTTTTTATAATAATCTTTCACTCAAATATTTCATAACTGATGCAGCAGAGATGTGTTCTGGGAGTCTAAAGGCCAAACTCCATAAATTGTTGGGGAAGGAGGGGTTAAAAATGAGAGTGAAATTAAGATATTCCTAGAAATCAAAGGCTGAGGGAATTTTTCACCACTAGATATGTCTTACCAGTGGTGAAAAAGGGAGTTCATCACACTGAAAGAAAAGGACAGTAGGCAGCAAACTACAGCAGCATAAAGAAATAGAAACCTCCAGAAAAAGAACCATCTGGGTGATTATAAATACCAGTACTACTGCACTGATTTTTAGTTTGCAATCCACTTGTTACTTCTTACAGGCTCTAAAATATGCATAAAAAGTAGTGATAAATATATGGTATTGGATACAATGAATAAAGATATAATTTGTAACAAACACAAACAATGGGTGAGGACAAAGGGGAATAGAACAGTATATGTGTAGGTTATTGAAGTGATACCAGTATTAAATCAATTATGATTATTGTGGATTTAGGATGTTAAATTTAAGTCCCATGGTAGCTACAAAGAACACATCTGAGAAACATATTAGAAGGAAATGAAAGGGGACTCATATTGGTATATTACAAAAAAACAAATAAATATGAAAGTAAACATGAACAGAAGAATTGGGGGGGAGGCATAAAGACTTATAAATACCAAATAAAATGGCAAAAGGAAGACCAGCATTACCAGCAGGCACATTAAATGTAAATGGATTAAACTCTCCAGTCACAAGGCAGAGATTGGCAAAATAGATTAAAAAGCACGACCAAACTACACGTTGTTTACTAGAGACTCACCTTAAATTCAAAGACACAAGTAAGTTGAAATAAAAGGTTGGAATAACAACCAAATGAAATAATATCAATAGCAAGCTAGGATAACTATTTTAATATGAGACAAAATAGACTTTAAGACAAAAACAAGGGACAAAGAGGAACACTACACTGATAAAGGGGTCAATTCAACTAGGAGACCTAAGAATTATAAGTATATATACACCTAAAAGCAGAGCCCCAAAATATATGAAACAAATATTGACAGATTTGAAGGAAGAAATACACAGTTCTACATTAATAGTAGCAGATATCAATACACTACTTTCAATAATGCATAGAAGATCAAGACACATGACTAATAAGGAATTAGAACACCTGAATGATACTATGAACCAACTACAGCCCATATTACACCCAACAACTGCAGAAGACACATTCTTCTCAGGTACAGTTAGATACAAAACAAATCTCAATAAATCTTAAAATACTGAAATAATGCAATGTATCATTCCAACCATAATGGAATGAAACAGAAATCAATAATACAAAGAAAACTGTAAAACTCATAAATATGTGGAAATTAACACACTATTAGACAATCAATGGGTCAAAGAAATCACAAGGGGAAGTAGGAAATCTCTTAAGGTAAATCAAGATGAAAACACAACATACCAAAACTTATTAG
The DNA here is from genome assembly GCF_023851605.1 of Tamandua tetradactyla. Lineage (NCBI taxonomy): Eukaryota > Metazoa > Chordata > Mammalia > Pilosa > Myrmecophagidae > Tamandua > Tamandua tetradactyla. Next base: position 77,275,193 of record NC_135343.1, read on the forward strand.
ATGCATAAAAGGCAGTTCGGAGAGGGAAATTTATAGTTCCAAATACAGACATTAAAAGAGAAAAAAGAACTCAAATCAGAGACCTAACATCATACTTGGAGGAACTAGAAAAAAGAAGTGCAAACTAAACCCAAAGTAAGCAGAAGGTAGGAAATAAAAATTAGAGCAGAGATAAATGAAGTAGAAAAAAATAAAACAATAGAGGATCAATGAAACAATAAGTTGTTTCTTCGAAAAGATTAATAAAATTTGACAAATCTTTCACTACACAAACAAAGTGGGGGGGTGACAGTGGCTCAGTGGCTGAATTCTTGCCCACCATGCGAGAGCCTGGGTTCAATTGCCAGTGCCTGCCCATGCAAAAAAAAGAGAAAATATATATATAAAAATAAAAAAGGGGGGGGGAGGGTAGGCGGGGAAAGAGGATGCAAATTACTGAAATCAGAAATGAAAAAGGAGACATTACTACTGACCTCCCAAAATAAAAAGGGTTGAAAGAGGATACTATAAACAATTATGTCAACAAGTTAGATAATTTAAATGAAATAGACAAATTTCTAGAAGCACAAAAATTCCCTACATTGACTAAAGAAGAAACAGAAGACCTCAACAGACAAATAATAAATAGAGAATGAAGAGGTAATCAAAAACCCCCCAAAAAGTAAAGCCCACGACCAGCCCAAGCTTCACTAGTAAATTCTACAAAAACATTCAAAGAGAATTAATATTGGTCCTGCTCAAACTCTTCCAAAAAAATGAAGGGAAAGGAACATTTCCTAGTGCATTCTATGAGGCTAGCATCACCTTGCTACCAAAGCCCAATAAAAATATCACAAGAAAAGTATAGACCAATATCCCTCATGACTAAAGATAGAAAATTCTCAACAAAATACTAGCAAATCAAGCCCAACAGCATGGTAAAGGAATTATACACCACTATCCAGTTAGATTTATCTCAGGAATGTAAGGGTGGATCAACGTAAGACCACACCCACATTAACAGAATGAAAGGGAATATTACATGAACAAACACAATTGACAACTCCAGTCCCCTTCTTGATAAAAACACACAGAAAAGTAGGAACAGAGAAGAACTTCTTCAACCTGCTAAGGAGATTTTATGAAAAATCCAAAATTAGCAATATATTCAATGGTGGAAGACAGAAAGCCTTTCCTCAAACATCAGGAACAAGACAAAATTGCCAATGTTTGCTCCTTTTTCTTTATTTGACATTGTACTGGAAGTTCTAGCCAAAGAACTTTTTTAGACAAAAAAGAAAGAAAGAAAGAAAAGGTATCAAAACTGGAAAAGAAGAAGTAAAATCATGTCAATGTGCAGAAGATATGATCTTATATATAAAAAGCCCTATAAATCCATAAAACTATTTGCTAATAAATAAATTCAGCAAAGGTGCAGGATATAAGATCTATACAAAAAAGTCCTTTGCTTTTATATACAGTGCAAAGAACATCCATAAAGGAAATTAAAATAATTTCATTTACAATATAAAAAAATAAAATACTCAGTAAGAAACTTAACACAGGACATGCAATACTTACTGAAAACTACAAAACATTGCTGGAAGAAATTAAAGAAGATCTAACTAAATGGAGAGGCATTCCATGTTCATGAACTGGAAGACTTAATATCAAGAGGAGAATACCACTACAAGCAAAAGTGAAAGCCTAAACGCCTAAACGCATCCTAGGCACATGGGAAGTATCACCGAGATCTCAAGAACATTTAGCTTCCACATCCTTTAGTGGGTATCTGGAAAAAGCCAGTAGTGTTCAAGTTTTATTTCTTCCCCACTCGCACATGGACTAAACATACTACTGTCTCGGCCTAAAATTAAACTGTTCCTGGAAACAGAATACAAGGAAGTAAGTAGACTGCAATGATGAGCTGAGAAAGGAATCTAAACTCTAAGCTCTAAAACACATTAAAATATAGCATTATGTCAAAAATACTTCAAGTTATGTCAGAATATATACATTTATAATTTATAACAGCTTTAATGATCACAAATCACATTCCTCTAAAAATACATATTCATATATCTAAAAATTTAAAGACAATTAAAAAAGAACTCACAATGCCCAGAGAGTTGAATTACACGTAAGAATCAATTTCTCTTCAGATGTCCCATAAATTGTGAAAATTAAGTGGTAAGTTTAAGTTTCATTCAGACTCTTAAGATAGTTCATTTCTATTACTTTTAATAATTATTTCTCCTGAAATTAGTATTCTACAGCCAAAGATTGAATGGGGGAAAGATAAAGTGACAGATAAGGAAGCAAATTCTTGCAGTTTAAATATTTTAAATATGAATTGAAAAAAAAGAAAAAAAACTAATGAACAGCACAAATAGGCTGAACTTAAAAGCTTTCAACATGTACATTCCAAACTTAGAAAGGAAATACAAAACAGAACTATAAAGAATGTATTTTCAAAAAACAACATAAGGTATTTGTGCTGGTTTGAAACTGTTATGTATTGCCAGAAAAGCCATGTTCTTGATCTTAAATCCAGTTGTTTGGGTGGGATCTTTTTGATTTGTTTCCAGGGAGATGTGACCCATCTAATAGCAGGTAGATCGTTTAATTAGGTAGTTTCCATGGAGATGTATCTCCACCTATTCAAGATGTGCCTTAATCTGCTTACTGGAGTCCTTATGAGGGAACTATTTTGGAGACATCTCAGAGTGACACAGGCATTTGGAGATGCGGAAAGAAAATGCCCCTGGGAAAGCTGTTTGAAACGAGAAGTCAAAGAACCAGCAGACATCAGCCTGGTACCTTCCCATATCAGCCTTTCTTGAGTCAAGGTATCTTTCTCAGGATGCCTTAGTTTGGACATTTTTATGGCCTTAAAACAGTAAAGTAGAACTTAATAAATTCCTTTTATAAAAGCCAACCTGTTTCTAGTATATTGAATATCCAGCAGCATTAATAAACTAAAAACAGCATTCAAGAAAACTGCTTTGAAGTACTGAAATTAAATATGTCAAAAGGCAGGGGATTATCCATTTTTAAAATCTCACAATGTTAAATATCTGATAATATAAATATTAAATATTATTACAACCATAAACTTCTTGTTATTCATGCAGGTCAACATAAAACACAGTTTTGAATTTTTTCAGACTTCCAACCTTTTGCTTTCTAATGAGATTAAATATCAAAATCTTGCTCTAGAATATAAATTTTCACATTATGAGCTTAAAATTTATAAAGAAATTATTAAAAAAAAATCTTCCAGAAACAATGCCGATATTCCATATTCGGTTTATCTTTTCTCACCAGAGAGCAAATATTAAGTTCCTAGTGTCTACAGCACATTAAATACAAAACCTATTTCCATCAAGAGGTTTACCTAGTTAGAGAAACGGCTAAATAAAACAAAGTTGATATTACAGAGTGTCTAACGAAGGATTTAAAGATCAGAGGAGGGGAAAATAGGCAGAAAAGGGTACTTAGATTAAACTAGGTCTGGTTTAATTGTGGTTAAATTCTAATAAAGCAGAACCAAAGAAGCAGAAGACGGCAGGATATTCCAAGCAAAAGGAAGCTATGAATAAAAGCACAGAAGTGGGGATGGCAATTCCAGTTGCTTGTAACAAAAGTACGCACAATTGAGAAGGGGAGAGCTGGAATATGTGACCCTTTAAAGCCTAGATTTAAGAGTTTGCTTATTTTTCATACAGACAGACAATTGGGAGTCACTTACTGCTTAAGATTTTTAATACTTAAAACAGCATTTTATTTACAAGAGCACCATATTGAACCATATGCACTATAGCTAATGCAGTATGCAAACATTAAAATTATTTACACATTTGGGAACTTTATATGAATATCTTGCTTTTTCTACCTTATACTATGAAATGCCACAAGATAAAATATTTTACAAGTTAAATGGTTTCCTAACATTTTATTTCAAATAAACATATGTTTAATTTAGGATATTAATTTATTCATATCCTTATATGGGAAGCAATATGGAATGGTGAGTAAGAGACCCAACTGTGTGCCCTGAATAACCTAAGCTTCACTTTGTTCAAATAGTGGTTACATTAAAAGATAAATGTAAGCACAAATGCCTGGTATATATAATAAGCGATCGATAAATGTTGGCTATGATTATTAAAGAGAATCTAGAAGTCTTATCTTCTTAAACTTGAAATATGAGCCCTGTCATTCAATAATGCATACTGATATTAAAATATTCTTATTTTGAATTAGGCCTAAGAGTCATCCTGAGAGAACCTCTTTTGTTGCTCAGATGTGACCTCTCTCTCTGTCAACACAAGCAAACTCACTGCCCTCCTCCTCTCTACGTGGGACATGACTCCCAGGGGTGTAAACCTTCCCAGCTACATGGGACAGAAATCCTAGAATGAGCTGGGAGCATCAAGGGATTCAGAAAATGTTCTAGACCAAAAGGGGGGAGAGAGAAATGAGAAAAGATCAAGTGTCAATGGCTGAGAGATTTCAAACAAAGTCGAGAGGTTATCCTGGAGGTTCTTCTTACACATTATATAGGCATCATCTTTTTAGTTAAGATATATTGGAGAGGCTGGAGGGAAGTGCCTGAAAACATAGAGCTGTGTTCCAGTAGCCATGTTTCTTGAAGATGATTGTATAATGATATAGCTTTCACAATGTGACTGCATAATTGTGAAAACATTGTGTGATGCTCCTGTTATCTATGGTATGGACAGATGAGTTAAAAAATAGGGATTAAAAATAAATAAATAATAGGGGAAACAAATGTTAAAATAAATTTAGTGGGCAGGCCATGGTGGCTCAGTAAGCAAAATTCTCGCCTGCCATGCCAGACCCAGTTTCATTTTCTGGTGCCTGCCCATGCAAAAAATAAATAAATAAATAAATTTAGTAGATTGAAATGCTAGTGATCAATGAAAGGGAGTGATAAGGGGTATAGAAAAAAAATAGAGGAAACAAAGGCTAAAATACATTGGGTAGATGGAAATACTAGCAATCAATGAGAGGGAGGGGTAAGGGGTATGGTATGTATGAGTGTTTTTTCTTTTTATTTCTTTTTCTGAATTGATGCAAATGTTCTAATAAATGATCGTGGTGATGAATATATAACTATATGATGATATTGTGAGTTATTGATTATATACCAAGAATGGAATGATCATATGGTAAGAATGTTCGTTTTTTATGTTATGTTTTAAAAAAATTTTTTTAATTAAAAAAATAAAATAAAATAAAAATTTTTTAAAAAAAGATATGATTTGGTTAAAAACATTTTGTTATAAAAATTCTGTTTGCAAATTAGACTGTAAAGGTATTCAAAGTTTCAAAACGCAAAGGTTTTGTGTGATAATTTGATATGAAATGAAGACGTGGCGTATTTTATGCCCAGGGCCTTATTTGTCAATAAAAATCTCATATACAATTTTTAAAAAAATTTTATTTTGAGCAATACCTCAAACTTTGTATAATATTAACCTCCCAATTTTTCTTCTTATAACATCATGCTTTCTCTCAGGAAATATACTTTCCCAAACCACTGGTTATGGCCAGAATTCATTTCTGGACATCCCAGCACTGAGTCTGCTCAGGTCTTACTTCCAAAAGGAGAAGTGCTCCTTCCAGCAGACACAATCATGATTCCATTGAACTGGAAGTTAAGACTGCCACCTGGCCACTTTGGGCTTCTCATGCATCTGAATCAACAGGCAAGGAAGAGGATTAGGTTGGAGTGATTGACCCTGACCATCAACAGAAATAGTACTAAAACTACACAAAGGAGGTAAGAAGGGTCTTCCAGGAATACAGGAATTACCCTCGGGCATCTGTTACTACGACCATGTCCTGTGATTCAAGTCAATGGAAAACTGCAACAAGCCAATCCAGGCAGAACTAACAATAGGCCAGTAACTTAAGGAATAAGGGTTTGGTTACCCCTCCTGAGGAACTTGCTGAGGGTAAAGGGAATATGAAATGCATACTGGAAGAAAATGAAATAATCCAGTCATTCGGATTTGATCCAATCTGTTTAAGATTTTTAAGGGAGAAGAGAGACTCTTTCACTGCTTCTTCAGCCAGCAAGCCTCTCTTGTGGAGTTAGTCCAGACTCTTCATCGGAGCTGCGTGCCTCACAGTCTGCCCTACGGATTTTGGACTCAGATTCCCATGGTTACACAGACACTTTCATAAATCTCATATTTACAGATATCTCCTGTTGGTTCTGTTTCTCTAGAGAACCTAATATATGATCCTTTCTCACTTGGAATTTTGGAACACTCAGATGCTCTCTCTAATTTTGCCCTGTAGCCAATTTTGCCAGTTCAAAATTTCTAAATATATATATATATACATATATATATATATATATATATATATATATGAAAAACATGGTACTTTACAGAATAGAATATTTAAAAGAAATTATGAATTTTCAATAAATTAGGATGTATGTAAATTATACAAAAATATCTGCATGATACATAAAAATTTTATACATCATTACTAAGTTTTGTTTATGTCAGAAAACCTGTTCATTAACATTAGAAAATTATATAAAGTAAGTAATGACAACAGTGCTTAAAGGAGAAACATCATAGATAAGATCATGCCTTGTCTGCACAAAAGATTTCTGGTCCTGAAATCCTTATTTATGACAAAAACTGTTATCGAATATGTAAGATAGAACAACCTGAGTTTTTGAAAATTAACTATCGAAAAGAAATCACCCTTCCTGCTGCTGCTGTGCCACGTGCCCCTGGTCTCTTATTGTCGGTGGAGCAGGTAATCATGGATCAGGTACTCAATTCGGCTAGTTAAAAGATGGACGAAACCTGATAGAAAAGAACTCCAGAAAGCTGCTGTGGCAACAGCAATAAAATATGCCATAATGGGTTTCACTGGTTTCTTTGTGAAATTGATCCATATCAATGTTGGTGGCTGAATACACCTTTTTGAAGAATCTATTTTTCATCTTGAAGACTGGTAGACAAGTGAGATTTTGAGAAACCCATGGGGTAAAAATCTGCCTATATATTTTGTGGTTTTCATTTTTTTCTTCCAAGATGTTTCCTATTTCTAAATTAAAATAAATTCAAAATAAACAAAACAAACAAAAAAATTATCCAGGCGGTGCAATGGTGGCTCAGTGGTAAAAGTCTCACCTGCCATGCCGGAGACCCAAGTTTGAGTCCCAAAGCCTGCCTGCCCATGCCACAAAAATAAAAAAGAAATTATCCTAGCTCAAACATCATATCTCTTAAAATATGTATGATGAAAGCATCCATCTTTAGGTTACCAAAGAAATTAAGACTACTCTCACCAGCTTTACCAGGAACAACAACAAAGTGAAGCAAAAAAAAGAAAACAAAATATATACAGATAAAAATGAAGGAGTAACAGTTGTATTACCAACACATTTAAATTTGATTAAAGTGAAGTACTTAAAAAAAATCAATTTATTCCATTTATAAATAGAAAAATTTATATCTCATAGGCAATTTTACAAGTCAGAAACCTTGAACTATATATAATATTAAACTTTTAATAATCAAGCAAAACAAAGTTATTCATATAAAGCTTTTAGTATTTTTAATAAATATAACCATTACTTTTATTCATTTAGTTTGGAAATTATTTGTTGAATAACCAAAATAATTTTCTTCCATTTGTTCTTTCACTCATTCATTCATCCCTTCATTTAGTTAATAAATTTCACAAAATGCTTATGTGTCAGGCATTTCTGGTACCAGGGATACAAAAATAAGTAGGTCTTTACTTTCATGGAGCATATATTCTAGAGGGGGGAAGACAGACAGTAAATAATTAAACAAATAATAAAACTTCAAATTGTGATAAAAGCTATGAAATAAATATAATTATTTCATGGCCACTTTATGTATAATAGAAAGGGATTACATCAAAACAAGTAAATAGGAAAGGCACATAGAAGTGCATGACAAATGAATTGAGACATGAAGGATGAGAACAAAGAGCCAAGAAAAGAGGTGGGAAAAGAAATTTTAGGGTTAGTGAACTACAAGTGCAATGGCCCAAAGATGAAAAACATGGCATGTTGAAGTAACTGGGGAGGAAAAAAGATCAAGGTTTTGTAACTCCTAAGACATGATGTTACAAAGAAAAGAAAGACAAAAGTTGAGGTGGGATAGGTAGGCTTAGGCTAAATCAGGTAGGCTGTGATCAGGGTACTTAAGTACAATAGGTAGCCATTAAAAGTTTTAAGAAGAGAATAACGTTATCTGATTTTTATATTTTTTAAGTTTTAAAAATACATCTGTAAAGTAAGCACACTTAAGAAATTTAATACATAATTTAAAGCTAACTGTCATCATATATTTGGAAAACTGGTGTCAGATAAATAACAATAATCTAGTCAGATTAGTCATCAAAGCATTCATAAAACATTCTGCAATCCTGTGTGTGCCAGATATTGCTCTGGGTACTGGAAATACAATCAGGATGATGGTGATGTCACCTTCTACTCTTACTCTGAGCAATCCAATTTTCTTCCTACAGGCTCAAAGCAGTGGTGCTCAACTGTGCTGTGTATCATCTTTGGTGTGCGTTAAAAATGCAGATATCCGGATCCCAGCATTCAGCAATTCTAATTCAACAGTTGTCAGACCATCCCTTGCCATACTCTGAGAAAGAGAGCTGAAGAAGGAAGTATATCAGAATCACCAATGATTTATAAATTAGAGATCCCTATTTGATTTTCCTCTTGAGACTCATGCCATGCTACACCACTGTAATTAACAGAAGCAGTATTTAGTATGGCACAAGGCACGCTAGGGACATATATAAAATTACATAAAAATATACATGGAAAGGGGAAGGAGAGATTGTGATTGACAACCACTAAAATAGTTTTGGGTTCCTTCCCCCAACCACGACCTCCATTATAATTTCCAAAGAAGGAAGGATTTTAGACCAGTGGTTTTTAAAGAGATGTCAGCAAAACCCTGGATATTTCAAAGGCCCTTTTAGAAGCTTCCCCAGGTCAAAAATACTTTCATAATAACACAAAAATACTACTTTCTTCTTTCACTGAATTGGATTTTCCCTGATGGTTCACAGCAAGGGTAGGTAAAACTGCTGGACTTGAACTAGCAGTGGCACCAAACTGTTCTAATAGTCATTACATTCTTTACCACAAACTCACAATACAAAAAAAATAAAAAGTAAAAAAACAAAAACAAGTCATTTTCACTTAAAAATGTCCTTGATGTAGCTGTCAACATTACCCATTTTATTAAATCTCAGCTTGAGTACACATGTTTTCAGTATATTTTTTTTAACAAAATAGTATGATGACTGTCTGAAAGAAAAACACTTGTATATCTGAGTTGCGAACTGAACAAGCAGCTTTTTCATGGAACAAAACTTTTCTTGAAAGAACAACTAAGAGACAAATGACAGTTATTTAATCTTGGTCATTTTTGGCATATATTTCCTAGAAAATAGTGAGCCTGACACATCAAGGAAAACAGCTGACAATATTTATTACTAACTGTAAAATTCAAGCTTTAAGAAAATTTGAATTTTGCAAAACTTGTTTCTACCACTGTATGTGTGACAGCTCCCCACATCAAAAAGACTCTACTAATGGGGTTGGTGATCATACAAACAAACGCAATTTTTTTTAAACAATGAATTATAACGTCAACATTTGGAAGAGCTGAATAACTCAGGGGACAATATTTTCCAAAGGACTAAATGCATGATGTTACAAAATCCTGTATATGTGAAAGATCCAATGGATTTCTTAATAAAAACTGAGTATTAAAAGTTCATTGTTATGGTTTCAAGTTTCACATTGCAGTGATTTTTTAAGAGATTACCTTTAGAGGTATACTATCTTGATTGTCTCAACGGTTTCACAAGGATATATATGTCAGGAGTTATCAAATTATATACTTTACATAAGTGTAGTATATTATATACCAATTATATCTCAATAAAACAGTTTGTTTTTTTAAATAATCTACCATCTGTTCAGTTTGACTGTTACATCAAAGAATATCCAAAATTATCTGGAAAGATTATTAAAATAATCCACCCTCATTAAACTGATATCTCTTTTAGTCTCTGGTATTTTACAGCAGGCTAGAAGTAAAAACCTAAAATTGTGAAACTGTAACATGCCAAAGTCTGAAATATGTTCTACAACTAATTGTGGTGCTGTGCTTGGAAATTTATAGCTTTTTGGAATATATGTTAATGTTCACAAAAAATGAAGGAAAAAAAAGTCAACTGTGATGATACAGTATTTAAGCCCTCTAGCCTCCTATATTCTGGAGCAGCTAGAAGGAAAAATATGAGAGGATTGTATGGTTGCCCATGACAAACTCTGGGATCTACCCTGTAACCACTCTTTGAAGAGTGCTTTGGAAACTACTCCTTTTTTCTTTGCTTTGTATGTAAATAAAATTTGAAAAAAAAAAAAAGCTAAGAAAAACTTCACCCTTAAAATTATAAAAATTTACTATCATCAATTGTAACTAATGTTTCATACCAATGCAAGATATTAATAACAGGGTGGTATAAGGGAATCCTGTATTTTATACATGATTGTATTGTAACTCACAGTTTTCACCCCCAAAATAATAACAACCTATATACCAGTATGAGGCCAGATTTTCTTCATATTCCTCAAGCAAAGCAATATATTACAGAGAAAACACAGTAGTAAATGAGAATCCAGCTGTCTTCTATTAAGCCAGACGTTACAGATATCTGCAAAAATGTTAATATAATGGTACTCTTCTCATTTTCTTTGTTTTTGAAAAAAAAAACTCACAGTAAAAGTATTATTTAACATGTAATGGATTTGTTATAGTTATTTTTAATGAATGAAAAGTAAATACTTTTACAAATTGAGTATTCAGACACAGACCCTCAGGTCTATGGTTAACTGATTTTGACAAGGCTGCCAAATCCACTCAACAGGGACAGAACAGTCTTCAGTAAATGGTGCTGGGAGAACTGGATATCTACATCCAAAAGAATGAAAGAGGAGACCTATCCCACTACCTATACAAAAATGAACTCAAAATGGATCAAAGACCTAAATATAATAGACAGTACCACAAAACTCCCAGAAGAAAATTTAGGGAAACAGTTTCAAGATCTAGTTATAGGCAGTAGTTTCCTAGACCTTACACCCAAAGCACAAGCAACAAAAGAAAAAAAGAGATCCAAAAAATAATCTGAATCTCCTCAAACCTGAATACTTCTGTGCTTAAAAAAGGATTTTGTTGAAGTATCTCTGAAGTTCCCTTGGGGGAATGGGGAGAAAGGGAGAAAATTCAACTTCCCCTTTTGGAGAATTCCTAATATTTTTGCAAGCAGTGGGGACAACCAAATCAATAGACCTGGCCGTCTATCATTAAGTTCCTATGAAACTTACACCCACAAAGGATAGGCTAAGCCTACTTAAAATCAGGCCTAAAAGTCACCCCCCAAAGAACCTCTTTTGTTGCTCAGATGCAGCCTCTCTCTATATATATATCTCTGAGCCAACATGGCAAGCAAATTCACTGCCCTCCCCACTCTCTACGTAGGACATGACTCCCAGGGGTGTAAACCTCCCTGGCAACGTGGGACAGAAATCCTAGAATAAGCCAGGACTCAGCATCAAGGGATTGAGAAAATCTACCACCAACAACAGGGTTTTGGCTTTGGTTTTGTTTGGGTAAGCAAACAAGCTGATCCTAAAGTAACTAAAAACAAACCAGCAAAATAAGCCACAATTTCTGAAAGAGAACAGAAAAGATAGTAATTCATAATATCAAACTACTCTAATCAAAACAATATGTTAACTGCCTCAAGAATATAACAATGGTAAGGGGTATGGTATGTATAATCTCTTTTTTCTGTTATCATTTTATTTCTTTTTCTGTTGTCTTTTTATTTTTTTCTAAATCGATGCAAATGTTCTAAGAAATGATGAATATGCAACTATATGATGACTTAAAATTACTGATTATATATGTAGAATGGAATGATGTTATTATTTTTGTTTGTTTGTTGTTAATTTTTTTAAATTAATATATAAAAAACATAATAGAGGTCCTTTGGAAAGCACTACAGGACTCCATCCATCAACTTGAGGACAATTTAAGAAATTAGCTCAAGAAGCTGATCAATTACAGACTGTGAAAGAAATCTTGAAATCCAGAAAATAGTTAATGGCTATGCCTTCCATTGTGAATTGTGCTGTAAGTTTTAAGAAAGCAATATTTATGTCAATTCTATTTTGAATGTTTCCACGATTTATGCTAATTATGCATATTGGGTTTATATTCCTAATCCACCACTGTTAAGACCTGTTACTTGGGATGATTCTGTTATTCCTGTATATATTAATGATTTCACTCACATTCTGAGAAGATCACCAACTTCTGACTTTTCCTAATGAGGAGGGTTTGCTGTTTAATGTTGCCCATGTGGCTTATGAAAGGGTTCCTATGTGTATGTCAGTGTCAGCTGAGAAGAATTCTGTATGTTTGCCGTATGTCAAATACAAAGTTTGGGTGGGATATCAACCTACAAATTATAATCATAATTTTCCTTTACATGCTATTTCAGGAATAGGGTTTCAGTACAAAAATAGCTCTAGTGCAAAGACAGCCACTGATTGCTGCTTAATACATTTTGGCTCTTGGACTGAATGTAATAGTGAAGGGAATTCACTGTTTGCTAGTACTCCCTATAGAAGTGTTTGGGGATGGACCCCTGGGGGGTATATCATCACCTATATGTCAAAATCCAACATTTCACTAAAGGGTAATCTAGATACAAGGCCACATAAATGAATGTTAGTTCCTAGCATTGGTAAAAAGGGAGGTTCAAAACAAAGATATCTTTGGAAATTATTATTAGCTTTGGGAAATGTTAGTATTTGGAAGAGTAATCAAATATTTTTTAATACTATTTTGGGACTAAATAAACAATATAGCACCTAAAAAAAAAAAAAGAATATAACAATGGAATAAACTAGGCTGTCTGGAAATTGACACAAAAACATAAGGGAATTCAGTGTAATGATAAAGAAATAATACCACACTGTGAGGGGAAAAATGCATTATATAATAAGAAGTTATATGGCAATACATAAATGATAGTTCATAGCTCAAATCTAATGTCACAAATTCCAAATGGTCAAAAGATTAAAATGTAAAAAGTAAATGAATAAAAAATGAGAACCATCCATAAAACTATTTTATAATCTTGGGGTAGGAAATATCTAAGTATGTTAAAACTCCAGAAATCATGAAAGAAAATTAATTATCACAACATCATAAAAAAAGTTTTAATATGCACAGAAAGGAATATCATAAAAAAATCAAAAATCAAATTCCAAACTGGGAAAAAGTATTTGCCACTAATACTACAGAGAAAAAGAACCAGTTTTTCTGTTGAAAGAGAGCCAACAAATAGATTACAAATACAAACACAAAAAAGATAAACAAAGGGCAAGGTTATAAACAAGCAATTCACAGAAAAGGAAATAAAAATAACAGATATTTTTTTAAAAAAACTCTTACAACAGAAACACAAATAATCCAATTTCAAAATGAGCAAAGTATTTGTTGAATAGACATTTCTCCAGAGATAGAAAAAAAGCCAATAAGCACGTGAAAAGATGCTCAGTAAAAAACACGAGATACCATTTCACACCCACTAGGATGGCTAGTATAAAAATAAAAATAAAAATACAAAGTCTGATGGGGATATGGAGAAATTGGGGCCTCAAACATTATTGGTGGAAGTGAAAACTGGGGAAAAACTGTGGAAAACAGTTCAGTGGTTTCTCAAAAACTTAAACATAGAATGACCCAGCAATTCTACCCTTAGATAGACCCAAGAAAATTTAAAACAGGTACTCAAACAAATACTTGGACATGAATATTCAGATTTATTCTCAAAAGCCTAAAAGTAGAAACAGCCCAAATATGTGTTAGTGATGAGTGGATAAACAAAATAAGGCATATATACAATGGAGCATTATTCAGCCGTAATAAGGAATACCGACACATACTACAAACATAGATGAATCTTAACAACATCATGCTACGTGAGAGAAGCTAGACACAAAAAGACAAATATTTCATTATTCTATTTCGATGAAATATCCACCATTGGCAAATCCACAGAGACAGGATACAGATTAGTGGTTGCCAGAACTTGGCGGGAAATGGGAAATGGTGAACGCTGCTTAACAGTACAGCGTTTCTTTCTGGGCTGATGAAAACGTTCTGAAACTAGATAGTGGTTATGGATGAACAACATTTTAAGTGCATAATATGCCACTGGACTGAACACTTTAAAATGGTTAATAGAGTAACAATTATTTTATATGTATTTTACCACAGTAACCAAAAAAAAAAAAAGTCTTTGTATGCTTGGGGCCTTGCCCCATACTTTATGCAACAATGTGATTTACGCTGAATGCCTATTTTTGTTCACCTGGAGCCCCAGGACATCATATGTCAGTTTGACCTCTGGGTTGGGGTGAGAGACCAAGTCTCAAAGGTCAACTATGTGAGCACTCCATGGCTTGTGACTAACTCCCAAGGAAAACCCTGGACAGCAGACTCAGGTGAAGTCCCAGGGCTGGCAATACTTCACATTGTCACACAAGTACACGTGACAGCATCAAGTGCTATCCATGTGACTCCACCAGGGAAGGACAACTGGAAACTCCTGCCTGGTTTCTCCTCAACTCTGTTCTTTTTGCTCTTTATCCTTTTGCTGTAATAAACTAAATCCATAAGTATAACAGTTTTTAGGAGTTCTAAGAAATCACTGAATCATCAAGCCTGAAGGTGGACTGAGGGGAATGCAAGACACAAATGGAAAAACATATACCATATAAATATTTATCATGAGAAAGCTGGACTGGCTATATTTATACAAGACAAAGACCACTTCCAAACAGAAATATTAGCAGATACAAAGAGAAACATACATAATGATAAAGAGCCAATTCATAAGAAGATATAATCCAAGAAGACTCAAAATACATGAAACAACAAATCAACAAAACCAAAAAGAAAAACAGACAAGTCCACAATGTCAACTGGAAATTTCAACAATTCTCCCTCAAGAACCGACAGAAATAGTAAAAAGAAAATCAATGGGATTATAGAAGATTTAAATACACTAATCCGACTTTGACAATTATAGAGTATTTCATCCCACAAATGCAGAAATCATACATTATTTTCAAATGAATATGGAACACTTCCCAACAGAGATCCATAACAACAGTTACTTTGAGTTGTCAGGGTCAAGGTGTGTGTGGGGGGTGGGGGGGGGGAGATGTACCATTTTCTAAATTTATTTGACCATTAAATTCCTTCTGCAAAAATTATCTCCAAGGACTATTGCTTCTCAGAAAATACTCTGGGAAAAGCTAGCAACCCATTTCAACATCTCTTCATATCTCTCCTTCTAACCGTGACTAACAAAATAAGGGAATTATTAAAAATTTCTTCTTGGCCATCCAGCCAGAATCAGTTCATCTTAAGGAATACATACAAAACCCCTAAAACAGGAATAAGGTTGACATATTTGGTAAATAGCAAAGGGGCCAGAATGGCTGGAAATGCATGAGTGAAATAGAGAGTAGTAGAAAATGAAATCAGAAAGTTAAACTGAGGGCAGAAGATTTAAGACCTTGAACGCCTTGGTAAGATATCTGAAAGACAGTCTCCCTATGATCATTGGGTTTTGAGAAAAGGATACTATGATCTGATTTATATTAGATCATAGTTGTATTTTTCAAAGAAAAACATCCAGGCAAATCTACAGAATTTGTGTTGAGATGTATTTTCTTTACTTGGCTCCCAAGACATCTCATTTTCCTCCTCATGAGATGCTTAACTCAGTCTCCTTGCAGGATTCTCCTTGGACCTTCCCTACCTCTTCATGATAGAAATGTTGAGGCTCAATTGTTGGACCTCTTTTCCCAAGCTACTCTCATCCCCATGGTGATTTCTTCTAGACACCTGACTTTAAATATCATCTTTATGATGACAATTCCCAAATTTATATCTCCAGAATAGAACGCCACTAAACTCCAGACTCGAATATTTCCACTTACTTGACTGCATAATAGCCATCTCACATTTCAAAACTAAGCTTCCCCTTCAGAACTTGTTCCTTTTACAGTCTTTCCTATTTCAGATAATAGCAACTCTATCATTTCAATTGCTCAAGACTAAACCTTATCTTGATATCCTTGATTCCTCTTTCTTTCACACCCCACTTCAAATGTCAGCAAATCCTCTTAGCTCTATCTTCAAATTATATCCAGAACCCAAAACTTCTCACCACCTCCACTGCTATTACTCACTCCAAGCCATTAACATCTTTCACTCGGATTATTGCTTTCCCCCCACTGGTCTCCCTGGTTCCTCACCATTGCCCTTCCCCCTCCCTCACATTAGTCTATTCTCAACACAGCAGCCAAGTTATTTTATTAAATCATATTATCAGATCAAGTCATCAACTGCTCAAAACTTTTCAATGGCTATTTCATTAAGAGTAATAGCCAAAGTCCTTATAAGGGCCTTCAAGACCACCATCTAACCACAATTCCTTCAAGCCCCTGCTCTAGCCACTTACTGCCTTGACCTCATTCATACTATTCTCCCCTAGTTCATTTTGTTACACCCACAATGTTCTCTTTATCATTGCTCAAATACTCCAGAGGCTGTTCCAAGCTCTTCGAACTTGCTATACTCTCTGCCTAAATTATGTTTCCCTAGATAATATGCAAGACTTGTTCTTTCACCTACTTCAAGTCTTTACTCAAATACCATCTTTCCAGCGAATATTTCTTTTCCATCCTATTTATAACTGCAAAGCTCCAACTTCAGTCTTTAAAATTCCTTAAGCACCTGCTCTGCTTTCTTATTCTTCATAGCACTTATTTCTTCCTAATATACTATATTATTTTACTTATGTATCTCACTTATTGTCTGTTGCCCCTAACTAGAATGCAAACTCTAGGTTTTCTGTCTATTTCAATCCTGCTATATATTCCTAATCCCTGGAATAGTACTCTTCACATAGTAGAACTCAGTTTATTCCATGTTAAATCACTAAATGTTAAACAGAGCCTCTCCAGTGCCACATTTTGTTAGGCCAACTTAAGATTCTGGGACTAGCCTAATTAAACTAATTCTGCCATCATTACATTACATGCTTACTTGTTCCAAACAGTTCAACTGTTTCCTTACTCTGGCATTACTTAACAATAGAAAGAACAGCAGGTTTCAGTCAGTATTAGATTCATATCCTAGCTCCACCATTTATTAGTTGTTTCACCATTTATTAGTTGTATGACTCAGACAATTTAACCTCCTCCAAGTCTTAGTTTCTCATCTACAAAATGGCTGAGTAGGGGTAGAAAAGAGAAGACCTGCCTGCCTTACCTATCCTACACTTAATCATAGGACTTCTTTAAAAAATCAAATAAAAATATAGGAGAAAATGCCTTACAAACCATGAATGATACCCAAGTATGTCGATACATGTCCCTTCTGCAGTTTGGGACAGACCTAAAGCGAGACAGAAAAGGCTCAGTGTTGGGGCAGCATTTCCTACCAGACCTCTGCTCATAGCACTAACCGTGGCTTTGCAGCCAGGCTGGCTCTTCCACTTACTGCTTGTACCTTCAACAAGTCACTCAACCTCACTGAATTACAGCTTCCTAATCCATAAATGGAGAGAATACTAATCCTGAAGTCCTTTTGCGAAGTAAAGATAATATAGGTGTAATATACATTTAAAATACACTTAATGGCATTTTTATTTTTGTGTGGTTTATATCCTCTTCCCTATGGAGGTAGAGAAGGAGATAATTTTGACATGGAAACTGCATGGGAGAGGATAAGAAGCAAGTGAGAAAAATACTAGAGGTAATCAAGCACTAACTTCAACAGCGTCCCTATTAAATTTGTTCTTTCCTTCTTCCCCTTCCCAAGGTAAAATTAATGAGATGAGATGCAAAGCACACAAAATCATCCTTACAACCTCACAGAACTTATTTTAAAACTAAAATTATTATACAACCTTCTCTCCTCAAAGAAAAATGCTTTCATTAGAATTTTTTTTGATTTCTCAAAAAACACACTATTTTACTTCAACACTCTACAACTCAAGGTATAGCCAAAAAAAAATAACAGTTGGGGTTTTTCAGCAATAGTACCTTGATGTAATTTTATGAAATATGTTAAAAAAAAATAGAAGAATGAGTGAAAGCAACTAAAAAGTCAGACTGCAATTAAGATACAAACCATATTGGTGAAAAGAAGTGTAATTAATAAAATATCAGCAGCAGAGACAGTTTAAATAGAGTGAAGAGGCTACTCGAAGGTCACTCTTATGCAAGCTTCAGGTAGACCTTGCTACCTATCATAACCTGCCAACCCCCAAACAGGACAATTCCAGCCAATCCTAAAGAACACCAAGGGTAATTTATAAGATTCCACAAGGGTTCCAGGCACTACAGTAACTTACCAGAAACCTACAGCCTCCAGATGGTTCTCTGATTCAGCTAAGTCCTGACACCTAGCCCAGTGTCTCCAGAACATCAGATAGTTTCATCTTCCTACCCCATATCAGTGACAGACCCTTCCAATATCAAAAATTTAGAATTGCCATAGCCCAAACAACCCCAAAGAGAGGTATGGAAAGATCAAAGGTGATGGTGGAATTATACATAGAAAATAGGACATAACAAACGAATATGAATGCTGAATCATCTCTTTTAGTCTCCAGTATTTTAGAGCAGCTAGAAGTAAAAACCTGAAATTGTGAAATTGTAACCCATGTCAAAGTCTGAAATATTTTCTACAACTAATTGTGGTGCCATACTTGGAAATTTATAGCCTTTTTTGTATTTATGTCATTGTTCACAAAAAAAGAAGGAAAAAAGTTTGTAATATAAAAAAGTATTTAAGCCCTCTAGCCTCCTATATTCTGGAGCAGCTAGAAGGAAAAATATGAGAGGATCATATGGCAGCCCATGACAACTCTGGGATGTTATCCTGTACAACTTTTTGAAGGGTGCTTTGAAAACTATTGCTTTTGTATTTCACTGTTTTGTACATATGTTACACTATACAATAAAAAAATAATAAATATATATATATATCATAAAAACATTATTAAAATGCTCTGAAATCACTAGACTTTGATAAATATGCTTCTTCAATTCTTTGGCACCTCTGATTATAAAATGCATCATCAATATAACAGCCATTTCTCAGGGAAAAAACAAACCTCCCACATTAAAGATACAGATATAAAAAATTCCAATTTTAGAAAACATTAAGACATAATGTATCCTTTTAGAATGCTTAAAACATTCTATTCTTTTATCTGTGTGCTGGTTATACAGTTATGTTAAGCCTGTGAATATTCATCAGGGTATACTTGATTTGCATATTTTTCCTATATGCATATTTACTTAAAAAAATTTTAAGGTAAGGTACTACTTCTACATACATATACAGAAATCAACCAAATGAATTGTATATCTAAGTATGGAAGGTAAGATGATAAAGTTTTTAGAAGAAAATATAGGAGTATAACTTCATAACCTTGAAATAGGTAGAGATTTCATAAATGGAAACAAAAAAGCACTACCACTGATAACTGGGCTTCTTTAAAATTAAGAACTTTGATTCACCAAGACACCAAGATCAAGAAAGGGCTGGCCACAGAGTAGAAGGAGATACATGCAATCATGTATCTAGAGGATATGTATCTAGAGTATATAAAAACTATATACTCTAGATACAAAGTATCTAGAGTATATAAAAACTACAAATCTATATGAAAAAAGCAAACAGCCCCACAGAAAAATGGTCAAAAGACATAGCAGAAACTACATTAAAGGAGATATTCAAATAGCCCAATACATGAACAGCATCTAATGTATAATGTACTCAACTTCATTTCTCACCAAAATAATGCAAATTAAACTATGAAGCAATAAAACCAGAAAAACTAAAACTAAAAAGAGTGACAACAGCAAGTATTTGCAAGGGCTAGAGCAACAGGAACTCTCATGTACTGCTGATGGGTATAAATTTGTAAAACCGCTTTGGAAAACTGTACCAGAACCTACTAAAGTTGAATATCTGCATAAATCATGACCTAGTGATTCTACTCTAAGGTATATGCTGGTTTGAAAGGATGTATGCACCCTAGAAAAGCCATGTTTTAATCCTAATCGCATCTTGTAAAGGCAGCTATTTCTTCTAATCCCTTTTTGGTACTGTATGTTTGAAACTTTAATTAGATCACCCCCCTGGAGAGATGTGACTCAATCAAGAGTGGTTGTTAAGCTGCATTAGGTGAAGACATGTCTCCACTCATTTTAGGTGGGTCTTGATTATTTTACTGGAATCCTATAAAAGAGGAAACATTTTAGAGAAGGAAGGAGATTCAGAGACAGCAAAGAACGCTGCAGTATCGTGAAGCACGGAGTCCACCAACCAGTGACTTTCACGGAGATGAAGAAGGAAAATGCCTCCTACGGAGCTGGAGGAAAGCCAGCAGATGATGCTGTGTTCGCCATGTGCCCTTCTAGCCGAGAAAGAAACTCTGAACTTCATTGACCTTCTTGAACTAAGGTATCTTTCCCTGGATGCCTTAGATTGGACATTTCTATAGACCTGCTTTAACTGGGACATTTCTACGGCCTAAGACCTGCTGACTAGCAACTTATTAAATTCCCCTCTTTAAAAACCATTGAGTTTCTGGTTATTGCATTCTGGCAGCTAACAAACTAGAACAATACCTAATAGAAATGCACACAGCCATTCACACCACACACACAAGTAAAAGCAAAACTGTAAAGAATCCAAGCATCAATCAACAGGAGAACAGACAAAAAAAAAAAAAACCCTGATATATTCCTACAATAGAAAACAATACAGCAATGAGAATGAACACACTACAACAAACAATACAAATTAATCTCTTAAAAGTAATGTTGAGGAAAAGAAGCTAGACTCAGAGGATAACATATTATACGATTCCACATGCGTTAAGCATAGAAAGTAAAAACTTTTCTATAGTGTTAGAATACAAGGAACTCAAGGGGAACTGGAGATTCCAGTACTGTTATGTCTCTGGGTCAGTATTTCTATTCTTTTTCCTATACAAGATTCTTCACCCTTATTAAGTTCAAAGACTTCACTGACAGCAGCCCTACCTCAGGACTTAAGCATCAATATCTCTCTCCACATATTACCCATAACTGCCACTTACTAATTACCCACTATAAGTCAAGCATTTTAACATACATTTTATCAAATACTTATAATACATACAAAACCTGTGCTGAAGAATACCTAGGGTGCAAAATATGAATCAGAACCAAGCTGTAATAATCACAATAGTGTGGTAATAGTGTGCCATAAGGACAGACATATGGACCCAATGGAACAAAACGGACAGTCCAGAAATAAACCCATACATCTAGGGCCACTTGATTTTTAGAAAGAGTGCCAATACCATATGATTGCGAAAGAATAGTTTCTTCAACAAATGGTACTAGAACAACTGGATATCTGTATGCAAAAGAATGAACCTGTACCCCTACGTCATGCCATATTCAAAAATTAACTCAAAATGGATCAAAGACCTAAATAATAGAATTAAAAGCATAAGTCTTAGAAGAAAAAATAGGGGGATATCTGCATCAACTTGGATATGGCAATGGATTCTCAGATATGACACAAAAAGCACAAGCAACAGAAATAACAATACCTAAATAAGAATAATAAAAATTTAAAACTTTTGCACATCAATGGACATTATAAATAAAGTTGAAAGACAACCTACAGAATGGGAAAAAATATTTTAAATCATATATCAGGTAAGTATGTAATATTCAAAATTTAGAAAGAACTCAAAACTCAACACAAAAACACTAACAACTCAATTAAAAAATGACCAAAGGATCTGAACAGGCATATCTCCAAAGATATACAAATGAACAATAAGCATATGAAGAAATGCTCAGCATCATTAGTCATCAGGGAAATATAAATCAAAACAAAAGTGATACTACTTCACATCCACTAGAATAAAAAATAGTCAGTGTTGGGTAGCATATAAAGAGTCTGGAATCCCTACACATTGTTGGTAGGAATATAAAATGGTGCAACTCCTGTGGAAAACAATTCAACAGTTCCTTGAAAAGTTAAACAGAATTACCATGACCTGGCACTTGCACTTCTTAGCATATATCCCAAAGAATTAAAAGCAGGGACTCAAACAGATATTTTTGTACACCGAAGTTCACAGCAGCATTATTCACAATAGCCAAAAGATGGAAACATCCCAAGGGTCCACCAAAACATAACGGGATAAACAAAATGTGGCAAATACATACAATGGTTACCGTGCAGCAAAAAAAAAAAGGAATGACAATCTGATACATGCTACAACAGGCACGAACCTTGAAAACATTATGCTAAGTAAAATAAGCCAGGCAGAAAAGGACAAATATTTTAAGACTCCACTCATACAAAATATTTAAAATAAGAGGATTCAGAAAGATAGAAAACAGATTACAGATTACCAGGGATGAGAAGAAGGGAGAATGGGGAGTTATTGCTTAATGGGTAGAGTTTCTGTTTAGGGTGATGAAAAAGTTTTGGTAATGGATGGTGTTGATGACAGCATAAAATTGTGACTGCAATTAACGCCACTGAATTGTATACCTGAAAGTGGTTAAAGTGGGAAATTTTATTGTACTATACGTATGCTACAATAAAACTTAAAAAAAAAAAAAGGAAGTTCTGATACATGCTACAATTTGGATGGATGTCAAATACAAACTAAGTGAACAAAGCTAGTCAGAAAAGAACATATGTTCCTTTCATAAGGAAGGAATGGGGTCCTACTGCTTGATGGGTGTGAGGCTTCCCTCTGAGGTGACAAAAGTGTTTGGGAACTGACTAGAGAAGGAAGTTACACAATATTGTGAATGTACTAAATTGTTACCTCAAAATGGTTAATTTTCATCTCAATAAAAAATAGATTTTCAAAAACCATTGGAGTCTGCCGCTCCAATCAAGACGGCAGACTAAGACACTTCAGGGCTTTGGCCCTCTCTAGATGCTCTGAACAACTAGGAAAAACTGGCAGGAACATCTTTTTCAATATTTCAGAAAACAGTCAAAGGACTGCAGAAACAGGGCAAGTGCTGAACCAAGAAGAAGACTATTCAAAAGTGGGAAATTCCCTTGTGCCCTGACCGGTCCCTTCCAAGCCCTCACCAGTCTCAGCAAACTGGCCTGGATTTGCAGTGTGAATCCCTGGACCTAAATTCAGAGGGAACAGAGTGGCACCTATACACATACTGGGAGCATGTATGTCCTGCCGAATCTGCCGAATCTGCCTCATGGTAGCCTGAGGGACTCACTGTCCCAGAACTTGCTTTCCATGTAAAAGGCACAGCACCAAGAGGTCCTACAGAAATCTGTGGCCAAGCAGTCAAGTTATACTCCCTGAAGGACACAGAGTGCAGTGCCCAAGACTATGAGGAAGTTATTTCTTAGGAAAAAGGGGACATCTGTATCCATGTAAATGGGGGAATCCTAGGGTCACCTATGCATGCCCTAGACAATGAGGCATGTGCAGAAAGTATTAGGAAGTCCCCTACGCTTTGGTCTGGAGCTATCTCCAAACTCATTATCTGGATAAGGCCTCATAGAGAACACTAATACAGGTCCATCCGTAAAAACTAGGAAAGGTGTTTTTATTTCCCCTCCAATTTTTTTGTTGTTGTTAAATGTTAGCTTCTGGCATTCAAGGAAATCTCTGTAATAATTGGATACAAGCTTAAGGAATGGACATTTCAAGTCTAAATTCTAGCGATAACAAATGAGAATGTCAAAATACCCAGGTTTCAATAAAGGATTACAAAACATACAAAGAAAGAGAAAGTGATGACCCAAGCAAAAGAGAAGGTTAAAGAGATAAAATCATTAACGAGGACCAGACCTGTGACATACCAGACAAAGTTTGGTATTTTTCCTTCCAAAAAAATGGCCCTAAGTATGCTGAACAGCTAAAAGAAAACATAGACAAAGAACTAAAAGAAATCATGAAAACAATAGGTGAACACAAAGACAGTATCAACAGAGAGATGGAAAGTATAAAAAGGAAATCAAACTGACCCAGAAACCAGAGTACTAGAAATTAAAAATACCCTAAAAGGGTTTAACAGCAGATTGAAGTTGGCAGAACAAAGAACCAGAGAACTTGAAGATAAGGCAATTGAAGCTACCCAGTCTGAGGAGCAAAGAGAGGAAAGATGAAGAAAAGCAAGCAGAGCCTGAGGAACCTAAGGAACACCACCAAGTGTGTCAATGTACACACTGTGGGAGTACTGGGGGGAGAAGAAAGAGAAAGGGACAGAATGAATATTCAAAGAAATAATGTTTGAAAACCTCCAAATTCTACAAAAGGCATGAATGAATATATACATCCAAGATGTTCAACGAACTCCAAACAGGATAAATCCAAAGAGACTTACACCTCACCATGCTATAATCAAGTGACAAATGGCAAAAATAGAAAGAATTTTCAAATCAGCAAGAGAGAAACAAACTGTTACATACAAGGGAGCCTCTATAAGTTTAAATACTGAGTTCTCATCAGTACGTCAGTATACATGGAGGCAAGGCAGGGGGAAGAAATTTTTAAAGTGCTGAAAGCAAAAAACTGTCAACCAAGAATTCTGTATCCAGTAAAAGTGGCTTTCAAAGATAATGAAGGGGACTTTTGGGAAGATGGTGGGCTGACTTCACTCAAGCTCCATGGGAAAAAAAAGGTTAAAATTAATAAAATAAAATAAACAAACAGGACTGCAGTTGAAACAGACACTGGGACAGAGTGGACTCTTAATAGACCCCCAAGTAGACTTACATGCCCTACATAAGATCCAGGTCTTGGTTTGGCAGAGAATTGCAGACAAATCAAGTGCAAAAGGGGACCCTTCAATGCAAACCCAAGTAAACACAGGACTTTAGGGAAGTAAAGGAAATCAGCTTTCAAAATAACCTTACTAAGATAATCAAATGCCCCAAACACGACAGAAAATCATGAAGCAGGTAAAGATCCAGGGAGAAATGATAACCAAAATAAATAACCAAATCAAAACACCAGTGGGGACACAGAATATGGAACTACTCAAGGATAATTATAAAGAAATACAGGATATCAAAAAGGCACTAAAATAACATAAAGAAGAATCTGAAAGATTAAATAGGAAAATAGCAGCTCCCATCACAGAGATGAAAGACTAAACTAAATTAGAAATAAACTAGAGATACACAATAGCAGACTTGAAGCAGCAGAAGGAAAAACAATTGAACTAGAAGACAGAACTAGAGTGTACAAAAGAACAAATAGCAAGAAAGATGAAAAATATGGTACTGGATCTCAGGGAAATGATGTACAACAAAAGGCGCAAAAATATAAGAATCAATAATGTCCCAGAAGGAGAACAGAAGAAGGTCTAGAAAAGTTAGTTGAAGAGATAATCAGAGAAAACTTCCCAAACCTTATAAAAGGTATAAATATACAGATCAAAGAGGCCCAACATACCCCAAATAGAATAAATCCAAATGTGCCTACTCCAAGACACATATTAATCAGACTGTCAAAGGTTGAAGAGAAGCAGAAAGTCCTGAAAGCAGCAAGAGAAAAGCAATCTACTACATACAAGGGGATCCAGATAAGACTTGAGTCTAGACTACTCAACAGGCCCCATGGAGGCAAGAAGGCAGTGGTATGATAAATTTAAATCCTCAATGAAAAAAGCTTTCAGCCAACAATTTTTTATCCAGCCAAACTGTCCTTCAAATATGATGGAAATCAAAATCTTCAAAGACTGAGAACCAGTCAACAAGAGACCTGCACTACAAGAAATACTAAGGGAGTTCTGTCAAGGTTTGTCCATCTTGTCATATGCTTTGGACCTCATTTCATCCTACTGCTCCATAATATTCCATTCTATGTATATACCACATTTTGTTTATCCACTCATCTGTTGATGGGCATTTGGATTGTTTACATCTTTTGGCAGTTGCAAGTTCTGTCAGCAGGAAAAACAAAAAGACAAGTGGGAGGTTGGTCGAGAGGAGGGCACAGAATTAAAGAATACCAATAAGGGTAATTTAAAGGATAAAAAGAGAAAGAAGAAAAACAAAAACTAAAGGATTATATGGTAGATTTAAGAACTGCTATTACAGTAATAATTTTGAATGTTAATGGAATAAACTTGCCAATTAAAAGATAAAGATAGAATGGATTTAAAACTATGATCCATCTATATGCTGTTTATAAGAGATGCATCTTAAACCCAAGGATATAAATAGACTGAAAGTGAAAGGATGGAAAAAGACGTTCCATGTAAGCTGTAACCAAAACAAAGCAAGAATACTTATACTAATATCAGATAAAATAGATTTTAAATGTAAAGACATCATAAGAAACAAAGACATTACATGTTAATAAAAGAGAAAATTCAACAAGAAAAAATAACAATCATAAATGTTTATGCTCCTAATCAAGAAGGTCCAAAAGTTCCAGGGGCAAACATTGGCAAAACTGAAGGGAATTATAGGCGTTTCAACAATAATAATGGGCGTCTTCAATATACCACTCATCTCTAAAGATAGAACAACCAGAGGATCACCAAGGAAATACAGAACTTTAACAATGTGATAAATGAATTAGACCTAATAGATATATATATAAATCGTTAAACCCCAAAACACCAGGGTATACATTCTTCTCTAGTGTTCATACAACATTCTCCAGGATAGATCATTTGCTAGGACATAAAACAGGTCTTTATAAATTTAGTAAGATGAATTATCCAAAGCACTTTCTCTAACCACAATGGGAATGAAGCTGAAAATTAATAATCAACAAAGAACCAGAAGTTTCACAAATATATGGTGATTAAACAACACACTTAATCAACAGGTCAAGGGAAAAATTGCTTTATATCTAGAGACAAATGAAAATGAGAATACAACATATCAGAGCTAGTGGGATGCAGCAAAGGCAGTCCTAAGAGGAAATTTACTGCCCTAAAAGCTTATATTAAAAGAGCAAGCAAAATAACAAGGACTCAACTGCTCACCTGAAAAAATTAGAAAAAGAACAGCAAACTAACCCCAGACTACACACACAAAGAGAAATAACAAAAGATCGAAGCAGAAATAAACAAACTGGTGGGAAAAAAATAAAACAATAGAAATAATCAACAAAATGTAAAAGTTGGTTCTTTGAGAAAAATCAATAAAATTGTTGGCCCCTAGAAAGGCTGGCAAAGGAAAAAGAGAGAAGATGCAAATAAACAAAATCAGAAATAAGAGGGAATTATTATGATGGATCCTACAGAAATTTTTTAAATTATCAGAGTATACTATGAATAATTATATGCTATCAAACTAGGCAACTTAAGATGAAAAGGACAGATTCCTAGAAACATACAAACTACCTATACTGAGTCAAGAAGAAACAGAAGATCTCAACAAATGGACAACAAGCAAAAAGATTCAACCAGTCATCAAAAAGCTTCCCACAAAGAAAAACCCAAGGACCAGATGCCTTCATAGGGGAATTTTATCAAACAGTTCCAAGAATACTAATCCTGCTCAAACTCTTCCAAAAAACTGAAGAAAAAGAAAACTACCTACTTCATTTTATGAAGCTAACATCACTCTAATACCAAAACCAGATAAGGACACTACAAAAAGGAAAATTACAGACCAATCTCCCTAATGAATATACATGCAAAACTTCTCAACAAAATACTAACAAATCGAATCCAATGACACATTAAAAGAATTTTATACATCATGACCAAACTGGGTTTATATCAGGAATGCAAGAGTGGTCTACATTAAGAAAACAGATCAGTGTAATACAGCACATTAACAAATCGAAAAGGAAATAGCACATGATCATCTCAAATGAAGCTTAAAAAGCATTCAACAAAATTCAGCATCCTTTTCTGATAAAAACACTTCAAAAGGTAGGAACTGAAGGAAGTTCCTCAATATCATAAAAGGCATATATGAAAAACCCATACCTAGCATCACACTTAATGGTGAGAGATTGAAACTATTCCCCCTAAGATAGGGAAAATAGTTTGGCAGTTCCACAGAAAACTAAATATTGAGTTGCCCTATAACTCAGCAATACCAATATTTGGTATATCTGAAAGAAGGGACACGAACAGACATTTGTACACTGATGTTCATAGTGACTTATTCGCAACTGCCAAAAGATGTAAACAATCCAAGTGCCCATCAACAGATGAGTGGATAAAGAAAATGTGGTATATACATAGAATGGAATATTATGGGGCAGTAAGATGAAATGAGGTCCAAAGCTTATGACAAGATGGACAAACCTTGAGAACTTAAGGCTGAGTGAATTAAATCAGACACAAAAGGAGAGATACTAATGATTTCTCTAATATGACTCTGGTAAAGGTAATCTCAGAGGTTTACACTGTAAAATATAGGTCACTTAGAGGTACACAGAAGGTAGAGATGGAAGAGAGGTTACTCAATGAGGTTGAACTCAAATGTAAGGAAACTGACATTAATTAGTAGAGTTATAAGTAACATAGCCATATTGAAGGTGAACAGGATGGAAAGGGATTGTATAGAGCCATGTATCCCACCAATTAACTCTACAATCATTTAATAAATTAAGTTCGCACATGAACAATTTCAAAGGTGTGATCTCGTACAAACAGTCAATAATAGAGGGGTATAGGGGAAATTAAAATTCATGCTATGATTCCACTATTAATAAATATTCTTTCTAGCTTCCAGTGTTTGGAGCAGCTAGAAGGAAAATCAGAAATGTGGAATGGTAACCCATAATAAACTCTGAAATCTGTTCTGTAACTATTTGTTGAAATACATTTTGAAAATCATTGCTTTTTCTTACTTTTCTATGTATATATGCTATACTTAATAATAAAAAAACATTTTAAAAAATTGCATGTTATGGCCAATAGTCAACAAGAAGACTGCAACAATACCAAAGCAATAACAGGGGTAAATAATTTGGGAGGGAGGGACAAGAGATTAGGGAAGGCTGTGATTTGATATTGGGTGAGACTTTGTTTATCGGTTCTTTGTCTCTTTGGACCAGCGAAAATTGTCTAAAATTGATGGTGCTGCTGATTGTACAACCAAGTGAGGACACTGGAAGACATGATTTTGGACATTATTCATGATGTCCAATGGATAGACGGGACCAAAGGGTACAATGACTAAGAAGCCAAAAGGCAAACTGTGATATATATATATATATATGATGAAATACTGTGTGGCCACAAAAAGGAAGGACATCATGAGGCATGCAATAAACTGAAAGAACCCTGGGGACAATGTGTTGTGCAAAATAAGCCAGAAACAAAAGAACAAATATGCAATGGAATCTTTCAGACAATACTTACAAAAAAATTGGAGCCTAGATTGTAAACTCTTTATAGCAGCCATACTTAGTCCATAGTTCTAAGTCTATTTCTAGATTCTGAGAAAGTGAGGTCTATATGTATAAGCTGATATTTTGCTGGAACTCTGAGTAACTCTGTGACACCTAGGACTCAGGAATGGAGTTCTGCAGTCCTGAAAGTTAGCATTGCTACATACAATGACAGTTGAAGTAACCAAAAAAGAGACCAGACTTCAATTAGAGACAAAAAAAAAAAGAGGCTGAAAAGTCCCCTTGGGGGAATGGTGAGAAATGGGGAAAATTCAACTTTACCATGTAGAGAATTCCTGATATTCTTACAAGCAGTGGGGACAACCAAAGCAATAGGACAACCCCACAATCTTGGGGTTATTCACATGAAACTTATCCCCACAAAGCATAGGCTACTAAGCCTACTTAAAATTAGGTCTAAGAGTCACCCCCAGAGAACCTTTATCGTTCCTCAGATGTGGCCTCTATCTCTCAGCCAACATGACAAGAAAACTGACTGCCCTCCCCGTCTCTATGTGGGACATGACTCTGAGGAGTGTAAACCTTCCCAGCAACGTGGGACAAAAATCCTAGAATGAGCTGGGACTCAGCATCAAGGGATTCAGAAACCTTCTAGACTAAAAGGGGGAAGAGAGAAATAAGACAAAATAAACTGTCAATGGCTGAGAGATTTCAAACAAAGTCGAGAGGTTATCCTGGAGGTTATTCTTACACATTATATAGATATCACCTTTTTAGTTAAGGTATATTGGAGAGGCTGGGGGGAAGTGCTTGAAAATGTAGAGCTGTGTTCCAGTAGCCACATTTCTTGAAGATGACTGCATAATGATAGCGCTTTTGCAATGTGACTGTGTGATTGTGAAAACCTTGTATCTGATGCTTCTTTTATCTATGGTATGGACAGAGGAGTAAAACATATGGATTAAAAATAAGTAAATAATAGGGGGAATAAATGCTAAAATAAATTTAGTAGATTGAAATGCTAGTGATCAATGAAAGGGAGTGGTAAGGGGTATAGAAAAAAAACAAGGGAAACAAAGGCTAAAATATATTGGGTAGATGGAAATGCTAGCAGTCAATGAGAGGGAGGGGTAAACAGTAGGGCATATAAGTTTTTTTCTGTTTTCTTTTTCTGAATTGATGCAAATGTTCTAAGAAATGATCATGGTGATGAACATACAACTATGTGATGATATTATGAGTTATTGATTATATACTAAGAATGGAATGATCATATGGTAAGAATGTTCACGTTTGGATGTTGTTATGTTTAAAATAATAAAATAAGAGGCTGATCTGGATGGTACGGTAAATCAAAACACAGGATGAAAGATGATAGTACATGTACTTTAAGTTTCACCTACTGTATAAGACGAAAGGCAAAGAGGTTTACTGTTTCAGGAATCTAAATTTTCTGTAACACACACTCTAAATCAACCTCTGGATAGCTCATTTAAAGAATCCAAAATTCATGGAGTCCTGAACTGGAATAAGGCCTTGTAATTCTGCATAGCTTGATGTAATACCCAACAACACCTCAAACCATGGGGGGCTGATAATTTAAAAAAGTATTGGTGAAGTCCCTTGAGGGTCCAAAGAAAAAAATATGGAATTGTTAAATTTTCCCATCTGGGAAACCTTCAGTATGCTCTCGAACATTGGGAGTTACCAGGAAAATAGGCTAAGCCCTTTAATTCAAAGCTTGCCCTTATGAAACTTTATTTCTGTAATGGAGAACTAAGACTACCTATAATGAGGCCTAAGAGTTGCTTCCAGAAAACCTCTTTGGCTTCTCTCTCTCTCTAAGACCAACTCTGCAAGGAAAATCATTACTCTCCCCCCTAAGTGAGATATGACATTCAAGGGTGAAAGTCTCCCTGTCAACGTGAGACATGACTCCCAGGGATAAGCCTGGCTGGGCACCATGGGATTGACAATGCCTTCCTGGCCAAAAGGAGGAAAAGAAATGTAACAAAATAAAATATCAGTGGCTGAGAGAGTTCAAATAGAGTTGAAAGGCTATTCTGGAGACTACTCTCATGCAAAGCTTTAGCTAAATATTGCTATAATCACGCTTTGCCAAACTTCAACCAACATCATTACTGTCAACTCTTAAGAACACCTAGGGCTCTAACTGAGACTCTATATAAAAGTTTCATGCACTAAGTTTATTTTCCTGAAATCTATAACCCCCAGATGATTCCTAGGCCAGATAAAATCCTGAAACCCAGAGTGACAAGCTTTCACTTCTTTACTTTCAAGGATGTAAGTCTCCCTGGCAATACAGGACATGACTCCAAGGGATGAGCCTGACCTTGGCATCATCGGATATGAGAATGCCTCCTTGACCAAAAGGGGGTAAAGAAATGTAGCAAAATAAGGTTTCAGCAGCTAAGAGATTTCAAATAAAGTCAAGAACTCATTCTGGAATTTACTGTTACATAAGCTTCAGCAAGACATTATAAATTGCCATGGTATAACAAGCCCCAACCAATAGTATTCCAGAAAACCCTAAAGAAAACTCATGGCTCCAAGATGCTATAAAACTTTTACCTGAGGAGATCAGGCCAAGATGGTGGCTTAGCGAGGTATGGGATTTAGTTCATCCTCCAGAGCAGCTAGTAAATAGCCATGAACAGTACAGAACAACTCCTGGGGCCACGTCAGCGACAGGACACAAAGCATACCCCAGTCTGGACCAGCTGTGAGTCCATTCAGAACCGTAAGTCCCCCCAAACCAAGCCAGCTGGAGCCCCTCCCACACAGGCTGCTTCCTAGAGGGGAAGGGAAAGGGACTTTACCAGCAGCAGGGGCTGAGCACAACCAAGGTCCAGCTGTGGAATTAATTAACAAATTCTGACTACTAAAAGTAGGCCATCAGCTCAGCTGAATCTCGAGTCAAAGCGGAGGTTGCTGGTTTTCGCCCCAGTGCAGAGGGGACAGGGCTGACAGAAAAAGAAAAAAGGAAAAGGAATCGTATCCGATAGTACATAATATTGAAAGGGTCTGGGCCCTGAAGGTAAGGAGGGGGCACAAAGGACCTGGAGATGCACAAAGCAACTTACCACCTTAAGCTCTTAACTGGCAAACCCAAGGAACGGGGGTCCAGCTCTGAAAGGATTTTTCTTTCTTTTCTGTGGCTGTGTTTCTACAACATGACTGCTCTTTGGATACAGCTGCAAGGCTTCTCGGGCTCCAGTGCCCCAGGCATATGCAGAACTAAGCTTGTGTGAGTGTTTGTCTGAAGACTGTGCCATCCTGGGGAGAGGGGTGGGACCCAGATCAGGTGGATTCCCTCACTCAAGGAATTCAGACCCTAAGGTCTGGAAAAGT
Organism: Tamandua tetradactyla; assembly: GCF_023851605.1. Classification (NCBI taxonomy): domain Eukaryota; kingdom Metazoa; phylum Chordata; class Mammalia; order Pilosa; family Myrmecophagidae; genus Tamandua; species Tamandua tetradactyla. Next base: position 77,308,112 of record NC_135343.1, read on the forward strand.
GAAATGATTAAAGCCAGTCTACAACCTCTCCTCTGTCTCCACCACACCCCAGCAGGGAGAGTCTACTGAAGTTAAAGGTACCACATCACTTTATGCTGGTGGGCACTGCAGGCAGGAAACCGCCACATACTGAGCAGGATAGGAAAAACACAGAGTCCAGAGGCTTCATAGGAAAGTCTTTCAATCTGCTAGATCTCACCCTCAGGGAAAACTGAAGCAGATGACTCTTTCCTCCTAAGAGGCGGCCAATTTGGTCTGGGAAAAAAATTTGTATGGGGTCTACAATACATAAGTAGACCCTTCTGAGGGGAGTGGGGGGAAGGCATCATATAGGCAAGGAAAGAAACAAGAAAACAAGAACTGAAAAATTCTGATCTGTTAAACAAAACCTAAGCTATTGGTCCAGAAGAAGCTGAAATGAATGTCAAAGAATAGAAAGACAACAAAGTCATGGAAAACCTCATCAAAAATCAAATCAATGAATTGAGGGAGGATATAAAGAAGTCAAGGAATGAACAAAAAGAAGAAATTGAAAGTCTGAAAAATCAAATCACAGAACTTATGGGAATGAAAAGCAAAGAAGAAGAGGTGAAAAAAACAATGGAAACCTACAATGTCAGATTTCAAGAGGCAGAAGATAGGATTAGTGAACTGGAGGACAGAACATCTGAAATCTGACAAGAAAAAGAAAATATAGAGAAAAGAATGGAAAAAATATGAGCAGGGACTCAGAAACTGAAAGACAACATGAAGCACATGAATATACGTGTTGTGGGTGTCCCAGAAGAAGAGAAGGGAAAAGGAGGAGAAAAACTAATGGAGGAGATTATCACTGAAAATTTCCCAACTCTTATGAAAGACTTAAAATTACAGATCCAAGGAGTGCAGCGTACCCCATAGAAGAACAGATTCAAATAGATATCCTCCAAGACACTTACTAATCAGAATGTCAGATTTCAAAGAGAAAGAGAGAATCTTGAAAGCAGCAAGAGAAAAGCAATCCATCACATACAAGGGAAGCCAAATAAGGCTATGCGTAGATTTCTCAGCAGAAATCATGGAAGCAAGAAGACAGTGGGATGATATATTTAAATTACTAAAAGAAAAAAACTGCCAACCATGAATTCTATACACAGCAAAATTGTCCTTCAAAAATGAGGGGGAAATTAAAACATTTTCAGACCAAAAATTCACTGAGAGAATTTGTGACCAAGAGACTGGCTCTGCAAGAAATACTAAAGGGAACACTAGAGACAGATAAGACAAGACAGGAGAGAGAGATGTGGAGAAGAGTGTAGAAATGAAGACTATTAGTAAAGGTAAAAAAGAAGAAAAATTAGATATGACATATAAAATCCAAAAGGCAAAATGGTAGAAAAAGTACTGCCCATACAGTAATAAAACTAAATGTTAATGGATTAAGCTCTGCAACCAACAGACACAGATTGGCAGAATGGATTAAAAAACAGGACCCATCTATATGCTGTCTACAGGCAACACATCTTAGACCCAAGGATGAACACAGGTTGAAAGTGAAAGGTTGGGAAAAGATACTTCATGCAAACATCAATCAGAAAAGAGCAGGAGTAGCTATACTAATATCCAACAAATTAGACTTCAAATGTAAAACCGTTACAAGAGACAAAGAAGAACACCATGTATTAACAAAAGTAACAGTTAAAAGAGACAAAGAAGAACACCATGTATTAACAAAAGTAACAGTTAAAAGAGACAAAGAAGAACACCATGTATTAACAAAAGTAACAACTCAACAAGAAGACATAACCATCACAAATATGTATGGACTGAGCCAGAATGCTCCAAAATACATGAGGCAAACACTGAAAGGAGAAATAGACACCTCTACCATAATACATGGAGACTTCAATTCCCCACACTATCAATGGACAGAACATCTAGACAGGGGATCACTAAAGAAACAGAGAATTTGAACAATACAATAAATCAGCTAGACTTAACAGATACACCACACTACAGCAGGATACACCTTTTTCTCAAGGGCTTATGGATCATTCTCATGATAGAGCATATGCTGGGTAACAAAGCAACTCTCAATAAATTTGAAAAGACTGAAATCATACAAAATACTTTCGCAGATCATAAAGGAATGAAGCTGGAAATCAATAATAGGCAGAGTGCCAGAAAATTCACAAATATATGGAGGCTCAATAACACACTCTTAAACAAACAGTGCATAAAGGAAGAAATTACAAGAGAAATCAGTAAATATTTAGAGGCAAATGAAAATGAAAGCACAACATATAAAATCTATGAGATGCAGCAAAAACATTGCTAAGAGGGAAATTTAGTGCCCTAAATGCCTTTATCAAAAAAGAAGAAAGAACAAAAGTCGAGGAATTAACTATCCACTTGTAAGAACTAGAGAAAGAACAACAAACTACTCCAAAGAAAGCAAAAGGAAAGAAATAATGAAGATAAGAGCAGAAATAAATGAAATTGAGAACATGAAAACGATCAAGAAAATCAACAAAACCAGAAGTTGGTTCAATGAGAAAATCAATAAGATTGATAGACCCTCAGCAAGAACAACAAAAAATAAGAGAGAAGACGCAAATAAATAAAATCAGAAATGGAAAAGGAGACATAACCACTGACCCCGCAGAAATAAAGGAAGTAATGAGAGGATCCTATGAACAACTTTATGCTAATAAACTTGACAATGTAGATGAAATGAACAACTTCCTAGAAAGGCATGAACAACCAACATTTACTCGAGAAGAAATAGACGACCTCAACAAACCAATCACAAGTAAAGAAACTGACTCAGTCATTAAGAAGCTCCCCAAATAATCCTCAATGGCTGAGAAATTCCAAACAGATTTGAGAGGTTATCCTGGAGGTTATTCTTACGCATTAAATAGATATCACCTTGTTAGTCAAGATGTAATGGAGAGGCTGGAAGGAACTGCCTGAAAATGTAGAGCTGTGTTCTATAGCCATGTTTCTTGAAGATGATTATATATAATGATAAAGTTTTCACAATGTGACTGCATGATTGTGAAAACCTTGTGTCTGATGCACCTTTTATCTACCTTATCAACAGATGAGCAAAACATATAGAATAAAAATAAATAATAGGGGGAATAAATGTTAAAATAAATTTAGATTGAAATGCTAGTGATCAATGAAGGGGGTAACAGGTATGGTATACATGAATTTTTGTTTGTTTGTTTTCTTTTTATTTCTTTTTCTGAATAGGGGCAAATGTTGCAAAAAATGATTATGATGATGAATATGCAACTATGTGATGATATTGTGAATTACTGATTATATATATATAGAAAGGAACGATCAAAAGTTAAGAATGTTTGTTTGTTTGGTGTTTTTTTGGTATTTAAAAAAAATTTTTTAATTAATTTAAAAAAAAGAAGCTCCCCAAAAAGAAAAGTACAGGACCAGCTGGCTTCACATGTGAATTCTACCAAACATTCAAGAAAGAATTACTACCAATCCTGCTCAAACTCTTCAAAAAAACTGAAGAGGAGGGAAAGGTACCTAACCCATTCTACGAAGCCAACATCACCCTCATACCAAAGTCAGACAAAGATATTACAAGAAAAGAAAACTACAGACCAATCTCTCTAATGAATATAGATGCAAAACACCTCAACAAAATTCTTGCAAATCGAATCCAGCAGCACAATAAAAGAATTATACACCATGACCAAGTAGGATTCATCCCAGGTATGCAACGATGGTTCAACATAAGAAAATCAATTAATATAATCGAAGCAGAAAAACCACATGATCATCTCGATTGATGCAGAGAAGGCATTTGACAAAATTCAACATCCTTTCCTGTTGAAAACACTTCAAAGGATAGGAATACAAGGGAACTTCCTCAGCATGATAAGGGGAATATATGAAAAACCCACAGCTAACATCATCTTCAATGGGGAAAAACTGAAAACTTTCCCCTTAAGATCAGGAACAAGACAAGGATGTCCACTATCACCATTGTTATTCAACATTGTGTTGGAAGTTCTAGCCAGAGCAATTAGACAAGAAAAAAGAAAGACAAGGCATCAAAATTGGAAAGAAAGAAGTAAAACTCTCACTGTTTACAGATGATATCATACTACATGCCGAAAACCCCGAAAAATCCACAGCAAAACTACTAGAGCTGATAAATAAGTACAGCAAAGTGGCAGGTTAAAAGATCAACACTCAAAAATCCATAGTATTTCTATACATTAGTAATGAACAATCTGAGGGGGAAATCAAGAAAAAAATTCCATTTACAATTGCAACCAAAAGAATAAAATATTTAGAAATAAATTTAACTAAAGAGACAAAAGACCTATACAAAGAAAACTAAAAGAAGTTGTTAAAAGAAATTACAAAAGACCTAAATAAATGGAAGGGCATACCGTGTTCATGGACTGGAAGACTAAATATAGCTAAGATGTCAATTCTACCTAAACTGATTTACAGATTCAATGCAATACCAATCAAAATCCCAAAAACTTACTTTTCAGAAATAGAAAAACCAATAACCAAATTTATCTGGAAGGGCAGGGCGCCCCGAATAGCTAAAAGTATACTGAGAAAGAAAAATAAAGTTGGAGGTCTCATGCTACCTGACTTTAAGGCATATTATGAAGCTACAGTGGTTAAAACAGCATGATACTGGCATAAAGATAAATATATTGATCAATGGAATTGCACAAAGTGTTCAGATATAGAACTAGATATATCTACCTAGAGAACAGGATATCCACATGCAAAAGAATGAAAGAGGATACATATCTCACACCCTCTACAAAACTCAAAATGGATGAAAGACCTAAAACTCAAAATGGATGAAAGACCTAAACATTACATCTAAGACCATACAACTGTTAGAAGAAAATGTAGGGAAATATCTTATAAATTTTGTACTAGGAGACGGTTTCCTAGACCTTACACCCAAAGCACAAGCACTGAAGAAAGAAGAAATAAATGGGAACTCCTCAAAATTAAACACTTCTGTGCATCAAAGAACTTCATCAAGAAAGTAAAAAGACAGCCTACACATTGGGAGACAATATTTGGGAACAATATATCAGATAAAGATCTAGTATCCAGAATATATAAAGAGATTGTGCAACTCAACAACAAAAAGACAGACAACCCAATTACAAAATGGACAAAAGACATGAAAAGACACTTCTCAGAAGAGGAAATATAAATGGTGAACAGGCACATGAAAAGACGCTCAACTTCCCTGGCTATTAGGGAAATGTAAATCAAAGCCACAATGAGATATCATCTCATACTCACCAGAATAGCCATTATCAATAAAACAGAAAATGACAAGTGCTAGAGAGGATGTGGAGAAAGAGGCACACTTATCCACTGTTGGTGGGAATGTAAATGGTACAACTGCTGTGGAAGGCAGTTTGGCGGTTCCTCAGGAAGCTAAGCATAGAACTGCCATATCACCCGGCAATACCATCGCTAAGTATCTATCTAATCGGAGGACATGACGGCAAGGTCACAAATGGACATTTGCACACCAATGTGTATAGTAGCATTATTTACAACTGTCAAGTGATGGAAACAGCCTAAATCCCCATCAACAGACAAATGGCTAAACAAGCTGTGGCATATACATTCGATGGAATATTATGCAGCTGTAAGACAGAATAAAAGTTATGAAGTATGTAGAAACAACATGGATGAACCTTAAGGACATTATGCTGAGTCAGATTAGCCAGAAACAAAAGGACAAATACTGTATAGTCTCACTGATATGAACTGACATTAGTAAATGAACTTGGAAAACTTCAGTTGGTAACAGAGACCATCAGGAGATAGAAATAGTGTAGATATTGGGTAACTGGAGCTGAAGGGATACAGATTGTGCAACAGGACTGATTATAAAAATTTAGAAATGGATAGCATAATACTACCTAACTGTAATACAATAATGTTAGAACACTGAATGAAGCTGAATGTAAAGACAGAGGAAGGAGGCCTGGGGGCACAAATGAAATCAGAAGGAAAGAGAGAGGATAAAGACTGAGAGGGAATAATCTAGGAATGCGTACAGTATATAATGACAGTGATTAAATGGACAAATTTAAAAATGTTTTTGCATGAGGAAGAACAAAGGAATGTCAATACTGCAGGCTGTTGAAAATAGATGTCAATATTTTAAAACTTACTTATATGTGAGACTAAAGCAAAAAATGCTTATTTGTCACAAAATTTATATTTTGACCTGTGCAGTTTCTAGCATACCTTATGTGGACAGCTTAATTGAACACCATAGTACATGGAACCTTGTAGGTTTGTCCAGAGTGATGCCCCAATAAATCCCAGAGTAATCTCAACAGTGAATAAAAAAATATTTGCAAAGTCCCCTTTAGGGAATGGTTAGAAAGGGGGAAAATTCAACTTCCCCAAGTGGAGAATTCTTGATATTCTCACAAGCAGTGGGGACAACCAAAGCAATAGACTGAGCCCCCAATCTTGGGGTTTATTCATAGGCAAAGGATAGGCAAAGCCTACTTACAATGAAGCCTAAGAGTCACCCCCAAGAGAACCTCTTTTGTTGCTCAGATGTAGCCTCTCTCTCTCAGCCAACACAACAAGCAAACTCACTGCCCTCCCCCTCTCTACGTGGGACATGACACCCCTTCCTGGCAATGTAGGACAGAAATCCTAGAATGAGTTGGGACTCAGCATCAAAGGATTCAGAAAACCTTCTCGACCAAAAGGGGAAGAGCGATATGAGACAAAATAAAGTGTCAATGGCTGAGAAATTCCAAACAGAGTCAAGAGGGTATCCTGGAGGTTATTCTTACGCATAATATAGATATCACCTTTTTAGTTAAGGTGTAATGGAGAGGCCGGAGGGACTGTCTCAAAATGTAGAGCTGTGTCCCAATAGCCATGTTTCTTAAAGATGATTGTATAATGCTACAGCTTTTGCAATGTGACTGTGTGATTATGAAAACCTTGTGTCTGATACTCCTTTTATCTACCTTATCGACAGAAGAGTAACACATATGGATTAAAAATAAATAAATAATAGGGGAAACAAATTAAAATGAATTTAGTGGATTGAAATGCTAGTTATCAATGAAAGGGAGGGGTAAGGGGTATGGCATGTATGAATTTTTTTCTGTTTTTTTATTTCTTTTTCTGAATTGATGCAAAATGTTCTAAGAAATGATCATGATGATGAATATACAACTATGTGATGATATTATGAGCTGCTGACTATATATGTAGAATAGAATGATCATATGGTAAGAATGTTTGTGTTTGTATGTTGGTATGTTTAATAAATAAAATAAATATTAACTTTGACTTACTATATTTATTTTTCAGAAACTTAAAATCTCCAGACTGTTCCTATGCCAGATAAGTCCTGAAACTTACAGGTACCAACCTCTCCAGGAATATCAATCAGTGCATCCCCCATCCCATAATGTTGACACCCCTTTTCAACATGAAGAAGTTAGAATGATCATTGCCCAAATACCCCTGAAGACTGAGAGAATGATCAAATGAACGGGAGGAGTTACAACAGAGAAGTTAGAATTTAACAAAGGATTATGACTACTGAATCATTATACAGATATGTCTTTCTAGTGTATTAGAACAGTCAGAAGGAAATACCTTAAATTTTGAAAATGTAACCCATGCTATACTTTGAAATTTGCTGTATAAGTACTTGTTAAACTGTACTTTGAAATTTATGACTTTTCTGTATATATTTCACAATAAAAAATGTTAAGAAAAAAAAACATAAGCCATAAAAAGGAATGAAATAGTGATTCATGCTACAACAGGGATGAACCCTGAAAACATTATTCCAAGGGAGGGAAGCCAGTTACAAAAGATTCCCTCCATATGATCCTAGTCATGTGAAATGTCCAGACAGGGAAATCTACAGAGATAGAAAGATCAGTGGTTGCCTAGGGCTGGTGTTTGAGAGATGGAAGGGTAAGGAGGGAATAGCTAAAAGGTACAGGATTCCTTTTGAAGTGATGAGAATGTTCTAAAATTGACTGTGGTGATGACTGTACATATCTGAATATACTAAAAGTCACGGAATTGTACATTTTAAATAGATGAATTGTATTGTATGTGAATTATACCATAATAAAGCTGTTTTTAAAAATCATTTTAAAAAAATGAGGGAGGAGTTTACACATTCCCAAGTAAACAAAAGCTGAGGGACTTGTTACCACTAGACCAGCCCCACGAGAAATGCAAAAGGCATTTCTATAAATTGAAAGGAAAAGAGACTAGGCAATAAACTGAAGTCACATGAAGAAATGAAGAAATAAAGATTTCTAGTAAAAAGCCCAACTCTACAAGTGAAATCATTGCGCTCCCACCTACATGGGACATGACATCCAGGGGTGAAAGTATCCCTGGAAACGTGGGAAATGACTTCCAGGGATGAATCCAGACCTGGCACCATGGGATCAACAATTTTATCCTGACCAAATGGGGGGAAAGAAGTGTAATTAAGAAAGTATCAGTGGCACAGAGAGTTCAACAGAGTCGAGGCTACTCTGGGGGCTGCTCTTACGCAAGCTTCAGGTAGACCTTGCTACCTATCATAACCTGCCAACCCCCAATCAGGACCATTCCAGCCAATCCTAAAGAACACTTAGGGCAATACATAAGATTCCACAAGAGTTCCATGCACTAGAGTTAACTTTCCAGAAACCTACAACCTCCAAATGGGTCCCTGGTCCAGATAAATCCTGAAACCTAGCTCAGCCTCTCCAGAACATCAGATAGTTCCCTCTTCCTACCCCATATTAGTAACAGACCCTTCCAATATCAAAATTCAGACTTGCCATAGCCCAAACACCCTTAAAGAGAGGGACGGAAAGATCAAAGATGATGGTGGAGTTATACAATGCCAAATCATTAAACTGATATCTCTTTTAGTCTCCAGTATTTTAGAGCAGCTAGAAGTAAAAACCTAAAATTGTGAAATTGTAACCCATGTTAAAGTGTGAAATATGCTCTACAACTAATTGTGGTGTTGCGCTTTGAAATTTATAGCTTTTCTGTATATATGTTATTTTTCACAAAAAAAGAAGGAAAAAAGTCGATTGTGATGATAAAAAAGTATGTAAGCCCTCTAGCCTCCTATATTCTGGAACTGCTAGAAGGAAAAATATGAAAGGATCGTATGGTAGCCCATGACAAACTCTTGCATCTGTCCTGTAACCACTTATTGAAGAGTGGTTTGAAAACTACTCCTTTCTTATTTCTTTGCTTTCTATATATGCTATACTATACAATAAAGGAAATTAAAAAAAAAGATTTCCAGTAAAGATAATGACATGGGTAAATTATAAATACCAATATATTACTAAAATTTTGATTTGTAACTCTATTTTTTATTTCTTACATGATCTAAAAGGCAAATGCATAAAATATGATGATAAATCAATGTTTATTATTAATATAAACCACTAATGGTTTATACATAAATATGGAATTTGGGACAATTTCTTAAAAGTAGGGGGACAGGGGGAAAGGAACAGTTTATCTATGTTACTGAAGTTCAGTTGGTATCAAAGCAAACAAAATTGTAGATTTGGAATGTTAAATTTAAGGCCCCATGGTAACCACAAGGAATATATCAGAGAATACGTGAACTCATAGAGACAGAAAGTAGAGTACAATTTACCCCCCGTGGGGAGGAGGGTTGGGGCGCAGGGACAAGGGGAAGTTATGCAAAACGAGTGTAGGAGTTCTATTAGGGTGAAGGGAAAGGTGTATGAATGGATGGTGGGAGGGTACTGCAGCATGATGAAAGGAATTAATCCAACTGAATGCATACTCGTGCTTGGGAAGGCTGGGATGGGAAGATCCATGTTGCATATATGTTTCCAAAATTAATTTAAAAAGAAAGAGAGAAACTAAAGAGATAATGATAATTAAATATAATAATGTTACTGGATCTAAAAATGAAGGAGAAAAGGCTCAAAAGGACATTATTAGGATAAGACAAAAATAGAATATAGAATGTAAGCTTTTATATCAAGGTTAAATTTCTTGAATTTGATAAATTCATTTCAATTGATTACATAAGTGAATATCCTTGCTAAGAAATGTACATGGAAGCATTATGTGTTCAAGGAGTATGACGTAGGCATTTGCCCTCATATGTTCAGAAACTAGATAGACAGATGCAGCGAAGGTGGCAAAATGGTAAAATTGGTGGATCTGGGAATCCAGGAAGGATGGAAGTATTTTGGAGTTCTCTGTATAGGATGTGTATAATTTTGCAACTTTTCTGTAAGCTTGAAATTATTAAAAAAAACAAAACTCCAAGAATATTTGGGGAAGAAAAAGAGTAAGGTATGGTTCCTGACTTCAAGGAGTTCCTATCTTCTAGAACACATATGCAAATAACAAGGCATAGAGATAGGAATACGATATTAGGAGAGCACAAAGGAACATTAAATGTGTAGCTGTGAGGAAACGGTATCAGGGTAGACTTCTTGGAGATGGTAACAACTGATTCTTCAAAAAGTGAGTAGGAGTTATCCTGGCAAAGAGCAGCCCACCAGAGGGAAAAGCTTGGACAAAAGTACGGGAATAAGAAACAGCATCATATATTTACAGAAACAAGAAAGAGCTGCTAGATATAGCTCGATGATGATAAAAAGCAACAACCTAGATGGGATAGGGAAAAGTGGCACAAAAGAGATAGGAAGAGGCCAAGACCTAAAGGAACTCAGACCTTATCACCTTATCCAATAGGCAAGACAGGACAGTAAGGTTTTAAGCAAAGGAATGATGTGATCAAACAGATTACTCTGAAAGCCAGGTAGAGAATGGACTTAAGGGCGGATAGGACTGGCAGCAAGAAAGCCAATTAGGAGACAGTTTTAACTGTCCTGACAAAAGATAACAAGGGCCTGAAATAAGGAAATGAAAACTGTAAAAAATCTGGAGACAATACAGACCAGGGATACATTATGCCACCAGTCTAGAAATAACATTTTTTCGGGGGGAGATGCATGGTCCAGGAAACAAACCTGGGTCTCCCGCATGGAAGGCGAACATTCTACCACTGAACCACCCGTGCACCCTGTAGAAATAACATTTTGAGAACTACAAACCTACCCTAGAGGTCAGCAAACTTTTTCTAAAGGTCAAATAGTAGTGGGTTTAAAACTCACTTCAGGTCTCTGTTGCATTTCTTCTTTTTTCTTTTTTACCTTAAAAGAATAAGGTCACAGGACAGATCTGGTCCATAGGCCAGAGGATTCCTGTTTTACACCCATAAAGAAGCGAAGATTAACCTTCCTATACGATTAATTTTCCTAAAATGCTACTTACATCATATTAGTCCCCTGCTCAGAAAATTCTCCATTCATTTTCACTGCCCATTTATCAGTCAAATTCCTTAGTCCAGCATTCACAGGTACTTATAATCTAGCTCTAAAACCTTTCCAGATTCATGGACTACACCCCTGGGTTTAGTAAATTGGCCTACTTACATTTACCTGCCTCTCCATCTTTGTGATGCTCCCCAATGTTCTTTCCTCCAGCTCTAAACCTACCCAAATACCTTGCCTTCAAAGCACAGTTCAAATCCTATCTATAAGTGATTCTAGCCCTCCTCAGAATACTTAAAAGCACTTACTTCAAATTACCTGCTATTTGCTGCCTTGAGTAATTACTTACTTCAAATAAACTGCAAATTCCTTGGGGACAGGGAACAATTTATGTTACTCTTTACAAAATGATCTAGCATGTAACAAGGGGTAAATAAAAATGAATATAGGTATATGTGAAAAAATGAAGATAGGTATATGTGTGTATATATGTTTTTTTATTTTTCTGAAGTAGCTAGATAATTGAAGCAAATGTTATTTCACCCTTACTTATATCAGTAATTGAACATTTGAATTCTATGGACACAACCCAAATGCTGTAGGAAGCACAGAATGACAATCCACAAACACATCTGTCTCTCTCCTACTCTTCACAAGTTTTAAGGGCTAGTTTCCCAGAGAAAAAATAACAAGTTGAATGTTTTCAACGATCAATATTATCAATATGGGTATATTTGGCATAATATTAAATACAGAAGGTACTAGATCAACTCAAAGTTTACTTACTTCAACTTTTATTTCACTTTTTAAAAAACACAAAATGATCTTTTATAACTTAAATTATTTTAAATTCACTCAATTCTTACACAAATGTCCTGAATTTTTTTTTTAATAATAAGTAAGTTTCTCTGACAATTTATATTTCCAAATTGCATTACTGACTTTACTCCCAGTTTAGGGAAATAAGAAAATATTTAAATTTTTAAAGAACAGAGTCTGTTTTAGTTCAGTTGTTAATAAATCCTAATTACAGAATTTTTTGAGATGGAAGCAAGCTTAAAAGATTTGTGTCATTTTGGCGAAGATAAACTGAAGAAGACTTTTCAGGTCCCAAGTATGACCTATTCCTTATTTTACTACCCAGAGAATGTTCATGAACCTATAAAAATGCCTTGACTCATGCACTCACACTGCAATGCAAACCACCAAAAACAGTTTAAAACACTTACTAAAAGGTATAGAAAACCAAAACAAAAGAAACCAAAAGATGGCTATGAAAGTGAAAAGAGACTTTAACTCTTCAAACCACTAACAAAAAAGCTTAGTTATTTAAAACCCTGAAAAGGCTACTATTTATTGATAAATTTAACATCAATACACTAGCCTGGTGATTGTAGGACAAACCCAGGTACCAGGAATTCTCATTTCTCAATTTCTGTTCTGTCTCTGGATCACTGAGTTCTCTACATTTTCCCATATGCTGAACAAGAATAGCTTAACTGACATTCTCAGTTATGAAAATCAATTAAATGTCTATGAAGTAAGTACTTTAGGATCATGAAGGGAAGCCACTGTAACTATAAAACATCATATCTGTGTAATTCAAAGCCAGTACAAACTGTAAGGATGAAAAATCCAATCAACACAACTCTATTGCGTCTTCTTAACACAGGAAATCGTCAGTGAGTCAGGAAGGTGGATGTATTTATAAGCTGGTTTAGCAACTTAAGAGAAATGAATTTCCAAAACTTTTTCTCACAAACCATGTCTCTATTCAACCCCATTATTTGCAAAGGGAAACATGACCCAATTCAGCATTCACAAGTTGGTGTGTTTATTGATAAGCCAATACCAAATGACCGAAGAACATTAGGAATCAAAAGAGAAACTTTGTTAACATAGCAGAAATGTGACTCCAGAAAATAATCCCAGAAAACCGTCGTTGCAACAAGAGCTTTATTAAAGGGGAAAATCCTTCCACTCTTACAGAAAGATCTCTAAAATGGTTTTAGACAGTGGAGAGCAACAAAATTAGCTCAAAACCTGAGCTAATTCGTGAGGTGGTGGTTCCAGCACCTGCTGGGTGCTGAGGGACTGGCTGGTCACTGGTGAGGCTGCTCGGGAAAAGTGCTGATGCCATCTCCAGCTGCCCCTTTCGTGAATGACAGCAACAATGAAAACACTGACAAAAGGGCTGGGAGGCCACCCAAAGCCTCGGCTCGGCAGGACTTCTACCCTACCCCCAACGCACAAAGCTGCAAACGCCCGGGAGGGGCCTCCGCTTCGGGATCTCGCACGCAGAGACCTGTCTCCGGTCTGATCCGTGAGAGAGCCCTCGACTCCGAGCCTTCAAGAGGAAGGGAACACCTTACAGACGAGGAGAAAATGCTGCCTCTCCCTCAACCGCCGGGGAGAAAGACTTCCTCTCGGCTCCCGGGCGTGCAGCCGCTAGAACCACTCCCGGCCGGGGGCGCCTCGGGCTGCGGGCTGGGGGAAGGGGAAGCGTGGCCCTCCCCGGACGAGGGGCCGGGGAAGCGGGACCAGGGGGCCGGCAAACCGGCCCTGCAGGGCTGGGGGTCTGCCGGCCCGCTTCCCGGGAGCCCGACGGGGAGGCACGGAGACGGGGGTCGGGGAGCGCAGGGCGCACATTCTCTCCTCCAGCCCGTCCCGGGGGAAGGAGGCGGCCGCCGGGGTGACAACTCGCGCTCTCGCACAACTCCGGGGTGAGCGTGGCGGCGGCGGGCCCCAGGCTGCCCGCGCGGGACGCCGCCCGGCCCGGGAGGTGGCGAGGCCGTCCTGCGGCCGCTCCCTCCCCACGCGGTCCGCAGCCGGCTGCCCGTGCGCGCCCCGGTCCCCGCCCGCCGCCGCGAGGCCGGGCCGCCGACCTCGGCCGGCCAGGCGCGGGGCCAGGCGGCGGCGGCAGCGGGCGGGCCGGCGCGGGGCCCTACCTGAGGCGGTGTACCAGCTCCCGGCGTGACTGGCTTCCCGGCAGACCACTCGGTTGGACATCTTGGAGCCTGTGCCGCCTATGGTGCACGAGGATGAATGAGGAGGCGGCGGCGGCGGCTGCAGGAGCGGCTCCGCGAGGGGACGAGACACCGCGGGCCCAGCCCAGGAGGAGGCGGCAGCGAGGAGGGAATCAGGCCGGCCCAGGAGGAGGAGGAAGAGGTGGTGGCGGCCCAGGAGGAGGAGGAAGAGGTGGTGGCGGCCCAGGAGGAGGAGATGGCAGCCGGGGCGACGGCAGCAACAATCCCCACAAACTGCCGGCCGCCGGAAGACGGGGCTCCGGGCGGCCTCACCGAAGCCCGGAAAGCCCTGGCCCGGGACCCCGGAGTCGCCGCCGCTGCCCAGCCGGGGCTGGTTCCGCCAAGCCGCCCCTCCAGCCCCCTCCCCTCCCCTCCCCTGACCGCCCCAGCCGCCGCCGGTGACCCCACCCCCGTGACTCCGCGCCCGCCCTCCCCCCACCCCCGCGGGGCTCCCCGCACCCACCCCCCGGGGGCAGGGCCCTCCCGCCGGCCCGCCGCCTCCCCGGCCCCGCCCCGCCCCGCTCCTCCTCCCGGCCAGGCGGCGAGGCTAACGGCGGAAACCGGACAGGCCAGGCGGCACTTGGGGTCGGGCGGCCCCGCGAGGAGGCGGCGGTGGCCGCCGCTCGGCACACACAAAAAGCCCAGGGCCGGGGCCTGAACGGGGGAAAGCAGACCCAGGAGAAGAGCCAACGCTTCCTTACTCGCCACTCTAATGGGTCCTGCCCACTGAGCATGCCCAGCAGCCGCTGCCAGCCCGCCGAGCAGTCTCAACGTGCGCTCCGCTCTCCGGGCTTTAGCAGCAGCACAAACTGCCCCCGCGAGGGCGGGGGGAGCAGAACGCAGCCGCAAGGCAAGCCCCTCTTCCTCCCCCTCTCCCCCTAATTGCTTAAATGCCGAGCACGCGGAGTGGACCGTGCAGTACCGAAACTGCTTTCCCCCAGGGATATCAGCTTTGTGGCCCCGTCATACACAGAAATCCTTTGTGGGTTCGACACCCCAAGATTTTGATTCTAGAGACGGAAGTCTAGCCAGGCCACTAAGTTCATTTGTAGAGGCAGGCACATGGTAAAGTGTGAGCCTGCAAATAGTAATTTTTGCTTCACAGGGTCACCAGTACCACCTAGTTGTCGCTTTGGCACGGTAAACATTTATATTGTTTCATGCTACATTTATGTAAGTACATATCTTAATACCCTAGGTGAAGGGTAGCATAACTAGCCTCAGTTACTCCCATCTGCAAAATGGGGATCACTATACTCAGAGTGTAGCTAGGATTACAGGGGGTAACGAAGGCAAAAGGCTGACAGGGCAGTGATACAACAAATATTATTTCCATCCCTCGCTTACATAAATCCTAGTATTCCATATAAATGTCAGAAGCATGGAATTCCTTTATAATGGTAGAAGAATCACAGCAAAGTAAGGTATCTTGGACCTCAGAGGAGGTGTTATTATGATGCAGACCATTCCAAAAACTGGGAAGAAAGTAAAAAAAAAAAAAAGTTGCAAGTCTTCAATGAAAGATTCAAGGTTAAAACTCTAGCATTGTTATATTTGGGTTTTACACTACCAGGATTCTGCTAGTTGTAAAAGACAACTAGCTGCTTAATATTAAAGTCTAGTTGTAACTGGTAGCATAATAAGGACACTTTTCCTTAGTCTATTCCCACCCCCTCTCCCACCTTTTCAGCCTTTAGGGATCAAGGCTTTTATGTGAGACCCCAGACCTTAAGCTTGGTCAATTACAATATTTCTGACTTTCACACCTTTTTCCTATACTCAAGGCCATTAAGCTAAAATCTCCACTGAATATGTATCTTTACTCAATCTTTACCCTTTACTTCATCACTTGCCATAATATTAAGATAATATGTGGGGAAAAAAATAAAAATGGATATGTGAAGTAGCCAAAGCCAATTTAGGGATAACAAAAGAATGAGGATCTTGGAGTACCAAAACTCAATGGGTGAAATGGCAAACTTTTCAATATTGTAAAGTGCAACAACAGGAAAGGAAGGCACTGCTACTGTTAAGAATTGATATGGAGATAGCTCTTTTAATTATTGCTCATTTTGTTTCTATGAGGGGGGGGATGAGATACAATGCACTGACACCTTCGTATCTCAGACCCTTCAAATTTAAAAATTGGAATTTGAGTCCTGGATCTAGAAACCTTACTTTTTCAAATCTGTTTTCTCATTTGTCAAATTCAGACAGTGGAGACAACTAACTCATAGGCTTGCTGTGATAATTATCAAATAAGGTATAGGAAAATACTTTATAAACTGTTCTTTACAATGTTGTTATTATTATCCTCTGCTCCTAATAACAATCCTAGATCTCACTCCAAATTACTGATCTAATTTAAAATTAAGCTTCCTCCTGTTTAAAATACCCAGTTAGATGTTTCTTTCCTCAAAGGATTTTTCTTACTCATCAAACTCAGCAAAGAACACAATGTCAATTGAAGTGAAAGGTTAGGGGATCGTCTTATCTTTAGAACATTCCCATTATATTCCACCATTACTCCCTGTGTCCACCGTATTCTGGCTACCTTATTCAAGGATAGACTCTGGAAAGAGAGTCTATACCCACTGCTCCTAAATTAAAATGTATCCATATAATGCAAAATACTATGTATCCCAGGAAAAGTTCGTTTGACAATACTGTACAATGCCCACATTATTATTAACAGTTTCCATTATATAACATTCTATAAACATTCATGATAGGTGGCAAGGAGGAAATCTTTATTAACAGCAGTCCTTATGAAGCACAGACTTAAAGAAATAAGAAGAGGGCGGGCCACGGTGGCTCAGCAGCCAAGAATGCTTGCCTGCCATACCAGAGGACCCGGGTTTGATTCCCAGTGCCTGCCCATGTAAAAAAAAAAAATATATATATATATATATATATAAAGAAATAAGACACTACTGGTCCCTGAACCCACCAATTGCATATATCCTCTGAAATAATATGTAGTATATTCAGTACGGTAGGCTGTACTAGCACAAGACTTGAAATGACCACAATTTCCATCAAGATGAGCCTTGTTAAATTAGGAAACATCCATATACATGAACCCATTAAAAAGAATGAAGTGGCACCTTATAATGATATGGAAAGAGCTCCAAAAGACATCAAATGGAAAAAAAAGCAAATTGAGGAACAATGTGAAGAGTATGCTACCGTATGAGTAAAACTGAATAATTCCTCTTGCACTTTCACACACATGGAATACTTAGAAGAAATCATTGGTAACAGTAATTATTTGGGTAACAGTAGTGTCTGAAGGAAAAGGGTAAACAAAAAATTTAACCTTTTTTACTGTATATCTTTGCATATCTTTTGAATTTTGTACCATACAGAAAAAATTATTTTAGATCTCTAGGCTTAATTTTTGGGATCTACATGGCAGTATTCAATAATTTTTAGGTTTTGCTTATTCACAGCTGAGAGGCTTGAGCAGACCCCTAATTCCTAAAAGCCCTATGTCAGAAAAATACTCAAGAATGATACAATTAGCTTGCCCATGCCAAAAAACAAAGAATGATACAATGTTTTGAATAAACCAAGTTTGATTAGCAGAGTCTCTTTTGCTTTCAACTAGAACTGGTGCTCTAACCTACTATCAGTCAGCTATGTCCCTTTCTTCTTTCAAAACCACACTAAGTAAACACTTACATTCCTGACACTGCTCTAAATACTTTACATATTTAATACTTTTAAAGACGAAAATTTCACTCATTTCCAATTTTCTGGAAATTTTGTATGGAAGGCTTTTTCATTTGCAGAAATAAAATAACTAAGCCAAAAGGCACAAGGTTTTTTTTTTTTTTTAAAGGTTTTTGAGTTTTTTAAAAGACGATTCTTATTAATTACCTACTCTCCCTTTTATCTATAGTGACCTATTTTCCACTGTTACACTATGTTTTTTCCTTTCCTGGTTTAAATCCCCAGATTTTTAAACAAGTGGATTCTAAGTTATAGCCACTCACTACTTTCATCTTGTGTCTCTCATATTAGGCCTCCAACTTGGTAATACCCTTTTGGAATCTAGTTCAGGGAAATACCAGGCTACAGTATTTTATGCTCTCCCTGCAACCATTCTATCATATTTCTAACAGGAAGTTGTCAATTTTAAAATCCCACTATTTTTTCTACATGAAGATGTAAACAGAAGTTCAATAGTCTTCCTATAGCCTCATCAGAATTAGATAGACTATCTCCTCACATACAAACTATTTTTCTTTCTATCTTTCAATTCAGGGTCTATATTTCCTCTAAAATATCTATTCCTGATTTAGTCTACTGGTCCTCACACCAATCCACCCACTAACATAATTCAAAAATTCATTATACTGACAGAAGACTATTCAATTTCTGTATTTGTTTACTGAACAATATCTTATCTTCCCCATTAAAATGGTCAAAGCAGAACAGCTGTTTCTGTAATATAATCACCAGTCTCACATAAAACACCTCACTTACCAAAGTACAGTAGAAACTTTCTTAACTAATTTCCATGTAACCAACTTACTGAAGTAAATGAAATTTCCCATTCTCTCAGTAAAATACACTGAATAATGCCTGCCACAGGCTGAACTCTAGATGCTAGTACACTATACTTTTTAGGAAACTCATCTATTGCTCTCTCTCCCCAGGTCCGTGTGATATTCTTAAAAAGTCCATTGTGTTCTCAAACTTATTGATACCATTTGTACTAAGTAAGGCCATAATTTAAATACTATATAAAGCAATGAAATACAAAAACTTGGTGAAAGGGAGATTCGTACAAAAATTAGGTCAAATTCTTTGGAAAGACTCAATAAAAACAGCTGTCAAATTAGGGTTAGACAGGATGACTGAAGATTAGAGAGGGAAAAAAATCATTAAAAAAATCCAGGATACTATAAATTATTTCTTAAATATCTAAGATCGTGCTCCACTATAAAAAAAATCTGAAACTGAAATTCAGAGATCATGTGTTGTAAGTGTGCTTTATGGAAAAAAAAGATGATGCTGAGAATCCATATGCAAAGAAAAGACAAATCAAGTCCTACCAAGTTAACATATATTTATATTAAGTTAAAAAATAAAAACCCGTTTACAGTATGTGTGGTTATGATTCCTACTTTGACTCACCTTTTCAACTACCAGCCAAATAAGAGGGCTTCTACAGTATATACATAAGGGACAGACTGATTTTTCTACCGAAGAAAAATTTTATCCACCTCTGAGAGGTAGCACAGCATTAAGCAAAGGGTCTACAGCAGGCTGAATTGGCCTTTCCTATCCCAAGTTACTGGCTATGTATCCTTGAACAAATTAACCAAATCTCCACTACTTCTAAAAATGAGGTATTAAACCTACCTTACGGGGATGCAAGGATTAAATGACAATCCATGTAAAGTAACTGGCATGGAGCCTAGCACATGGTGGTAAGTACTCAAGAAGCAACAGTGGACTTGCCAGCAAAAAGCATACCTATTCTCAGCCCTTACTGCAAAAGGTATCAAATTCAGTGTTTCAAAAATAATTCAGCAGAACATTAGAAGTAATGCACACTAGGCAGATTACTGCATACTTACATGTACTTCCAAAACTAAAATACCTTCTATGTGGCCCTTAACCAGAGGCATGAATCGGAATGCCTTAGAGAGCTTTTTGCCAGATGCAGAAACCCAGAATCTATTCCAAATTGAATCAGGCACTCCAGGGCGCAGGTATGTGTGTGTGTATAAATAAATAAATACATACACACATATATGAAAAGCTCCCCAAGTGGCTCTAATGTGAATTCTTAGTGAAAAACCACTGCTTAGAAGATGACTTACTAGTGCTTAAATAAAAAAGTACCCAACTAGAACGTACTCAGATGTTAAAATACAACTTTTAAAAAATTGGATGGATTAATTTATGAGGTATCCAAACTAACCAAGATAGATTTTGTGGAATTAATACTTGTAAAAACTACTATACAGGCAAAAGATCCCGATATTTCTAGGTTTTTAACTATTCAAATATACAGCTCTGCAAACGTAAAGAAAAACCATAGTAGCACATCCCCAAGTGTCTGATTCTACTGAAATAAGTTTTTCCTGTCTCAAAGAGAACTGTAAGACTTGTTAATATTAAATTCTTTCTTAATTTCTAACTTTACAAAGGGCATAACATCTTTAGTTTGAACGCTCAAGTCTGTCTTCAATGTGCTTCTAATTCAGGGTTTCTCAACTTTGAAACTAATAACATTTTGAGCTGGATAATTCTGTCTTCAGGGGATGAGGGTTGCCATATGCCCTGTACAATGCCCTGTAAAATCTACCCACTAGATGCCCGACCACACCCCATTTGTGACAACCAAAATGTCTTCAGATATCACCAAATGTCCCAAGGGACAGGAGGATGGGGAGACGGGGTGCAAAGTCACACCCAGCTGAGAACCAATGTTCCAATGAATGTTGTTTCATGACTAACCCTCTTAATTTTTATTTTCTAAGCGAATGAGTTATCTCAATTTCTTCACAGGGGTCAAAGCTGGCAGAGCCAAAAAAAAAAAAAAAAAAACTTGTTGCTGTTTTTATAGCTCAGAGAAACAGTAACATTAAGTAATTCTCACTTAGCTATCAGCCACAAATTGGTAGAACTGGGTGTGAACGTCCATTCAAGCACTTACCAGCAGTGGTCTTGAGAAAGTCACTTAACCTCTCCAAGTCTGTTTCCTCATCTGCAAAATGGGAATAATGATATCTACTTTGCAGAGTTGCTATATTACAGATAATTTAAGTAATACAGCACTATGCCTGATACACAGTAGGACTGCAATAAATGATACCTATTATTATAATATTACTACAAAGGTTGATAGCACTGGAGGATATTGTACACCTTCTGGAATGCTTAGATCAGCGCTCCAACTTACACATTAGACTCACTTGTGATGTTGTTTAAAATAAATGAAAATCCCAACTTCACCAACCTCTGATAAGGCTAGGGAAAACACTGAGAAAAACTGGCTAACAATTTTTATATTACACTTGACTTCGCTGTATTTTCACTGTTATAAAACTCTGCAGCATCCTAAGACACAATTAAGAAGCTATTCATGAAAACAATTTACCATGTAAAATATCTGTCATACAGAACAAAAACTACTTTAAAATATTGACATTTTAACATTTTATTTGGAAGGTCATTTTAAAAACAAAGTTAAAGACAATCTGAGAAAAAATTGCACAGAATATGCTCATTAAATAAGTGTGGTGATTAAATCAAAATCAGGGAAATGTGTTTTCTTCTGCAACTCCAGAAATAAATTCTGTGGTCCTCACGATTCTTATACTTCCAAAAAGGGGAAAAATCACGGCAATTAAAACTGCCTCTTAATCATGTAAATCTACAGTAGCAACCAAATTTTTCTGTTCTTCCCAATAAATCAGTTTCGATCTTCAAACTGTGCCTTGTTTTTTAAAAGATATGATGCTAGAAATTCAATGGGATTTGGTGGTCTGTAAAGGAAAAGAAATCCAAAGTTTAGAAACTCATATTCTAGATGTGTTAATTTAAATGCATTGCTACATAAGGCAGACACATCTTTTTAAGTTTAATTTTCATTTTACAATCAAAGGCCATTTTAGCAAATATTATGGTAAATGAAACAGGCAAGCAAGTTAGCTAACAATACTGTTAAAAGAAATAAATTTCTGTATGACTTAAACCTGGTTATGACATCAGTTCTAAAACACAATTTTCAAATACATATTGACAATGGGATAATGATAACCCCAGGGGCAATAATGACTTGAAGGTATCCCAAGAGAGGCTTCTGGGTGCTGTCAGTGTTCAGGTCCTTGATCTGGGTCCAGGTTACTTGAGTATGTTTAGTTTGTGAAAGCTCACCAATCTGTATCTAGGATTCATGTAATTTTCAGTATCTATATTATCTTTCAATCAAAGTACAGAAAACAATATGTAGTTACAAAGGCTGTAGTATCGCCAAAACACATAGATGACCCTCCAGGTGGCAAGTAAGTTTTGCTATGTTTCTTCTTAAAAAGCCACTTCTATCTTTTTTCAAATAATTTAAATCAATAATAATTCTAATACTACCATACAACATACATGAGAAGTGAAACATGTTAACAAAATTAAGATGTCATCTCATATTTACCATTTTTATATAAATCACTCTTGATTAAAAAAGTCTTAAGGATGAAAAATTGGGGAAAATATCTATTTTTAAACTCTATTTTGAAGAGGCATATTAAAAATTGATTTACAATGACCTCAAACATTCCCTTAGCACATTGCACAATCCTCTGAGCTGCCTCCATGTAGACAACATTTTTCACTTAATATTTAGGATTAACTTGATGAATTATTTTTCCAGAACTCTTTACTTAAAATTGCATTTGCTAAATAGCATGCTATGCAAAACCCTCTTTGCTTTTTTCTCGTTCACTATTTAAATTAACGCATTAGCCTTCTTTATAGGTAAAAAGAAAAAACAGAATCAAGATGTTAACAATAGATGCCCATATTTTAATGGTCAGTAGTAGAACCAGGAATCATAAATCCTATTTTCTAAATGTAACAACAAAAATAAATATTTATTGTTGCTTATTCTTCCAATTTTTACATAAATGAATACACATATTCTAAACCAATAACTCACTCTTATTTTAAAATAAGACATAACCATCAGCATCATCTTTATCTAATCATGTCAGTTTGCTACAGTGCTCATTATTATCCTTTAAATAAAATATAGGTACCTAATAAATGTTGACGATCTAACTTACAAAACAGTATTTCTTGTTGGATTACCTGATACAAAAAGATTATGGGTGAGAATTATTAGGGAACAACATGTAAGGAAAAGAAATAACTTTAACCTTACAGAAATGTAAATTAAAACAACTTGGCAAAAAAGTTTATGACATTCAATGTTGTTGAGGCTATCATGTCATTGGAAGTATTTTAAGGACAAACTTTTAGACAGAAATATATGTCAAGCACCATAAAAATAGTCAGGTCCTTTGAAGTAATAAATCAATCTTTGGGAATTTATTGTTAAAACGTAATTAAACAAAGGTAAAATTTAAGGCTCGAAAGTAGATAAAATGCCTGGAGACCTATGATAACATGAAATTGTACCTAAATGTTCAACAATGGGAAACGACTAAGAAAACTGTCATATTATTATAATTTGGATTACAATTGCAAAGATAATAAGAGAAATGCATGAAAAGTTTTATAAAAACTTTTAAAAAAAAAAAAAAGACACAAAATTCCATGGATGTCATGATTACAAATCTTTACAAATATGTCTGTGATCTAAGATGTAAAGAAATGAAAATGTCTGAACTGTGACATTATAGCTGACATCTTAAAAAAAAATCTTAGAAGTCATTATTTATACAGTAAAAAATAACAACATAGAACTAATTGGGTTTCAAATAGGAAAATATGAATTTTGCTTTCACCACTGCAGAAACTATTATCTTACCTCTCCTTTGCAAGCACGGCAAGTCCCTGTAATAAGATAGGCACAACTGTCTGATCCAGGTAGGCACGAGTTGGTAAAGACTGGAGGTCCACCTTTTGTTTTGATGACTTTTCTGCATTAATCTTCTCGTTTTCTACTATCCTCTAGTAAATTCAAAAAACAATACATGAATATTCCAAATTCGGATTATTTTAACTGTTAAACAAAACTAAAGGAAAGACGATACTAACTGAGAAGGCAAGTCAAGAAGTAGAACGCTGGTATAAACTTCTCAGCCAAAATCACATGTTCCGACTCATCTGTAAATTTCCTTCAAGCTTCTTCTCTCCTCAGTCACCATAATATCACATTCTTCAAAAATTTCCAGATCCTACTTTTTTCTCCCTTTCCTTCTGTCTCTTTGCAAGTAAACACATGCCCTTTTTCCTTTTCATGAGAATTCCTTTTTGGGTTGTGTCCCAAACAACATGGACATGATATTAAACAACAGTGAATCACCTAGTAAGAAAGTTGATCCTATTTCAATTCTTTCTCGCATATAACATCACTGATAAAGTCTCATTTTGGAGCTAATATACCCTTAATACCTTTGTAACACTTGTTAAACTCCCTTCTCAACAGAGCAGGATTCCTGCTCATAGCCCTCCTGTCAACAGAATCCAACTAAAATGTATTAACAGTGCTTATATTTATTGATATTATTTTTGTGGTTACTTCCTATTCATCACAATGACACTGCTCTTCCATCTTTGTGTCTTCTCTTAAAACAGATGCATCCAAAAAAACAGACGCATCCAGAATTTTACAAAATGAATAGATAAAAAGAAAAAGTGGTTTAAGTAAATAATACCATGAATGATTAGGAAAAGATCATTAATGTGATCATTGAGTTAATTTTAGGAAACAATGATTTATACCCTCTACTCTTAAGCATCCCAAAATTTGGGGCCTTTCACATAGATTTATCTGATGCCCAAAGCATCAAAAACTACATTAATGAAAAATTTTGCCTTCTTGTGAAAATCTACTATTTTAGAAATTTAGAAAGAAGTGGCTACATGAAAGACACTATTCTTCTTAATAGTATTAATAAACAGTATTCTTAAGAACACTTTCATTTAATTGAACTTTTATTTCAATCATACTCAAGCTGGATATAAGAGCCAACAAAGAAAAAATTTTTTTCTAGACTAGTTTTATTTTGTAAAAAGATAAAATTTTAAATCACATACCTACAATATACATACTAGGGTTTCCAAGGATACTTCCCAAAACTATGTTAGATAACTACTAGTAATGGCCATGATTTTTCCATCTAATTTTGGAAATTAACTAGAAAAGAATACTTCTATTCTACTTACTTAATTTACAAAACTATTTATTTAGCCCTGGATTGAGAAATTTATTGTTCATCAGTAATTTCAACAAACAGATAAAGCCCACAGAGCACTCATTTCTGAAATTCTAATTAAGACCTTGTACAATTCACCTTTTTATTGCAGAAGACTATTCAATTTAATATTTCTGAAGGTTGTCACATCGTTTTGAATGTATTCTATCTCTAGATCAAAATTCACTGTGTTCAAAACTTCACCTTGATCACAATTAATGAAAAGAGGCAAACTTCAAAATACCAGAAGGTATTTCCTAAAACCAGTCCTGATTTCCTGTCATACTTGTATACAACAAAAAGTAGTCCATTACATGATACTCTAGTATCTCCAATAAGAATGTCTAAGCAATTCCTACAGATCCTACATTTATAATTTATAATAAACTCCTTAACCAAATACTCTGATTTATTTTATTTAAACGTTTACAGAATGCCTAACCCATGCCAGTTGTCATGCTTAATTTTACTTAAGTCAAAATCCTAAGTATTTTAATCTAAAAAATTACATATCCAAACTATTGCAAACAAAAAAGAATGAGCTGATAACAGTGTAGAACAGTGATGACAAAAAAGGGAAAAAATGAAGTGAGTCCCATGAACATCTCAGATTACTGCTTCCTGCCTGCAGAACTGTAGGATGCAGAGCAGCAAGACAGAACCCAATGAGCCTAACAGTATCCCTGATTTGAGATGACAGAGATGATAGGGAGACTAAGACAACTAAAATTTGCAAGGCAAAGTACAAGGAGGAGAGGGCTGTGTGGGGAAAAGACACTTGCACAAAGAGAGATCAATAAGACTGCATTCCAGTCTTCAGATAAGTAGTTATTAGTGCGTGAGTGAGGGAGTTACCGAGACCACCTGAAAGGAGCAGGCAGAACAATCCCTGGGACTCACACAAGGTCAGGAATAGTTTGTGTCCCCTCCACCAAGAAAAGAAAGACCTCAAGAGCATGGAGTGTCAGGCAGAATACAGTTATCCCTTTCCCAACACAACCTTCCCCATTGTAATTTCAATATATCACATGTCAGCACAAGAAATTAAAAGGAAATTCTAGGGGAGTTTTGAAGAAGCCTCAGATAATATGTGAAGGCCAGCAGATGACACAGAAAAAGTTTAGAAAATCAGAAATACATAAAATATATATACAGTTTTATATAATATCAACTTATTTTATGCTTTAATACCAATAAGGTACTGTAAGCACCCCATAAAATAAAAAGAAAAAATTCAGACTTCTTTTCTGGTACAAAGGAAGGGCCAAAAAAATTTTTGCAGGTTTTCTGTATTGCAGGAGTGCTGCACCAGTAACCCCTGCAATGTGTAAAGGATAACTGTACTCAAGAAGAGGAAATTAAGTTTAAACTAAAGGCTTCTCTGATCCCACCTAAAACATCTTAAAAACAAGTCTCAAGGTTCTAAGTGTATTGTTTGTTTTCTTAAATTAAAAAAAAAAAAACACAAGTCTCAAAAGGATCAAACTGAGTCCAAAAAAGTTAGCTATGTCCCAAAAACAAAGCTGAAGAATATTTGAAGGAATACAAAAATGTCCACCCTACAAGGAAAAATTCACAATGCCTGGCATCCAATAAAAATTTACCAGACAGGCAAAGAAGCAAACACTCCTCATAAAGAGGGAAAAAAAATCAATTTACAGAAACAGTATCAGAAATTATAAAGATAGGATAGATAAGGCTATTAAAAAGGTGATTATGAATATATTCCATATGTTTAAGAAGATAAGAGAAGTATGAATATATTAATCTAATAAAACATTTGAAAATATTTCAGAAATGACTGGAAATTTTTACAAATATGATGAAAAATCTCAGTCCACAAATCTAAGAAATTCAATGAATCATAGGCACAAAGAAACATAAAGAAAACTACACCAAAACACATTATTATCCAATTACTTGAAACCAATAATGAAAAGAAAATCTTCAAAGCAGCAGGAGAAAAGCTATTACTTCAGAGAAGCAAGGGTGAGAACAGTGCCAGTCAGAAGACAGTGGGGTGACAGCTATTCCCATCAAAAACAGGTCTTTCAAAAGTGAAGCCAAATGACTTTTGCATTCAAATGCTGACAAAATGCATCACCTGCAGACCTGCACTATGTGACATGTTAAAGGAAGACTTTAAGGTGGAAGGAAAATGATACTATATGGAAATCTGGATCATTTAAAGCAAAAATTAAAAAAATGAATTGTGGGATTTATAACATATGTAAAAGTAAAATATATGCCAACAATAGTACAAAGGCTAGGAAATGGAAAATGGAAAAATACTGCTGTACAGTTCTTACACTATACATAAAAAGTTATGATACCACTTAAAGGTAAATTATGATAAGTTACAAATGGATACTAAAAGCCTCAGTGCTCTTAAAAAAGAAAAGACATAATTAACAAGCAAATAAAGGAGATAAAATGAAGTGATAAAAAAAAAAGAATGAGCCTCAGAGTAGTAGTTCCCAGATTTGCAGTAATCACAAACTAAAATATTAAAATATGATGAAGGTGCTATCACAGGATTAACTTTTTTATTTTGCCAAGTTAAGACTTGAATAACATAATTGCTATTTTACTCTCTCCACTAATTCATAAAACAATGAGCATTTTGGGCAGGCCATGGTGGCTCACAGGCAGAGTTCTCACCTGCCATGCCCAGAGACCTGGGTTCAATTCCCAGTGCCTGCCCATGCAAAAAAAGAGCATTTTAAAACTAAAATGGGGAGTTTATACTTAAATTGTAGAGTTTCTATTTGGGAAAAGTTTTGCTACTGGATGGTGGGATGGTAGTACAACATTATGAACATTAATGAGCAAAACTGAATTATATAGTTGAATGTGTTTAAAGGAGAACTTTTAAGTTGTATATATTTTACTAGAACAAATATTTCTGAAAAATTCCATAGTACTATACATACAGTGAACCCAGAAGTAAACTATGGACTACAGTTACTAGTACAATTGTAAAAATGTTTTTTCATGAATTGTAACTAAAGTACCACACTAAGGAAAGGTGTTAATAGGATGGTATATGGGAACTCAGTATTTTATGCAACATTTTCCTATAAACCTACAATTCTCTTAAAAAAAAAAAAACTATAAAAGCAGGAAGGCCAATCCCCAAATAACAAAAACAGATGTTTGTTTAGTATTATCAAAATCTCACTCCACTATCTTACTTTTCCTCATTTCTCCACAGACCAATGCAAATTGGTCTGAGGGTTTCGGAAATAGCATTTGGATATCACGGCTCTAGAGTATCATGACTCTGTCCTCATATACAATCATCATCAAGAAAAGACTCTGCTGACACCTAAAATGAAGTCTCTTAAATGACTAGAACAAAAAGTGGTGCATATTCACCACTTTATGATTCAGTAGAGGAGTTCAAGTTAAAACGTACTATAAAAACACAGACTATCTTCAGACTACTGATATCAAACCAATAAAATTTACTAGCAATTTTATAAGCACAGGGTAGCCATTCTACATGAAGTCTTAAGAGTTGGTCAAGATCAGCAAAACAACTTAATCCTATCTCAAGCCTACCTGCCTGGATTGAAACAGTTCACCACTCACTTCCTGGTATCACAGACAAGCTTCTCCCGAGCATTTAAGGCTGAATATACACACAAATTACTTAGAACTGTGTCTGACACATAGTAAAAGAGCTGAAGAATTGTTTACAGCTGTTATCATTATTCTGTACGTAAATGCTCCTGCCTTCAGGTATCAAACTTAATCGTCTTTAACGTCCTTTCTTTTTTAAATAAAACATACAGACCCTCTACTCCAGAAAGCCTCTATATTCCTAACTAATTCCACCAAGTTTGGGCTTGCTTATTTGTTTCAGCATCTATTCACTCATTTATAAAGTACCTTCTATTTTTACACAACAACCTCTTCCAACATACGTTAAGAAAAAAAAAAGTACACCCCTTTGGATGTACTCTCAATTCAGGCTGAACCACTTAGGACAAATACAGTATCTGTTGTGTGTGTTATCGCTTCCAATGACACCTACTACTGAATCCTACAAAGAAATAAACACTGATTAAATGCGGACTTCACCCGCACACTTTTCGCTGCAAAGACCAATGGATGTCTTCGTTTCGAGATGTGCAGTTTTTGCAGCGCTATCCCAACAACTGTTCTCACAGCCACAAAGAAAACGATTCTGACAGTCTCCTTGAGTATCGTGTTTCTTAGCCTCACTTTCAAAAGGCCAGTCTCGTGGCTCAAAACTAATTGTCTTTTCTACATACCACGAAGTAGAAGTACCGCTAGTAAAACACACTACACACAACTGGAGGCTGTTTACATCACGATGATAAACTTTTCTTTCGTGCACAGCAAGCCTAGTGAAAAGGGATCCCAAGTTGTCTTCAGCTCGGAAGAGACGCACAAATGCGGTACAGGGACTGGACGACTTACCTCGACGTTGTCTGTGAGGCCGTACTCAGAGTGGGGATTTTCTGCAACCTAGAAAACAAACCACGGGTCACAGATTCTCGCTGCATCCCTGCACACCGCCACCCTGGACCCAGAGCCTCCCGGTACCTGCGTCTGTCCCTCCAGCACCTGCTCTGGTTCCATGGCGGACTCAGCAGGTCACAGTCCCAGGATACCAGTCTTGGAAAAGAAGGAGAACCACGCGTTACCCGGGAGATTTCATCACCAGGACGCCGGGATGGAGTCGGACCCTGCCCCGACCCCGCCCCTCACCCCAACCTGGGCGCCGGGGCACCCGGAGAAGGAGAGAAAGGTGCGAGAGCCCAAGGCTGGGTGCGCGCACCAGGTCCGCCAGGGTGCGGTAGTCCCAAGTGTGTAGGACGACGGGGAGAGGGAGAGGACGGCCGCTCACCCGCGCGCAAGCCGCCCGTTCCTGAGAGCCCTGCGCCGCGCCACCAACTCCCAGCGCGCACCGCTTCGGCCGTAAGTGACGGCTGTCGCACGACCGCGGCGCCTGCGCAGAGCTCCCCGGCAGACTAGGGCGGGGAGGGAGGGTGGCAGGCTGGCGGCTGTGCGGCGCTCGGCGGGCCCCTGCGAGCGCGGTCCGAGGCCTGGCTCCTGCGCGGAACCTCCCTCACGCTGCCCGTCCGGGCGAGGGCAAGCCCAGCCGCGCGCCTCGTGACCAGCCCGGCTGGCAGGCGTTCGGCGCCCCCAGCGCCCAGAGCTCCCTCAAAGCTTCTGCCTGCCCATTTTTTCGCGGTACCAAACTCGCTGATTCTTACTAGACAATCGCAGGCCCAAGCTGAACCTTCTACGGAAGAATGTCAGTTTTACGCGCGAGCCAAAGATGCAGGGTTTTTGAGGGTTTCGTAGTAAGTGTTTATTCAAGCCCTTAAATTTGCGAATATGCTGTGTCAGTGCCACCTTACCTTTGTAGGGAGAAGCGCAGTTACTAACGCAATTTGGCCTTCCAAACTTTGACCACCTTAAAACCTAGTAATTCTGAAGGAGAGCATTATAATCCTCTCAGCATGCGAGGGAATACACGGAGACACAGAGGGTAATTTGCCTCCACACAATTTGTAAATAGCAAATAGGGTCTGGTAAATCGGATTGTTTGAATTCCAATAAATTCCATTTGTTTTAACGTAAATGTAGGTGATACATCCATTAAAATTTTGCCTTTGACTCAATAACCTCATTTATAGTTGCACTTTGTAATAAAAGAATTTGAACATTTCACATCAAATATTTGGAGAATAAGTTGTGGCACAGAAATAGGATGTAATATAAGCTATCAAAATGAAAATAACTCATACAGAAAAATTTATAACACTAAATTGCTTTTAAAAAGTAGAATACAATTTTATTTTGTTACTCTGCAAAAACTGCATGTATGTAGATCTAAAGTAAATGTAGATTTTTCTAGGAGGTCAAATTGGGGGTAGGTTTTCAAGTTTTATTTTATAATATATATTTGACTATTAGTAAGTATTATGACGTGAGGTACAAACATACACATATGGCACTGAGGATTTTTCATGTAAGACTGATGCAAAAAGGGTGCATATGTACAGTATATATTAATTGGCTAGTAAATGTATTATTAATTCAAATTAAGATTAAGTACTTTTCAGGAGTGAAAAATAAAGGCGTATATCACCAGAGACTAATTGGAAAAACTTAGAATAGTTATGTTCATTGTCATATTATTATATGTCCTTACATTTCCCATAGTAGACACTCAATAACTGTTTTCAATTCCAGGAAGTGAGAGCTACTAATCAACATTTCCTAAGTACTGATAGTTTTTGTAAACTTGGGAAGCTAGACTCTGAGCTCCTTTGGGGTTGGCTCCATGTCATATTTTTATACTTCATAGAGTGCCTGGTACATCATAAGTGTACAGTAAATATGTATTTTTCGGTTCATATTCAAATTAGATATTAATGTGTATACTGATACCACTAAAACAAACAAAATAAGACAATATAAACATGTTTACTGAAAGAAGCAGCACAGAACAATTATCTCTTAGCGAGGTTTCTTTCAGTCTAGAGAAGAGTATTACTATCATTTTTAAAAAGCTTCACTGAAACCATGTGCAAGCAGTGGAGAAATGAACAAAAAAATGACATAGAAATAATGTAAAAGAATTAGCAAGAAAGTAATAGGAAATATAAAGTTAATTGAAGATACTACAAAATGCTGAGTTTCAATATGAAATTTAAGATTCTAAAGAAGATGGTCTTAGATAACCATGATTATGATAGAAATTCACAATAATAGGTACTGTCTAAAGAAAAGAATGAGAACATAATTCTTATTTGGTCTTGTAGTGCCAAACTGTTCAGAACTCCTCTCATCTGCTTCCTGTGTGTCCTTCTTTTATAGTCCTTACCTCATTCAGCTTTATAAACAAAATTAGATTTTGAATTCTACAAAGGCAAGGAAGGGCCTCATTAGGATTTGTTTGTTTCTCACATTCAATAGTTATTTCTTGAAGTGAATTTATAGAGAAAGCAAGCACTTGCACGAAAATACTACTCTCTGGACTGTCTCTCTTGGTTTTTAGGAAGATACTAGTTGGAGAATCATAAAGCTAAACTACTATGCTTGACCCACTTGACCCACTTTTTTGGCCTTCATGCAGATTCCATTGATAAAACATCAACCTATTAGACAAGCAATACCTATTTATGCATAATACAATATTTGTAGTGAAAAACACTTGCTTTGAGATCATAAGACATTAAAACCTAGTTCCTTCACTTGCTTGTCATGTATAATTAAACAAATAGTTTAACTCTTTGAAATAGTTTAACTCTTTAATTAGCATGAAAGATCTAAAGAGCCAAGGATCGTTGTCTAGATTCCTTGACCTTCATATTCCCAGTGCCCTGAGCAAATATTCCATAAATATTTGTTAAATGAAGGAATCAAAGAAGGTAGGGAGGGAGAGCAAGAAGTGACACTTCAGAGTTTATAACTATCCCTCCAAAAACGAAGGCTGGCTGATTTTTCTGTGGTTGGCTTTGCCCCTAAAACAAGAATAAATAAATAAATAGTAAAATTAGGATAAAATTCTTACTTGTTAGGGAGGATCAGATGAGAGAAGTTAAATGAAACAGCTTTATAAACTGGGAGGTTATATAACTTTAAGTGGAACTCATTCTGTTTTTTTCTACTTGTCAAATGGGGTTTTCTTTAGATTTTACTCCCAAAATGATTTTCAGTTTTGAAATGTGCTGAATTTATGTTTTATGTTTCCCTTTTGGAATCCAAAATCAGTCATTATCACATAAATTTATGTTTATAAATAGGTCATTGGTTTAATGATAGTCATAATACATTAATTTGACATCCTTGAACCTTAAGATGCCCAGAGCCATTCCAAGTTAATTTATATTGTAATCATTTCTCTTTTTAAAGACAAACTCAGGAAGCAAAATGAAATTGGTAATTATGCCACCTAATTTTCATGCAAAATTGTTGTTTAAAATGTTGAACTCTATATATAATATTTGGAGCAAAATGCAATGATAGAGTGGATTGTGGGAAGATGGTAGAGTAAGAAGCTCCAGAATCAACCCCTTCATGAAAACAACTGTTGAACTGTCAGGAACTATCTTAATCCCTTATTTTGGAACCCTGGACTCTAGGAAACGCTTACAGCATCCAGGCAGGAGCTGGTCAAAGGGGCTGATAAATTACAATGGTGAATTTCATCTTCATGTAGCAGCTACCCTAATCATCCTCCAACACTGTGACAGACAGCTGCAGGGACTGCAGCCCAGGTTCCTAGTTCATCTTGATCGTGCCAGGGTGCACTATAAGAAATAGACCTCCAATATCCGGGTGTGTATGTGATCACTGCTTTTGATGAGCTGCTTATATCTAAGGGGCTACACTCAGAGTGACTATTGTTACAAGCTCCCTCAGGCAAGAGCATTAGAACGGTTTTAAAGAAGTAATTCTGTTGTTTTTTCTTATTTATATTTTCTCTTCCCTTTCCTGATTTGGGAGAAAAAATTAGTTTGGAAAAGTCACAAACTGACAGTTTCAGCCTTAGACAAGGTAAAAAAACAAAAACAAAACTAATAATCCCAGAGGAGTGGGAGAATTCGATTTCCAGTGTTACAGCACATAATATTCATAATATCCAGTTGTAAACAAAAACTTACAAAACACAGAAACTAGAAAATATAGCCTATTCAGGGACAACAAAAATGGCAGAAACTATCATTGAAGAGGCTCATACATTGAAACTATTATTCAAAGACATTAAATCAACTGTCTTAAATCTGTCCAATGAGCTCAAGGAATCCAAATTCTTAAAAAAAAAAACCCTAAAATTTCTTCCATGAACTTCTCTGAACTAGAACAAATGTATGAAACTATTACAAGGAGTTAACAATAAAGTGGTATATGGGGGGGGGGGGATACACCTATTGAAGCTACAGTCAATAGTTAACAGTTATATCCTAATATTTTGTCATCAACAATAACAAATGTATCACACTAATGACAGGGATCAGTGATGGAGGGTGTTTTCATTTGAAAGCTCCCAGAATACAATATACCTGAAACTGAATGGTTTTTTGTTTATCTGTTTGTTTGTGTTTTTGCATGGGCAGGCACCAGGAATCAAGCCCAGGTCTCTGGCAGAGCAGGTGAGAACTCCGCCTGCTGAGCCACCATGGCCTGCCCTCAGAATGGCTTTTTAAAAGGGGAATTTATTAATTTGGAAGTTTACGGTTCTAAGACTGTGAAAGTGTCCATTAAGGCAAGGCTATGAAAATGTCCAATCTAAGGCATCCAGGGAAAGATACCTCTGTTCAAGAAGGCCGATGATATTCAGGGTTTCTCTCTCAACTGGAAAGGTACATGACGAACATGGGGGTGTCTGCTAGCTTTCTCTCCAGGCTTCTTGGTTCATGAAGCTTCCCTGGGGGCGTTTTCCTTCTTCATCTCCAAGGGTCTCTGGCTGTGTGGGCTCTAAAGCTTTTTCCAAGATAGTTTCCTCTTAAAGGGCTCCAGTAAGCAACCCCACCTAGAATGGGTGGATGCACATCTCCATGGAGATCATCTAATCAAAAGTTATTACCTACAGTTGGGTGGGTTATATCTCCATGGAAACAATAAAAAAGATTCCACCCAGCAATATTGAATGAGGATTAAAGGACATGGCTCTTCTGGGGTACACAATAGATTCAAACCAGCACAGGGGGATGAGGGGGATGAGATGTTTTGGGTTTTCTCTCTCTCTCTCTTTTTTTTTGGTGTGATGAAAATGTACTAAAATTGATTGTGGTGATGAATGTACAAAACTATATGATGATACTGTGGGTCATTGATTTGTATACTTTGGATGGATTATATGCTGTGTGAATGTATCCCAGTTAAATTGCATTTAAAAAGAAAAACACTAAAAAAAATAGGAAAATACTGTCTGGGCAATATGAAAAGTTAGAAAATATAAAGAGGAACCCAATTTTTGAGGTGAAAAGTATGACATTGAAATGAAAAAAATTACAGGAAGGAATCAGTAGCAAATTTGAACAGGCAGAAGAAAGGATGAGTGAACCTGAAGACAAGACAATTGAAAGTGAGAGCAAAAGGAAAAACAAAAAAGAATGAAGAATTACTTACAATGGCTCAAGAAGAAATAGAAAATCTCAATGGCCTTATAACAAGTAAAAGATTCAATATGTAATAATAATAAAAAAATACCAGCAAACAAAAGCCCAGGGCTAAAAGTCTTCATTGCTGATTTCTACAAACATCTAAAGAAGATTTAACAACAATCATCCTCAAATTCTTACAAAAAAAAATAGAAGAGGTGTGTATTAGTTTGCAATCTGCCAGAATGCCATATACCAGAAATGGAACAGCTTTTAAAAAGGGAATTTAATAAGTTCTAAGGAAGTGAAAGTGTCGAAATTAAGGCATCAAGAGGTCACCTTCACTCAAGAAAGACCAATTGGTCTATAACACCTCTGTCAGATGTGGCCTCTCTCTCCAGCCAACACAACAAGCAAACTCATGACCCTCCCCCTGCATACGTGGGACATGACTCCCAGGGGTGCGGATCTTCCTGGCAACGTGGGACAGAAATCCCAGAATGAGCTGAGACTCAGCATCAAGGGGTTGAGAAAACCTTCTTGACCAAAAGGGGGAAGAGTGAAATGAGACAAAATAAACTGTCAATGGCTGAGAGATTCCAAATAGAGTCAAGAGGTTATCCTGGAGGTTATTCTTACGCATTAAGTAGACATCACCTTGTTAGTTAAGATGTAATGGAGAGGCTGGAGGGAACTGCCTGAAAATGTAGAGCTGTGTTCCAATAGCCATAGTTCTTGAAGATGATTGAATAATGATATAGCTTTCACAGTGTGACTGTGTGATTGTGAATACTTTGTGTCTGATGCTCCTTTTATCTACCTTGTCAACAGACGAGTAAAATATATGGAATAAAAATAAATAATAGGGGGAACAAATGTTAAAATAAATTTAGTTTGAAATGCTAGTGATCAATGAAAGGGATGGGTAAGGGATATGGTATGTATAAATTTTCTTCTGTTTTCTTTTTATTTCTTTTTCTGAATAGATGCAAATGTTCTAAGAAATGATCATGATGATGAATATGCAACTATGTGATGATATTGTGAATTACTGGTTATATATGTAGAATGCAGTGATCAAAAGTTAAGAATGTTTGCATTTCTTTACTGTTTTTTTTGGTATTATAAAAAATTTAAAAATTAAGCTAAATAAATAGAACACCTCTGTCAGCTGGGAAATCACATGGCTGGCATCTGCTGGTCCCTTGCTCCTGGGCTCTGTTTCTTCCAGTATCTGCTCCTGTGGGGCTTCCTCACTTTGCTTCTTCTTGGCTTCCCTTTGCTCTTAATATCTTGCATAACATCTCTTGCAACATCTGCTGGGCTCTAAGCATCTCCAAACATCCATGTCTCTATTCTCCAAATGATGGCATCTGTGTCAGCTCTGCTCTTGCCAAAATATTTCCTCTTTTAAAGGACTCCAATAAACTAATCAAGACCCACCTGGAATGAATAGAGTCACATCTCCATCTAATCAAAAGATCACACCCACAATTGGGCATGCCACATCTCCATGGAAATAATCTAATCAAAATATTCCAAACTATGGTGTGGGATCAGGATTAAAAGAAACAGCTACCTCCACAAGATTGGATCAGGATTAAAACATGGTTTTTCTAGGGTACATAATACTTTCAAACCAGCACAAGACAGAAATGCTTCCTAACTCATTCCAAGAGGCCAGCATTACCCTGATTCCAAAGCAGACTAATATCCCTTATAAATAAAGATGCAAAAATTCTCAACAAAATATTGGCAAGACAAATCCAACATTGTATTGAAAGGAGTATACACCATAACTAAATGGATTTATCATAGTAATGCAAGTATGGTTCAACATAAGAAAATCAATGTAATATGCTACATAAAAAGAAAGGAGTTAAAAATCACATGATCATTTCAATTAATGCAGAAAAGGCATATGGCAAAAACTAACATCTTTTCATTATAAAAATGCTCAAAAAAATAGAAATGAAAGGAAACTTCCTCACTGTATAAAACCCATAGCAAATATCATGCTTAATGTTGAAAAACTGAAAGTTTTCACCCAAAGATTAGAAACAAAATGAGGATACCTGCTGTCACTGCTGTTAATCAGTATTGCATGGGAAGTTTTAGACAAAGCAGTCCAGGAGGAGGAAGAAATAAAAGCCATCTAAGTTGGAAAGAAGGAGGGAAATTATCTCTATTCATAGATGACATGAAAATGTATATAGAAAATCCCAAGGAATACACAAGAAAGCTAGTAGAACTAATAGACACATTCATCAGAGTTGCACAATACAAGATAAACACAGAAAAGTCAGTTGAGTTTCTGTATACCAGTAATGAACAATCTGAAAAGGACATCAATAAAACAATTCCACTTACAATCACTTCCAAAAAATAAAAATAACCAGGAATAAATTTAACCATGGAGAGGAAAGACTTGTATACTGACAACTACAAATTGCTTCTACAGAAATTAAAGAAGACCTAAATAAATGGAAAGGTATCCCATGTTCATGAACTGGAAGGCTTAATATTGTCAAGATGTCAATACTATCTAAGGTGACCTACAAATTCAATGCCATCCCTATCAAAATTCCAACAGCCTTCATTGCAGATATCGGAAAGCTGATCCTCAAATTCATATGGAATTACAAGGGGGTCCCAAGAGCAAATCAATCTTGAAAATTAGTACAGTTGGAAGATTCATACTTCCTAATTTCAACACTTACTACGAACCTACAGTAATTAAAACAGTGTGGTAGTGGAATAACGATAGACATCTAGATCAGTGGAATAGGATTGAGAGTAAAACCTCACATTTGTGATCTGTTGGTTGTTGACAAGGACACCAAGTCTTTTCAGTAGGGAAATAATAGCCTTTTCAACAAATGATGGGTCCTGGGAGAACTGCAAAACCATGTTCATAAGAATGAATTTGGACCCCTATCTCTCACCATATTCAAAAATTAATTCAAAATGGAAGGATGACCTAAAATATAAAAGCTAATAATATAAAACTCGTACAATAAATCATAAGTAAATATCTTCAGGACGTTAGATTAAGCAGCGGATTTTAGATTTTACACCAGAAGCACAAATAACAAAAGAAAAAAATAGCTAAATTGTATTTCATCAAAATTAAAAACTTGTGCATCAAAGACTTCTTCATGAGCTATGTTCAAAAGAAAACCATCAGCACTACCACAGCAACAGCAGAGGTAAGTAATAGGGTGAGGGACAAGAGTGAAGAGGAGGTTTAGATTTCCTGTTTGGTGAGGGTGTGTTTATTGGTTTTCTGTCTCTGGGGAACAGTGAAATTATCTAAAATTGAGAATGTTGAGGGACTGTGGACTTTGGGCCTTCTACATGATGCTCAGTAAATGCAGGTGGCTGAAAGATTCACTAATGGAGAAGTAGATTGGCAAACAGTGGTGTATACTTATGAGCAAAGGTTGTGCTGCTACAAAAAGGAACAAAGTCGTGAGGCATGCAACGATGTAAATGAACATGTGGGACATTTGGTGAGACAAAATAAGCCAGAAACAAAAGAACAAAAATGGTATGGTCACCTTTAGAAAATGTTTATAAGAAAACAGGGGCCGAGAGTGTAAGCTTTTAGAGCAGACACATTAAGTCTGGAGTGGTGATTAATATTTCTGGATTCTGAGAGG
Source organism: Tamandua tetradactyla (assembly GCF_023851605.1). Classification (NCBI taxonomy): domain Eukaryota; kingdom Metazoa; phylum Chordata; class Mammalia; order Pilosa; family Myrmecophagidae; genus Tamandua; species Tamandua tetradactyla. The sequence goes on from NC_135343.1 coordinate 77,347,143, forward strand.
CTGTTTTATGTTTATATTTAGAGATAAGAACAAAGCCAAACAGGCTGGGGTTAAAGCAATTCAGAACACAGGGGTAAGGAAGACAGTGTCTATGTTTTAAAGCCACACATACTCTTTGAGGCCAATGGAAGAAAGGTTTATTTGATCTGGAACTGAAATTTTCTGTAGTGCTTAATCTAATTCAACCTATCTGTATAGCTCATCTGAATAATTGAAGCACAGGGAGCACAGAATAAGAAAGAGGTCCTTTAATTCTGTATAGCTTAATGTAAGGCCTGGATACATCCTAGAGTATACTAAGCAGATAATCAAAAAGTATTGGCAAAGTCCCTTGAGGGATGGGAGGAAGAATATGGAACTATTAAGCTTTACCATCAGGGAATCCCCTGATTCTGTGTCAAACTTTAGGGACAACCAAATCAATAGGCCATGCCATCAATCATGAGGCCTACTCTTGTGAAGCTTATGTAGGTAGCAGAGAAGCTTAGATTACCTATAGGCATATCTAGAAGTTACTTCTGTAGGACCTCTGTTGTTGCTCAGATGTGGCCTCAGTCTCTCTAAGCCCAACTCTGCAAGTAAAATCATTGCCCTCCTCCCTATGTGGGACACGACATCCAGGGGTGAAAGTCTCCCTGATGACGTGAGTGATGACTCCGAGGGATGAATTCAGACCTGGCGCCATGGGATTAACAATTCCATTCTGACCAAAAGGGGAAAAAGAAGTGTAACTAATAAAGTATCAGTGGCAGAGAGAGTTCAAATAGAGTCAAAAGGCTACTCTGTAGGTTGCTATTATGCAAGCTTCAGGTAGACCTTGCTACCTATCATAACCTGCCAACCCATAACCAGGATCATTCATGAAACATGAAATGAGTGCTGATAAATGCTACAACATGGATGAATCTTGAAGATAGGAAATAAACTGAATACAAAATGACAAATATTGTATGACTCATATGAAATACTTAGAATAAGCAAATTCATTGAGACAGAAGACAGAATATGGTTACCAGATGCGGCGGGGGTGGAGGGAGGAATGGTGAGTTAATGCTTAATGGGTATGAGTTTCTGTTTGAGACAATGACTATATTCTAGAAATAGATATTGATGAGTTACACAATATTGTTGCTGTACTTGATGTCACAAAATCATTTACCTAAAAATGGCAAAAATTATTTTTATGTTATTTTATGTAGTTTACTACAATTTAAAAAAAATGTAAAAGTACCACCTGACAGGATGCAATGAGTAGAACACAGCATCATTTCCAAGAGATTACTGCCAAAGATCCTGAGCCAGTTTGAAATTAGCCATGCTCTTTAACATTCATTCAATATTGTTGAGTGGGATCTTTTCAAGTTGTTTCCATGGATATGTTGGCGTTTTCATGGAGACGGTCTCCACCCATTCAAGGTGGGTTGCTTACTAGAGCCCTTTAAGAGGGAACCATTTTGGAAAAAGCTTCAGAGCCAACATGAGACCCCAGACATTTGGAGATGCAGAAAGAAAACACCTCCAGGGAACTGTTTGATGCCAGAAGCCAAAAGAGCAGCAGATGGCAGCCATGCGCCCTCCCAGCTGACAGAGGTGTTCCAGACCCACTGGCCTTTCTTGAATCAAGCTATCTTTCCCTGGATGCCTTAGATTGGACATTGTCATAGCCTTAGAACTGTAAACTTGCAAATTAATAAATTCTCTTTTTAAAAGGCATTCCATATCTAGTATATTGCTTTCCAGCAGCTTTAACACATTAATACAGATCCCAACTTGAATCTATTCAGAAAAACCCAAATTGAAAACATCCACGAAATATCTGACCTTTAGTATTCAAATGTGGCAAAGTCAAGAAAGTCATGAAAAAACTGAAGAACCGATCCAGATTGAAGGAAACAAAACAGATATGACAATTAGTGTGATGCATAATGCTGAAATGGCTCTTATTGCTATGGAACACTTTGTTTGAACAATTGGCAGACCTTAAATGGGCTTTGAGGACTTGATGGTAGAAATGCATAAAAGTTCATTGCCTAACTTTGATGGATATATTGTTGTTGTGTAGGAGTATTATTGATTGAATCATATCCCCCACAAGGACATATTCATTTCCTAACCCCTAATCATTTGGATGTGAACCAATTTATAAATAAGATCTTTGAAGATGGTATTAGCTAATGAGTCTAAAATAAATCATGGTGGGCCTTAGTTCGTTATGACATGATTCTGTATAAGCAGAGGAAACTTAGACAATCAGGAGGAGGCAGAAGGGGGAGATAGGTAGGGAGGGAGAGAACCATGTGACAGAGGCAGAGATTGAATTGTGGGTTGCCAGCCAGACACTGGAATACTACAGATTTCAGAGAAAGCATGGCCCTGCTAACGCACTGATTTTCAATTTTTAGCCTCCAAAACTGTAAGACAATAAATTCGTGTTCTTTAAAGCCAGCTAGATCTGTGGTACTTTGTTATAGCAGCTCTGGCAAACTTAGACAAGGAAAATGGCCTTTTTTGTTGGAAATACACAAAGCATTTGAGGGTGAGGAGACTGCATGTCAGATTCTTAATTGGTTCAAAAGAAAAAAGTTCTTTACACTGTTCTTGCAACCCTCTGTAAGTTTCAGATTATTTAAAAATAAAAAGAAATTGTTAATAAAGAAAAGAGTCATAATAAAAATGAATCCAAAGATAATGCATTCATATATGGGGGAAGTGCAGAAAAAAATTTTAATGTAGAAGTTCAACTATGCTCAGGTACCCTATGAAGTGATTTACTTATTCTACCACACAATACTCTAATACTCTCGTAAAGTAAGTGTGATTATCTCCATTAAAAAAGATGATAAAAATAAAATCAGAGAACTTGTTACATAACTAATCAGATGGCAAGTCAGAATTTCAACCCAAGTCCATCAAATTGTAAAGTTCCTACTCCTTTCTGTGAGTAAATGGAAAACAGAGGTATCAGTATGCTTTTGGTTTCCAGTAATAGAAATCCCAACTTATTAAACAATAAAGTAAATTTATTGCCTAAAATAACTGAAAAGCCAGTGGAGGTATGCACCGGATAACATGCAATCATGGTTCTTGTACTGTTTCTCTGCAATTTTCTTACCTCTATCACTCCTGAATATATCACCTTCATACTCACACTACTTTTCTCATGGCTGTGAGATTATTGCCAGAAGTAATTAAGACTAAATGTTTTGGGTTTTTTTTACATTCAGTGTGAAAATCCATGGACCAGAAGGCTGAACTTTGCACATTTTATGTAGAGCTTATAATAAAAGAGATAAACTAAACAGAATTTTGGCTTTGACACAGAAGTTCCACTTCTAGGGCTTTATTCCACTGAAATACAAAAATATGCAAGGATATAAGGACATTTACTGTATGATCTTCTAGATTGCCATTCAAAGGCATTCATTTTAAATTCCACATTAACTGACTCTGCGTATACTTCCATAACATCATAGCTTCAAAAATCAAGTTGAACAGGTCAGGTAACTATATTATTATCTACCACTATTTCAAAACTGTGAACTCAGATCACAACCACTTTCATTAAAGTATCAAATCCTCTGTAAACTGGAGACTCTCAAGCTAGTGACTCATACCTTTGTTTTGTTTTAGCTTTTGAAATAGCGTCTCCTAGCCAATAGATTTTGTGTGTGTGTGTGTGTGGCATGGGCAGGCTCTGGGAATCGAACCTGAGTCTCCAATTTAGCAGGCAAGAATTCTTGTCCCTGAGCCACCGTTGCACCACCAATAGCCAATAGATTTTTACATAAAAATTCACAATTCTGGTTTCTCTTCAAAAATTAGAAAAACCTGGCAATGATAGGTTCCTCTTTCCAGAAAGGCAAAAATCAGCAGGTGCTAAGTCAAAGCTGTCCATTTAATTGGGGGATGCTACTCTCCAGTTTTTCATGGTCTCCATCATTCAAGATGAATGAATATTATGTGCCACAATGTGCCACAATTCAGTAAAAATTGCTACTTCACAATCGTTTCTACTCATTAACACATCCAGAAGACAATGATCTAATTGTTACTCAACTACTCTCATATTTTACACATGCCTTTCCTTTTAAATTTTTTATTGTATTTTTATGTAGAACAATGCCTTTTAATTTTTTTCTCTGTTTTACATTTTCTGCCTTTTTTAAAATCAGTCTTCTCTCTCAGCTCTAAGTGTGCCATTTTATTTTACTTTTTTTTTTAATTGAAAAGAGGTCCTCAATATCCCTCATTGGTCCCGTGATGTTTATGTGTCAATCCGGCTAAACTATAGTACCTGGTTATTTAATTATGCACTAATCCAGATGTTGCCATGAAAATATGTGTGTTGTAGTTGTGGTTAACACAAGGGTCAGTTGATTTTAAGGAGATTACCCTCAATGATGTGGTTGGGCTCATCTGACTAGCTGAAGGCCTTCAGAGAAAAAACAGGTTTCCTGGAGGAAGGAAATTCTTCCTCAATACTGCAGCATCAGCTCCTGCCGGAGTTTCCAGCCTGCTAGCCTACCCTACAAATTTCGATTTGCCAGCCCCCATAATTATACAATAATACGCATATACATAATTATGCCAGAGGGGAAACTAGAGCAAGCTACTCAAGGCCAGAAGTAAAGAACCTGTTGACAGTTGACAGATTACCAGGATCTTACACAAACATCGTCTCCCTGCAGCTTGCTTATTAATCAACTGTTGCCTGCCCATGGACACTCCTCCCTGGCTAACCCACCATACACTCCCTCAGTCCCCACTTTCCCTCACTCCCTCTTCCCTTAAACGGCCATCTAAGCTGCTTCCACAGCCCAGCTTTATTAAGAAAAAACCCCATTCAGTGCTGCTTTGCATGCATTCTGCTCTTGCTCAATAAAATATATATTATTATTTTAACAGCAATAAATAAATAAATTCTATAACGCCCCCTCTCTCTATATAAATTTTCTGGAGAATTCTGAGTAATATAGGTCCCTACTTCAAAAAGCCTGGCATCATTCAAACTAAAGGTTTAACAAGTTCCTTAGAAAACACGTAGGACTGATACATCAAAAAAATATATTTTTGGTAGTAGCCACTTTGGTAAATAAATCAATAGGTTAAAGTGATAAAGTGACTGTATGTTCTGGATTAGTTAGCACAGTATTCAGTTCCATTTTTTCTGGTGAAACTGGCCCAGATTCCATTCAAGATTAAGTGTTCTGAAAGTTCTTACCATCTAAAATTTAGGAGGCCATCACACTGCAAGTTAAATAGCTAAGAAGGTTAGCCTCTTCAGTTATGGAGATTATAAGGCCACTGTGATGTCAAGGCACTATTTGACTTGAGACATATTTAGGAAACAGTTAATTAAAAAAATCGCTCTAAAACTGGGATATAATTCCAAGGAGCAAAAGATCTGCATACACAGTATTGAAGATTGAGATGCCAGTAGATTATGAAATGTGGAATGGTAATGCAGTATATAGAGGCAAAAAAAAAAAAAAACCCTAATATTTGTTGAGCCTTATTATGTTGCAGGTACTGTGCTAGAGGATTAAGGTGCATTATTTAATTTTCTCATTTACATCATGTAACACACATTTTACAGAGTAGCTGACAACTAAAGGGACTTGCTCCATATCATACAAGTAATAGATGACAGAATCACAGTACTAACCCCAGTCTTGGTGACTCTCCCATATTTTTACCATACAAAACAAATGGCAGATGGATACATAAAAAAACCAACCAAACAAACAAAAAAAACCACAAGCAATATTACATACACTGGATAGCAGACACTCAACAATTTGGAGGCCAGAGGCCAAAAAACTATCACCTGGATGCTTAGAAATCAAAGAACACTCCAGGTCCAGAGGCTAATGCTATATTTACTTAATAAATTAGTAAAATATAAACAGACCATGTAAAAAATATTTTTTGCTTGAAAGCATAGGTTTTAGGTCAAGTAACAGCCTCTTAGAGCCTCAGTATCCTTATTTTTAAATAAGGAAATAATCCTGCTTACATCAAATACTGTGGATTGAATGAGACAGTGATAAATTAATTTGTTTAGCCTAGAATATGGGCTTAATAAATGTTAGCTAGTTTATATTTGTAGTGTTAATTGGTGGGATATTTGGCTCTATACAATCCCATTTGATCATATTCACTTTCAAAATGGCAATATTATTTATAAAACCCACTAATGAAATACCATCACTTCTATCCATTCCCATACATTTAAGTTCAACCTTATTTGGTAACAATTCATCCATCCCTAGCTTCTGTGTATCTCTAGTTTCCCTATATTCTACATTATAAGCCTTTGAGTTTATCTTTACTAGGATCATATTATTGAACATATACATTGTCTATTCTTTGGTGTTTGGTTTCTTTCCCTCAGCATTATGTCCTCAAGATTCATCCACGTTGTCATATGCTTCAGGACATCATTTCATTTAACTGCTGCATAATATTCCATTGTACGTATATTCCACATTTTGTTTATTCACTCATCTGTTGATGGGCACTGGGATTGTTTCCATCTTTTAGCAACTGTGAATAATAACGTTCTGAATATCACTGTACAAATAAATATCTGTTCACGTCCCGACTTTCAGCTCTTCTGGGTATATACTGAGTAGTGGTATTGCCAGGTCATAGAGCAGCTCGATATTCAGTTTGCTGAGGTGCTGCCAAAATATTTTCCACAGAGGTAATACCATATACATTCCCACCCGCAGTGAATAAATGTTCCAATTTCTCCACATCCTCTTCAATATTTGTAGTTTCCTGTTTCTTTAATACTTCACACCTATAACAATGACGATGATCACGATCCAATTCCACAAAATGTCCTCGTAGCAATATTCAGGCCAGCACTTGCCCAACCAGACAAACGGGGCACTACCATCTGACCAAGTTGACACGTGAACCTGACCATGACAGCATGGTACTGACACAAAGATAGTCGTATTGACCAATGGAATCAAATCAAATCTGAATATTGCTACGAGGACATTTTGTGGAATTGGATCGTGATCATCGTCATTCTTATAGGTGTGAAGTAATATCTCACTGTAGTCTTGATCTGCATTTCCCTTATACCTAATGAAGATGAACATCTCTTCATGTGTTTTTTAGCCATTTGTATTTGCTCTTCAAAAAATGTCTATTCAGATCTTTTACTATTTTGTAATCGGGTTTTTTATTTTGTTGTTGAGTTCTATGATTTCTTTCTGTATACGAGACATCAAACCTTTATACATGTTTTCCAAATATTTTCTCCCATCAAGTTGGCTGCCTCTTCATCTTTTTTGACAAAGTCCTTTGAGGCACAGAAGCATTTGACTTTGAGGAATTCCATTTATCTATTTTTTCTTTCATTGCTAGTGCCTTAGATGCAAAGTTTAAGAAGCTACCTCCTATTACTAGGTCTTGAAGAAATTTTATGGCACTGGTTCTTTTTTTAGGTCTTTGATCCACTTTGAGCTAATTTTTGCATAGGTGTAAGGCTGGGGTCCTCTTTCATTCTTTTGGCTATTGATATCCAGTTTTCCCATGCCCATTTATTGAAAAGACTGTTCTGTCCCAGTTGAGGATTTGAGTGCCTTGTCAAAGATCAATTGACCTAGATTTGGTGGCCAATCCCTGCACTCTCGATTTGATTCCATTGGTCAATACGACTATCTTTGTGTCAGTACCATGCTATCATGGTCAGGTTCACGTGTCAACTTGGTCAGATGGTAGTGCCCCGTTTGTCTGGTTGGGCAAGTGCTGGCCTGAATATTGCTACGAGGACATTTTGTGGAATTGGATCGTGATCATGTCAGCTGCATCCGCAGCTGATTGCAGTGGTGGTCAGCCGAGGGGAGTGTCTTCTGCAGTGAGTGATGCTTAGTCTAACGCTGGAGGGTTTTGGGTGAGGATTCAGAGGAGAACGTCTCCCTTCCTGCTTTGGCTGGGAGGCCTTACCTGTGGACTTCATCCAGACCCTTCATCGGAGTCGTCAGCTTTGCAGCCCTGCTACAGATTTTGGACTGTACGTTCCCATGGTTACCTGAGAGAGTTTTATAAATTTTATATATACGGATATTTCCTGCTGATTCTGTTTCTCTAGAGAACTCTGGCTAATACAGCTTGGTACTGGGAGTGGTTCTTAAGAAACAGAATCTTAAAATGGGTTTTTTAAGACTGATTTTCAAGTCTGATTGGACTCAAAGGCACTAAGGACACTAATTTCCATAATCAGAATGATACTGCCAATCCATGGGGTGATTTGGCAAAAGAGGTAGTCAAAATATCACCATTTGATTCTTCTAATGCTTCACTGGTACAAAGCCAGGATCTGGGGGATAATGTTTTTGACACCTTTATGGAGTTTTGTGGAAATAGGAGGTATAGAGATGTTGGCTGGTTGTCGTTAGATACATTAATGAGTGAAAGGGATGGGCTTAAGGCTTCAAATGAGAAGCTTACACACCGTCTGACAGATGCAAAAGTTTCTATGAGTGTTCTGAAGGAAAATTTTATTTCGTGTAGCCATAGACTTGAGATCTCCAAAAATCAGACTCAGAATCTTATTGTTTGAGTAGCAACTTGACAACATAAATTGAAATCTCAACTTTGCATGGTATCTGCTGTTAAAGTGAGGGCATTGATTGGAAAGGGGTGGGAACCTGAAAAATGGGATGATGACATATGGATTGATAATGATGTCGGTGGAGAGGTTGAAACTCTAGGGCATGTAGAATCTTCTCTAGATAACCCTGTAATAGTCTGCTTTGAGGACACAGCCGCCCCACCTCCAGCCTGCCCTGAGGAGTTGACCACCCAACCTCCACCTGAAGAGATTAGCCCAAGAGTGATTAATCATTTTTCACTAAATGAAATTGCAGATGAATGCCCTCAAGGAAATGACTGGGAAGATACTTCTCATTCTTTTCATGAACCACCCCCATCACCCCTCATTTCTTCCAGACCTATAAATAACTAGCTACACTAAAGTCCCAACAGGCCCCAAAAGGTGAGGTACAAAGTATCACACATGAGGAAGTACATTATACTCCAAAAGAACTGTGTGAGTTTTCCAATTTATATAGACAAAAATCAGGGGAATATGTGTGGCAATGGACTTAAAGGGTATGAAATAATGGTGAGAGGAATATAAAGCTGAATCAGGCTGAATTTATTGATATGGGCCCACTAAGCAGAGATTCTGCACTCAGTGTTATAGCACGAGGGGTTAGAAAAGGCATTAAGAGTTTGTTTGAATGATTGGCTGAAATATGGATCAAAAGGTGGCCAACATTGCCTGAGGTTGAATGCCAGAACTGACCTGGTATAATGTAGATAAGGGGATCCAGAGGCTTAGAGAGATTGGAATGTTAGAGTGCATTTATCATGCAAAGCCTGCTCTTACACCCCGAAATGTTACACCTTTTACCAGAACTGTGAGAAATAAATTTTTGAGACTAGCTCCATCATCCCTGAAGAGCTCTGTAGTTGCACTTCTCTGTAGGTCAGATATTACAGTGGGAAGTGCTGTCACTGAGCTGGAATCCTTAAACACAATGTTGATGACCAGATCCCAAGTTGGCAGAAGCCAGGTGGCAGCACCTGGAAAAGCCAAAAACAAGGTGGATGTGGCTATCATAATAGACAGCAGACTCAAAACAAGAGTCAAAATAATCTGACTCTCAGAGACTTGAGGCATTGGCCAGTAAATCATGGGGTACCTAGAAATACAATAGATGGGCAGTCTACTAAGTTTTCATTTGAGCTGTATAAACAAAAGAGTTCTAGGTCAAGTGAACAGAAGTCTAACTTGAATTACAAAAACAGAGAGTCACATCCCCTTAATCAACTTCCAGACTTGAGACAGTTTATAGACCCAGAGCCCCTTGAATGAGGGGGAGACTAGGTCCCTTTGGGGGAGGATGCTGTTACATTGCACAAATTCATACCGTTAGTCTTCCTACAAGCCTTCCTTAAGGAGACCGACGGCCCTTTACCAGGATAACTGCATTGGGGAAAAGGAAAAGATCAGATAGTTTGGGGATTATTAGAATCTGGTTCAGAAGTGACAAGAATTCAAGGGGACCCAAAATGTCACTCTCATCCACCATAGAGGTCAGGTGATCAATAGAGTTTTAGCTCAGGTCCGTCTCACAGTGGGTCCAGTGGGCCTCTGGAACCATTCTCTAGTTATTTCCCCAGTTCCAGTATGCGTATTGGAAAAGACATACTAAGAAACTGGCAGAATCCCCACATTGGCTCTCTAACTCATGGAGTAAGGGCTATTATGGTAGAAAAGGCCAGGTAGAAGCTGCTAGAACTACTCCTACCTAGCAAAATAGTAAATCAGAAGCAATAACAGATTCCTGGAGGGATTGCAGAGATTACTGCCACTCTTAAGGACTTGAAGGATGCAGGGGTGGTGATTCCCACCACATCCTCATTCACCTCTCCTATTTGGCCTGTGCAGGAAACAGATGGGTCTTCGAGGATGACAGTGGATTATCGTAAGCTCAACCAGGTGGTAACTCCAATTGCAGCTGCTGTTCTGAATGTGGTATCATTGCTTGAGCAAATCAATACATCTCCCTGGTAACTGGTATGCTGCTATTGATCTGGCAAATGCTTTTTCTCAATAGCTGTTAGTAGGTACCACTAGAAACAGTTTGCTTTCAGCTGGCAGTGTCAGCAATATACTTTCACTGTCCTACCTCAGGAGTATATCAACTCTCCAGCCCTATGTCATAATCTTCCCCAAAGGCAACTTGAGTGTTTCTCCCTCCCACAAGACATCACACTGGTCCATTATATTGATGATATCATGTTGATTGGACCTAAAGAGCAAGAAGTTGCAACTACTCTAGACTTATTGGTAAGGCATTTGCATGTCAGAGGAAGGGAGATAAATCCAACAAAAATACAGGGGCCTTCCACCTCAGTGAAATTTCTAGGTGTCTAGTGGTGTGGGGCATGTCGAGATATCCCTTCTAAAGTGAAGGAGAAATTGCTACATCTGGCTCTGCCTACCTAAAAAGAGGCACAACATCTAGTTTGTCACTTCGGATTTTGGCGACAACATATTCCTCATTTAGGTGTGCTACTCCGACCCTTTTATTGAGTGACCAGAAAAAACTGCTAATTTTGAGTGGGGACCTGAACAAGAGGAGGCTCTGCAACAGGTCCAGGCTGCTGTACAAACTGCTCTGCCACTTGGACCATATAATCCAGCAGATCCAATGGTGCTGGATGTGTCAGTGGCAAATAGAGATGCTGTTTGGAACCTTTGGCAGGTCTCTATAGGAGAATCACAATGCAGACCCTTAGGATTTTGGAGCAAAGCCTTACCATCTGCTGCAGATAACTACTTTCCTTTCGAAAAACAGCTTTTGGCCTGTTACTGGGCCTTTGTAGAAACTGAATGCTTAACCATGGGCCACCAAATACCATGAGACCTGAGTTGCTGATCATGAGCTGGGTGTTGTCTGACCCACAAAGCCATAAAATTGGATGTGCGCAGCAGCATTCCATCATAAAATGGAAATGGTATATATGAGATAGGGCCAGAGCAGGTCTTGAAGGCATGAGTAAGTTACATGAAGAAGTGGCCCAAATGCCATTGGTCTCCACTCCTATCACATTACCTTCTCTTTCCCAGACCAGAGCTATGGCATCTTGGGGAGTTCCTAACAGTGAATTGACTGAGGAAGAGAAAAATTGGGCCTGATTTACAGATGGTTCAGCATGATATGCAGGTACCACCTGAAAGTGGACAGCTGCACACTACAACCCCTTTCCAAGATGTCCCTGAAGGACAATGGTGAGGGCAAATCCTCCCAGTGGGCAAAACTTTGAGAAGTGCACCTGGTTGTTCATTTTGATTGGAAGGAGAACTGGCCAGAGATGCATTTGTACACTGACTTATGGGCTGTTGCTAATGGTTTGGCTGGATGGTCAGGGACTTGGAAAGACAGTAATTGGAAAATTGTGACAAAGGGGTCCGGGGAAGAGGTATTTTGATAGACCTTTCTGAGTGGTCTAAAACATGAAGATATTTGTGTCCCATGTGAATGCACACAAAGAGGGTGACTTCAGCATAGGGAGGTTTTAATAATCAAGTGGATAAGATGACCCATTCTGTGGATACCAGTCAGCCTCTTTCCCCAGCAACTCCTGTCATTGCCCAATGGGCTCATAAATAAAGTGGTCATGGTGGCAGGGATGGAGGTTATGCATGGGATCAGCAACAGGGACTTCCACTCACCAAGGCTGGCCTGGCTACAGGCACTGCTGAGTGCCCAATCTGCCAGCAGCAGAGACCTATGCTCAGCACCTGATATGGCACCATTCCCCAAGGTGACCAGCCGGCTACATGGTGGTAGGTTGATTATTTTGGGCCACTCCCTTCATGGAATGGGCAGCAATTTTTTTCTAACTGAAATAGGCATATACCCTGGATATGGGTTTACTTTCCTTGCATGCAATGCTTCTGTCAAAACTACCATCCATGGGCTTACAGAATGCCTTATCCATCTTCATGGTATTCCTCACAGCATTGCTTCTTACCAAGGAACACACTTCATAGCAAATGAAATGCAAGAATGGACACATGCTCATGGAATTCTCTGGTTTTACCATGTTCCCCATCATCCAGAGGCAGCTGGAGTGATATAATGGTGGAATGGCCTTCTGAAAACTCAATTACAGTGGCAATACCTTGCAGGGCTGTGGTGATGTTCTCCAGGAGGCTGTTATGCTCTGAATCAGTGTCCACTGTATGGTGCTGTTTATCCCATAGCCAGAATCCATGGGTACCGGTATTAAGGGGTGGAAATGGAAGTGGCACCACTCACTATTACCCCTAGTGATTCACTAGGAAAATTTTTGCTTCCTGTCCCTGTGACCTTGAGCTCTGGTGGTTTACAGCTTTTAGTTCCAGAAGAGGGAGCGCTGCCACCAGGAGAAACAACCATTCCATTCCATTGAACTGGAATCTAAGGCTGCCACCTGGTCACTTTTGGCTACTTATGCCTCTGGATCAACAAGCCAAGAAGAGGATTGCTTTACTGGCTGGGGTGTTTGGCCCTGACTATCAAGGGAAAATAGGACCGCAATTACACAATGGAGGTGAAGAAGAATTTTCCTGAAATATAGGAGATCACTTAGGGTGTTTTTTAGTATTACCATGTCCTGTGATTAAAATCAATGGAAAACTGCAAGAACCCAACACAGGCAGGACTACCAATGGCTCTGAAACTTCAGGAATGAAGGTTTGTGTCACCCCACCAGACAAAGTACCACAGCCACCTGAAGTGCTTGCTGAGGGTAAAGGGAACATGGAATGGGTAGTGGAAGAAGGTAGTGATAAATATGAACTATGACCATGTGCTCAGTTGCAGAAACGAGGACTGTATTTAAGTTATAAGATATCAAGTTTAAGAATGAATATTGGAGGACTTCCGGAGAAGATGGCGGCTTAGTGAGACGCGCGGGTCTTAGTTCCTCCTCCAGAAAAGCAACTAAAGAAACAGAAACAATACGAAACAGCTCCCGGAGTCACGACGGAGACCAAGAAGACAGCGTACCCCATTCTGGAACAGCTGAACGGGCGGGGAGAATCTGCTGCGGTGAGCTACCCGAGGGGCGCGCGTTTTCCCGGCTGGGGCGGCTGGCGACTGGGGTCCCCTCCACGCACGTGGCTCACCGGCCTGACTGGGAACGTTGGATAGCGGGGCCCTCCCGTCACGCTTGGCGTTTCGGGCCAGCTGGGCAATTGGGACCGGCGCTCTCCCAAGCCGCGGCGGCCAGCGACGCCCACCTCCACGCGCGGTTTCCCGGGCCGACTGCGGTGCAGACAGACGAGCGCCACGAGCGCCACCTACTGGGCAGGAAAAGAAAAACCGAGCCCAGAGATTTTACAGAAAAAGCTTTCAACCAGCTGTGTAACACACCCAGGGAAATCTGATCAAATGCCCAGACACCAGCAGAAAATAATGGATGACGCTCGGAAAATTGAAGATATGGCCCAGTCAAAGGAACAAACCAATAGTTCAAATGAGATACAGGAGCTGAGACAACTAATGCTGAATATACGAACAGAAATGGAAATATTCTTCAAAAACCAAATCAATAAATTGAGGGAGGACATGAAGAAGACATGGGCTGAACAAAAAGAAGAAATAGAAAATCTGAAAAAACAAATCACAGAACTTATGGGAGTGAAGGACAAAGAAGAAAAAATGGAAAAAACAATGGATACCTACAATGGTAGATCTAAAGAGGCAGAAGCTACAATTAGTGAACTGGAGGATGGAACATCTGAATTCCAAAAAGAAACAGAAACTATAGGGAAAAGAATGGAAAAACTTGAGCAGGGGATCAGGGAACTGAATGACAATATGAAGCGCACAAATATACGTGTTGTGGGTGTCCCAGAAGGAGAAGAGAAGGGAAAAGGAGGAGAAAAACTAATGGAAGAAATTATCACTGAAAATTTCCCAACTCTTATGAAAGACCTAAATTTACAGATCCAAGAAGTGCAGCGCACCCCAAAGAAAATAGACCCAAATAGGCGTTCTCCAAGACACTTACTAGTTAGGATGTCAGAGGTCAAAGAGAGAGAGAGGATCTTGAAAGCAGCAAGAGAAAAACAATCTGTCACATACAAGGGAAACCCAATAAGACTATGTGTAGATTTCTCAGCAGAAACCATGGAAGCTAGAAGACAGTGGGATGATATATTTAAATTACTAAAAGAGAAAAACTGCCAACCAAGACTCCTATATCCAGCAAAATTGTCCTTCAAAAATGAAGGAGAAATTAAAACATTTATAGACAAAAAGTCACTGAGAGAATTTGTGACCAAGAGACCAGCTCTGCAAGAAATACTAAAGGGAGCACTAGAGTCAGATACGAAAAGACAGAAGAGAGAGGTATGGAGTAAAGTGTAGAAAGAAGGAAAATCAGATATGATATATATAATACAAAAGCCAAAATGGTAGAGGAAAATATTATCCAAACAGTAATAATACTAAAAGTTAATGAACTGAATTTCCCAATCAAAAGACATAGAATGGCAGAATGGATTACGACCCAGCAATACCACTGCTAAGTATCTACTCAAGGGACTTAAGGGCAAAGACACAGATGGACATTTGCACACCAGTGTTTATAGCAGCATTATCTACAATTGCAAAGAGATGGAAACAGCCAAAATGTTCATCAACAGACGAGTGGCTAAACAAACTGTGGCGTATACCTACGATGGAATATTATGCAGCTTTAAGACAGACTAAATTTATGAAGCATGTAATAACATGGATGGACCTAGAGAACATTATGCTGAGTGAGTCTAGCCCAAAACTAAAGGACAAATACTGTAAGGTCCCACTGATGTGAACCGACATTTGAGAATCAGCTTGGAATATATCATTGGTAACAGAGACCAGCAGGAGTTAGAAACAGGGTAAGATAATGGGTAATTGGAGCTGAAGGGATACAGACTGTGCAACAGGACTAGATACAAAAACTCAAAAATGGACAGCACAATAATACCTAAGTGTAATGTAACTATGTTGGAACACTGAATGAAGCTGCACCTGAAATATGGTTTTTTGTTTGTTTGTTTGTGTGTTTGTATCTTTTGTTTTTGTTTTTTTTCTTTTTCCTTTATATATATATATATATTATTAGTATTATTATTTTAATTCTCTTCTCTATATTAACATTCTATATTTTTTTCTGCTGTTTTGCTAGTTCTTTTCCTAAATCGATGCAAATGTACTAAGAAATGATGATCATACATCTATGTGATGATACTAAGAATTACTGAGTGCATTTGTAGAATGGAATGATTTCTAAATGTTGTGTTAATTTCTTTTCTTTTTTTGATTAATAAAAAAATTAAACAAAAAAAAAAAAAAAAAAAAAAAAAAGAATGAATATTACCCAAGGACTTGCATCCTATTCTGGAGAGATTTAATGCATTTCTGGTTGTATGCAGGACAACTGAGTATTGTTAGATGAGGGAAAAAAATGTGTCTTTTATTGTTTTCTATTTAGTGATTAAATATGGTTTAAGGTGATGTATATAGCTGCCAAGTTGATAGGGGTGGACTGTCATGGTCAGGTTCATGTATCAACTTGGCCAGGTGGTGTTGCCCATTTGTCTGGTTGGGCAAGTGCTGGCCTGTCTGTTGCTATGCGGACATTTCATGAAATTGGGTCATGGTCACGTCGGCTGCATCCACAGCTGATTGCAGTGTGGTCAGCAAAAGGGAGTGTCTTCTGCAGTGAGTGACGCTTGGTCTAATTGCTGGAGGACTTTTGGAGAGGATTCAGAGGAGACAGTCTCTCCTCCTGCTTTGGCCAGCAGGCCACTCCTGTGGAGTTCATCCAGACCTTTCATCAGAGTCGTCAGCTTTGCAGCCTGCCCTATGGATTTTGGACTCTACTTTCCCATGGTTAAGTGAGACACTTTTAAACATTTTGTATCTATGGATATTTCCTGATGATTCTGCTTCTCTAGAGAACCCTAACTAATACACATGCTGTTTAGACAACGGTGGTTTTACAATAAGCTTTAAAATCTGGAAGTTTTAGTCCTCCAACTTCGTTCTTCTTTTTTAGGATTTTTTTTTTTTAACTATTTGAGGTCTCTTTTCCTTCCAAATAAATTTGATAACTAGCTTTTCCAAGTCTTCAAAATAGATTGTTGGAATTTTTATTGATATTGCATTGAATCTGTAGATCAATTTGGATAGAACTGACATCTTAACTACATTTAACCTTCCTATCCATGAGCATGGATTGTATTTCCATCTATTTAGGTCTTTTTTTATTTCTTTGAGCAGTGTTTTATACTTTTCTGTGTACAGGTCCTTTACATCCTTGCTTAAGTTTATTCCTAGTTTTTGATTCTTTTAGTTGCAATTTTGAATGGATTTTTTTCCATAATTGTCTTCTCAGTTAGGTGATTACTTGTGTATAGAAACATTACTGATTTTTTTTATTACTTAAAGAAAAAAAGAAAGGAAGTTCTACTTTCTTTCATATTTGTATGCCTTTTATTTCTTTCTCTTGCCTCATCACTCTAGCTAGGGCTTCTAGTATAAGGTTGAATCATAGTTGTGATAATGGGCAGGCTTGTCTCATTCCCTAATCTTAGAGAATGCTTCCAATCTCTCACCAATAAGTATGATGCTGGATATGGTTTTTTCATATATGCCCTTTATGATATTCAGGAAGTTTCCTTCTATTTCTTCCTTTGAAGTATTTATCACAAGAAGATGCTGAATTTTGTCAAATGCTTTTTTAGCATCAATCAAGATGATCATGTGATTTTCCCTTTCAATTTGTTAATGTGCTGCATTACATTAACTGATTTTCTTGTATTGAATCACCCTTGCATTCGTCATACAAACCCCACTTAGCCATGGTGTTTAATTATTTCAACGTGTCATTGGATTCAACTTGTTAGTATTTTGTTGAGAAGTTTTGCATGTATATTCATTAGGGACATTGGTCTGTAGCTTTTCTTTCTAATACCTGGTGTTGGTATTAGAGTGATGTTAGTTTCATAATAGAGTTAGGTAGTATTCCTTTTACTTTTTTTTTTTTTTTTGAAGACTTTGAGCATGTTTGATAATGTTTGGAACGTTTGAAAAAAGTCCCCTGTGAAGTTTGTTCATATGAAACTTATTCCCACAAAGGAAAGACTAAGCCTACTTAAAATTAGGTCTAAGAGTCACTCCCAGAGAACCTCTTTTGTTCAGATGTGGCCTCACTCTCAGCTAACACAGCAAGCAAACTTGCTGCCCTCCCCCTCTCTATGTGGGGCATGACTCCCAGGGGCGTAAACATGGGACAGAAATCCTAGAATGAGCTGGGACTCAGCATCAAGGGATTGAGATTTTTCAAAATCTTCTCGACTGAAATGGGGAAGAGAGAAATGAGACATTAGTGGCTGCCATTAGTGGCTGAGAGATTTCAGAGCCGAGAGGTTATCTTGGAGGTTATTCTTAAGCATTTTATAGATATCCCTTTTTTAGTTTAAGGTGTATTACAGAGGATACAGGGAAGTGCCTGAAACTGTAGAGCTGTGTTCCAGTAACTATGTTTCTTGAAGATGAATGTATAATGATATAGCTTTCACAATGTAACTGTGATTATAAAAACCTTTTGTCTGATGCTCCTTTTTTCTACGATATTGACAGGTGAGTGAAAAATACAGATTAAAAATAAACAAATAATGGGGGAACAAATGTTAAAATAAATTAAGTAGATTGAAAATACTAGTGGACAATGAAAGGGAGTGGTAAGGGGTATAGAAAAAATAGGGGGAACAAAGGTTAAAATCTGTTGAGTAGATGGAAATACTGGTGGTCAATGAGAGGGAGGGGTAAGGGGTATGGTATGTATGAGTTTTTTCTTTTATCTTTTTCTTTCTTTTTCTGGAGAGATGCAAATTTTCTAAAAAAATGATCATGGTGGTGAATATACTACTATGTGATGATATTCTGAGCTAGTGATTGTACACCATACATGATACGTTTGTATGTTAAGAATGTTCATGTTTGTAGGTTGTTTTGGTTTGATAATACAAAATTAAGTTTAAAAAAAATTTCCCTGTGAAGCCATCTGACCCTGTGTTTTTCTTTGTAGGGAGATTTTTGATGATTGATTGAATCTCTTTACTTGTGATTGGTTAGTTGAGATCTTCTATTTCTTCTCAAGTCAGGGTAGATTGTATATGTGGGTAGCAGTTTGCAAGCTGCTGGAAGGTGATACACCAGAACTGGAATGGCTTTTAAAAAGGGGAATTTAATAAGTTACAATTTACAGTTCTAAGGAAGTGAAAGTGTCCAAATTAAGGCCCAATAAGAAGTTATCTTCACTCAAGAAAGACTGATGGGTCTGGAAAACCTCTGTCAGCTGGGAAGTCATGTGGCTGGCATCTGCTGGTCCCTTGCTCCTGGGCTCTGTTGCTTTCAGCCTTTGTCCCTGTAGGGGTTCCTCACTTTGCTTCTCCAGGGCTGGCTTTCATCTCTTGGCTTCCCTTGGCTCTCTCCAGGTTCTGACTTGCTTAACATCTCATGGTGATGACGTCTGCTGGTCTCCAAGCATCTCCAAACATCCATGTCTCTGAGTCAGCTCTGCTGTAAAGTTTCTGTCGGCTCTGAGGCTTCTGGCATTTTTATCATTTCTGATTCTCTCCAAAATGTCTTCTCTTTTAAAAGATTCCAGTAAATTAATCTAGATTCACCCAGAACAGGTGGAGTCATATCTCCACCTAATCAAAAGATCACACCCACAATCGGGCATGCCACATCTCTGTGGAGATAATCTAATAAAAAGTTTCACACTACAGTACTGAATCAGGATTAAAAGAAATAGTTGCTCCCATAAGATTGGATCAGGATTAAAACATGGCTTTTCTAAAATAATTTTAAACTGGCACAATGTGTTTCTAGAAATTAGTCTATTTCATCTGAGTTGTCTAGTTTGTTGGTGTATAGTTGTTCATAGTATCCTGCTATGATTTTTAAATTTTATTTCCTCATGGTCCACTGTAATGACCCACCCTCTCATTTCTGATTTTATTTTCATCTTCTATCTTTTTTTTTTCTTTGTGAACCTAGCTAGGGGCCATCAATTTTATTGATTTTCTGAAACACCCAATTTTTAGTTTTATTGATTCTTTCTATTGTTTTTTGTTCTTCAATTCACTTATTTCTGTTTTAATCTTTGTTATTTCTCTTCTTCTGTTTGCTTTGGGGTTAGTTTGCTGGTCTTTCTCTAGCTCCACCCAGTGAGCAGTTAAGTCCTCAGTTTTTGCTCATTTTTCTTTTTTTAATATAGGCATTTAGGGCAGTTTCCCTCTCAACATTGCCTTTGTTGCATTCCATAAGTTCTGATATGTTGTATTCTCATTTTCATTCATCTCCAGATATTTACTGATTATTCCAGCAATTTCTTCTTGACCTACTGATTGTTTAAGGCTGTGTTAATTAATCTCATTTATTTGTGAAAGTTCTATTCTTTGGAGGTCATTGATTTCCAACTTCATTACAATGTGATCAGAGAAAGTACTTTGAATAATTTCAATTCTTTTAAATTTATAAAGACCTGTTTTGTGTCCCAGCATATGATTGATCTTGTAGAACATTCCATTCACACTAGAGAAGAATGTATATACTGGTGTTCTGGGGTATAACCATCTGAGTAGGTCTAATTCATTTATCACATTATTTCAGTTCTCTGTTTCCTTGTTGGCCCTCTGTCTTGTTGTTCTATCTATAGACGAGAGTGGTGTATTGAAGTCTCTCACTATTATTGTTGAAGGGAGTCTATTGCTCCCTTCAGTTTTGCCAATATTTTCCTCATGTACTTTGGAGCTTCTTGATTAGGAGCATAAACACTTGTGATTGTTATTTTTTTCTTGGTGAATTGTCCCTTTTATTTGTGTCCTTCCTTGTCTCTTATGATGTCTTTACACTTACAGTCTATTTTGTCTGATGTTAGTATATCTGCTCCTGCTTTCTTTTGGTTACAGCTTGCATGGAACATCTTTTTCCATCCTTTCATTTTCAATCTATTTGTATCCTTGAATCCAAGATGATTCTCTTGTAAACAGCATATAGATGGATCATATTTTAAAATCAATTCTCACAATCTGTATCTTTTAATTGGTAATTTTAGTCTATTAACATTTGAAGTTATTATTGTA
Source organism: Tamandua tetradactyla (assembly GCF_023851605.1). Lineage (NCBI taxonomy): Eukaryota > Metazoa > Chordata > Mammalia > Pilosa > Myrmecophagidae > Tamandua > Tamandua tetradactyla. The sequence goes on from NC_135343.1 coordinate 77,367,874, forward strand.
AAGGTAGTTCTTGAATATACCATCTTATCTTTTGCTTTTCTTTGTCAGATCTATATATTCTTTTCCCTCTCTCTCTTTTTATCCTTAAGTTACCCTTACTAATATTCTTTGATTCTGTGCCCTCCACAGACCTTCCTCTCCTGCCTTTTTTTTTTTCCAGCTGCAAGAACTCTCTTTAGTATTTCTTGTAGGGCAGATCTCTTGTTGATAAATTCTCTCAGCCTCTGTTTGTCTGTGAAAATTCAAAATCTCTCCCTCACTTTTGAAGGACAACTTAGCTTGATAAAGAATTCTTGACTGGAAGCCCTTCTCTTTCAGGACCTTAAATATAACATACCACTGTCTTCTCACCTTCCTGGTGCCTGTTTCATAGTCCAAACTCAGTCTTACATGCTATCTCTTGTATGTGGTGAATCACTTTTCTCTTGCTGATTTCAGGACTTTCTCCTTCTCTTAAACATTTAACAGTTGATTAGTATGTGTATTGGAGCAGATCTATTTGAATTTATTCTATTTGGGTTACGTTTGGCTTCCTTGATTTGCATATTTATGTCTTTCATAAGGGTTGGGAAGTTTTCCCCCATTATCTCTTCACTAATCATCCCAGTCCTTTATTATTCTCTTCTTCTTTTGGGACACCAATGATTACATATTTGTGTGCTTCATGTTGTTCTTCATTTCCCTGACTTACAATTCCAACTTTTCCATCTTTCATGACATTTGTTCTTTTGTATGCTCAAATTCAATTGTCCCATTCTCTAGATCACTTATTCTTTCTTCTGCTTCTTCAGATCTGCTGTTGTGTATTGCTAGTATATTTTTAATTTTGTCTACAGTATCTATCATCTCTGTGAGATTCACTATTTTCCTATTCATCTTTTCAAATTCTTCTTTATGCTCTTTTAGTGTCTTCGTGATATCCTTTATATCATTATCAACCCACTGAATTTATTTTGGATATATATATATATATATATATATATATATATACATATATATATATATATGAACATCTTTGATTAGTTGTTCCAAATTCTGTGCATCATCCAGTGTTTTAATTTGGTCATTTGGCTGAGACATATCTACCTGCATCTTCATTGCTTTGTGATTTTCTGTTGCTTTTGAGGCATTTGATTATCTTAATGATATTATTATTTTTATTTTTATTAATTAAAAAAAGAATTAACAAAACAATTAGAAATCATTCCAATCTACATGTACAATCAGTAATTCTTAATAACATCACATAGTTGCATATTCATCATTTCTTAGTACATTTGCATCGATTTAGAAAAAGAAATAAAAAGACAACAGAATAAGAATTAAAACAATAATAGAAAGAAAAAAAAACAAAAAAAACAAAAACAAAAAACCTATACCTCACATGCAGCTTCATTCAGTGTTTTAACATAATTGCATTACAATTGGGTAGTATTGTGTTGTCCATTTCTGAGTTTTTATATCCAGTCCCGTTGTACAGTCTGTATCCCTTCATCTCCAATTATCCCTTCTCTTTTTTTTTTTTTTTTTAATTAACGGAAAAAAAGAAATTAACCCAACATTTAGAGATCATACCATTCTACACATGCAATCATTAATTCTTAACATCATCACATAGATGCATGATCATCATTTCTTAGTACATTTGAATTGGTTTAGAAGAACTAGCAACATAACCGAAAAAGATATAGAATGTTAATATAGAGAAAAAAATAAAAGTAATAATAGTAAAATCAAAACAAAACAACACAAAACAAAACAAAAACCTATAGCTCAGATGCAGCTTCATTCAGTGTTTTAACATGATTACTTTACAATTAGGTATTATTGTGCTGTCCATTTTTGAGTTTTTGTATCTAGTCCTGTTGCACAGTCTGTATCCCTTCAGCTTCAATTACCCATTGTCTTACCCTGTTTCTAACTCCCGCTGAACTCTGTTACCAATGACATATTTCAAGTTTATTCTCGAATGTCCGTTCACATCAGTGGGACCATACAGTATTTGTCCTTTAGTCTTTGGCTGGATTCACTCAGCATAATATTCTCTAGGTCCATCCATGTTATTACATGGTTCATAAGTTTATCTTGTCTTAAAGCTGCATAATATTCCATCGTATGTATATACCACAGTTTGTTTAGCCACTCTTCTGTTGATGGAGATTTTGGCTGTTTCCATCTCTTTGCAATTGTAAATAATGCTGCTATAAACATTGGTGTGCAAATGTCCGTTTGTGTCTTTGCCCTTAAGTCCTTTGAGTAGATACCTAGCAATGGTATTGCTGGGTCGTATGGCAGTTCTATATTCAGCTTTTTGAGGAACCGCCAAACTGCCTTCCACAGTGGTTGCACCCTTTGACATTCCCACCAACAGTGGATAAGTGTGCCTCTTTCTCCGCATCCTCTCCAGCACTTGTCATTTTCTGTTTTGTTGATAATGGCCATTCTGGTGGGTGTGAGATGATATCTCATTGTGGTTTTGATTTGCATTTCTCTAATGGCCAGGGACATTGAGCATCTCTTCATGTGCCTCTTGGCCATCCGTATTTCCTCTTCTGAAAGGTGTCTGTTCAAGTCTTTTTCCCATTTTGTAATTGGGTTGGCTGTCTTTTTGTTGTTGAGATGAACAATCTCTTTATAAATTCTGGATACTAGACCTTTATCTGATATATCATTTCCAAATATTGTCTCCCATTGTGTAGGCTGTCTTTCTACTTTCTTGATGAAGTTCTTTGATGCACAAAAGTGTTTAATTTTGAGGAGTTCCCATTTATTTATTTCCTTCTTCAGTGCTCTTGCTTTAGGTTTAAGGTCCATAAAACCGCCTCCAGTTGTAAGATCCATAAGATATCTCCCAACATTTTCCTCTAACTGTTTTATGGTCTTAGACCTAATGTTTAGATCTTTGATCCATTTTGAGTTAACTTTTGTATAGGGTGTGAGAGATGGGTCTTCTTTCATTCTTTTGCATATGGATATCCAGTTCTCTAGGCACCACTTATTGAAGAGACTGCTCTGTCCCAGGTGAGTTGGCTTGACTGCCTTATCAAAGATCAAATGTCCATAGATGAGAGAGTCTATATCTGAGCACTCTATTCGATTCCATTGGTCGATATATCTATCTTTATGCCAATACCATGCTGTTTTGACCACTGTGGCTTCATAATATGCCTTAAAGTCAGGCAGCGCGAGACCTCCAGCTTCGTTTTTTTTCCTCAAGATGTTTTTAGCAATTCGGGGCACCCTGCCCTTCCAGATAAATTTGCTTATTGGTTTTTCTATTTCTGAAAAATAAGTTGTTGGGATTTTGATTGGTATTGCATTGAATCTGTAAATCAATTTAGGTAGGATTGACATCTTAACTATATTTAGTCTTCCAATCCATGAACACGGTATGCCCTTCCATCTATTTAGGTCTTCTGTGATTTCTTTTAGCAGTTTTTTGTAGTTTTCTTTATATAGGTTTTTTGTCTCTTTAGTTAAATTTATTCCTAGGTATTTTATTCTTTTAGTTGCAATTGTAAATGGGATTCGTTTCTTGATTTCCCCCTCAGCTTGTTCATTACTAGTGTATAGAAATGCTACAGATTTTTGAATGTTGATCTTGTAACCTGCTACTTTGCTGTACTCATTTATTAGCTCTAGTAGTTTTGTTGTGGATTTTTCCGGGTTTTCTACGTATAGTATCATATCGTCTGCAAACAGTGATAGTTTTACTTCTTCCTTTCCAATTTTGATGCCTTGTATTTCTTTTTCTTGTCTAATTGCCCTGGCTAGAACCTCCAACACAATGTTGAATAATAGTGGTGATAGTGGACATCCTTGTCTTGTTCCTGATCTTAGGGGGAAAGTTTTCAATTTTTCCCCATTGAGGATGATATTAGCTGTGGGTTTTTCATATATTCCCTCTATCATTTTAAGGAAGTTCCCTTGTATTCCTATCTTTTGAAGTGTTTTCAACAGGAAAGGATGTTGAATCTTGTCGAATGCCTTCTCTGCATCAATTGAGATGATCATGTGATTTTTCTGCTTTGATTTGTTGATATGGTGTATTACATTAATTGATTTTCTTATGTTGAACCATCCTTGCATACCTGGGATGAATCCTACTTGGTCATGATGTATAATTCTTTTAATGTGCTGTTGGATACGATTTGCTAGAATTTTATTGAGGATTTTTGCATCTGTATTCATTAGAGAGATTGGTCTGTAGTTTTCTTTTTTTGTAATATTTTTGCCTGGTTTTGGTATGAGGGTGATGTTGGCTTCATAGAATGAATTAGGTAGTTTTCCCTCCACTTCGATTTTTTTGAAGAGTTTGAAGAGAATTGGTACTAATTCTTTCTGGAACGTTTGGTAGAATTCACATGTGAAGCCATCTGGTCCTGGACTTTTCTTTTTAGGAAGCTTTTGAATGACTAATTCAATTTCTTTACTTGTGATTGGTTTGTTGAGGTCATCTATGTCTTCTTGAGTCAAAGTTGGTTGTTCATGTCTTTCCAGGAACCCATCCATTTCCTCTAAATTGTTGTATTTATTAGCGTAAAGTTGTTCATAGTATCCTGTTATTACCTCCTTTATTTCTGTGAGGTCAGTAGTTATGTCTCCTCTTCCATTTCTGATCTTATTTATTTGCATCCTCTCTCTTCTTCTTTTTGTCAATCTTGCTAAGGGCCCATCAATCTTATTGATTTTCTCATAGAACCAACTTCTGGCCTTATTGATATTCTCTATTGTTTTCATGTTTTCAATTTCATTTATTTGTGCTCTAATCTTTGTTATTTCTTTCCTTTTGCTTGCTTTGGGGTTAGCTTGCTGTTCTTTCTCCAGTTCTTCCAAATGGATAGTTAATTCCTGAATTTTTGCCTTTTCTTCTTTTCTGATATAGGCATTTAGAGCAATAAATTTCCCTCTTAGCACTGCCTTTGCTGCGTCCCATAAGTTTTGATATGTTGTGTTTTCATTTTCATTCGCCTCGAGGTATTTGCTAATTTCCCTTGCAATTTCTTCTTTGACCCAGTCGTTGTTTAGGAGTGTGTTGTTGAGCCTCCACGTATTTGTAACTTTTCTGGCACTCTGCCTATTATTGATTTCCAACATCATTCCTTTATGGTCCGAGAACGTGTTGTGTAAGATTTCAATCTTTTTAAATTTGTTAAGACTTGCTTTGTGACCCAGCATATGGTCTATCTTTGAGAATGATCCATGAGCACTTGAGAAAAAGGTGTATCCTGCTGTTGTGGGATGTAATGTCCTATAAATGTCTATTAAGTCTAGTTCATTTATAGTAATATTCAGATTCTCTATTTCTTTGTTGATCCTCTGTCTAGATGTTCTGTCCCTTGATGAGAGTGGTGAGTTGAAGTCTCCAACTATTATGGTATATGAGTCTATTTCCCTTTTCAGTGTTTGCAGTATATTCCTCACGTATTTTGGGGCATTCTGATTCGGTGCGTAAGTATTTATGATTGTTATGTCTTCTTGTTTAATTGTTCCTTTTATTAGTATATAGTGTCCTTCTTTGTCTCTTTTAACTGTTTTACATTTGAAGTCTAATTTGTTGGATATTAGTATAGCCACTCCTGCTCTTTTCTGGTTGTTATTTGCATGAAATATCTTTTCCCAACCTTTCACTTTCAACCTATGTTTATCTTTGGGTCTAAGATGTGTTTCCTGTAGACAGCATATCGAAGGATCCTGTTTTTTAATCCATTCTGCCAATCTATGTCTTTTGATTGGGGAATTCAGTCCATTGACATTTGGTGTTATTACTGTTTGGATAATATTTTCCTCTAACATTTTGCCTTTTGTATTATATATATTATATCTGATTTTCCTTCTTTCTACACTCTTTTCCATATCTCTCTCTTCTGTCTTTTTGTATCTGACTCTAGTGCTCCCTTTAGTATTTCTTGCAGAGCTGGTCTCTTGGTCACAAATTCTTTCAGTGACTTTTTGTCTGAGAATGTTTTAATTTCTCCATCATTTTTGAAGGATAATTTTGCTGGATATAGGAGTCTTGGTTGGCAGTTTTTCTCTTTTAGTATTTTAAATATATCATCCCACTGTCTTCTAGCTTCCATGGTTTCTGCTGAGAAATCTACACAGAATCTTATTGGGTTTCCCTTGTATGTAATGGATTGTTTTTCTCTTGCTGCTTTCAAGATCTTCTCTTTCTCTTTGACCTCTGACATTCTAACTAGTAAGTGTCTTGGAGAACGCCTATTTGGGTCTAATCTCTTTGGGGTGCGCTGCACTTCTTGGATCTGTAATTTTAGGTCTTTCATAAGAGTTGGGAAATTTTCAGTGATAATTTCTTCCATTAGTTTTTCTCCTCCTTTTCCCTTCTCTTCTCCTTCTGGGACACCCACAACACGTATATTTGTGCGGTTCATATTGTCCTTGAGTTCCCTGATACCCTGTTCAAATTTTTCCATTCTTTTCCCTATAGTTTCTGTTTCTTTTTGGAATTCAGATGTTCCATCCTCCAAATCACTAATTCTATCTTCTGTCTCTTTAAATCTATCATTGTAGCTATCCATTATTTTTTCTATGTTTGCTACTTTATCCTTCACTTCCATAAGTTCTGCGATTTGTTTTTTCAGTTTTTCTATTTCTTCTTTATGTTCAGCCCATGTCCTCTTCATGTCCTCCCTCAATTTATCGATTTCATTTTTGAAGAGGTTTTCCATTTCTGTTCGTATATTCAGCATTAGTTGTCTCAGCTCTTGTGTCTCATTTGAGCTATTGGTTTGTTCCTTTGACTGAGCCATATTCTCAATCTTTTGAGCGTGGACAGTTATCTTCTGCTGCTGGCGTCTGGGCATTTATTCAGATTTCTCTTGGTGTTGGACCCAGCAAGGTTGTAATATTTTTCTGTGAAATCTCTGGGTTCTGTTTTTCTTATCCTGCCCAGTAGGTGGCGCTCGTGGCACCCGTTTGTCTGCGGGTCCCACCAGTAAAAGGTGCTGTGGGACCTTAAACTTTGGAAAACTCTCGCCGTCCTGGGGGTTCGCTAGCCGAAACGGCTTGAGCCGGCCCGGGGTCCGAACGCAGGGAGGGTTGCTGGTCGCCGCAGCCAGGGAAAGAGCCCGTCCGAATTTCCTAGTCGGCCCTGGGCAACAAGCGTGGCGGGAGGGCGCCAGCGGCAGCGGCCCGCCCGAGAGAGTGCACGTTCCCCGGGAGTCACGGGTTTGGAAGGGGCCTCCCCCACCCATCACCGTTCTCCGCGGCCTGGGGGTTTCCGATCCAATTCTCTCAGTTGGTCCGGGGGCTGCGCGTGGTGTGGGCGCCAGCCGTCTTTGTTTCAGGGGACCGCCTCTCCAATTCTCCCAGCCGGCCCGGGAAGGGGGAAGGGAGTAACTCCGGCAGCTTGCCACCCCGCCCGGTAAGGCCCGCGCGCCTCGGCGATCTCACCCGAGCTGCTTCTCTCAGCCAGCCAGCCGTTCCAGGATGGGGTACGCTGTCTTTTTTATCTCAGTTGTGGCTTTGGGCGCTTTCTGTATCGTTTCTACTCCCCTAGTAGGTGTCCTGGAGAAGAAACTCAGATCCGCGCGTCTTACTAAGCCGCCATCTTCCAGGAAGTCCCTTAATGATATTATTTTGAAAGTTGATAACCTCACTTGTCTAAGGTCTTGTATTTGCTTGGGTTTGCATTGAGGGTCTCCTTTTGTACATGGCTTGTCAGTAATTTCCATCAAACCAAAGCCTGGACCTCACACAGGGGATGCAACTCTATTTGAGGATCTGTTAAAACTAGACAGGCAGGCCATTTGCCAGACTGCACTTTCCACCTATTCCCAGCAGATGGCACTCTTAGGCCACCTCTTCCCATCAGGTTCACCTCTCCCCAACTGCGGAAGCTGGCTGCGCAGAATGGAAATTTGCTACAATTCCAGCCAGGGCCACTGATTTCAGTGTGCACTGAACGCCGCCAACCCTAGAATTCAGGGGTGGGCAGTGGGCATCTTACCAAAGACTCCATTTGTTGGCCCAAAATGTCTGGCAGCCCCCAGATTTCTGCTTAGGACAATCTTGGGCTATGAAACTGGGTATTTCAAGTGCTCCTGCCCACAGCCAACTGGGAAATGCATAGTGGCTCACTTCCTCATTCCCACTTCTCCATCACGCATGCCCGCTGTCTCTGTGCCTCCCTGGGGATATGGAAGCAGTATCAGGACCCAGTGAGTCACTTTCACCAGCCAGTTGTCAGACTGGCTTCACACTGCATCTCACCCTCCTCCCAGGCTCTCCCAGAGAGCCCTCCAGTCTCTGCCAAATAACCAGGCACCTAGAGCAGCTTGTCTCAGGGGCTGGGTGCAGGCACTGTGCACTGACTGGATGGTTTCTGTGCAAGGAAAGCAAGTCTGTGGCTTCCAAGTTCCCCACAGAGCTCCCTGCTGCAAAACTGCAAAGGAAGGTCTCCCAAACTAGCTGTGGTAGTAGGCTGAAGTGCAAGGGTGCTCCGCTTCTTTGGAAGCTGCACTTTACTACTCACAGCAACTTGTTCCCAGTGGGGTCACTACTGAGCACACTCACCCCATTGTCTCCATCCCAATTCTCCACTCCAAGACCTCCAAATATAGTATAAAAAATCCTCTGTAGTCACTCGCCCCCTGGAACTGCAGTCCCAGTCGTTTTTCTGTCACTTCTCCCATTGTTCCAAGGAGCAGGGGTGAACTCAGCCTAGCCTAGTCTGCCATCTTCCTGGCTGGCTTTGGTTTTCAAGTGATGCTGTCCTCACAGAATGAATTTGGAAATGTTCCTTCCTCTACAACTTAACAACAGAAACAATCCAATTAAAAAATGGGCAGGCAGTGACCAGATGTGGAGGAGGCCAAGGCAGTGGTGCTGAGTTATCTGTTTGGGATCCCTGAGATTCAGCACCATGATTCTTCGAACCACGGGTTTGTCTGCATCTACTTCTCCCATTGCAATTCAGACCTCAAATGCTTCAGATCATCAAGCAGTATCCCCACCCTCCAGATGTTCCATGCATGAAGGGAAAATGAAAGGCTGCACAGGGAGCACAAAATCCTCATACTCAACCTGGGAGAACAAAGCAAATTCTTTGCCTGTCCACCGGAGAATGTGGGTACAAGTATATGGAGCATGCTGTTAAAGCCACTGCATCTAAGAACACAGAAATCTAGATCCTTCAACTCTGATGCCACCACATAATCAGATGGTGGGCGCCAGTCACCATTTGAGCTGTCTAATGTCAGAGAGCAGTCCTCTATTCTGAGCGCATGCTCTGAGAAAAAGTGGGTTTATATTTCAAGGCAGATGTTTTGGAATGCAATGTTAAAGAAAGGTGGAAATGAAAAGAGGAAGATATTCATCAGAAAGATATGTATAATATTATTAGAATTCACAATCAGAATAATGAGCAGGGCTGGAAGGAGAGTTCACGCTGTAGAATGTCTTTGTAGTTCATCATAGATCCTGTCCCAGCGGTAAAGCTAAAGAATATTCACCGAGGACAAGAATTCATTCCTGGATAGGGTATGAATTACCTTTTGATTGGCACAATTGTATTGTCAAACATCATTGATTATTATGATGGTGGCAAAGTGAAAAAGGACTATAAGTTCACCATCTTGGATGTCCCACATTTTTTCAGTAGTATGCGATGGAAAGAAGATTGCTTGGTGGTACTGGACTTCATAACCAATCTTTGACTTGAGATAGAAAAATACATGCTTTTTTTTTCCCTGAGAGATATTAGACTATTTTCCTCAAACTGAATAGCAGTCATGATGTAATGGGAACTTTAAGCTGGTAATCACACCTGTTTACTTTGCATAGGGAAGTATGCTGGTTTGAAGTTTGTTATGTAGCCCAAAAGGATAGGTTCTTTTAATTCATTCTTGTGGTTGCAGAGCTACTGTGGGTGGGACCTTTTGCTTAGGTTGTTTTATTTGAGATGTGACCCACCGAATTTAAGGTGGGTCTTAATCCTTTACCGGAGACCTTTATGAGAGGAAAAAAGGGAGAGAAATTTGGAGAGAGTTCAGAAAGTAACTCAGAGAGGGAGCTCAGAGGGAGAGACACCCAGGGAGAGAGAGAATCATCCAGAGAGAGAGCTCACAGAGGGAGTACAGCCCCAGAGTGTGCTGAGAGAGGACCCAGAGACACTCAGGGAGAAAGCCACTGGAATCGGAAGCTGAAAACAGTGAAACCCAGGAGCAAGAATGAGCAGACGCCAGCCATGAGTCTTGCCATATGACAGAGGTGTCCCAGATGCCAGCGGTCTTTATTCAGAGTGCAGGTATCATCCTGTTGATGCCTTAATTGGGTCATTTTCACATGGCCTAAGAACTGTGAATTGTAAGTTAGTAAATCCCCATTGTTAAAAGCCAACTCATTTTTGGTATATTGCATTCTGGTAGCTTTAGCAAACAGAAACATTCCCATATTCTCTTTTGAACCACATTTTATCTAGCAGTGTATAGCAGATTATTTTGTTTTCTTCCCACTTAGCTTAAAGTGATCCCTTAGTTTTCCCTTCTAACTGCACTGTTGCCCATGTATTTAATTTAGAAAAGTCTGATAAGCCTCTGAAAAAGAGCTTTGTTTTAAAATGTGAAGAAAGCTGCCTTTTTATTCTTACTGTTTTTTCAAGAATGCTTGATAAAGAAAAAACTGAAAGCCAATTTGATGCTCAGGAGCTCTTATCTGGTAAAATATTTTCACTAAATCTCTTCATTACAAATAAGAGATAGTTATGCTTTTAAAAGTTACTAGTATTTCCAAGGTCCCTACAACATAGGTAGCGATCCCTGAACGTAATGTAACGGTATATATGGACCAGTATACATAAATCTGTGTATTCTGAGGTCAGGATAAAATTAATGGAGATCACTCAAATGAATCAGATTTTGAAAGAGAAAGGGTATATCAGTTTGAGGAACTAATATAAACAAAGAGTCAGAACAAGGCGTGGGGAGCAATAAAAGGGAAACAGAGAGTAGGTCTTTTTTGGAGTATTTGTAGGGAGTAGTGGATAGGAATAGCTAGATGAAGTTGTGGCCAGAAGCAGAGATTCTTGGAAGCCGCGTGAGGCATTTGCAAACTTAATACTGTAAACAATGAGGAATGTGTATCAGTCAGCATTTTTTAGTTTTTAACAAGGAACAATGATAACTCAGGTTAAAAAAAGAGAGAATAAGGAGAGAGAAAAAAGGACAGAGAGAAGGAGAGTAAGAAATAGGGAAGAAGGGAGGGAGAGAGGAAAGGGAAAAGAGAACAACGCTGAAACAGACTAAACAGTTTAGTGGCTAGATTACATAATCAAGCGACCAAGCCTGGAACCGCGCAGCTCTGGGATCTCCAAAGGATGAACGGACCGATCACGGGGAGCGCTCAGCTCCAGCCACCTCGTCTGCCAGGGCTTCTCCACCCGATTCCACTTCTCAGAAAAGCCGGGTCGGCCCGGGGTCCCACCTCCGCGACCGCAGGCGGGTCCTGGGCTTCCGTGCCGCGGGCCCAGGTGAGGCAGCTGCCCAAAGGAAGAGATGCCGAGGAGACAGATAGAAAGGCATCCTCTGGATACCTCAGTCAATATGCAGTGATTATTGTGTAAACCTAAACATTTCCTTATTCAAACGCATTGAGTTTTCAAGTTAGATATCTGGAAAAGTTCTAATTTAGTTAAACCTCCGGATTCCTTCATCCCACCGAACTAACATTTTTGCTCTGGGTGACCCTAACTTTGTACATCGCTACTACTGTTTTGCTCTCAGATAATACACAGAATTTCCAGATCGGTACGCATTGCTTCTGCGATGGAAATAGGAGCAGTTCTCCTTTGCGGAAGACACAAGTCAACAGGCAGAAAATGAAGGAAGACATACAAATAAAGGAAGAAAAAAAACCGACATTGAGAACCAGGAGGCGCGGAACCCAGCCTAGACTCTGCAGACCTGCAGGCCCCCCTCGGCGGGGTAGATTCCCGCAGCAGAGTACGCGGCACGCGGCGCGCGCAGAGAACGACGAGGCCGAACTGCACGCTGGGAACTGCAGCTCCGCGGAATAGGCGACCGAGCTACGGACGTCGCGCACGCGCCCTGGAGAGACCCAGGTCAACAAAGACGGCAGCGTGCGCGTGCTCGCCGGAGAAAGCCATGGGAGGACGTGCGCGCGCACGGCCGCCGCGCCGAGCTGCCAGCGGCGGAGAGGGCGGGGCCGGAGCGCGGGCTCGACTCCGATCCACCTCAGGAGAAGGGGTTGCGCTCCCAGCCGAAGGAGGAGAAGGGGGCGGGGCCGGAGGCCCGCGAGCGTAGGTGCCGGGCCTGAGGGGCCCGCGGGCGCGCGAGTGTCTGTGGCCTCCGCTGTCGCAGTGGCCGCCGCCGTCGTCTGGTCGCCGTCGGTCTGCGGGGGGCGGGTTATGGCGACGGCGGCAGTAGGAGTTGTGAATGAATTCTCCGGGCGGACGAGGGAAGAAGAAAGGCTCCGGCGGCCCCAGCAGCCCGGTGCCTCCCAGGCCCCCGCCCCCCTGCCTGGCCCCCGCCCCTCCCGCCGCCGGGCCGGCCCCTCGGCAGGAGTCGCCTCATAAGCGGAACCTGTACTACTTCTCCTACCCGCTGTTCGTGGGCTTCGCGCTGCTGCGCCTGCTGGCCTTCCACCTGGGGCTCCTCTTCGTGTGGCTCTGCCAGCGCTTCTCCCGCGCCCTCATGGCCGCCAAGAGGAGCTCCCCGGCCGCGCCGGCCGCCGCCTCGCCCGCCGCGCCTGTGCCGGGCGGCGAGGCCGAGCGCGTCCGCGCCTTCCACAAGCAGGCCTTCGAGTACATCTCGGTCGCCCTGCGCATCGACGAGGACGAGAAAGGTGAGGGGCGGGCAGGGCGCGGGACTCGGGGAAGAAGGCGGTGTTGCCGAGGGCGGGGGTGTGGGGTCCCAGCCCGGCCTTGACCTGCCCCCGCACGCTGCTTCCCTGCAGGTCAGCCCCTCCGCTTCGGCGGCTCTCGGTTAATCCTGTCTGCTGTCGGGACCCCTCACGGCCCACTTTGTTTCAGCCCCCAGCCTTCAAGTCCCGGTGAAACGCCCAGACACGCTGGTGACCGGGACAGCTGCCTTAGAGTGACCGCACAGACCCTTTCTAGCCCCGTAACCAGTGTGGCTTCCTCCGAGCCAGCCTGTCTAAAAGGTTTCGGTAGCGGAGAAGCCGTGCCTTTTTTTTTTAATTTTTAAATTTATTTCTTTATTAATTAAAAAAATAAGAACAAATAAAAACATTAACATAATCATTCTATTCTACATATATAATCAGTAATTCTCTCAATATCATCACATAGTTGCATATTCATCATTTCTTAGAACATATATATCAATACAGAAAAAGAAATAAAAAGACAACAGAAAAAGAAACAGAACAATAACAGAGAAAAAAAAAAGATTATGCATACCATACCCCTTGCCCCTCGCTTTCATTTATCACTAGCATTTCAAACTAAATTTATTTTAACATTTGTTCCCCCTATTATTTATTTTTATTCCATATGTTCTACTCATCTGTTGATAAGGTAAATAAAAGGAGCATCAGACACAAGGTTTTCACAATCACACAGTCACGTTGTGAAAGCTGTATCATTATTCAATCATCATCAAGTAACATGGCTACTGGAACACAGCTCTACATTTTCAGGCACTTCCCTCCAGCCTCTCCATTACATCTTGGTTAACAAGGTGATGTCTACTTAATGCGTAGGAATAACCTCCAGGATAACCTCTCGACTCTGTTTGGAATCTCTCAGCCATTGACACTCTGTCTCATTTCACTCTTCCCCCTTTTGGTGGAGAAGGTTTTCTCAATCCCTCGATGCTGGGTCTCAGCTCATTCTAGAGTTTTTCTCAATCCCTTGATGCTGAATCTCAGCTCATTCTGGGATTTCTGTCCCACATTGCCAGGAAGATCCACACCCCTGGGAGTCATGTCCCACGTAGACAGGGGGAGGGTGGTGAGTCTGCTTGCTGTGTTGGCTGGAGAGAGAGGCCACATCTGAGCAACAAAAGAGGTTCTCCTGGGGGTGACTCTTAGGCCTAATTTTAAGTAGGCTTGACCTATCCCTGTGGGGTTAAACTTCATATGAACAAACCCCAAAACTGGGGGCTCAGCCTGTAGCTTTGGTTGCCCACACTGCTTGTGAGAATATCAAGAATTCAACTGGATGGGAAGTTGAGTTTTCCCCCATTCTTAACATTCCCTGAAGGGGACTTTGCAAATACTTTTCTACTCACTGATCAAATCACTCTGGGATTCATCAGGGCATCACCTGGACAAACCAACAAAATCTCATGTCCTATACAAAGTTCCATGTACTTAAGGTGTTCAATCAACTATCTACATAAGTTATATTAGGAGATGTACTAGTCAAAGTATAAATTTGTACCAAATAAACATTTTTTGCTTTAGTCTCACACATAAGTTGAAATTTTAAAATATTAATTACCATCTATTTTCAGAAAACTGCAGTAATGACATTTCTTTTGTTCTTCCTCATGCAAAAACATTTTTAAAATTTGTACATTTAGTCACTATCATTATACACTCTAGGCATGCCTAGATTATACCCTCTCAATCTTTATCATCTATCTTTCTTTGTGATTTCATTTATGCCCCAGCCTTCCTGCTTCTATCATTCTCATATGCAGCTTCATTCATTGCTCAGTTATTACCTTAAATGTTAATGGATGGAACTCACCTATTAAAAGACAGGGATTGGTAGATTGGATGAAAAAGCATGACCCATCTACATGCTATCTATAAGAGATTAATTTTAGATATAGAGATACAAAAGGTTGAAAGTAAAAGGCTAGAAAAAGGCATTCCTAGCAAGGAGAACTAGAGTAGCTATACTTTTTTTTTTTCATTTGATAAACTACTTTTATTACTTGACCATATAGCATAAACATCTTTTATGGGAATAAAAATTTTACCCACAGCTTTCACTTTAATGGTTGCATAATACTTAATTGTAGGGATGTACCTAAATATATTTAATCAACATTATGACTGGACATTTAGAGTACACACAAATTTTTCAATATAGTAAACAGTTCTAGAATAAACAGCCTTATGCAGATGTTTCACATGGTTGCTTAATTATTTCTTAGGATAAATTCCCAAAATTTTTGGGTCAAAGTAATGTACATTTTACAGGCTATTGATTCATTATGTCCATTTAAAAAGAGTAGGCAAAAAAGGTAGAATTTTTTTTCCTAAAATCTGAGAATATTAATTAAAAACTATCTAAAAACATAGTGTTTTTAAAATAATTGTAGCCATTAAACTTTTTTATTGTGGTACCATATATCACAAAATTTCCCATTTAACCATTTTAAGTATAAACATCAGTGGTATTAGTTATATTCACAATTTTGTGCTACCATCATTACCATCCTCTATTATGACTTTTTCATGATGCTGAACAAAAATTTTGTACCTAATAAGCAATAACTTTCCATCCCTCTTCCCCCAACTTCCAGTAACCTCTAGTCTACTTTCTGTGTCTATGGGCTTTGCTTACTCTAAATATGTAAGTGAAACCGTACAATATCTGTCCTTTTGTATCTGGCTTTATTTCAACCAGTACAGTGTCTTCAAGGTTCATCCATATTGTAGTATGTATCCAAACTTCATTACTTTTCTTTTTAACTTTTTTTATTGTATAATATAACATGCATACAAAGCAAACACATAAAAAAGCAATAGCTTTCAAAGCAGTCTTCAACAGGTAGCTATAGGACAGATCCCAGAGTTTGTCATGGGCTACCATACGATTCTAGTTGGTAGAATTTTTCCTCCCCTTCCTGAGCCTGTATTTCAATTTACTCAATTTGTTTTAATATTGACTATTTATTATCTATCTATTTATTTATTTTTAATCCATACTTTTTCCTCATCTGTCCATACTGTAGATAAAAGGAGCATCAGACACAGAGTTTTCACAATCACACAGTCACATTGCAAAAGCTATACCATTATACATTCGTCTTCAAGAAACATGGCTACTGGAACATAGCTCTCCAGTTTCAGGCACTTCCCTCTAGCCTCTCTAGATGTACCTATACTATTATTAGACAAAATAGAGTTTATGTGGTGGCTTAGGGTTTTATGTACCACAGAAAAACATGTCCTTAAACTTATGTCATTTGCATGGATGTGAACCCATTTTAAGTGGGACCCTTTGATGAGGTTACTTCACTTACGGTGTGACCCACCTCAATCAGGGTGGGTCTTAATCTTATTATTGAAGCCCTTTGTAAGTAGAATGAAATTTGAACAGAAAGAGAAAAAGCCACAGATGGAACAACCAGAAGCTGAACATCAGCAGAACCTAGGAAAGAAGAAGGAGAACAGGAGATGCTGCCATGTGACAAGCTACAGACCAAGGATCTGTGACAGTGAACTCCAAAATTCCACAGTTTTCAGGAAGAAAGTGGTTCCTTAATAATGACTTGATTTGGACTTTTTTTTCCAACCTTAAAACCATGAGCCATTAAATTCCCATTATTTAAGCCAGCCTATGACATGGTATATTAATAAAAGTTTCAATTTGACTAGAAGATATAATGACTATAAGCATATATGCACCTCACGAAACAGCCCCTAATATATGTAGCAAAAATCAACAGAGTTGAAGGTAGAAATAGATAGTTCTCTAATATTGGAAACTTCAATATATTACTTTCAATAATTGATAGTACATCTAAGCAGAGATCTACAGGAAAAAGAGGACTTGAACAACTCAATTAACCAGCTAGACCTAGTGGACATACATAGAACCCTGCAACCAACAACAACAGAATACGCACTTTCTTCTCATGTATACATGGAGTGTATTCTAGGATAGACCATATATTAGGCCATGCGCCAGTTTGAAGCTATTATGTACCCCAGAAAAGCCATATTTTAGTCCTAATCCAGGTAGTGGGGGCTGCTGATTCTTTTAATCCTCATTCAATATTTGATTAGAGGGAGATGTAACTCCACCCATTCAAAGGAAGTCTTGATTAGTTTACTGGAATCCTTTAAAAGGGGAAACATCTTGAAGAAACAATAGAGATGCTTAGAGAGCAGAAGTGATGGAGCCCACAGAGCCAGAGACCTTTGGAGATGGAGAAAGAAAATGCTACTGGGGAAACTTTGAAACTAGAAGCCAGAGATCCTCAGAGATGCCAGCCATGTGCCTTCCTAGCTGACAGAGGTATTCCAGACCCATCAGCCTTCCTTGAATTAAGGTGTCTTTCCCTCAGTGCCTTAGTTTGGGCATTTTTATAGGGTTAGAACTGTTAACTTGTAACTCACTAAGTTCCCTTTATAAGAACCATTTCATTTCTGGTGTATTGAATTCCAGTGGCTTAACAAATTAATATGGGCCACAAAAATATTAATACATTTTAAAATATTCAAGTCCTACAGAGTATTTTTTTGACAACAGTGGAATGAAGCTTGACATCAATAACAGAAGGAAAACTTGAAAATTTACAAATACATGGAAATTAAACACCACGTTATTAAACAACCAGCGGATTGAGAAGAAATCACAAGGGAAATTAGGAAATAATGTTGACACAAATGAAAATGTAAATACAACATACCAGAACTTATGGGATGCAGCAAAGGCAGTGCTCAGAGGGAAATTTATAGCTCTAAATGTTTACATTAAAAAAGAAAAAGATTACAATTTGATAACCTGACTTCATATCTAACTAAACCAGAAGAGAAGAGCAAGTTAAAGTCAAGGGTGATAGAAGGAGATAAATAGTAAAGATAGAGTAGAGATCAGTGAAATAGAGAATGGAAACAATAAAAAGATCGACAAAACCAGAAGTTGGTTTTTGAAAAGATCAATAATATCAATAAACCTTTAACCAGACCAATAAAGAAAAAGAGAGAGAGGACACAACTAAAATCAGAAATGAGAGTAGGGACGTGACTACAGATCTTACAGAAATAAAAAGGAGTGTATAAGTGACTGTGAGTGATTATATGCCAACAGATTAGAAAACCTGGATGAAATAAATGGACGTTTCTCAGAACATACAAATTACTTAATTTGATACAAGGAGAAATAGAAAATCTAAACTCTTTAACAAGTGAAAAGTTAAACATGTTGTGGTGGTTTGAAAGGATGTATGTTCCATAGAAAAGCCATGTTTTAACCTAAATCCCATTTCATAAAGGCAGAATAATCCCTATTCAATACTGTATGTTTGAAACTGTAATCAAATCATCTCCCTGGAGATGTGGTTTAATCATGAGTGGTTGGTAAGCTGGATTAGGGGACAACATGTCTCCACCCATTTGGGTGGGTCTTCATAAGTTTCTGGAGTCCTATAAAAGGGGAAACATTTTGGAGAATGAAAGAGATTCAGAGGTAGCAAAGCAGAACGACATAGCCATGAGAAGCAGAGTCCACCAGCCCACGACCTTTGGAAATGAAGAAAGAAAAGTTTCCCAGGGAGCTTCATGAAACTGGAATCCAGAAGAGAAAGCTAGCAGATGATGCCGTGTTCACCATGTGCCCTTCCAGCTGAGAGAGAAGCCCTGACTGTGTTTGCCATGTGCCTTCTCACTTGAGAGAGAAACTGTGAACTTCATCAGCCTTCGTAAACCAAGGTATCATTACCTGGATGGATGCCTCAGATTGCACATTTCTATAGACTTGTTTTAATTGGGACATTTTCTCAGCCTTAGAACTGTAAACTAGCAACTTATTAAATTCCCCTTTTTAAAAGCCATTCTGTTTCTGGTATATTGCATTCTGGCAGCTAGCAAACAGAACACATGTAATTAAAAAACTCCCCAACAGAGAAAAGTTCGGGACCATATGGTGTCACTGATGAATTCCGTCAAACATGTAGAGAAGATTTAACACCAATCCTTCTCAAACGTTTTTGAAAAATAGAAAAAGAGGGATTACTTTGTAACCTATTTTATGAGGCCAGTATGCCCTGATACCAAAGCCACAAAAAGACAGCTTAAACAATTACAGTCCAGTATCCCTTATGAATATGGATGCAAAAATCCTCAACAAATACTGGCAAACAGAATCCAATAGTATATTAAGAGGAGTATACACCTTGATCAAATGGAATTTATTCCAGGACTGCAAGTATGGTTCAACATAAGAAAATCTATCAGTGTAACATAGCACATCAATAAAACACAGGAGGAAAATGATCATCTCAGTTGACACCAAAAAGGCATTTGACAAAAGTCAACATTTTTTCATATAAAAACAGTGGGGAAACTAGTGATTGAAGGTAACTTTCTCCATATGATAAAAAGTATTTATGAAAAACCCACAGCAAATATCATTCTCTTCCAAAAAATAGAAGAGAAGGAATTAATCTAAGACTGAAAGCTTCCCCCCTAAATTCAGGAACAAGACAAGGATTGCATGCCACCCCTTTTTCAACTTCTATCTATCTAGATAGATAGATAGATAAGCTATCTACAAACTCAGTGCAATCCCTATGAGAATCCACCAGCTTCTTTTTCAGAAATAGAAAAGCTTACCCTAAAATTCATATGGCATTGCAAGGGGCCCAGATAGCAAAATGTCTTAACAGAGAGCAAAATTGGAGGCTTCATGCTTCCTAATTTCGAAATATACTACAAAGTTATAGTAATTAAAACACTGTGGTATGATATGTTAATATATCTCAATAGAACTGAAAAAAAAATATGATACTAGTATGCAGATAGACAATGGCCAATGGAAAAGAATTGAGAGTCTAGAGATAAACCCACACATCTATCACCTTTGACAAAGGTACCATGTCCATTTGACAGGGAAATAATAGTCTCTTCAAAAAATGGTGTTGGGACAACTAGAAATCTTTATGCATAAGAATTAATGTGGAGCCATACCCTGTGTCATATATGCAAATTAATTCAAAATGGATTGATCACTTAAATATAAGAGCTAATACTATAAAACTCTTACAAGAAAACATAGGGAAATGTCTTTGGTGCCATGTAGTAGGCAGTGATTTTTAGATTTTACAACAAAAGTACAAACCACAAAAGAAAGAAATATATTAAATGGACTTGATTAAAATGAGAAACTTTTGTGAGTTGAAAACACAGGGATTAGCCCAAGATGGCGGCTTAATGAGGTGTGGAATTTAGTTTGTCCTGCAGAGCAGATAGTAAATAGCCAGGAACAATAGAGAACAACTGCTGGGGCCACATCAGTGATCGGACACACAGCGTACAACAGTCTAGACAAGCTGGACCAGCTGCGGTCGCACCCAGAACTGTGAGTCCCCCAAGCTGTGGAGGCCGGTGCCTCTCCCCACAGGCTGGTTCCCAGAGGGGAAAGAAAGGAGACTTTACTAACAGCAAGGGGCTGAGCTCAACCAAGCTACAGTTGTGGAATTAATTAACAAATTCTGACTACTAAAAATAGATCCACAGCTCAACTGAAACTTGAATAAAATCTGAGGTTGCTGGTTTTGCCCTGGCACAGATGGGGCAGGGCTGACAGAAAAAAATAAAAAAACAAAAACCAACAGGTTTTTTCGAATCAGACAGCAACAAATACTTTGTTTCTAGGCCCTGAAGCAAAGGAGGGGGCACATTGGACCTGGAGATACATAGAACCACGTACCAACTTGAACTCTTGATTGGCAAAACCGAGAAATGAGGGTCATGCTCTGAAAAGTATATATATATATATATATTTTTGGCTGTGTTTCTATGGCTTGACTACTCTTTGTATACAACTGCAAGCCTTCTCAGGCTCCAACTGCCCCAGGCAAGGGCGGAATTAAGCTTGTCTGAGAGGCAAAGAAGCTGGTCAGGTGAAAGGAAACAACTCCCTAGAGGCTGTGCCTTTCCCAGGAGAGGGGTGGGGCCGAGGTCAGGTGGAGTCCCTCCCTCAAGGGGGTCTGAGAAACTGAAACAATTAAAGTCAGACTACAACCTCTCCTCATTCTCCACCACACCTCAGCAGGAACTGTGTGTTGAAGTTAAAGGCACCGCATCACCTTATGCTGCTGGGATCCACAGGAAAACAAGTGTCACATACTGGGCAGGATAGGGAAAACACAGAGTCTAGGGGCTTTGTAGTAAAGTCTGTCAACCTACTGGGTCCCATCCTCAGGGAGAACTGATGCAGGTGACTCTTTCCTCCTGAGAAGAGGCCTATCTGGTCTGGGAAAATCTGACTGGGGTCTGTAATACCTAAGTAGACCCTCCTGAGGTGGGGGGGGGGGGGGAAGGCACCATACAGGCAGGGCAAAAAACAAGAAAACAAGATTGAAAAATTCTGATCTGTTAAACAAAACCTAAGCTAGAGGTCTAGAATAAGCTGAATTGAATGTCAAAGAACAGATAGACAACAAAGATATTCATCAAGAAAATCCTAGATAGAGAATTGAGAATCTCCAGAATAAACTAATTAGGGAAATTAAATGTCTAGACACCAGCAGAAAATAACGAACTGTACTAGGAAAATGAAGATATGGCCCAGTCAAAGGAATAAACTAACAATTCAAATGAGATACAGGAGTTGAAACAATTAATTCAGGATCTTTAAACAGACATGGAAAATCTCATCAGAAATTAAATCAGTGAATTAAGGGAGAATATAAAGAAGGCAGGGAATGAACAAAAAGAAGAAATCAAAAGTCTGAAAAAACAAATCACAGAACTTATGGGAATGAAAGGCACAGTAGAAGAGATGAAAAAAAACAATGGAAACCTACAGTGTTAGATTTCAAGAGGCAGAAGATAGGATTAGTGAACTGAAAGACAGGACATCTGAAATCCAACAAGCAAAAGAAAATATAAGGAAAACAATGGAAAAATATGAGCAGGGACTCAGGGAATTGAATGACAACATGAAGTGCACAAATATACGTATTGTGGGTGTCCCAGAAGGAGAAGAGGAGGAAAAAGGAAGAGAAACACTAATGGAGGAAATTATTGCTGAAAATTTCCCAACTCTTATGAAAGACTTAAAATTACAGATCCAAGAAGTGCAGGGTACCCCAAACAGAATAGATCCAAATAGACATACACCAAGGCACTTACTAATCAGAATGTCAGATGTCAAAGAGAAAGAGAGACTCTTGAAAGCAGCAAGAGAAAAACAACCCATCACATACAAGGAAAGCCCAATGAGACGATACGTAGATTTCTCAGCAGAAACCATGGAGGTGAGAAGACAGTGGTATGACATATTTAAGATACTAAATGAGGAAAACTGCCAACCAAGAATTCTATATCCAGCAAAATTGTCCTTCAAAAATGAGGGGGAAATTAAAATGTTTTCAGACAAAAAAATCACTGAGACAATTTGTGGCCAAGAGACTGGCTCTGCAAGAAATGCTAAAGGGAGTGCTAGAGACAGATAGGAGAAGACAGGAGTGAGAGGTGTGCAGAAGAGTATAGAAGTGAAGACTATCAGTAAAGGTAAAAAGAAGAAAAATTAGATATGACATATAAAATCCAAAAGGGCAAAACGGTAGAAGAAAGTACTGCCCTTACAGTAATAACACTAAATGTTAATGGATTAAACTCCACAATCAGAAGACATAGACTGAGAGAATGGATTGAAAAACAGGACCCATCTATATGCTGTCTACAGGAGATGCATTTTAGACCCAAAGATAAATATAGGTTGAAAGTGAAAGGTTGGGAAAAGATATTTCATGCAAACATCAATCAGAAAAGAGCAGGAGTAGCTATACTATATCCAACAAATTAGACTTCAAATGTAAAACAGTTAAAAGAAACAAAGAAAGACACTATATATTTACAAAAGGAAGAATTCAACAAAAAGACGTAACAATCATAAATATGCACCAAACCAGAGTGCTCCAAAATGCATGAGGAAAACACTGAAAAGAGAAACACATCTACCATAATAGTTGAAGCCTTCAATTCCCCACTCTCATCGATAGACAGGACATTTAGACAGAGGATCAAAAAGAAACAGAGAATTTGAATAATACAATAAACAAACTATACTTAGCAGGTATTTATAGAACCCCACAATAGCAGGATATGCATTTTTCTCAAGTGCCCATGGATCATTCTCAAGGATAGACCATATGTTGGGTCACAGAGCAACTCTCAATACATTTAAAAAGATCAGAATCATACAGAACACTTTCTCAGATCATAAAGGAATGAAGCTGGAAATCAATAATGGGTAGAGGGCCAGAAAATTCACAAATGTATGGAGGGTCAATAGCGCACTCTTAACCAGTGTTTCAAGGAAAACATTACAAGAGCAATCAGTAAATATCTCGAGGTAAATAAAACTGAAGACTTATCAAAATGTATGGGATGCAGCAAAGGTAGTGCTAAGAGGGAAATTTATTGCCCTGAATGCCTATTTCAAAAAAGAAGAAAGAGCAAAAATTGAGAAATTAACTGTCCATTTGGAAGAACTAAAGAACAGCAAATTAACCCAAAGCAAAGAAAAAGAAAGAAATAACAAAGATTGCAGCAGAAATAAATGAAATTGAGAACATGAAAACAATCAAGAAAATCAACAAAACCAGAAGCTGGTTCTATGAGAAAATCAGTAAGATTGGTGGACCCTGTACAAGGTTGACAAAGAGAAGAAGAGAGAGGATGCAAATCAATAAAATCAGAAATGGAAGAGGAGATATAACCACTGACCCCGCAGAAATGAAGGAGGTAATAAGAGGATACTATGAAGAAATTTATGCTAATAAACTAGACAATATAGATGAAATAGACAACTTCCTAGAAAGGAGTGAACAACCGTCATTGCCTCGAGTAGAAATAAATGACCTCAGCTTACCAATCATAAGTAAAGAAATTGAATCAGTCATTTAGAGTCTCACAAAAAAAGAAAAGTTCATGACCCACATGGCCTCACATGTGAATTCTTCCAGACATTCAGGAAAGAATTATTACCAATCCTGCTCAAACTCTTCAAAAACATTGAAGAGGAGGAAGGCTACCTGACTCATTCTATGAAGCCAGCATCACTCTCATATCAAAGCCAGACAAAGATAGTACAGAAAAGAAAATTACAGACCAATGTCTGTAATGAATATAGATGCAAAAATTTTCAACAAAATTCTTACGATTTGAATCCAACAGTACATTAAGAGAATTATACACCATGACCAAATAGGATTCATCCAGGTATGCAAGTATGGTTCAACATAAGAAAATCAATTAATGTAATAGACCATATCAACAAATGAAAGCCGAAAAGCCACATGATCATCTTGATTGATGCAGAAAAGGCATTTGACAAAATTCAGTACCCTTTCTTGTTGAAAACACTTCAAAGGGTAGGAATACAAGGGAACTTCCTCAAGATGATTAAGGGAATATATGAAAAAACCACAGCTAACATCATCCTCAATGGGAAGAACTGAAAACTTTCCCCCTAAGATCAGGGACAAGACAAGAATGTCCGCTGTCACCATTGTTATTCAACATTGTGTTGGGAGTTCTAGCCAGAGCAATTGAACAAGAAAAAGAAATACAAGACATCAAAATTGGAAAAGAAGAAGTAAAACTCTGTTTGCAGATGATATGACACCATATGTTGAAAACCGGGAAAACTCCACAGCAAAACTACTAGAGCTAATAAATGAGTACTACAAAGTGGCAGGTTACAAGATCAACACTCAAAAATCTGTAATGTTAAGCTGTGGTATATACATGCAATGGAATATTATGCAGTTGTAAGACAGAATAAAGTTATGAAGTATGTAACAACATGGATGGACCCTGAGGAAATTATGCTGAGTGAGATTAGCCAGAAATGAA
Source organism: Tamandua tetradactyla (assembly GCF_023851605.1). Lineage (NCBI taxonomy): Eukaryota > Metazoa > Chordata > Mammalia > Pilosa > Myrmecophagidae > Tamandua > Tamandua tetradactyla. Next base: position 77,392,645 of record NC_135343.1, read on the forward strand.
TGGACAAATAGTGTATGGTCTCACTGATATGAACTAACATTAGTGAATGAACTTGCAGGATTTCAGCTAAGAACAGAAACCATCAGGAATAGAAATAGGGTAGATAATTGGGTAATTGGAGGTAAAGGGATACAGATTGTGCAACAGGACTGATTGTAAAAATTCAGAAGCAGATAGAACAGTACTACCTAACTGTAATACAATAATGTTAGTACACTGAATGAAGCTGAATTTGAGAATGATGGAGGAGGGCTGGGGGCAGAAATGAAATCAGAAGGAAAGGTAGATGATAAAGACTGAGATGATATAATCTAGAACTGCCTAGAGTATACAATGACAGTGATTAAATGTACAAATTAAAAATGTTTTTGCATGAGGAAGAACAAAGGAATGTCAGTATTACAGGGTATTGAAAATAGATGGTAAATTGTATTTTAAAACTGTAACTTCTGTATAAGACTAAAGCAAAAAATGTTTATTTGGTACAAAATTTATAATTTGACCAGTGCATTTCCAAATATAATTTATGTGGACAGTTATTGAACATCATAAGTACATGGAACCTTGAGTAAGGCATACGAGTTTGTAGGTTTGTCCAAAGTGATGCTCTGGTAAATCCCAGAGTGATTTGCACAGTGAATAAAAAAGTATTTGCAAAGTCCCCTTGGGGGAATGGTGAGAAAGGGGGAAAAATCAGCTTTCCCAGTGGAGAATTCCTGATATTCTCACAAGCAGTGGGGACAGCCTTCAATGGGCCGAGCTCTCAATCTTGCGGTTCATATGAGGCTTATCTCTGCAAGGGACAGGCTAAACCTACTTGGAGTTAGGCCGGAGAGTCACCCCCAAGAGAACCTCTTTGGTTGCTCGGATGTGGCCTCTTTCTCTCAGCCAGCTCGACAAGCAAACTCACTGCCCTCCCCTTCTCCATGTGGAACATGACTCCTAGGGATGTGGACCTTCCTGGCAGGGTGGGACAGAAATCCCAGAATGAGCTGAGACTCGGCATCAGGGGATTGGGAGGACCTTCTGGATCAGAAGAGGGAAGAGAGAAATGAGACAAGGTGGAGTGTCGATGGCTGAGTGATTTCAAGCAGAGTCGTAAGGGTATCCTGGAGGTTGTTCTTATGTATTATGTAGATATCACCTCTTTTTTTTTTTTACATGTTAAATTTCCCTTATTTCAGTAGACAGAAGACTATTTTCAATGTCCTGGCTGAAAGGGCTCTTGTTGCCACGGAGCATAAGTCCAAGGAACTTCTGGCAGCACATCTGGATTAGGTGGATAAGGGTATGCAGCTTGTTGTAAAGGTTGATAAGAAAGATACTGTGGAAAAATTGACTGCTGAAAATTGTAAGAAATAGGTATTTGAGATTGAAAATACCCATTCACTGGCACAAAGTCATTTGCTTGTGGCTCCCCAGCAACAGATATCACCTTTTTAATTAAGATAAATTGGAGAGGTTGGAGGGAAGTGCCTGAAGGTATAGAGCTGTGTTCCAGTAGCCAAGTTTCTTGAAGATGATTGTATGATGTTGTAGCTTTCGCAGTGTGACTATGTGATTGTGCAAGTCTTGTGTCTGATGCTCCTTTGTCTATGGTATGGACAGATGAGGGAAACTTATGGATTATAAATAAATAAATAATAGGGGGAACAAATACTAGAATAAATTTAATAGAGTGAAATGCTAGTGATCAATGAAAGGGATAATAAGGGGTATGGAAGAAAAGTAAGGAAAATAAAGGCTAAAATACCTTGGGTAGATGGACATTCTAGCTGTCAGTGAGAAGGAAGGGTAACAGATATAGTTGTATGAGGTTTTTTCTTTTTTCTTTTATTTCTTTTTCTGAATTGATGCAAATGTTCTAAGAAATGATCATGGTAATGAATATATAACTGTGATGATATTGTGAGTTATTGATTATATATAGAGAGAGTGTTCAGATATAGACCCTGTCATGTATGGACAATTGATCTTTGATAAGGCAGTCAAGTCAACTCACCTGGGCTAGAACAGTCTGTTCATTAAATGCTGCCTAGAGAACTGGATATCCATATATGCAAAAGAATGAAAGAGGATCCATATAAAAAATTAACTCAATACAAAAAATTAATCCTATACAAAAAGTTAACTCAAAATGAATCAAAGACCTAAACATTAGATCTGATACCATAAAACTTTTAGAAGAAAATGTAGGGAAATATCTTACAAATCTTATAATAGGAGGCAGTTTCCTGGATCTTACACCCAAAGCATGAGCACTGAGGAGAGAAATAGATAAATGGGAACTCCTCAAAGTTGAACACTTTTGTACATCAAAGAACTTTGTCAAGGAAGTAAAAAGACAGCCTATACAATGGGAGACAATATTTGGAAATGATCTATCAGGAAAGCATAGTATCCAGAATATATAAAAAGATTGTTCAATTCAACAACAAAAAGACAACCCAGTTACAAAATGGGCAAAGACATGAACAGACACTTAACAGAAGAGGAAATACAAATGGCTAAAAGGCACATGAATAGATGCTCAGCTTCCCTGGCTGTTAGGGATATGCAAATCAGAAGTACAATGAGATATCATCTCGCACCCACTAGAATGGCCATTATCAATAAAACAGAAAACAACAAGTGCTTGAGAGAATGTGGAGAAAGAGGCACCCTTGTTCTCTGTTGGTGGGAATGTAAAATGATACAATTGCTGTGGAAGGCAGTTTTGCGCGTCCTCAGGAAGCTAAGTATAGAATTGCCATATGATCTGGCATTACCATAGTCAGAGGACATGAGGGCAAGGGCACAAATGGCCATTTGCACACCAGTGTTTACAGCAGCAGCATTTATAATTCCCAAGAGATGGAAACAGCCCAAATGTCCATCAACAGACAAGTGACTGAGTAAGCTGTGGTATATACACACGATGGACTATTATGCAGCTGTAAGATAGAATAAAGTCATAAAGCATGTAACAACATGGATGAACCTTGAGGACATTATGACAAGTGAGATAAGCCAGAAATAAAAGGACAAACACTGTATGGTCCCACTGATATGAACTAACATTAGTGAATGAACTTGTAGAATTTCAGTTAAGAACAGAGGCCATCAAGAGAGAGAAATAGGGTAGATGGTGGGAAATTGGAGCTGAAGAGATGCAGATTGTACAACAGTACTGATTGTAAAAATTTCAGAACTGGATAGCACAATACTACCTAATTATAGCACAATAACGTTAGTACCTGAATGAAGCTGAATGTGAGAATAATACAGGGAGGAGACTGGGGGCACAAATGAAACCAGAAGAAAGGATAGACGATAAAAACTGAGATGGTATAATCTAGGAATGCCTAGTATATACAATGATAGTGACTAAAGTTACAAATTTAAAAATGTTTTGCATGAGGAAGAACAAAGAAATGTTAATATTGCAGGGTGCTGAAAATAGGTGGTAATTCATATTTTAAAACTTTAACTTATGAGTGAGACTAAAATGTTTATTTTGTACAAAATTTGCATTTTGACAAGTGCATTTCCTAATATAACCCATATGGACAGTTTAATTGAACACCATAAGTACATGGAACCTTGAAAAGGACATGAAATTTTATAGGTTGTCCAGAGTGATGCCCTGATAAGTCCCAGAGTGATTTGAACAGTGAATAAAAAAGTATTGGCAAAGTCTCCTTGGGGGAAGATGAGAAAGGGAAAATTCAACTTCCCCATGTGGAGAACTCCTGATAGGTTCACAAGCAGTCAGGACAACCAAATCAATAAGCTGTGCCCTCCATCTTGGAATTTGTTCATATGAAACTTATCCCCACAAAAGATAGACTAAGTCTACTTACCTGAGAGTCACCCCCAGAGAACCTCCTTTGTTGCTCAGATGTGGCTTCTCTCTCTCTCAGCCAACACTGCAAGCAAACTCAACCAACCTCCCCCTCTCCGTGTGAGACATGACTCCCAGGGGTGTAAATCTCCCTGGCAGTGTGGGACAGAAATCCTGAAATGAACTGGGGCTCAGCATGAAGGGATTAAGAAAATTTTCTCGACCAAAAAGGGGAAGAGAGAAATGAGATAAAGGTCAGTGGCTGAGAGATTTCAAACAGAACTGAGAGGTTATCCTCAAGGTTATTCTTAAGCATTTTATAGATATCCCTTTTTTAGTTGAAGGTGTATTACAGAGGCTAGGGGGAAGTACCTGAAACTGTAGAGCTGTGTTCCAGTAGCCATGTTTCTTGAAAATAAATGTATAATGATACAGCTTTTGCAGTGTGACTGTGATAGTGAAAACCGCATGTCTGATGCTCCTTTTATCTGTGATATTGACAGATGAGTAAAAAATTTGGATAAAAAATAAATAATAAGGGGAACAAATGCTAATGTAAATTGAGTAGATTGAAATACTAGTGAACAATGAAAGGGAGTGGTAAGGGGTATAGAAGAAAAATGGGGGAACAAAGGTTAAAATCTATTGAGTAGATGGAAATACTGGTGATCAATGAGAGGGAGAGTAAGGGGTTATGGTATGTGTGAGTTTTTTCTTTTTTCTTTTTATTGCTTTTCCGTAGTGTTGCAAAAGTTCTAAAAAGTGATCATGGTGATGAATATACTACGTGATGACATTGTGGGCTGTTGATTGTACACTATATACTGGAATGTTTGTATGTTAAGAATGCTCATGTTTTTAAGTTGTTTTGGTTTGATAATACAAAATAAATTTTTTTTAATTTAAAATATTTTAAAAAAGTGTTAACCAAGAAAAAAGTAGAAATTGAAAAGAAAAACTACAGAAAGGAAGAAAAAGATATTTGGAAATCATATATCTTATAAGGGTAATATCCATAATATATAAAGAACTTTTGTAAGTCAATGACAAAAAGACACACACACAGCCCAACTTAAAAGTGGGCCAAGAATTTCAATAGACATTTCTCCAAAGATATTCAAATGGTTGGTAAGTACATGAAAAGATGCTCAGCATCACTAACCATTAGAAAAATGCGTATCAAATCAACAATATAGGGTGCATGGGTGATTCAGTGGTAGAACGCTCACCTACCATGTGGGACACCTGGGTTTGATTCCCAAACCATGCACTACCCCCCCAGAAAAAACTACGATGTATACAAACTTCACATCCGATAGGATGGCTGTTATTAACAAAAACAAAAAATAACCATTGTCGAGGATACAGAGAAGTAGGAACTCTTATACATTGTTGGTGGGAATGTAATACAGTGCAGCTACTATGGAAAACAATTTGATGGTTCCATAGAAAGTTAAACATAGAGTTACTATGTGGTGTGCAGCATTTACACTCCTAAGTATAGACCAAAAAGTATTAAAAATAGAGACTTTGATAGATATTTGTTCACCAGTGTTCATTGCAGCATTATTCCCAATAGCCAGAAGGTGGAAGCAGCTCAAGTGTCTGTCAACAAATGAATGAATTAACTAAATATAGTATATCCATACAATGGAATATTTTTCAGACATTAAACGAAGTGAAGTGCTGGTACATGCTACAACATAAATGAAGCTTGAAGACATCATGTTGAGTAAAATAAGCCAGACAGAAAAGTACAAATACTGAATGTTTTTCTTCCTTGAAATTCTTAAAATAAGCATTCTCTCAAAATAAAGAAAGCAGCATAGTGGTTATCAGTGATGGGGAGAAGCGATTTTAGGAAGTTATTGCTAAATAGCTTGTAATGCTGAAAATAGTCTGGAAATAGTGATGAAAGTTATACAATATTGTCAGTGTATGTAATGTCAAAGAACTATCAACTCAAAATGGTCAAAATGATTTTTATGTTAAGTATATTTTACCATAATTAAAAATATTTTTTTATGTGAAAAAAAAATGTGACTGTACCAGTTTCTATTTCCATTAGCAACCAATGAGAGTTACATTGCACTAGGATTTTAATTAGGTGGGTAGTGGTATCTGGCAGTTTTAATATTCAGTTTTCTTCTGATCAGTGATGTGCTTATTCATGTGCTAATTTGCCATTAACACCTGTATGTTTGGGTCTTTTGGCCATAATTTTTTTTCTCCTTTCCTTCATTCATTTATTCAGTTTTTTATTTTATTTTATTTATGATACTTAACCACATAGAAACACATTCTTACCATATGATTATTCCTTTCTTGTTATATAATCAATAGCTCACAATATCATCACATAGTTATATTTTCATCATCGTGATCATTTCTTAGAACATTTGCATCAATTCAGAAAAAGAAATAAGAAAAAAAAATTCGTACAGACTATACCCCTTACCCCTCACTTTCATTGATCACTAGCATTTCAATCTACCAAATTTATTTTAACGTTTGTTCCCCCTATTATTTATTTATTTTTAATCCACATGTTTTACTCGTCTGTTGATAAGGAAGATAAAAGGAGCATCAGATGCAAGGTTTTCACAAGTATACAGTCACATTGCGAAAGCTATATCATTATACAATCATCTTCAAGAAACACTGGCCATAATTTTTTTTTAATGGGCTGCTTGTTTAACACTGGATTGTAAGTCTTCTCTGTATATTCTTTTTACAAGTTTTTTGTTAGACATGTTATTTTGCAAATATTTTCTCCCAATCTATGGCTTATCTTTTCATTTTCTTAAGTGTATCTTTGAATAGCAGGAATTTTTAATTTTAATTATCAGTTTTTCTCTTGTGGATGGTGATTTTTATTTTCCATCTAAGAAATCTCTGCCTAACCCAGAATCTAGAAATTTTATACTTTAGGTTTTACATTTAGACCTATGATTCATTTGAATCTTTTTTTTTGCATTGATATCCATTTATACTAGCTGAAAAAGCTGTTTTTTCTACATTGAATTACCTCGTCATCATTGTCAGAATCACTTGACAGTATATGGGTGGGTCTATTTCTGGATGTTTTTCTGTCTGTTTTCATTGACTGTATGCTTGTCCTTTCTCTAGTATTTTTGTACTTTTAGGTAAGAGTTATCTATGCATTTCCTACTTTTATACTCACTGATGAAATTAAAATAACATATAAATTGAGGTAATTGAGTAATGATTGAGCATGTAAATTTATTTGTAATCATCTCATTTTCCTATAAGAAACGTGGTAGATTTCCTCAAACATTTTGCTCTTTAAAGTAGGTCAACATGCCATTTTATGTATTTATCTTTCAATTTTTCATTAGAAAACACTTTGAAACTTTTATTGCATAGATAAAATTCATTTAATAAATTAGGTATTATATGAATGACAGAATCAAATGATATAAGGATGTTGCCAGTGAGAACAAAATAGAACAATACCATGTATTTTTAGATATGAATATGGATAAAAGCAATAGAAAAAAAAGGGCCATAAGTATACATACATGAGTGGTTTCCCAGAAGAGAGGGGGCACAAAGGCACAACAGGAACTTCATTGGGTTGAACTTTGTTTTTAAAATTTTTAAGCAAATGGGACATTATTATCAGCGTTCTTGCCATTCAGAAAATAATTGCTATTATTTTATTCTCTGTAATTTTCCTTTTTTTCCCCCAAGTTAAAAAAACATACATTTTAGGTTGTGTAATGGAGCTACAGTAACAATTTTTTAAATATACCTGTAGATATTTATTTTCTTTATAGAAAACAGGAAAGAGCATCAAAATAACTTGAGTTGATTTACAACAGAATTCTTAATTTCTTTCTGCCGTTATCAAATACTTATCTATCAGGCACTCTGTAAAATACTAATGATACTGTAATAAAAAAGAAATTGCCTTTTCCAAGGGGCTGAACCTAGTTCAGTGATAGTTTTCATCATGTGAAATTGAAGAAAGTAATAGTACATAGTCCTAGGGGACAGGATTTCTCAGTTGCTGTGGGTAGTGTGGTTATATTTATAACAAGACAGTCTGTGTTATCAAGAGACCCATAGTATTTTAATGATTTTTGAATTAGCATATAGTTTTTAAAAATGAAATAGGAATTTTTGCATGATTAAGTGAGTTGGAAACAAAGAAAAATAGAGTTCTAAACAGCAATTTCTACCTTTGCTTTTCTATATCCCTATAATAACCACTTTTCTATATCCCTGTAAGAACCAAAGTTCTTAGAAACTTTGAAGATTCTAAGAACTAAGAAATTAATTTTCAAAAACAATGAGATTTGCATATAATTTTTACCCCTATAAAAAGCTATTCTATGTATTGTTGATTATAATGAATTTTTCATTTTTTTTAACTTAACTTGGATCAGTAACTATTGTTGTAAATCATTTATTTGGTTCTGATGAAATCACGTCAGTTCTCATTAAGTCATTATCTGTTAAATAGAAAAGTGCTCAAGAAAAGAGGTATCCAGCAATGAGTATACTATATAAGATTTGAATATAACTAGATTAATTATATAATATTATTAGTGATTCTTCTCTCTCTTATTGAAATCATGTTTATATTTTCAAATAATATGGATTTTCAGAATTAATTATTTAAAATAAATCCCCTCTAAATAAAATTTACTTCCCTAGTGCAACATTCCGATGATTAGAAAATTTGGAGAAACATTATAAATTCCTCCTTTTGGAGATTCACAGTACACATTAAGATGATAAAAGTCTCTAAGAAATGATACCTTACTGTAATGTTTCACTTGATCCCAACCCTGTTTTTCATGTATCATTTGTCAGTAGCATGCCTTAGGAAATGTGATATTTATAAATAATTCTGTTTTAAAGCAGGAAGAAAGGAGCAAGCTGTGGAATGGTACAAAAAAGGTATTGAAGAACTAGAGAAAGGAATAGCAGTCATAGTTACAGGACAAGGTACGGTTATATTTACATTTGTTTAATAACCATCCATAATTATATTTATATGATTGCTATGATTTGAGATCCATTTATTTTAATAAAGGTATTTAAACATTTTTAATGTTTAAGATATTTATAGTTAATGCTTTAATTACCTATGCTGAAAATGAAGTTATATTCAAATATGCTCAAACTTGATGACCTGTAGCAGTCACGTAGTAACCAGTACATTATTTGCATTTTCCTTGGTGATCAGTTATATGTTTTAGCCGTATTTTTGAAACTTAGTCCTTTCCTCATGGTTGCAATGGCAGGGAAGGAGTGGACAATCCACAACCCTCCCTATGTACTTGTGGACAGTATTTAGACTACATGCTGGCACATGAGCTATAAATGACTAAATTTGATTCACACTTGACTTTTTCAAACCAAAGCAGTCATTTCACCTATTTATTTTCCATCACCTCAGATTAAAATGTAGCGCCTAATGTTGCCTGAAATATATAACTGATATTTATTGCACTCCTACTGTGTGCTCAAGTGTCCTCGTAAGTGCTCTTATCTCACTAAATTTTTACCACAACCCCGTACTCTATTGCTGCTGTTATCTTTATTTTTTCAGTTAGAAGAACCTAAAATACAGAGATTAGATAATTTACCTAAATTCTCATAGCTATCAAGTGGCAGAGTCAGAATTTGAACCTAGGCAGTCTGACTTCAGAGCCTGAATTGTTAAGTACTATGTTCTGAATATTGTTTTGTAGTTGAATACCACTATTAAATAAATGCTTCAGTTAGCATAGCTAAAATATATTCATAACCAAAAATTGCAGTATTTAGGCTAAGAATCTTAAAACGGATCAATCCATCCAGTGGATGTATGTTGGTTGTCTAACTCATTAACTTTACTACTTATATCAGCTAATCTCCGATAATTAAAACGTGTCCAATATTTACCCTGCTTTTGTTCTCTCTCCTCTTTATTTTGTCTAGTTCTCTAGCTGTTGGTTTCCTGTATAAAAGAGACCAGAAAGAACAAAGAAATATGGGAAATTAGGCCTTTGAGACCATTATGAGCTTATGAGCATGATTTTATGCAAAATATATTTGTGGTTTGCCAGGTACAGGGAGAAGAATTATAAGAAATTGAATTGTTTATAAAAACAGTGTTTCACTGAATCAAAAATGCCTTTGTGCCACTAAAAGAAAAAATATCAATTAAACTGTTTATCACTTAGAATTTGATTTTTAATCTTATCAAATAAGCTATCTTAGCCTTATTTAGACATAGAAATATCAGCAGTATTAATGTCTATGAGCAAACTTGTAAATGCACAAAAACTGACACACTGTGTTAAGACTACAGCCTGTCTGATAGCATTTTTACGTTGGCACTGATTGTAAAATCTATCCCATATCAGAGATTTAAAATTTGAAAAAAAACAAAGCCACAATTTACTTTTTTTTTCTTTTCAGGTGAACAGTGTGAAAGGGCTAGACGCCTTCAAGCTAAAATGATGACTAATTTGGTTATGGCCAAGGACCGTTTACAGCTTCTAGGTATCAATTAATGTATTGTATAATTGGATATGAGATATAATTGAAATGTGTTTTCAGGGACACTACTTTTAGATGGGAATAGATCAAAAAGCTTTTAAAAATTTTTAAAAATTGTTATATAAACTTATACAAAAGTATGCAGAAAAGTATAAAGAACTCCTTTTACCCATCTCCCAGCTTTAATAATTTTCAACTCATGGTTAGTCTTGTTTTCTCTATTCCAAGGGTCGACCAACTGTGGCCTGTGGGCCACACTCAGCTTACCACATGGTTTTATAAAAGTCAATAAAAGTTTTATTAGTTTAAAGCCACACTCATTTCTTTCATGCTGTAATGGCAGCATTGAGTACTTGCTACAGAGACCATACAGGCCTCAAAGCCTAAGATATTTACTATCTGGTCCTATATAGAAAAAGTTGGCCAACCCCAATCTATATACCTCTACCCACTATCCCACCCCCATATTATTTTGAAGCAAATTTGTAATTTCTTTTTACTTCTTTTGTAAATATTTCATTTATCTCTAAAAGATAAGGAGTCTTTAAGATTAAAATCAACAAAATACCATAATCACCCCTAAAAAATAACCAGTTATTCTTTTTAACATTTAAATAAAATGGCCAAAAAATGATCAGTGTGCAAATATCTAATTGTCTTAAAATTTAATAACTTTTTTTTTCACAGTTTAATTATTTGAATCACATATTTCTGTCTTTTGAACTCATAAAGTCCAGGAGTGGGTGGACCAAAGACAGTGATAAAAAAACTGTCATACCATTTGATACTTGATACAGATACTGGAAAGCTTATAGGTTTAAAAAAAAAAACAACAGAAAATATCGTTCAGAATTATTAATAATTATTACCCACAACCTTTGATACAATATTTAATTGTATGATACAGAATAAATTTGATTATAGAAAAACATTTTGCAAAATGTTTCAAATTGAATAAGAGCTGAGATTGTTGGGTTTTGGTTTTTTTGAGGTTTAACTATTATCATGCCACATTATTTGTAAATATTTCAGTCTCTATTTCCTTAAGAGCATTCTCTTAGATAACCACAGTAAATTTATCATAATTAGCAAATGTAACATTGCTGCACTACATTGATACAGTAATACAACAACTACTCCACAGTTCATAGTTTGCCAGTTTTCATAATAACTTTTTTCTTTTTAACCCAGAGCCCAGTCAAGGATCATATGTTGCTATTAGTTATCATGTCTCTTAAATCTTTAATTTGAAATAGTTCCTCATCCTTTTTTTCTTTCATGATCTTGACACATGTTATTTTGTAGAATGGTCTACTATTTGGGTTTGTCTGATGTGTCCTAATGTTTAAATTCAGGTTGTACATATAAGGCAGGAACACCCAAGAAGTGATGTTATGTCCTTCGAGGGACACAGTGGGAGTTTTGTTCTGTATTGGTGAAATCAACTTTTATGACTTGATTAAGAATATTCTTGCTAGGTTATTCTTGTCAGGTTAATCATTTTAAAGTTACTATCTTCCCTTAGTAATAATAAGTAATTTGTAGGGAGATTTTCTTGACTCTGTGAATATCCTGTTCCTCATCAAACTTTTATTGCCGAAACACTTTATTTTTAAGGATTCATTGAGGCTTCTTGACTAAGCCAGTGATTGCTAAGATAGTTACAAATTGGTGATTTTTCTAATTTTCTTATTCCTTCTAATTTATTGGTTGTTTTTCATTGTAAGGGAGAGCATTCCTTTCTCCCCATGTTGTGTATCAACATGGACTCAAATTCTTACTTTATTGTGTAAATATTGTTAATATATTTTGACACTTAAACTGTCTCATTTGACCAGAAGAAGCCCCTTCAGTCTGACTCCTGTTGTCTTTTCTTTTTTTTTTTAATTTGCTTAAAAATAAAGGTTAAAAAAATAGTTGTTTTTCCTTTTAAAGCAATTTTATTGAGATATATTCACACACTATACAGTCTATCCAAAGTTTATAATCAGTGGCTCTTAGTATAATCACAGAGTTGTATGTTCATCATCACAATCAATTTTAGAATATTTCCATTACGCCAAAAAGAAAAACCAGTTATACTCCCCTATTATTGACACTTAGCATTGATATGGTACCTTTGTTACAATTAATGAAAGACTATTAAAATATTACTGGTAACTATAGTCCATAGTTTGCATTAGGTGTATTTTTCACATATATACCTTATTAACTTTTTTTACTATTGTCATACATTTGTTGTAGTTCATGAAAGAATATTCTTGTATTTGTAGTATTAACTGGTCATCATCCACAGCAGAGTTCATTGTTATACAGTCCCGTGTTTTGTCTTCTAGCTTTCCTTTTAGTGACATATATGACCCTAAACTTCCCCTTTCAGCTGCATTCACAGACATAATTCAACACTGTTAATCACACTCAATAATGTGCTATCATCATCTCTATTCATTTCCAAACATTTACAGTCAACCTAATTAAAAATGCTGTACAAATTAAGCCTGAGCTCCCCATTCTCTACCCTCATTCTGTTCCCTGATAACCTATATTCCAAATTCTAGCTCCATGAGTTTGCTTGTTATATTTAGTTCCTATCAGTGAGATCATACAATATTTATCCTTTTGTGTCTGGCTCATTTCACTTAACATAATGTCCTCAATTTTCATCCATATTGTTGCATGTATCAGGACTTCATTCCTTCTTACAGCTGAATAATATTCCATCATATGTATATACCACATTTTGTTTATTCATTCATCAGTTGATGGACCCTTGGGTTGCTTCCATCTTTTGGCAGTTAAGGGTTGTTTTTTTATCTTTTACTTGAAATTTGGTATGATAAAACATTGGAAACATCTTGCCAATTATAGTAAAAAAGATCTGTGCACAATATATAATAAAACATTTTGTGTATTGTATGCTGGTTAAGAAAGAGAGTGTTTAAGAGGTGGGATGCTAGATAGGTATATAATTAGGATAGAAAACGGTAAAGTTGAACCTAGGTGTTGCCCATCTAGACTTGTTTGAGAGGATGTGATCTCTCTAATAAAGATGGGAAGAGTTGATATAAAAATTTTATCTTCAGTGTATTTACAGTGAATCTTAGAACAAAGCTTAACCAGAAGACCTGCTATAGATAAAAAGATAATTTTCGCATGGCATCTCAGTGTTCCCACATGCAGTTTTTTTTTAATCTACCTTCATTCGGCATCCATTTATTAAATCTCTACTTTGTGTTAGATATGGGGCCAAGGGATATAAATTCAGTTTATTCACTGAGGAAAAATCTATTGACTAACATGCTTGCACTGTTCTAGGCACTTGGAATATAAACAAGGATCCCTCCTTTTGGAGTTAATATTCCAGCAAGGGGAAGAGAGACAGTAGACAATGAACAAAATAAATAAATAAGCCAAACAGATATTTGGAAGGTAATGAATTTATGGAAAAAGTAAAAGCAAACTACAGTAAAGGGGATTAGGAATGGATAGGAGGTGGTTTGGGTTTTAGTTTTAATACGATGGTCAGGTATGTCTCTTTGAGAAGTTGACATGAGTTAGCCATGAAGTATCTGGAAGAATGTTCCAGATAGAAGAAAAAGCCTGGTGCAAAGCCCCAAGAATATGTACCTGATATGTGTGAGAAGCAATAAAGAGGCTAGCATGCCCCAGCAATGTGAACAAAGGGAGTATAGTAAAGAAGAGGTCAGGTTAGTAGTAATGGGTAAGAGTGAAGCGGGCATCCTAATATGCAATAGGCCAACCTGAAGACTTGAGCTTTCATCACCTGTGAAATGAGGAGCAGGTGTGGGTGTTTTTCAATCAAAGGAATCACATAAAGTGACTTAATTTTAAAAGAATCATTCTGACTTCTATGTTGTACTAAAAGGAAGGCTAATTAGGACACCACTGCAGTAATCTAGGAGAAAAGTGAGGGAGGACCAGGGTAGTAGCAGAAATGGTAACAAGTGGTTCACTTCTGAGAAAGGTTGAGGAGATTTACTGATAGATAGGATAAAATGTTTCTCTCTTAAGGATTGCACAATATAGTGGGGCAGGCAGGATGAAGTTTTGCAAATATTTTGTAGGAGTAGGATAGGTGTCTGAGAAAGCTTCCTGGAAAAAGTGAAACCTTAGGTCAGGATTAAAGATAAACATTATTTAAGAGTGCTTGGGAGGAAAGACATTTCAGGAAGAAGTGGCAGCATGAACAAAAACTTAGGCAAGAAACAACATGGTGATTAGGGAAGGATGCTGGTAGAGATATATGAACTTTTGGTCACTCAAGCATAAGAGTTGTAGGTAGATCATGGAAGGTTTTGTTTGTCATAGAAAGGACCTTGTGCACTGATCTGTGGTAATGGGGAAGCCACTAAAGAAGCATGTACTATATAAAGCTTGCATGTGAAGTAAGCCCAATTAGTCTTTAAACAGAAGAATTATGTAATAACTCAGGGAACCATGTAGCAGGTAGATGTGAGAGAGTCAAGGAGTAAGGTGACTTTTAATTTGAATCATTGATTAATCTATATAACCTTTAGTCATCTTTAAAGAAAGAATTAGTCTTAAGTTTACTTTCTTTACAAAAATGAATTGGGGTAAATTCATGTTAGCAATATATTATGATTTTTTTTCATTGTATTGTGTGGGTGCATGTTTCCATACATATAAATCTGAACCCTACACAACTGAAAACAAGTTCTATATAGCTTTTTATCCATAGTTGTTTTTATCAAAATTAGGGATTTGTTTATTTTTATTAAAAGCGTTAATGAATACTTTTGCAAATTTTGTTACATTTCATTGACAAGAGAGTTTCTGGATAAAGACCACAGTTGCAAATTAGTGTTTGTTCTTATTGATCTCTTTTGCCAACACAAGTGGCTTCTGTCTCAGTATGGTGATTTGAAGAGTATTATCACTGAGGAAAATCAGATGACCTACCTGTTAGCTAACAAAAAGAAAGTCAGCTCCAAGGTGTATTCTATCAGCCAGTTCTAGGATATAAAAGCTCTGTAGTACTTTGTGCTTTGTGCATAAAGAATAGCTGCTATTTAACCTGTCCCAAAGGAATAGTGGTTGTACCATAAACCAAGCATGGTGCCTGTTTGTCTGACTTTAGTAATGGAAGTTTAAGAAAGTTTGTATATATGTGCAGTGTTTTTGCACGTGTTCATTGACTTATTAGTTCAGCAGAAAGGAATTAGGATGACTTGAAGGATTTGAACAAAAAAAAGGTAAAAAATTGAGACCCTTTTATGAATGAATAACTACTTTATATGCATTATTTTAATAAATCCTTGGGATCTTCAGAAAACTGAGACTAGAGCAAGGTCATATCCATAATAAGAGGTAGAGCAGGGTATATGTCAACTGGCATTCTTGTATAGGGGAAGACAGTGCAGCAGGGGTATAGAGTGGTGAGGAAGATCAAGCTGTTAACTTCTTGGGCTTCAAGTGCTAGACCTAGAAACCCAGATCTTGGAAGGGTTTTATGTTGTTTTGTTTTTGTTTCTTGAAGTTAGAGTAGAGTTGAGAGACTCCTTTTAAATTTTTAATTGGTTAATTTTTTTTAATTGTGAAATATAACATGTATACAAAAAAACAATAAATTTCCAAGTACATTTAAGTAGTTAGAGAACAGATTTTAAAATTTGGTATGGGTTACAGTTCCACGATTTTTCCTGTTTTCTTCTAGCTGCTAAGTGGTTAATTTTTAAAATAGGTAATGTAGGCACATGCAGCAAAATTCAAAAAGTTTTTGAAAAGTGTCCATCCCATGCTATATCCCTGCCAATTGTTTTCCCTTTCCAGAAGCGCCAGGTATTACCAGTTTCTTTGTGTCCTTTTCAGAAATAATCTTAATGTATATAAGTATGTGTGTTTATGTGTGTATTAAACACAAATGAAATGGTAGGGTACTAAACACAGCTCTGCAACATGCTTATTCTTGTCTTCTTTGTTTTCTTTATTTTTTTGCCTGACATATGTTAGTATACCGAATATGGTATTTCCTAGAAACTCAAGAGTTTCCTTCTATGCCATTTTAAGTACTGTTATCCTTTCCGAACTGTGGTTTCTTTTTACCTTTTCAAATACCTTCTCCTACAATGAGTTAGACGTATTTAACTGTTCAGTAAATATTTACTGTTGATAATACTGATATGGAGCTGCTTTCAGATTACCAAACCTGAAGAAGGTATATTTTTAATATAGCCATTGACTTGTTCATTTCTATTGCTATTTAATGTCTGAGTATTTACTAATTATGCTTTTAAAAAATAATTATATATAAATGCAAAATTTTCATGTAAAAAATTGACCTTGAGAGGTTGTGAGGGTAGTTCAGTGGTAGAATTTTCACCTGCCATGCAGGAGACCTGGGTTCAATTCCTGGTCCATGCACTTCCCCCATAAAAAAAAAAAAATTTACCTTGAATCCATTTTTTATTTCACATGCACATTTTATTTGTCCATTGTGTATATTTTTCTTTTTTGTTTATTTTGTTCTTTTTACCCCCTCTGTTGCATAGAGAAGCTGCAACCAGTTTTACAATTTTCCAAGTCACAAACGGACGTCTATAATGACAGTACTAACTTAACGTGCCGCAATGGACATCTCCAGTCAGGTGGGTTTAGGTTAACTCACATGTAATATGTAAAGCTTGCATGCAAAGTAGACCCAATTAGTCGTATATTTAACCTGATTAATATTAATTTAATTTCATACTGGTACATTTAATCAGTTTTTGTTTATACAGGGCTATGTTGAAAATACACTATCTCTATCTTCATAGTGTGTGAGTGTAATAAATGTGGCTTAGCCATTCTAACATGCTTTATTTGCATGACATTTTACAACCTCTGAATTTTTGTGATTATAAAATATGAAGAGACATTTTCCTAAATGATTAAAATGTTCTTTTGTTTTGATTTTTTTTTAAGGTTTTGTGTTATCTTATTTTCCTGGATAGTGGTACCATTTTTTTTCTTTCATAAAGTAGTATTTTTTTAAGGCAGAAGTTTTTATTTTTCTTTGTTATATATAATGTGTATCTCCGTATATATCAGTTTTCATGGTATATATATGTATGTGTCTCTTTTATCATAGTACCTGGTAGAAAAAAATTTGAAATGAGTTCAGATAATGAGGAAAAACATTAGAATGATATTATTTAACAAAATCTGTTTTTCTATGAATTTTGGGATCTTAACTCCAAAAGAATTCAGTGCTGTTTAGTTTACTTTTGTTTTGACTCTGTGTGTGTGTTTGTGTGTGTGTGTGTGTGTGTGTGTGTAAATCTTCATGTCTTGCTTTCCTTGATTCCTCAGCTAGTTTTAGTGGTTACTTTTTCAGCATTAAATGGCCAGGGCTTAAATTTCATTAAAGTAAATTATTGCGTTGAAAATTATAGCAGAAACTACTAATACTATTCAGTGGGTTTGCTTAAACAATGGAAATTTATTGGCTCTTGGTGTCAGAGGACAGAAATCCGAATCATTGTGTGATATGTATCATAGTAGCCTGGAAACTTAAATAGAGGGACACTTCATAGCATTAGAAGGCTCAATATATTGGAAGATAAAATAGTCATGAATTTATTAGTGTATGGTAACAGATTCAAAATATATGAAGTTTATTTGGCAGAACTAAAAGGAAAAAGACACATTTAAAATCATAATTGGAGGTTTTAGCACACCTCTCAATAATTGATAACTAGACAGAATAGTATATATAACAGATCTGAATGTCACTGTTAGCCACTTTAACCAAATAGACATTTGTAAGGTATTATACCTTACAACTTTCATTCTTTTCAAATGCACATAGAAGGTTCCACAGGAGAGACCGTATGCTGGGTCATAAAACAAGTCTCAGTAAATTTCAGAAGATTAAAGTTTTATAGTGTATTTTTTCTGAGTGTATAATTCTGTTCTACAAAACAGTATTATAATAAAAATCAACAATGATAAAATATCTAGGAAGCATCAATTATCTTGAAATTGAAAGCTGAATTCTATACAATCCATGGGTCAAAAGTAGAAATTGCAAAGGAAATTAGAAAGTATTTTTAATGGAATGATAATGAAACTGCAACATATCAAAATTTATGAAATACAGCTAAAGCAGTGCTTATTAGGGAAATTTTTAATAGATGCATTTAATGCCATTAAAGAAGAAAAGTCTGAAATCTGTGATATCAGTTCCCATTTTAGGAAGCTAAAAAAGAGCAAAATAAACCCAAGGTATAAACCCAAAAATCAGAAATCAATGAAATAAAAAAACAGATGAATAGAGGAAATGAATGAAACTAAAAACTCATTCTTAAAAATCAATGAAAATGGTAAATTTCTACCTATATGAATCAAGAAAAGAATACTAGAGGCCAAAAATTACCAATGTCAGAAATGAAAGCAGAACACCGCTGCAAATCCTACTGACTTTAAAATGATAACAAGGATATATCATGTGCAACTTTATGAGAATAATTTGACAGCCTAGGTGAAATGGGCAAATTCTTTGAAAGATACAAATTACCAAATATGATACAAGAAAAAAAGGAAACCTTCATAGTTCATTTAACTAATAAAGGAATTTAATTATTATAACCTTCCCACAAAGAAAATTCCAGGCCTAGATGATTTTCTTGGTGAATTATATCACAGCATTAAAGAGGAAATAATACCAGTTTACTTAGACTTTCTCAGATAATAGAGAGAGAGGGAATACATCCTAATGCATTTTATGAAGTCTCTATTACTTTGATTACCAAAACCAGACAAAGATATTCCATGAAAAGAACACTATAGACCAAGTGCATAGATCAAACATCCTTAGTAAAATATAAATAAATTCAAGCCAACAATATATAAAAAGGGTAATAAATCATGACTAAGTATTGTTGGTTCTATGTTGAAAATGAATGAATGTAATTAACCAGATTAACAGAAGAAATTAGAAAATCCACATCTCAATAGATGCAGAAAAGTTATTTAATACATTTCAGTATCATTCATGATAAAAACTCAGTAGTCTAGGAATAGAAGGTTAACTTTCTCAGCCCGATAAAGGCATCTACAGTGAATCAGCAGCTAGCAATATGTTTTGTGGTAAAAGATTGAATACTTTCCCCCATTACACTGGGAATAGAACAGGATGCCTGCCTTTATTCATTCTTGCACTTGGCAATAAAAAGAAAAACATATAGGTTAAAATGGAAAATGTAAAAATATATTCATTCTAAGCAATATGAATGTGGACCTAGAAATTCCTAAAAAATCTATCCCCAAACTCTTAGAACTTGCTAAGTTAGTTTAGCAAGATCTCAATATACAAAAATTAAGTTTTTCAATTTATTAATAAGAAACAATTGGAAAATGGTAATCAGAAATTCAACTCCTTTTACAATAACATTGAAAAACATGGACTATTTTAGAAAAAAACAAACATGCAAGATTGGTGCAATGAAAACTATAAAACGTTACTGAGATAAATTAAAGAAAATCTAAATCCAAGTAAAAAGAAATATGTCATGTTCATGGATTCATGAAAACAATATTTTCAGGATAGCAGGTTGTATTCATTTGTAAGCTGCCAAATGCATATACCAGAAATGGAATATTTGCGGTTTACAGTTCTAAGCCTCTACAACTAAGGCATCCAGGAAAAGATACCTTAATTCAAGGAAGGCTGATGGGTTAAGAACACCTCTGTCGGCTGGAAAGTCATGTGGCAGACATCTGCTAGTCCCTTGCTCCTGGGCAATATCCATTCATGATAAAAACTCAGTAGTCTAGGAATAGAAGGTAATTTTCTCAGCCTGATAAAGGCATCTACAGTGAATCAGCAGCTAGCATCATGTTTTGTGGTAAAAGATTGAATACTTTCCCCCGTTAGACTGAGAATAGAACAGGGATGCCTCTGTTCCAGTGGGAGTTTGTCATTTTGCTTCTCTGGATCTGGCTTTCATCTCTAGGCTCCCCTTGGCTCTCTCCAGGTTCTGTCTTGCTTAACACTTCATGGCAATGTTTGCTAGGCTCCAAGCATCTGCAGACATCTGTGTCCGTGCCCTCTGGAGTTTCTGTGGCTCACTTTCTGTCAGCTCTGGGATTTCTCCAAAATGTTTTCCCCTTTTAAAGGACTCCTGTAAACGAATCAAGACTCGCCTTGAATGGGCGGAGTCACATCTCCATTTAATCACAAGGTCATACCCACAGTTGGGCTTCGGAGATAATCTAATCAAAAGTTTCCGTGCTACAAGATGAGATCAGGATTAAAAGAAATAGCTCCCCCTACAAGATTGAGTCAGGATTAAAACATGGCTTTTCTGGCGTGCATAATACTTTCAAACTTGGCACATAGGTATTCTCAAATTTATCCGTCAATTCAGTGCAATCCCAGTTAAAATTTAAGCAAGTTTTTGCATGGTTATGAATTAATAAGGTGATTCTAAAATTTATATAGAAATCACCTGGAATAGCCAAACATTTTTATAAAAACACAAAATTCTTGGCAAAACATTGACCTGCTTTTATGTGTTAAAATAAAACCGGCCTAATCAAGACTGTGTGGTATTGGCAAAAGGATGTGCATATACATCAGTGGAACAGAATAGTGGCCTCAGATAGATTCATACATATGTTAACAATTGATCTTTTTCAGTAAAGTTGCAGAGGCAATTTAATGAAGAAGGGAAAGTTTCAGAAATGGTCGTGGGACACCTGAATATTGTTATCAACAAAAGTAGACATCAACCCTTACCTCATAATATACACAAAACTTAAATTTAAAAGCTAGAATTATAAAACTAATAAAAATAGAAGAAAATTTTTTGTGCTTTATTTAGGCAGAGATTTCTTAGAAAGCATAAAAAAGACATATCAGAAAAGAAAAATTGGTAAGTTGGATCTCATCAAAATTAAAAAAAAAACCTTAGTATGTGGAAATATCCTTTTTCTTTAAGAAAATGCAAATTAAAACCAGAATAAGACATTACTTCATACTCATTAGAATGGCTAAAAATTAAAAGAAACTGAGAATAAATTCCAACCGTGGGTGGGATGTGAAGGAACTGGAACCCTCATCATTGCTGGTGAATGAAAATTGACCCAACCACTTTGACAATTTACTATAGACTAAAAATATACCTACCATGCAACATAAACATTTTACTCCTAGATTTTTGTCTTAGAAAATGGAAATAATATGTCTGCAAAAAGACTTATACATGATAATTCTTAGCAACATTATTCATAGTGGCCCCAAACTGGAAACAACCAAATGCCATCAAGTGAATGGATGAACAAAATTCAGCAATAAGAAGGAATGAATTACTGACACATGCCACAATTTGGAGGTACCTCAAAAGCATTTACTCATGCTGAGTGGAAGAAGCCAGACACAAAAGATTATATACTGTATGATTCTGTTTATATATAATTATAGAAAATAGAATTAAATATAATTATATAATAGTGTGAAATATTCTCGCTGTCAGAAGGCAGATTAGTGGTTGCCTAGGGCCAAGGGTGGTAAAATGAATACACTGCAAAGTAGACATGAAACTGATGTATCTTGATTTTAGTGACTGTTTCAGTTATAAATATATCTTTACAGACCTCATCAAATTGTATACTTTGTGTGGATGAAGTTTTTTTATGTAAAATATACCTCTATAAAGTTGATTAAAAAATAAATACTGAAGGGCTTATGATGAAAAATAATATTCTCCATTTTACCTCTCTGTTCCTTCCTCTACCTTCACCCCTAGTTTGGCTCCTCAGAAGTTTTTTTTTGGTTTTTTTTTTTACTTTTTATTTTGGAATAAGTTCCAGTTTACAGGACAGTTGCAAAAATAATTTTAAAAATCCCAGAGAACTCCAACATACCTTTACCTCCCCAGATACGAGCTCTTCAAATAATTTATTTTGCTATTTCCTCTCACATTTCTTAAAATATTTTCAAGTATTTATTTATATTGCTATTCCTGACTTATCTACTTTTGATATTGACTTCAGATGAAGATTTAATTCTCTTACTTAACCAGTTACCCTTCATTTCTTTCTCTCTCTATATATAAAATATAATTATATATAGTGTTATTTTCAGTTGTATGTAAAAATCATAATTAACATTACTATTGTTTACCCAAAGCCAAATAGTGTCCTCTGATGATGTTTCCTTTCTTGAGTTTTTCCCCCATAGGTTTTATGATTTTTCTTGTTTTCTAATTTCCTATTATGGCTTTTTACTCTTGTGTTTAATTTGCTTAATTAATAGAATGCTTTTAGTAGTTCTTTTAAAGAAGGTCTGTAGATCATAGAGTCTCTTTAGCCTTTCTAATGTCTGAAATTGCCCTCATTCTTATATGACAATTCACCTAGATAGGTTAACAATTTTTTAATCTCAACATTTAAAAAATTCATTTTTTATTGTGGTAAAATATACATAACATAAAAATCATTTTAACCATTATAAGTGAACAATTATTTGACAGTAAATTTGTTGGCAATGATATTTAACTTTCACCACTATTTCCAGACAACTCTCAAACCAAGCTCATACTCAGCATTACTTCCCCAATCCTCTCTTGCTATCCCTATACCTACTATTCTGTTTTTTAGTCTCCATGAATTTGCTTATCCTATATATTTAAAGAGAGAGAAATCACGCAATATTTGTCCTTTTTGTCTGGTTTATTTTACTCAACATTATGTCTTCAAGGTTCATTGATGTTGCATGTAGGAGCACTTCACTACTTTTTATGGCTGAATAATATTCCATTGTATGTATAAACCACATTTTGTTCATCTAGTCATTTGTTGATGGACACTTGGGTTTTTTCCCACCTTTTGGTTATTGTGAATATGCTGTGGCAGACATCTGTCTGAGTCCCTGCTTTCATTTCTTTTGGGCATATACCACGAAGTAGAATTTCCAGGTCATATGGTAATTTTGTATCTAATTTTCTGTACCTCACCATTTTGAGCATACTTCATCAGGAGTGATATTTGTTGTTTAGATGAAAAGTCTGTTGTCATTCTAATAGATGTTGGAAATTTCTATCCAGTTATGGTTCCGAGGACATTTTTTTCCTTTGAATGTTCTTTAACCTCTATTTAACGTCATTGTAGGAAGATCTTGTTTCCCTTCAGTTGTGGCTTTTGCATATATCATTCCTTTTTCTGGAATGCTTTCCTGCTCTTTCCCTGTTAGTCAGTATCCATTGTTCCGTCAGCATATGATTCAGAGATTTGCATTTATGTATTGAAAACCCCCTTAGGCCCAACCTTGCTCTACTCTGAAGTTCCCTTATTTTGATTTTTTTTAGCCCTTGGGTATATATGTTTAAGAAAATTAGAACATTCACCAGGAAAAGGAAAAACCTGAATAACCACAGTTCTGTCCACCCCAGTGACAACCCCTATGAATGCCCTGATATGTATTTTGATTAAAGTATATGTATATGTATATTATTACCTTTTTTTTTGGTTTATTAGACATACTAGCAAATTTGTACTGGTCTTTAATACTACTTTTTATTATATTTTGCCACAGTTTTCTGTCAATGATGGTTTTACTTTTTCTTTGATAGAAAGTGGAGCTGTTCCAAAACGAAAGGATCCCTTAACACACACTAGTAATTCACTGCCTCGTTCAAAAACAGTTATGAAATCTGGATCCACAGGTCTCTCAGGCCACCACAGAGCACCTAGTTGCAGTGGATTATCCATGGTTTCTGGAGTGAGACAGGGGCCTGGTCCTGTAACTGCAACTCATAAGGTATTCTGGGACAGTAACCTTTAATTGCTATGCTTGCATAAATAAAACATTTTGAAACTGTTATGTGTGCTTAAGTTTATTACAGGTACCAGGTACTTTATAGTATTTTAGAGAACAGAGGAGTTCTTGTAAAATTAAATGTAACTTTTTTTTTAAGCCCATGGAACAATTTGCTATTAAAAAGCAGTTGTATTTTTAGGTGCACAGGTGGTTCAGTGATAGAATGCTCGCCTTCCATGTGGGAGATCTGGGTTCAATTCCCAGACCGTGCACCGCCCCTTCCAAAAAAAAAGGCAGTTGTATTTTGACTCCTTTTAAGAATGAATTAGGCTTTTTATATTAAATTTGCTTATCCAGTCTGTTTCATATAATGCTGTGTATTTCATTTTTTAATTTGTTATTCTTTTAATAACTTAAATCTATAAATGAATTATAGTATTTTATATACCTAGAGTTTTGTTATTATTCTATCAAAGATTAAAATCACATGATTATCTTATCATAGAGCTTTTTTATTTTATAGTAACCGAATCTTCCTGAATAAAATCCTTTATTAAACAACTTCATGCTGAATATATTTCTGTAATGAAATACAAGTAAAATTGTTTATTTTGGATTTTTATATCCTTTTTCATATTTTAAAAAATTTAATTTTGTTAACTTTGAAAATTAGTTCACTTATGAAAGTGTAAGTCTTAGTTTGTGTTTTCACTTAAAAATTTTGTGTTCTTCAAGGGTACTCCAAAAGTAAATAGAACCAATAAACCTTCTACCCCTACAACTGCTCCTCGCAAAAAGAAGGACATGAAGAATTTTAGGAATGTAGACAGTAACCTTGCTAACCTTATAATGAATGAAATTGTGGACAAGTAAGTTCTGTCATGTGAAGTTTAAAATACAGTTTTTGTTTTTGAATTTTATTTCTAAAATATATTATAAGTGGAATAGAGAATAAATACTTTGATTTACATAATTTTTATGGTGGCTTTCAATTAACAAAAATGTGGAACACCACTGCTTTACTGAGATAACTTGAGTTTCACAGTTAAGTTACTTAATATGTAAAATTACTATATTTTATAAGGCTTAAAATTAATTGACTTCATATTTTAATAACTGAAATGTATTTCTATTGTGAAGCTAACTGAGGTTCTGTTTCTTAGTGGAACAGCTGTTAAATTTGATGATATAGCTGGGCAAGAGTTGGCAAAACAAGCACTACAAGAAATTGTTATTCTTCCTTCTCTGAGACCTGAGGTAAGGATTTTATATTATTGTTTTCCTGTAACATCATCCTTTACTAAATGCATAGTAATAATAGACAAACATTTGGGCTTTGCTAGAATGCTTAATTTTTATAAGATATTGATAGATTTAATTATATATATATGAAAAAAGAAAAACAGCAAACATTAGCAGCCAATTTTTAACGGAGCGGTAATGAGTTCGTAATTACCAGTCCATTTTTAAGGTTTTATAGGAAAAGTGGTTAACAGAAAATTTTGTATGACCGTGAGGGATTTAAAATTAAGAGGCAGAAGTCATATTTGAGAAAAGGGAAATTAGGATAAAATAATTCTTTAAGTTTAAATTTGAGAA
The DNA here is from genome assembly GCF_023851605.1 of Tamandua tetradactyla. Lineage (NCBI taxonomy): Eukaryota > Metazoa > Chordata > Mammalia > Pilosa > Myrmecophagidae > Tamandua > Tamandua tetradactyla. The sequence continues at coordinate 77,418,366 of NC_135343.1, forward strand.
AATATTATTTTTAGTAATATTAAATTAACAAAGTAGATAAGAGAGACCAAGTGAATGATGTGTTAGGGACCTAACCTTCCATCCCATCTATCTAGACTCACTAAGAAGATTAAATAATCTTGAAATTGGCAATAAATACTTGGTTTCCCATACTTTGCACTATTGTGGATTTTCACAATTCACAGATTGTGAACAGGTGCTATTTAGATAAAGTTGCAAAAAAAAAAATTTAAGCACCCACTGCTGGATCAGTTATTTTCTCCTTGAGCATTCAATTCTATTTACTCATTTACAATGTCTAGTAGAATTGCTGTTATACAGCACATTATGGTGAATGTGCAAAGATTTTGAGGCTCTTGTTTTTCTGTAGCCTCAGTCATTCACATACTATATTGAGTTGGTACTCTTGAGTACCAACTGTACTATAGCTAACTGAATATTTTTCAGGTCTGCTTTCTTTATTTTACTTCATGTTCTAAGAAGCAATATACATGAAATAGTGGTATGATATGCTAGTTAGATTTTTGCTAATGCAAAATAAAATAACTAGAGAATTATTAAAATGGAAAATATTTGTCCTAATATCAAGCAAATTTATCTCATGTGCCACCTCAGGCCACACTTTTGGAAATATATGGTAACATATATTGGACTAACTTATATGGTAGTAGTTAATGCAGTAGACTGAATATTGATAAAAACTTCTTATTGAAAGAGGAGTTATAGAATTGTAGACCTGAAATGACTTGCTCAAGATAATAGTTCAATGGTGGACCTAAGAAGTGAAATAAAAATAAGATTCCTAAGACAAAAACTGTCTCCTCGATGCTGTAGTTGCCACCTAAATCTTAAGTGTGCATTTTAGTATTTATTAAGAACCTCATTTTGTTTTTTGTATTTTAGGTTAGGAAAGAAGCATATCTAAAATTGTGAAAGTAATATCAAGGAATTATTTGGGCTATGCTAGAAAAGTCATTTAACTTTTGCTTTATGCATGTTTAGGTAAAAAGTGACATCTCATTATATATGTGAATTTGTATTTTGGCAGAGTTCCATGGTATGACATAAGTTTCAATGAAAAAGTTTGAAATAATAATGTGAAAATCCTAGTTACTAGTTAATTCAAATAAGGTTGACTAACCTTATCTGGGCATAGAAAGAATGAGTCCTACTAAAAGAACAGGATCTGTGATACAGCAAAGCTTTGGGGATTATACTCGGGTACACACTTGTCTCTCTCACTCTCTCTCTCTCTATCTCCATGCTTGCCAAATGGAGCATTTTTTTTCCTTGCAGTTCAGATTCCCAAGTGAGAGAATATGGTTGTCCTACTTTAATTTTTCACAATAGGGCTAATAAAATGAATGTGAGACTTAACGCATAAAGTACCTTCATTGTACGAAATAATCAACTTTATTCCTAATTCCCCAGAGTAGGGAGCTTGCAGGGAAAGGAGTGGGTGTGTTATTAGATGGATTTCTTCATTCTCCAGTATTCCAGAATTTTTTTCATTGTAGAAATACAGAATCAAAACTCTCTAACATTAAAACTGGTTTCAAGGAAATAAATAATACTTCAGATCCTTTCTTGAGGTAATTTGTTCTCAGAATTACTTGAAGCAAGTGCTTTAACCCTTTTTTCTTCATGGAGTCCTAGGCCTGAAAGAAATAAAACTCTTGTCTATCTTCCTACCATCAAATAGGGCTGTGTTTTAAATTTTACTTAACATGAAAAATAATTTTTAAAAATCAAAAATATTAATTTGTGGGAAGGAGGGGCCAAGATGGCAGCTTCGCAATGTGCGCGTTTTAGTTCGTCCTCCAGAACAACTACTAAATAACCAGAAACAGTACAGTACAGCTCCCGGAGCCACATCAGTGACCAGACACACGGCGTACCCCAGTCTGGACCAGCTGGACCGGCTGCAAGCCTCCCCAAAACCATGAGTTCCCCAAGACGTGGCAGTCGGCACCCGGCGCCCCTCCCCCACAGGCGGCTTCCCAGAGGGAAAGGAAAGAGACTAAACCTGGTCAAGGCGGAGTTCGCTCATTGGGCTCACGGAAAAAGAAGAAAGGGGGAGGAAACAGAGGTTTTAGTGGCTGTGTTTCTATGGAGACTCGGCAGCCTCTGGATTCAGCAGCGGGACTTCTTGGGCTGCAACTGCCCCAGGCATAGGCAGAAATGGGCTGCTTTCAGGGCTGTCTCCCACCTGTGCCTTCCCCAGGGGAGGGTGAAGCCCAACTCAGGTGGAATCCCTCTCTCAAGGAGTTCAGACCCCAGGGCTTGGTAATTTGAAGCCATTAAAACCAGCCTACAACCTCTCCTCCATCTCCACCACGCCCCTAGCAGGGAGAGTCTTCCAAAGTTAAAAGTGCCGAAACATCTTTTGCTGGTGTGACCCGCAGGCAGACGCTCCACATACTGGGCAGGATAAGAAAAACAGAGCCCAGAGACTTCACAGGAAAGTCTTTTAACCTGCTGGGTCTCACCCTCAGGGAAAGCTGATGCAGGTGACTCCTTCCCTCTGATAGGAGGCCAGTTTAGTCCAGGAAAACCAGCTGGAGTCTATAATACCTACGTAGACCCTCCTAAAGGTGGGGAGGGAAAAGGCACCTTACAAGCAGGACAAGAAACAAGAAAACAAGAACTGAAAAATTCTCCTCTGTTAAACAAAACCTAAGCTAGAGGTCCAGAAAAAGCTGAACTGAAGGTGAAAGAACAGATAGACAACAAATTCATTTAGCAAGAAAACCCTAGGTAAGAGAAGTGAAAGCAATCTCCAGAATAAACTAATTAAGGTAATTAAATGTCTAGATGCCAGCAAAAAATAACAAATCACACCAGGAAAATTGAAGATATGGCCCAGTCAAAGGAACAAACCAATAGTTCAAACGAGATACAAGAGCTGAAACAACTAATTCAGAATGTACGAACAGGCATGGAAAACCTCTTCAAAAACCAAATCAATGAATTGAGGGAGGATATGAAGAAGGCAAGGAATGAACAAAAAGAAGAAATGGAAATTCTGAACAAACAAATCACGGAACTTATGGGGATGAAAGGTACAGTAGAAGAGATGAAAAAAACAATGGAAACCTACAATGGTAGATTTCAAGAGACAGAGGTTAGAATTAGTGAACTGGAGAATGGAACATCTGAAATCCGACAAGACACAGAAACTATACGGAAGAAAATGGAAAAATATGAGCAGGGACTCAGGGAACTGAATGATAATATGAAGCGCAGAAATATACGTGTTGTGGGTGTCCTGGAAGGAGAAGAGAAGAGAAAAGGAGGAGAAAAACTAATGGAAGAAATTTCACTGAAAATTTCCCAACTCTTATGAAAGACTTAAAATTACAGATCCAAGAAGTGCAGCGTACCCCAAAGAGAATAGATCCAAATAGACATTCTCCAAGACACTTACTAGTCAGAATGTCAGAGGTCAAAGAGAAAGAGAGGATCTTGAAAGCAAGAGAAAAGCAATCCATCACATACAAGGGAAACCTAATAAGACTATGTGTAGATTTCTCAGCAGAAATCATGGAGGCGAGAAGACAATGGGATAATATATTTAAATTACTAAGAGAGAAAAACTGCCTACCAAGAATTCTATACCCAGCAAAATTGTCCTTCAAAAATGAGGGAGAAATTAAAACATTTTCAGACAAAAAAATCACTGAGAAAATTTGTGACAAAGAGACCAGCTCTGCAAGAAATACTAAAGGGAGCACTAGAGACAGATACGAAAAGACAGAAGAGAGGTGTGGAGAAGAGTGTAGAAAGAAGGAAAATTAGATATGACATATAAAATACAAAAGGCAAAATGGTAGAGGAAAGTACTACCCAAACAGTAATAACACTAAATGTTAATGGATTGAACTCCCCAATCAAAAGACATAGACTGGCAGAATGGATTAAAAAACAGAATTCTTCTATATGCTGACTACAGGAAACACATATTAGACCCAAAGATAAACATAGGTTGAAAGTGAAAGGTTGGGAAAAGATATTTCATGCAAATAACAACCAGAAAAGAATAGGAGTAGCTATACTAATATCCAACAAATTAGACTTCAAATGTAAAACAGTTAAAAGAGACAAAGAAGGATACTATGTACTAATAAAAGGAACAATTCAACATGAAGACATAACAATCATAAATATTTATGCACCGAACCAGAATGCCCCAAAATACATGAGGCAAACAATGCAAACACTGAAAAGGGAAATAGACACATCTACCATAATAGTTGGAAACTTCAATTCCCACTCTCATCAATGGACAGAACATCTAGACAGAGGATCAATAAAGAAACAGAGAATTTGAAAATTACAATAAATGAGCTAGACTTAACAGACATTTATAGGACATTACACCCACCCCACAACAGCAGGATACACATTTTTCTCAAGTGCTCATGGATCAGTCTCAAAGATAGACCATATGCTGGGGTACAAAGCAAGTCTCAGCAAATTTAAAAAGATTGAAATCATACAGAACACTTTCTCAGATCATAAGGGAATGAAGTTGGAAATCAATAATAGGCAAAGCGCCAGAAAATTCACAAATATGTGGAGGCTCAACAACACACTCTTAAACAACCAGTGCGTCAAGGAAGAAATTACAAGAGAAATCAGTAAATATCTTGAGGCAAATGAAAATGAAAACACAACATACCAAAACTTATGGGATGCAGCAAAGGCAGTGCTAAGAGGGAAATTTATTGCCCTAAATGCCTATATCAAAAAAAAAAAAAAAGAAAGGGCAAAAATACAGGAATTAACTGTCCACTTGGAAGAACTGGAAAAAGAACAGCAAACTAACCCCAAAGGAAGCAAAAGGAAAGAAATAACAAAGATTAGAGCAGAAATAAATGAAATTGAGAACATGAAAACAATTGAGAAAATCAGTAAAACCAGAAGTTGGTTCTATGAGAAAATCAATAAATTGATGGGCTCTTAGCGAGATTGACAAAAAGAAGAGGAGAGAGGATACATTAAATAAGATCAGAAATGGAAGAGGAGGCGTACTGACCCCACAGTACGTACTGACGCCACAGAAATAAAGGAGGTAATAACAGGATACTATGAACAACTTTATGCCAATAAATACAACAATGTAGATGAAATGGACAACTTCCTAGAAAGGCATGAACAACCAGCTTTGACTCAAGATGAAATAGATGACCTCAACAAACCAATCACAAATAAAGAAATTGAATTAATCATTAAAAAGCTTCCCAAAAAGAAAAGTCCAGGACCAGACGGCTTCACATGTGAATTCTACCAAACATTCCAGAAAGAATTAGTACCAATCCTGCTCAAACTCTTCAAAAAAATTGAAGTGGAGGGAAATCTACTTAATTCATTCTATGAAGCCAACATCACCCTCATACCAAAACCAGGCAAAGATATTACAAAAAAAAGAAAACTACAGACCAATCTCTCTAATGAATATAGATGCAAAAATCCTCAACAAAATTCTAGCAAATCGAATCCAGCAACACATTAAAAGAATTATACATCATAACCAAGTAGGATTCATCCCAGGTATGCAAGGGTGGTTCAACATAAGAAAATCAATTAATGTAATACACCATATCAACAAATCAAAGCAGAAAAATCACATGATCATCTCAATTGATGCAGAGAAGGCATTTGACAAAATTCAACATCCTTTCCTGTTGAAAATACTTCAAAGGATAGGAATACAAGGGAATTTCCTTAAAATGATAAAGGGAATATATGAAAAACCCACAGCTAATATCGTCCTCAATGGGGAATAACTGGAAACTTTCCCCCTAAGATCAGGAACAAGACAAGGATGTCCACTATCACCACTGTTATTCAACATTGTGTTGGAAGTTCTAGCCAGAGCAATTAGACAAGGAAAAGAAATACAAGGCATCAAAATTGGAAAGGAAGAAGTAAAACTATCACTGTTTGCAGATGATATGATACTATATGTTGAAAACCCTGAAAAATCCACAGCAAAACTACTAGAGCTAATAAACGAGTACAGCAAAGTGGCAGATTACAAGATCAACATTCAAAAATCTGTACTGTTTCTATACACTAGTAATGAACAATCTGAGGGGGAAATCAAGAAATGAATTCCATTTACAGTTGCAACTAAAAGAATAAAATACTTAGGAATAAATTTAACTAAAGAGACAAAAGACCTATACAAAGAAAACTACAAGAAACTGTTAAAAGAAATCACAGAAGACCTAAATACATGGAAGGGCATACCGTGTTCATGGATTGGAAGACTAAATATAGTTAAGATGTCAATTCTACCTAAATCAATTTACAGATTCAATGCAATACCAATCAAAATCCCAACAACTTACTTTCCAGAAATAGAAAAACCAATAAGCAAATTTATCTGGAAGGGCAGGGTGCCCCGAATTGCTGAAAGTATCTTGAGGAAAAAAAACGAAGCTGGAGGTCTCACGCTGCCTGACTTTAAGGCATGGTATGAAGCCACAGTGGTCAAAACAGCATGGTACTGGCATAAAGATAGATACTTGACCAATGGAATCCAATAGAGTGTTCAGATATAGACCCTCTCATCTATGGACATTTGATCTTTGATAAGGCAGTCAAGCCAATTCACCTGGGACAAAACAGTCTTCAATAAATGGTGCCTAGAGAACTGGATATCCATATGCAAAAGAATGAAAGAGGACCCATCTCTCACACCCTATACAAAAGTTAACTCAAAATGGAACAAAGATCTAAACATCAGGTCTAAAACTATAAAACAGTTAGAGGAAAATGTAGGGAAATATCTTATAAATCTTATAATTGGAGGTGGTTTTATAGACCTTACACCTAAAGCAAGAGCACTGAAGAAAGAAAGAAATAAATGGGAACTCCTGAAAATTAAACACTTTTGTGCATCAAAGAACTTCATCAAGAAAGTAAAAAGACAGCCTACACAATGGGAGACAGTGTTTGGAAATGACATATCAGATAAAGGTCTAGTATCCAGAATTTATAAAGAGATTGTTCAACTCAACAACAAAAAGACAGCCAATCCAATTACAAAATGGGAAAAAGACTTGAACAGACAACTCTCAGAAGAGGAAATACAAATGGCCAAAAGGTACGTGAAGAGATGTTCAACGTCCCTGGCCATTAGAGAAAGGCAAATGCAAACCACAATGAGATATCATCTCACACCCACCAGAATGGCCATTATCAACAAAACAGAAAATGACAAGTGCTGGAGAGGATATGGAGAAAGAGGCACACTTATTCACTGTTGGTGGGAATGTCAAATGGTGCAACCACTGTGGAAGGCCGTTTGGCAGTTTCTCAAAAAGCTGAATATAGAATTGCGATATGACCCAGCAATACCATTGCTAGGTATCTACTCAGAGGACATAAGGGCAAAGACACAAACGGACATTTGCACACCAGTGTTTATAGCAGCATTATTTACAATTGCAAAGAGATGGAAACAGCCAAAATGTCCATCAACAGACGAGTGGCTAAGCAAACTGTGGTATATACATACAATGGAATATTATTAGTGAAATTCTTTCATTGACAGCTCACAAAAATTCATCTAAAGTGAAATATTCTAAGCCAAAAAAAAAAAAAATCCTCTTTTTAAAAAGTGGGGTTTAGATGTGGTTGGCATTCTTATGGTTCCTTTAATGCCTCTGGCTATTCCCAGCGTTGGTTTTTTTTTTTCCTTTCATTTGAGTCTTAGCACCCATTTAAGTTATGATACTTCCGACCCAGTATGGTTTGTAATCTTGCCCAGAAATAAGACCACTGTTGAACTGCCACAAAAGTATAAATGACTATTTCAATGCCACAATCTTTCCTGTTGCCTGTGGAGTCTCTGCTGAAATCAGTCAAGATTTGAACTCTAGGGGTAAGACAGAAAATGAAAGCATGTTGTTTGCCAGGACACTGTGGGTTTATATTGATGTTGTAACAAGTTGATTTGGAACACTGGAATTTCATTCTATTCTGGTTTTGGTGTTTTGGTTTTTTTTTTTTTCCTCCTTTTCTTTTGTAAAGGCAATTATCTAGTCCCAGGAAGAATCCTTCAGTTATATAAAATTTTGTTTTATGAAATGTTATGGCTCCATTCAAAATTTTGTCTTGTACTTTCATTTGATATACACGACTTTCAGAGCTCTTGTATTTGGAAGGCTGGAAGGGCCTAGACTTTGAAATAGTGTTTTTATTGTTTTTGTTTTTTTGTTGGTTTGTTTGTTTTTTGGGTTTTTTTTTAACTAAAGCTATATAAAGCTTGTGGATTAAACAATAAATTTCTAAATTAAAAAAATATGTATATTAATTTGTGAAAAACTGTACAGAAGAATATAAGAAAATAAAATAACATGTGCCTTCTCACCCAAAAGCAGGACTACAATCCAAAGTACATCACAATGACTTAACTCTTTCTCAAAAATTTCACAAGAAAATGCATATTCTTCCATCATTATTTCATAGGCCTTTTTCATATTTTGTACAGCTTATTTGACAGCATTATTTTGAACTTTTGTGCTTTAGTTTTATTTCTTACTGCTACAATAATACCATTTTCTTTCATCTTTATAAAAAATTTGACTGTTTTCCCGTTTAAAAAGACTCTATACCTACTAGAATTTCCATGAATTTTAAATATAATGTTATCTTTCTTATGCCAGTTTGCACATTTGCCTTTCTTTTCTTTTGAAAATTTTGCAATTTGCCTCTTCATTTTTAAAGCTTATAGTGCTATTTCTTTATTTTTTCATTTTAAAATCTGTCGACTTTTATATCATGGTAGAGGAACCCTTAGCTCCGTTATGCCACACATCTCCCCCTCCCTGCTGCCTTCCAGTATAGTTATATAATGGCAGTAGGTTAAATCATTATTCAGTGTTTCTGAGTAATTTGTTTCTAAGTATTATTCACTGCCAAATGAGGTTTTATACTATTTTTTTTCCTCACACAGCTTTTTAGTTAACAGAGTAAATAATTATGTTATTTTTTTCATTTGCTTAGTTTTCATCTTCTCTATCGATAGTTCTTCCTAAAGCATTTCAATCCAGTTTTCCCTGTGGTCAACAAATGCAAAAACGTGTTCCCTTCATTTTTTTTTTCTTAGAACCCTTTACCCTGGCACCTCCTTCTTCTGCTCCATTCAGGACCATGGTTCAGTATTTCTTTTTGTTCTGTAATCTCTCTTTACCACCATCCTGAGAAATTCCTTTGCCTCTCCTCCATGTTGACTCTCATATTTTCTGGTTTCCATATATTCCTCTTTCATGATTTATTTCCTCATTGTGATGGAGTACCTCATCCACTAGCTTTCTGAGAAAAGGTTCATGCTAGGTTATTTTTTGAGATTTTTGCATATTTGAAAAGATCTCTGTCTTCCCATATTGAGTATTTGGCTAGCTGTCAAGATTTAGGTTGAAAATCATTTTCTCTTAATGTTTTGAAGGCGCTGCTCATTGTCTTATAGCTTCCATTGTTTCTTTGTATTAGATGCAAAGGATGAGACATCAGAATACCATTGGACTTATTCAAAGCTTTGGGGAGCTTCACTTTGTCTCTGCTGTTCTGATACTTTACAGTGATTTGCTTGATGCAGATTGATTTTTTATTTGTTTTTAACTCAGTGGCATCTTTCTGGATACTCAAGTCCTTCAGTTCTGAGAAAAGTTCTCCAATTCTTGCTTTAATTTATTCCCCTTTATTTTCTGTGTTCTATCTTTTCCAAACTTTTTTTATGTGGTTTTTTACACTTTTGAATTGGTCTTCCAGTTTTTTTTATCTTTTCTCTTTTGTCTTTATTTCTTTGTCCTTTGTTGTAATTGCTTGGAAGATTTCATCAGCTATTTTCCAGAAATTTTCCTGAAGTTTCAGATAAATGTATTTTAGCTTTCTAGAGCTCCTTCTTGTCCTCTAATTCTTTTTTATAGCTTCCTATTCATGTTTCAAAAATATAGTATCTTTTTGTCTCCAAGGATATTAATTATAGTTTTTGTAATGTTTTGTTTGTTTTGTTTACTGCATTGTCTCTGTTTCTTCAAGATTCCTTTCTTTTTTTTCCCCCCCCTCTTTGCTTTGGACTCTTTCATGTTGGAAAATTTTCACAGGTATCTGGTTATATCCTGGTTGTGGTCCATTTGTACTAGAGTGGAACACTAAAAAATTGATTAGCTAATCTATTCAGATAGGTGGAACTTACTAATAGAATCTTGTTGACCACATGATTAGGCAGCACTTCTGCTATTTATTTGAGGTTACCTCAAATGTCTGTAGGTCTTTTTTCTTGGGGTTATTCAAATTTTCTGGGGAAAAATTTTCCAATATCTTGTTTGGAGAATATAAGCTTGACTATTGATATTCTGGAAACTGGTGAGAGAAGGGGGGGTAGTTTTCGGTTAGATTGAAGCATATGAAATTCATGATTTTTTATAGGCAAAAGTAATTGAATATCAGCCATTTCATATAGTTCAACCTAAAAGTACATACACTTTTTCACTAGAGTGAAGTGTTTTCATTCTGATACTTCCTCTTGACTCCTGTTGTGCCTGCTGTCCCCGATTATGGGGATTCTGGTTTAATTTCTCTAGAGAATAAAACTCCTGCTGTCTCTGGTTGTGGGAGAGGAGTACTGACTGGCCTGACTGCTGGTGGCGAGAACATGGGTTCAGTTGCTCCTCATACAAACTTTCAGTCAGTGCCTTTGTGTTTGACCACCTGCCTCACTGTTGCTTTCTGTGGTATCTGTTGCCTCCAGTTCCTCAGCCTTTCTAGGGTTTTGGTTTGCTTCACCCTTGCTTCTTGTAGGTAGGTATCACTTTACAAACAGGCACTTAGGTATTAGCTCTGCTAAATAATTTACCCCCTGTTATCAATTCTCAATCTTTCAAAATTTATTGTGTGCTGTGTTATGTGCTCTCTTACTCCTTTTGTTTTGAGAAGTTGTGTCTTTTTTATTTATTTACTGTTATTTTGGTGGGACTTCTAAAGAAGTAGGAAAAAATGCCTGAGTTCAGTATATATTGTTAACATAGTTTGCTTTTATTTTGATCCCTGAAAAGTTGGTTTTATTTTTTTTGTTCTGTTTTTAATCATACTGATTTTCTGAGTATGTATTCTCTTTAAATCTCTGAACATCTCTGGGAGGATGCCACTGAAAAAATGGTGCTTTTTAGATGACAAGTGATGCTTAAAAGTCTGGGAAAAAGTTGTCTCTAGAATTATAGTTAACTAAAGTCTGTATTTTTAAGTTATTCACAGGGCTTAGAGCGCCTGCCAGAGGATTGTTACTCTTTGGTCCACCTGGAAATGGAAAAACAATGTTGGTAAGAATTCCTTTAAGTTTGAATAGTCTATTCAGATTTTAGGGATAAGAATATGAAAAAAAGAAACTTCAAATTATCCCTGAGTCTGTTATTTTTAACTTGCTTTTTGCTATAATATATGTCTCTTAAATTTTGAAACTAGTTTTCCATTAACAAGTAGATGATAAACTTGACAGAAAACTATGTTATCTGCATTAGTATGTTTTCAGTTAATAAAATTTCACGGTGTAATTTTCGTTATTTTCTTTAGTTAAATAAAACTTTACCTAAAAAGAGCTTATCCTACTATATTGTGAATCTTTTTGAACTTGATTTCTTATTATCATAACATCTTTATTTAAATAATCGGCATGACAATATTTTTTCAGTATTCTTTTGCCAAGATTTTTTAGCGGAATCTGGATCCCTCTTTCCCCTGCATAGCTCTTTTAGAGGAAGTAGAAAAGTAACTTTTCCTCTTTCCTGTCTCTCTCCATAGTACTCTAGTAAGTTATCTTTCTAAAATTAGAAAGAGAATAATGCTGCCCATTTTTTTTCTTTCTCCCTACCCACTCTTCCTTATAAAAGAATAAAGAGTGAAAAGAAGTACAGCTCTTTTTAGAATTTTTCCTCATTACTGAGAATGAAGCACACTGTTTGCCATTTAGTAAGAATTGTGTCATATCTTACATTCTTAGAGATTCCTTTCTAGTATGTAAACAGATCAAATGTGGAAACGTGGTTATCCTTTTAAGGCAAAATATTGAACTAGTATATAATAAATCTTCATTCTTGTTATTTTCAAAGGCTAAAGCAGTAGCTGCAGAGTCTAATGCAACTTTCTTTAATATAAGCGCTGCAAGTTTAACATCAAAATATGTGAGTGTTATTTTTTGTTGTCGTGTTTTAAATTACTGTACAAATGTTACTATTAAGTATAAATGGTGATATTATATAAAACATTTTTCTGTTAGTCTTTTAACTATTCTATAGGTAAGATTAATATCATTCTTCAAAATAGAAAGTTATGTGCCCTTTTTAAGCTTTTTCGTATTTAGGATTGTGTTGTCAAATACCATCACTTTCACTTAAATATTATCAAAGAAAATGGATTTAATCTCAAGGCAGGTGAGACAGTTACCAGAAAAGAAGTACTGATGGTCTGAAAATGAGTATTTCAGGCTATCTCATTTTCTGAACTAAAATATTACCTGAGATTTTCGCTTTTTCATTTCGGATTATACTACAATTTAATCTTCTTTCTCCCTTCACTGTACACTAACCCTATAGTGGTATTCAAAGAAATGTACAGTCCAGTTTTGGAGTAGGGCAGACGTGACTATGGGGTTTACAGAGAGTAATATGTCTGCTGTGTAAAACTAGGGTATGAACAGAATTGATGCATTGCACACCTGTGAATAGGTAATTTCTGTTAAACCTGATACTGCTTTGTCTCTTTCCTCTTTCTCTTTCCTTTAGTTGCCCAGTCATTTCCTATTCTCTGTAAATGTCACTTATCAAAATCTTTAGGATCATAAGTGTTTTAGTATACATATTTAAATGGAAATGTAAATCTCTGATTAAAGAATGTGTTGCCTATAAAAGTTTTAAGTGTTGGCATTCACTCTACTAAAAATCAGAGGTAGTTGCCAGAAGGTTGCTGGTCTCTTTATGAGTGATTCAAAGGATAGTTTTACTTAACATGAATTTATCACAACTTTCAGCTTTGCGGAGATAGAAGCTTGCTTTTCTAAATAAGAAAAAAAAATCACTACAAATTGTTTAATATTATTTCACACACTTATTGCTAGGAAATTATTATGGTTTTTGCAAGACCATTGAAGCTTTAATTTCAGGAGTCATTTTTGCAAGGTACAGTTTTAAAAATACAGTTGAAAGAGGATAGTCTGTTTTGAACACCCCAAGGAGAAGGTGAAATAATTTAATCTTAGCACAGAGAAGGATGCTTCCTCAATTTCTGACATAAAGGAGAGTCAGTTTTCCCTCTAAAGAAGTTCTGTCCTTTAGAACTTTATGCAATGAAGGGTATGTTCAATATCTGCACTGCCCAATGTGGAAGCCATTAGCCACATGTGGCTACTGAACGCTTGGCTAGAATAACCGAGAAACTGAATTTTAAATCTTTTTTCTTTGTGTGGGCAGGCAATGGGAAATGAACCCAGGTCTTCCGGCATGGCAGGTGAGAACTCTGCCTGCTGAGCCACTGTGGCCCACCCCCTTATTGGCTTTTTTAAACACAATTTTATTCACACATCATACAATCCATCTGAAACTTACTATCAAATGACTTTCACTATAATCACAGATTACATTGCCACAATCAATGTTAGATTCATAGCTCCAGAACAAAAAAACCCCGGTGCCCCTTATAGCTCCTATTATTGACACTTAACTTCAGTGTGGGAGTGGGCTATGGTGGCTCAGCAGGCAGACTTCTTGCCTGCCATGCCGGAGACCCGGGTTTGATTCCCGATGTCTGCCCATGCAAGAAAAAAAGAAAAAATGTAAACTTCAGTGTGGTACCTCTGTTACCTTTGTGGAAAGACCTTAAGACATTACTGTTAATTATAGTCTGCAGTTTGCGTTTGGTGCATTTTCCCCATATACCACCCTATTATTAATACACTGTTGTTATGACATGCATTTTTCCGATTCATGGAAAAACATTCTTGTATTTGTACTATTAACCATCTTCATCATCCACAACAGGATTCACTGTATTATACAGTCCCTTATTTTATCCTCTAAGCTTTCCTTCTCATGATATACATAAACCCCCTTTGAACCAGTCACACTCACGATACAGCACTGTTACATATACACTCAATAATGTCCTACCATCACCCTTACCTATTTCCAAACATTTACAGTCAACTTTATTTTAAAATTCTGCACGAATTAACCGTCAGTTTCCCATTCTCTATTCTCACTCTTTCTTCTGATAACCTATATTCTATATAATAACTCCATGTGTTTCCTCAATATATTTGACCCATATTAGTGAAATCATACCATATTTGTTCTTTTGTGTCTGGCTTATTTCACTCAACATAATATCCTCAAGGTTCGTCCACATCGTCACATGCATTAGGACTTCATTCCTTCTTGCAGCTGAATAATACTCCCTTGTATGTGTATACTACATTTTGTTTATCCATGCATCAGTTGATGGACACTTGGATTGCTTCCATCTTTTGGCAGTTGTGAATAACACCGCTGCGAACATTAGTGTGCAAATGTCTGTTGGTGCCCCTGCTTTCAGTTATTATGGTTATATACCTAGCAGTAGGATTGCTAAATCATATGGCACTTCCATACTTAGCTTCCTGAGAAACTACCAAACTGTCTTCTACAGCGGCTGTACCGTTTTATATTCCCATCAGCAGTGAATGAGTGTTCTTGTTTCTCCACATCCTCTCCAACTCTTGAAGTTTTCTGTTTGCTTAATAGTGGCCATTCTAGTAGACGTGAAATATCTTATTGGAGGTGTGATGTGCATTTCCCTAATTGAAGTTAAGCATCATTTCATGTGCTTTTTAGCCATTTGTATTTCCTTTGTATTTGTTGTAGGATTCCTTTATATATTCTAGATATCAAACCCTTGTCAGATATTTGGTTTCCAAATATCTGCTGTCATTGAGGAAGCTACCTTTTCACCTTCTTAACAAAGTCCTTTGAAACACAAAATTATTGAATTTTGAGAAGGTCCCATTTATGTTTTTTCTTTGATTGCTTGTGCTTTGGATGTATCTAAGAAATCATTGCCTACCGCAAGATCTTGAAGATACTTCTCTACATTTTCTCATACAAGTTTTATGATATTAGCTCTTTAGGTCTGTGATAGATTTTGAATTAATTTTTGTATATGGAGTGAGATAGAGGCCCTCTTTCATTCTTTTGGATATGGATATCCAGTTTTCCCAGCACCATTCATTCATTGAAGAGATTGTTTTCTTCAAGTTGAGTGGATATAGCAGCCTTGTCAAAAATCACTTGACCAAAAGATATGAGGGTTGGTTTCTTAACTCTCAGTTCATGTACATTAGTCTGTGTGTCTATCTTTTATGCCAATAATGTGCTGTTTTAACCACTGTAGCTTTGTAATATGCTTTAAAGTCAGGAAGTGAGAGTTCTCCAACTTTGTTTTTCTTTTTCAAGATGTTTTTAACTATTTGGAACCCTTTACTTTTCCAAGTAAATTTGGTAATTGATTTTTCCAATTCTGCAAAGTAGGCTGCTGGGATTTTGATTGGGATGGCATTGAATCTGAAAATCATTTGGGGTAGAAATGACATCTTAATGATACTTAGTCTTCCAATTCATGGATTTAGATTGTCCTTCCATTTATTTTGGTCTTCTTTGATTTCTTTAACAATGCTTTGTAGTTTTCTGAGTACTGGTTCTTTATGTCTGTGGTAGGTAGGCTCAGGTGTCAACTTGGCCAACTGGGGATGCCCGCTGTTCTGTTTCTGTTGCCTTAAATCATCAGTATGTGAAATTCACCTGTGGCTAATTACATTTGTGATTGGCTAAGGGAAATGCCTTCCACAATGAGTGAGGTTTAATTTAATTAACTGGAAGCTTAAAAGAGAGAGGTCAGAAGAGAGCTCAGCAGCTCAGCATACCTCATTTCAGCACTTGTAGCTCAGCCCTGATGTTTGGAGATGCAGGAGGGAATCACCGCGGGGAAAGATATTAGAATCCAGAACCCAGGAGAGAAAGCCCACAGACATCACTATGTGCCTTCCCACGTAACAGAGAACCTCAGATGAAAGTTAGCTGCCTTTCCTCTGAAGAACTATAAATTTTTAACTAAATAAAACCCCTTATTAAAAGCGGATCCATCTCTGGTGTGTTGCATTCTGGCAGCTTTGGCGGACTAAACAACATCCTTGTTAAATTTATTCCTAGATATTTGATTATTTCAGTTGCTATTGTAAATGGAACTTTTTCCTGAGTTCCTCAGATTGCTTATTACTAGTGTATAGAAACCTTTATTTTTGCACATTAATCTTGTATTCCACCACTTTAATGAATTCGTTTATTAGGTCTAGTTTTCTGTTGTAGATTTTTTTGGACTGTCTAGATATAGATCATATTATCTGCAAATAGTGAAAGTTTTACTTATTTCTTTCGGACTTGGGTGCCTTTTATTTCTTTTTCTTGCCTAACTGCTCTAGCCAGAACTTCTAGCACAATGTTGAATAACAGAAGTTACAGTGGGCATCCTTGTGTTGTTTCTGATTTCAGTGGGAAAACTTTGAGTCTTTCACCATGAGTACAATCTTAGCTTGGGTTTTTCATATATGATCTTTGTCATGTTGAGAAAGCTTATGTCATCCATTTTATCCTTTGACTTCTAATTGTCAGATCTTTTTTTCTCTCTCTCTTTTTATCCTTTTAGTTACCCTTACTGATAATCTTCATTTCTGCACTCTCCTCCAAGCCTTTCTCTCCTATCTTTCTTTTCAGCTTGCAAAACTACCTTTAGTATTTCCTGTAGGGCAGATCTCTTCTTAACAGACTGTCTCAGCTTCTGTTTATATATGAATATTTAAAACTCTCCCTCATTGTTGAAGGACAGTTTTGCAAGAGAAATAATTTTGTCTGGCAGTTTTTCTCTTCCAGTATCTTAAATATATCATACCACTGCCTCCTCACCTCCAAAGTTTCTGATGAGAAATGAGGATTTAGCCTTATTGGGCATCCCTTATATGTGGTGAATCGCTTTACTCTGGCTTCTTTCAGAATTCTCTCTTTCTCTTTGGGATTTGACAGTCTGATTAGTATGTGTTTTGGAGTAGGTCTATTTAGATTTATTCTGTTTGGAGTACATTGTGCATCTTGAAAATGTACATTTATGTCTTTTATAAGAGTTGGGAAATTTTCAGCCATTATTTCCTCAAATATTCTTTCCTCCTCTTTTCCCTTTTTTTCCTTTTCTGGGATACCCATGATGTGTATGTTTGTATGCTTCATGTTGTCAGTCATTTCCCTGAGACTCTGCTCAAATTTTTCCTTTTTTTTTTCCTCTCTGTTCTTTTGTCTTTTCAAATTCACATGCTCTACTTTCTAGCTCAGTGATCCTCTCTTCTACCTTTTCAGATCTGCTTTTTCATTCTTCTAGTGTATTTTAAATTTCACCTGTTGTGCTTTTCATTCCCATAAGGTCTGCTGTTTTTCTTTGCATGCTTTCAAATTCTTTTTTTATGCTCACCCAGTGTGAGCAATACTTTTTATCTCTTTAGCCATGTTCTTGAATTGCTTTAGGAGATTTGTTTGAATGTCTTTGATTACTTGTTCCAAATACTGTATCTTCTCTGGCTTTTTAATTTTTTATAATTTTGACTGGGCCATGTCTTCCTATGTCTAAGTGTACTTGTAATTTTTTGCTGAAATCTGGGCATCTGATTATCTTGATGGGTTTTATCTGAAGGTTGGTTTCTGTCTGTTTTCTAGGATTCTATTCTCAATTGGGTTTGTATTAAGGCTCTTCTTTGACAGTTGGCTTGTCGATTTTTTTCCAGCCAAAATAAGGTCAGGTACTTGTGCAGGGGCCACAGACCAAATCCAAAGAGCGCTAGGGAGAGGTTCGGGAAAGACTTTAAGAAGCCTTGTTTTCCCTTCCACACCTCAAGACTGCACTTTCCTGTCCTGCCTAGCGGATGGCACTTATCTGCAACGTCTTTCTCTCAGCCCTACAAAGACAGTCTCATTACAAAGGCAGACATTTTTGGCCTTTTGCCAGTTCCACATCTGATGTGGTGAAAATAGTGATGTGGCAGCACCTGATTGGGATGGGCTAGAACTTCGGGATCCAGCAGTCTAAATACACCAACCCATAGCTGGTTCAGTATTGGGCTGTGTCCCACTCTGTTCATGGGGCAGAGGACTGACGACCTTCCTGGTCCACAGCAGCCCACCAGCAGGTCTGCCTGGTGCTGCCTTGAGGTTGGTGGTTGGACGTCAGGACCTGCAAACAGAATTACTCACAGGCTCTGGCTGCAGTTTCTTAGTCTCTTCATCCTGCACTTCCTTGATTTCTGCACGGCACTCCCCTGATCTCCAGAACCCCCAGAATAGTTAATTCAGACAGTTTCTGCTTTTTGATAGAGAAGTGGGCCCTGCAGCTCCCTCCCTCCATTCTTCTCTTTTCCAGAAAGTCTAGAAGCTTACCTTTATGAGTGCAGCAAGATTGGATATCTGTCTTCAGAATAGACATACGCTCAGAATTATTTAGTTAGCATGATCAGCATATTCTCTCCATAATTAAGTGTGCTTGGGAAGCTGACTTATAAAGTTATAAAATTGAGCAAGAAATAAAAGAAAAGCAAACTTGATGGTTTGACCATACCTTGAGTATTTTATAGCATTGGGCTGAAATAATCTCTATCCTTAAGATAGCAATAGCCTTCCCATTGGGACCATAATTTTGAAGTTCACTTGCTAAAATTCTCTCTCATCTAGAAAGTTCTTCAAATATATTATGCTTTTCCTTTATATTGGACTTCTACTCATGGAGTTTCCTTTGTCAGGATCATTCTTCTAGTTTAACTCTACTCATACTTCAGATTATCCGCTGAAATGTTACAACTTTCCCTGCCCTCCAAACAAATGCCCCTTGTTATTCTCATTGTGATCTCTCCTTTGTAATGCTTTCTGGAGTTGTAGTTTATATTCATTTATGTGATTATTTTACCACTCGAGACTATTTCTTTTCTTCCACTTGATTCCTGAAATAATGTAAAGTCCATGATATTAGCAGTTTACTAAGATTGGAGTATCTAGTCTATCATTTGGACAGTTCTAGTTAATAAACTTTTTTTCTTATGTTTACAATCTGAATGTTGCTAATTTTTACATATTTTAGATTTAGCAAAAGTCTTTTTTCTTTTATGAAACACCTTTTCAAATATATAAGAATTTAATCACACATCCACCTTCTCTTTTCTTTGGATTTTTTATCATCCTACTCATCTTCATATGGTCCCAATCCAGTTAGTCATTGTGCTTCTTAGACTGTGTCAATAAAGATTAGACATTTTACCCTAGATGAGGTCTCACTTTTGAAGATGTCAAAGAAACAATTACTTAGTATTATCTAGATGCTCAGTTTCATATGCTATATCCTGAGAAAGCTTTTTAAAGGAACTACATTGTAGTCTTGGACAAAATTTATGTTATATTAAAATGTCTGGGCATATTTCTCACATAAATTTCAGTTACATACATATCTTAATATGTTTTATTATTTTTTCCTTTTCTTTAAAATAACTTACATATAAGGAAGTACATACACCATAAGTATATAGTTCGATGGAATATCAGAAGGCAATACACTCGCATAGCCACTACTCAGAGAAGTAGAATCTTACCTATATTCCTGAAATCCCTCATGCCCATCCTACTGTTTACCAAGCACTCTCTTCTTTCCCCAAAATTAATTACTTGCCTACTAACATCATAGGCATAACTAACCCATCCTTCAGTTTTGTATAAAATAACCATATAGGGTATATTTTGTGTGTTTCTCTTCTTCCATCAGTATTGTATTTGTGAGATTCATCAGGTTTGTTGCATGTAGTTATAGTTATAATCTTTTACACAAATTTAATTTTTATATTTTAAAACTTAATTAACCTCATGATGTATATTTTTTAAAAAATTAATGTTCTTTGCAGTGTACAAGATATTTTTCCACAATCCTAATAAATTCTTATAAAGTTTGGTCTTCAGTACATCATTTCTCTACTAAATTCAAAAACTAACAGTAACAGAGAAACTGATAAAGTAATATTTTTCTCGTATTTCTCTGCCAAATAGATCTTTTAAAAGTATCTTTGTATATTTTAATAAAACTTATTACCTAAAGTGTTCTCAATTTTATAAAGTAATTAAAGTAACTGTAAAGGCATTTGTTTTCCTGGTCACATTTTTGTTTCCTATGTGAAATTTTATGAAAAATTAATTATTAGAACAGGTTTACCCACCTTATGGATTGTAGAATGGAAAGCACTGTGTTAGAAATTAGGCAATATGGATTCCAACCTAATGTTTTACTTACTCATTCAGCCTTAAGTTACTTAATCTCTGTAGACCTTACTTCATCTATAAAATGCTGATGTTGTAAAAGATAATCTCTTGAAGTTGCTTCCAGCTCAGTAATGTATTTAATAATGCATAATGCCTTGTGTTTAGGTGGGAGAAGGAGAGAAATTGGTGAGAGCTCTTTTTGCTGTGGCTCGAGAACTTCAGCCATCTATAATTTTTATAGGTAAGAATGTCTTTTCCAACTAAGTTAGATATTCATGAAATTCCACTTTCCAAATATTCGTTGTATGATTGGAAAGATTATTCAGAAGGAAAAGTTTTAAAGAAGGGAAAAATTAAAGACACTCTAATGAATTGAGTAGGATCCTGACATTAGTAACCTAAGTAGTGAGTAGACTGATCTCACATAAATTGGATTTTTTTTCTTTAATGAAATTTTACTGAGCTATAGTCACACTGTACAAACCATCCAAAGTATACAGTAAGTGGCTTACTGTATCATCACATAGTTATGTATCACCATGATCAATTTAAAAACATTTTCTTACTCCAGAAAAGAAATAAAAAGAAAAAAGAAAACCCCAATCCTCCCATACGCCTTATCCACCACCACTCCCTTTATAACTTGTCTTTTAATTGAAGTCTTATCCTTGTACTACTTCTAGATGAAGTTGATAGCCTTTTATGCGAAAGAAGAGAAGGAGAACATGATGCTAGTAGACGTCTAAAAACTGAATTTCTAATAGAATTTGATGGTGTAAGTATTGATGATTTTTGTAATGTGTATTATTTTAGTATATATGGTTTTCTATTAAATGATCCAAATTAGAAATACACATATATTAATATATTTTATTATTTTTTCAAAAATTATTGGAAAATAATTTTTGGCTTTTTTGACTTGCAGGTGCAATCTGCTGGAGATGACAGAGTACTTGTAATGGGTGCAACTAACAGACCACAAGAACTTGATGAGGCTGTTCTCAGGTAGGGAGATTTACGTGAACACACATTTATTACAGACAAATTTACTCATGTGTTCATCTATTTCTTATTTCTTTCACTCTTAATTTTAAGAGTAAATTTTTTTTTTTCTTTACATGGACAGGCACCAGGAATCAAACCCGGGTCCTCTGGCATTGCAGGCAAGCATTCTTGCCTGCTGAGCCACCGTGGCCCACCCTTAAGAGTAAATTTTAAGACTAATTTCATTATTTTGCTCCCTATACTATTCTTTGGCTTCTTGTTAACAATAAATAAGGCTTTTGAGGACAGGGTCAGGAAAGACTATCAGGAAAATTAGTCTTCACTCACTTTGTGATATTAGGCAAATTGCTCAGTTCTTCCAGGTTTGATTAAATTATCTCTAAATTCCAAAATCTATTGACAACCCTGTTTTACTGAAGACTAACAAGAAGCTTATAAAAGCAGAGCTCATGGGAACTGTGTTTTCTATTCTTGCATATTTGAATGAATTTTTTGTCCTTATACTAGATGGATGGGTTGACTCAGCATAAAATTCTTGAACCTCCCTTTCTTTTCCTGAAGAATTTATAACACTGCTCCATGCTTTCTGGGATTAGAGGTCTCAGTGTTAGTCTGAAACCAGCCTGATTTTTTCCAGATTTATATATAACTTGAATTTTGTTTTTCTCTTTGCCAGATAGAATTTTTTTTAAGTTATTTTTTATCAAACCAAAACAACATATAACATGAACATTCTTTTTTTATATATATTCATCACCATGATCATTTCTTAAAACATTTGCATCAATTCAGAAAAAGAAAAGAAAACAGAAAAAAATTCATACATGCCATACCCCTTACCCCTCCCTTTCATTGATCACTAGCATTTCAATCTATTACATTTATTTTAACATTTAAAACTATAAACTTTTTAAAATTTATTAATTAAAAAAATTAAGAACAAACAAAAACATTAACATATCATTCCATTCTACATATATAATCAATAATTCTCAATATCATCACAACCAGATAGAATTTTGAACCATCAAAGTCTTATTATTTGAAGTCCATTTGTTAATTGATTTGTGTTTTGGGGGGGATTGGTTGTTTTTTTATAATTTTTTTAATTGTATAATATAACATAAATACAAGGCAAAGAAAGAAAAAGCAATAATTTTCAGAGCATTCTTCAACAGGTTGTTACAGGACAGATCCCAGAGTTTTTCATGGGCTACCATATGCATCTAGATGATTTTTTGGGGGGTGGGGAAGTTGCATGGTCTGGGAATCAAACCAGGGTCTCCTGCATGGCAGGCAAGAATTCTGCCACTGAACTACTTTTGCACCACCCTAGGGATATTTCAATTGATAGTTTAGAATCTCCTTTATTTCAGGAAAATTATTTTTAATTGTCTTTAATTTTTTTTTTTCCTTTTTCATTTTTTGGGACTTTTCTTCAAAACACAAATTATGTACTACATTGATTGTTGAATCCTTTTTATCTTTCATATCTATGAATTTCCTTCTAATCCTTTTTAACTCTAAGATCTTTTTTGTTTTGCTTTGTTCTGTTTTCCCAAGCCTATTATCTTTATTTCTTACTGGGTTAGACTCTAATCTCCTTTCTGCTACATCTGTTGTAGCTTTGGTTCTGTGGTGGTTTATTTTTCATTTTCATTGCTTTTCTGCACACTGATAAACTCCATTTTTCATTTTCTTCTGTTGTTTTATTTCCTTATCTCATTGAGCTCTTGTTTCATAGAAGACTTTTTTTTCATTAAGTTCTTTCCTTTCATGGAAGGATAATTTGCTCACAGTTTTAATTTGCTCTATGCCGAAATCTCCTAGGCATGTTCTTCTTTTTATTTACTTTATGCTTATCATGTTCTTTTCCCTTTTTATGGGGTGGGCATAGTAGTTTCTTTTTTTATTGGTCCTGTGCTTTTTCCTTTGGACTTATTTATATTTGAATAAGGGGAGTTTTCTTGGATAAACCTATTATTTTTGGAAGGGAATTACAGGGAAAGGGCAAGAAAAGTAAGATATTCAGTAAGCATCTTGAGTTTTAGTATCCCACATCTACCTTGGACTGATAAGTGGAAGCCCTACCTGATAAAGAAGTATTTGTGTATGGTAATAGAGATAGGGTTGATTTAGTCTTCTTCAGCTAAGAAATAGTCACTGCAGGCAGCTTGCCATTCTACCAGATTGATAAATGCTTTCTTACAATGGTGTTTTGTCTTTGAGTTTCTTTGTTTAACCTAACCTTCCTTGCCATTCCCATGCTATCAACAAGAGTTACATGGGCTATAGAGACAGGCCTTACATATTTCTTTAAAGGTGCAGGGTGTTGGGTTTGTATTACCCCTCAGAGTATGTTGTCTGTCTTCTTTGGAAGACAGAGCTCTGCATTGTCAGCCCTGCCCAAGATCTGTTCTTACCTTAAAGGATACTAAAATTCATTCAGGGGCCTTGAATATTTTTACTTACCGTCTTTTTCTTGTCATTTGCTACTTGAGGTAAGATAGTTACCTTTAAATTCAAAATTATATTTCTTAAAATGCTTGAATCCTTTTTTTAGGCGTTTCATCAAACGGGTATATGTATCTTTACCAAATGAGGAGGTATGTATGTATGTTTAAATTTTTTTAAGCAGAAATAAGAACTACTTTCTTGACAATATTGAATCTATCAATCCATGGTATAATTGCTTTGGAAAACAGAGTGGCAATTTCATAAAAAGATAAACATAAAATTATCATAATACCCAGAAATTTTTCTCTTAAAAATCTACCCAAGAGAAATGAAAGTATATGTCTACACAAAGAGATGTACAAGAATTTTCATAGCATCATCATTAGTAATAGCAAAAAAATGGAAACAGTCAAAATGACCATCAATGAATGGATAAATAAATGTGGTATATCCATTTAATGGAATATTATTTAGCAATAAAATAAAACACACTACTTATGCATAGCATAACATGGATGAACTTCAAAAACATTATACTCAGTGAAAGATGCCAAATGCAAAAGATTATTTATCTCATGATTGCATTTATATGAAACATCATGAATAGGAGCAGGGATTAATTACAAACAGACATAAGTGAACTTTTCTGAGTGATGGAATTAGTCTAAATCTGGATTATAGTAAGGCTGCACTTTTAATCATTGAATTATACACTTTCAACAGCTAAATTTCATGGAAGGTAAATTCATACCTCTATAAAACTGTTTTAAAAATTGTGATTGTCTTAAAAAAAAAAACCCTTAGCATCCTTGATAGCAGTAGCAGGTACTTGGTTCTTTATTCAGATTGTTTTTTTTAATTCTCTCAGGAACTGCAAAAAAAATAGGTAGTTTTAGCCCTATTTAATAGGAACTAAGGCACCAAGAAATAAAGGGGTTTGTATAAAATCATTTAGCTAGTTAGTGACAATCAGAATATGAACCTGATTGCACAGTCTATGATATTAACAACTAAGCTGAACCAACTCCAGTAAATAATTTCATTACTGTGAAAAATGCATGCATATATAACATTAAAATTACTATTTATGCTTGTGGGTCATTTCATATGAATTCATTTGAATCGTTTATCACTTAATAACAAAGGAAGAAGAAAAAAGGAGCACCATTACTAATAGCTAATTGTCCTTCATTTTTCTTGTAAACGCTTTAGATTTTAAAGCCATTTTGTCTAATTGGTTGATACTCATTATTAAACAGGCCACATGAAACATTTCATAGTATTCATGCTCCTTGATGACAGTGGGCACAGTCAACTGGAAACTCCAGCAAGGCCCAAAACTGTGCGTGCCATTTACCTTTGAATTTCCCTGTAACACCCAACATAGTGGTCCTTATTCCAGACCTCTTCTGCTTTGAGCTTCCTTGATGCTTAGTCATTGGTGCCTGATGAAAGGTAAAGATAGTCTTTTAGGGAAAAAGTATTCTTTTTATGACTATTTTATTAAACCAATTCTTAGGACTAATAAATCTTTAATATTTCTTTTTAGACAAGGCTACTTTTACTTAAAAATCTGCTATGTAAACAAGGTAGCCCGTTGACCCAGAAAGAGCTAGCACAACTTGCTAGGTAAGTAATTTGATTTGGCTTTATCTTACCGTTTTTTTTTTCTAGGGGGTGGGTAAAAATTTCTTTTCCTACTTTATTTAAAGTGGTATAAAATGAACAATTCATTTCTCAGAAAACTTTTGTTATCTCATCCTCTACCTCCTTTCTCTTCTTTCTTACCTCTTATTATTTTCATATATGGTATCTAAATTTCAGTCTCTAATATCTTAACCTAATATCTAATGATGGTACTATTTTCTTTTTATAGGTGTATTAAAATTTATAAATGGTATTAAAGTAATTTTTAAAATTTAAAGCATCTCAAATTTGCCCATACCAATGCAGGTGTTTTCATATCAACTAGTCTTTTTTGTTTTGTATATAATTACTTAGGTTTTTTTTTTTTTTTTTCACTGTTATCTGTAGTTATTACCCAGGCTTAGCATATTCAATGCCTCGAGCAACATTTCCCAGCAGTGTTCCCAGGGACTGTTTGAATATTTAAGGAGTTTTACATTTTTTAATCATTCATTTTTTAAAATTTTATTTGTAAACATTCCGCATCCACCAAAGATACACCCCCTTCTCCCCACTCCCATCCTTTGGTGAGCTCTAATCTACTTTCTGTCTCTGATTTTGCTATTTAGACATCTTACAAGTGAAATCATGCATCATGTCCTTATGTGTCTTGCTTACTTCAGTGAGCCTGGTGTTTTCAAAGTTCTTCCATGTAGCAACATGTCTCAAAACTTCCTTCTTTCTTGTGGCCAAATAATATTCCATTGTGTGTATGTACCACATTTTGTTTATTCATTTCTTGATGGGCACATTGTTTCTACTTTTGCGTTATTCTGAATAATGCTGCTATAACCATTGGTATACAGGTATCAGTATGACACTCTGTTTTCACTTTTTTTGGTATATACCTAGAAGTGGAATTGCTGGCTTATATTATAATTCTGTATTTAATTTTTGAGGAATTGCCATATTGCTTTCCACAGTGGCTGTACCATTTTACATTCCCACCAACAATGTGCCAGTTACAATTTCTCCATATCCTCTCCAACACTTCTTATTTTCCATGTTTTTAATAATAGCCATCCTCTGGGTGTGAAGTATTATCTCATTGTGGTTTTGATTTGTGTTTTCCTATGGCTGATGATGTTGAACATCTAATTTTTTTTTTTAATTTAACATCCTAAATATTTTTTAGCGGTGTATTTAAGTAGAAACTGATTGAACATAGGACATACACTCTTGATATTTAGTCTCTGAAAAATCTTATAAAACAATTTAAAATAATCTACAAATATGGGACTAGCTAATAATTTTAGTAAAAACTCTGAATTCCCAAATACCTGTGAGAAACTAACAAATTAATTACTTGGAAAAACTGTTGTCCTTCTTTTTCATTCCAATGAAGAATTGTGCTAATAATGTTTCACCTGTATAGTTGTTTAACATGATACCTTATGAGTAAATGCTTTTGTTTTCCTGTTTTATTTGCCTTCTTAGTTCTTAGTTCTGTTTGATAATGCATGGTCTGCTCAGGACTCTCCATTTGGTCATCCTATTAAGGTGTGCCTCTTTTTGCCAATGTCTTGTGCCCCAGATCTTTCCCTTATCCTGTCCTACATTTAAAGAAATCTACCTTGTTTGGTGCTCATTCCAGCAAGGCAGTGGTCTTTGCCAAGTTGAAGACTAATTTACTGACAGAGAAGTAATTTGGCCACGAGTGACTTATAGATGTTGCTTTTCCAGGTGACATGTTTACAATTTAACAGAGCCATCTGCAGATAGTGTGCCTTTATCTAAAGGAATGGTTCTAATGATGAGAATTTGAGGCATTATGAGGTACCAGCAGTGAGCTTGCTTTGCTTATTTTTGGCAAGTGGACTTTTCTGTACCCTTAAAATCCAACCACATAGCTGACTGCTTTCTGACAAAGTCAAACTGATTTTTACCCTTTTATTGCTTAGATTTTAAATCTGAGAATGATATGCTGTTTCTTCTTTACCCTTCTCAGAATGACTGATGGATACTCAGGAAGTGATTTAACAGCTTTGGCAAAAGATGCAGCTCTGGGTCCTATCCGAGGTCAGTTTACAAGAGCTTGAAACATTTATAATTATTTATTATTTATAATTATATTTATGAATATATTATATTTATATTCAAATTTTATATTATATATTTATATTTAATTTATAATATTTATATTAAATAACAAGTGTATTTATATAATTATATAATTTATAATTATTGTAATTATTTATATTTGGTTAGGTTATATTTAATTCGCTATGCTATTTCTTTAGAAAAGATGTTCTCAGCTAATTTTCACAGGATGAACAGTGGATGGGTGATGCAGTCAGGTTATTGGCTGTGATAATGAAATAGAAGATGAAACACCACTTGCAGAAAACTAGTTAAAAGTTCTATCCTTTCTCACTCAAGAAAGTTCAGCTGTATGGGAAAGGTATTATAGTTTCTGTTGGAATTTTGTTAAAAGCCTACCATCATGCACAGATTTTTTTATTTATACATTAAAAATTACTTACAGTACTCTTCCACAGTGAAACAAATTAATGATTAAAAACTGCTTTGAAGAGTAATAAACGTACCTTGAGGGTATAGTTTGAAACTCTGGATATAGTATTTTAGTCAAAGCTATTTGTTGCTAATTGTGTGAAATCTTGTTCAGATAGTGAGTTCAGAAATAATAGCTAATGAATAAATCAGTTGTATTTTTAGAGCATTTTAGTGTTATTCTGAAGCAGACAAAGGTTATTGGTTTAAATACGTATGCACAAAAAAAGTTGTGCCTTTTGTAAGGACCTAGTTATATTCTTTAAATTTTACTCTCAAATTTTGTAAAATCTGTTGTGCTTGGGCAGTATGCAAAGAATGGAATGCCTCCCAATTACTGCTAAGAAAGAATATTTTTCTAAGCATTTATAAACTGCATATATTCTTAATGTATATTTTTTCTTTTAACATAATGACCTCTGTTAAACAGTACTTTTAGATTATTGTACTTGATTCTGCTCTTCAGAATCTTTTGTTTTGTTTTGTTTTAAGTGCCGGGCTTTTATATTTTACAGAACTGAAACCAGAGCAGGTGAAGAATATGTCTGCGAGTGAGGTATACTATTTTATGATTGTCTTTTCTTTGTTTTGGTCCTCTATGTTATAAATGATATTTATCTTTTTTGTCTTGATTCTTCTACTTTTTTCTAGTAACTAGAAAAATGTAACTTGCTTCATTTCAAAATTTCATGAGGGCCTATAAAATTTTAGTCTCTTAAGGTATTCTTTGGTAATGGACAAAAATATTTTACATTTTCATTAAATCATTATCTATTAAATCACATTATGTAAACACTAAATAGAGCAAAATCATAGGGAACGAGGATTTTATACATTGTGAAAACAATCTGTGGTTATAGGCTAACTCCTTTATGCTTTATTTTGTTACCTTTTTGATAATGTTTATTTTTTCCTCCTATTAAAGTAACACAATTACCATTGTATTATAATTTATTACATTTACTTATTATAGAAATTCCTAGCCTTCTCAGTTGCTGAAGCATTTCTTTTGAAAAAAATTACATACAAAATATAAAATTAGGTATGCAGGATGATCACAGTTGTATGAGTAAACAGTTAAGAAAATCAGACTTGAATTATATTTGTAACTTATTTGCCAGGGATATATTGTTATTGGCCAGATATCAACACCTTTTGAGGAGACAAAAACTGTTAACATAGAAATGAGTGTATTCAAATAAGAATTGGCAATCTTTTTTCTTCAGAGTTCCATAAAAACTTTAGATTTTCCTATTCAGACATCTTGTGCATTGTTGGTAAGCAACTACATTACTCAGAAAGCCCTCAGACTTCTTATAACCTTCTCTCCCTTTTTTTTTCTCTTTAGTTTGTAATTTTTATTTTCTTTTTTTCTTAAATGGACAATAATACTCAGTATATATTTATATCTTGAAATCACACAATTTAGTGAACACTGGGCATCAAATGGCACACTAGCAGCAGAAATTGTTTATTAATTACTCATCATTTCATGAAGCCGTATCCATCTAAAAAAGTAAATCCTAAAGAGAACAGACTGTTAACTAAAGCTAATAATAATAGATGAAAAGCAAAATTATAAATACTAGATTTTAAAATTTGAAATCTGCGAAAACTTTACTATGAAAGGATTTACATTCAAAGTAAACAAAATACATGGTATCTCCAAACTAGTAAGTTAATGGATACATTTTCTCTCTTAGATGAGTCTTATTTAACCTCCAGTAACATTATTTCTTGATGAAACATAGTTACTATTGTACATTTTAAGAGGATTAGTCCAGTTGTGTTTTCTCTAATTTTAATTCCTCCTCTACATTTATAGTATTGGTGGCAACATCTTTGTGTGGATTGTCTAGAATGTCTTTATTTAGTCCCTTTGACTCCTTTTTTTGATCTT
The DNA here is from genome assembly GCF_023851605.1 of Tamandua tetradactyla. Taxonomy (NCBI): domain Eukaryota; kingdom Metazoa; phylum Chordata; class Mammalia; order Pilosa; family Myrmecophagidae; genus Tamandua; species Tamandua tetradactyla. The sequence goes on from NC_135343.1 coordinate 77,448,291, forward strand.
CACCTGTATTAACCTCTTCAACTGTCTGTGCTATAGGTGTTGTTCATTATCAAGTCTAAAAGAGAAGTAAGTCATTGTCATTACCTACTGCAAACACCTATTCCAATCTTAATTGACAGAGACAAATCTCTTCACAAGCTAAGGTCAACAGAAATTGAATTTATGATCAGTTTCTTCCAAATAGATCCATTTTTATAAATATATAAAGTCCATTTAAAAATATAAAAGGTTCTTAAAATACAAAAAGGTTACTAAACTGAAATTTGAGTCATTGCCAAATGGAGCAGTTCTCATTCTAAATCAGAACAACTAGAGAGGTTTAAAAAAAAATCAAATGTACTTAGTTTGTGTCAAAATGATCTATAGGAAAGAAAATTCAAGATACTTATTTGCGTTTGGGGAAATTTTAAAAAATATTTATTTATTTATTTATTTATTTTAATTGACAAACCAAAGCAATATGCAAACACAAACATTCTTAATATACAAACATTCCATGCATGGTGTACAATCAATGGCTCAAAATATCACATACTAGTATATTCATCACCATGATCATTTTTTAGAACATTTGCATCACTCCAGAAAAAGAAATAAAAAGTAAAAACTCATATATACCATACCCCTACCCCTTCCTCTTACTGACCGCTAGTATTTCCATCTACCCAATATATTTTAACCTTTGTTCCCCCTATTGTTTTCTATACTCCTTACAACTCCCTTTCATTGATCACTAGTATTTCAGTCTACTTAATTTATATTAACATTTGTTCCCTTATTATTTATTTTTAATCCATAATTTTTACTCTTCTGTCCATACTGTAGATAAAAGGAGAATCAGACACAAGATTTTCACAATCACATAGTCACATTCCGAAAGCTATATCATAATACATTCACCTTCAAGAAACGTGGCTACTGGAACACAGCTCTACAATTTCAGGCACTTCACTCTAACCTCTCTAATACATCTTAAACTAAAAAAGGGATATCTATGTAATGCATAAGAATAACCTCCAGGATAAACTCTCAATTCTGTTTGAAATCTCTCAGCCACTGACACTTTATTTTGTCTTATTTTTATCTCTTCCCCCTTTCATACGAGAAGGTGTTCTCAGTCACTGGAAGTTAAGTCCCAGCTCTTTCTAGGATTTCTGTCCCACGTTCCCCAGGAGGATTACACCCCTGGGAGTCATGTCCCACGTAGAGAAAGGGGGAGGGCAGTGAGTTTGCTTGCCATGTTGATTGAGAGAGAGATAGGCCACATCTGAGCAAGAAAAGAGGTTCTCTGGGGGTGACTCTTAGACCTAATTTTAAGTAGGCTTAGCCTATCTTTTGCAGTGATAAGTTTCATATGAACAAACTCCAAGTTTGAGAGCTCGGTATATTGAGTTGGCTGTCCTCACTGCTTGCCAGAATATCAGGGATTCTCATTTGGGGAAATTTTTAATCCACATATTATAAATGAAGATGAGCCTTACTACTTATTGCCAGGTATACTTTGAGAATGATCCAAAGATGCCACTTCACAATAGTTGTACCTTTTTTGTAACTTTTCATGTAGTGCTAAAAAAAACACCCATTTGTAAAGATAAAAATTAAACTCGTTTTAATTGAAAAATAATCACAGGGTCACAGTGAATAGTTTTCACTTAAGAATTTTATTATCTTGGTTAAAACCTATCTTACAACATGATCTCTTCACTATTATGATTATTATATTGCCATTTGAAAAGGAAAAACTGGATAAGAGATTGAGGACTTTATATACAATCTTGCTTACTTCATTCAAAAACAGTTTGCAATTATTTAAAAATATACCCAGGGATGAGCCTGGCCCTGGCACTGTGAAATCAACAATGCCATCATGACCAAAAGGGGAAAAAGAAGTGCAACAAATGAAGTAGCAGTAGCTGAGAGAGTTCAGACAAAGTCGGGAGGCTACTCTGGAGGCCACTCTCATGCCTGCTTCGATTAGACATTGCTGCCTATCTTAACTTGCCAAACCCTAACCAAAACCATTCCTACCAATCCTAAAGAATACCTAGGGCATTATATAAGATTCTACAAAGGTTCCATGTACTAGGGTAACTCTCCAAAACCTGTGACCTCCAGATGGCTCCCTGGATCAGAGAAGTCCTGGAATGCAGAGGGGCCAGCCCTTGCAGAACATTAACTAGTTCCATCCCCCATCCCACATTATCATCAATGTCTTCCAACATGAAAAAGCCAGAATGGGCATAGTCCAAATACCCCTAAAGTGTGGGAGAAAGATCAAAAGTGATGGTGGAGTTTACAGAGAAGGCCCGGTTTAACAAACAAGTATGAATGCTGAATCATTATACTGATATTTCTTTTAGCCTCCTATGTTTTAGAGCAGCTAGAAAAAAAAAAAATTATGGGATTGTAATCCATACCAAACTCCAAAATCTGTTCTACGGCCAATCATTGCGATGCACTCTGAAATTCAACGCTTTTCTGTATATATATGTTATTTAAAGGTTAGGAGGAATATAACAGAGAAGATAGGATTTATCAAATAAGTATGACTGCTGAATCATTATATTGATATTTCTGTTGGTCTCTAGTTTCTTGGAGCAACATTTCCTTGGGACTGACTGCTACTTAGTAGCTTTGCCTTCGTTTTTTCCAAGTCCAGTTGTTTATTCCTCTGAATTCTTTGTTGCTGCTTTTCTGTCAGGTTTCTACTTGACTGTGAAGCAAACTCCTCACTTTCAGATGAGTTTGTCAGAAAGGTATCAAATTCAGTAGCAATTACATCATGGCCATTATTTTCCCTACTTCACCATTATTGCTAATAAAATCTTCATGTAAAATGGAGATCAAGTCGAATTCGTTTTAAACAGGTCTGGTCTGACCTTCCTTTTTATTTCCCAGGTATTCAACTCTGTTAAAATCCTCAAACTGCAGATTAGGGAACAGCCTATGTGCCTAGTACTCCATTTGTCTGATCAGCATCTTTAAGTCTTCAGCCTCATGACTTTTACCTTTGAATTTTGTCTTATCAGACACATACCTTAAGGCTGGAAGCCCTCTCTCTGAAATTAATCTCTGAGCATCCAGCTTGGGTAAATTCCTTTTAACAGTTCTCTTTGGAGGTACAAGAACAGGTGCTCCTCTCCTTGACTCTTCATCAGGTTCAACACCTTCACCATCTTCTCTCTGGAGAAGCTGGAGATGGGAAAGGAGGAAAAGTTTCAACTTCTGCATGATCATAATCTGGTAGGTCAGTCACGTTGTTCTCCTGTGGTTCTAGTGTCTTATTCTCTGGTTTTCCTCCCTTTCTGGAAACTCCTCCTGGATCTCCTTTGCATGTTCATCTTCTAACCTCACACACGCTACAGACACCATAGCCTGGCAAACTGCGCCTCTTCCCCCCCTCCCATTTTAGACTATCCTTGATGTAAATGAGGCTTAGACATAGAGAATTCCATATGCCCACTTTGGTGCTTACCTACCATTATTTCTTTTGTGTGTGTGTTAAAAATAACATATATACAAAAAAACAATAAATTTCATAGCACACTGCAATGGTTACTTCGTAGAACAAATTTCAAGAGTTTGGTATGGGTTACAGTTCTACAATTTTAGGTTTTTACTTCTAGCTACTCTGAGATACTGGAGACTAAAAGAGATATCAGTTTAATGATTCAGCAATCATATTCATTTGTTAAATTCTGTCTCCACTGTTATAACTCCACCTTTTCCTTTGATCTTTTTCCCAATCTTTAGGGGTCTTTGGACTATGCACATTCTGACTTTTTCATGTTGGAAAGGGCTGTTGATAATATGGAATAGAGGGATAGAACTGCCTGATGTTCTAGAGAGGCTAGGCCCACTGGGTTTCAGGACTTATCTGGCCTTGGAACCCAACTGGAGATTATAAGTTTCTGGAACATAATCATAGTGTATGAGACTATTTAGAATCGCAGATAAAGCCCTACGTGTTGTTTAGGGTTGGCAGGAGTGGTTTTGGTTGGGCTTGGCAAGCCACGGTAAATTGCAATTTCCAGCTGAAGCTTGTGTAAAAGTAGCCTCCAGAGTAGACTCTTGACACTCTCTTGAACTCTCTCAGCCACTGATACCTTATTTGTTACATTTCTTTTCCACCTTTTGGTCAGGAAGACATTGTCGACCCTGTGGTGCCAGGACCAGTCTCATCCCTGGGAGTCATATCTCATGTGGCCAGGAAGAATTTCACCCCTGGTTGTCATGTGACACATAATTAGGAGGATAATTATTTCAATTGCAGAGTTGGGCTTAGACACACCACCAGTATCTTATTTTGTTTATTTGCATCTCCTCTCTTTTTTTTCTTTGTCAGCCTACCTAGGGGTCCATCAATTTTATTGATTTCTTTCAAAGAACCAGTTTTTTGTTTTATTGGTTCTTTCTGTGATTCTTTTGTTCTCCAATTCTTTTAATTCCCCTTTAATCTTTGTTATTTCTCTTCTTCTCTTTACTTTGGGGTTAGTTTGCTGTTCTTTAGTTCCTCCAGGTGAGCAGTTAAGTCCTCGCTAGTTTCCATATATTTGTGAAAGTTCTGGTTCTTGTTGGTTATTGATTTTCAGCTTCATTCCATTGTGATCAGAGAAAGTGCTTTGAATAATTTCAGTCTTTTTAAATTTATAGAGACCTGTTTTATGTCCCAGCATGTGATCTGTCCTGGAGAACATCCCATGAGCACTAGAGAATAATTTATTTCCTGGTATTTAAAAGTGTGTATATGTCTGTTGGGTCTAATTAATTTATGAAATTGAAGTTCTCTGTTTCCTCATTGATCCTCCCCCTTGGTTGTTCTAACTATAGAGGAGAGTGGTGTATTGAAGTCCCCCACTATTACTATTGAAAGTCTGATGCTCCCTTCAGTTTTGCTAATGTTTGCCTCATGTACTTTGGAATTTCTTAATTCAGAGCATAAACATTTATAATTGTTATTTCTTCTTGATGCAGTGTCTGTTTTATTAAGATCTAGTGTCCTTCTTTGTCTCTTAATGATGTCTTTACATTTAAAGTCATTTTGTCTGATTTAGTATAGCTACTCCTGCTTTCTTTTGGTTACAGGTTGAATGGAACATCTGTTTTCATCCTTTCACTTTCAGTCTGTTTGTATCCTTGGGTCTAAGATGATTCTCTTATATGCAGCATATAGCTGGATCATGTTTCTTAATCCAGTCTGCCAATCTGTATCTTTTAATTGGAGAGTTTAGTCCATTAGCATTCAAAGTTATTACTGTAAAAGCATTTCTTGAATCTCCCATCTTATCCTTTGGATTCTCTTTGTCAAATCTATATTCTTTTCCCTCTCTCTCTCTCTTTTTTGAGGGGTGGAGGGAGACACCATTTTTTTCCTCCTTTTTTAGTGAAAAATAATTTATATACAAACAAGCAATAAATTTCAAAGCACAGCACCACAATTAGTTGTAGAACATATTTCAGAGTTTGACATAGGTTAAAATTTCACAATTTTAGGTTTTTACTTCTGGCTGCTTGTTCTAGTTTGCTAGCTGCTGAAATGCAGTATACCATAAATGGAATGGCTTTTAAAAAGGGGAATTTAATAAGTTGCTAGTTTACAGTTCTAAGGCCGAGAAAATGTCCCAATTAAAACAAGTCTATAGAAATGTCCAACCAAAGGCATCCTTTCAAACCATCACACTGCTCTAAGATACTAGAGACTAAAAGAGGTATCAGTTTAGTGATTCAGCATTCACATTCTTTTGCTAAATCCTGTCTTCATTATATAACTCCACTATCACCTTTGATCTTTCCATCCCTCTCTTTAGGGGTGTTTAGGCTATGGCTATTCTAAATTTTTCGTATTGAAAGGGTCTGTCACTAAAGAGGGATAGGGCAGTGGTACTATCTGATATTCTGGAGAGGCTGGGGCCTCTAGATTTCAGGACTTATCTGGACCAGGAACCCATCTGGAGGTTGTAGGTTTCTGGAAAGTTAAACTCGTGAATGGAACCCTTGTGGACTCTTATACGTTGCCCAAGTAAAATAACTATTGAATCCCATGAGTAAAATGTATGTTCTACACAGGGGTAAGGAAGACAGTGTCTGTATTTTAGAACCACATATATTCTTTGAGACCAAAGGAAGAAAGGTTTATTTGGTCTGGAACTGAAATTTTCTGTAGTACCTAATCTAACTTAACCTATCTGTATAGCTCATTTGAACAATTGAAATACAGGGAGCCCAGAATAAGAAAGAGGTCCTTTAATCCTGTGTAGATTATTGTAATGCCTGAATATATCCTAGAGTATATTAAGCAGATAATCAAAAAGTATTGGCAAACTCCCTTGAGGTATGGGAGGAAGAATATGGAACTATTAAACCTTACCATCAGGGAATCCCCTGAAACTGTGTCAGACTTTAGGGACACTCAAATCAATAGGCCATGCCCTTGATCCTGAGGCTTACTCTCATGAAGCTTATGTGGGTAGCAGAGAAGCTTAGACTACCTATAGGTATGCCTGAGAGTTATTTCTGGAGGACCTCTGCTGTTGCTCAGATATGGCCTCACTCTTTCTAAGCCCAACTCTGCAAGTGAAATTATACCCTCCCCCCCTACAAGGGACATGACATCCAGGGTTGAAAGTCTCCCTGGCAACGTGGCAGATGACTCCTAGGGATGAATCCAGCCTTGGCACCATGGGATTAACAATTCCATCATGACCAAAAAAGGGGAAAAGTAACTAATACAGTATCAGTACAGAGAGTTCAAATAGAGTGGAGAGGCTACCCTGGAAATTGCTCTTACGCAAGCGTCAGGTAGACCTTGCTACCCATCATAACCTGCCAAATCCCAACCAGGACCATTCCAGCCAATCCTAAAGAACACCTAGGGCAATATATAAAATTCTGCAAGGGTTCTATGCATTAGAGTAACTCTCCTCTTTCTCTTTTTATCCTTTAAGTTATCCTTACTGGTACTCTTCAATTCTCTGCCTCCCTCTAGACCTCCCTTTCTTGGCTTTTTTTTTTTTTCTAGCCAAAGAGCTCCCTTAAATATTTTTTGTAGAGCTGCTCTTTTGTTGACATAATCTCTCAGCATTTGTTTGTCTGTGAAATTTTTAAATCTCCCCCTCAGTTTTGTTTTGTTTTGTTTTTTTATTTATTAATTTTTAAAAAATTAACAACAAACAAAACAATAAGATATCATTCCATTCTACATATATAATCAGTAATTCTTAATATCATCACATAGTTGCATATTCATCATTTCTTAGAACATTTGCATCGATTTAGAAAAAGAAATAAAAAGACAACAGAAAAAGAAGTAAAACAATAACAGAGAAAAAAAGGATTATACAAACCATACCCCTTACCCCTTGCTTTCATTTATCACTAGCATTTCAAACTAAATTTATTTTAACATTTGTTCCCCCTATTATTTATTTTTATTCCATATGTTCTACTCTTCTGTTGATATGGTAGATAAAAGGAGCATCAGACACAAGGTTTTCACAATCACAGAGTCACACTGTGAAAGCTATATCATTGTTCAATCATCATCAAGAAACATGGCTACTGGAACACAGCTCTACATTTTCAGGCAGTTCCCTCCGGCCTCTCCACTACATCTTGAACAACAAGGTGATATCTACTTAATGCGTAAGAATAACCTCCAGGATAACATCTCGACTCTGTTTAGAATCTCTCAGCCATTGACAGTCTTATTTCACTCTTCCCCCTTTGGTCGAGAAGGTTCTCTCAATCCCTTGATGTTAATTCTCAGCTCATTCTAGGGTTTTTCTCAATCCCTTGGTGTTAATTCTCAGCTCATTCTAGGGTTTTTCTCAATCCCTTGGTGTTAATTCTCAGCTCATTCTAGGGTTTTTCTCAATCCCTTGATACTGAGTCTCAGCTCACTCCAGGATTTCTGTCCCACATTGCCAGGAAGGTCCACACCCCTGGGAGTCATGTCCCACGCACAGAGGGGTGGGTGGTGAGACTGCTCGTCATGTTGGCTGGAGAGAGAGAGGCCACATCTGAGCAACAAGAGAAGCTCTCTTGGGGGTGACTCTTAGGCCTGAATTTTAAGTAGACTTGACCTATCCTTTGTGGGGTTAAGTTTCATATGAACAAACCCCAAGACTGGGGGCCCAGCCTATAGCTTTGGTTGTCCACACTGCTTGTGAGAATATCAAGAATTCAACTTGGGGAAGTTGAATTTCTCCCTGTTCTCACCATTCCCCAAAGGGAGTTTTGCAAATACTTTTCCACTCACTGATCGAATCACTCTGGGATTCATCAGCGCATCACTCTGGACAAACCAACAAAATCTCATGTCCTACCTGAGATTCCAAGTACTTATGGCATTCAATCACACTATCTACATAAGTTATATTAGGAAATGCACTAGTCAAAATATAAATTTTGTAACAAATAAACATTTTTTGCTTTAGTCTCACACATAAGGTGACATTTTAAAATATTAAGTACCATCTATTTTCAGCACCCTGCAATAATGACATTCCTTTGTTCTTCCTCATGCAAAAACATTTTAAAAATTTGTACATTGTACATTTCACTATTATTATACACTGTAGGCGTTCCTCGATTATACCATCTCAATCTTTAACATTTATCTTTCTTTCTGATTTCATTTTTATGTCCCCAGCCCTCCTTCCTCTATCATTCTCACATACAGATTCATTCAGTGTTTTAACATAATTATATTACAGTTAGGTAGTATTGTGCTGTCCATTTCTGAGTTTTTGTATCCAGTCCTGTTGCACAGTCTGTATCCCTTCAGCTCCAATTACCCAATATCTTACCCTATTTCTATCTCCTGATGGTCTCTGTTACCAATGACATATTCCAAGTATATTCACTAATGTCAGTTCATATCAGTGAAACCATACAGTATTTGTCCTTTAGTTTTTGACTAGTCTCACTCAGCATAATGTTCTCAAGGTCCATCCATGTTGTTACATACTTCATAAGTTTATCCTGTCTTAGAGCTGCATAATATTCCATCGTATGTATATACCACAATTTGTTTAGCCACTCGTCTGTTGATGGACATTTTGGCTGTTTCCATCTCTTTGCAATTGTAAATAATGCTGCTGTAAACATTGGTGTGCAAGTGTCCGTTTGTGTCTTTGCCCTTAAGTCATCTGAGTAGATACCTAGCAGTGGTATTGCTGGGTCATATGGCAATTCTATATTCAGCTTTTTGAGGAACCGCCAACTGCCTTCCACAGCAGTTGCACCATTTGACATTCCCACCAACAGTGGATAAGTGTGCCTCTTTCTCCACATCCTCTCCAGCACTTGTCATTTTCTGTTTTGTTGATAATGGCCATTCTGGTGGGTGTGAGATGATATCTCATTGTGGTTTTGATTTGCATTTCTCTAATGGCCAGGGACGTTGAGCATCTCTTCATGTGCCTTTTGGCCATTTGTATTTCCTCTTATGAGAAGTGTCTGTTCAAGTCTTTTTCCCATTTTGTAATTGGATTGGCTGTCTTTTTGTTGTTGAGTTGAACAATCTCTTTATAAATTCTGGATACTAGACCTTTATCTGATATGTCGTTTCCAAATATTGTCTCCCATTGTGTAGGCTGTCTTTTTACTTTCTTGATGAAGTTCTTTGATGCACAAAAGTGTTTAATTTTTAGGAGTTCCCATTTCTTTCTTTCTTTCTTCAGTGCTCTTACTTTAGGTGTAAGGTCTCTAAAACCGCCTCCAATTATAAGATTTGTAAGATATCTCCCTACATTTTCCTCTAACTGTTTTATGGTCTTAGACCTAATGTTTAGATCTTTGATCCATTTTGAGTTAACTTTTGTATAGGGTGTGAGATACAGGTCCTCTTTCATTCTTTTGCATATGGATATCCAGTTCTCTAGGCACCATTTATTAAAGAGACTGTTCTGTCCCAGGTGAGTTCTCCCCTTCACTTTTGAAGCAGTTTGGCTGGGTACTGAATTCTTGGGAAGAAGTTTTTCACTTTCCAGATCTTAAATATATCATACACTGCCTTCTCACCTCCAGGTTGCTAATTGAGTCGTCTGAACTCAGTCTTGTTTGACTTCCCTTGTGATAGTCGATTGTTTTCTCTTGCCACTTTCAGGAGTTTCTACTTCTCTTCCACACTTAATGGACTGATTAGTATGTGTCTCGGTATAGGCCTGTTTGGATTTATTCTATTTGAGGTTCATTGGGTTTCCTTGATTTACATATTTATAAGGGCTGGAAAGTTTTCCTCTTTTATTTCCTCAACTTACTCTTCTCTTCTCCTTCTGGGAAACCAGTAGTTCTTATATTTGTGTGCTTCATTTTGTCCATCATTTCCCTGAGATCCAATCCAAATTTTTCCATCATTTTTGCCAATTGTTCTTTTATGATTCAAATTCACTTGTCTTCTAGTTCACTTATTCTTTCTTCTGCCTCTTCATATCTGCTGTTGTGTGATTCTAGCATATTTTTTTTTTGGTCTACAGTATCTTTAATCTCTGTTATATTTGCTATTTTTCTATTCTTTCAAATTCTTCTTTATTTTCTTCTAGTATCTTTTTTTTTAATTTTTTTATTATATAGTATAACATACACAAAGCAAAGAAATAAAAAAGCAATAGTTTTCAAAGCACTCTTCAACAAGTAATTACAGGACAGAGCCCAGAATTTGTCATGGGCTACCATACGATCCTTTCATAGTTTTCCTTCTAGCTGCTCCAGAATACAGGAGGCTAGAGGGCTTAAATATTTTTTTATCATCACAGTTGACTTTTTCGTGAAAAATAAAGCATATACAAAATAAAGTATATACAAAAAAGCTATTAATTTCAAAGCACAACACTGATATTAGTTGTAGAACATTTTTCAGATTCTAACATGGGTTACAGTTTCACAATTTTAGGTTTTTACTTCTAGCTGCTCTAAAATACTGAAGACTAAAAGAGATACAATTTAATGATTCAGCATTTATATTCATTTGTTAAACCTTATCTTCTATGTATAATTCCACCATCACTTTTGATCTTTCCATACCTCTCTTTAAGGGTATTTGGGCTATGGCAATTCTAAATTTTTTTTTAATTAATTTTTTAATTTTTTAAAAATATAACAATAAACGCAAACATTCTTAACATTGATCATTCTGTTCTGCATATATAATCAGTAAATCACAGTATCATCACATAGTTGTATATTCATCATCATGATCATTTCTTAGAACATTTGTATCAATTCAGAAAAAGAAATAAAAAGGAAACAGAAAAAAATTCATACATACCATACCCCTTATCCCTCCCTTTCATTGATCACTAGCATTTCAATCTACTAAATTTATTTTAACATTTGTTCCCACTATTATTTGTTTTTATTCCATATGTTTTAAAATTGTTGTTGGTAAGGTAGATAAAAGGAGCATCAGACACAAGGTTTTCACAATCACACAGTCATACTGCAAAAGCTATATCATTATACAATCATCTTCAAGAAACATGGCTACTGGAACACAACTCTACATTTTCAGACAGTTCCCTCCCTCCTCTCCATTACATCTTAACTAACAAGGTGATATCTATTTAATGCGTAAGAATAACCTCCAGAATAACCTCTCAACTCTCAGCCATTGACACTTTTATTTTGTCTCATTTCACTCTTCCCCATTTTGGTTGAGAAGGTTTTCTGAATCCCTTGATGCTGAGTCCCAGCTCATTCTAGGATTTCTGTTCCACGTTGCCAGGAAGGTCCACACCCCTGGGACTCATGTCCCATGTAGAGAGGGGGAGGGCGGTGAGTTTGCTTGGCTGGCAGAGAGAGGCCACATCTGAGCAACAAAAGAGGTTCTCTTGGGAGTGACTCTTAGGCCTAATTTTAAATAGGCTTAACCTATCCTTTGTGGGGTTAAGTTTCATATGAACAAACCCCAGGATGGGGGCACAGCCTATTGCTTTGGTTGTCCCCACTGCTAGTGAGAATATCAAGAATTCTCCACTTGGGAAAGTTGAAATTTCCATCTTTCTCATCATTCCCCCAAGGGGACTTTGCAAATACTTTTTTATTCACTGTTCAAATCACTCTGGGATTTATCGGGGCATAACTCTGGACAAACCTACAAAATCTTATGCCCTACTCAAGTTTCCATGTACTTATGGTGTTCAGTTAAGCTGTCCACATAAGTTATACTAGGAACTGCACTAGTTAGAATATAAATTTTATACCAAATATTTTTTGCTTTAGTCTTGCACATAAGTTAAAATTGTTAAATATTAATTACCATCTATTTTCAACACCCTGCAGTATTTACATTCCTTTGTTCTTCCTCATGCAAAAACATTTTTAAACTTGTACATTTAGTCACTATCATACACTCTAGGCATTCCTAGATTATACCATCTCAGTCTTTATCATCTTTCTTTCTTTCTGATTTCATTTGTGCCACCAGCCCTCCTCCTATCATTCTCATATTTTGCTTTATTCAGTGTTCTAACATTATTGTATTACAGTTAGGTAGTATTGTGCTATCCATTTCTGAATTTTTACAGTCAGTCCTGTTGCACAATCTATATCCCTTGAGCTTGAATTACCCAATATTTTACCCTATTTCTGATGGTCTCTGTTTCCAGCTGAAATTCTCCAAGTTCATTCACTAATGTTAGTTCATTATCAATGAAACTATATAGAAGAAAATCTTTTCTTTCTGGCTAATCTCACTCAGCATAATGTCCTTAAGGTTCGTCCATGTTGTTACATACTTTGTAACTTTATTCTCTCTTACAGCTGCATAATATTCCATCATATGTATATACCACAATTTGTTTAGCCACTCGTCTGTTGATGGACATTTTGGCTGTTTCCATCTCTTTGCAATTGTAAATAATGCTGCTATAAACATTGGTGTGCAAATGTCTGTTTGTGTGCTTGCCTTCGTGTCCTCTGAGTGCATACCTAGCAATGGTATTGCCAGGTCATATGGCAGTTCTATACTTAGCTTCCTGAGGACCCACCAAAGTGCCCTCAACAGCAGTTGTACATGTGACATTCTGAACAGTGGATAAGTGTGCCTCTCTCTCCACATCCTGTCCAGCACTTGTCTTTTTCTGTTTTATTGATAATGGTCTTTCTGGTGGGTGTGAGATGATATCTCATTGTGGTTTTGGTTTGCATTTCCCTAAAAGCCAGGGAAGTTGAGCATCTTTTCATGTGTCTTTTGTCCATTTGTATTTCTTCTTCTGAGAAGTGTTTGTTCAGGTCTTTTGTCCATTTTGTACTTGAGTTGTCTGTCTTTTTGTTCTTGAGTTGAACAATTTCTTTATATATTCTGGATACTTGTTGCTTCCTATGAAATGGAGCTCGAAGGATATTAAGGAATGATGAGAAAGAATGAATGAAAGAAAGAATAAAAGACAAACAAAGATGGGTTCAGGGGGTCTGAAGCTCAGCAATAACAGACCAGAGACTTCAGACAACTTTATTCTTAACTGGTTCCTGCTTTTATACTGCAGGGTTCACGTGACAAAGAGTATGCATGCACCTGGTGATAATACAGAGTGGTTACTTAAGATGACCACAAAGAACCTGGGGCTAAGACAAAACAAACTTTCTCTCTTTCCCCCAGACTGTTCTCCATTAAGCAAATTACTATCTCCTCGATTTCTTGCCGCTACTTTGACGCCAGCTGCTCCCAACAAATTCTGCGGGTCTTGTTTAAACCCTTGACTCCTACAGATACTAGACATTTATCTGATAATATCATTTCCGAATGTTGTCTCCCGTTGTGTAGGCTGTCTTTTTACTTTCTTGACGAAGTTCTTTGATGCACGAAAGTGTTTGATTTTGAAAAGTTCCCATTTATTTCTGTCTTTCTTCAGTGCTCATGCTTTGGGTGTAAGTTCTAGGAAGCCGCCTCCTATTATAAGATTTATAAGATATTTCCATACATTTTCTTCTAGAAGTTTTATGGTCTTTGATCCATTTTGTGTTAATTTTTTGTATAGGGTTAATTTTTTGTATTGAATTTATTTTTTATATGGATCCGCTTTCATTCTTTTGCATATGGATATCCAGTTCTCTAGGCAGCATTTATTGAAGAGACTGTTCTGTCCCAGGTGAGTTGGTTTGACTGCCTTATCAAAGATCAATAGTCCATAGATGAGAGGGTCTATATCTGAACACTCTATTTGATTCTGTTGGTCAGTATATCTATCTTTATGCCAGTACCATGCTGTTTTGATCACTGTAGCTTTGTAATACGCATTAAAGTCAGGTAGCTTGAGACCTTTTATTTATTTACTTTCATTTATTTAGGTCTTCTGTGATTTCTTTTACCAATTTCTCATTGTTTTCTTTGTATAGGTCTTTTTACAGTTTTATGGTCTTACATCTAATGTTTAGGTCTTTGATCCATTTTGATTAATTTTTGTATAGGGTGTGAGATATGGATCCTCTTTCATTCTTTTGCATGTGGATATCCAGTTCTCAAGGCAGCATTTATTGAAGAGACTGTTCTGTTCCAGGTGAGTTGGCTTGACTGCCTGATCAAATTGTCTATAGATGAGAGGGCCTATATCTCAACACTCTATTCGATTCCATTGGTCAATATATTTATCTTTATGCCAGTACCATGCTGTTTTGACCACTGTAGCTTCATAATACTCGTCAAAGTCAGGTAGTGTGAGACCTCCAACTTCGCTTTTCTTTCGCAGTATACTTTTAGCTATTCAGGGCACCCTGCCCTTCCAGATAAATTTCGTTATTGGTTTTTCTCTTTCTGAAAAGTAAGTTTTGGGGATTTTAATTGGTTTTGCATTGAATCTGTAAATCAATTTAGGTAAAACTGACATCTTAACTATATTTAGTCTTCCAGTCCATGAACATGGTATGCCCTTCCATTTATTTAAGTCTTCTGTGATTTCTTTTAACAATTTTTTCCAGTTTTCTTTGTATAGGTCTTTTGTCTCTTTAGTTAAATTTATTCCTAAATATTTTATTCTTTTGGTTGCAATTATAAATGGGTTTTTTTTTCTTGATTTCCCCCTCAGATTGTTCATTACTAATGTATAGAAACACTAGATTTTTGAGTGTTGATCTTTTAACTTGCCACTTTGCTGTACTTGTGTATTTGCTCTCCTAGTTTTGCTGTGGATTTTTCGGGGTTTTCGACATATGGTATGATATCATCTGCAAACAGTGAGAGTTTTACTTCTTCCTTTCCAATTTTGATGCCTTGTATTTCTTTTTCTTATCTAATTGCTCTGGCTAGAACTTCCAATACAATGTTGAATAACAGTGGTGATAGTGGACATCATTATCTTGTTCCTGATCTTAGGGGGAAAGAAAAAACTTTTCAGTTTTTCCCCATTGAGGACGATATTAGCTGTGGGTTTTTCATATATTCCCTTTATCATGTTGAGGAAGTTCCCTTCTATTCCTGTCCTTTGAAGTGTTTTCACACTTTTGACAAAAGAAATTTTGTCAGATGCCTTTTCTGCATCAGTCGAGGTGATAATGTGGTTTTTCTGCTTTGATTTGTTGATATTGTGTAATACATTAATTGATTTTCTTATGTTGAACTATCCTTGCATACCTGGGATGAATCCTACTGGGTCATAGTGTATAATTCTTTTAATGTGCTGCTGGATGCTATTTTCTAGAATTTTGTTGAGGATTTTTGCATCTATATTCATTAGAGAGATTGGTCTGTAGTTTTCTTTTTTTTTTTTTTTTGTAATATCTTTGGCCTTGGTATGAGGGTGATGTTGGCTTTGTAAAATGAGTTAGGTAGCTTTCCCTCCTCTTCAGATTGATACTAATTCTCTCTGGAATGTTTGGTAGAATTCACATGTGATGCCATCTGGTCCTGGACTTTCTTTTGGGGGAGGTTCTTAATGACTGATTCAGTTTCTTTACTTGTGATTGGTTTGTTGAGATTGTCTTATTTCTTCCCAAGTCAGTGTTGGTTGTACATGCCTTTCTAGGAACTTGTCCATTTCATCTACATTGTCTAGTTTCTTAGTATAATGTTGTTATAGTAGTCTCTCATTATTTCCTTTATTTCTGTGGGGTAAGTGGTTATGTCTCCTCTTCCATTTCTGATTTTTTTCTTTGTATCCTCTCTATTCTTCTGTTTGTCAGCCTTGTAAAGGGTCCATCAGTCTTACTGATTTTCTCATAGAACCAACTTCAGGTTTTGTCGATTTTCTCAATTATTTTCATGTTCTCAATTTCATTTATTTCTGCTCTAATCATTATTTCTGTCCTTTTGCTTGCTTTGGGGTTAGTTTGCTGTTCTTTCTCTAGTTCTTCCAAGTTGCCACTTAATTTCTTGATTTTTGCTCTTTCTTCCTTTTTTGATATAGGCATTTAGGGCAATAAATTTCCCTCTTAGCACTGCCTTTGCTATATCCCATAAATTTTGATATGTTGTGTTTTCATTTCATTAGCCTTGAGATATTTACTGATTTATCTTGTAATATCTTCCTTTACGTACTGATTGTTTCAAAGTGTGTTTTTGAGCCTCCATATGTTTGTGAATTTTCTGGGCGTCTGCCTATTATTGACTTCCAATTTCATTCCTTTATGATCTGAGAAAGTGTTTTGTATGATTTCAATCTTTTCAAATTTATTCAGACTTGCTTTGTGACCCAGCATATGGGTCTATCCTTGAGAATGATCTATGAGCACTTGAGAAAAAGGTGTACCCTGCTGTTGTGGGGTGTAATGTTCTATAAATTATCCGTTAAGTCCAGCTCATTTATTGTATTATTCAAATTCTGTTTCTTTATTGATCCTCTGTCTAGATGTTCTGTCCATTGATGAGAGTGGGAAATTAAAGCCTCCAAGTATTATGGTAGAAGTGTCTATTTCTCTTTTCAGTGTTTGCCTCATGTATTTTGAAGCATTCTGGCTTGGTGCATAAATATTTATGATTGTTACATCTTCTTGTTGAATTGTTCCCTTAATTAATACATAGTATCCTTCTTTGTCTCTTTTAACTGTTTTACATTTAAAGTCTAATTTGTTGGATATTAGTATAGCTATTCCTGCTCTTTTCTGATTGTTATTTGCATGAAATATCTTTTCCCAACCTTTCACTTTCAGCCTATGTTTATCCTTGGGTCTAAGATGCATTGCCTGTAGACAGCATATAGATGGGTCCTGTTTTTTAATCCATTCTGCCAGTCTGTGTCTGTTGATTGCAGAGCTTAATCCATTAACATTTAGTGTTATTACTGTACGGGCAGTACTTTCTTCTACTGTTTTGCCTTTTCGATTTTATATGTCATATCTAATTTTTCTTCTTTTTACCTTTACTCATAGTCTTCATTTCTACACTCTTCTCCACATCTCTCTCTCCTGTCTTTTCGTATCTGTCTCTAGTGCTTCCTTTAGTATTTCTTGCAGAACCAGTCTCTTGGTCACAAATTCTCTCAGTGATTTTTTGTCTGAAAATGTTTTAATTTCTCCCTCATTTTTGAAGGACAGTTTTGCTGGATATAGAATTCTTGTTTGGATTTTTTTCTCTTTTAGTAATTTAAATATATCATCCCACTGTCTTCTCATCTCCATGGTTCTTCTGAGAAATCTACACACAGCCTTATTGAGCTTCCCTTGTATGTGATGGATTGCTTTTCTCTTGCTGCTTTCAAGAGTCTCTCTTTCTCTTTGACCACTGACATTCTGATTAGTAAATGTCTTGGAATACGTCTGTTTGGATCTATTCTCTTTGGGGTATGCTGCACTTCTTGGATCTGTAATTTTAAGTCTTTCTTAAGAGTTGGGAAATTTTCTGTGATAATTTCTTCCATTAGTTTTTTCCTCCTTTTCCCTTCTCTTCTCCTTCTGGGAAACCCACAACACGAATATTTGTGCACTGTCATTCAATTCCCTGAGTCCCTGCTCATATTTTTCCTTTCTTTTTTCTATGTTTTCTTTTGCTTCTCGGATTTCAGATGTTCCGTCCTCCAGTTCACTAATCCTATCTTCTTCCTCTTGAAATCTGACATTGTAGGTTTCCATTGTTTTTTATATCTCTTCTTCTTTGCCTTTCATTCCCATAAATTCTGTGATTTGATTTTTCAGACTTTTGATTTCTTCTTTTTGTTCATTCCTTGTTTTCTTTATATCCTCTCTCAGTTCATTGATTTGATTTTTGATGAGGTTTTCCATATCTGTTCGAAATTCTGAATTAATTTTTTCAACTCCTGTATCTCAATTGAATTGTTAGGTCCTTTGGGCCATATCTTCAGTTTTCCTACTGTGATTCTTTATTTTTTGCTCACATCTAGACATTTAATTACCTTAATTAGTTTATTCTGGAGATTGTTTTCACTTCTTTTACCTAGGATTTTCTTGCTGGATGACTTTGTTGTCTATCTGTTCTTTGACATTCATTTCAGCTTCTTCTGGAAGCTTAGGTTTTGCTTAACAGATCAGAATTTTTCAGTTCTTGTTTTCTTGCTTCTTTCCCTGCCTATATGGTGCCTTCCCCCCACCCCCCTTAGGAGGGTCTACTTAGGTATTATAGACCCCATCCAAATTTTTTTCCCAGACAAAACTAGCCTCCTCTTAGGAGAAAAGAGTCATCTGCTTTGGTTTTCCCTGAGGGTGAGATCCAGCAGATTGAAAGACTTTCCTATGAAGTCTCTGGACTCTGTGTTTTTCCTATCCTGCCCAGTAAGTGGTGCTTTTCTGCCTGCTTCCCAGCAGCATAACGTGATCTGGTGCCTTTAACTTCAGCAAACTCTCCCTGCTGGGGGCATTTTTGAGACATAGGAGAGGTTGTAGGCTGGCTTTAATTGTTTCACTTTTCCAGATCTTGGGGTCTGAATTACCTGAAGGAGGGATTCCACCTGAGCTGGGCCCCACCCTTCTCCTGGGGAAGGCACAGGCTCCAGACAAGCTCTCAAACAAGTTTAATTTTGCCTATGCCTGGGGCACTTGGAGCCTGAGAAGCCTTGCAGCTGTATCCAAAGGGAGTCAAGCCGTAAAATCACAGCCACAAAAAAGAAAGATAAAAATCCTTTTTAGAGCAGGACCCCCATTCCTTGGGTTTGCCAATCAAGAGCTTAAGTTGGTATGTTGTTTTGTGTACCTTCCGATCCTTTGTGCACCCTCCTTTCCTTCAGGGCCCAGGCCCTTTCACATA
Source organism: Tamandua tetradactyla (assembly GCF_023851605.1). Lineage (NCBI taxonomy): Eukaryota > Metazoa > Chordata > Mammalia > Pilosa > Myrmecophagidae > Tamandua > Tamandua tetradactyla. The sequence continues at coordinate 77,467,420 of NC_135343.1, forward strand.
TTATGTGCTGTCCGATCCAAAAAACCTCCGTTTCTTTATTTCTTTTTTTCTTTTTCCGTCAGCCCTGCCCCATCTGCACCGGTGCAAAAAATCAGCAACCTCTGCTTTTGACTCGAGGTTCAGCTGAGCTGGGGGCCTATTTTTAGTAGTCAGAATTTTTTAATTAATTCCACAGTTGGAGCTTAGTTGCGCTTAGCCCCTGCTGCTAGTAAAGTCCCTTCCTTTCCCTTCTGGGAAGCAGCCTGTTGGGGACAGGCACCGGCCACCGCAGCTTGGGGAACTCACTGTTCTGGGTGGGCTCGCAGCCAGTCCACCTAGTCCAGACTGGGGTACACTGTGTGACCAGTCACTGATGTGTCCCCAGCAGTTGTTCTGTACTGTTCCTGGCTATTTAGTAGCTGCTCTAGAGGATGAACTAAATCCCACACCTCGCTAAGCTGCCATCTTGGCATTCTCCCAATTCTAAGTTTCTCTTCTAATATCTTCTTGATTGCCTTTATGTCATTAACCAACCCACTGAAATTTTTAGTAAAATTGTCTGAACGTCTTTGATTAGTTGTTCCAAAGACTATGTTTCCTCCAGCATTTTAATTTGGTCATTATTCTGGGATATATCTGTCTGCATCTTCCTAAGCTTTGTGATTTTCTGTTGCCTTCACGGCATGGAATTATCTTGATAAAACTATTTTGAAGTTGATTTACTTCAGTAGTCTGAAGTTTTGTATTTGCATAATTGGCCTGCAGCAGGATGCAGGGCTAGGGGTGGGGACCCAGCAGTGTGGTGGCAGGGCTAGGCATGGGGCAAGGGCACTGTCCTGGTGCCTGGGAATGTGGGGTGGAGGGTGCAGGGTAATGGGGGCAGGGGGCAACTTGGGCAGGCCTCAGAGTGCATGGGCAGGGCACTGTGGAAGGCACATTGGGGGTGCTGTACAAGCAGGGTACAGCTGTGCACGTGGAGTGCAGGGGTTGTGGAGGTCAGGAGGCCATGGTGTGCTATCATTACTCTTAAAAATTAATATTTGAAGCATGACTTCTAAGTCCTTTTTATCTGATTCTTAATTTTAGATTTTTTAAATTTTTTGTTCTAGTTTTTTAATATACACATACTGTACAATATGTATTCTCAAAGCGTCTTTTGGGTTTTTTTTTTAATATTTTCAGTACAATTTATCAACAAAATGCCATAAATATATTATTTAAAATAGTATTTCTACACACCACTCCTCTTGCCTTGGACCCAAGTAAGCTTGATATCTCATCTGCTCCAGCCACCTAGATTGAACTTGATATATGTGACATTTTGGGCCTCTCTATTTGTCCTTTAGAAAGGCCATATAAAATAAGGGGTATTGTCATGGCAGAAATCAGCTACAAGAGCTAAAACCACGAGCTAGTAAATAAATCCTAGCAAGAAACAGTCTACAAATTTCCTGTCTAATTGAAAAGAAATACACTTTCAGCTCCAGGTCTGCAATTATTTTTATTTTTCTTATAAATTCTGTGATTTACAGAATTCTGTTATATTCTATTTTATTATACATATATGCGAAATATTTATATGGATTGACCATTCATACCAGTAGAGAAAAGTATATGGTTTAAGATGTGCTCCCCAAAAGAATGTGTGACCCAAATCTCAATCGGTGATAACTTAATAGCCATTAAAATGACACATACTAAAAAAATAAAGTCATCACTTATATTTTTTCCCCATTTTTTGCTTCCTAAGGAAAACGGCTTAATTTATGCTCTATTAAAACCCAAAGCCTGACAACAATGCCTTCACATGCAGGGTAAGACTAAAAGAAGAACAAGTGAGAAAGTGTTTGAGTAAATGTGAAGTGGTGTCTGTGAGATACCCCTTCAGAACATGGACGACATTTATGTCTCCAAGCTTTATCATCCTGTCACTACAAAATGAGGCTACAGTTCATTTTAATGTCTAGATTATTATGAGTAAAATCTCTGTCTGCCTGCATCCAGAAATTAGCACCTGTTTATCTACCCCACCATTTAGTGGTTTTCCCGGGGTAGTGCCTCACATGTGATTAAGAGATTTCTCCTTCCCTGTAGCCTTCTCATCCTGCTGACTGAAAGGATGTTACCTTTGCTGCTACTGATTTTTTTTAACTTTTTTTTATTGTATAATATAACATATGAACAAAGCAAAGGAAGAAAAAAGCAATAGTTTTCAAACTACTCTTCAACAGGTAGTTAAATGACAGATCACAGAGTTGTCTTGGGTCACCACACTATCATCTCAGATTTTTCCTTCTAGCTGCTCCAGAACATTGGAGGCTAGAAGGAATATATATTTTTTCATCACTCTTTTTCTTTTTTGTGTGAAAAATAACATATATACAAAAAGGCAGTTAGTTTTAAAACACAGCACAATGATTAGTTATAGAACAGATCTCAGAGTTTGGCATAGGCCACAGTTCTACAATTCTAGGCTTTTACCTCTAGCTGCTTTAAGACACTGGAGACCAAAAGAAATATCAATATAATGACTCAGCAGTCAGACTCGTTTGTTAAATCCTACCTTCTCTGTGCAACTCCCATCATCAACTTTAATCCTTCTCCCACTCTTCAGGGAATGCCCATTTGGGCTGTGCCCATTCTAACTCTTTCATGTTAAAAGGGCTGTCAATAATAAGGGGTAGGGAGATGAAACTAGCTGATGTTCTAAAAAGGCTGACCCCCTAAGTTCTAGGACCCATCTGGTCCAGGGACCCATCTGGAGGTTGCAGACCTGTGGAGAGCTACCCTAGTGCATGGAACCTTTGTAGAATCTTATACATTGCCCTTGGTGTTCTTTAGGATTGGCTGGAATATTTTGGGGGCCTGGCTGCCATGGTAGGTAGAAATACCTAACTGAAGTTTGTATACAAGCAATCTCCAGAGTAGCCTTTTGAGTCTATTTGAACTCTCTCAGCTACTGATACCTTTTTTTTCTTTTCCCCCTTTTAGTCAGGATAGCATTGTGGAACCCTTGGTGCCAGGACCAGACTCATCCATAGGAGTCATCTCCCACACCGCTAGGGAGAGTTTCACCCTGGATTTCATGTACCACATAGGGGGAAGGCAGTGATTTCACTTGCAGTGTTGGCCTTAGAGAGAGTGAAGCCACATCTGAGCAAAGAGCTCCTCCAGAGGTGACTCTTAGGCACACCTATGTGTAGACCAACCTTTTCTGCTACATACACAAGCTTCATGAGAGCAAGCCTCGAGATCAAGGGCCTGGCCCATCAATCTGGATGTCCCCAATATTTGACACAGCATCAGGGATTTCCCTGGTGGCAGAGTTTAATAGTTCCATATTTTTTCTCCCATCCCACAAGGAACCCTGCCAATACTTTTTGATTATCTGCTCAAGGCATTCTGGGATATATCCAGGCACTACACTAAGCAACACAGAATCAAAGGCCCACATTTTTATTCTGGACTCCCTATGCTTCAACTGTTTAAATGAGCTATCCACACAGGCTGAGCCTGTTTTCTGTACAGTTTTCTGTACTACAGAAAACTTGCACTGCAGACAGGATAAATCCCCCTTCCCCTGGTCTCAAAGTGTAGGTGAGGTTCAAAAATATAAGCAGTGTTTTCCTTACCCTTGTATTCTGAATTACCTTAATCCTGACCTGATCGACTTCATTCTTATCTCATCTCTGCATACCAGGTTATAGATACATAAAATAGCCTCTCAAAATCCAGAAATAATCATTACCACTTAGGTCTTAATCCATTCTGCCAATCCGTACCTTTTAATTGTTAAATTTAGTCCATTAACATTCAAAGTTATTACTGAAAAGGCGTTTCTTGAATCCACAATCTTATCTTAAATATATTATACCACTGCCTTCTCACCTCCACATAGTACCAGTTGAGTAGTCCGAACTCAGTCTTATGTGGTTTTCCTTTTATGTAGTAGATTGTTTTTCTCTTGCCACTTTCAGGATTTTCTGCTTCCTTTCAACATTTGATGCACTGATTAGTATGTGTCCTGAGGAAGGCCTGGATTCAGCCCTTTTGCAGTATTTTGTGCTGACTGACTTAAAAGCCTCGGTTTTGTTTTGTTTTTTGACCGTCAGCCCCACCCCCTCTCTGCTGGGACAAAAACTCCCGCACCTTTAATGCTTATTCCAGGTTTCTCTGTACTAGGGACCTAGTACTGTTTTCAATAGTCAGAATTTATTCATTAATTCCACAAGTGGAGCTTGGTTGAGCTTAGCCCTTGCTGGTAGTAAAGTCTGTTTCCTTTCCCCTCGGGGAACCAGCCTGCTGCACCCATGAAGGAGGGGCTCCAGCCTCCCTGGCTTGGGACACTTACAGTTCTCTGTGGTGTCTCAGCCAGTCCAGCTTATCCAGATTGGTACGCTGTGTATTCCAGTCATTGATGTGGCCTCAGCTGTTGTTCTGTACTGTTTCTGGCTATTTACTAACTGCTCTGGAGGATGAACTAAATTCCATACCTCACTAAGCCGCCATCTTTGCCCAGTCCTGATTGCAATTATTCTTTACTCTCTCTTAAGCAACAAGGCCATAACATTTCCTGTGAGGATCTACTGGGAAGGCCTTTTGTACCTATAAATGGAATGCTTTGATACACTTTTATTAATATAATAATATTTCCAAAGCAAGTGGTGGCCACTTAGAAAATAGTGGAAATACTTTGGAATTTGTCCATTATTATTTCATAGGAAAAGAGACCTGTTTTCCATTGATGGTGGCTGTTAGCCTTTGTGTAAAATATGTTCTGTCCATCCCAAGAATATACCCTCAAACTTGAAAAAAAGTTTTTTTCATGGAACAAACTCACCCTAAATATGATTCCTATTTTATTTGAAGAGACAAAAAATTTTCAATTTTAAGAACTTTTATGGACTCATAACTTTAAAATAAGGAAATTTGCATAACAAATCACTCCAAAATTTAGCCGCTTAAAACAGCACAAATTTATTATCTAACAGTTTCTTTGTGTCAGGAATCTAGGTACAGCTTAACTAGGTCCTCCATACCAGAGCTCCTCACAAGACTGTAATGAACATGTTACCTCTGGTCACTTCAAAGCCCAGCTGGGGAAAGATTTGTTACCAAGCCCATGCATGTAGGTACTGCCCAGATTCATTTCTTTGAAGACTGTGGGACTGAGGACTTCACTTTTCACAAGCAAACACCTGGTGGTTTCCCTTAGTTCTTTGTAACATGGGCCTCTCCAACATGGTAATTTGCTTCGTCAAAGTAAGTAAGCCAAGAAAGCAAGATAGGACAGAAGGCATAGACTTAATTACTTAATCCTGGAAGTAACTTGTCATTTCTGCTGCATTCTGTTTGTTAAAAGCAAGTCACTAAGCTCAAGGTAGAGGATTCATAAGGGTATATATACCAAAAGGCAGGGATCATTAAGAAATATGTCAGAAGCTCTCTCTACCAGATCAATAACTCAATTATAACTTTTTTTTCTGCTTAAATTGAGCTCAGCCCTTTCAGCCCTGCTTCAGAACGTTGAAAACTCTTTTTTTCTGGAAGCAAGTTCATTTCAAGCACATCTTGAATTTGCCTGTCCTAAGAAATGGAATCAGCAAATTCTTCAGGAACCCCTGGTTCAGGTTAATGGAGAATAATATTAAAGACTATTGATATAGAAATGCAAATTACTTTGTTCTTTATTAGTACCATTGTTAAGTTAGCCTACTTCATCAGTGCTTAGAGCCTGAATTTTACACATATTTTAAAGATATCATGAATTCATTGTGATATAGTACATTTATTTTGCTATTACTATGTGGCATACTGTGCCAGTTTAAAAGGATTATGTGCCCTAGCAAAGCCATGTTTTAATCCTGAGCCATGTCATGGAGGCAGCTGTTTCTTTTAATCCCTATTCAGTACTGTAGGTTGGAAGCTTGATTAGATAATCTCCACAAGAATGTCGTGTACCCAGTTGTGGATATTAACCTTTGATTAGACTGAGATGTAACCCCACCATTCCAGGTGGGTCTTGATTAGTTTGCCAGAATCCTTTAAAAGAAGAAACATTTTGGAAAAAAAAAAAAAAAACGAGAGAGCAGCATAGCCACAAGAACCGTGAGAGCCCAAGCAGCCAGAGACCTTTGGAGATGAAGCAGGAAAATGCCCCTGGGGAAACTTCATGAAACAAGAAGCCTGGAGAGAAAGCCAGCAGACGTCACCATGTTTACCATGTGTCTTTCTGTTGAGAGAGATACCCTGAATGTCATCGGCCTTCTTGAACCAAGATATCCTTCCCTGGATGCCTTAGATTGGACATTTCTATAGCCTTGCTTTAATTTGGACATTTTCAGAGGCTTAGAACTGAAAACTTGCAACTTAATAAATTCCCCTTTTTAAAAGCTGTTCTGTTTCTGGTATGTTGCATTCTGGCAACTAGAAAACTAGAACACATACCTACTTGAATTTTAAAATCTCTCCCCTAACAATATAATTGTATCCACCATTTTTAAATTATATTGTCCAGGAAACAAAAGTGACATCACCAAGATGGAGCCATAAGACATCCTCAGGAATGTTTCCCTTAGAGTCCCACATACATTCAGGCATGGGGACACAATGGCACATAAATGGACAATGGGGCCTTAATGGTTGGGGGAAGTGTATGCATTCAAAACAATCCCTAAAAACCAGAATGAGCCATAGCATAACACTCTCAGCACAGACCCTAATTGCTCATGCATCTAAATAAAAAAACATTTGGGTCTCTTTTAACATCGACCCCTTCTGACTCCATAGGTGAGGATCTTCTAATGCAGAAGTTTCCAGAGGCAGCAAACTGCAAGGAAAAGAGAATTGGAGCTGCAGTATGGCAGTGCCAACTCAGGGCTGAAAGCTGGAGTAAAAGAGTGGCCAAGAGTGCAGGAAAGAAGTTGAGTGAATCATAGCCGCCAGGGAGGAAAATTGGTGTGAAAAGTAAGAGAACTACACAGGACTCCCAGAGGAAGGACAGACAAAAGAAAATCCTCTCCAAGAGGGGAAACAATTACATGTACTAGTATAATATTGAAAGTGGCTGAACACGCCCGGGGTAAGAACCAGTGCATAAGGACCTGGGAAAAACTAAGTGTTAACCATGGACTCTGCTAAAAGTTCAGTATAAACTGGCCGAAGTGTGGAAGAAGATCCTTAATACATACCCAATTTACCCTAAAACCTTAGTCAAGAGGAAGAAGCTGATTTACAGATTATTTATTTGATTTTGATGTTTTTAGCACATCAAAATAATCAAATGCCCTGACAGCAACAAAAGATGTCATCCAAAGAAACAGAAAGAGATGGTTCATTCAAAGGAACATATTAAAACAATGGAGTCAAACTTCCTTAATCAATTCAATGAGCTAAAGGAAAATATGAATATAGAACTAAAGAATATTAAGAAGGCATATGTGAACAAAAAGAAGATTTTAAAGTTTTTTTTTATTAATTGCTTTACTTCTACATTTATTTTTTTATTTTATTTATTAGACACGCCAACATACAAACACAAACATTCTTACCATATGATCATTCCATTCTACATATATAATCAGTCACAATATCATCACATAGTTGTATATTCATCATCGTGATCATTTCTTAGAACAAGATTTAAAGTTTTAAAAGGGAAATAATGGAACTTATAGGGATGAAAAACACAATAGTGGAGATTAGAAATACACTAGAGGCATTCAACAACAGATATGAACAGGTGGAAGACAAGAAGACTGGACAAATCGAATCCTACAGTCTGAAGAGCAGATAGAGACAAGAATGAAAAAAAGTGAGTAGAGCCTACCTAAGTACTTAGGGTACAACAAAAAATATCAAGATACACATTATAAGAGTCCAAAAAGAAGAGAAGGAAAATGGTCAGTAAAAATATTTGAGAAAGTAATGGCTGAAAATTTCCCAAGTCGTACCAAAGCCAGGAATGTATATGTCCTTGAAATGCAGCAATTCCAAGCAGAATAAACCCTAATAGACCTACTCTACATCCTCTCTGCTACTAGTTATTTTCCTTTTTTTTTTTTTAATAGTATACATTCTAGTGAGTGAGAAATGGCATTTCATTGTAGTTTTGATTTGCATTTCACTGATGGCTAATGATGTTGCATATCTTTTCAGGTGCTTATTGGGTATATGTATACTTTTTTGGAGAAATGCCTATTCAACTTTTTTGCCCATTTGAAAAAATTTTAAATTGGTTGTTTGTCTTTTTGTTGTTGAATTGTACTATTTCTCTATAAATTCTGAATAGTAAACCCTTATTGGATATCTGATTTTCACACCAATTTTACAATTAACCAATATCTAGGTAACACACCAGCTAACACTTAAACAGGCCTACTTAATTTCATTAAACAGCTTCACACCCTGTACAGTATGGTACCCAAAATCAGAAATACTATGACAGTTTTTATACAGATCATTTTGTGCCAGACTCCATTTTGTGCTTTAAAAATCCTTAGGTAAATATATGGATATTTGTTAACTCAATATTGTATTTTAATCTACATTCACAAAAACCAATTTAAAATGTCAAGAAATAAAACTAAATTAATATAAAAATGTATTATAAGTAATAGTATTATTAGAAAATTTCAGATACAAACATACTGCATGTTGCAGTTAAAGCAAGATAGTTCCTGAAAAGTCCCATGTGTTTCTTGTGAATACCCCCTTTCCTTTCTGACAGACCTAGCATGAATTTAACTAGTGTCTGCTTTTACAGTAATTGAGTCTTAAAAATGCAAAATTCCATGAAACTATCCATAGAAAAAATACTGGAAGAAAATAAACCAAATAGTGGTTATTATTTATTTGAATGATGACAATGTGAGTGATTCTTTTTTCTACTTGTCGTTTATTATGTCAGATTTTCTTTGAGTGTTTGTTATTTTTATAGCAGGAAAAAATTGTGCTTTAAAATGTAATTCCTAAGAGTCTTAAGTACAAATAATAAAAGTATGTTAGTGTAGCTCTTTTGTAAAGTTTCATATATAATTAACGCCTAATTATAAAATAATATATAGAATATATTTAAATGGCATAATTTATAAAAATACATCTATGTAAGTTTATAAATTTAATAAATAGTATTATTACTTTAGTTAATTTCTTTGTAATGTGTTCATAATATTATCATTTTTTTTTAATCTAGATGAGAAATATTCAAATATCTGACTTCACTGAATCCTTGAAAAAGATAAAACGCAGTGTGAGCCCTCAAACATTAGAAGCATACATACGTTGGAACAAGGATTTTGGAGATACCACTGTTTAAGGAAATAACTATGTAAAACGACAGAATATTTTACTTACCAAGAGAGAAACACTCGATCTTCAGTGAACAATTATTATCTCAGCCTAAGTTTACAGGACTTTTCAGAGTCTCACATTTGTTTGTGCAATAAACTTGAAGGTGAACCAGAAAACAAATTAAAATAAAGTATACAATGCAAATGGAATATTTTGTTGTTTAAGGCCTGCTTTTCTTGATAGTTATCCCAATGGGCACTCTAAGTTACAGCACAACAAAAAATGAGATGGTCTTCTCTACCAGTATAATCATAATGTAAATAATTTGTATGTTGTGTCACAGATAAGTGTTCCAGGGACAGTGAATGGTAGAAAATACAAGAGCCTTTAGTCATCTGTCTTCTTAAATAGTCCTTTATCCTATTCTACTTTCCTACTGTTGTCTTCAGTAAGGGTGATTAGAATGCCAAACAGTGTAAGTATCCCTTTTTTTTCCCTTTTCTTTTTAAAATTCAGAGTGCCAAATGAAGCTTTTTCCTACATTATGGGGATAGAAAAAAGTTTTTTGAGAATTTGTTTCTTTTTCATAAATCTACAAATATAAAACAGTTTTGTTCTTTAAAATTTTCTGTCTGTTACCTGCTTACCAAACAATTTAGAAAGCACTATGATAGCAAAAAAGAAAATCTGATAAAATAGAGGAGGCTTAATTGAAGGTTTGAGATTTTCTGTCAAACAATATGTAAACCAATCCTCATGTGACCTGCAGTATTTTTCCTTCTGATATATTTGTCAAAATCTATCATGGACTGTTAACTTATTCTTGATAAGATATATTTTCTCCTAAAATTACTCCTGTTTTAAACAGCCTATTTTAACTGTTATAAAAGTGGTTCCAGTGCAAGAAGGGAGATATTGGGGGCTAAAATGTCTAATTTATAACTTATTACTTTCTTACTGTTTACAGGAATAATTATAAGCCAGTGAACTACCATCTTTTTATTCTTGATAATTATTAATCTCTTTAATGAAACTTTAAAAAGTTACTGAATTTTTTAAATTGCATACAATTGTGCTCATTTTACTAACTAAAAAATTCCAGTCTGTTAATCTATCTTTTGATCCCCAAAACTGTACTATAATTCTGGTTCTTGTTTGTATAAGTATGCCTTCATTTTTATTATAAAAATGTCATTGTAGGAGGTAGAGACTCATATCATGGCCTTTTAAATATTGTATGTAATAAAGGCAAATGGATATTTGCCCTTAGTTTACTGGTTAAAAGTTTGTTTACAGAATTTTTCTTTGGTGCTTAAGTGATGTTATAAAAGAGTGCATGGATGGAAAGGAAATTTTGTAGAAGTAACAAAGATTTTTCATTTAGAAGAAATATCTTTGGTTTTGCAAGAATACATTAAAATCAGGAACTTGCCCTAATAGGTAAGAATTTTATAATGATGACATACATTCTAATAAACTGTACTTTTGTTCTTACTAAGTGTAGAAGATGTATGAATTCTTAGGATCATATGCTGTTTATAGCCATAGCTTAAATCATGTCTCTTCTAAGTGACTTTAGAACACCCTAGATAATAAAAATGAGTTGAGAAATTTAATAAAAAATTGAGCAGCACTATACATATTTTAGATCATGGGTAGTATCTTTTTTAAAGTCTCAAACATTAAAACATCAATTATAAAATATTGATAACTAAATATGGTAATTATACATGGTGACAATTATTGGGAAAATCCAAAATTAAAACATTTTTCAGTAATGCTCAAAAATTTTATTTTGTCTTTTCATTTACAAAGGGAGCAACACTGGATACTTGGATAACTGGCCAATCATACAAAAGGACTGTGTGTTTCCTGCTTTTTTTAAATACACATATAATCCATAAAATTAACATAATTCTTTCTGCAATAATTTAATGTAGCTTACTACTTTTATTTGGAAAAATTTCAAATGACAAAGATTTCAAATATTAAAAGATATTGAAAGTCAACTTAATGTCATAAATATTGGATCAGAAAATTAGATTGCTGGAAAACCTTTCCATGTATACTTTCTGATCAAGTCTGAATTGATTGCAACTAAGTTTGATTCAAGCTGTGTTTTTTCAGAGGCCATGAAAATAGAAGAATGATATAATAGGAGATCGTGAGGGGTTGCTTTGGTCTTTTTCATAAAGATGGAACTTGCTGAGATTTTCTGAATTAATATTAGACGGTGACTGTATCCTTTGGATTATCCATTGAGTTCTGTGTCATGATATTTCTGAAAAGGTAATGTTTAAACATTAAGCATTAATGTTCCCGTCATTTTAATATGGCAGAGTTTTGTAAACGAAATTAAAACTTAATGTACTGTTCTTTGGACCAAGGGAAGGAATTAATATTATCCAGATATCTTAAGGGTGAAAGCTTATTTTAAGACAGTCTGCCCATTGAGATTATTAGATTTCTTATTTTCAAGTATGCTTTGTGTTTTGGAAGAATTGGAAGAAAAGCAGACTCTAGAATTCTAATTTAAATTAATACACCGCACTCTGTTTATAGTGTACAATTATTTATATTTTGTACAAAAACTAATCCTTTTGGTAGAATGAACCATTTACAGTTTGTTTTTGAACTCTTAAAAGATTTTCCTTTAAATGCTTGTTTCAATTTTAATCTGGTCTTTTGTACTTTTTGTGCAAAGAAATGAATTAAAGCATTCAACTGTATAAAGTGTTTTTTCCCTAATGGATTGGAAATAAATGGTATACTTTTTTGCCTTAATTGTTTTATTAAAAACTGTTGAGATTTTAAGGGTTGCAGTTTTGATAATGACAGAATAACTTGTAATGTACTAACTCTCTTGCCAATGACAATTATAAACTCTAAACAAAATATAAAAAAATAAAGTGATTAGAGGGCACTGGAGAGCAATTCAAAAGCAGAGAAAAACTGGATGAAATCCAATCATTGAAAGAAATGAAATAGCCAGAAATCCACATTTACCAGTTTTTACTGAGGACGATTTCCAAATTGTATAGTGCACTTAGGAACAGAATTCAAGCAGAATGTGGCAGTCTTACTGAGCTGAGAAAACATCTGAGGCTTCCAGAACAGCTAGAAATTAGAAGAGAACTCTTGAGAGAGGGTCAGAAAGATAAGCTCCAAAATCTGCTCTGAGTTTCCTAGGCTGCTTAAAGCAGATACCATCAAATAGGTTGGCCTAAATAATGGGAATTTAGTAGCTTACAGCTCGAAGCCAAGAAAATGTCCAAATCAAATCAATACTTAATTCTTGAAGATTTGCTACACGTAATTCTTGGCTCCTCTGACACATGGTAAGACACAGGGTGGTGTCTGATTTTCTCTCCCTTTTCTTCTGAGTGTTGTTGATTTCAGATTATTGCTTCTGTGGCTTCCTCTCTCTCTATTCATTCCACTTATAAAGGACTCCAGTAGAGGATTAAGACCCATCCTGAATAAGGTAGGTCACACCTTTACTGAAGTATTCTCATCCCAAGTTCCTACTTACAAGGGGTTAGCATCCACAAGAATTGATTAGATTTAAAAACGTGTTTCTGGGCTATATACAGCTTCAGACCACCACATCTGCTGAAAAATTCCTGCCAAATACTTGCTGGAAATCAAAACTGTACGTGGGTAGTTTGATATTCAAAGGAACCCAACAGAAGCAATAGCTGAAATCTAAGGAACTGGGCAGAGATACAACTGCTGTGGGAAAATAGTTTGAATTCAAGTTCCACTAAGTTAAAAGGACTTCAAAAACATTTGGGTTTTCCACTGAAATCCCCAAAGGACCATGCCTTAAGAGGAAGGACAACATCCTAAGACTAAGGGGCTGTGGTTTAGGACTAAGAGCAAAATGGAAATACACTTCATGTAAAAGTTTAAAATGAAACCTTCACAGGACCAAAGTTATTTGTTAATTTAACAGCTAGCCAGAAGCACAACATTCTTTAGAAGAAAATAATCCAGATTCTACATTACAAAATCTAGTACACAATTAAAAAAACTAAGCATACAAAAAAATTGTGGTGTATATATATAGAAAATATATAGAAGCAAATGCAAAGATGACTCATGTTGGAATTAGCAAAAAAGGATTTTTTAAAGTTATAAAAATGTTAAATTACAGGAAAAGAGACAGATGAACAGATGAAGATATTCAACAGAGAAAAAGAAACTAAATACCAAATGGAAAATCTGGTAATGAAAAACTTTGAAAAGAAAATACAGTATCTAAATTTTTTTAAAATTCACTGGCTGATGTATTAGTCTGTTAATGCTGCTGGGAATGCAATATACCACAAATGGGTTGGCTTTTAATAAGGGAGTTTATTAAGCTACAAGTTTACAGTTCTTAGGCTATAAATATGTCCAAACTAAGGCATCCAGAGAAAGCTACCTTAACTCAAGAATGGTTGATCTGGGAAGTCACATGGCTGGCATCTGCTGGTCCTTTGGCTTTTGGTTTCAAAACAGCTTCCCCAGGGGCATTTTCTTTCTGCATCTCCAAACATCTGTATGAGCTCTGAAGCTTTTTCGAAAATGTTTCCCTCTTAAAAGACTCTAGTAAGCGACCCACCTTGAATGGGTGGAGACACATCTCCATGGAAACCACCTAATCAAAAGTTCCCATCCACAACTGGGTGTGTCACATCCCCATGCAAACAATTTTAAAAAGATCCCACCCAGCTATATTGAATGAGGATTAAAGTACATGGCTTTTCTGGGGTACATAACAGTTTCAAACAAATGGTCTTAACACTAAAGTGGACACAGAAAAGACTTTAGTAGAAGAGAGGTGACAACAATTATCACCTTAAGCACAGAGAGAAGAAAAACAGCAATGGCTTCAGCTGGGTGGGACAATATTGACTTAATGCACCAATAAACAGGTCCAGAAGGAGGAAAGAGAATGGGGCAAGATATGTGAAACAATAATACCTAAAATTTTCCCAAAAGTGTTGAAAGACATCAATTTTCAGACTCAAGAAACTTAGTATACCCCAAACAAGATAAATACAACAAATTAAATTGCCAACAATGAAAAATAAAGCAAATGTCTTAAAAATTGCCATGGAAGATGATGCACAGGTAATTCAGAGGTAGGATTCTAAGCTGCCATGTGGGAGACGAGGTTCGATTCCAGAGGCCATAGATGCCAAAAAAAAAAAAAAAAAAAAATTTTTTTTTAACAGGATAGTCACACAGAAAAGAATGAAATGTGACCCCCACCACACGGCATACAAAAAAAAAGCAGCCATGGGAAAAATGACATGCACTCAAATCTCAAATACCCAAGAAAATTGACAGCTAACCTGTCATCAGAAGCTGGAATCCAAAAGATGATAGAATAACCTATTTTAAATGTTAAAATTAAGCAATAACAAAAATTAGCTTAAAACTCTATATCCATTGAAAATATCCTATGGAAATTGAAGTAAAATAAAGGCCTTTTCAGATCAAGAGGAATGAAGAGTATTTGTGGCTGGCTTTAAAGGAAATTTAAGAAATTACTTAGGCTAAAGGAAAATGGTCCTTATTGGGAACCTGTATCTCCAAGAAGGAATTAAGTACTTTGAAAGTGATAAATCTGTTCGTAACTACAAAGGACAATTTTGTATAAATTTATTTACATATCTATTGACTGTTTTAAAGCAAAAAATTTATGGTATTGTGTTATTTGAAATATATGGAAAAGTAAAATACAGAACAAAAATAGGACAAAAGGTTGAAAGGGGAAGTAAATGGAATTATATTGAAATAATAGTATATTGTATACAAAGTGCTGTACTATTAATGTAAAGTCGATTGATAAATTTAAGGGTGCATATTGTAATCTCTAGTGTTGTCACTAAATACTAAAGAGATACACCAAAAAGTCATTGGAAATTAAATGGATGACTAAATATTATGTGATTGATTCAAACAAAATCATAGAAAGAAGAAAAGAAAGGAAAATGAGACATATATAAAACAAATGGAAGGCAGAGCTAAAATGCCAATAATTCAGTTGAAATTAATTTAAAAATTGCTCTGTTACCTTACTCCTTTCTGAACAATTCAGTTTAAGCCCATTAAGTAGTTACGCTAAGGTTCCCAAACTGTCCCCCCGGGGAAGATGATTCACTATAAGCATTCATGAGACTCAGCAAATAGGTGTATATGGCTATGATTTATTACAGTGAAAGGACACAAAACAAAATCATCAAAAGAAAAAGATGTTTGGGACAAAGTCTGGAGGAAACCAAGCACCAGCTTCCAAGGGTCCTCTCTCAGTGGAAACAAACAGGATATACTTAATTCCTGCAGTGAGTTGTGAAGTGTTGGGAAGCACAATGCCTAAGGATTTTCAAAAAGCATTCCTCCATGGCCCCTCCTCCCATTCCCTGGCAACCTCTAGTTTACTTTCTGTCTGCAAATTTGCTATTTCTAGTGATTTCTTTAAGTGATATTATATAATAATTGTCTTTAGATGCCTTACTTATTTCACTGAGCATGATGTTTTCAGGTTTCTCCCATGTTGTAGCATGTCTCATAACTTCATTCTTTTATATGATCAAATAAAATTCTGTCACATGTATCACATTTTGTTTATACATTCATTTATCAATGGACATTGGTTGTTTCTACCTTTTGACTATTGTGAATAATACTGCTATAAGCATTGGTGTACAGGTGCACAGAATCTTTTCGAAACTTGTTTTCATTTTCTTTGGATATATACTTAGAAATGGAATTGGTAAATTCTATGATGATTCTATATTTAACTTTCATTTTGCTTTCCTGTACTTACACCATTTTACATTCCCACCAACAATGCACTAGAGTTCCAATATCTCTGCATCCTCTCCACTACTTGCTATTTTCCATATTTTAATAATAGCCATCTTTGTGGATGTGAAGTGGTCTCTCAAGGTTTTGATTTGTATTTCCCTAATTATGTGCTTATTGGTCATTGTATTAGTTAGGTTTCTCTAGAGAAACAGAATCAACAGGGAACACTTGCAAATACAAAATTTATAAAAGTGTCTCACATGACCACAGGAACGCAGAGTCCAAATCCACAGGGCAGGCTGTGAAGCCGACGACTCCGATGGAGGGTCTGGATGAACTCTGCAGGAGAGGCTCACCAGCCGAAGCAGGAATGGGGCCTGTCTCCTCTGAGTCCTCCTTAAAAGGCTTCCTGTGATTAGATTTAGCATCACTAATTGTAGAAGACACTCCCCTTTGGCTGATGACAAATGGAATCAGCTGTGGATGCAGCTGACGTGATCATGACCTAATCCTATGAAATACATGTCCCTAACCAAGACAGTCATTTATATATCTTCTTGGATAAATTTCTATTCAAGTCCTTTGCCCATTTTTTAACTTATTTTTTTTAATTTTTTATTAATTAAAAAAAATTACAAGAAACAAACATTCCCAACACATACACTCAGCAATTCACAATATCATCACATAGTTGCATATTCATCATCATGATCATTTCCCAGAACATTAGCATCAATTCAGAAAAAGAAATAAAAAGACAACAGAAAAATATAACGAACAGAAAAAAAAAAATTTTACAGGCCATACCCCTTACTGATCCCTTTCATTGATCACTAGCATTTCAAACTAAATCTATTTTAACATTTGTTCCCCCTATTTATTTTTATTCCATATTTAACTTATTTTTTATTTATTTATTTTATTTTATTTTATTTATTTATTTATTTTTTGCATGGGCAGGCACGGGGAATCAAACCCGGGTCTCCGGCATAGCAGGTGAGAATTCTGCCACTGAGCCACCATGGTCCACCCTTTGCCCATTTTTAAATTGGATTGTTTGTCTTTTTTTGTGGTTGCATTGTAAAATTTCTTTATATATTTTGGATATTAAGCCATTATCTGAGAAAACAATTTAAGCCATTTTCTCCCGTTATGTAGGTTCTGGTAGCACTTACTTGATAGTTTCCTTTGATGTACAAAAATTTTAAATTATGATTAGTCAAAGTTATCTATCATTTCTTTTGTTTCTTGTGCTATTGGTGTCATATCTAGAAATCCCCACTGAATCTCAAGTCATGAAGATTTAACCCTATGTTATTTTCTTGTACATTTATCATTTTAGCTCTTATATTAGGTCCTTGATCCATTTTGAGTTGATTTTTGCATATGATATGAGGTAATGTTCAGAATTCCTAACATCATGTGTTGAAGAAACTATTCTCTTCCCATTGCATGTACTTAGCACCCATATAAAAAATCAACTGGCCATATATGTGTGGATTATTTTTGCATTCTCAATTCAATTACATTGGTGCAATGCTGTTTTGATTACTGTAGCTTTGTAATAACTTTTGAAATCAGGAAGTTTGACTCCTCCAACTCTTCTATTTCAAGATGGTTTTGATAATTTAGGGCCCCTTGAAATTCCATATAAATTTTGGGATTGGTTTTTCCATTTGTATGAAAGAGGCGCTTGAAATTTTGATAAAGATTGCCTTGAATCTGTAGATCACGTTGGATAACAATATCTTAATATTGTCTTCCAATCAATGAACATGGTATTTTAGCTATTTAAATTTTCTTTAATTTCTTTCAGTAGTGCTCTGTAGTTTCAGTGTAGACGTCTTTTGTATCCTTGGTTAA
This sequence comes from Tamandua tetradactyla, assembly GCF_023851605.1. NCBI lineage: Eukaryota > Metazoa > Chordata > Mammalia > Pilosa > Myrmecophagidae > Tamandua > Tamandua tetradactyla. Next base: position 77,485,354 of record NC_135343.1, read on the forward strand.
AATCATTCTTAGATATTTTATTCTTTTAGATTTTGTTGTAAATGGAATTGTTTTCTTGCTTCCCTCTTTGGATTATTCATTGTAGTGTATAGGAGTGCAATTGATTTGGGGGTGTTGACCTTTTACATGCTGTCACTTTGCCGAGCTCATTTATTAGGTCTAACATTTTCTGGTGATTGCTTTGGATTTTTGATACATAAGACCATGTCACCTGGAAATACAGATATTTCCAATTTGGGAACCTTTTATTTCTTTTTGTTCCCTAATTTCTCTGGCTAGAACTTCGTGTGTAATACTGAATAGCACAGAGTGAGCTGCGCTGGCGCCACGTGACAGCCCGGAGTTGGTGCCGAGAGCCAGAAGGGAGCTTGAGCGCCCAGCCTACCGCGAGCCGACCAGAACCGCGCCGGCCGCAGGCGCAGGTCCGGTCCAAGGCGGGAGCACTGACGTTAATGCATTCGCCTTCAAGAGCCGGGAGCCGGGCTTCTATTTCTTGTCTGCTGCGCTCGGCACCGGGGTTCTCAAAGCCAAATGCCAGAGCACCCCAGAAGGTTTAACTAAGAGAATGCTCATGTGTGGCCCAGTCCTTAAGCAAGAGGACACGGACCCTGCATCCGTGTCACACTAATTACAGGGAGTCGATGAAGGCCAGCAAGTACAAGGAGGCCCAACGTTTACTCCACGCCATTTCTGGACATGTTCTTTCTGACGCCCAAAGGCCTCTCTCGCATGCCTACGGACGGACACAGCCGGCGGAACCCCGCGAGCAGGGGTAGATTACCACACTAGGCTGGGAGCGCCCCTTCCTCGTGAAATTCCCAGCGTCGCGGGGCTGAGCACGCCCTGGTCTACTCCACCGAGGAAGCGCTCGCCGCCTCCGCTGTCCCTGCCACCCCCCCCCGCGCGGAATACACAGCCCAGGGAGACTGCAGGTTCTGCGCCAGGCACCTCCAGCAGCTACGCGTGGTCTCCTGGTGGGAGGAGATGGAGAATTCAAGTAGTAGCATGCACGTACGGGTAATGGCATCATATGAGAAGCCTATATCACACCGGGGGAAACAAACAAAACAGAACCCGGAATTGAACCACAGAGGACAGATCGTTATCCTGAAGAAACGTCAACGCCTTTAATGAACTCAGTGTGCCACCCCCACACCCCCACCCCCCGGAAGCGTTGTTGCAAGAGAAGTGCCCTTCAGTCATTGTACAGCCCCGGAAGAGACCTTTACTTGTGGAATCTCCAGACGCCCGAAGGACGTGAAGGATACACAGATGCGATTATGATGGAAGCAACAATGTCTGCTGTAAAAGTCTTCACTTGAAAGCACACAGAAGAACACATAAGAAGAAAAAACCTACAAATGTAGATGGAAGGATGCACACGGAAGTTTGCTCAGTCTGATGAACTAACAAGACATTTCCGAAAACGTACTGGAATCAAACCTTTCCAGTGCCCACACTGTGACCACAGCTTCTCCCAATCTGGCCATCTTGCCCTCCGTGGGAAATGCCATATGCTAGTTTGAGTGCCACCGTCTCCCACCTCAGCACGACTCCACTCTCTCAGCTCTCTCTGTCCTCCCTCCCATTATCTAACTCATTTTTTTACATGTACATTTTAATTTTGATTCAGCTGGTCTAAGTCTCTGAATTTATATCATTCAAAACTTCCATATGGGTGATGAATACACAGCTATGTGATGACATTGTGAGCCATTGATCGTACACCATGTATGAACTGTATGTGTGTGAAGATTTGTCAATAAAAATATTTTTTAATAAACAACTTCCATATGGTCAGTAGTACATTTTCTCTAATCTTTCCTTCTCCTTACCATGGGTTAGACCTAAAGAATGTGAACACTTTATTTTCTTCCAAGAATGCTAAGCAAACCCTTCTAATAAATGCATGTAATGTGCTGAGAAAAAGGAAACTTGTAAACTAACATAAGTAATTGTCAATTTCTCCAGGTATTCCTCAAAAGAAATAAAAGGCAATGTATTAGAAATACAGCAGTATCCAGTCTGTATCCTCGCCAATACCTATGTGCCCTGTGATCACATTTTGTGCTTGACAGTGAAAAGACTGGTGCACCTTTTCCAACATGGGCATCAAGCTAGTTAGTACAGTCAAATATACATTGTCTTTCACAAGTCTTGCTTGTCAGCCTGGATTTATCACTTCATCTGGATAAAATTCTTTACTCTCCTCGGTGCTCGCAGCCCATTGGAGATCTTCACCACCAATGGTAAATGAGCCAAAGCTGCTGATTTAGTTGGGTGATGTCTATCAGTTAAAGGAATGGATGCTGTGACCATACCAGATGGAGTGGGAGCAAAAGGACAGTGCAGGGCAGTGAGACGGTGGCTCAGTGGCAGAATTTTTGCCTGCCATGCCCCAGACCTGGGCTTAATTCCCAGTGCCTGCCTATGCAAAAAAAAAAAAAGACATCACACAGGGAGGAGCAGAGGAAGCAAAGGAGGCAACCAGAAATACCTCCTTAGCAGTACAGTGCGCTCCCAGAGTTTCAATCTTTATGCTTATTCACTACATGGAACCATACCATAAAGTCAAATGCTAATGGGCTCATCCATGCAACCATCTCCATTCCTGCAGTGTCCTAATATGGATAATCAAGCATTGATAGTAGGGACTACACAAAAATATTTACTCATTAATGATAAATTTTAGGTAAGAGCATGGGTGTATTACGGTTCTCTAGAGAAACAGAATCAACAGGGAACACTCGCAAATATAAAATTTATAAAAGTGTCTCACGTAACTGCGGGAATGCAGAGTCCAAAATCTGCAGGGCAGGCTGTGAAGCCGACGATTTCGATGGAGGGTCTGGACGAACTCCACAGGAGAGACTCACTAGCCGAAGCAGGAAGGGAGCCTGTGTTTCTTCTGAATCCTCCTTAAAAAGCTTCCAGTGATCATATTAAGCATCACTCATTGCAGAAGACACTCCGCTTTAGCTGATTACAAATGGAATCAGCTGTGGATGTAGCTGACATGATCATGATTTAAGTCTATGAAATGTCCTCATTGCAACAGACAGGCCAGCACTTGCCCAACCAGACAAACAGGTCCCACCACTTGGCCAAGTCGACACATGAGCCTGACCATGACAATGGGTAACCTTTATTTTACCCACCCTGCTTGTAGCTTTTGTGCAAATGGAAATGTTAAGTGATAATTGTATTCCCCTATAAAAATGATCACATAGCTTTTATAAAGAAATTCATCTGTGAGAGCTGTAAAGTCACAAATTGACTCTCATTTGTGATTAGGATGTATATCATAAATAAGTATCTGCTAATGCTTTAGTAGAGTCATTCAGTTTAAGATCAGGTGACACTTTGTAAATATAACTAGTTGTGAAGCACACATACCTTTAGTCTTGGGACAAATTTCTGAAAAAGATAGAAAACTATAGTTCAGAGATTCATATATATTGCTTAGAATGCCCAAAAGTTTACTGTTCGACCTGACAGTCTCCTGTAACTAACAAGTATCTTGTTGGAAGAATAAACTGAAAATGACTCTTGTTTATATTGAAAATAAATAGTACCGTCATTCTGGGGAAGTTTTTCAAAAGCTGGCTTTTATTTAAATAGTTTTTATTGTAAAATATAACATATATACAAATCAAAGAAAGAAAAAAGCAATAATTCTCAATGTACACTTTAACAAGTAGTTACAGAACAGATCCCAGAGTTTGTCATGGGCTACATTCCACTATCTCAGATTTTTTCCTTCTAGCTGCTCCAAAACACTGGAGGCCAGAAAGAATATTAATATAGTGATTCAGCAGCCATGCTCGTATGTTAAATCCCATTTTCTCTTATACTTCCTCCTTCTCCTTTATTCCTTCTCCAAATCTATGGGGATCTTTGGGCAATGCCCGTTCTGACTTTTCCATGTTGAAAAGGGGTATCCACACTAAAGGATGGGGGATGAAATTAATTGATAATCTTTCTGAGGCTGTTCCCTCTGGGTTTCAGGATTTAGTTGACCTAGGAACCCTCTGGGAATCATGTGTTCCAGGAAAGCACACCCAGTGCATGAAATCTTTATAAAGTCTCAGTTCAAGCCCTAGGTGTTCGTAAGAGTCAACAGGAATGATATTGATTGGGGTTTAGCAAACCATGGCAATTAAACTATCTAACTGAAGCTTGCATAACAGTAGTCTCCAGAATAGCCGCTTGACTCTATTTGGACTCTCTTGAACGCTGCCTTATGTTATTACACTTCTTTTCCCGCTTTTGGTCAGAAAGGCGTTGTCAATCCTACACTGCCAGGACCAGTCTCATCCCCGTGAGTCATGCCCCACATTGGCAGGGAGATTTTCACCCCTGAATGGCTTGTACCATGTAGGGGGGAGGGCAATGATTTTCCTTGCAGAGATGGGCTTAGAGAGGGAGAAGCCACATCTGAGCAACAAAGAGATTCCCTGAAAGCAACTCTTAGACCTCATTATGGGTAGTCTTAACTTTTCCCCTACAGAAATAAGTTTCATAAGGGCAAGCCTCAAAAATCAGGACTTGGGAGCCCCCAGTGGTTTAGAGGGTACCCAGGGTTTTCCAGATAGGAGAGCTTAATAGTTCCATATATATATTTTTGTTTGTTTGTGTGTTTCCCCTACTTCAACCTTCAAGGGATTCTACCAATACATTTTGTCAGCCCACCATAGTCTGAGATGTATGCTGGTTTTATATTAAGCTATACAGAATGACAAGGCCTCATTCCCATTCTGATTTCCAGGACTTTGGGTTGTTTAAATGAACTATTCAGAGAGGTAGATTTAGATTATGTGTTACAGAAATTTAGGTTCTAGATATAATAAACCTCTCTGCCTTTGGTCTCATATAATGGCTAAAGATCTAGAGCATGTATACTATCATCTTTTACCCTGCATTCTCATTTACCTTAGATCCAGCCAGAATGGCTTCATTTTAAACTTTGAGGCCTGATCTCTTTTTTGGTTACTCTAACTGCTATTATATATAGCTATGCTAATTTGGGGGGCTCTTTTGTTGCTCAGATATGGTCTCACTCTCTCGAAGCCCAACTCTGCATGGAAAAATCATTACTCTCCCACTACATGGGATATGATATCCAGGGGATGAGAGTCTCCCTGGCAACAGAAGACATGACTCCGGGGGATGAGTCTGGCTTTGGCACTGTGAGATTGACCAAAAGGAGGAACAGAAATGTAACAAAATAAGGTCTCAGTGGCTGAGTGTTCAAATAGAGTCGAGAGGCTACTCTGCAGGCTACTTTTATATACCAGCTAGCTATCAGCTAGATATTGCTAATTACCATGGTTTGCCAACCCCCAACCAAAACCATTCCTGTTAACCCTAAAGAACACCTAGGGTTCTAAATAAGACTCTACAAATGTTTCACACTAAGATTACTTTTTTGAAATCTACAACCTCCAGATAGGTTCCTGGGCCAGGTAAGTCCTGAAACCCAGAGAAGCCAGCTTCTTCAAGAACATCAACCAGTTCCACCCCCCATCCCATATTATCAATATCTCTTTCCAACATGAAAAAGTTAGAATTAGAATAAGCCAAATACCCCTAAAGATTGGGAAGGGGATCAAAGAAGAAGTTATAACAAAGAAGATAGGATTTAACAATGAGTATGACTGCTGAATCATTATATTGATATTTATTTTAGTCTCCAGTGTCTTGGAGCAGCTAGAAGGAAAAACCTAAAAATGTGAAAGTGTAGCTGATACCAAACTCTGAAATCTGTTCTATAGCTACTTGTTACAATGTACTTTGAAATTTATTGTTTTGTATATATGTTACATTTCACAACTTAAAAATGTTTCCAAAAAACCATTTGGCTATATTTGTGAGGGTTCATTTTTGAACTTTCAATTTTATTCCATTGGTTGGTATGTCTGCCCTTGTGCCAGTACCACATTGCTTTGATTAGGGCAGCTCTCAGGATCATACTTGTGATTAGTGTAGCTTTGTAATACATTTTGATATAAGGCAATGTGAGTCCTCCAACTTTGTTCTTCTTTTTAAAGATATTTTTGCATATTTTTCAAGGTTTTTTGGCATGTTTTTTATTATTTGAGGCACCATGCCATTTGATGCCTGGTTTGATTGGTCGTTAATATGATGACTGGTTTTTCTACTTCTGCACAGAAGGTTGTTGGAATTTTGATGGCATTGCGTTGGATTTGTAAATCGTCTGGGTAGGATTGCTATCTTAACATTTAGTCTTCTAATCCATTAATGTAAAATTACTTTCCATTTATTTTGATCCTTAATTTTTTTCAGCAAATTAATTATATTAAAATTTTAATTTTTTTTCTGAGTACAAGTCATTTATATCCTTGGTTAAATTTATTCCTGAATATTTGTTTCTTTTAATTGCTATTGTAAATGGAGTTGTTCTCTTAATTTCCTATTTGGATCATTCATTATTCATATGTACAACACCAGTGATTTTTGAGTATTGATCTTGTACTCTGCCACTTTGCTGAACTCATTTATTAGCTCTAATAGCTTTCTTGTTGATTCTTTGGGATTTTCTACATACAAGATCATGTTGGGCGGTGTGACGGGGGCTCAGTGGCAGAATTCTCACCTGCCATCCCGGGGTTTGCTTCAAAAGGAAAGAAAAAAAAAAGATCATGACATCTTCAAACAGGAAAAGTTTTTCTTCTTCCTTTCTAATCTGGAGACCATGTATTTATTTTTCTTTCTTGATGGCTCTGGTACAAATTCCAGGACAATGTTGAACAGTAGTGTTTTAAGAAGCTATCCTAGTCTTCTTTTTTATCTTATGGGGAATGCTTCCCTTCTTCATTGTTGAGTATGATGTTAGGTATGGGTTTTCACATGTGCCCTTTACTGTGTTGAGGGGAAATTTATAAAAATCAAAATATAGGGAAAATATCATAATATATTCTTACAGAAAACAGTCTGGTCTATAAGAATTATATACTCTTTTATACAAATTTGTTAAAATAAAAAAGAATAGTAGGAAACTTCAAATTATCGAGTGGTTTGCTCTGAGTGAATGAAACAATAGTGTTCTAGCTGTCTTCCTGCTTCCAGTGTTGTCCAGGAATAGTACAGAGTGACATTGAAGTCTTTAAAGCCAGGTTATGGTAGGGTGTAATTCCGTTTTTCCCCACTGAATAGATGGCTCATATTAAGTGCTTAATAAACGTTAGCTCTTATGGTCCATCTACAATCCATTCTCCACACTGCAGCCACAGTAATGATTTCTACATATAATGCTCACTCCATTGTTAAAATTCTTCCTGTGGTTTCCTCTCTCACTTGGGAAAAAAATGTGGATGCTCCTTATTCCTAATTTAGAAGTTCCCTCTTTATCTGGCCCCTGTCTGCCACTTAGATCTTACTTCTTCCCCTCTAGCCCAAAGTTCCAGCTTACTGCCTTCTTTTAGATTCTAAAACACCCTAGTTTTGTTTTGTTTTGAAATTATTTTTTTACTTAAGGTATTTGCATTAACTGTTTATTCTGCCTAGGAAAATGTTTACAAATTCACAAGTCCGTTTAAATTTCATGTCCTTAGATAAATTTTCTCTGACCACCATCTAAATTAGCCAGTCACTCACTGTATACGGCATTACCCGATTTTCTACAGATCACCATTTACCTCTGTCTTTCTTAAAGTTTAATTTTCCCAACTTGTTTTCCGTCTCCTCCCATTAGAATACAAGTTTCATTAGACTGGCGCGACATCCACATGTGGTCCTTGAATAGCTATTAAATTTCTATTTAGTGTGTTTTTATTTACCAAGTTTTCTGATTAATTTCTTCCTATATAAAATAAATTTCATATTGAATTTATATGCGTTTTAGGAGGTACACTACAGTATTCTTTAATTAGTCGGTCTGGGTTGAAATTCAGCTACTATGGCAGACTAGGTATCACTTTGTCCAAGATCTTTAAAATCTTTGTTTTCTCATTGTAAAACAGGAATATCTATCTCATAAATTCACTGCAGAAATTAAATCGCATAAATAAAAGGGATTTAACACTCAACAAAATTGTCCTAACATTATCTCGACCCTAAAACTCTCTGATCTCAGCCTCAGAATTAACAGCCTGCTCCTCTGATGGGTCCAGCTCTGTTCCAACACCCGCCTTTGACGCCCCTGAACGCAAGGGCAATCGGGAAAGAGGTCGAACTTGGCGACTAGGACACTCACTTCCGCATCCGGGTCGGTCGCAGCCAATCGGCTTCTGATATCCCGCCCCTTCCGTTGTGGGGACTGCAAGCTCGCAGAGTGTCGTCTTCCGGCGGGAGCAGTGCGGCTCCTGATCATGGTGAGTTGGTTGGGCTTTCGAGATTGTTGTGGTGGGTGACTCCTTTTACCGTCTTTTGTTCCGCAACACCGTGGAAATGCCTCAGCTGCTGAGAGAGGGTTCGTCGGAGTTGAGGCCGGGCCCCTCCCGGGAGAAGCGGCTTCGCCCGGAAATTCCCGCAGAGCCCTGCTCTCCCCGCTTGATCCCTCAGCCCCTTCTTCTGTCGCGGGGTATCCCAGACCCGCCCCCGGGGCCAGCTTCCACCTCACGGTTAATTGATGACTTCCCTCGGCTCAGGTTTCCTTGATACCGAAATAACAGCCTTGGTCGGTATCAGCGACTGTGACGTAAACAAAAGACCTTAAAACTACTCCATAGCAACAACCACCGTAATAGTGATAGCCTTTATGATAACTCCGGTGGTAGTAAAAATGGCTCTGAGTTATATATTAAGGCAGATTCCTCTATTCTGCTACTCGGTTTTATTGAATGCTGGTAGCCTGATAGAGCAGCCATTTACAGGACCGTGACTGGAGAAAGTCAGCGTGTTAGGAAGGCATCTTACTGCTGCTTCATTTCTGCGTTTGTGGAAACGAATGAAGATTTCACTATACCTTCTGGTTGTTCGGATTTGGTGTTTCAGTACATTTTGGTAAAGAAATTAGTCATTTTATGGTTTGGATGCCAAGTGTACGTATAGGTCTGAATTTTATCTACAGATAAGTAGTTGGTTGTGATTTCGGGGGTGGTGAGTAGAGTGGAGCTCTGCTTATTGATGGCCTCCATATGTGAAAATGACTACTTTTATGTGGCTAAGCTATCGTCACCCAGTTTTTCCTTGAGTGGATATGATTTGGAAAAATGTTTCATTCACACACTTTGTCTTTAATTTTTTCTGTAATCCCTCTTTACATGCAGAAAGTGGGTAAAATTCACTTTTCTGACTAATGACCGAGTAGCCTCCACCTGAACCCTAGTTCAAAACATTTGCTGCTGTAGAGCTGGAGGGATATTTGTAAAATTTGACCATTGCTTAAAACCCTTTAATTTTTTTTTTTTCTGTAGGCCTCAAGATCAAGTTCTGTTTATCATGGTATACAGAGCCATTCAAAGTCAAGTATCTTAACCTTTACAGCCTCTTTTTACACACACAACGTCCATATTCAGCTACCATGAGCAGCTCTCAGATCATGTTCTTAGAATTGGGCCTTTGCATCTGTAATTTGTACATGCTGTTCCATCTGTCTGAGCTGTTCATCCCCTCGCCACCCCACACCGCCCATCCTTTCCAGTTCATTCCTTATATGTTGTTAAGATTCTTTTGTGAGCTTTTCCCCTGTGTTCCAAGATCCAGTTAGGCCCTCCCCCTTTGCGCCCCATGCTTATCGTTAACGTCTGTGGCCCTTACCAGACTATTAAAACTGTGTTTGAAATTTTCTTTTCTATTTCCTAGACTGTAAGCTCTGAGAGCAGGACCTTCATTCGTTGTTCACATTTGTGTTTCTAGAGCTTGTACAGTTCCTGATGCTGAAGAAGTTTTCAATAAATACCTGTTTTATAAAATCCTAAAATACCTATGGTATTAAGTTTTATGCTTGATACATTAGTAATATAAAGAAATAGTAGCGTTTAGAATTTATTTGAGAGGATAATGGGAAGAAGGTTTTAGTTCTCAACCATTATATATTATTTATTAAGATCATACCATATGCAAAGCTGTCATAGAAAATACAGTCTTGGTCATTAATGAAGTTACTGAAAAATTACCATCATGCAAGATGACAAGATGAAAGCTCTACTATGGTTAATTGCCAAGTAAGTGGCACTGAAAATGCTGCAGTTTGGAATGATCTTAGAAGGCTTCATGTGGGCTGGTATGATACATGAAATTGAATCCTTTGTGCCTTACTGTTTTTGTTTTTTAACTTTTAATGTTTCTTAATTGTAAAATATAACATATATACAAAAAGCAATAAATTTCCAAGTGCATTTTAACAAGTAGTTATAGAGCAGATTTTTAAAGTTTGATATGGGTTATAGTTCCGTGATTTTTCGTTTTTTTTTTTCTAGCTGCTCCAAGAGACTTGGAGACCAACAGAAATATCAATATAATGATTCAGCAGTCATACTCATTTGTTAAATCCTATCTTCTCTGTTATACTCCCCTTTTTAAATGACATGTATATATAAAAGCAATACATTTCAAAGTACATAGCAACAATTAGCTGTAGAACAGATTTCAGAGTTTGGTATGAGTTACAATTCCACAGTTTTAGGTTTTTATTTCTAGTTGTTCTAAGGTATTGGAGGCAAAAAGAAATATCAGTATACTTCATACTTATTTGTTAAACACAACCTTCTTTGTGTAACTTCACTGTCACTTTTGATCTTTATCCCACTCTGGGTGTATTTGGGCTATGCCCGTTCTGTCTTTTTCATGTTGAAAGGGGCTGGCAATAATGTGGGATGGGGGGTGGCACTAGTTGATGTTCTGGAAAGGCTGGCTCCTCTTCATTTCAGCCTTATCTGGTCCAGGGAGTCATTCGGAGGTTGAAGGTTTTGGAAAGTTTCCCTAGTGTATGGAACCTTTGTAGAATTTTATAATGCCCTATATTCTTTAGGATTGGCAAGAATAGTTTTGGTTGGGTGAGAAGTTATGATAGGTAGCAATGTCTAACTGAAGCATGCGTAGAGAGTGACCTCCAGGGTAGCCTCTCGACTATTTGAACTCCTCAGCCACTGATACCTTATTTGTTAAACACTACTTCTATCCCTTTTATACCTACTCGAACACTCTTTTAATACTCGTTGCCCTAATTTAGGTGAGGAAACACAGGTGAAGTAATTTGGTAAATGTTACAGGGCTAGCAGAGCTTGGATTAGACAAGTCTGTCTTTTTCACCTTAGAGTGGTAAGTGATCATGAGCTCTGCATGGACCAGTTTAGATGAAGATGGATTGATGTCTGGAGTACACGGTAAGACTGGAAAGAAATTGAGGCTAAGTCATTGAAAATTTTTAATTACAGGTTGTAAAATTCGTAGTTTATCTTGATGGCAACAGACAGCTAATGTAATTTTAGGATGGGTGTTCTAGGTTGCTAGCTGCCAGAATGCAATATACCAGAGACAAAATGGCTTTTAAAAGGGGAATTTAATAAGTTGCTAGTATACCTTGGTTCAAGAAACCTGATGAACTTCAGAGTCTCTCTCAAGTGAGAAAGTGCATGGTGGATAGGGTCAGAGTTTCTCTCTTATCTGGAAAGGCATGTGGCAAACGCGACATCATCTGCTAGCTTTCTCTTCTGGCTTCCTTTCCTGAAGCTCCCAGGGAGGCATTTTCTTTTCATTTCCAAAGGTCGCTGGCTGATGGACTCTCTGCTTCACATGGCTATGTCGTTCTGCTCTCTCAGAATCTCCTTCATTCCCCAAAATGAAGGAGGACTCCAGAAACTAATCAAGACCCCCCCCCCCCAAATGGGTGGAGACACACCTCTACCTAATCCAGCTTAACAGCCACTCTTGATTAAATCACATCTCCAAGGAGGTGATCTGATTACAGTTTCGAGCACAATAGTGGATAGGGATTAGAAGAAACAGCTGCTTTTACAAAATGGGATTAGGATTAAAACATGGCTTTTCTAAGGTATAAACATCTTTTCAAACCAGCACATTCCACCCTTTGGACCCTAAAAAAGACATGTTTTTCCCATATGCAAAATACATTCATTCCATAACAGTGTCAGAGAACCTTAAACCATTTCAGTAGCAATGACAAATGAAATACAAAGTTAGAAACAGTTCAAACTCCTATCAAAGTTAGTTACAAGCATAGACTGTTCTAAAGCAGAATTATCCTTTGGGTCTGGACCTGTGAAATTCAGAACAAGTTATTTGCTGCCAACATACAAAGGAGGAACAGTCATAGGATACATATACCCATTTCCGTAGGGAGGAAGGAACACAGGGGTCACTGGACCCAAGCAGTTTGAAAACCTGCAGGGCAAAGTCCATTAGATTTCAAAGCCTGAGAAATTTATCTTTGGAGCTTTAGAAGGCAGCAGTCCCACCCTTTCCAAGGGCCTACGCAGAGGCCTGCTTTTCAAATGCAACCTTGGGGGATATTGGGGAAACCACCCTTTTCTTGGCTCCATCCTCTCCAAGGATTGTGGCTGCACCTGGGCCCTCTGCCATCTCTGGGGCACATGTTCAACCCTTCCATGTGGTGGCAGTCAGGCTCTCCCCAAACCCCAAGGAATGTGCTTCACCCCTCCAAGGCCTGAGGCAGCATGACTTCCACTGCAACGAGGTAGAAGGCCCATTCTCTGCCTTTGGGGCAAACTCACCCTTTCCACAGGCTTGGGTGGGTCTGCTCTCCTGGCCTGAGGCTTCTTGACTTCAGACCTCAGCCTCCAAGGTTTTGCCTCTGAAGTTATTTTTCTTCCAGTGTGTCCATTCTCTGAACCCCCCAGTCCAGACTGGCAGTAGCTCTGTTATACAGGTCTCACAACACTCTCATTGGCTTTCTATGCAGTAGTCTTGGATCATGCCCATCAAACATAAGCAGCTTCCACAGATCCTTCCTGGATAACTCCATGTCTAATCCTGGCTTTCTCTGAAATGGCTGGCTTGTTCCACATTTGGCCAAATCTTCACATGGAACAGTATTCTCTGGGGTCTCCTTTCCTGAAGCCCAAAATTTTCCAGGACATCAATTTCTGGTTCCTTTGTACTCAAGAGTTCAGTTTTCAACTTATCCCTTTCCTGTCACATTTCACTATAAGCTGTGAGGAGAAAACAGGCAGCGCTTTCCACATTTAATTGGGAAATCTCTTCTGCTAAATATCCAAGTTCATGGCTTTTAAAATCTGCCTTCCAGCCAAAGCCACTAGTCAGTTTTGCCAAGTTATCTGCCATTTTAAAACAAGGCTCGTCTTCCTTCCAGTCTGTAATAACACATATAGCATTTCTGTCTAAGGCTTTACCAGAAGTATCTTTAGAGTCCACATTTCTACCAACAGTCTCTTCAAAGCATTCTAGGCCTTCTCTATCAAGCTCCTCACAACTCCAAAATCTTTCTCTTACTGTTTAAAAAGCCGCTCCAACATGCTTGATATTTGCAAACCGCAGCAGCACCTCACTCCTGGTACCAAAATCTGTTCTAGTTTGCTAGCTGCCAGAATGCGATATATCAGGAATGGAATGGCTTTTAAAAGGGAATTTAATTAGTTGCTAGTGTACAGTTCTAAGGCCAAGAAAATGTCCCAATTAAACAAGTCTGTAGAAAAGTCCAATCAAAGGCATCCAGGGAAAGATATCTTGGTTCAAGAAGGCTGATTAAAACATCACTTTTCTAGGATACATACATCTTTTCAAACAAGCACAAGGAGTTATGCAAATGTTAGGGTTTTTGTTCAGTTTTTAGTATCAGAATGGCATTAGAAAGAGCACTCTGCCTTTTTTAAATTTTTATTTTGAAATAATTAAAAACTTACAGGGAAGTTGCAAAAATAATACAAACCACATATAGAGAACTCCAATATGGCAATCCCACCAGATAGATAAATTTAACATTTGCCACTTGTGCCATATCATTCTATTATCCATCAATTTCTGTTTCCTGAACATATGAAAGCAGCTTGAACACATTTTACTCCTTGAATACATAATCCTTCCATATGCATTTCCTATGAAAAAGAATACATAATCACATTAAATGTAGTTACCAAGTTCAAGAAATTTAACATGATATAAAGCTTACACTCCATATCCTAATTTTTTCTTTTGTCTCAATAATGCCCTTTTGAGCCTTTTCTCCCTCATTCTTAGATCTCATCTAGCATTATGTATTGCATTTAATTGTCATTATCTCTTTAGTTTTTCTTTCTTCTTACTACCTTCTTGCTTGCACTGTTCTTACTGAGTCTCCCCGTATGTGACAAATTACTTCTCTTTTGCAGCTTTCAGAATTCTCTTTATCTTTAGCATTCAACAGTTTGATTATAACATGGCACAATTTGAATCTATTTGGATTTATTCTCTTTGGGATCCATTGAGCATCTTGGATGAGTATATTCCCATCTTTCATTAAATTTAGGAGGTGTTCTGCCATCATGTCTTTGAATATCCTCTCTGCCCCTTTCTTTCTTCTCCTTCAGGGCTCCCACAATACGTGTATCAGTTTGCTTGATGGTGTCTCACAGGTTCCTCAGGCTCTGTCTACTTTTCTTCATTCTTCTTTCTGCTTCTCAGACTGGATGATTTCACATATTAGGATCTTCAAAATTCTCTGATTCTTTCTTCTACCAGCTTCAATTTGCTGTTGAACCCCTCTAGGGAATTTTTAATTTTTGCTACTGTGGACTTCAGCTCTATTTGGTTTCTTTTCATGATTTCCATCTCTCTATTGATATGCTCTTTATGATTGCCTATAATTTTCCTGCTTTCCTTTAGTTCTTTGTTTCTGTTTTCCTTTAGCACTTTGAGCACATTTAGGAACATTAAAAAAAATTATTTTCATCTTCTTTTGCAACTTAGACTTTGATATTTTCATTTAACTGTCATTATTGTCTATTATGCTATTGTGCTACTACTGGAATTTGGACTGTGTTCCTTAAGCTTATATTCAGTTGATGTATGACACAGATTTCCTTGAATGCCAGGAACTAGCAAAAAAAAAAAAAGAAAAAACACCTTTTCCGTTCATTGCAGATGGACCTGTATGAGTGCTCTTCTTCGGCGCTTTTCCATATACTGAGTTTAGAGAATAGCTCCAAGTGAAAGCAGAGAGGCCTCCCTGGTCATTTCTGTGTATGCCTCTTGTCCTGCATATTCCCTCCTAGAATGTAATTTCCTCATGGTCCTAGGCACTGCATTGTGTTTTAAAACCACCCATCTTGTATCAGGCAGCTATTTGGTCACCACTATACAGATTGGGCCAGACATTCATCTTCCCAGTATGTGCATGAAGGTGACTGCTCTCTCCAGAACAGGAATCAGAGATCTGCGCGCTAGGAGCTTGGGCCAGCTCAGCTCAGCAAGGGAGAAGTGGAGCTGCCAACAAGGATGCTGGAAGATCCTACCACTTTTCCTTAATTTGACAGTCGCTTTTAAAATTACAATCCTTTAAATGTTTTCTGGAACTTTGAGAAAGATATTTCTGCAAGTCTTTGCTGGTTGTTCAAAGCTTCTCTGGGGGAACAGAACCCTAAAGTTTCTTATTCTACCATCTTGATTAGAGTGACTGACATTCTGCCTTTTGAGAAATCTTGTTGATTCTTCTAATCTGGACTTTAAGTTAAAGTAACTTAAATAAAACTGGTTGAAGTTATACATTTTTGCTACTGTGGACTTCAGCTCTATTTGATTTCTTTTCATGATTTCTGTCTCTCTATTGATATGCTCTTTATGATTGCCTATCATTTTCCTGCTTTCCTTTAGTTCTTTGTTTCTGTTTCCCTTTAGCACTTTGAGCACATTTAGGAACTTTAAAAAAATTGTTCCTAAAGTTACCAGAATATATCCAAGGTTAACAGTATTAAGCATGATTTGTGTTTGGGATCAAAACATCCATACATAAATCTGTGAATGGTTGTTATGGTGATTGTGGACTTTACCATCTAAATATTTTGTCAAATTTAAAATCTAAATATTTAAATTCTTGGCACATATCAATCAAATTATTACATATGAGCTACTGGAAAGTGTGAAGGACTTTTTCTCTGTAAGCAGTTGCTCTGTTTTTGGAATAACATGATATTTTCTGTTTTAAAATTTATAACTATAGAGCTTTGCTTTTGGAAACCAATGCCAGAAAAATTACTAGGGCCTTGCATATTTTTAGCATTTAAAGATTAAGCTTTTTTGAGTGATAACTGAAGCAATTAATAAGCACAGACCTTTTTGTCACTATTCCCATTATTACCAGTGAACATCATACATTCAAGTCATATAACACACAATTTAAGCCCCTCTTTGGCCTTCCTAACACATATATAAATTAAATTTCTGCCTTATTATCTGTACTACATCATAGGAAATCCATAGGCTGGGATGGATTTTATCAGTTTTGGAGTGATCTGATTTTAATTATAGGCTGAATAGCAAAGATGATATGCACTTTGGGGTAGGGGTGGGAGTATATTGGGAAAGATCAGAGAAAGATAGACCTCCTCCAAAATAGCTGAAGCTGAGGTTTAACAAGAGATTGGTGGAACTACATAGGGAGGGGCATGCCATTTAGTTTAAGATATCAAAGAGAAAACATGATTTCAAATGAGTAATACAAAATCTCAGAAGCAGATTTTATGACTAATAAGCAGGTATTGATTTGGCCAACTGTTTTAGATATCTAACTTTTGAATTGGATCATTTATCTTTTTTTTTTTTTAGAAGTTCTTTGTGTATGGAGGAAATTGGTCTGTTGTCTGTCCTGAATTACAATTTTTTTCACAATTTGCCTTTCCATGTTTGAGGGGTTTTTTTAGGGTAGGGCTTTTCCCTCCATAAAACTATATAGTAAAATTCACCATTTCTTTTCCTTTATAGCCCCTGTGTTTTATGTCCTATTAAAAAAGGGTTTTTCAACTCCAGGATTATAAAATTATGTATCCATGCTTTCTTCAGTTACTCTAATGCTTTATTTAAAAAATTTTTTTTGATAGTAAAGACATTACTCAATGAATTAGGACATAGTTTGCTTTAAATACATTTTCTTTTGGGGAAGGTTAGAGGATACAATAATACTCAAGAGAAAATCAAAGACCTAACATTTTTATATTCCACAAGTCTTTTTATTTTTATTTGTTTATTTATTTTTGTGTGCTGTATGGTGGGGTCATATTTCATTCTTTTTCCATGTGAGTATCCCATTATTGCAGCACCATTTGTTGAATTTTTATTGTTTTTTCTTTTGTTTGTTTTGCTTTTTTGTTTGTTTTTGGGAATTGCGTGGGCTGGGAATTGAATTTTTTTTTTTTTACACCACTTATGAATTAATAAAGATAGGTTCTAGTAGCTCAGGCTCCTTTCCATTGATTTTCACAAAGTGTGCTACTCTGGGTGGAGCAGCCAGGCGCTACAGTTGAATCCAAGTACCTTTTTCTTTGACTTCCTTCTTTTTCTGATAATTTTCCTTCACACATTTCAGGAAGCTACCTCTGTTTTTAGAGTGCTTAATATGCTCTGTACATAAACTAACTCCCTTGGCAAGGATCTTATCCTTAACTTGTTTGTTTACAACAGTACTAGCAGCATGCTGGATAACATTCTGAGTCTTCCCACTTTGCCATGGTAACATTTTGCGGGACATTCCATTTTGAACAGTGTCATTCCCTTGATGTCTGTCGTATGACCGTTCTTGTAGATTTGCATGTATGTGGCCAAAGGAATGGCTGCGTGTTTTCTAAAAGGCCTAGAAAACATACAGTGGGTGCCTTTCCTTTTCTCTTTGTGTTAATCAGTTTGGCAGATTACTGTAAAATGATGGTTCCAGCAAAAGGAACTATGGCTTTAATTTTTAATTTTTAAAATAATTAAAAAATTAGAATAAGAATCTGACTTTAGCTTTCCAAATATCATTTGTTACAGAACTCATATTTCCCCCCATTGATTTGGAATATTGCCTTTATCATAAACTAATGTCTGATGTGCTAGAACTTCTACTCTTGGGTGGTAAATCCCATTCTCTTCACCACTTGGTCTCTTTCATTGTCAACCCCTCCGTTATCCCTTTTCCTGCTGATCTCATACCATGTACTAGCAGCGGCAGCAGAGACTACCTAGGGTGTCAGATGCATTAACTGAATGCTTAAGAGAGAGCCTCAGAGGTTTTCCTATAATAATACTATACTTTTTTTTTACTATAATAGTAAATATATATATATATATTTTTCTTTGATTAGGTAAAATGTAATGTTTTCTTTCCATTGAAGCTATTTGGCAAACTATTTCCATTTGTGGTTCAAAATTGTCTTATACATTTAAAAATAAAGAGTGTAGTCTATAGCTAAACTACGTGAGTTTGAATTTGTTTTCAGCCATTTACTAGCTTTGCAAACTCGGGCAACTTACTGAAAGTTTTTTTTTTTACCTCATCAGATTACTGTGACTATTAAATAAGCAAATATGTATAAAGTGTCTAGAATATGTGTTTGACACATATTCAGCATTTAATAAATTTAGTTACTATAGAGTATCACAGGAATTATAAGAGGATTAGATACAAGAAATGCTGATTTGTGTATTTTGTTTGTTTTAAAGGGGACGATTCATTTCTTTCGAAAACCACAAAGATCTTTTTTTGGCAAATTGTTACAAGAATTTACACTTGTAGCAGCTGACCGAAGAGTAAGTTATTTTTATTCCTTATCTCCAGATTTCAGTGACATTATAACATTAAAAATGTAATTTTTAAGGTAAATAGAAATCATTCTCAGTCTCACCATGAGCAAATATCCCTAAAATGTAACAGATCCCTAAAATGGGTAACAATAGCCTGGAGCCAAAGCTATTGTTGAGTGCACACAACTAGAGGGGGTAGTAGAACCTGCTCTCCTACAAATGACTTAGAAACTGTTCCCCTGTCTTGTTATTTCTGAAGTTCATCCTCTGCCCCTACAGACTGCCTGGTGCTGCATGGATACCGTAGGAACCTGGGGATGAGGGTGGGATCAGGGCTGGAGGTGGGCTATCCTTCACCAACTTCCTGCATTCAGCTAAGAACCATCCTGCCTAGGCCCCTAGTGAAGAGGGGACCTTCCTCTCAGAGCACATTGAGAGCTAATTCTGTATTATTTGGCCACAGAGCACATGGAATTCAGCTAATTGGTTCACACATCCTTTGCCCCATTCCCGGGCCCTGCTTTTCTCAGGAGGCAGCCCATTAAATCACATCTCCAGTTAATGAATTATTTTGCAACATGTCTGGGAGATGCATGAACTGGAAATCTTACACATGGTGGAGGATTTTGCCATTCATTTGGTGGGTAATTATGCAATAATGATCTCTAATTTCCATCTTAAATTACTTCTAGGACCAGCAGAAAGGGAAATGCAGAGTGAGTGTAATTTTCTGAAAGAATCTCTTCCCCTCCCCCCTCCCCCAAAGCTTTTTAGCAATTAGAAGAAGAGACATTGAGTAAAATAAAGTTGGCTTTGATAATTCTCCACATGTGAATCATTCTGCAATTTGCCCCTGCAGGTACAGGGACAAAGGCCTGCACCACAAATGCAAGCCCACCCAAGCCCTGGGGCAGCCTGGGGACGGCTGTCTGACCAATCTGAACTCGGCAAAGAGAAGAGGGGTTGGGCAGGAACAGGAGTGGACAGTGCTGGGAGCTGGAGGCATCTTTGCAGAGCCTGCCGTGAACCAGGATGATCAGCTTTCCTCCTCCCTCCCTCCCAGTTCCCCACAAATACTGTACATTTGTGCTGTGTGAGTGCACATGTGCATATGTATACACACATGCAAGCAAAATGGGCTTCACCTCCTCATTCTGAGAGCATTAGTCTGAGCCAGTTGCAGAGAGGCAGCCAGGTAGCAGGAGGGAAAGAGAAAGTGTCCATGCTATATAAGGAATGAAAGGGGCTGGGCTTGAAATGCCCATTCCCATGGAAGCAACATGAAATTCAAGTTCTACCACTTACCATGAGAATATGGTTGAGCTTCAGTTTCTTCATCTGTAAGATGGGACTAGTCAAACCCAACTCAGAAGACAATTGTAACAAGCAAAAGCTAGACCATATGTAAAGGCTGTAGTATAGCCCTGCACACAGGACACTCCCAGCCAGTGTGATCCCTCTTGCCCGCCCTCCCTCGGTTGGCACTGCCTCACCTGGTTCAGTGTGCAATTTCTGGGCCCCAGGAAGAGCCACGCACCCACTCAGGGATGCCCCAGTTTCTCCAGACCTCGACAGCATCAGCCCTTGGACTGGCTTACACTCTCCATTCCTTCCCCCTCCCTTTACCAGTCTCTAGGACGGCTTTGATCATGTCCATGTAACTTTCAGCCTTTCTTCAAGCAGGACTGTGATTTGCAGTGGAGGCTGAAGTTGTCATAAGGAAACTGGGCTCCTGATGTGAGCACAAGGGAAACACCATCAGTGAGGGAGCACAGAAAAAGCCAAAAGCCAGGGGTACCTCATGTTCCCTGCATGGTTAGAATGAGTTCACAGACTTCCTGGTGACCTCTCGGAGACTTTCCTTCCTAGAATTGTCAGGGGACTGACGCTGGGGTCAGTGGGTGGAGCTTGTCCACTCCCATGGGGCTGGGGCCTCCCAGTTCCCAGTTTTCTCCTGTCTCTGGCTGAGCTCAATTTGGTAGAACCTCTTGAGTTCTACCAAATTGCCATAAATCAGGCTGTTTTCCTGCTCTTCTTGCTGGTCTCCATTCTGGGCATCTAATATTTTGACTAGCGCTGCCTCCTCATCCCAGGAAACTGACTCATCACTTGCTGTTCCCTCCAGCCTAGGCAGTTTCCATTGTCCACTGGTGTTCTAGTTTGCTTGGCTTCTTCCTGAAGACTGGCTGCCAGTGATCCTGGACTCCTCTGCCACATGGGAGCATCGGCTGGTCTCTCCCTTCTCTTCTCGATTTCATTGCTTCTATCTTCTTGCTTCCATGGCTTTCTCTCTCTCTCTCTCTCAACTGTTCTTGAGAGTACCCTTAAACTTAAAATTCTCCAAATTCTTACAAATGCAGTCACTTCCTTAGGAAATAGATTAGGGGCTATCTGTTTTAAGGCTTCCTTTTCCCCCAGACAAAATCTTTGAGCCAAGTTTCTAAAGCTGAAGGTTGGGACAAAGTCAGACTTCTGTCTGAGTGGCTACCCTGCTCTTAGAGCTGAGCACTTGATGGAGGATGGAACCTCCTGCATGGAATTAAGCATCTCCTGCATGGAGCCACCACCTCATAAGCAAAGGCAAGAGTGATAAGGGTCCCAGGGTTCTCAATACACCCTACCCAAATAGAGCCTCTGTCCTTGGGGTTGGGAGGAGGAAGGACGCGCCAATCTCTTGATGGCGCTTGCCTGGGACTTTGCCTCAGTAACAAATAGATGTAGGCATGGTGAGAAACACTGAAGTCCTCCTTCCAGGACAAAATCCCTCCAAGAGAGAGCCTTATGTTCTTGGCTGTGACAGTCAAGAATGGAATCTACACCTTGCTTAACTGGGAGGAGAGAGGGAGAAGGAAGTTTTGGTTCTAATACTACACACACTCTCCATTCTTACCCAATTTTCATAGATTTTCTTTTTGTTTTCTATTACAGAAGTTGTGGGTTTATAGAACCATCATGCATAAACTACAGGATTCCCATCTATTCCCATATTATTAACACCTTGCATTGGTGTGGTACAGTGTTACAATTGATGAAAGTACATCTTTTATAATTGTATGATTAACTATAGTCCATAGTTTTACTTAGGGTTTACTGTATAATGCAGTTTCATGAAATTTTTTTAAAATTGTATTACCATTTATTTAACCTAACATATCCCCCTTTATCCATATTCAGATATATATTTCAGTGCTGATAACTAAGTTCAAAATCTTATGCCTCCATCCTCACTATCCATTACCAAAACATTTCCATCATACCAAATAGGAACTCTGTACATTTTAATTTTAAGCCTTAACTCTCTAAGCTCTAATCATCTGTATTCTAGATTCAGACTCTAGAGGTTTGCTTATTCTAATTATTTCATATGTGAGATCGTAACAATATTTATCCTTTTGTTTCTGGCTTATTTCACGCATATGATATTTTCAAGATTCATCAATTTTGTCGCATATATCAGAACCTCATGTATGTATGTATGTATGTATGTATGTATGTATGTATGTATGTATGTGTGTGTGTGTGTGTGTGTATGTATGTATGTATGTATGTATGTATGTATGTATGTATGTATGTATGTATGTATGTATGTATGTATGTATGTATTTTTTTCATGCGCAGGCACCAGGAATTAAACCCGGGTCTCTGGCATGGCAGGCGAGAACTCTGCTGCTGAGCCACCATGGCCCACCCTCCTCATTGCTTTTTATTACTGAATAATATTCCATTGTATGTATATACCATATTTTATTTATCTACTCAGATAATCAGTGGCACCTGGATGGCTTCCATCTTTTAGCAATTATGAATAATGCAGCTATGAACATTGGTATTCATGAATTTTCTTGAGTAAATGTTTCTTCATTTGCTATTTTTCCATTTAGGACCATTTCCAGAGGGTTTTATAAGTTTCACCAGTTTTACCAGAGTGTGGATTAGAAAGTTCATTACCCTGTCAGTGAGAAGTCAGTTTCTTCCCCTCTACTTTCAGCATGCATAGGTTTAGGGAGTGGGAGCAAATAAAAACAAAAGTTCTTCACTTGATTTCTTCTTCTTTTATTCTTAGAATACCTTTCCCCCTTTCTCTGACTAAATCCTAGCAGTTTTCAAGTCCTAGCTCTGGTCCTACCTCTCCTATGAACTCTGTAATACCAATCCATATGACCTATTTGGTGAATAATCAAGTACCACTGTTCGCATGTGTGTGACTTTTTATTTTAATATACTTGCAAGCTTAACTAGAGAAAGTTACAAAATTACTGTTAGAAGCTCCCTTATTTTCTTTACTCAGATTCACAGTCTGCTTACTTTGTGCCCCATTTGCTTTATCATTGTTTCTGTATACATACTTACAGAGGCAAAGTGATATATGTATGTTCATATTTTTTCAACCATTCAGGAGTTTTTGAGTCAGAATTTTTTTCTTGAATAATTTCCTTTATGAAATTATTCATCTGGATTTTTAAATTATTTTTAAAATTTTTATTAATAAAACCAATCAACATACAAACACAAACATTCTTAACATATGAGCATTCTGTACTTGGTGTGCAGTCAGTGGCTCACAACATCATCACATAGTTGTATATTTGTCACCATGATCATTTCTCAGAACCTTTACATCACTCCAGAAAAAGAAATAAAAACTTCAGACATACCATACCTGTTACCCCTCCCTCTCATTGACCACTAGTATTTCCCTCTACCCTATTTAACATGTATTCCCCCTATTATTTATTTGCTTTTAATCCATATTTTTTACTCATCTATCCATACCGTAGATAAAAGGAACATCAGATAAATCCCAGAGTGATTTGAGCAGTGAATAAAAAAGTATTTGTAAAGTCCCCTTGGGGGAATGGTGAGAAAGGGGGAAAATTCAACTTCCCTAATGGGAGAATTCTTGATATTCTCACAAGCAGGGGAGACGACCAGAGCAATAGGCTGAGCCCCCAATCTTGGGGTTCGTTCATATGCAATGGATGTGTCTGATGCTCCTTTTATCTACCTTATTGACAGATGAGTAAAACATATGAATTAAAAATAAATAAATAATGGAACAAAATGTTAAAATAAATTTACTAAATTGAAATGTTAGTGATCAAGGAATGGGAGGGGTAATGGGTATGGTATGCATGGATTTTTTTGTTTTCTTATTTCTTTTTCTGAATTGATGCAAATGTTCTAATGATCATGAACATACAACTATGTAATGATTTTGTGGGTTACTGATTATATATGTAGAATGGAATGATCATATGGTAAGGATATTTGTGTTTATATGTTGGTATGTTTAAAAAAAAAGCATCATAACAATGTTTTCACAATCACGCAGTCACTTTGTAAAAGCTATATCACTATACAATCATCTTCAAGAAACTTGGCTACTGGAACATAGGTCTACAGTTTCAGGCACTTCCCTCTAGCCTCTCTAATACACCTTAAACTAAAACGGGGATATCTATTTAATGCATAAGAATAGCCTCCAGGATAACCTCTCAACCCTATTTGAAATCTCTCAGCCACTGACACTTTATTTTCTCTGTTTCATTTCTCTCTTCCCTCTGTCGAGAAAATTTTCTCAATCCCTTGATGCTGAATCCCAGCTGATTCTAGGATTTCTGTCCCACATTGCCAGGAAGGTCAACACCCCTGGGAATCATGTCCCACTTAGAGAGGGGAAGGGCAGTGAGTTTGCTTGTCATGTTGGCTGAGAGAGAGAGGCCACATCTGAGCAACAGAAGAGTTTCTCTGGGGGTGACTCTTAGGCCTAATTTTAAGTAGGCTTAGCCTATCCTTTGCAGTGATAAGTTTCATATGAACAAACCCCAAGATTGAGGGTTTGGCCTATTGATTTTGTTGTCCTCACAGCTTGCAAGAATATCAGGTTTTCTCCAAAAGGGAAAGTTGAATTTTTCCCCTTTCTCACCATTCCCTCAAGGGGACTTTGCAAATCCTTTTTTATTCACTGCTCAATGGATTTCTAAATTATTATAGTACCTTGGTTGATAATTTTGGCAGATGTAGAGAATTTGACACTTAGACTTTTTGGAGATAGTTGTGCTTATTCCTTTGAATATTGAAAGTATGAATTACATTTGTTTCTCCCTGCCTGCCCATGTTAATAATATATATATATATGAATTACAGCCACTTCAGTAGACCTGGTAAATTTTATTAGCACAGTACAAATAAAGAGTGCTTTTCTTTTTCACAGTCTTGGAAGATATTGCTCTTTGGTGCAATAAACTTAATATGTACTGGTTTCCTGCTCATGTGGTGCAGTTCTACTAACAGTATAGGTATGTCACTATTCTTATTTTTCCAGACTTAGTTATTAGTTTCACTTTTGTATTTTAATTGGAAAAAGGTATATCTTCCTATGCATAGAGTATGTTGTCCTAAAATCTGTATAATTCAAAAGAGTTAAGTGAAAGATTATATATGAAAAGTGTATTTTGAATGATAAAGTTTATTTCAGTTGTTGGTGCATTATCATTTTAAAGGAGCTGTTATTTCCAGAAACTTAAATTTATTTGTAGAACACATTTATTTTTGACATGATAAATTAATACTTTATGCTGTTCATAAGTAAGATTTTTAGATTTGTTGGATTTTCCCTTAAAAAGGTCATCTGTAATATTTGTACTTGTGCCTTGACTGCTGAGATTTTTGTATTTTTTAATTTTCATCCTATTATTCTAAGAATGCATTTTAAATAGTTCCGATGTGACCAGAGCAGGCAGAAAAATGGCCAACATGGCAAAAGCCATAGGGCAATCGCAAGTTTGCTGCTTCATTCCTCCTGATGAAGGAACCAGGCTCTAAAGTAAGCTTTTATATAACGAGCTTCAGCTTCAGATGTTAATCCAGTTTACTAGATAATTGCTAGTCTATGAAGTTGGTCAATAACCCATAATTTTTTTATTTGGTAATGGATACCTCTGGTATAAACAATTTTAGTGATTTGTTATATTTTCTTAATAGTGGATTTAGTGACCTTTTACTCAATTTTTTTTGTTGTTTTGCAGCTTTAACTGCCTATTCTTACCTGACTATTTTTGATCTATTTAGGTAAGTTTTTAAAAATCTCCTTAAAATTATTGGCATAGAACATATATATAAACATAATTAGAAGATTGATGGAAGAAAATATCCCATTTACATAGAGCAAAAAAGATAAATTGCAGGCATAAACATAGGTTATGTACATGCTGTGCATGAAGAAAATTTCAAGATGCTTCTGAAGTACACAAGAAGACCTGAAAAAATAAAAAGGTATACCATGTTCTTAGATAAGAATGCTTAAATCGTAAAATATGTCAGTACTCCCTCAATTATTCAACTAGACAAACTCATTCTAAAGTTTACATAAAAAAAATAAGAAAGAAAGAATGGCAATGATGGTGTTCAGCTGACTCATGTCTAGAAAGGCAGGTCAATGGAAGAGGATAGAAGGTTTAAAAATGCACCTAAACATTTATGAGAATTTATTATGTGATAAAGATGACAAAATCCACAAATCATGAGAACCCAGAAACTATTGATAAATTCAGTTATATTAAGATTTTAAAATCTGCATAGCAAAAATCACTATAGTCAAAGTCAAAACACCAACAACCCGGGAAGATATTTGTAATTCTTATCTCAGACAAAGGGCTAGTTTTAGTAATGTTTAAAGAGCCCTACAATTTTTTTTTATTTTATTTTTTTAAATACCAAAAAACACCAAACAAACACAAACATTCCTATTTTGATCATTCCGTTTTACATATATAATCAGTAATTCACAATATCATCACATAGTTGTATGTTCATCATCATGATCATTTCTTGGAACATTTGCATCTATTCAG
This sequence comes from Tamandua tetradactyla, assembly GCF_023851605.1. Taxonomy (NCBI): domain Eukaryota; kingdom Metazoa; phylum Chordata; class Mammalia; order Pilosa; family Myrmecophagidae; genus Tamandua; species Tamandua tetradactyla. Next base: position 77,511,858 of record NC_135343.1, read on the forward strand.
ACAAAAAAATAAAATGAAAACAGAAAAAACAATTATACATACCATACCCCTTACCCCTCTCTTTCACTGATCACTAGCATTTCAAACTAAATTTATTTTAACATTTGTTCCCCCTATTATTTATTTTTATTCCATATGATCTACTTGTCTGTTGACAAGGTAGATAACAGGAGCATCAGACACAAGGTTTTCACAATCACACAGTCACATTGTGAAAGCTTTGTCATTATACAATTATCTTCAAGAAACATGGCTACTGGAACATAGCTCTACATTTTCAGGCAGTTCCCTCCAGCCTCTCCATTACATCTTGAATAACAAGATGATATCTACTTGATGCATAAGAATAACCTCCAGGATAACCTCTCAACTCTGTTTGGAATCTCTCAGTCATTGACACTTTATCTCATTTCACACTTCTCCCTTTTGGTCAAGGTTTTCTCAACCCCTTGATGCTGAGTCTCAGCTCATTCTAGGTTTTTTCTCAATCCCTTGATGCTGAGTCTCAGCTCATTCCAGGATTTCTGTCCCGTTGCCAGGAAGGTCCACACCCTTGGGAGTTATGTCCCACGTAGACAGGGAGAGGGTGGTGAGTTTGCTTGTTGTGTTGGCTGGAGAGAGAGGCCACATCTGAGCAACAAAAGAGGTTCTCCTGGGGGTGACTCTTAGGACTAATTTTAAGTAGGAAGAGCCCTACAATTTAAAAAGAAAAAGACAAAAAAATTTAGTAAAAAGGAAAGAATAAATTGACAACAGATATGGAGAATTCACAGAACAGACATGTAAATGGCTCTTAGGAAAAGTTACTCAGTAACTTTCCAGAAACCTACAACCTCCAGATGGGTCCCTGGTCCAGATAAGTCCTGAAACCTAGCCCAGCCTCTCCAGAACATCAGATAGTTATATCTCCCTACCTCATCTTGATTACAGACCCTTGAAAAATTTAGAGTGGACGTAGCCCAAACACCCCTAAAGAGAGGGATGGAAAGATCAAAGGTGATGGTGGAGTTATATAGAGAAGATAGGATTTAACGATGAATATGAATGCTGAATCATTAAATTGATAGCTCTTTTAGTCTCCAGTATTTTCGAGCAGCTGGAAGTAAAAACCTGACATTGTGGAATTATAACCCATGTCAAACTCTGAAATATGTTCTATGACTGATTGTGGTGCTGTGCTTTGAAATGTATAGGTTTTTTATATATGTGTTGATTTTTCACAAAAAAAAGAAAAAGTCGATTGTGATGGTTAAAAAATATATATATTTACGCCCTTTAGCCTCCATATTCTGGAGCAGCTAAAAGGAAAAATCTGAGAGGATTTTATGGTAGCCCATTACAAAATCAGGGCTCTATCCTATAAGTATTTGTTGAAGAGTGCTTTGAAAACTATAGCTTTTTTATTTCTTTGCTTTGTATATATGTTATACTAGCCAATTAAAAAAGTCAAAAAAAAAGTTGTTCAGCCCAACTAATAATAACAGAAATGCAAATTAAAAATACTCTGAGATGCTGTATCCTATGTATGTTATTGGCAAAATCAAAAAGTTTGAGTATGTTTGTACTGTTGAGGGTATTGGGCAAACAGGCATACTTTTTTTTCTTTAAATAGCTTTATTGAAATATACTTCACATACTGTATGCCTCACCCATTTAAAATGTACAGTTCAATACCCAGGAGCAACCCCCCCACCAGCCTTTGGAAACTTCTAATCTACTTTCTGTCTCTATAGATTCGCCTATTCTGGACATTTCATATAAGTAAAATTATATAGAATGTGGTCCTTTGAAACTGGCTCCTGTCACCTAATGTTTTTGAAGTTTATCTAGGTTGTAGCATATATCAATATTTCATTTCTTGTTATTGCCAGATTATTTCACAAATACTAAATTTTTTCAATCCATTCATCCACTGATGGACATTTGGGTTGTTCCTATTTTGGGGATATTATGAATTATGCTGTTACAGCATTATTAGTGCACAACTTTTTGTGTGGACATTTTTTTTGGTCATTTCTCTTGGGTATGTACCTAGGAGTATAATTGCTGGGTCAAATGGTGACTCTTTATTTTACCATTTGTGGAACAGCCGGAATGTTTTCCAAAGGGACTGCACTATTTTACATTCCTATAAGCAGTGTATGAGGATTCCAATTTCTCTACCCTCAACAACACTTATCTTTTTCATTCTAACCATCCTGGTGGGTGTGACATGGTATGTCATTGTGGTTTTGATTTGCATTTCCCTAATAGCTGTAGACGTTGAGCATCTTTTCACGTGCTTATTGTACGTTTGTGTATCTTTTTGGGAGAAAATGTTTACTCAAGTCCTTTGCCCATTTTGAGGGGGTTCTTTTTCTTTTTATTATTGAGTCGCAATAGTTCTTTATATATTGTAGATGCATGAATTGCAAAAATTTACTCCTATTCTGTGTATTGTCATTTCACTGTCTAATGATGTCATTTGAAGCACCAAAGTTTCAAATTATATATTTTCTTTTGTGATTTTGGTGTCATATTTAAGAAACCATCGCCTAATACAAGGTCATGAAGATTTACACCTATGTTTTCTTTTAAGAGTTTTATAGTTTTAGTTCTTACATTTAGGCCTTTGAATCATTTTTATTTACTTTTTGAATGTGATATGAAGTTGGTGTCCACCTTCATTTTTTGCATGTTGAAATTTTTTGCATTTGTTGAAAATGCTGTTCTTTGCTCTTTGAGTGGTCTTGGCACCCTTGTTAAAAATCACCTGGCTCTATATGTATGGGTCTATTCTGGATTTTTAAATTCTCTTCTACTGATGTGTATGTCTGTTTTTGTCTACACATACACAGATCACCCCAGCTTTGTGGTAGTTTTAAAATTGGGAAATATGAGTCCTCCAACTTTATTCTTCCTTTTTCAAGATTGTGTAAGCTAAACAGGCACTTTATATACATTGCTGGTACAGTCTCTATGGAGGGCAGTTCGACTTATCCACCAAATTTATAAATGACTGTAACCTTTAACTTAGCAGTTCCTTTTCTAGGAATTTATGCTACAAATATACTCACAAATGAATTGTATGTAAATTATTTATTACCAAAGAATGGATGCAATCAGTATATGACTAATGAAATAAATTTGTTATATATATTTATGATACATAGGTACTGTATAATTCTCAAACTTGAGCATATATCAGAATTACCTGGAAGACTTATTAAAATGCAGATCACCCCATTTTCAGAGTTTCTCATTCAGGAAGTTTAGGGTGAAACATAAAAATTTGCATTTCTAACATCACGTCATATTGATGCATCTGTTCTAGGGACCACACTTGGAGAACCACTGGTCTATGTAATCAAATATTAGGTAGCCATAAAGAATAAGGTAGAAGCTCTTTAAATATTGATATGTAATATATAGATGTACTATTAAGTGGAAAAAGTAAGATTTAAAATAGCATGAGTAGTTTACTACAATTTATATTTAAAAGGGGGTGAAAAGAATATACACATGCATGCATACATTTACACTAACTACCCTCATTTGCTAGTATTTGCATAAAACGTCGCTGGAAAAAATAAGGAACAAATTGATAATAATGTTTGCCAGAGAAGAGGAAGATTCAGTCACAAGGGAAGAAAGGGTTATAATCTCCTCATTTACATCCTTTTGTGCATTTTGAATTTTAAATCATTAAAATACTAATTCAAAAATAAATTCACTTAAATTACTCAGGGGAAAAAGTAATATCACCAAACATATTTGATGTGTCTAAAATGTAAAATTATAATACCTACCTAAAGTCTTAAAACTCTTAAGCAATCTCTGTTCACCTGATTTGAAGAGAGGTTCTTTCTTTAGAAGCCTGTAATCTGCTATTTGAGTTAAGTATCTATATATATAACTGTTAATAAAAAAGAGAAGTGTGATTTAAGTTCATTTAGAGCTTCATTAGTACCAAGGCACAAAAGAAAATGGATATCTTAATTTAGACTTTTAAATGTTTATACTGTCATTGTTTTACATAGAAGAGAAACTTATAAAAACAAATTAATTCATAAATATAAATGAAATTAAAATTATTGAGTGATTTATCAGTGAATGAATGATTTATTAATTTATATCATAATTAAACTAGACCAATCTACCATATTTCATAAAATCTTAGATCCCATCAATTGTAAAACAAATCATTATTTTGTATCACCCCAAGAATGTAAAAAATGCAACCATTTCAGCTGTGCTTTACCAAGGGTGGTAAGACTTAAATTGATTTCAGAATTATTAAAATATGAAAACATATGCCTCTTAAAATTGATAAGCTAAAGTAAAAGTTTTAAGATGTTCATTTATTAAGGGTGATATTTTCAAAAATTAATATTCAAACAGTGATTTTTTAAGGTTTCTTTTTATCGAGGGATCCCATCTACATTTGCCAAGTGTACACTTTTTTTTAGCTTCTTTTTTTTATAATTTTTTATTAATTAAAAAAATTAACAAGAAACACAAACATTCCCAACACATACACTTAGCAATTCACAATATCATCACATAGTTGCATATCAATCATCATGATCATTTCCCAGAACATTAGCATCAATTCAGAAAAAGAAATAAAAAGACAACAGAAAAATATAACAAACAGAAAAGAAAAATTTTACATGCCATAGCCCTTACCGCTCCCTTTCATTGATCACTAGCATTCCAAACTAAATTTATTTTAACATTTGTTCCCCCTATTATTTATTTTTATTCCATATGTTCCTCTCATCTGTTGACAAGGTAGATAAAAGGAGCATTAGACACAAGGTTTTCACACTCACACAGTCACATTGTGAAAGCTGTATCATTATACAATCATCATCAAGAAACATGGCTACTGGAACACAGCTCTACATTTTCAGGCAGTTCCCTCCAGCCTCTCCATTACATCTTGGTTAACAAGGTGATATCTACTTAATGCATAAGAATAACCTCCAGGATAACCTCTCGACTCTGTTTGGAATCTCTCAGCCATTGACACTTTGTCTCATTTCACTCTTCCCCCTTTTGGTCAAGAAGGTTTTCTCAATCCCTTGATGCTGGGTCTCAGCTCATTCTAGGGTTTTCCTCAATCCCTTGATGCTGAATCTCAGCTCATTCTTGGATTTCTTTCCCACGCTGCCAGGAAGATCCACACCCCTGGGAGTCATGTCCCACATAGACGGGGAGGGTGGTGAGTCTGCTTGCTGTGTTGGCTGGAGAGAGAGGCCACATCTGAGCAACAAAAGAGGTTCTATTGGGGGTGACTCTTAGGCCTAATTTTAAGTAGGCTTGACCTATTCCCTGTGGGGTTAAGTTTCATATGAACAAACCCCAAGACTGGGGGCTCAGCCAATAGCTTTGGTTGTCCACACTGCTTGTGAGAATATCAAGAATTCAACTTGGAGAAGTTGAGTTTTCCCCCATTCTCACCATTCCCCGAAGGGTACTTTGCAAATACTTTTCTACTTACTGATCAAATCACTCTGGGATTCATCAGGGCATACCTGGACAAACCAACAAAATCTCATGTCCTATACAAAGTTCCATGTACTTAAGGTGTTCAACCAACTATCTACATAAGTTATATTAGGAGATGCACTAGTCGAAGTATAAATTTGTACCAAATAAACATTTTTTGCTTTAGTCTCACACATAAGTTGAAATTTTAAAATATTAATTACCATCTGTTTTCAGCACACTGCAGTAATGACATTCTTTTGTTCTTCCACATGCAAAAACATTTTTTAAATTTGTACATTTAGTTACTATCATTATACACTCTAGGCATCCCTAGATTACACCATCTCAATCTTTATCGTCTTTCTATGTGATTTTATTTATGCCCCAGCCTTCCTCCTTCTATTATTCTCATATGCAGCTTCATTCAGTGTTTTAACATAATTATATTACACTTAGGCAATATTGTGCTGTCCATTTCTGAGTTTTTATATTCAGTCCTGTTGCACAATCTGTATCCCTGCAGCTCCAATTACCCAATATCTTACCCTATTACTATCTCCTGATGGTCTCTGTTACCAAGGAAATATTCCAAGTTTATTCACTAATGTCAGTTCATATCAGTGAGACCATTTGTCCTTTTGTTTCTGGCTAATCACACTCAGCGTAATGTCCTTAAGGTCCATTCATGTTGTTACATACTTCATAACTTTATTCTGTCTTACAGCTGCATAATATTCCATCTTATGTAAATGTCACAGTTTAGCCAACCATCTGTTGATGGACATTTTGGCTGTTTCCATCTCTTGGTAATTGTAAATAATGCTGCTATAAACATTGGTGTGTAAATGTCCATTTCTGTCCTTGACCTCATGTCTTTTGAGTAGAGACAGCATATAGATGGGTCCTGTTTTTTAATCCATTCTGCCAGACTATGTCTTTTGATTGGGGAGTTTAATCCATTAACATTCAGTGTTATTACTGCATGGGTAGTACTTTCTTCTACTATTTTGCCTTCTGAATTTTATATGTCGTATCTAATTTTCTTTCTTTTTACCTTTACTCATAATCTTCTTTTCTACACTCTTCCCCACACCTCTCTCTTCTGTCTTTTCGTGTCTGTCTCTAGTGTTCCCTTTAGTATTTCTTGCAGAGCTGGTCTCTTGGTCACAAATTCTCTCAGTAATTTTTTTGTCTGAAAATGTTTTAATTTCTCCCTCATTTTTGAAGGACAATTTTGCTGGATATAGAATTCTTGGTTGGCAGTTTTTCTGTTTTAATAATTTAAATATATTATCCCACTGTCTTCTCGCCTCCATGGTTTTTGCTGAGAGATCTGCATATAGTCTTATTGGGCTTCCCTTGTATGTGATGGCTTGCTTTTCTCTTGCTGCTTTCAAGATCCTCTCTCTCTTTGACTTCTGACATTCTGATTAGTAAGTGTCTTGGAGTATGTCTATTTGGATCTATTCTCTTTGGGGTACGCTGCACTTCTTGGATCTGTAATTTTAAGTCTTTCATAAGAGTTGGGAAATTTTCAGTGATAATTTCCTCTATTAATTTTTCTCCTCCTTTTCCCTTCTCTTCTCCTTCTGGTACTCCCATAACACGTTTATTCATGCGCGTCATATTGTCTTTCAATTCCCCGAGTCCCTGCTCATATTTTTCCATTTTTTTCCCTATAGTTTCTGTTTCTTGTCGGATTTCAGATGTTCCATCCTCCAGTTCAGAAATCCTATGTTCTGTCTCTCAAAATCTACCATTGTAGGTTTCCATTGTTTTTTTATCTCTTCTACTGTGTCTTTCATTCCCATAAGTTCTGTGATTTGTTTTTTCAGACTTTCAGTTTCTTCTTTTTGTTCTTTCCTTGCCTTCTTTATATCCTCCCTCAATTCATTGATTTGGTTTTTGATGAGGTTTTCCATGTCTATTCGTACATTCTGAATTAATTGTTTCAGCTCCTGTATGTCATTTGAATTGTTGGTTTGTTCCTTTGACTGGGCCATATCTTTAATTTTCCTAGTGTGATTTGTTATGTTTTGCTGGTGTCTAGGTATTTAATTACCTTAATTATTTTATTCTGGAGATTGCTTTCACTTCTTTTATCTAAGGTCTTCTTGCTGATGAATTTGTTGTCTATTTGTTCTTTGACAGTCAGTTCAGTTTTATCTGGACCTCTAGCTTAAGTTTTGTTTAACAGAGGATAATTTTTCAGTTCTTGTTTTCTTGTTTCTTGCTCTGCTTGTATGGTGCCTTTCCGCCCCCACACTTAGGAGGGTCTACTTAGATATTATATACCCCAGCCAGATTTTCCCAGACCAGACTGGCCTCCTATCAGGAAGAAAGAGTCACCTGTGTCGGTTTCCCTGAAGGTGAGACCCAGCAGGTTGAAAGACTTTCCTGTGAAGTCTCTGGACTCTGTTTTTCTTATCCTGCCCAGTAAGTGGTGCTTGTCTGCCTGCAGGTCCCACCAGCATAAGATGATGCGGTACTTTTAACTTTGGCAGACTCTCCCTGCTGGGGGCATGGTGGAGACAGATGAGAGGTTGTAGGCTGGTTTTAATGGCTTCAAATTACCATGCCCTGGTGTCTGAATTCCTTGGTGGAGGGATTCCACCTGAGTTGGGCTTCACCCCTCCCCTGGGGAAGGCACAGGTTCCAGACAAGCCCCCAAAAGAGCTCACTTCTGCCTATGCCTGGGGCAGTTGCAGCCTGAGAAGTCCTGCTGCTGTATTCAAAGGCAGTCAAGCCTTTGTAGAAATACAGTCACAAAAACCTCTGTTTCCTTCTTTTTTTCCCCCTTTTTCTGTCAGCCCTGCCCCTTTGGTGCCGGGTCAAAAATGAGCAACCTCCGCTTTGACCAGGTTCACCTAAGCTGGGGGCCTACTTTTAGTAGTCAGAATTTGTTAATTAGTTCCACAGTTGACGTTTGATTGTGCTCAGTCCCTGCTGCTGATAAGATTTCTTTCCTTTCCTCTCTGGGAAGCATCCTGTAGGGGAGAGGCGCCGGCCACCGCAGCTTTGGGAACTCATGGTTCTGGGGGGGCTCGCAGCTGGTCCAGCTGGTCCAGACTGGGGTACGCTGTGTGTCCAGTCACTGACGTGGCCCCAGGAGCTGTTCTGTTCTGCTTCTGTTTATTTAGTAGTTGTTCTGGAGGACTAACTAAAATGCACACATTGTTAAGCTGCCATCTTGACCCAGAAGTCCCAAGTGTACACTTTTAATTATATACATGATTTTTTAAAACTTTCATAATTTGTCATTTAAGCTCCAGTTTCTAATTACAAAAACTTATTTGGCAGACTTTATCTAGCCTAATTTCAGAAAAATCATTCATAACCACCAGATTGTTAGCATAGCTTCAATGTATTATCAAATTCCTGCTGCTTCCTTAGATTAAAAGTGAACTCAGCAGAAAAAAAGAAAGTGAAGCCAGCAGGCTGTAAGAACTTTGATGTGATTAATTATGAAGTACACTAAAGAAGTTTGCCAGGGCATTTTTGGCAGCAGCCATCAAACGCCCACTGGAACTATCTTAGAGAAATTGAGGTTAGAGTATCCTTAATCTATAGGTTCGGTGATATTACATGGAATCCAAGGGAAGAGATTTAGCTGGCCCTGAAGACTAGCTTACTGTAGGAATCCAGTTGGTCCTCTCTTTCCATCTTTCATCTCTACTCCACTGTGCTTGAACTCCCTCAATCTGCGTTCCTACTCTAGGTTGGCTTTCTCTGCTCCTCAGTTCAGGAACAGACATGGATATTTCTACCAATGTCCAAATTTACATGTACACTGTTCATAAAGGAACCACATTAAGTCTGGATGCCTTGGTTCCAATTTCATATTTTTTAGGGAAATAATGTGGCCCAGATTGGGTCAAGTGCCTACTTCTGGGTAAATCATCTGTTGTCAAGGAGCAGGATCATCTTGTAATAATTTAAGAGTCCCCACTGTAACCTTGCAGATGAGAAAAGAAATGAAGGATAGTCAATAACTGAGAAGTGAGGAATTTTGACCTAAGGAGGCTGCCTTTTGACATCTTACTTCATAGGGCCTTTCATATTTCCATATAAAGGTCATAAAATACTTATCCTTGATATCTTTCAATTAATCAGATAATTAAATCCACTTGATTAGGTCTAAACTAGACCATTGTTACCTGAATTTCATATTGTTTTAGGTTGCTTTATAGTGAATCTCTATTATACTTGGAAAAATGACATAAGTATACCTTATCCAGAATGCTGTCAGGATGTATTAATGTTTGGTTTAACTTTTTAAAAAGATTAAATAAATTTTCTCAAAGTTAAAATTTATTTTATATGCATAGAATAAAATATATTTTATTGTCATTTTAACTGCCTTAGTTATAATTTAGAATGGATAATTTATGGTTTGAGTAGAGAAAGTAAATTATGGTTTAATTTTAGGTTCCATTACTTATTCAATGATGTATCATAACTTCCTTGAAAACTGATCAGCTTAATTTATCCACATATTAATCTGTCATCTTTTAAGTAGACCATTCAATACATAAGATTACAATGTATTAAAGGCATTTATCTTTCATTTAATCTGTGCAAACACTGATAACTTTCAGCAGTTTAGGAATTCTGAAAAATTAATTTCTCTCTGTATTCTCTTCTAGCTCTAGTTTTAATGCTTAATTTCTTTTCTTTTTTATTTAGTTTAATAACTTGTTTCATAAGTTACTGGGTAATGATGAGGAAACCTAGTCCTGTCTATTCATTTGGGTGAGTCCAAATTATTTTATCTTCTGCTGAAATATTGCTATTAAAATAACAGTTATAATAGGTAGCTAGGACTAGCTTGAGTATTTATAGAGAATAAATGCTGCGTGCTTAGTGCAACGGCGATCGAATGTGAAGGTAGATAGGAAAAACATATTCCAGAAGGACTCTAGAAAAAAAAAGAAACATAAATATTTAAAATATGTCATTAACAAATTTTTCACATTAGGTTCTTTAATATTTCCAGCATGTCTTATTTTATTTACAGAAATTATAAAGAATTTTCTTGTAAATGTATCTTTCTTAATGTCAAAATAAATGCAATATATTTCAATATTATGCTGTGGTGGGAAAGAATTTTTATCTGAATTTTGGATTTGTGATAGCAATGGACTAACAAATAGTTTGAAACTATTTCTGTTTTAATATTTCTATAAATTATTGTTAAAAGTTAAGGGTAATCTTTTATATTAGAGATTTTTTAAATATATATATTTTAGGAAAAAAATAGTTCCTTTCAGATTCAAGAAAATGATTTTAAAGAAGAGTTTTTTGTTTGTTTGTTTGTTTTTGAGGTTTATTTTATTAGCGGGTCTGCTCAGGAACTAGACTAACCAGTAGCTTTATGTAGGGACACCCCAATATATGGCTTTGGGGGGGCAGTAATGCAGATGTAGATCCCCTCAGATCCCACTGGTGTGCCCTTTAGCCCTCGCAGGCTCTGCGGGGAGTTCAGGAGTAAAGAAGAGTTTTACTTTGGCAAAGAAACTTTGTGTTATTATGTTCTTCTGAACAGAATCAGGTTTTATTTGCTTAAACAATAAAGCAAAGTAAACATGAAATTTTATGTTAAAAAAAGTTTTCATAAGTATTTTAGTTTGCCAAGCTTTGCAAAGCAGAAACCATGAAACATATTTGCTTTAACTATGGGAATTTCTTACCTCAAGATGATGCTTTCTTTCTGAAGAGTGGCAACTGGTAATCCTTGACTGATCTTTCATATGACAAGGCAAATGGCGACATCTGCTGGTGTCTCCCTTCTCTTTTGGGTTTTGTTGCTTTCAACTTCTTATTTTCCTGGCTTTCTCTTCTTCTCTCCCTCTCTCCCCCTCCATCCTGTTTATAAAAGACTCGAGTAAGAGGATTAAGACCTTATGCCTCAACTGATCAAAACGTCCTACTTACCGTAGATTTACACCCACAGGAATAATTAGCTTTAAGAACATGATTGTTTGGGGTACATACAGTTCCAAACTGGATTTTAAGGGTGTGGGATAACGGCGGGAGGAACACAATGCTGGCTCACACTGAATTTATCGATATGGGCTCACTATGCAGAGACTCCGCATTCAGTGTTACAGCTCGAGGGGTTAGAAAAGGCCTTAACAGTTTGTTTGAATGTTTGGTTGAAACATGGATCAAAAGGTGGCCCATATTACCTGAGGTTGAAATGTCAGAACTGTCCTGGTATAATGTAGATGAGGGGATCCAGAGGCTTAGAGAGTGCATTTCTCATGTAAAGCCTGCTCTTACACCCCAGGAATGTCCTTTGGATGCACCTTTTACCAGAACAGTGAGAAATAAATTTGTGAGACTAGCACCATCATCCCTGAAGAGCTCTGTAGTTGTAGTTCTTTGTGGGTCAGATATTACTCTGGGAACTGCTGTCACTGAGCTGGAATCCTTAAACACAATGGGGATGACTGGACCCCAAGTTGACAGAAGCCAGATGGCACCACTTAAATGCCAAAGACAGGATGGACATGGCTATTTTAATAGACAGCAAACTCAAAGTCAAAATAATATGACTCACAGAGATTTGTGGTATTGGCTAGTAAATCATGGGTTACCTAGAAATACCATACATGGGCAGTCAACTAAATTCTTGTTTGAGCTGTATAAACGAAAGAGTTCAAGGTCAAGTGAACAGAAGTCTAACTTGAATTACAAAAACACAGAAACACGGCCTCTTAATCAATTTCCAGACTTGAGGCACTTCACAGACCCAGAACCCCTTGAATGAAGGGGAGGCCAGGTCCCTTTGCAGGAGAACCCTGTTACACTGCCACAAATCTATACTGTTAATCTTTCTCCAAGCTTTCCTCAAGGAGACTGACAGCCTTTTACCAAGGTAACTGCATTGGGGAAAAGGACATAATCAGATATTTCAGGGATTATTAGACACTGGTTCAGAAGTGACATTAATTCCAGGGGACCCAAAACGTCACTCTGGTTCACCAGTCAGAGTGGGGGCTTATGGAGGCCCAGTGATCAATGGAGTTTTAGCTCAGGTCTGTCTCACAGTGGGTCCAGTGGGCCCACAGACCCATTCTGTAGTTATTTCCCCAGTTCCAGAACGTATAATTGAAGTAGACATACTGAGCAACTGGCAAAATCCCCACGTTGACTCTCTAATTCGTGCAGTAAGGGCTATTATGGTGGGAAAGGCCAAGGGGAAGCCACCAGAACTGCCCTTACCTAGCATAATAGTAAATCAGAAGCAATACCAGATTCCTGGAGGGATTGCAGAGATTACTGCCACTCTTAAGGACTTGAAGGATGCAGGAATGGTGATTCCCACCATAAGCCCATTCAACTCTCCTATTTGGCCTGTGCAGAAAACAGAGGGGTCTTGGAGGATGACAGTGGATTATCGTAAGCTCAACCAGGTGGTAACTCCGATTACAGCTGTTGTTCCAGATGTGGTATCACTGCTCGAGCAAACCAATACATTCCCTGGTACCTGGTATTCAGCTATTGATCTGGCAAATGCTTTTTCTCAATAGCTGTTAGTAAGGACCACCAGAAACAGTTTGCTTTCAGCTGGCAAGGTCAGCAATGTACTTTCACTGTCCTCAGGGGTATATCAGTTTTCCAGCCCAATGTCATAATCTTGTCTGCAGGGATGTTGATCATTTCTCCCTCCCACAAGACATCACACTGGTCCATTATATTGATGATATCATGTTGATTGGACCTAGTGAGCAAGAAGTAGCAACTACTCTAGACTTACTGGTAAGGCACTTGTGTGTCACAGGATGGGAGATAAATCCAATAAAAATACAGGGGCTTTCTACCTCAGTGAAATTTCTAGGTGTCCAGTGGTGTGAGGGCATGTCGGGATATCCCTTCTCAGGTGAAGAATAGGTTGCTGCATCTGGCCCCTCCTATGACTGAAAAAGAGGCACAATGCCTAATTGGTCTCTTTGGATTTTGGTGACAACATATTCCTCATTTGGGTGTGCTACTCTGGCCCATTTATCGAGTGACCAGAAAAGTTGCTAATTTTGAGTAGGGACCTGAACAAGAGGAGGCTCTGCAACAGGTCCAGTCTGCTGTACAAGCTGCTCTGCCACTTGGGCCATATGATTTAGCAGATCCAATGGTGCTGGAAGTGTCAATGGCAAATTGAGATGCTGTTTGGAGCCTTTGGCAGACCCCCAATGCAGACCCTTAGGATTCTGGAGCAAAACCTTACCATCTGCTGCAGATAACTACTCTCCTTTTGAGAAACAGCTTCTGGCCTGCTACAGGGCCTTAGTAGAGACCAAATGCTTAACCTTGGACCTGGTTTACAGATAGTTCAGCATGATATGCAGGTACCACCTGAAAGTGAACAGCTGCAACACTACAACCCCTTTCTGGGGCATCCTTGAAGGATAGTGGTGTGGGGAAATCCTCCTAGTGGGTAGAACTTCAAGCAGTGCATGTGATAGTTCATTTTTCTTGGAAGGAGAACTGGCCAGAGGTGCATGTGTATACTGTCTTGTGGGCTGTTGCTAATGGTTTGACTGGATGGTCAGGAACTTGGAAAGACCATAATTGGAAAATTGGTGATAAAGAGGTCTGGAGAAGAGGTATGTGGAGAGACCTTTATCAGTGGGCTAAAAACATCAAGATATTTGTGTCCCATGTGAATGTGCACCAGAGGGTGATTTCAGCAGAGGAAGGTTTTAATAATCAAATGGTTAAGATGACCTGTTCTGTGGATACCAGTCAGCCTCTTTCCCCAGTGTGCTGTTTTGGAAGGATTTGTGTCCCCTAGAAAAGCTATGTTTTAATCTAAATCCATTTTGTAAAGGCAGATAATCCCTATTCAATACTGTATGTTTGAAACTGTAATCAGATCATCTCCCTGGAGATGTGATTTAATCAAGAGTGGTTGTTAAGCTGAATTAGGTGATGGCATGTCTCCACCCCTTTGGGTGGGTCTTGATAGGTTTCTGGAGTCTTATAAAAGAGGAAACATTTTTGAGAATGAAGGAGATACGGAGAGAACGGAGAATGCTGCTGCACCACGAAGTAGAGTCCATGAGCCAGTGACCTTTGGAGATGAAGGAAAATGCCTCCCAGGGAGCTTCATGAAACAGAAAGCCAAGAGAGAAAGCTAGCAGATGATGCCGTGTTCGCCATGTGCCCTTCCAGCTGAGAGAGAAATTCTGACTGTTTACCATGTCCCCTTCTACTTGAGAGAAATCCTGAACTTCATCAGCCTTCTTGAACCAAGGTATCTTTCCCTGGATGCCTTAAATTGAACATTTCTATAGATTTGTTTTAACTGGGACATTTTCTCAGCCTTCGAACTGTAAACTAGCAACGTATTAAATTCCCTCTTTTAAAAGCCATTCCATTTCTGGCATTTTGCATTCCAGCAGCTAGCAAACTGGAACACCCAGCAACTCCTGTCATTGCCCAGTGAGCTCATGAACAAAGTGGTCATGGTGCTAGGGATGGAGGTTATACATGGACTCAGCAACATGGACTTCCATTCACCAAGGCTGACCTGGCTGCAGCCACTGCTGAGTGCCCAGTCTGCCAGCAGCAGAGACCCACACTCAGCCCCCGATATGGCACCGTTCCCCAAGATGATCACCTGGCTCCATGGTGGCAGGTTGATTACATTGGACCACTCCATTCATGGAAGGGGCAGCGGTTTGTTCTAACTGGAATAGACACATACTCTGGATATGGTTTGCTTTTCCTGCACGTAATGCTTCTGCTGAAACTACTGTCAATGGGCTTACAGAATGCCTTATCCATCATCTTGGTATTCCAAACAACATTGCTTCTGATCAGGGAACACACTTCACAGCAAATGAAGTGCAGGAATGGGCACGTGTTCATGGAATTCTCTGGTCTTAACCATGTTCCCCATCTTCCAGAAGCAGCTGGATTGATAGAACAGTGGAATGGCCTTTTGAAAACTCAATTATGGTGCCAACTAGGTGGCAGTTCCCTTAAGGGCTGGGGTAATGTTCTCGAGGAAGCTGGGTATGCTCTGAACCAGCATCCGCTGTATAGTGCTTTTTCTCCCATAGCCAGGATCCATCAGTCCAGGAACCAAGGGGTGGAAATGGGAGTTTCCACTATTACCCCTAATGATCCGCTAGGAAATTTTTTGCTTCCTGTCCCTGCCACCCTGAGCTCTGCTGGTCTACAAGTTTTAGTTCCAAGAGGGGGAGAAACAACAATGATTCCATTGAACTGGAATCTAAGACTGCCACGTGGTCACTTTGAACTACTCATGCCCCTGGATCAACAAGCCAAAAAGGGGATTATATTATTGGCTGGGGTGATTGACCCTGACTATCAGGGAAAACAAGCCTGCAACTACACAATGGAGGTAAAGAAGAGTTTTCCTGGAATATAGGAGGTCCCCTAAGGCGTCTTTTAGTACTGCCATGCCCTGTGTTTAAAATCTATGGAAAACTCCAACAACCCAATCCAGGCAGGGCTACCCAATGGCTCTTAAACTTCAGATATGAAGGTTTGGGTCACCCCACCAGGCAAAGAACCATGGCCAGCTGAAGTGCTTGCTGAGAGAAAAGGGGACATGGAATGGATAATGGAAGAAGGTAGTAACAGATATGAACTACAACCACATGATCAGTTACAGAAACGAGGACAGTAATGTTGTTTTGTTCATGTTATACTATTTAAGTTGTAAGGTATCAAATTTAAGAATGAATATTACCCAAGCACTTGCACTGTATTCTGGGGAAATTTAATGTGTTTCTGGTTATATGCAGGACAGTTGAGTATTGTTAGAAATATTTAGAAATTAGGTATGGTTTAAGATGATGAGTATAGCTGCCAAGTTGACAAGGGGTGGATTGTCATGGTCAGGTTCATGTGTCAACTTGGCTAGGTGGTGGTAACTGTTTGTCTGGTTGGGCAAGTGTTGGCCTGTCTTTTGCTATGAGGACATTTCATAGAATTAAATCATGATCACGTCAACTACATCCACAGCTGATTCCATTTGTAATCAGTCAGCCAAGGGGGGTGTCTTCTTTAATGTGTGATGCTTAAACTGATCACTGGAAGCCTTTAAAGGAGGATTCAGAAGAGACAGGCTCTCTTCCTGCTTTGGCCGGTGAGCCTCTCCTTTGGAGTTCATCCAGACCCTTCATCAGAATTGTCAGCTTCACAGTCTGCCCTACAGGTTTTGGACCCTGCGTTCCCACGGTTACATGAGACACTTTTATAAATTTTATGTTTATGACTATTTCCTGTTGATTCTGTTTCTCTAGAGGACCCTAACTAATACAGGAGACTTAACCACTGACCCCCACAGGAGTAAAGGAGGTAACGAAAGGATACTATGAACAACTGTGTGTTGATAAGCTAGACAACGTAGATGGAATGGACAACTTCCTAGAAAAGCATGAACAACCAAGTTGAGAAGAAATAGATGACTTCAACAAACCAATCACAAGTGAAGAGATTGAATAGTCTTCAAGAAGTTCCCAAAAAGGGAATTCCAGGACCAGAAGGCCTCACATGTGAATTCTACCAAGCATTCAAGAAAGAATTAGTGCTTATCTTACTCAAACTCTTGCAAGTAATTGTGGAACTGTGGCTCATACTGTACTTTGAAGTTTGCTGTATAGCTACTTGTTAAACTGTACATTGAAATTTATCACTTTTCTACATATATGTGTATTTCAGAGTAAAAAAAGTTAGAATAATAAAACAAGATAGGATTTAACAAATGACTGACTACTAAATAATACTGATATTTTGTGTTAGTCTCTAGTATATTAGAACAGCTAGAAGGAAATACATGAAATTGAGATATTTGTGTTATTTCAGAAGATATTACTGGGCCCTTTAGATAAATGACATTTCAATTCAATTACAAGGAAGAATTTTGGGGGGTCTCAAATTTTTTTTTAATTGCTTTTTTTTGTTACTTACAAGCAGAATAAGCTCTATGGATAAAATAGACAATCACAACACATTAGTGTTAGTCTTTCCGCTCTGTATATCAATAAATATATATTTTTATACATACCTTACATACCTGTTTGTTTAGGACATCTTTTAAATTGAAATATATAAAAATGTCTAAACGTGAATCTACAAAAATTCTAAATTGAAGTTTAATGAATTTAAACAAATGAATATATCTATATGACTACTACCCAGTTCATGATATAAAATATTTCAATCCTACCGAAAGCCTTCCTTCATCCACTTACAGTCAAACCCTGCCAAAAGTAATCAGTAGTCTGACCTCTATTGTTGTAAATTACTTTTGGCTATTTTTGAATGTCATATAAATAGGATTGCCATATATATTCATAAGTAATGACAGTTCATTTTTATTCACTGCTCTAATATTCCATTGTATGCATGTACTACAATTTTTATCTTTTCGACTGTTGAAGGACATTGGCAGCATATGAAAGCTCCAGTTGTTTCACATCCTTACCAACAGTTGATACTGTCTTTTTCTTTTTTTACAGCCATTCTGGGGTATGTAGTTTATACTTATTATAGTTTTCAGTTACATTTTCTTGGTGACTAAATTGATTACCTTTTCATGTGATTATTAGCCATTTGGGTCACCTCTTTTGTGAAAAGCCTTTTATGTATTTTTTTTTAAGTAAAATTTAAGAGGTTTTTTTTTTTCTTAATCTATGATAGTTTGTTCTTCCCTAATTTTTATTCTGGTAGCATATATACAACATAAAATGAATCATTTAGTCACTTTCAGTATACAATCCAGTGCTGTTAAATACATTCACAGTGCCGTAGTACAGTTGTCACCATTGGTTACCAGAACTTTTCCATCACTCCAAATAGAAACTCTATATCAATTAAGCCTTAACTTCCCATTCTCGATCCCACCTCCACCCTGGTAACTTGTATTCTAATTTCTGACTTCTAAGAATTTGGGTATTCTAATTATTTCATATCAGTGAGATCATACAATATTTGTCCTTTTGTGTCTGACTTTCACTCAACATGATGTCTTCATGTTAATGTCCCATTAACCAGAACGTCATTCTTAATGCTGAATAATATTCCATTATATGTACATACCACATTTTCTTTATCCATTCATCTGTTGATAGACACTTGGTATGCTTCCATTTTTTCGTAGTCGCCTTTTATACATTTTAAAATTTGACTCCCTGTGGGTTTTTTTTGATTGATTTATAGGAGTTCTTTATGTATTCTGGATATGAGGCTTTGTCATATATAAATGTTATATAGGTATCTTTTTTCCCACTCCCACTTGCCTTTTCACTCTTAGTGGTATCTTCTGAGGAGTAAAAGGTTCTAATTTTTTATGTCTCCTTCCATATATAAATCTGTATCTATACATGCATGCACAGAGGCAGACATATGATATGGAATCATATGGGAATTTTGTTCACAATGTTTTTTGTTTGTAGTTTTTTGTTTGTTTTTTGGGGGGTTTCATGGGCTGGAAATCGAACCTGGTCTCCCACATGGCAGGTGAGAATATGAACACTAAACTGTCTGTGCGCCCCCAAATTTCTCATTCTAATGAGGTTCAATTTATCATTCTTTACCTTTATGATTAGTATATTTTGTGTGCTTGTTAAGAAATCTTGGCCTCCCTCAAGTATTATTGTTTCACCTATCACAGCTAAGTCTATAGTCCAACTGAAATTGATTTCTGCATATGATGTGAGGTAAGGGTCACGGTACATTTTTTTTTCTGTATAGATATTCAGTTGATACAGCACCATTTATTTTTAAAAAATCACTTTCCTTATGCTTTATGCTGCCACCTCTTTTATAACCCAGTGGTTATATATGTGTGGGTCTGTTTCTAGACTCTTTTTTCTATTCAATTTGATGTATTTGCCTATCCCTGGACTAGTTCCACACTATGTTAATTACTGTGGCTTTAAAATAAGTCTTGATGTCTAGTCACATAAGTCTATAAGGTTGACTTTGCTTTCCTTCACCTTTTACATTTCCATGTGCATTTAAAATCAGCTTGTCAATTTCCATAAATAATATTGCTGCAATTGCATAGTTTTTTCTTAGTTTTATAGCCTTCTTTTTTCACATATCGTTCCCTGTTGATAAATATATTTCTATTATATTTTTAATGCATAATATTCTATATTTGATTCAACTTTTTTCCTTAATGACCACTGTGATGAACATTCTTAATTATTTTATCAGGTTTTCTATACCTCTATAATTATTTCCTTGAATGATTTTAAGCATTTGTACTTACCACGTAGTGAATGTCTGTAGTGTTTAAGGCTGTAGACTATGAGCCAGGGGGAAATCTAAGATGAGTAAGACAGCAGGCCCGTCTTTTAGATTATAGTCTAGGGATGATAAGGCATACTCATAAATAATGACAATTATGTGCAGAAATGAAAGGGAGTTTAGTAAGTGGTTAAAATCATGAACTGTGGATCGGAGTGCCTGAGTTTGAAATACTGGCCTCTCTACTTGCTGACTATTTGACTCTGGACTTCTCCTTTTTGTGTCTCCTTTTTGTGTCCTTATCTGTAAAAAAGAAAAAGTGAATAATAGTAACCCTCATAAGGGGTTGGGAGGTTTAGATACTGTACTTAGCACTTAGACTAGTGACTGACACAGTGAGCTCAGTTAAGTGTTTTCTATTATCACATAAATAATTATTTCTAAGAAGATCAAAATGGGTCCTGGGAATGAATAAATGTTGTACAGATGGACACATTTTTTTTTAATCGATGATTTCTATTATTGCTTATCCTTCTAGAAACTGTAGTCTGTCTTAACATAGTGTTTCTCTCAGAGAAGGCACATAGGTATATTGAATAAGTGGATAAATGAGTGCAAATGTGTTGTAGAGGGACTGGTTTGTGCACTGAAAGGAATATGCTTATCTCCTTAATTTTCTGATTTCAGATTTGAACGCTTAGAAGTCCTGGCTGTATTTGCCTCCACAGTCTTGGCACAGCTGGGAGCTCTCTTTATATTAAAAGAAAGGTATTTTTGTATATGATGTTACTGTCATTCTAAATTTTACCTGTGAGATCTTTGGAAACATGAAAGAATCCAGTGACACAAATGCCTGGTTTGATTGAGTCTGCAAATTAAGATGAGCAGTGCTGGAGCTTTGATAGTAGTTTCTTCATGTTTCAGATTCTTCTCCTTATCTTTCACCCTTTTATTACCTTCTTTGATGCTGCTAAATCCATCATTGTTGGGTGTGAAATGAAAGAAAGAAATTCACAGACATGTTTTTGTTTTTTACAAATCCACTTAAAACTGGTTCAGTAGTGAAAGATTGACATTACATATTGAAGATAACTTGTGAGTCTCCCTGCCTTGTTACTGCTAATAACCAGTGGTTGACTATCACATTAAGATATTTTGTAAGCTTTATTTGTTGTATTGTTGATATATTTCATAAGGCTTTCTAAATTAATAATTCATAGGGCTTACTTAATAGAACATACATTATTTCTTTCTTTTAGTGCAGAACGCTTTTTGGAACAGCCTGAGATACACACGTAAGAATTTTTTGTTTTGCGTAATAGAATTTGCTAATCAATTTAGTTCCCAATTATTAATTGATGCCTTAATAGATAACAGTTGAGTTGACCAATATCAGAGTTCAGAGTGTGGCAGTATGTATTTTCATTGATATTTCATAAAAACAAAATTCTTAGTGACTCCTTCTCACCCTTAAATATTCCCAAGCCTTAAATGTTGTGTTTCTGTACAGGAAGGACTTTGTACTTTGGTTTCAGGTCTCATTATTTCCAAACCCATGTTGATACAACCATCTCCTCTGGTCTACTATGATTTAAAATTTTATACTCAAAATCTTTAGTAGCACCTGTAGAAAAGATAGAATTGTTGTTATCTACAAACTAGTTTCCAATTATATGGATCTCACCAGTTATATTCAGTTTAATCCAGAAGTCTGACCACTCCCATGCATCCTAAACCAAGCATTATTAGCATTTATACAAATTCATCACAGATATTACCTGTAAGAAGATATTGTTAATGCTAAGAGTGCTTTTTTTCCTATGTAAAATGGAAAAAATGGTTATAGGGCTGGGGACTAAGTTCATATTCTGGCTCTGCAAATACCAAACCACTGAAGCAGACCATTCCACCTTCCCACTCTTAATATCACTTACGTAAAGCATGAGAAATTACCTATTGGTGTTGCCAAAAAAAAAATAAAGGTGAATGTTGTTGTTGTTGTTCCTTTCAGGGGAAGATTATTAGTTGGTACTTTTGTGGCTCTTTCTTTCAACCTGTTTACGATGCTTACTATCCGGAATAAACCTTTTGCTTATGTCTCTGAAGGTATGTTTATTTACATTTAATAAAAATCCAAGTAGTATTTTGTAAAAACAAATGTTTGGTTCTTTTCATTGACTCTTTTTTTTGTTTGTTTTACATGGGCAGGCACCGGGAATCGAACCCGGGTCCTCAGGCATGGCAGGCAAGCACTCTTACCTGCTGAGCCACTGTGGCCACCTTTCTTATTGACTCTTAAAAAGCAATAGCAAAGTATATTCTGAAGAGAAGAGAGAACTACCCCCAAAAAGTCTCAAATCTTCTCCAAGAGAAAATTATAAAACAAATTTTTAAGCTTGAATTAAGCTTTAAAATAAGAAAACACATAACTTAAACACAGACAGGGCTGATCTATAAATCAAATTGTTTAAACTGAAAATTCCATTTACCAAATAATGTAAGATTTTAAATATTTACTCTCTGTAAGAAAAGCTGATTGCAAACATTTTAGAAGCATCAGTATATTTATAAACGTTAATGTGTTAATTAAAAGTAATTGCATTCTATTAATTAAATGAATTCCTAGGAACTTCTTTTGGACAATAATGAGCATATATTTGAAAGTAACAAAACTTTATTCCTTTTGGAATTTTTATTCTCAAGCTTTACAAATTCAGACTAAGTTTTTCCTTCAGTGATCTAAATTATTGGCACTTTTCAATAATGTCAGTGTTTTGGAATCCCACTAACCCACAAAGGGTTTACCACTAATTGATGAAGAAGTGGGACATGTGCACAGCCCACACTTTGAGGCACAGAGAAGCACAGATAGGTGAGAGTCTTTTCTAGGTCTCATTGACTTGAGCACTAGGATAGTCAAGAGAAGAAAACTTTCTGAAATGCCTGTTCATACTTAAGCAACTTCATGAATGTTATGAAGGGTCAGTAGTATTTGTGTAAGAATTGCTAGATGAGCTAGAACATTAAATAGTATATTTGTCATGACCAGAATTTTTTATATTTTTGTTTTTTATTTTTCTTTTATCATTTATTATTTTTTTCTTTATATTTTTTGTTGTATTTTTGGGGGGGTTCTTTAAGGCACAAAGATTTAGAAACAATCTCTGTAAAGATCAGAAAAATACAAGAATGAAGAATGAACTCATTACACAGAGATAACATTGGTTAACATTTCTATTTTATTCCTTCCACTTTTTTCTCTATATGCATAAATATATCTTTTTTTTTTTTTTTTTAAGGAAAGACAGAGAGAAGGAAGGAAGGATAGAAGGAAGGAAGGAAGGAAGAAAGGGAAACATCTTTAAACATTTTCTTGTTTTATTGTATTCTGTTTCTCCGTTTTTGTTACATGGGCTGGGGCCGGGAATCGAACCGAGGTCCTCCGGCATAGCAGGCAAGCACTTTGCCCGCTGAGCCACCGCGGCCCGCCAATATATCTTTTTATTTACTTAGAATTGTATATATTTAGAATTTCATGTCTGGCTTTTGTCAGTTAACATGTCTTTGAGTAGTGCCTCTCATTTAATACTCTGAACAAATGAGTTTTGGATGCTTGCATAATATTCTGTCAGATGAATACATTTAAACATCAGTCTATTACATGTTTCCAGCTTTTCATTTTATAAATAATGTTGCAATCACATTTCTTGTCTGCATTTCTGATTATTTCATTCTTGCCCATGATCTCAAATGACCAATTCCTGCAACACTGGGGCTTCAGAGAGAGAAAAAGATTATTACCATGCATGTAACAGGAGATCACATGGCCTATTGGCCCCCAAAATTTGTCTTCCTGAACTGCAGTAATTCTGACAGTTATAATTAGATGATGTAATTAGAGGTGATTTAGTTATTGAATATATGCAGATTGATTACATACTTAGTCATAGAAGGTATGTAAGAAAATGGCGACCGTAAATCTAAGCTACTACATGTGTCAGGTGGGCCCATTTTGGTTAGGTCCTGTCTGAGTTATCCAGGTAGCTTTGGATTTGGGGTGGGTTAGTTCTGAGTGATCCAGGATCCTTCTTTAGTAAACATTAGGGGCTGTCGTTAGTGATCACAAACTCTTAAAGTAAAAAAACTAGATAAAATGGATATGTGAGGGTCATTCACAAGGTTTTTACAGTCACAAAGGCACAAGATAAAGGCTATTCAATCATTATCAGAGATCAAGGCAGCTGGATTACAATTCAGAGATTTCAGATATTTCCCTCTGTCTACTTTAATATACCAGAAGGTAAAAAGGAATATCTACACAATAATTCAGTATTCAGAATTATCCCTTAAATCCCAATTTCTTGGTTGTAGAATTATAAACTGAATCAAAGATACAACATTTTTTAAAGGCTCAGATACACATTTCCAAATTTATTTCCAGAAAGCTTATCTAGTTGTATATTCATTATCTTGAAATGAAGTTTCCTAGAAACATCAAGATTTATGACACTAGTTGAAATTGAGTGAGAAATAATAAAGCTAACCTTTATTAAGCACTTTTTAGATGTGCCAAATATTATTCCCCCAACCATATGAAATAATCACATTATTCCCATTTTATCCTGAGGCACTAAGAGCTTAAATCAGTTGCCCAAGGCCACACATCTTAAAGACAAAGCTAAGATTTGAGGCTTCCTGCATCAGAGTATGCTCTTACCTGCCTTTGTGGAGCTTGCCAGTCTTTTTCACATCATGGCATATGTTAAAGCATGAGTATTTCCTTAGCACTGTGGCATAAATGGAAGAGGATGCTTCATCCTGGAGGCTACTTTATCAGGACTATAGCGTAGACATACTCAGGTCCCCTTCTGGCCTTTCTGAGAGCCAAGGGGGTCAACTGGTAGGTATTCCTGTGACTCATTCTCCCACAAGGGTTAGGAACTCTGCTTTAAAACTTCAAGTTCATAGTAACGATGATGTAAGTTCATTAATTCCTTCAAGTCATCTGTATTTTGCAGTTGAAACTGTTTTCTCCTTAATATCTTAAGGGCATAAAAAAGGAAAAATTCTAGATTTGAGGAGTAGCATGTTCTTTTATATTTATATCACAGCTAAACTTATTTTTAAATTTAAAGAAATGAAATATTTCTGGTGGTTTTTTACTCTTCTTGATAAATTACTTAATTTAAGTATTTTCTTTTTAAAGCTGCCAGTACAAGTTGGCTTCAGGAACACGTTGCAGATCTTAGTCGAAGGTAAGGTATTATGGCATTTCGTGATATGCCTAATTTACAAAGAATGCACAAAAAATGTATCTATCATGGGGACTTACATTATGCATTGCTGAGGTTACTACATAAATTGCACATATCAGGTTCTTATCCTCATTTTACTTTTTTCTTATTCTTAAAGTGATGATACAAAAGAGTTCTTTTTTAGTGAGAGAGCTTTTCTTCAAACTCCTCTTGGCTTTCTTTAAAAGATATATATATTTTTAAAAGGTATATTATATGATAGTTAAATACAAGTTATCTTTTACAAGGCTTTCAGTGGTATTACATGATTTCTGTTAATGAATTTTTTTTTTGTATTTTGTTTGCTTGTTTGTGTTTTTCATAGCTTGTGCGGGATTATTCCAGGACTTAGCAGTATCTTCCTTCCCCGTATGAATCCATTTGTCCTTATTGACCTTGCTGGAGCCTTTGCTCTTTGTATTACATACATGCTAATTGAAATCAAGTAAGTATCATCATTTGCTGTTAAATGTGTTATTAGTTCCTGGGGCCTGACTTTTAAGGGCATTGGTGGGATGGGTGGGGGTCAAACTATTCTAGTGTTTTTTTTGCTGATGACCTGTGTCACCTTGGTGAAATCTTGTCCTTCAAGTGTCTCCATCTGAAAAATTAAGAGGGTTGAATTCAATAAGTATTTCTCACCACAATCAGTAATGCAAACCAGAAAACTGTCTAAATTTTCAACTGTTAACCTCCCTGATGAATAAAATAGAGATGAGAACCGTGAGAGAGAGATCTAAGTCATAGATGTATAGCTGAGAAAGATGGAAAAATGAAAGTAGGTGTAAAGCAATTAAAACAAAAAACCTTTTAAGAAATAGACCTTACCATTGTCTTAAACTTAACAATTTGTGACATTTGATTCTTTAGCTGCTCACCTTTTAAATTTTAATGTTTTACTAGAGTCAGTCCTTAATTATTTTTCCTAGTTTATATTGTCTCTTGGGAGATCACATACAATTATTTATTTTTATTTGCTACCTCTGTGATTCCCAATCTCTATTTCCTGTCTAGATTGCTATTGAGTTCCAAAAAGGATATTTTAATGCCTTTTTTTTTTCATGGCTACCTCAGCCGAACCTATTTTCCGTGTCCTCAAAACTGTTTTTCTTATATTCCCCAGTGATTAATATTGCCATCTATTCCAATGCACTCTTAAATTCTTACTTCTCCTCCCTCCTCCCTTCTGACCCCTCCCAGAACTAATTCTAATTGGTCACCAGGTCGTGTTTAATCTTTCTTTAATATGTATTTGTTCCCTCTTTCCCATTCTCATTGCTCCTGCCCTAATGAGATGTTATCTTCATTTCCTTGGCCTATTAGAATAGTCTTCTGGTCTTCTAATTCTCGCTTGTACTCATCTCTGGTTATTTCATTTGTTGCTACTAATGTGATCATTAGCATTGTAAGTCTGGACATAATATTTTCCTGTTTCACAGTTATCCCCATTAGGTAATTTAAAAAGACTAAAAGTTGTAAACACAGAGTCAGTCCTGTGCGATCAAGTCTCTACCAACCTCTTGTCAGTGTAGCCTCCATTTCATCTTTGTCTGTTTCTGTTTTCCTTGTTGCATCAGGTTGGGTTTTGTCTTGTTGGGTTTTGTTTTGTTTTGATTCTTTTTCTTTGCATCAGGTTTTTCATGCCGGTGCGCCTTTCACTACATGGAATATCTTCTACCCATTATCTCATTCATCTTTGAAGGCAGAGCTCAAATATCATGTCTCCTTTTCATGGTTAGCCTTTCCAGATTATCCCAGTAGGTTTGTCACTCACTCCTTAGTGCATCTGTGATACCATGTAGAGATAGCTCCTTAAGTATCCAGAGTACCTCATTATGTTTTTACGTGCATATCTCCTGTTACACAGGACCAGAGACTGTTTTACTCATGTTTCTGTTTCTAGCATCTGGAAGAAAAGTTAAAAAAAAAAAAAAAAAAAGTGCATGATCAGATTGTACCATTGGCATTTTTTTCTGTCTTATTACTAGAACTTCAACATTGTCTGAACTGCTGATAAGATGTTGCACTTTAATCACAATATTGCTATAGCACATCCCTGGGGACTCTTACCTTGTGACATTCCTGGGGAATTTTGAAAAATTTTTGTGGTGATTATTGGAAAGTTACTGATTACAGGAAAATTGATAGAATCATTGATGAAGTCCATAGTGTCTCTGGATCAGAAGTGAACAGTTTTTGTCTGTCTCAATGAAGCAAATGAATATATTTTAAATCTTAAATTGTCAAGGAGGTTGACCAAAAACTAGTAGGGAAATGCTAACAGTATTATTTTCTTCATCATTTCTCTTCACACTAATTAACATAATTATTAGTTATTTTTTTTTACTAAGCTTTGGCAGGAAAAGATTCTAAAACCTATATTTTGTTTGTTTTTACTTTGAGATGCTCCTCTTGCCAGTAGTAGCCAGTTATGATAAAAGTTCTTTTGCTTTAGATAATAAGTGTTCAGTAGATTGAATTGTAAGATGCCCAGTAAGTCATGCATTTAAGATTTAGAATTGTTTTTTCCTTTTAGTAATTATTTTGCTGTAGACACTGCATCTGCCATAGCCATTGCTCTGATGACATTTGGCACCATGTATCCCATGAGTGTGTATAGTGGGAAGGTATTACTCCAGGTAAGAGTCTTCTTTCAGCACATGTGCTTAATATTAGTCATGTTCTTCTACCAGATTGTGAAATATTTAGCTACTGGAAAGGTCCTTTTAGAAATTAAGTCAAGCAGTAAGCACTGAAATTTATATTGTAAGAACCAGATGAAATCCAGTTGGCCTATAAAGTAGGCACAAATTCTGTATTTTTAATATAAGAAAAAAACGTATATTTAAAACTCTTTGCCTATAATAATGTTTCAAGTGAAAACAGTGCTACTTTTAAAAAATTTAGATATTTACTTTTTTCCCCAATAAATGTGCTTTGGTTATTATATAATTTGGGTTATGGGTTACTTTCTCATTCCTATCATCAAACAAGTGAGTCTTTTAAATTTCAAACTTAAAAGTGGCAAATTATTACTCACGGAAACATTAGGAGCACTTACAACACCAACCCTAGATAGTAGATGTAGTTGCCTCAGGGCTGAATGTGTATATAAGCGCTGTTTTTCTTTCTTTCTTACCCTCACACCTTTCCTAAAACTTAAGGGCTGTAGAATTCTCCAGAAGCAGTAATAACAATAAGATAATAATTGCATCGTGCTAGCCTTATATAAAATGTTACTTTTCTAAACATTTCTTCAAGATTTTTTGTTGGTTGGTTGGTTCCTTAAACTTTATTGGGTTCTGGAGATAGTTTATTTGTAAGATAAAAAATAAGCATGATGCCTGTCCCACTTGTAGGGCCAGTTGAAATCTTTCATCCCAAATCATGATAGGGTACATGTCGAAGGGAAGACTGGCATAAAACCCACTTGTTTTGGTTTTAGGATCACTGTTGGAAAAAGGTTTTCTTTGCAGGTTATTCATATTTTATTTTATTTTATTTTTCCCTCAGACAACACCACCTCATGTTATTGGTCAATTGGATAAACTTATCAGAGAGGTAAGATGGAATGGCAAATAAATCACTTTTACTAATTTATGCTTAGGGAATTAAAAGAGTAGGTGTAATAGTGCTTTATTCATCCCTTCCCAGAGTTTTATTCTAGTGAGTTAATGTTTCTTATAAATAAAATGGTAAAATAAAATTTGCAGAATTGCTAAATTTGGAAGCAAAAATTGCTTGAAATAAATATGGAAGATAATTGTCTAAAGACTATCCAATCAGCTATATAAGCACTGTGAATTTTATGACTGTATATTCAAACCTAAGATTTTGATTAAGTCAGAAGCCACTTTTATGTGTTGGTTGCTTCACTACCTAACATCTTGATCCATAGGTTTTCGTTCTGTTATTGTTATTATAAGTTTCTACCTGCTGACTAATGAAGGAATAAGATAGTTGAATTTAATTTGGGTGTTGAGAATATATTAAACTATTGGTTATTGATTTAACAAAGCCCCCCCCTTTTTTTAGGTTGTCTTTTTTATGTTTTTTGTTGGTGAGAGAAGTTATAGGTTTACAGAAATATCACGCATAAGTTATATAAAATATAGAGTTTCCATATGCCACCCTACTATTAACACCCTGCAGTAGTGTGGTACAATTGTTATAATTCATGAAATGACATTTTAATAATTGTATTATTAACCTGTAGTCCATTCATTTACCCTAGGGTTCACTGTGTGTATAGTCCTATGTTTTTCCTTTTAATTTTTATTCTAGTAACATTAGTGTAACCTAAAACTTCCCCTTTTAACTATATTCACATATATAATTCAGTGCTGTTAATTATATTCACATATTGTGCTATCATCACCATCATCCATTACCAAAGCTTTACAGTCAACCTAAATAGAAATTTTGTACAATTTAAGCATTAATTCCCCATTCCGTACTCCTAACCCAGCCCCTGGTAACCTC
Source organism: Tamandua tetradactyla (assembly GCF_023851605.1). Classification (NCBI taxonomy): domain Eukaryota; kingdom Metazoa; phylum Chordata; class Mammalia; order Pilosa; family Myrmecophagidae; genus Tamandua; species Tamandua tetradactyla. The sequence goes on from NC_135343.1 coordinate 77,541,341, forward strand.
TATTCTAAATTCTGACTTTATGAGTTTGCTATTTCTGATTATTTCATATCAATGAGACCATACAATATTTGTCCTTTTGTGTTTGGTTTATTTCTTTTGTCTTCATGGTTCATACATATTGTTGCATGAATCAGAACCTCATTATTTTTTAATGCTGAATGATATCCCATATATCACATTTTGTGGAATGATTATCAGTTGATGAGCATTTGGGTTGCTTCCATCTTTGGGCAATTGTGAATAATGCTGCTGTGAATGGTAGTGTGCAAATATTTGTTGAAGTCCCTGCTTTCAATTATTTTGGGTATTAAGAGGAATAGAGTGAAGAGTGAGTAGTCAGCACCCGTCTGATTCTAGAAGGACTGAGGCAAACAACCTGGAAAAGCAAGGCTTCGGGTCAGTACTGAACCAGCGGGAATGGTAGATTTTGTTGTCTGGGACTTCCTTTGGATAATGAGTATACTCAAGCAGGGTTTGGCCTTGGCATTGCCAGACTTAGAATAAGTCTATAATGTGATTGAGCTGTGTTGAAAATGTCATATACATACAATTCTGATAATCTGTTTCTGTGTTTTTGATTAGGTATCTACCTTGGATGGAGTTTTAGAAGTGCGAAATGAGCATTTTTGGACCCTAGGTTTTGGTTCATTGGTATGTTTCCACATATTACTTTAGTTATAACTTAAAACAGAATTTCAGTTTTTAAGCACCCATCTGCGCTACCATACATTTTCCAGGATAAATGCAACAAATGCAAATGTGGAAGCATCTCTGCTATGTCTCTTTAGAGGTTGGACTCTCCCTGTGTTGAGAGAGAGCAGGATGCATTTGACGGGAAAGAAAGAGGCAGTGAAGCTGTCATCTATGGAGGGTAGCAGGATCTGAGATGAGACTGGGCAGGTGGGCAGGGCCTTTGGGGGGGAAAACCCTCATAAAATAAAAGGGAGTTTTTCAGACCCGGGGGGAGTGGGAGACACCTTAACCAAAGAAGTATTTTTCTGTAATTTTCGAACCTCGGATTCCCATTTCTGTTCATAGTCACAATGCAGATGGATTCAGTGGCGTAGCTGAAATTGAGGGGTTTTCTTTCTTTCTTTTTTCTTCCCCTCAAATTATAGTTGTTTATCTTATTACTGGACTATCCTGATAAGACAAACCCATAGTTAGTATAATTCTTAAATGTGAAATTGTGGCAAAATAAAAGATGCTATTATTTTCATTTTAATTGTAGTTTTAATTTTGGAAATTCTACTAAATTTATTAAAGGGTTTTAATAATACAACTTGCTTCAAAGTAAAATTCAGTGTGCTCTAATCCACTTTGGACGTTATTACCAAAGGGACATTATTATTGCTTGGTTTTGTTCTTATGTGAAGAATGCTGAGGAAAATACAGAGAAGCAATCAGAAAAGAAAAATTGTCACCATAATCTTACCATCTAGAGAAAACTGCTGTTGATATTATGATATATTTTTGTTTTTTATACATATATTCTCCTTAGAAAATGAGATCATGTTGTTTCATAATTAACTTTTTTCATTTAATAATATATCATGAAGTTTTCCATATAATCATATATTCTTCAGCTGTGTTTTTTAAAAAACCAAATAGGGGTTTATTTTCCTAACATAACACAAATTTCAGAGGTAGACAGTCCAGGGCTGATGCAGCTCAGCGATGTCATCCACTGGAGGCTCTAGCTTCAGGCTCGTGCTCTCTTAGTGGAAAGGTGACTGCCTGACCTCCTCCTTCCTCCACTCTTTACGTGAATGACACTGTGCACATTCTCCACTAAATTCATCAAGGGGGGCCCTCGGGAACAATATGCTCTAAATTATTGAATGTTGAAAGCAGTTGTGGGCTTTATGTTTGAATATCAGTTTGGCTAGATATAAAATCCTTAACACCCATTTTGTTCCCTTGAGTTTCTTTGATATATTAATCCATTTACCTCTAGCATAAAACATTGCTGTGATAAAGTCTGATAATCTGATTTTTAATTTTTTTCTCAACTCCTTATTATCACTTCACATCTTTTTTATTTTTTTAAATTTCTTTGTTTTTACTCATTGAAATGTGCTTTGGAAAGCATTGCTTCTTTCTTTTCTTTGTATGTATGTTATAATTAACCATAAAAAACATTTAAAATTTTTTCTTTGTTTTTATATTTTATTTCTGTTAAGGCATATCTGTTTTGCTTATTTGTAATTTCTTCTAGCTTAGTCTTCATTTCTGAAGTGATTTTTTTTTAATTTCTAGTTTGTTTTTACTGTCATCTTATGTTTGTGTCTTTTATTTCATGTCTTTTAGTTTATCTTGTTTTGAAAAAGTAGGTTATAGTTTTCATATGTTTTATAAGAATTTTTGTTCCATATTCTCTTCTTTTCCATCTAACAACTTTGTGTGGGATTTGGCCTCAGTCCTTTTCTATTGTTCATTTTTATGTGAAATTAGTTTTCCTGAACTTTAAAAATAAGCTGTGGTTTAGGGGTGTGTCTAAATTCATGATTCTAGCGCTCCCCTCTTCAGATGATTTTGTGAAGTTAAAGATTTTTCTTTCTCCTGGCTCTTGTTCCTCTCCCCCATTTTTTTATCTGAACCTTCCCTATCTTTAGTATCTACTGTGCTGCTTAATTTGGATTCTTTTCCCAGTTGTTTCTTCTCAGTGTGGGGCTTTGTCCTGTAAGGGAGCTTTTCCTGGTTACTTTTGAGAGTTCATTGGATTCAGACTATTTCAGCCCTTCAAACTTTATTGCAGACCCAATATAATCACTGATTATTGAAATGTTCACAGCCCCTTCCAGTTTCAGCTGCTGTTCTCAGATTGGCTGTACTAGCGTCCCATTAAATACTTATTGGTTGCTTTGGGGTATTCAGGTCAATCACATGCCTTGTTCGCTTGTTTTTGCTTCCCCATGCACAGCTATCCAATGCCTTGCAGGTCTTATTGCTTATATTTGGTTGTTCTTGGGGGTATCATGTTGCCTAGTTGTTTATTGATGTTTCCCATAAGTTTTTTATTTTCCTGTCCTAATGCTTGGGGGGATGTTTGGATAATTCAAGAACTGCTAGTACAACTGCCATCTTCTAAGCATCCCATCATAATTTTTGATGACTACAAAGTTTTACATAATTTACTTAATCAGTTCTGTAGTGAAACTTTAGGTTGTTTTCCATTCTTTTTATATAATAAGGCCGGGCAGGTCATGGTGGCTCAATGGCAGAGTTCTCACCTGCAGTGCTGGAGACCCGGGTTCAATTCCTGGTGCCTGCCCATGCAAAAACAAAAAAAAGTACATTATATATAAATAGGGCTGAGGTGAATATTTTTTGTAATAATCTTTGCACATACCTGTGATTATTTCCTTCAGGTTAATTTTTAGAGGTTGTTTCTATGAGGCAAAGATAGTCTTTTTTTAAATTTTTTAATCCAAACTACCCAATTCTCCTACAGAATGATTATACCAATTTATATTTTCCTAGTAGTGAAGTCCATTTTAACCATTCTTTTAATTTTACTAATGATAATAATAATTAGTAGACAAGTGTTTATTAGGCTGGGTACCTCATAACCCAAAGAATGCAGTCATCTTAACTGTTCTGGCCTTGGCAATCTAGAAACTGACTTATTAGTACCTAGTAAGACCTGGGAAATTAATAAAACAAGATTTTAAATTGTATTTATTTATTTATTTTTATTTTTTTAAATTTTTTTATTAATTAAAAAAATTAACAAACATCACATTTAAATATCATTCCATTCTACATATACAATCAGTAATTCTTAATATCATCACATAGTTGCATATTCATCATTTCTTAGTACATTTGCATCAATTTAGAAAAAGAAATAAAAAGACAACAGAAAAAAAAATAAAAGGATAATAGAGAAAAAAAACCTATACGTACCATACCCCTTACCCCTCGTTTTCATTTACCACTTTTGCAAACTGAATTTATTTTAACATTTGTTCCCCCTATTATTTATTTTTATTCCATACGTTCTACTCTTCTGTTGATATAGTAGCTAAAAGGAGCATCGGACATAAGGTTTTCACATTCACAGAGTCTCATTGTGAAAGCTATATCACTGTTCAATCATCATCAAGAAACATGGCTACTGGAACACAGCACTACATTTTCAAGCAATTCCCTCCATCCTCTCCACTACATCTTGAACAACAAGGTGATATCTACTTAATGCATAAGAATAACCTCCAAGGTAACCTCTCAACTCTGTTTGGAATCTCTCAGCCATTGACACTTTGTCTCATTTTACTCTTCCCCCTTTTGGTCGAGAAGGTTCTCTCAATCCCTTGATGTTAATTCTCAGCTCATTCTAGGGTTTTTCTCAGTCCTTTGATGCTGAGTCTCAGCTTATTCCAGGATCTTTGTCCCATGTTGCTAGGAAGATCCACACCCCTGGGAGTCATGTCCCACGCAGAGAGGGGGAGGGTGGTGAGACTGCTCATCATATTGGCTGGAGAGAGAGATGACATCTGAGCAACAAAAGAGGCTCTCTTGGGGGTGACTCTTAGGCCTAAATTTTAAGTAGACTTGACCTATCCTTTGTGGGGTTAAGTTTCATATGAACAAACCCCAAGACTGGGGGCTCAGCCTATAGCTTTGGTTGTCCACACTGCTTGTGAGAATATCAAGAATTCAACTTGGTGAAGTTGAATTTCTCCCCACTCTCACCATTCCCTGAAGGGGACTTGCAAATACTTTTCCAGTCACTGATTAAATCATTCTGGGATTCATCGGGGAATCACTCTGGACAAACCAACAAAATCTCCTGTGCTACCTGAGATTCCAAGTACTTATGACATTCAATCAAACTATCTACATGAGTTATATTAGGAAATGCTCTAGTCAAAATCTAAATTTTGTAACAAATAAACACTTTTTGCTTTAGTCTCACACATAAGGTGACATTTTAAAGTATTATCATCTATTTTCATCACCCTGCAGTAATGACATTCCTTTGTTTTTCCTCATGCCAAAACATTTTTAAAATTTATACATTGTACATTTCACTATTATACACTCTAGACATTCCTAGATTATACCATCTCGATCTTTAACATCTATCTTTCTTTCTGATTTCATTTATGTCCCCATCCCTCCTCCCTCTATCATTCTCACATGCAGCTTCATTCAGTGTTTTAACATGATTACTTTACAATTAGGTATTATTGTGCTGTCCATTTTTGAGTTTTTGTATCTAGTCCTGTTGCACAGTCTGTATCCCTTCAGCTTCAATTACCCAATGTCTTACCCTGTTTCTAACTCCTGCTGAACTCTGTTACCAATGACATATTTCAAGTTTATTCTCGAATGTCCGTTCACATCAGTGGGACCATACAGTATTTGTCCTTTAGTTTTTGGCTGGATTCACTCAGCATAATATTCTCTAGGTCCATCCATGTTATTACATGGTTCATAAGTTTATCTTGTCTTAAAGCTGCATAATATTCCATCGTATATATATACCACAGTTTGTTTAGCCATTCTTCTGTTGATGGACATTTTGGCTGTTTCCATCTCTTTGCAATTGTAAATAACGCTGCTATAAACATTGGTGTGCAAATGTCCATTTGTGTCTTTGCCCTTAAGTCCTTTGAGTAGATACCCAGCAATGGTATTGCTGGGTCGTATGGCAATTCTATATTCAGCTTTTTGAGGAACCGCCAAACTGCCTTCCACAGTGGTTGCACCCTTTGACATTCCCACCAACAGTGGATAAGTGTGCCTCTTTCTCCGCATCCTCTCCAGCACTTGTCATTTTCTGTTTTGTTGATAATGGCCATTCTGGTGGGTGTGAGATGATATCTCATTGTGGTTTTGATTTGCATTTCTCTAATGGCCAGGGACATTGAGCATCTCTTCATGTGCCTCTTGGCCATCCGTATTTCTTCTTCTGGTAGGTGTCTGTTCAAGTCTTTTTCCCATTTTGTAATTGGGTTGGCTGTCTTTGCTCTAGTAGTTTTGCTGTGGATTTTTCAGGGTTTTCGATATATAGTATCATATCATCTGCAAACAGTGATAGTACTTCTTCCTTTCCAATTTTGATGCCTTGTATTTCTTTTTCTTGCCTAATTGCTCTGGCTAGAACTTCCAAGATGATGTTGAATAACAGTGGTGATACTGGACATCCTTGTCTTTTATTCCTGATCTTAGGGGGAAAGTTTTCAATTTTTCCCTATTGAGGATGATATTAGCTGTGGGTTTTTCATATATTCCCTCTATCATTTTAAGGAAGTTCCCTTGTATTCCTATCCTTTGAAGTGTTTTCAACAGGAAAGGATGTTGAATCTTGTCAAATGCCTTCTCTGCATCAATTGAGATGATCATGTGATTTTTCTGCTTTGATTTGTTGATATGGTGTATTACATTAATTGATTTTCTTATGTTGAACCATCCTTGCATACCTGGGATTAATCCTACTTGGTCATGATGTATAATTCTTTTAATGTGTAGCTGGATTCGATTTGATAGAATTTTGTTGAGGATTTTTGCATCTATATTCATTAGAGAGATTGGTCTGTAGTTTTCTTTTTTTGTAATATCTTTGCCTGGTTTTGGTATGAGGGTGATGTTGGCTTCATAGAACGAATTAGGTAGCTTTCCCTCCACTTCAGTTTTTTTGAAGAGTTTGAGCAGGGTTGGTACTAATTCTTTCTGGAATGTTTGGTAGAATTCACATGTGAAGCCGTCTGGTCCTGGACTTTTCTTTTTGGGAAGCTTTTTAATGACTGATTCAATTTCTTTACTTGTGATTGGTTTGTTGAGGTCATCTATCTCTTCTTGAGTCAAAGTTGGTTATTCATGCCTTTCTAGGAACTTGTCCATTTCATCTACATTGTTGTATTTATTAGCATAAAGTTGTTCATAGTATCCTGTTATTACCTCCTTTGTTTCTGTGAGGTCAGTGGTTATGTCTCCTCTTCCATTTCTGATCTTATTTATTTGCGTCCTCTCTCTTCTTCTTTTTGTCACTCTTGCTAAGGGCCCATCAATCTTATTGATTTTCTCATAGAACCAACTTCTGGTCTTATTGATTTTCTCTATTGTTTTCATGTTCTCAATTTCATTTATTTCTGCTCTAATCTTTGTTATTTCTTTCCTTTTGCTTGCTTTGGGGTCAGTTTGCTGTTCTTTCTCCAGTTCTTCCAAGTGGACAGTTAATTCCTGAATTTTTGCCTTTTCTTCTTTTCTGATATAGGCATTTAGGGCAATAAATTTCCCTCTTAACACTGCTTTTGCTGCGTCCCATAGGTTTTGATATGTTGTGTTTTCATTTTCATTCACCTCGAGATATTTACTAATTTCTCTTGTAATTTCTTCCTTGACCCACTGGTTGTTTAACAGTGTGTTGTTGAGCCTCCACGTATTTGTGAATTGATTTCCAACTTCATTCCTTTATGATCTAAGAAAGTGTTGTGTATGATTTCAATCTTTTTAAAATTTGTTGAGACTTGCTTTGTGACCCAGCATATGGGTCATATGAGAATGATCCATGAGCACTTGAGAAAAAGGTGTATCCTGCTGTTGTTGGGTGTAATGTCCTATAAATGTCTGTTAAGTCTAGCTCATTTATTGTAATATTGTAATATTCAAATTCTCTGTTTCTTTAGTGATCCTCTGTCTAGATGTTCTGTCCATTGATGAGAGTGGGGAATTGAAGTCTCCAACTATTATGATAGGTGTGTCTATTTCCCTTTTCAGTATTTGCAGTGTATGCCTCACGTATTTTGGGGCATTCTGGTTCAGTGCATAAATATTTATGATTGTTATGTCTTCTTGTTGAATTGTTCCTTTTATTAGTAGATAGTATCCTTCTTTGTCTCTTTTAACTGTTTTACATTTGAAGTCTAATTTGTTGGATATTAGTATAGCTACTCCTGCTCTTTTCTGGTTGTTATTTGCAAGAAATATCTTTTCCCAACCTTTCACTTTCAACCTATGTTTATCTTTGGGTCTAAGATGTGTTTCCTGTAGATAGCATATAGAAGGATCCTGTTTTGTAATCCATTCTGCCAGTCTATGTCTTTTGATTGGGGAGTTCAGTCCATTAACATTTAGTGTTATTACTGTTTGGGTAGTACTTTCCTCTACCATTTTGCCTTTTGTATTTTATATATCATATCTAATTTTCCTTCTTTCTACACTCTTCTCCACACCTCTCTGTTCTGTCTTTTCGTGTCTGTCTCTAGTGCTCCCTTTAGTATTTCTTGCAGAGCTGGTCTCTTGGTCACAAATTCTCTCAGTTACTCTTTGTCTGAAAATGTTTTAATTTCTCCCTCAATTTTGAAGGACAATTTTGCTGGGTATAGAATTCTTGGATGGCAGTTTTTCTCTTTTAGTACTTTAAATGTATCATCCCACTCTCTTCTCGCCTCCATGGTTTCTGCTGAGAAATCTACACATAGTCTTATTGGGTTTCCCTTGTATGTGATGGATTGCTTTTCCCTTGTTGCTTTCAAGATCCTCTCTTTCTCTTTGACCTCTGACATTCTGACTAGTAAGCGTCTTGGAGAACGTCTATTTGGATCTATTCTCTTTGGAGGGCGTTGCACTTCTTGGATCTGTAATTTTAGGTCTTTCATAAGAGTTGGGAAATTATCAGTGATAATTTCTTTCATTGGTTTTTCTCCTCCTTTTCCCTTCTCTTCTCCTTCCGGAACACCCACAACATGTATGTTTGTGTGCTTCATATTATCATTCAATTCCCTGAGCCCCTGCTCATATTTTTCCATTCTTTTCCCTATAGTTTCTTTTTCTTTTTGGATTTCAGATGTTCCATCCTCCAGTTCACTGATTCTAACCTCTGTCTATTGAAATCTACCATTGTAGGTTTCCATTGTTTTTTTTTTCATCTCTTCTGCTGTATCTTTCATTCCCATAAGTTCTGTGATTTGTTTTTTCAGACTTTCAGTTTCTTCTTTTTGTTCATTCCTTGCCTTCTTCATGTCCTCCTCAATTCATTGATTTGGTTTTTGAAGAGGTTTTCCATTTCTGTTCGTATATTCAGAATTAGTTGTCTCAGATCCTGTATCTCATTTGAACTATTGGTTTGTTCCTTTGACTGGGCCATAGCTTCAATTTTCCTGGTGTAATTTGTTATTTTTTGCTGGCGTCTGGACATTTAATTACCTTAATTAGTTTATTCTGGAGATTGCTTTTACTTATCTTACCTAGGGTTTTCTTGCTAGATGAGTTTGTTGTCTATCTGTTCTTTGACCTTCAGTTCAGCTTTTTCTGGGCCTCTAGCTTAAGTTTTGTTTAACAGAGGGTAATTTTTCAGTTCTTGTTTTCTTGTTTCTTGTCCTGCTTGTAAGGTGCCTTTTCCCTCCCCACCTTTAGGAGGGTCTACATAGGTATTACAGACTCCAGTCGTGTTTTCCTGGACATAGCTGGCCTCCTTTTGGGGGGAAGGAGTCACCTGTGTCAGTTTTTCCTGAGGGTGAGACCCAGCAGGTTGGAAGACTTTCCTGTGAAGTCTCTGGACTCTGTTTTTCCTATCCTGCCCAGTATGTGGTGCTTGTCTTTCTGCGGGTCCCACCAGCAAAAGATGTTGTGGCTTCTTTAACTTTGGAAGGCTCTCCCTGCTGGGGGCGTGGTGGAGACAGAGGAGAGGTTGTAGGCTGGCTTTAATGGCTTCAAATTGCCAAGCCCTGGGGTCTGAATTCCTTGAGAGAAGGATTCCACCTGAGTTGCGTTTCACCCCTACCCTGGGGAAGGCACACGTGGGAGACAGCCCTGAAAGCAGTCTGTTTCTGCCTATGCCTGGGACAGTTGCAGCCCGAGAAGTCCCACCGCTGAATCCAGAGGCAACCAAGCCTCCGTAGAGACAGCCCCCAAAGCCTCTGCTTCATCCCCTTTCCTCTTTTTTGGTTAGCCCAATAGGCAACCTCCGCCTTGACCAGTTTCGCATGAGCTGGGGGCCTATTTTTAGTAGTCAGAATTTGTTTATTAATGCCACAATTGGTGTTTGGTTGAACTCAGTCCCTGCTACTTTTAGAGTCTCTTTCCTCTCCCTCTGGGAAGCTGCCTGTGGGGGAGGGGCGCCGGGCGCCGCGGCTTGGGGAACTGTGCACGGCTTGGGGAACTCACTGTTCCGGAGACTCGCAGCCGGTCCAGCTGGTCCAGACTGGGGTATGCTGTGTGTCCAGTCACTCTCGTGGCTCCGGGAGCTGTTCTGTACTGTTTCTGGTTATTTAGTAGTTGTTCTGGAGGACGAACTAAAACACGCACATTACCTAGCCGCCATCTTGGCCCCTCCCAATCAGGACAAAACAAGATTTTGAACTATCAAAAATAGATGTCACACAATGCCTCCCTGACCAAAAGGAGGAAAAGAAATTTAACAAAATAATAACATTGATAAATGTCTAAAATATTTCAAAGTCGAGAGGCTATTCTGAAAGTTACTCTATGCAAACTCCAGCTAGATATTGCTAATTGCCGTGGTATGCCAAGCCCCAATCAACAGTATTCCTGTAAACCCTAAAGAAAATCCAAGCCTTTATCTGAGACTTTGTAAAGGTTTCACTCACTAAGTTTATTTTTCAGAAACCTAAAACCTCCAGATTGTTCATAGGCCAGATAAGCTCTGAAATCCAGAGGTACTGGTCTCCAAGAACATCAGCCAGTTTGGTCATCCCCTACCCCATAATATCAACATCCCTTTTCAACATGAAGAAGTTAGAATGGTCATTGCCCAAATATCCCTAAAGATTGGGAGAAGGATCAAAGGAGAAAAAGGAGTTATAACAGAGAAGATAGGGTTTAACAAATGAGTATGACTACTGAATCATTTAATACTTCTTTTTAGTCTCTAGTGTCTTAGAACAGCTAGAAGGAAATAACCTGAAATTGTGGAACGGTAAACCATATATTTTGAAATTTATTCTATAACTACTTGTTAAAATGTACTTTGAAATATATCACTTTTTTGTATGTATGTTATCTTTCACAATAAAAAATATTTTAAAAAAATAGATGGCACAAAATCCATAGATTGGCACATACACCACAATTATAGGGAACTCTGTTCAAACTCATACTTGGAAACAGTTTTCATCTATATTAATTACTTTGATTTCCAAATCAAGCAGAAAGAGTATGATACATTTTATTTTCAAATCAGGCAGAAAGAGTATGATACAGAGTCTTATAGTTTTTGCATTGTGACAGCCGTGAAAAGGTAGTGACAGAAAAAAGGGAGAACTCAAAGAAGACTTGATTTTTTGACATGTCTTCCCTGAAGGTTATAAACTAGAAGTCAAATTGAAGCGATACCAGTAGTTCCTCTATTTCACTAGCTCTTTTACGTACTAATTTTTTTTAGCCTTATTGTAGATTCAGACACATTATAAAGCCAACTATTTGCCTAATTTAAACGTAGTTTATGCTTTGTTTTGAAAATCTGAGTTTAGAAATAAACATGAAATATTTGCTATTTTACTTAATTTTGTTTTCCTTACTGTATCTTATTTACATTTGTACAGCACAAATAGTACGTAATTGTTAGATAAATCAGAATTTACACCTAAGAGACAAAGAGAATAAAAATTCTTAATTTTACCATCTAGAGATTGGTGCTGTCATTTTTAGTATTTTTCTGTGTGTGTATGTGTGTATTTTTAACCAAAACAGAATCATTTCCTGCTACTTTATTATCTACGTTAAGAGAATAATATATGGCAGACATCTTTTCTAACTATCATGGTAAATCTTGGTGGTCCTTTATCCTTCTAATAAGCTAGGCTAGAAACCAGATCATCCGTTTACACCCAGTCTGTCCCTAAAATAATCATGAATCCAGTCTGTCCCTGTCTGATTCCACTATTCATGACCTGGCTCAGCCCTCTTTGTTTCCAACATGGACTGTTGTCATTTCCTACTCAGTTATCAGCCATCCTTGCCTTCGGTTTTTCTGAAATCTGATTATTTTACTTGTGTTTGACTGTTGCTGTTAACATTCTAAGTCCCTCTCCTACCTAGCCTTTCCTTTTAATCTTATTACTTTTCTCTCTGTCTCTGTCTCTGTCTCTCTCTCTCCTCCCTCCGGTTTTCCCTCTGCTCTCTGAAATATTTGCATTTTTTACATATTAATGTTATTATTCTTACTCAGACATGCCATGCATTTTAATTGCTATTCCCTCAGGTTGGAATGCGTCTCCATTTTTTGAAATTCCATTTAACAATCAACCCTAGATCAAATACTATCTTTGTTTTAATCTTCCCCAATTGAAATACCTACCTATTTTTTCTGCTGTTCCGTTGCATTTTTCATTATTTATCCTTCCTTTTGTTATAACATGCCTGTCTTCCTCCTACAATAATTGTAGTGTTTTCTTTCTTATTTTTATATTTATTCAGAGTGCTTAGTCTTTAGTAGGCAGCAAATAAAGGTCTTTTTAATCATATTTTATTCAAAGTTATTTCATAAACTGTTTACCTTGATAATTACTAGTGAGTAGTCGTTAAGAGATATCAAGATCTTAAGCTTTCTATTGTTTTAAAGAAAATACCGACTACTGTGACAACCAGATCATAAACTGAATGTTCATTTCTAATGGAATTTTCAGTAGTTTAATTCTAAGCAATTTTTTTCTTATTATTTTGCCCCTTTTAGGCTGGATCAGTGCATGTAAGAATTCGACGAGATGCAAATGAACAAATGGTTCTTGCTCATGTGACCAACAGGCTGTACACTCTAGTGTCTACTCTGACCGTTCAGATTTTCAAGGATGATTGGACTAGGTCTGCCTTACTGTCTGGGCCTGTTGCAGCCAGTGTCCTAAACTTTTCAGATCAACACATAATCCCAATGCCTCCTTTAAAGGGTACTGATGATTTGAACCCCATCACATCGACTCCAGCTAAAAGTAGTCCACCTCCAGAATTTTCATTTAACACCCCTGGAAAAAATGTGGGCCCAGTTATTCTTCCGAATACACACACTAGGCCTTATGGTTTGGGTCTTAATCATGGATACACCCCATACGGCAGCATGCTTAATCAAGGACTAGGAGCCTTAGGAATTGGAGCAACCCAAGGATTCAGGACTGGCTTTACAAATGTGCCAAATAGATATGGAACTAACAATAGGATTGGTCAACCAAGACCATAAGTACTCTAATTTATATTTATGAGGAGTATTAACTCCTTGAGTTCCAATATTTGAATACCCAACTTTGCATTGACTATTGAGTCATTTACTCTAAATGTTAGAGAATAGTGATCTTGTTCACATTTCATGAAGTCTACGAAACTATATTTTTGTAAAATGTATTTTGGGGCAGTGAGAGCCTGGTAAATTCTATAGACTTTAAATAGAAGTTTGCTTTATAAAATATGTTTCTCCAAATTTAATTTTGCTAACTGTGGTTTTATAGCTGACTACTGTGTGAACATGACATTAGCTTTATCAGAGAGCTACGTGATGGAGTAGATCCTTTCAGGCTGTTAATACAATATTTTCTTCAGTGACATCTATAAACATGCTTCTGAATAATGATACACATTTTGGGAAAAGAAAAAAATTTCCATTCTAAAAGTGTCTTTTATAGCTCTTCCAAACTCAATTGCCACATTTTCTTTGAGGCTCTCCTGAGTTATGTCCTGCAAAGTAAAGGAAAAATTTTAAATCAAACTTTGGAACATGTTCTAATATTTAGTAAATTTAACATTTTTAATTATCATTTTTTAAAATAGTTTCTCATTAAAAAATTTTTATAACATTTATAATTAGTCCATATGTTTTATTTTGGTTAAGTGGGTTACATTTAAGCAATGAATGACATAATAGCGTTTATCTTTTTTGTCACCTTTTTTAGTTGTCCTTTTAATGTTTCATTTTGTTAGCAAAATATATGGAATATATTGCAAAAATATATGGAATTCCATATATAATATGGAATATATTATATATATTATATATAATATTATATATATATAATATATAATATGGAATTTGATGTCAGGGCTGCACAAACAGTTTAAGTTTCCATTATATAATTAACCAAACGTAATGGTCCTTAGAGTATAGTATATAGTATTAAGTCTACAACAGGTAATTTCTAACCTTTTTTTTTTGGCTTTGTCAAAAAATAATGAATTGTTAACTGTGGTGAAGTCTGAGAATCATTTAGATAATTTTATTTACTTTGAATGATTTCCAAATGTAAATTTGAAGGACTTCCCCTCGTGGCCAATATTACTTAGAAAAAAATAACAAAGTAGCATTCACATTACCTGTGAGGTTTTTTTCAGGTTGTCGTGAGTTCTACAACTATTGTTGCAGATGTCAAGGATAATGAATGACTCTCTACCAAGGAAAAGTCACTTGGACATGGTCACTTATTACTGCAGGATGTCTACAATTCTGCTCGACAGAGATGGCTTCTTAGATGTTGGTTATCGCACTGTAAATAAAGAGGATTTGGAAGTGCTGCTCATATGTAAAGGAGGATGAGGTGAATGAAGAAATGAAGAAATACAACTATTGTTTTAAAAAAAGATATTTTGAGAGTGGATTCAACTTTTCTAGTATCCAGTGTCCTGAAAATTTATGACTTTTCTAGCCATCAGTCAGCTATCCAGAGAATTCTTGTTTTTGTAGCATTCCCAACAATTTCTTCATTCACCTCATCCTCCTTTACATATGAGCAACACTTCCAAATCCTCTTTATTTACAGTGCAATAACCAACATCTAAGAAGCCATCTCTGCCGAGCAGAATTGTAGTCATCCATAGTTATAAGTGACCATGTCCAAGTGACTTCTCCTTGGTAGGGAGTCAGTCATTATCCATGACATCTGCAGCCCTGTTTAGGTATTTATCTGTTGATGGAATAGAGCCCACACTACTGGACTGTGGGGAAATTGAAACTTCCTAAAATGTAGTCAGGCACCAACTATTACTCTATCCATTATAGTAGAGTATTATACTATGCCCACTATAGGAATGGTCTACTATTACAGGGTGATTGTTTCTCTGTTAGCCTCAACAAAATGTGAATTGGGGTCATGCATGAAATCGGAAGAACTGCCATGTACTGAGAGATGTTTAAAAGGGATGTGTTACCATCCCGTGCTTGTCTTCATCCCCATGGGGTTTTAAAAGGGTTCTGGTACTGACTACACTTCTGTATGATGCTTTGTGCCTTTTTACTCAACACCCGTGCAGAGGCAACACCAGTGGAGCTATCCTACCAAAGGTACTTTAATACCACCTACATTATTTGAGAATGGGCACAACAAGTGACATTGGCCTATGCATTATTATATAGAGAAGTCTTAATTACCAAAGTCTGGCCAGCTTTTTTTGTTGTTGTTTTGTTTTTTGCAAACTTGGGTTTTTATTTATATGTATAAAAACTGCTTTGACATGTAGAAAAAATAAATTACAAATCAATGCTAGAAACACTAAAGTAACACTTCAGCATTCTGTGGAAAGATATGAACTGGTAATAGGTGGTTACTTGGGAAAAATATCCTGGCCAGTTTATGGGTATGAAAGTAAGAAACTTCGCAGCCTACGCCTGTACGCAGCAGCCTTATACTAGATCTTGCTACACAGTTGCTTAAAGCTGGACAAACAAGGAAATTATATTAACTTCTTGGCCTGCAGTTTTTGATTGAGCCTCCTCCATGCAGTGTGATTAGCTCTGTTTTGCAAAGTTAGTATATTGTAAGGAGAAAAACAAAAAACCACTGGACCTACAAGGTAAGAGATTTGGATTCCAATCCTTGATTTTGCCTCTATGTAAATAGTTTTGGACAAGTCAGTTAACTTCCCTAAGCTTTCTCATCTGTAAAGTTTAGAGAGGGGAATGAACTACTTGACTGTAAAACATCTGCTTTTACAAGTCAGACTAACGATTAGCTCTAAAGAATATATGCTCACTTACTAAATGGAGTATTGTGTCCAGAATTTGTTTGCAGTGACTTCCTCAATGTACAGGCTAAGTGTTGCCTGCATCAGTACCAAGCCATTAATTTAAGATGCCATGAATAAAAGGTGAAAAGTGGGCTAATACCATTTTGTTTTCTTCAGAGTTGTCTTGGCTTACATAAATTCAGATTAAACATTTTTTTAGAACTCTTTCTTTATGGCAAACGGTTATTTTTAAGGATTTAGAGACTAGGCAGTATGTGTAGGGAACAATAGACTGTGGTACATTTTCTCTTCCTTCCTTAATCTCTGAAGTCACAGTTGGAATTGCATACATGCATCAGCTACTGAAGAGGACCTGATTTTTTTAGGTCCTTTTGTTTTAGCTGTTTCTAAACTGCCAATTTTCTGCTTCTTTAAAGAATGCTGATCCTTTTTGGGAGTCTGAACTTGTTCTCATATAAGAAAGTGCTTTTTGGGCAACAGTGGCACAGTGGCAAGCATTCTCACCTGCCATGCCGGCTACTGGGTTCGATTCCCAGTGCCTGCCCATGTTAAAAAAAAAAAAGTGCTTTTTACATTCAAATATGAGTGAATTAAATGGAATTAAAGAACATAATGGAAATTTCCCTCTGATCTTAAATAACTTTAGTTTGTTTCTTCATTCAACAGCAGTTTGTTGATAATTATCTCCTATTCAGCAAACATTCATTGAGAGTTTTCTACGTGCCAGGCACTGTACTAAGTAAATATGCTTACAAAAATCTCAGTTTTTTTTATGACCTGCAATTCTTGGAGTGAAGAGGAATACAAAGCTGAACAGGAATCCCTTCCTTTAAGGAAGTGAGGTACAGTACTGTTTTATCTTAAACTCCCTTCCATTCCTCCTCTTCTTTAGTCTACATATCCTGGCATCCTCTTCCTTTCATCCTGGATGAATGTATCTATTAGCTTTAGAAAAGACAATGTCTACGAAGAAGCCATCTCGGGAGCTGCATCCATGGCTGTGCGCAACCATCTTGCTATCAATAAGGAAGAGAGTTTAAAAGGGGATGAATTAGACATTGTTAGACAATTTTCAGATGTAGAGTGGATTGCCAAAGAATAAAACAAATAAACCCAACTTAAGAACTTTGATAGGTCCAACCCCTTTTCTCTTAGCTCTCTGTGTGTACCTACCTAAAATTCTAACATCTTCATCTACAAGTCTCCAGTTTCTCAGTCCAAGCTTGACAAGTGGTGGGGCTGCCTCCAGTTGCTCAACAGCCTGGTCAGGCCGACTCGCACATCACACCACCAGGGTAGCATAAGTGCTGTCAACTGCTCCAGGACGTGCAGCTGTAAACCTGAAGAGCCAGAAAAAGGCCCAGGAGTTGTATCCATCCTGAATTTGATGAAGGATGAAAGGATGTAAGGGAAGGAGTGATT
The DNA here is from genome assembly GCF_023851605.1 of Tamandua tetradactyla. Taxonomy (NCBI): domain Eukaryota; kingdom Metazoa; phylum Chordata; class Mammalia; order Pilosa; family Myrmecophagidae; genus Tamandua; species Tamandua tetradactyla. Next base: position 77,558,675 of record NC_135343.1, read on the forward strand.
TTTATGTTTGTTGCCTCTGCAGAAGAGTTGAGGAAGCCTCATCTTAAAAATACACATTCTTTTGTTAACATTTTCATGGAAAATTCCAAATATAAACAAACAGTATGAAGAATGATATCATTAATCTGTATGTACTAGTAAGTCAATTTGGCAGTTTAGCCAAATTGTGAAGATTCTGAGCTGCAAAAAAAAAAAAATTTAAATTCAAAGTAAAAGAATTTTGGGGAAATATATATGCATTAAAAATATCCTTAAAGCAATTCCGAGTCCTTGCCTTCTTTGCTGATAGTAATGCAAACCATGATGTGACTTCACTAATTTAATTATTTCTAAAGGGAGTTGGATAGGTTTAACCCTCAACACCCATGACTATGTCAGATGGGCACATATTTCCTGGTCGTAGGTCCTTACTAATAAAGTCCGGGTCACATACAGTCTAAAGTAGTATGGGTTATAGTTTTCATGTCATTACGGGAAAGTTATTCCATCTCTCTAAGCCTCAGTGTCTTTTATCTGTACAGTGAAGAGGTTGGAATACATAATCTATGAGAGTGTTGCAATTCTAAAATGCCATTATCATGCAGGAAAACAGAAATACAACAACAACAAAAATAGATGAGAAATATAGAGAACAAAGCAAAATGGCAGATATAAATCCAAACATATCATTAATCACAGTAAATGTAAACACACTAAACACTCCAATTAAAAGGCAGAGATAGTTAAAGTGTATTTGAAAACAAAAAAAGACCCAACTTGGGTTTCCAGAGTAATCTTTATGGGCAGCAATTTCATAGTCTGTTTTTAAAAGGATATTCTAGTTTGCTAGCTGCCAGAATGCAACACACCAGAGATGGATTGGCTTTTAATAAGAGGGGATTTATTGTGTTAGTTCTTCAGAGGAAAGGCAGCTAATTTTCAACTGACATTCTTTCTTACGTGGGAAGGCACAGGATGGTCTCTGCTGGTCTTCTCTCCAGGCCTCTGGATTCCAACAACTTTCCCCGGGGTGATTTCTTTCTGCATCTCGAAAGACCTGGGCTGAGCTGCAAGTGCTGAGATGAGGTATGCTGAGCTGCTTAGGCTGTGCTAAGTTGTGCTCTCTCATTTAAGTACCAGCCAATTAAATCAAACATCATTCATTGCAGCAGGCATGCCTCCTAGCTGACTGCAGGTGTATTGAGCAACAGATGAGGTTCACGTACCATTGGCTCATGTTCACAGCAACAGAACTAGGTACCTTCACCTGGCCAAGTTGACAACTGAATCTCACTATCACAAGGGTTATACATCTTAGTTCCAAAATCGAAATTTTGAAACATGGATTTGAGCATACCCAGTATATCCAGAAATATGCAAAGGTTTTTTCACAATTGGTATACACACCCTTGGGGAACTACAAAGAATCAACTATTACATTAATGCATCTTAACTTTATCTTAACAGGGCAACGAGTATGAACCGGAAGGCCTGAGAACATTTCAAGAAATCCTTACCTCCCTGCTTCTTAATTATTTATTTATCCATTTATACAAACATTTATTAGGCAGTAATTAAAAGACAGGATGTATGTCATTTCAAATATCCATTTCTTGTTTTCTTCCTTTTTATCTTCTCTGAAAGTGATAACATCATTATTCTGAAATTCTGTCCTATCATCCTTCTGTAATAAATTTTAATTCCAATAAAGCATCATGGAGAAAAAGCATTAAAAATAAATAAAAATGATTACCTGGACTACTTTCTTATCTTTTCCAGTTTCTCTTGAAGTTAAATTTCCATTTGAGAGACTCCCATCCCCCAAGCATGCATTATATAAAAGGATCATACATTCTGCTGCACCGTTTTCATTCAGTTAATGCAGGCGACAGTTACTAGGGTTTTCACATTTACTGACAGACAGCAAGAGACTAATTGGATTTCTTTAAGGTCACAGGGTTGGTCTGATAGAGGCTTAACTATGTAACCCGTTCCCTTTCCAATGTCAGACAAATGGCTCAAGCAGAGTAAATACAACTTCTTCAAGTGTGTCAGACCTTCGGCTACAAATAAATTGAAAGGAAATACATTGATACCAAGTTAATTTGATTTAAATGTAAATAAATGGAATGGAAGGAAGGCAAAGAATAATTGCACAGGGACCACCTGATGCTCTTTCTGTAGAGACATTGAGTTAAAAAGAGACTAAAATAGTGGTTTTTTTTTTTCATCTATCACTGTCCTGTCTCCAGGACCATACAAAGTTTACTTATGTGGAAGTTGGTCTCCAAGTAGCATGAGAAAAGCTATAGTAAATGTGTCATTTTTAATAGGTATCAATGCATATTTCTAACATAACTCTTCAAATAATGAGTTTTGGGGGAAATACCCTCTCTTGAATCCTCTAAAAAATCATAGAAATGGTGGGGGACAAAGTCCATAGGGGCACAATGCAGACTTGGTATGTTTCCAGGGCAACTGCCCATAGCCTCAGTAGAGCCCTGCTTGGTGTCTCATGATAAGGGACCTAGGGCTTTATAATGAAGACCACATTCAAAGCAGCAGGAGAAAATTTTATCATATCATTAGTTCAACTGAATACATTCTAAAATGTCCCTTATTCTTAGATCTAAATCTAATGCAGAGTTTAAGATTGAATAGGCAGGTCAATGTGTCATTAAAATATTTCTTTCTCTTAAGCATTCTTGACCAAAACAGGGAAGAGAGAAATGAAACAAAATAAAGTTTCAGTGGCTGAGAGATTTCAAACAGTCAAGGGGTTATCCTGGAGGTTATTCTTATGCACTATATAGATATTCCTTTTTAGTTTATGGTGTATTGGAGTGGCTAGAGAGAAGTACCTGAAACCATTGAGCTGTTTTCAGTAGCCTTGATTCTTAAAGAAGACTATATAACTATATAGCTTTTACAATGTGACTGTGATTGTGTAAACCTTGTGTTTGATTCTCCTTTTATCCAGGGTATGGACAGATCAGTAAAAAAAAAAAGAAAAATAAGGATAAGGTGTCAGTGGCTTAGAGAGTTCAAATAGAGTCGAGAGGCTACACTGGAGGTTACTCTTATGCGTGATTCAGTTAGACACTGCTACTATCATTATTTGCCAAACCCAGCCAAAACCCTTCATGACAATCCTAAAGAACACTTAGGGCATTATATAAGATCGTACAAAGTTTCCATGCATTAGGGTAACTATCCAAAACCTACAACCTACAGATAGGTCCCTGAACAAGATAAGTCCTAAAATGCAGAGGGGCCAGCCTTTCCAGAATGTCAACTAGTTCCATTCCCTTATCCCATATTATTGACAGCCCTTTCCAACATGAAGAAGTTAGAATAGCCATAGCCCAAATACCCCTAAAGAGTGGGAGAAAGATCAAAGGTAATGGAGTTATACAGAGAAAGTTGGGTCTAACAAATGAGTATGAATGCTGAATCATTATACTAATATTTCTTTTAGCCTCCAGTACCTGAGAGCAGTCAAAAATAAAAACCTAAAATTGTGGAATTATAACCCATACCAAACTCTGAATCTGTTCTACAACTAATTGTTGCAATGGACTTTGAAATTTATTGCTTTTATGTATATAGTTATTTAAAGAGAAGGAGGAGTATAACAGAGAAGATGGGATTTAACAAATGAGTATGACTGCGGAATCGTTATATTGATATTTCTGTTGATCTCCAGTGTCTTAGAGCAGCTAGAAGAAAAAACCAAAAATTGTGGAACTGTAATCCATATCAAACTTTAAACTCTGTTCTATAACTACTTGTTAAAATGTACTTGGAAGTTTATTGCTTTTTTGTATGTATGTTATGTTTCACAATTTAAAAATTAAAAAATAAATAGGTATAAAAATAAGTAATGGGGAAATAAAGGGTAAAAATTGGGTACATTGAGACCCACGGAGGAGGTGCCCATAGTTCGTGGTGTACTTGGCCCATGTGCATGGGAGTAAATTACTTCTTGTTCATGCCTGAGACTGAGCTTGGCACATAAAAGTAAACCCTGGGAGAAGATGGTGGCTTAGTAAGGCGCGCGGGTTTTAGTTCCTCCTCCAGAACAACTACTAAAGAACTAGAAACAGTACAGAACAGCTCCTAGAGCCACGACAGAGACCAGACACACAGCATACCCCATTCTGGACCGGCTGGACTGGCTAAGAGACTCTGCTGTGGTGAGGTCCCCGAGAGGCACGCGCTTCCCTGGGCAGCAGCAGCTGGTGGCCGGAGCCCCTCCCTCCCTCCTTCCCGTGCCAGCTGGGAGCTTTGGATCGGGTTCCCCAAGCCGCAGTGACCGGAGCCCCTTCCACAGACGCAGCTTCCCGGGCCGGCTGGGAACCTTGGATCGGCGGTTCCCCAAGCCGCGGCGGCCCTCCCACACGTGGCTTCCCGGGCCGGCTGGGAGCCTCGGAACAGTGGTTCCCCAAACTGCGGTGGCCGGCGACCGCACCCCCTTCCACACACGCAGCTTCCCGGGCTGGCTGGGAGCATCGGAACAGCGGTTCCCCAAGCCACGGCAGCTGGCGACCCTCCCCTACAGGCGACTTCCCGGAGGGAAAGGAAAGAGTCTCCAACAGTAGTAGAGACTGAGCCCAACCTAACACCAATAGTGGCATTAAGGAGGATGCGGAGAAAGAGGCACACTTATCCACTGTTGGTGGGAATGTCAAAGGGTGCAACCACTGTGGAAGGCAGTTTGGTGGTTCCTCAAAAAGCTGAATATAGAACTGCCATACGACCCAGCAATACCATTGCTAGGTATCTACTCAAAGGACTTAAGGGCAAAGACACAAACGGACATTTGCACACCAATGTTTATAGCAGCATTATTTACAATTGCAAAGAGATGGAAACAGCCAAAATCTCCATCAACAGAAGAGTGGCTAAACAAACTGTGGTATATACATACGATGGAATATTATGCAGCTTTAAGACAAGATAAACTTATGAACCATGTAATAACATGGATGGACCTAGAGAATATTATGCTGAGTGAATCCAGCCAAAAACTAAAGGACAAATACTGTATGGTCCCACTGATGTGAACGGACATTCGAGAATAAACTTGAAATATGTCATTGGTAACAGAGTTCAGCAGGAGTTAGAAACAGGGTAAGACAATGGGTAATTGAAGCTGAAGGGATACAGACTGTGCAACAGGACTAGATACAAAAACTCAAAAATGGACAGCACAATAATACCTAATTGTAAAGTAATCATGTTAAAACACTGAATGAAGCTGCATCTGAGCTATAGGTTTTTGTTTTGTTTTGTTTTGTTTTGTTTTGATTTTACTATTATTACTTTTATTTTTTTCTCTATATTAACATTCTATATCTTTTTCGCTTATGTTGCTAGTTCTTCTAAACCAATGCAAATGTAGTAAGAAATGATGATCATGCATCTATGTGATGATGTTAAGAATTAATGATTGCATGTGTAGAATGGTATGATCTCTAAATGTTGGGTTAATTTCTTTTTTTCCGTTAATTAAAAAAAAAAAAAAAGAGAAGGGATAATTGGAGATGAAGGGATACAGACTGTACAACGGGACTGGATATAAAAACTCAGAAATGGACAGCACAATACTACCCAATTGTAATGCAATTATGTTAAAACACTGAATGAAGCTGCATGTGAGGTATAGGTTTTTTGTTTTTGTTTTTTTTTTGTTTTTTTTTCTTTCTATTATTGCTTTAATTCTTATTCTGTTGTCTTTTTATTTCTTTTTCTAAATCGATGCAAATGTACTAAGAAATGATGAATATGCAACTATGTGATGTTATTAAGAATTACTGATTGTACATGTAGATTGGAATGATTTCTAATTGTTTTGTTAATTCTTTTTTTAATTAATAAAAAAAAAAGAATAAAAAAAAATAGTGGCATTAAGGAATAACTTCTGACTACTAAAAATAGGCCCTCAGCTCAGGCGAAACTGATCAAGGCGGAAGTCGCCGATTGGGCTAACTGAAAAAGAGGAAAGTGGGTGAAACAGAGCCTTCTGCGGCTGTTTCTATGGAGGCTTGGTTGCCTCTGGGCTCAGAGTTGGGATTACATAGGTTACAACTGCCGCGAAAGCAGAAACAGGCTGTTTTTAGGGCTCTCTACCACCTGAAACTTCCCCGCGGGAGGGGTAAAACACAACTCAGGTGGAATCCCTCTCTCAAGGAATTCAGATCCCAGGATTGCACAATTTGAAGCCATTAAAACCAACCTACAACCTTGCCTCTGTCTCCACCACACACCCAGCAGCAAGAGTCTTCCAAAGTTAAAGGAGCCACAACATCTTTTGCTGGAGGGATCCGCAGACAGACAAGCACCACATACTGGGCAGGATAAGAAAAACAGAGCCCAGAGACTTCACAGGAGAGTCTTTCAACCTGCTGGGTCCCACACTCAGGAAAATCTGATTAAATGCCCAGAGGCCAGCAAAAAATAACAAATTACACCAGGGAAATTGAAGATATGGCCCAGTCAAAGGAACAAACCAATAGCTGAAATGAGAAACAGGAGCTGAGACAACTAATTCTGAATATACGAACAGAAATGGAAAACCTCTTCAAAAACCAAATCAATAAATCGAGGGAGGACATGAAGAAGGCATGGGAGCAACAAAAAGAAGAAATGGAAAGTCTGAAAAAACAAATCACAGAACTTTGGGATTGAAAAACACAGTAGAAGAGATAAAAAAAACAATGGAAGCCTACAATGGTAGATTTAAAGAGACAGAGGATAGAATTAGTGAACTGGAGGATGGAACATCTGAAATCCAAAAAGAAACAGAAACTATAGGGAAAAGAATGGAAAAATTTGAGCAGGGACTCAGGGAATTGAATGATAATATGAAGCGCACAAATATACGTGTTGTGGGTGTCCCAGAAGGAGAAGAGAAGGGAAAAGGAGGAGAAAAACTAATGGAAGAAATTATCACTGAAAATTTCCCAACTCTTATGAAAGACCTAAAATTACAGATCCAAGAAGTGCAGCGCACCCCAAAGAGAATAGACCCAAATAGGTGTTCTCCAAGACACTTACTAGTTAGAATGTCAGAGGTCAAAGAGAAAGAGAGGATCTTGAAAGCAGCAAGAGAAAAACAATCCATCACATACAAGGGAAACCCAATAAGACTATGTGTAGATTTCTCAACAGAAACCATGGAAGCTAGAAGACAGTGGGATGATATATTTAAATTACTAAAAGAGAAAAACTGCCAACCAAGAATTCTATATCCAGCAAAATTGTCCTTCAAAAATGAGGGAGAAATTAAAACATTTATAGACAAAAAGTCACTGAGAGAATTTGTGACCAAGAGACCAGCGCTGCAAGAAATACTAAAGGGAGCACTAGAGTCAGATACAAAAAGACAGAAGAGAGAGGTATGGAGAAGAGTGTAGAAAGAAGGAAAATCAGATATGATGTATATAATACAAAAGGCAAAATGGTAGAGGAAAGTATTACCCAAACAGTAATAACACTAAATGTTAATGGACTGAATTCCCCAATCAAAAGACATAAACTGGCAGAATGGATTAAAAAACAGGATCCTTCTATATACTGTCTACAGGAAACACATCTTAGACCCAAAGATAAACATAGGTTGAAAGTGAAAGGTTGGGAAAAGATATTTCATGCAAATAACAACCAGAAAAGAGCAGGAGTAGCTATACTAATATCCAACAAATTAGACTTCAAATGTAAAACAGTTAAAAGAGACAAAGAAGGATACTGTCTACTAATAAAAGGAACAATTCAACAAGAAGACATAACAATCATAAATATTTATGCACCAAATCAGAATGCCCTAAAATACATGAGGAATACACTGCAATCACTAAAAAGGGAAATAGACACATCTACCATAATAGTCGGAGACTTCAATTCCCCACTCTCATCAATGGACAGAACATCTAGACAGAGGATCAATAAAGAAACAGAGAACTTGAATATTACAATAAATGAGCTAGACTTAACAGATATTTATAGGATATTACACCCCACAACAGCAGGATACACCTTTTTCTCAAGTGCTCATGGATCATTCTCAAAGATAGACCATATGCTGGGTCACAAAGCAAGTCTCAACAAATTTAAAAAGATTGAAATCATACACAACACTTTCTCAGATCATAAAGGAATGAAGTTGGAAATCAATAATAGGCAGAGTGCCAGAAAATTCACAAATACGTGGAGGCTCAACAACACACTGTTAAACAACCAGTGGGTCAAGGAAGAAATTACAAGAGAAATTAGTAAATATCTCAAGGTGAATGAAAATGAAAGCACAACATATCAAAACCTATGGGACGCAGCAAAAGCAGTGCTAAGAAGGAAATTTATTGCCCTAAATGCCTATATCAGAAAAGAAGAAAAGGCAAAAATTCAGGAATTAACTGTCCACTTGGAAGAACTGGAGAAAGAACAGCAAACTGACCCCAAAGCAAGCAAAAGGAAAGAATTAACAAAGATTAGAGCAGAAATAAATGAAATTGAGAACATGAAAACAATAGAGAAAATCAATAAGACCAGAAGTTGGTTCTATGAGAAAATCAATAAGATTGATGGGCCCTTAGCAAGAGTGACAAAAAGAAGAAGAGAGAGGACGCAAATAAATAAGATCAGAAATGGAAGAGGAGACATAACCACTGACCTCACAGAAATAAAGGAGGTAATAACAGGATACTATGAACAACTTTACGCTAATAAATACAACAATGTAGATGAAATGGACAAGTTCCTAGAAAGGAATGAACAACCAACTTTGACTCAAGAAGAAATAGATGACCTCAACAAACCAATCACAAGTAAAGAAATTGAATCAGTCATTCAAAAGCTTCCCAAAAAGAAAACTCCAGGACCAGACGGCTTCACATGTGAATTCTAACAAACATTCCAGAAAGAATTAGTACCAACTCTCCTCAAACTCTTCAAAAAAATCAAAGTGGAGGGAGAGCTACCTAATTCGTTCTATGAAGCCAACATCACCCTCATACCAAAACCAGGCAATGATATTACAAAAAAAGAAAACTACAGACCAATCTCTCTAATGAATATAGATGCAAAAATCCTCAACAAAATTCTGTCAAATCAAATCCAGCTACACATTAAAAGAATTATACATCATGACCAAGTAGGATTCATCCCAGCTATGCAAGGATGGTTCAACATAAGAAAATCAATTAATGTAATACACCATATCAACAAATCAAAGCAGAAAAATCACATGATCATCTCAATTGATGCAGAGAAGGCTTTTGACAAGATTCAACATCCTTTCCTGTTGAAAACACTTCAAAGGATAGGAATACAAGGGAACTTCCTTAAAATGATAGAGGGAATATATGAAAAACCCACAGCTAATATCATCCTCAATGGGGAAAAATTGAAAACTTTCCCCCTAAGATCAGGAACAAGACATGGATGTCCATTATCACCACTATTATTCAACATCGTGTTGGAAGTTCTAGCCAGAGCAATTAGGCAAGAAAAAGAAATACAAGGCATCAAAATTGGAAAGGAAAAAGTAAAACTATCACTGTTTGCAGACGATATGATACTATATGTTGAAAACCCGGAAAAATCCACAACAAAACTACTAGAGCTAATAAATGTGTACAGCAAAGTAGCAGGTTACAAGATCAACATTCAAAATTCTGTAGCGTTTCTATACATGAGCAATGAACAAGCTGAGGGGGAAATCAAGAAATGAATTCCATTTACAATTGCAACTAAAAGAATAAAGTACTTAGGAATAAATTTAACTAAAGAGACAAAAGACCTATACAAATAAAACTACAAAAAACTGTTAAAAGAAATCACAGAAGACCTAAATAGATGGAAGGGCATACTGTGTTCATGGATTGGAAGACTAAATATAGTTAAGATGTCAATCCTACCTAAATTGATTTACAGATTCAATGCAATACCAATCAAAATCCCAACAACTTATTTTGTCAGAAATAGAAAATCCAATAAGCAAATTTATCTGGAAGGACAGAGTGCCCCGAATTGCTAAAAGTACCCTGAGGAAAAAAAAAAACGAAGCTGGAGGTCTCACGCTGCCGGTATTTAAGGCATATTATGATGCCACAGTGGTCAAAACAGCATGGTATTGGCATAAAGATAGATATATTGACCAATGGAATTGAATAGAGTGCTCAGATATAGACCCTCTCATCTATGGACATTTGATTTTTGATAAGGCAGTCAAGCCAAATCACCTGGGACAGAACAGTCTCTTCAATAAATAGTGCCCAGAGAACTGAATATCCATATGCAAAAGAATGAAAGAGGATCTGTATCTCACACCCTATACAAAAGTTAACTCAAAATGGATCAAAGATCTAAACATTAGGTCTAAGACCATAAAACAGTTAGAGGAAAATGTAGGGAGATATCTTATAAATCTTATAATTGGAGGCAGTTTTATGGACCTTAAACCTAAAGCAAGAGCACTGAAGAAAGAAATAAATAAATGGGAGCTCCTCAAAATTAAACACTTTTGTGCATCAAAGAACTTCATCAAGAAAGTAGAAAGACAGCCTACACAATGGGAGACAATATTTGGAAACGACATATCAGATAAAGGTCTAGTATCCAGAATTTATAAAGAGATTGTTCAACTCAACAACAAAAAGACAGCCAACCCAATTACAAAATGGGAAAAAGACTTGAACAGACACCTACCAGAAGAGGAAATACAAATGGCCGAAAGGCATATGAAGAGATGCTCAATGTCCCTGGCCATTAGAGAAATGCAAATCAAAACCACAATGAGATATCATCTCACACCCACCAGAATGGCCATTATCAACAAAACAGAAAATGACAAGTGCTGGAGAGGATGCGGAGAAAGAGGCACACTTATCCACTGTTGGTGGGAATGTCAAATGGTGCAACCACTGTGGAAGGCAGTTTGGCGGTTCCTCAAAAAACTGAATATAGAATTGCCATACAACCCAACAATACCATTGTTAGGTATCTACTCAGAGGACTTAAGGGCAAAGACACAAACGGACATTTGCACACCAATGTTTATAGCAGCATTATTTACAATTGCAAAGAGATGGAAACAGCAAAAATGTCCATCAACAGACGAGTGGCTAAACAAACTGAGGTGTATACATACGATGGAATATTATGCAACTTTAAGACAGAATAAACTTATGAAGCATGTAATAACATGGATAGACCTAGAGAACATTATGCTGAGTGAGACTAGCCAAAAACTAAAGGACAAATACTGTTTGGTCCCACTGATGTGAACCGACATTAGAGAATAAACTTGGAACATGTCATTGGTAACAGAGACCATCAGGAGTTAGAAACAGGGTAAGATAATGGGTAATTGGAGCTGAAGGGATACAGACTGTGCAACAGGACTAGATACAAAAACTCAAAAATGGACAGCACCATACTACCTAATTGTAATGTAATTATGTTAAAACACTGAATGAAGCTGCATCTGTGCTATAGTTTTTGTTTGTTTGTTTGTTTGTTTTTTTAATATATATATTTTTTATTTTTATTTTTTTCTCTATACTATCATTTCATTTCTTTTTCTGTTGTCTTGCTATTTCTTTTTCTAAATCGATGCAAATGTACTAAGAAATGATGATCATACATCTATGTGATGATATTAAGAATTACTGATCGCATATGTAGAATGGAATGATTTTCAAATGTTGTGTTAGTTAATTTTTTTAATTAATTAATTAAAAAAAAAAGTAAACCCTTACATTTGATAGCCTGTGGCACTTCTCCACCTTGCAAATCCTTGATATGATCAAGTCATGGTCTCATTCCCCTAATATCTACCAAAAGTCACTAATATGTATCAAAAGACTACTGAGGTGTGTGTGTGTGTGTGTGTGAGGGTAATTCAGTGGTAGAATTCTTGCCTGCTGTGCAGGAATCCTGTGTTTGATTCCTGGCCCTTGCACTTCCCAAATAAACAGACATGCAAGCAAACAAATGGGAAACAAAACCAAGCAAAAAAGCTCATCAAATGCTGATGCTATAAAGGGATAGTCACATAGGAAAAGAATGAAATGTGACCCCTGCCATACCGCATACAAAGAATTTCAAAAGACTGCTGAAGTGGAAAGAGATAGATAATCCCGAGAAGCACACATACACAGACAGGCAAAAAAAGCCAAGCGCAGATATGACTAAAATCTGATCCACCTCCTGAAAGCATAGTGGGCACAAAAAATTCTGTAGTAGCACATCCCTGGTTTAGAGAATGGATTTATAGAATATATGGTTTTCTCCATGGTTTTCAATCTTGGTTAAAATGCAGTCAGTCTCCAAAATGTGCAACAGGGAAAATGCGAACACCTCACTGTTTCCACAAAGAACACAAATCATTCAGGACACCAATGGCATACAATGATTATTATAATAATGACACATTTACTATGTAATAACATCCAAACTCTTAAAAGGCTGATTGCTCCAAAATTTTGGTTGGATTGCATTTAGGTAGATTTGAGTACTTTAGTGCCATGAGAATGAAATGAATGTTTTATTTTTATTTCAAAAAATTGTAGAATCTTTAATTTTCATATCTGCATTATATAGGAAGATAAATTACCCTGTTTTTTTGAGATGTTTTGCAACTCAGGCATTACGGAAAGAAATACATTTACATATTTTATAATAGAAAGTCCACTACTCAATTTGAAGAAAGGAATAATAGCCCAGGCATCTGCTCTGGAGAAAAAATAAATGTAGGCTACTGATGACTTTTTAAAAAATAATCTTGAAATCTTCCATTTAGAACATTTGATTTTGTAAACATTTCTTTTTCTTTTTGCTACTAATGTCATTATTATTCAATATTGAATTGCTTCCAGTAAAGAAATGTATTAAGATTAAAAACTTTATACAATTAAAAAAAATTGGGTAGATTGAAATACTGTGGGTCAATGAGAGGGAGGAGTCAAGGTGTGGGATGTATGAGTTCTTTTATCTTCTTTTTATTTCTTTCTTTTGGAGTGATGCAAATATTCTAAAAATGATCATGGTGAAGAATACACAACTATGTAATGATACTGTGAGCCATTGATTGTATAATATGGTTGGACTGGATGTGTGTAGTTATTTCTCAATAAAATTTTTTTTCTATTTCCCTCTCTTTATGGTACTCTAAATTATTCTAGAAATAGATATATTCTAGGTTGATAATACCAACATTGCAGAGCTTGGGGGAAGCATTCAGATAATGTTTGTAATGTATTTAGCATGGTTCCTGGCACAAAGTAAGCCCTCAAAAAATGGTCATGGTTGTCATAGGAATGCATAAAGCTTAGAGGTTGGGAGCATGAGTTTTGCAGTTAGTTTGATTCCTGGATCCCCTCCTTAATAATTGTGTAAACTTGGCCAAGTTATTCAACCATTAGCTTTAGCTCTAGGGATAATTATAGCTACACAGTAGGATTGTTGTGAGAATTCATTGAGATGAAGTATGTAAAAGTTTCTATGTTAAGAGTAGCCATGTTTCTTGAAGACAAATGCATAATGATATAGCTTTCACAATGCGACCGCGTGATTATGAAAACCTTGTGTCTGATGCTCCTTTTATCTATGATATTGACAGATGAGTAGAACATATGGGTTAAAAATAAATAAATAATTGGGAGAACAAATGTTAAAATAGATTGAACTACTAGTGAACAATGAGAGGGAATAGTAAGGGGTATAGGAAGAAAATGTTTCTCAAACAACTGAATTAATGTGTTTGTTCTTATGTAGGTTGTATAAAGAAAAAGAGGCCAGTCATGTTTTCATTGGAGGATGTGTTGTCTTTAGGTAAGAAGCAGGAAATAAAAGAACAAGCCCAAGGGGAGAGAGGGACATTTTTACTGAGAGCTGAAACAGGAAAAACAGGAGCAGACAAAAAGCAGGGCACTGGGGGAAAACAGCGTCTATAGGAATTCTCCCTGCCCTGAAGGACCTGGGTCCCTGTGATGAACCCTGTGTCCTGCTTGCATTCCTGAAGTAGCTTTGATCCACATTCTTTCTTGTGTCCCATCCATCTATGATGGGTTTATTTTTTTTACATGGGCAAGCACTGGGAACCGAACCCGGGTCTCCAGCATGGCAGGTGAGAACTCTGCCTGCTGAGCCACCGTGGCCCAACCTCTATTAAGTTTTATGTCATGATAAAACTACCATATCAACTTTTATATATTGTCTCTATGCTTTAATTCAAACATAGCCAACTAGTCAGGGAGAGGGAATTCAAAAACATATCTAGCGTCTGCCCCATGAGTGTGGTTACAACCTCGTTATGTAGAATTTATATTAAAGGTGGTGGAAGACTGGAATAGGAGTGGGGAAGATGCCTAGGGAAACCAATATAGTCACAAATACACAAAAACACCCTTGTCCTAAGTAGACAATCAATGTTAAGAGTTTTAACAGATCTTAGTTTCAAACTTCCATCAGTAAAAATATTAGAAAAGCAAATATCTGACCTCATTTTGTAGCATCTTCTTCATTCATCTTAATGTTGTCCAATATGAGTTTCATAATATTTCTTAAATTAACCAAGTTGTCAGTCAGAACACTGGCCAAGAGAGAAAGGATTAGTCTATTTTCAGCTGTCATTTATGAGATTTCTATTACAAAGCAAGATACTTTTGTTTTCACCATGGGCAAGAAATGCTCACAAAATGGAGCAATTTGAGAGTCAGAGATGGGCATCTCACTTAACTGTAAGCATTTCTCTGACTATAATGGGATATAATGGAATATATTATGTAATATAATAGAAAGATAAAAGAGAAATTTCCAAACAATACACTTCTAGATAACCATGGCTCAAAGAGGAAATTAGAAAATATTTTGGGAAAAAAATCCCAAAGGAAGAAGGAAATAATAAAGGTATGGGCAAATCAATTAAACTGAAAAAAGTAAAGCAATAGAAAAAGTACAATGAAACTAAAAGCTGGTTCTTTGACAGGATCATTAAAATGGATAAAAAGAGAGAAAACACAAATAACCAATACCAGAAATGAAAGAGGGGACATCACTACACACACAACAGATGTTAAAGGGAATAGGGAAAAATAAGAACAAATCCACAAATAAATTTGACAACATAGATGTGATGTATCAATTCCTTGAAAAACCAAAAACTAGCAAAACTCCACCAATATGAAATAGATAATCTGAATAATCCAATGACTATTCAAAAATTGAATTGGTAGTTTAAAATTGCCAATAAAAATAATTCTGAGGCTCAGATACTTTCACTTAAAATTCTACCGATATTAAAAGACAAAACAACACAAATTCACAAATGCACTTCCAGAAAATAGAAATAGAGGGAATATTTCCCAACTCATTTAATGAAGCTCCCATGAAAACCAGACAAAGACAGCACAAGAAAAGAATGCTTCAGGCCAAAATCACGCATGAACACAGACATAAAAATCCCCAGCTAAATATTAGCCAATAGAAACCAGCAATATATAAAAAGAATAATACACCACAACCAAGTGGAATTTATACAGGGAATGAAAGGCTGTTTCAATACTTGAAAATCAATCAGTATAACACATGATCTTAATATCTAAAGGGGAAAAATTACATGATCATATAAATTGATGCAGAAAAAGCATTTGACACCATCCAACATCCATTCACATGCAAAAAATTCTCAGCAAATTAGGAATAGAAGGGAAACTTCTGCCAACTGATGAAAGGTAACTACAAAGAAATCTCATTAAACATAATGGTGAAGTACTGAATGTTTTCTAAATACAGGAAAAAGACAGGAATATACACTCTCACCACTCCCATTCAACATTTTAATACAAGTCTTAGGACTTTTAGTGAAAAGGATACAGATTGGAATAGAAAAAAATAAAGCTGTCCCTTTTTGCAGATGAGATGATTGTCTATGTTAAAATTATATGAAATCTACAAAAAGAAAAACAAAGACCACCCATAAAACCCCCGGAACTAATAAGTGTGTTTAGCAAAGTTGTAAAATACAAGGTCAACACATGAAAAACAAACAAACAAACCAAAACACTACAATTGTTTTTCTATAAAATAGCAATAAACAATTGGAAACCAAAATTTGAAGATCCATATGCTGAATACTACAAAACAATGATGAAAGAAACCAAAGGAGATCCAAAACAAAATAAAATAGAGCAACCAAGTTCACAGATTGGAAGACTCAACCTAGAATACATAGCAATTCCGCCAATTTGGTTGAAAGATCTAATGCAATTTCAACTAAAATCTCAACAGGATTTCTGGAAGATAATCTGATTCTAAAATTTATATGGAAAAGTAAAGGAACTAGAATATTTAAAATGGTTAGGAAAAACAATAACATTGGAGGAATAACACTACCCAATGTAAGATTTAATACAAACTATAGTTAAGATAGTATGGTATTGCATGGAAACAGGCATATAGATCAACAGAAGAGTCAACAAAATTAAAACTTTGGCTCTATAAAAGTCACATTAAGAGAATGAAAAGATTAGCTACAAACTAGGAGAAAATATTTGCAAATAACATATCTGACAAAGGACTTTTACCCTGAATACATAAAGAATTCTATAAACTCAACATTAAGAAAACTAACAAGCCAATTAAAAAGTTGGCAAATGATTTAAACGGGTACTTCAACAAAGAGTATGGGCAGTTGGCAAATAAGAACATGAAAAGTTGTTGAATTTTTATTAGCTATTAGGGAAATGCTAATTTAAACCACAATGATTTAAACCACTTCTTTCCACAGTTCTAGTTGCTCCATATCTTCATCAGCACTTTTTATTGCTGTTCCTTTTTTTTAATTGTAAAGTGGCTAAAATAGAAAAACATAGATAATCTTACATGCAGTCAAGGAAGTAAAGGAACAAGGCATTCCCCCATCGTTCTCCCTCTCCTCAAGCCACCTTATTCCCTGAGGCACAACAGTATTGAGATTAGGCTAATAAATAACCCAACAATGGCCTCTCAGTGGTTAAGTGAAAGAGTCCCACATTTCTCAATATAAATCAAAACCTAGAAATGCCTAGGCTTAGTGAGGAAGGCATATTGAAATCTGGTATATGCCAAAAGCTAGGACTCTTGTACCAAACAGCCAACTTGTGAATGCAAAGGAAAAGTTCTTGAGGAAATTAAAAATGGTAATCCAATGAACACATGAATGGTACAAAAGTGAAATAGCCTTATTTCTGATATGGATTAAGTTTCAGTGGTCTGAACAGAAGATCAAACCAGCCACATAATTCTCATAAGCCAATGCCAAATCTAGATCAAGGTCTTAACTTTCTTCCTTCTTTGAAGTTTGAGAGAGCCAAGGAAGCTGCAAAAGAAAAGTCTGACACTAAGAGAGAGAGGTTCAAAAAGTTTAAGGAAAGAAGCCATTTCCATAATATAAAAGTGCAAGGTGAAGCAGCAAGAGCTGCAGCAAGTTATACAGAAGATCTAGCTAAGACCATTGATGAAGGTGGCTACATTAAATAGATTTTCAGTGTAGACTAAACAGCCTTCTTTTGGAAGAAGAGGCCATCTAGGACTTTCATAGTTTGAGAGGAGAAGTCACTGTCCGGCTTCAAAGGACAGGCTGACTTTCTTATAAGGGGATAATGCAGCTGGCGATTTTAAATTGAAGTCAATGCTCATTTACCATTCTGAAAATCTTAGGGTCCTTTAGAATTATGCTAAATCTACTCTTTCTGTATTCTAGAAATGGAACAACAAGGCCTGGATGACAGCACATGTGTTTACAGCATGGCTTACTGACATTTTAAGTCCAACATTAAGACCTACTACTTAGATAAAAAAAAGATTCTTTTCAAAATATGACTGCTCACTGATAATGCACCTAGTCACACAAGAGCTCTGATGGAGATGTATAAGAATAACATTATTTTCATGCCTTGTTCTAGTTTGATAGCTGGCAGAATGCAATACACCAGAAACAGAACAGCTTTTAAAAGGGGGAGTTTAATAAGTTGCAAGTTAACAGTTTTAGGCCATGGAAATATCACAATTAAAGCAAGTCTATAGAAATGTCCAATCTAAGGCATCCAGGGAAAGATATCTTGGTTCAAGAAGGCCGATGAAGTTTAGAGTTTCTCTCTCAAGTGGAAGGGTACATGGCAAGCACAGTCAGGGTTTCTCTCTTGGCTAGAAGGGCACATGGTGAACGCTGCTGCATCATCTGCTAGCTTTCTCTCCTGGCTTCCTATTTCATGAAGCTCCCCAGGAGATATTTTTCATCTTCTCCAAAGGTTACAGGCATGGTGGACTCTCTCCTTCTCGTGGCTACATCGTTCTGCTGTCTCAGAATCTCCAGCTTTCTCCAAAATGTTTCCTCTTTTATAGGATTGCAGTAAACCAATCAAGACCCACCTGAATGGGTGGAGAAACATCTCCACCTAATCCAGCGTAATAACCACTCTTGATTGAGTCACATCTTCAGGGAGATGATCTAATTACAGATTCAAACATACAGTACTAAATAGGGATTAGAAGAAATGGCTGGATTTATAAAATGGGATTAGGATTAAAACATGGCTTTTCTAGGGTACATTCATCCTTTCAAACCAGCACATGACTGCTAACAAATCCATTCTGCACCCCTGGATTGAGGAATCATTTCAACTTTCAAGTCTTATTATTTAAGAAATACATTTTGTAAGGTTCTAACTGCCACAGATAGCGATTCTTCTGAGGGATCTTGGCAAAATAAATTGAAAATCTGGAAAGGATGAACCATTTTAGATGCCATTAAGAACATTTGTTATTCTATCTGAGGAGGTCAAAATATCAACATTAACAGGAGTTTGGAAGAAATTTATTCCAACCCTCACTGATGACTTTGAAGGATTCAAGACTTCAGTAGAGGAAGTAACTGCTGATGAGGTGGAAATCGTCAGAGAACTAGAATTAGGAATGGAGTGTGAAGATGGACTGAATTGCTACAACCTTGTGATAAAACTTGAATGGATGAGGAGTTGCTTCGTACAGAAAAACAAAGAAAGTAGTTTTTTGAGATGGAAACTACTCCTAGTGAAGATGCTGTGAATATTGTAGAAATGACAACAAAGGATTTAGACCATTACATAAGCTTAGTTGATAAAGCAATGTTAGGATTTGAAAGAACTGACTCCAATTTTGAAAGACGTTCTACTGTGGGTAAAATGCTATCAAACAGCATTATACAGTACACAGAAATCTTTCACAAAAGGAAGAGTCATTTGATGCAGCAAACTTCACTGTTTCCTTATTTTAAGAAATTGCCACAACCACCCCAACTTTCATCAACCACCACCTGATCAGGCAAAGCAACCATCAATATGGAGTTAAGACCCTCCCCAGCACAAATGCTATGACTCACTGAAGGCTCAGGTGATGGTTAGCTTTTTAGGAGTACAGTATTTTTAATTAGGGTATGTACCTTGTCTTTTTAGATATCATGCTATTGCACACTCAGACTACAGTATGACAGAAATGAAACTTTTATATGCACTGTGAAACAAAAATGTTCATGTGATCCCCTTTTAATGCAATATTCACCATATTGCTGTAGTCTGGAGCTGAACCTGCAATATCTCCAAGGTATGCCTGTGCAGCAAATGTTGAAGAATAACCTTGGAAAGTTAAAGGTTTTTTTTGTGGTTTCCTGGGAATATACCTACTTAGCCCACCACTGACCTTTCTTCACCCTAAATCTGTTTTTGGAAAGTGTTCCTGTGTGTTATGGATGGCATATGCCATATCATTCTCAAATTGACCCTTTTAATACAGGAATTACATGCATTTAAAGAAGGATCTGACCCAGAAAACTCAGCAGATCAGTTGCAGTAAAATCTGTGATTCTTGCTGTATCCTACTCCAAACCCCAAATTCCAAAGAGAGACAAGTATCAAATTCTAGAAATTCAAAACTCTTAAGCAATATAAAGTCATCACTTAATGTTCCGTAAACACATTTCTTTCTTGATAATATTTTATAATAAAAAATAAGATTAAAATCAACTCTCAAGAAATACATCTTGAAAAGGAGCAATTTTCTTGAGCTGTCTTTAGAAATGAATTAAACTGAATTACTAAAGGTAAGTACCAATACTATGCTCTATATACTGTATAATGTTAGATTTGCATCTGTAATCAGTTGGACAAGAAGATATTTTATTTTTCCATTTAAAGTTTTCCTAAAATTGTATTTAAGTTGACAATAAAATCCTTTCAGGGGAGACATCCTCTCCTTGGAAGTAGCATTTTCTTTTTTCTTGGGAAAAAAAAGTGGGGGGGGGGGCACACCAGGTTTGGGCTCACCTTAAAATTGACATGTGTGGCATTAGCCCAGGGCAAGAGAAAAAATGGCATAATGTGATCTTGGGAAAATCTCTTGAGCTGTCTGTGTTTCAGTTTCCTCATCTGTAAAATGGGCATAATTACAGTACCAGTGGAAACAAATAATGGTCTATCATCTGACGAGTAGATAAACAAAATGTAGTGTTTCCATACAATGGAACTGTATTCATCAAGAAGAAGTGAACTGCTGATACATGCTACAACCGAGATGAACCTTGAAAACATTATGTAAGTCAAAGAAGCCAGACACAAAAGGTCACATATTATATAATTTCATTTATACATTTATACATTTACACATTTATAAATTCCATTTTAAAAAGTACATTTATACTGTATAAATGGAATTATATAATATACAGATTATTTGTTGAATTATATTTTATATTGAATTATATAAAAGTAGATTAGTGCTTGCCAGAGGCTGGGAGATGAGGAAATGGGATGTGGCTGCTCATGAGGACCTGATTTTGAAGTAGTGAAAATATTTCAGAATTAGATAGTGGCAATTTTGCACAACCTTGTAAATACAATGAAAATCACTTGAAATGGTAATTTTATGGTATGTGAATTTTATCTCAATAAAGTTATTATACAAAAAATAAAGGTACCCAACTGTTCTAGTTTGCTAGCTGCTGGAATGCAATATACCAGAAAGGGGACTCCTTTTAAAAAGGGGAGTTTATTAAGTTGACAGTTTACAGTTCTAAGGCCATGAAAATGTCCCAATTAAAGCAAGTCTATAAAAATGTCCAAACTAAGGCACCAATAAGAGGTTGCCTTCACTGAAGAAAGGCTGATGAAGTTCAGGGTTTCTCTCTCAACTGGAAAGGCACATGGCAAACATGGTGACATCTGCTACCTTTCTCTCCAGGCTTCTTTCATGAAGCTCCCCTGGGGGCATTTTTCTTCATCTCCAAAGGTCTCTGGCTGTGTTGGCTCTCGTGGTTCTCATGGCTTTCTCATCACTGTCCTGTGTTGCTCTCTCCAAAATACTTCCTCTTTTAAAGAATTTCAGTAAGATAATCAAGCCCCACTTGGAATGGGTGGAGTCACATCTCCCTCTAATCCAAGGTTAATACCCACAATTGGATCAATCACATCTCTGTGGAGATAATCTAATCAAGTTTCCAACCTATAGTGCTAAATAGGGTTTAAAAGACCTACAAGATGGGTTAGGAGTAAAGCATGGCTTTTCTAGGGTACATAATCCTTTCAAACCAACACACCAGCCTTATAGGATCATTAAGAAGACCAAATGATTTAATACAAGGGAAGCGCATAAACAGTACTTGACATATGTGCTCAATATTAGCTAGTATTACTATCTACCCTTAAAGATCAACAGCTTTGATGAAGATGGAGCAGCATATTTAACATGCAATTAAGTAAAGCCCAGAGGAATAGATGAAGGATGTTAGAGGGGAAGTGTAGATAGTTTGATGGGATTCAGGGCAAAATAAGAATCAACCATTGGGTATAAATTACAGGCAATGAGATTTTCGTCGTAAGAAAGACTAAGTACCTTTCCGCGCTACCTACAGTGGGGTCCATACGGCGTTGTCCTCGGTTCCCATCGTAACTTAAAGGGAAATTTAAACAATGTCAGGAGCCCTTGATGTCCTGCAGATGAAGGAGGAGGATGTCCTCAAATTCCTTGCAGCAGGAACCCATTTAGGTGGCACCAACCTTGACTTCCAGATGGAACAGTACATCTACAAAAGGAAAAGTGATGGTATCTACATCATAAATCTGAAGAGGACGTGGGAGAAGCTTCTGCTGGCAGCTCGTGCTATTGTTGCCATTGAAAACCCCGCTGATGTCAGTGTCATATCCTCCAGGAATACAGGCCAGCGGGCTGTGCTAAAGTTTGCTGCTGCCACTGGAGCAACTCCTATTGCCGGGCGCTTCACCCCTGGAACTTTCACTAACCAGATTCAGGCCGCCTTTCGGGAGCCACGTCTTCTGGTGGTGACGGATCCCAGGGCTGACCACCAGCCTCTCACAGAGGCATCCTATGTTAACCTGCCCACCATTGCACTGTGTAACACAGATTCTCCTCTGCGCTATGTGGACATTGCCATCCCGTGCAACAACAAGGGAGCTCACTCAGTGGGTCTGATGTGGTGGATGCTGGCCCGGGAAGTTTTGCGCATGCGTGGCACCATCTCCCGTGAGCACCCACGGGAAGTCATGCCTGATCTCTACTTCTACAGG
Organism: Tamandua tetradactyla; assembly: GCF_023851605.1. Lineage (NCBI taxonomy): Eukaryota > Metazoa > Chordata > Mammalia > Pilosa > Myrmecophagidae > Tamandua > Tamandua tetradactyla. Next base: position 77,581,249 of record NC_135343.1, read on the forward strand.
GATCCTGAAGAGATTGAAAAGGAAGAGCAAGCTGCTGCTGAAAAGGCTGTGACCAAGGAGGAATTTCAGGGCGAATGGACTGCTCCAGCTCCTGAATTTACTGCTACTCAGCCTGAGGTTGCAGACTGGTCTGAAGGTGTACAGGTGCCCTCTGTGCCTATTCAGCAGTTCCCTACTGAAGACTGGAGTGCTCAGCCTGCAACTGAAGACTGGTCTGCAGCTCCCACTGCTCAGGCCACTGAGTGGGTAGGAACAACCACTGAGTGGTCATAAGCTGTTCTTGCGTAGGCTCGTAAACAAGTTGCCGGAAAATAAACAAGTTTCTATAAAAAAAAAAAAAAAAAAAAAAAAAGAAAGACTAAGTACTGTTTATAAATTCAAAGGCCAAAAAGGTCCAGGGAGGCAATGTTCTTGGGAGAAGTAGTCAGGTAAGGTCAGCTGGAAATTATGCATCTTGTCCAAAGAGCCTGGGAGCAGATCATGCTGGAGCTAGACTGTGGTTTCCATGCTAGGACTTGGCCAGGGTTGCCAATTCTCACAATTTTCCTGAGAAATGAGAAACCTGAATTTCCACATTCCAATTTAAAAATTAGCATCCTCTAAGGGACAAGGTGGAAGGAGACTTTTCGTTGTACATCATTTTATAATTTGTACCATGTTTTATATTACTCAAAAGATAAATTAAATTTTTAAAATTAAGATCAAAATATTGGTAAGCATTTTCTGTTTTTTTAATTCCAAACACCATGGAGGTCAAATTTGTAGTTAACCAGTTTGTAAGATCAGTGTAAAGGGACAGCTGTCAAGAGGAGATGGCGATCGATTGATACGGAAGCCAAAGACACAGTCTGATCAATCAAGCCCCTTGTAAGCCTCATGCTGCACCCCTTAACTTGCCACAGTCACCACCTCTTATTCCCCAGTTAAACAGGAATGAGTCATCCAGCTAGAATTCACTCTGGGACCTGAAAGATGGTCATTTCCCTCCCTCTTCCCCAGTTTCACTTAACTAATGCCTCTCCTAGGCCCACTTACTTCTATCCTCCTTTTGCTACTGGTCAGCCCTTGCATTTTTAAACTTCTCATCAAGTTTGTTTCGTCCAGATAAGAAACCTTTCATAATCAACTTCTCCTTGCCAGAGGCTACACTGCAGCTCCCATGCCCCACCAGCCACCCTTAATCACACAGCAGGAGATGTCTATACTCCTACAAGTAGGACCTAAGACGCACTGACAGCTTGAAGCAACTACAGAAGAAGACCTTCGGCCCAGATCCTTTTAAGATTAAGGGGAGTTTGAAGTCTCTGAGGGTGAAATGATGCAGGATTAAAATTAGGGTGGTGACTGACTAAGGAAAGGACAAATTCCAAAAAGTAGTCAGGCCCCAGGGAGAAAGATAACTCAGAAGAGCTGCAACAAACAGCACCTGGGACTCTCACCGGAGTCATCTCTGGAGCAGGGTGGAGCCAACCAACCCCCGAAATACATTATCTACCACCAGGCACCACCCTGAAGAAAAGGGAACAAGGAAGGGGCAGGGGGATAAGTAAAGCTAATCTATAAAAGTAAATGGCCCCACATTACCTTTCACCTCTCACCTTTCTCACCTCTCTCTTCGCAAGTGTGCTTCTATGTTCTCTCACATGTGTACCTAACACATTCCTGCCTGCTTACGGAAAAAAAAATCCTGACTCACAGGTAATCTAATCAAGTTTGGGTGACCATCCAGAATCTTATAGAAAGCACTCATGCATTGAGTAGGAGGTTGGAAAGATTATTTGTGCAAAAGATTCTAGAGTCTTACAATATCCAAATCATTGCTCTGAAAGAGGACAAGCAAGGCAGAAAAGAATGGGAAATTACTTATGAATAAGAACTAACCCCAGTTGCTACAGAGAAGTAGAACAGGCATCCTGCCACCCAAAGCTTCACACCGCACAGCAGTTCCTGCCCCGGGACTTCAGTTTTATTTGGAATTTGGGGAGACTCTTCCCTTTACCGGGAAAGATTGCTGCTGTACGTCTGAATCAGAAGTCAGAAATTTCTTCACATTTATATCTATTAAAATGCAAATACTGGGGGTGAGGGTGGAGCATGGAATGTTTTGCAGTTTTCCAGATGAGAATTCAGTACAATTCGCTACTAGCTCCTATGGGAGGTTAGGTAACAGGTTGACTCTCCTCCCAGGTCTGGATTTGAAGGCAGGTGCCACCTGGGGGGAGAACAGTGGGTGTCGGGGAGATGACGTGCCAATGAGAGAAAGATTTGCTGAGGACAGACTTAATCTATTTGCTGCTTTTCAAGCAGGCTATGTAGCTCCAGCTCTCAGAAACCTCCTTCAAGCCTCCCAATCTGGCAGCCTTCCCCCAAGATGGACCTCTCTCCCCAAATCTCCCAACTCCCTTCCAAGTCCTGACACTGGCTAGAACCTATTAGAGAACTTAAAACAAAATGATATGAAGCTGAAAAAGAGATCAGACTTCAATTAGAGATATGAATGAAGCTGATCACTATAGAACTAAGGTAAATCAGACCAAAGGGTAAAGGATGATACAATGTTGTTTTTATAGTTGTGAAATATAACATATATACAAAAAAGCAATACATTTCTAGGTACATTTTAACAAGTAGTTATAGAACAGATTTTAAAGTTTGGTATGGGTTACAGTTCCATGATTTTTCATTTTTTCTTCTAGCTGCTCCAAGACACTGGAGATCAAAAGAAATATCTATATAATGATTCAGCAGTCATAATCATTTTATTTTCTCAGTTATAATCCTTCTCTCTTTCTTTCTTTTTTTTCCTTTCTGGGAAAAATAACATACATAATTAAAAAGCAATAGATTTCAAAGCACATCACAATTATTAGTTGTAGAACAGATTTCAGAATTTGGTATGAGTTACATTTCCACAATTTTAGGTATTTAGTTCTAGCTGCTCTAAGGTACTGGAGACTAAAAGAAATAACGATATAATTATTCAGCAATCATATTCATTTGTTAAGCCTGACCTTCTCTTTATAACTCCACCACCACCTTTGATCTTTCTCCTACCCTTTGGGTATTTGGGTGATGCCCATTCTAATTATTTCATGTTGGAAGGGGCTGACTGACTGTGTTTTAAAACTTCAACTTCTTTGTGAGACCAAAGGGAGAGAATTTTATGTGGTGCAAAATTTATGTATGCTGTAGCACACTATCTAATTTAACTTGCATGTATGGTCAGTTTATTCAAACACCATAATTACACGGAACCTCGAATAGGAAGTGAGAATTTGTTGCTTTGTACAGGTTGACATGATGCCCTGATGCATCCCTGAGTCATCTGGGTGGTCAATAAAAAAGTATTTGCAAAGTCCCCTTGAGGGGCTGCAAAAAAAAAAAAAAAATTGGAAATATTAAACTTCCCTACCTGGGGAATTTCTGATATTCTCGCAAGCATTGGGAACTGCCAATTTAATAGGCCAAGCCCTTGATCTTGGGGCTTGACCTTATGAAACTTATTCCTGAAAAGGAGAAGCTAAGCCTACTAATAATTATGCCTATGACTCACCTCCAGAGAACCTCTTTCGTTGCTCAGATGTGGCCTCCCTCTCTAAGCCAACTTGGCAGGAGAGCTCACTGCCCTCCCCCTTCATGGGACATGACTCCCAGGGGTGTAAATCTCCCTGGCATGTGGGACAGAAATCCCAGACCTGAACCTGGCCCTGGTATCATGGGATTGAGAAAGGCTCTTGACCAAAAGGGAAAAGAGAAATGAAACAAAATAAAGTTTCAGTGGCTGAGAGATTTCAAGTAGAGTTGAGAGGTCACTCTGGAGGTTATCCTTATACATTATATGGTCATCCCTTTTTAGTTTTTAGGGGATTAGAGTAGCTAAAAGGAAATACCTGAGACTGTTGTAAGAATAAAATTAAGTTTAGTTTTCACACAAATTATATGAAATGGGGAAAACAACTTATTAAATAAAATACTGCAAAACCAGCCTGGACTGGTTTCACAAGTCAGGAGAAGGAGAAAGAGAGCCTGACGTAACCTTAGGAATTGGCACCACGTTCTTATACAGGAAAAATAAGTAGGCCCAAGGTCACTAAAAGGGGGAGTGGGACTCACGTGCATTAATTAAACCTCTGGAATAGGCTGTGACCTCTAGAGTACCCGCCAGTGGTGAAACTGGGGAGGGATCTGCACACTAGGCTTAGGGAATAAATATTACTGCTGCCTGTTGTTTGGTGCATCAGCCACCACAGTTTGGTTGCACATTCATTCTTGCAAAATTATAAAATAAATTCTTTTCTTCTCCCCAATTGCGTGTTTTTTTTTTCTCTTTCAGGTATGACTTTTCATTCCAAGAACTTTGGGGGCTTGTCCGAAAGCCAAGGCTCTGGAGGGGGATCCCCGGGGTGGACGAGGGGTGGGCGTGCCCTGCTGATTGAGCGGTCTTGGCCTCTGCCATTAGAGGCCCACTCCTGACAGCCAAAAGGATCCAAGACCAAACGTTTATTGTGACTGAGAAAAGGGAAGGAAAAATCTGCCTCCGTGACCAAGCGACTCTGTGCACAGACCAAGGTAAGAAAAAGGACTATTAAATACTGCCTTGGTGGTCAGGAAACTCTAATGAGTCTGAGTTGAGTCTGTGCATGAGACACATGACATACTGCGCGACGTGAGGGCAGAGTCCCAATTTGCATTTCCTTTCTCCCATGAGGGAAAGGGCCAGAGATGGACAAAGTGACAAGATTCAGAATGGGCAATTGGCCAGCCAGGGAAAAAAGGAAGGAGGAATCTCTAGGGTCTCCCGGGAACATTCTTCTAGATAATCCAATAGGGAAAATGTTAAAACACTGGACCAATAGTGATCAGACCAAGGGAAAGGACAAAATGAAAATGATTCAATATCGTTGTTACATTTGGACAGAAGAAAGCATCTTGCCACCTGATATATTATGGCCAAAATACAGGGCCAATGAGGATTAGCTCTGTGTGACCTCATGCTTTATGTGAATGGAAAAAAAGCCCTTCTCCAAAGAGGAGTCTGGTTATGTTATGTGTTGGCCATAGGAAACGGGAACTACTTTTTATCCTGTAAAGGCTAAAACCCTAGAACCAGAGACAAAAGCTTTAGAAACTAAAACCTGGGATCCTTTATTGAGTCTTCCCTCATCCTATGCCTCTCCCCCACCCCTCGGCAGGGACTGTGAGACCCCAAAGGCCAAATGGAGTCTACCCACATCCTCCCCACCCCAGAAAACCTGAGAACCAATTAGGGTCAACTTCTCCACCTGTTACAATCACCAGCAACTGAGGAAGAAGTTGGAACAATAAATGACAGGAAGCAGTAATATTTATTCCCTAAAACCTAACATGCAGATCCCTCCCCTATTTCACCATTGGCTGAGTACTCAAGAGGTCACAGAAATGAAATGCCTTTTAAAAAGGGGAATTTAATAAATTGCAAGCCTACAGTTCTAAGGCTGTGAAATTGTCCAAATTAAAGCAAGTCTATAGAAATGTCCAAATTAAGGCAACCAAAAGAAGTTACCTTCACTCAAGGAAGGCCGATGATATTCAGGGTTTGTCTTTCAAGTGGAAAGGCACCTGGTGAACATGGTAACATCTGCTAGCTTTCTCTCCAGGCTTCTTATTTCATGAAGCTCCCCCAGGGGCATTTTCCTTCTTCAGCTCCAAAGGTCACTGGCTGGTGGACTCTCAGTCTCATGGCTCTGCCATGGGTCTATATCTCTCTCCTCCTTCTCAAGCTTTCTCCAAAATGCTTCCTCTTTTAAAGGATTCCGGTAAACTAATCAAGACCCACCTGGAATGGGTGGAGTCACATATTCATCTAATCAAAAGTTAATACCCTAATTTAGTTTGAAATGCTAGTGATAAATGAAAGCAAGGGGTAAGGGGTATGGTATGTATAATCTTTGTTTGTTTGTTTTTTTCTGTTATCTTTTTATTTCTTTTTCTGTTGTCTTTTTATTTCTTTTTCTAAATCGATGCAAATGTTCTAAGAAATGATGAATATGCAACTATGTGATGATATTGAGAATTGCTGATTGTATATGTAGAATGGAATGATTTAATGTTTTTGTTTGTTGTTAATTTTTTTAATTAATAAAAAAATAAATTTCAAAAAAAAAAGTTAATACCCACAGTTGGGCATGTCATATCTCTTAGGAGATAATCTAATCGAGTTTCCAACATACAGTACTGACTAGGGTTTAACAGAAACCTTGCTCCGACAATATGGGATTAGGATTAAAACACGGCTTTTCTAGGGTATGTAATCCTTTCAAACCAGCACACCAAGTAATAAACTGTGGGGACTTAGTGAATCAATGGCAATGTACATGTGTCCAAAACTAATGGGGGCATTACAGTCTGCCTCTCTTTGCTCCTCCTAGGATGATGTACAGTGAACTACCGAGTTTTGAAGGTGGACTATGAGCATAGGATAGGTTTCACAAACCTAAGCCATTAAAAGATAAAATAACCTTTTACAAAGGAAACAGCCCACCAAATTGCAAAAATCTTCAGTATAACCTGGTGATGATAGCCATCAAGAAAGCAAACAAACATCCAACAGGGCAGCAAAAAAGATGCAATAGTTAAAATATATGGGCTGGAGGCAGACATTTCTGAGAGAGACCCTATAAGAAAGCTCAAGATACAAATACTCTCCCCGACACCCACAATGCCCTCTCCAAACAGCCCTTCAGCAGTGCCAAGGGAAACCCAGCTGGAAGCCAGTTCCCTAATTCGCAATGATCCCAAAGTTGTCAGGATAGTCAAGGTAGGCGATCTGAAGCAAACCATGGCGATAAAGACAAGGTATGGAGAGACAAATGCCTGGGTAGGATAGAGTAAATATACTGTCCACAGTCTAAACAAAGGAGACTGTTATGCTTGCACAACCCACTGCTCTCATCGTGCCCTTTCAGTTAAGAATGGAGAAACATGAAGAGGAGTTCGTCTATCTTTCCTTCTGATTTCATTTGTGCCCCCAGGCCTCCTCCCTCTAGCATTCTCACATTCAGTTTCATTCAGTGTTCTAACGTTATTTTATTACAGTTAGGTAGTATTGTGCTATCCATTTCTTTTATAATCAGCCCCTTTGCACAATCTGTATTTTGTGAGTTCCAATTACCCAATATCTACCCTATTTCTATCTCTTGATGACCTCTGTTCTTAACTGAAATTATCCAAGTTCATTCACTAATGTCAGTTCATATCAGTGAGACCATACAGTATTTGTCCTTTTGTTTCTGGCTTATCTCACTCAGGATAATGTCCTTAAGGTCCATCTATATTGTTACATACTTCATAACTTTATTCTGTCTTAAAGCTGCATAATATTTCATCATATGTATATACTGCAGTTTGTTTAGCCCGTTGTCTGTTGATGGACATTTGGGCCGTTTCCATCTCTTGGCATTGTAAATAATGCTGCTATAAACACTGGTTTGCAAATGTCCATTTGTGTCTTTGCCCACATGTCCTCTGAGTAAATACCTAGCAATGGCATTGTCGGGTCATACGGCAATTCTATTACTTAGCTTCCTGAGGAACTGCCAAACTGCCTTCCACACTGGTTGTATCATTTTACATTCCCACTGACAGTGGACAAGGGTGCCTCTTTCTCCACATCCTCTCCAGCACTTGTTATTTTCTGTTTTAGCGATAATGGCCAGTCTGGTGGGTGTGAGACGATATCTCATTGTGGTTTTGATTTGCATTTCCCTAATAGCCAGGGAAGTTGAGCATCTTTTCATGTGCCTTTTGGCCATTTGTATTTCCTCTTCTGAGAAGTGTCTGTTAAGTCTCTTGCTCATTTTGTAATTGGATTGTCTGTCTTTTTGTTGTTGAGCTGCACAATCTCTTTATATATTCTGGATACTAGACCTTTATTTGATATATTGTTTCCAAATATTGTCTCCCATTGTGTAAGCTATCTCTTTACTTTTTTTGAGAAGTTCTCTGATGCATGAAAGTGTTTAATTTTGAGGAGTTCCCATTTATTTATTCATTTCCTCAATGCTCGTGCTTTGGGTGTAAGGTCTAGGAAACCACCTCCTATTATAAGATTTATGAGATATTTCCCTACATTTTCTTCTAACGGTTTAATGGTCTTAGATATTAGATCTAAGTTTAATTAAAACTTAGTTTTTTAGTTTAGTTTAAAGTTTAGTTTAGTTTAGTTTAATTTAGTTTAGGTCTTTGATCCATTTTGAGATAATTTTTGTATAGGGTGTGGGATATGGAGCCTCTTTCATTCTTTTGTATATGAATATCCAGTTCTCTAGGCACCATTTATTGAAGAGACTGTTCTGTCCCAGGTGAGTTGGCTTGACTGCCTTATCAAAGATCAATTGTCCGTAGATGACAGGGTCTATATCTGAACACTCTATTAGATTCCATTGGCCAGTATATCTATCTTTATGCCAGTACCATGCTGTTTTGACCACTGTAGCTTCATAATACACATTCAAGTTAGGTAGCATGAGACCTCCAACTTCATTTTTCTTTCTCAGTATACTTTTAGCTATTCAGGGCACCCTGCCCTTCCAGATAAATTCCACCCTCTGGACCCTAAAAAAGACATGTTTTTCCATATACAAAATACACTCATTCCATAACAATATCAGAGAACCTTAAACCATCAGTAACATTACAAATAGAACACAAAATTAAAACCAGTACAAAATCTCAAAGTTAGTTACAGGCATGGTCTGTCCTAAAGCAAAGTTCTCCTTGGCTCTGGACCTGTAGAAACTCAAAACAAGTTATTTGCTGCCAACATACAAAGGAGGAACATTCATAGGATACGTATACCCATTGCTGTAGGGAGGAAGGAACACAGGGGACACCAGACCCAAGCAGTTTTGAAAACCTGCAGGGCAAACTCCATTAGATTTCAAAGTCTGAGAGTCATTCATCTTCAAAGCTTTAGAAAGCAGCAGTCCCACCCTTTCCAAGGGACTACACAGAGGCCTGCCTCTCTCTGAACACAACCTTGGGGGACCTTGGGGAGACTACCTTTTTCTCAGCTCCACCCTCTCCAAGGATCAGGGCTGCAAGTGGGCTCTCTACCATCTCTGGGGCACACACTCAACCCCTCCATGTGGTGGCAGCCAGTCTCTCCCCAAATCCCAAGGAATGTGCTTCACCCTCTCCAAGGCCTGAGGCAGTATGACTCTTCCACTGCAATGAGGTGGAAGGCCCATCCTCTGCCTTTGGGGCAAAATCACCCTCTCCATGTGCTTGGGTGGGCCCACTCTCCTGGCCTCAGGCTTCTTGACTTCAGACCTCTCAACCTCCATGGCTTTGCCTCTGAAGTTATTTTTCCCTCCAGTGTCTCCCTTCTCTGTCCCTCTCAGTCCTGACTGGCAGCGGCTCTGTTATACAGGTCCCACAGCACTCTCATTGGCTTTCTATGTAGTAGTGTTGAATCATGCCCATCAGGCATAAGGAGTTTCCACAGATCCTTCCTGGATAACTCCATGTCCAATCCTGGCTTTCTCTGAAATGGCTGACTGGTTTCACATTTGGTAAGATTCTCACACAGGGCACTATTCTCTGGGGTCTCCCTTTCTGGAGGCCCAGAAATTTCCAGAACTTCAATTTCTGGTTTGTTTGTACCCAAGAGTTCAGTTTTCATCTCATCTCTTTCCTGTCATATTTCACTATAAACTGTAAGGAGAACCAGGCCGCACTTTTTGACATTTAATTTGGAGATCTCTTCTGCTAAATATCCAAGTTCAAGGCTTTTAAAATCTGCCTTCCAGCCAAAGACACTAGTCAACTTTGCCAGATTATTTGCAATTTTAAAACAAGGCTCACTTTCCTTCCAGTCTATAATAACATGTTCCTCATTTCTGTCTAAGGCTTTAGCAGAAGTGTCTTTAGAGTCCACATTTCTACCAACAGTCTCTTCAAAGCATTCTAGGCCTTCTCTATCAAGCTCCTCACAACTCTTCCAGAATCCTCCCCTTATCCATTTAAAAATCCACTCCAACATGTTTGGTATTTGCAAACCACAGCAGCACCCCACTCTCAGTACCAAAATCTGTCCTAGTCTGCTAGCTGCTGGAATGCAATATACCAGAAATGGAATGGCTTTTAAAAGGGGGAATTTAATAAGTTGCTAGTTTACAGTTCTAAGGCTGAGAAAATGTCCCAATTAAAACAAGTCTATAGAAATGTCCAATCTAAGGCATCCAGGGAAAGATACCTTGGCTCAAGAAGGCCAATGAAGTTCAGGGTTTCTCTCTTAAGTGAGAAGGCACATGGTGAACACAGCCAGGGTTTCTCTCTCATCTGGAAAGGCACATGGCAAACACAGCATCATCTGCTAGCTTTTTCTCCTGGCTTCCTGTTTCATGAAGTTCCCTGGGAGGCATTTTCCTTCTTCATCTGTAAATGTCGCTGGCTGGTGGACTCTCTGCTTCTCGTGGCTATCTCATTCTGCTTTCTCAGAATCTCTCTCCTTCTCCAAAATTTTTTCTCTTTTACAGGATTCCAGTAAGCTAATTAAGACCTACTCAAATGGGTGGAGACAGGTCTCCACTTAATCTAGCTTAATAACCACTCTTGATTGAGTCACATCTCCAGGGAGATGATCTAATTACACTTTCAAACATACAGTACTGAATAGATTAGAAGAAATGGCTGCCTTCACAAAATACGATTAGGATTAAAACATGGCTTTTCTAGGGTACATAAATCATTTCAAACCAGCACATTGATTTTCTTGATTGTTTTCATTTCTCAATTTCATTTATTTCTGCTCTAATCTTCAATATTTATTTCCTTTTGCTTGCTTTGAGGTTAGTTTGCTGTTCTTTCTCTAGTTCTTCCAAGTGGACAATTAATTCCTCGATTTTTGTTCTTTCTTCTTTTTTTGATATAGGCATTTAGGGCAATACATGTCCCTCTTAGCACTGCCTTTGCTGCATCCCCTAAATTTTGATATGTTGTGTTTTCACTTTCATTTGCCTTGAGATATTTACTGATTTCTTTTGTAATTTCTTCCTTGACCCACTGGTTGTTTAAGAGTGTGTTCTTGGGCGGGCCACGGTGGCTCAGCAGGTAAGAATTCTTGCCTGCCATGCCCGAGGACCTGGATTCGATTCCCGGTGCCTGCCCATGTAAAAAAACAAAAAAAAAAAGAGTGTGTTCTTGAGTTTCCACATATTTGTGAATTTTCTGGCGCTCTGCCTATTATTGATTTCCAACTTCATTCCTTTATGATCTGAGAAGGTGTTTTGTATGATTTCAGTCTTTTTAAATTTATTGAGACTCATGAGAGCTGGGAAATTTTCAGTGATAATTTCCTCCATTAGTTTTTCTCCTCCTTTTCCCTTCTTTTCTCCTTCTGGGACACCCATAACATGTATGTTCGTGTGTTTCTTGTTGTCATTCAATTCTCTGAGTCCCTGTTTATATTTTTCCATTCTTTTCCCTATATTTTCTTTTACTTGTCAGATTTCAGATGTTCCATCTTCTAGTTCACTAATCCTATCTTCTGCTTCTTGAAATCTGACAATGTAGGTTTCCATTACTTTTTTTCATCTCTTCTACTGTGCCTTTCATTCCCATAAGTTCTGTGATTTCTTTTCAGACTTTTGATTTATTCTCTTTGTTCATTCCTCACATTCTTTATATCCTCCCTCAATTCACTGATTTTTTATGAGGTTTTCCATGTCTGTTCATACATTCTGAATTAATTGTTTCAACTCTTGTATCTCATTTGAATTGTTGGTTTGATCCTTTGACTGGACCATAGCTTCGATTTTCCTAGTATGATTTGTTATTTTTGCTGGTGTCTAGGCATTTAACTACCTTAATTAGTTTATTCTGGAGATTGTTTTCACTTCTTTTACCTAGGGTTTTCTTGCTGGATGAATTTGTTGTCTCTCTGTTCTTTGACTTTCTATTCAGCTTATTCTGGATCTCTAGCTTAGGTTTTGTTTAACAGATCAGAGTTTTTTAGTTCTTGTTTTCTTGTTTCTTGCCCTGCCTGTATGGTGCCTTTTCCCCTCTTAGAAAGGTCTACTTAGGTATTGTGGACCCCAGCCAGATTTTCCCAGACCAAACTGGCCTCCTGTCAGGAGGAAAGAGTCACCTGCATCAGTTTTCCCTGAGGGTGAGATCCAGCAGTCTGAAAGACTTTCCTGTGAAGTCTCTGGACTCTGTTTTTCTTATCTTGCCCAGTATGTGGTGCTTGTCTGCCTGTGGGTCCCACCAGCATAAGGTGATTTGGTACCTTTAACTTCAGCAGACTCTCCCTGCTGGGGACACGGTGAAGACAGAGGAGAGGTTGTAGTCTGGTTTTAATCACTTCACTTTTCCAGACCCTGGGGTCTGAATTCCTTGAGGGAGGGATTCCACCTGAGCTGGGCCCCACCCCTCTCCTGTGGAAGACACAGGCTCCAGACAAACATTCAAGTTTAATTCTGCCTATATCTGGGGCAGTGGAGCCCGAGAAGCCTTGCAACTGTATCCAGAGAGCAGTCAAACAGTAGAAACACAGCCACCAAAAGAAAAGAGAAGAATCCTTATCAGAGCAGGACCCCCATTCCTCCGGTTTGCCAATCAAGAGCTTAAGTTGGTACAATGCTCTGCGTATCTCCAGGTTCTATGTGCCCCCTCCTTTCCTTCAGGGCCCAGACATTTTCAAATCCAAAAAAAACCTCTGTTATTTTTTTCTTCTTCTTCTTTCTATCAGCCCTGCCCCCTCTGTGCTAGGGCAAAAACCAGTGACCTCCGCTTTTACTTGAGGTTCAGCTGAGTTGGGGGCCTATTTTTAGTAGTTAGAATTTGTTCATTAATTCCACAATTGGAGCTTAGTTGCGCTCAGCCCCTGCTGCTGCTAAAGTCCCTTTCCTTTCCCCTCTGGGGATCAGCCAGTGGGTGAGGGGTGCTGGCTGCAGTGGCTTGGGGAACTCACAGTTCTGGGGGGGGGGGCTCACATCCAGTCCAGCTGGTCCAGACTGGGGTACTCTGTGTGTCCGGTCACTGACGTGGCCCCAGCAGTTGTTCTGTCCTGTTCCTGGCTATTTAGTACCTGCTCTGGAGGACGAACTAAATCCCACACTTTGCTAAGCCACTATCTTGGCCCCAACTCCCCTGAAGAGGGATTTAAATGTATAGTACTCCTTTTTCAAAATACTATTCCTAATGAAAATTATAATACATTGTCCTCTCTTTTTCCTCCAGTCAAGAGTGGAAAAGGCAAGGCCATACCAGCTCCCATCTCCATCCAGGAAACCACCCCTCCTGTCTGTCTAAATGGCGAGAAGAGTTCCAGGAGCTGCGGGCCATGTTGGGTGTGGTACTCACAATTTCTCCAGTCCAGCCACGGCACGAGCAGACCTTTGGTGGTATTGCAGAAAGGGCAGCCTCCGACCAGTATGGCCTAAGAAGTGAAAAGGGACCTTTGCTCAGGTTCAACTGACCATCCCATTCACCCTGGCATTAAAAAGAAGCAGCTCAAATCCAAGGGGGAAAAAAAAAAGAAACTTACTAGGTTCTGTTGATGACCGAATCTATTTAAACAATATAGAAATTCCATGGAAAATCCCAAATAAATTTAAGGCCAGAAATCAAATAACTATGAGATTTAAGTCATTCTTATTTTAGTGGGTCACAATTAATAAAAATGTGGACTATATTAATTACATATATTATAATCAACAAAAATTCTTCAATTATACCAGAAATGCAGTGAAAAGAATCACAAGACAACTGGATGCTTCTAGTCAAATGGTATAAGAAAATAAGAGAGCCCTAAATATGATGCTAACTAAAAAAGGAGGCATTTAAGTTATGTTCAAATGTAGTTGTTTTACATTCATCCCCAATAGTACAGCCCTGAAGGAACTATCATAAAAGCTGTATAAGGATTGACAGCCTTATTGAAAAATTGGCAAAAAATTCACGCGTTAATAACCCTCACACGGGGTTGGAAAGGTAGTTTAGGAAATGCAAAGGGGTGGCACTGCCCGTTTTAACTTCTTTAATCGTTGTAGCTGGGGTACTCCCAGCAATTCGGGTTTGCATTATTCTGTGCACCCGGGGGTTAACTCAAAAACTTACCGAAAGTACTCTAACCAAGCAAATACCTGTTCAGTACAGGTAAAACAATTTGTACCCTCTGAAAAACGAAGATTCCTCTGATAAAAAAATGTGAAAAAACTCTTAAGTTTGAAAAATTAAAATGAGAAAACCAAAAAGGTTTAAAAGAAAGAGGGGGAATAAAATTAAGGTTAGGGCTGTGCAAGAGTGGCTCAGTGGCAGAATTCTCGCCTGCCATGCTGGAGACCTGGGTTCACATCCTGGAGCCTACTCATGTCAAAAAAAAATTAAGTTTAGCTTTCACACAAAATGACACAAAATAGGAAAAACGAAACTTACTAAATAAAAGGCTGCAAAACCAGCCCAGACTGGCTTCACAGTCAGGAGAAGAAGAAAGAGAACCTGATGTAAGCTTAGGAATTGGCACCAGTTCCTTATATGGGGAAAAATAAGTAGGGCCGAAGTTACCAAAAGGTGGGGAATGGGACTTATGTGGGTTAATTAAGACTCTCAAATAGGCTGTAACCTCTAGAGTACCCATCCCCAATGGAGAAACAGGGGAGGGATGTGTGTGCTAGGCTTAGGAATAAATATTACTGCTTCCTATTGCCACTTGTCAGCCACCCCATTTTGGTTGCCCTCTCATTCTTGCAAAATCATAAGTAAATTCTTTTCTTCTCCAAAACTGGGTGAGCGTTTATTCTCTTTCAGGTATGGATTTCTTCCCAACACTGTTGAGCTGTGGTCCCGTAGGCTTGATTCTTGAAGATGATTGCACAACTATGCAGCTTTCTAGACGTGACCATGGGATTGTAAAAACTTTGTGACTGTCTTCTAAAGACTTGTCCCGCAAAGCTGTGGCTCCCCTCAGGAGCTCCAGTTTAATGAAGTCCCAAGCACTTGCATAGTTAGGCAAAACAAAAAAGTCAAATAAGTAATCAGCAATGTTCTCTGAGTTGATATATAAGCTTTTGCCACTAAAGAAATCTTCAAATTCTTAGCTCAGACTGATCTGGATATATTTTCATGGAATAAATTAATGCCTCACTCTGCAAAGGGTATTATGTTTATGGCTTTCAGAATTTCTTGCTCAATGGTGTTTTTCACATTTTGCAGGGACTCCTGACTCCAGGAGGCCTTATAGTGATGGAAAGCTTGAGGAGGCTGCCATGCTGATGGAATGCTGCCAGGTGCTTCCTAATGATCCTGGTGGCCTCAGCAGATGACCCATGCTTGTAGGAGCGGGTTACTATACAGGGATGTGCTGTCTGAAATGGAACCCTTTCCTGCAAGTCACCATTCCCCTTGGTCACCTCCTCTGGCTCATGAGACATCAACAAACTGTTGAGTCTGCATCCTGCTACGTGCTTCTGGAGTGATTTATGCCAGAATTAAAAACTTCGGCTTGAAACTCTGAGCTGACTGACAAGAGTCCAGTTGTCAATAGGACATAATCGTTCCTACTGGACATGTCCTCAGGCTTGAAATCAAACCTGCGGGAGGTCACACCATCTAGAGGCAGGTCTCCACAGAGGACAAGGCTCTGAGCGAAGTCACTTGCAGCTACACTATGCTTAAGCTTATTTTTATGTATCAGCAGATCATAGAAGGTAGGGAACAATGTAATTTGTGTGTGGGAGTGGAACTCACTTTCCCCCATTTGGATTGCACAAGTGATGACCACAAAGAGAGGGGTCTTTGTCAGATTCCTCAAGCACCTGGATTTCTTAATCTGGAGCAGCAAGCCTTCAGGGAGCTCCGTTATCAGCCCCTCCCTCATAAGAGTCTGGATGCTGTCCTCCGATGTATCTTCCACCTCCGCAGTCAGAGCACCTGACTGCCTGATGTGCCACAGGCATTCGGTGGGATTGGGGACAATGACACATTCTTGTGTTGTTTTACTCCTCGTTTACTGGTATTTTTGCCTCAAGAAAACCAGATATAAATAGAGATGTACTAAGTGTGAAGAACAGGAGATACCTCTGGGAGATTTTAGCCAGCAGATGATATGGAGAATAGAAAGGGGGAACTGTGTGGGGAGTAGGTCCAAAAGCAATGGCCTCAAAGTGTTCAGATAATCTACACACCGATGCAACTCTACATGCAAATTCTGTCTGCTTCTGGTGAAAATGACACAGGCAGTTAATGATGTGAACCAAAAATTACCTGCTTAAAGAATTGAGTAACTTTGAATGTTCTTAACAGCTGTCATCATAAATTCAACCTTCACCAACAAAGAATACTAGCTGATTACACACAATAATTTCTAAAATAAATATTATTTGAATTTTACTAAAACATTGATAAACGTATACATTAAAGATTGGAAGAGATTTCCGAGATAATTTGGTACATTTTATAGATGAAAGATACTAAGTCCCAGAGAAGTTAAATGACTTTGTTGAAGGTGAAATAAGTAGTTAGAAAAGCCAGGTCTTTTTCATTTTTTAATTAAATTCAGTCTTCATTCTGCTACATACTGCCTGTAATAAGGTTTCATTTATATTCTCCTAAAAATTATCAGTGAGGTTTGCATCCAATCCCAATAATACTAACAAGATCATTTAAGAAGAAAATTATTTTAGCAAAAATAAAGGATTTTTCTTCAAATGAGGTATTTCATAAACTGTGCTAATAATAAGGGAAAGTTACTTAAGAATAATTCCAAGATTATCTCAAGGGGGAAATTACTGAGCATTAAAATTTTTTAATTTGCATACTGTATTAGTTAATGAAGACTGAATTTTATATGATTTTCTAAATCATTAATTGTATCACCTTCAGAAAACAAATCTAATAAGCCAATTTGTCATCTCTAGAATTAACAGAAGTAAAAGTTATAACTATTTGGATGAATTTTTCACTATAATTATTATCATTTTTAACTGTTACATTCTCAATTGGATGAAGCCATCCCTTTGTGTGTACCATTTTCCACACTTTTTACAAAAACATATTTTTATATTTCCTTTTCATCTTGATAACCAAACAAATAAAGGTTACTGCATTGTATTCTCACAAAATAATAGCAAAGGCAATATAAACCCTTAAAAATCTAGTAGCTCTGTGTTTCTTTCAAAATAACTGGCTGAATTAGTTAAACAAAACCGTTTCTTTTTGAAAGGTCAGGTAACTAAACTGGGTTACAGAAAAGCGAGAAGTGTTAGAGCTTCTATGACTAATGCTAGAATATAGGGATGTGGATGCAGCGAGAGAATTTGAGCATGAGCTTCAGGTAAGCATATGGTAGAAGGTGTTTTGAGGCTCCCTGAGTCTTATTGAGGACATGCCAATTAGGGAGCTGGTGAAAGAAGAATCAGCAAACTTTTCCATCCTATGAGGTTATATGCACTTACCTGATCTCACCATGTAAATTCACCTGTAGACCTGTCAGTGGGCTACCAATTTGAAAAGTTTTAATTGCATTACTCTGAGGTTCTTTCAACCTGGTGGTATACATGATATTGAGTTGACTTTCAATGCTGCTACAAAATATTAAGTAGTTAACATACTGGGTATAAGGGTTGCATACCTAAGTACTAAGGAAAATAAATAATGCTTGATCACTTTGAAATTTAAATCTAAGAAATGTTTAAACCTGTTAATATGTGCTGGAAAATGTTTAGCCATATACAATCTCCACATTATATAAAGGCTTTCATGATGCAACTCCCTGGCTCTTAAATGTTAAAAAGCACAGAATAAAACTCTTAATTCTAAATTTTCGTAATTGCTCCTGAGGTTTGTGACTGAAGCAAAAGACTGGAAACACCCCAAACTGGTTATTTATGAAACCATAGATTCCGTGTGAAACTTGATTCACAACTACATACAAATTATTTCTCACAAAATAAACATATATGTTCATATTTATAAAAATTTTCCAATTACTCATAGAAACAAGTTTCATAAAGTTTACATACTGAATACAGTAAAAATAAAAATCAGTTCTAATGAAGATTTCACTGTCCTTCTAAAAAAATTTTCCGTGTTTTGAGGTATCACTTTAATACATTCCAATACGGCACATTTGCAAAACAATCCATCAGTCTATCATAAACATTCTTATCACCACAGCATCATCTCTATGAAACTAACTAATAGGTTGAAGTACACTTACCTTTCTAAACAGGGAGGAAATATTTTAATTGTTACAAAACAAAAGAGGCAGGTGCTAGAAATTCTGCAGTACATAAAACAGTGAAACTTTGTTATAAATATGTTTGTTCATCATCTTTCTGCAGACACATTCATTAATCCTACTCAAGACAAATAAAGTCATCTCCTAAAACATTTTTTAAAAAAGCATAGATTTAAAAACAACAGTGAAGAATTTCACTCTCTTTATATATTATATAATAGTATATAAAGCTATTAAACTTTTACGTGTCAAGTACAAAGCCTCACCCCCACTTAGCTTCATCCCTTGATTGATACTTGGCTCACCAAGACCCATGAACTGCCAGGCAGATTACCTGTGCTGACTGTAGTCAACTCATTTTACAATCAACTTATGAAGTAATAACTTAGACAGACAAACACATACAAAAATACCAAAAATGGTGTTTTGATATGTACAAAGATCCGTAATTGGGGTATGACTATCAAATGATTCAATACTTCCAGGTCATAGCATGTTAAAAATGTATTTCTAGAGGAATAATGGTCCCACATATGAAAAGAATGTCTATATGGAAAGGGCTGTGATTTATTGCAAAACATACGTCTATAGCAAATTCCAAGGTCAAATAATTTTTAAAAACACATTTTAAATGTAATGGCTTAGGCCAAAGTCTCAGTTACTTTTTGGAGATTTCAGAACTATTAGGGCCAGAAGAATACCTTTCCTTTTTTTCTTTTTTGAGATGTTTCCCTTTTTTTTCTTTTTTACTTCCTTTTCTTTTCTTTCTTCTGATATTTTTGTTGTTTCTTTTGTTTTGAAGTGTCCTCATTAGTGGAACTGGATGAATAAGACCTTTTCCTTTTTTTTAATTTGATTTTCTCCTTTTTTTTTTGCTTTTTTCTTTTCCTCTTCTTCATTTATTCTTTGTGTGTGTAATGCCTGCGATTTATTCAATTCTTCATTCTCGTTATCGCTACCTTCACTGCTTGTGCTGCGAACATCCAAAACTATTTTGGGGTCTCCTCGGAGAAAACTGCAGCATTCAATAGTCAGATGACCAGGGTAGCCACATTTTTTCTGACACTGCCCCTGCTGCAACCTTGGTTCAAGAAGGCCGATGAAGTTCAATGGTCCTCTCTCGGCTGGAAGGGCACATGGCGCACATGGAGGCATCTGCTGGCTTTCTCACAGCTCTACAAAAGCGACAGTGACCATATTCTTGAAGCAGTGGTTTTCCTTAATCAAGACTTTGATTCCTGGGCAGTTCTGGGGTTTGAGTTCCTTGTAGCCATCAGGGAGAAAAAGAACCCTTTGCCATTGCTTCAGCAGCAGGTGCATGCAAGTCTGCTTCCTGACGTGTCAAGTGCATCCAGGAGTTCATCGCTCAAGGTTTCCAAGTGCCCACCCTGAGCCCTGCTCAGATGGAGAAAGGAGACAAATTTGAGCTTGGCCAATGCCCCACGCTTTCTGAAGGCCCAGGGCATGGTGATTCACTGTGGCAAAGTAGACTTCCCTTTGCCTGATTCCCTTTCAGTGATGCGGGGTTTCTGAAGGTCTTCAGGAGACCCTCAGCTCCATGCTGCTCCATGCCACTCCATGCAGTGATGGTCAGTCCACCTTCTGTGGAGGTGCTTTTCCAGTTAAAAATTATGTGATATCTTCACCCAGGGGATAGAAATTCAGAAAAGATGGCATATGGTATAAGCTCTTCAAATCCTGAGCCAAATGATCTAAGTCTTCTTCTGACATCTTATGAAACACCTGGTAGGGAAGAGGTGACCCTGAAGATGACCCAAATCTTGACTCTCAGAACCTAGAGTTGAGGAGGAGGAAGGGGGAGTGATACTTAGCATCACCCACTCTTGAGTGAGTCACATCTCCAGGGAGATAATCTAATCAGTTTCCAACATGCAGTGCTAAATAGGGTTTAAGGGAAACGGTTGTTCCCACAAGAATGGATTAGGATCAAAACATGACTTTTCTAGGGTACATAAATCCTTTCAAACCAACACATATGCTGAACCTTTTTCTTCTGGCCCTGGAGTTACTTATTTGGCTTCACATCAAATGATGTAATGGGAGGTTTTTCTGTGAGTTTTGAGTTTTTAATTAGCCTGAGCCAAAGTCAACTGCTAGGTGATATAAAGAAGGAGGAAAGCAGAGGCTCTGATGTTGAGGTTATGGGGCTTCTTCATAGTTTATTCAATTTGTAGAACAGATGCAAGAAAATTGATACTTACTTTGTCCATTTAAGTCCTGAAATAGAGGGTAGTTCCACTTTTTAAGAGATTTAAGAAAAAGGTTACAGGCCTCTGAACCCTTCTTCAAAACCAAGTGAATGTTTCCTCTTGCACCATCCTGCTTGATCTCACAGCAAATGATGTTCAGTTCTTCATAATTCAGAACGTGCGATACAAATAAATCACCTGTAATTTGCTTTATAACAGACATTCCCATCCCTTTAATGAGGGTTTGACTATTATCCTTTATGAAATTCACTGAGGAGATGGGGAAAAATATACTTACTTATTCAATCCTTTATTCACCCATTCATTCATTATATGAAACTTGTGCATCAGCATTGTTACCAAGGAATTTGGGTTGTGCTTTTGTTCTGTTACCTCTGACCTATCCTGAGTTATGGAAATGCCAAATATTTGCATTCCAAGCCCTCAAGAAAAGCTCTGCGAGTCCCTTCACGTCCATGCAGAGTCCTGGGTAAGTAAGACGACTTTGCTCTGGTGATGAAGTAAGGTGAGCAGTCTTGTCTCCCCATATAAAAGCATCCCCAGTGAGGTCACGGTCGCCTAGACTGTGGGTTTTGGAATAATGAGACTGGCCGGGGATCAGCCAATTGTGACCTCACTAAACCTCTTTGAGCTTATTTCACTGATGTGCTGGTAATATATTTGACAAATATTTTTTGTAAAAACCCTAAGATGTAGCATTTGCCAGTTTTCATGCTGTAAATATTCCCACCTCAGCTGATTTCAAACTAACAACAGGATGTCAACTGACAAAAATCCTGAAAATTCTATGATTGGCTCTTACAAACCAATAAGAGCCAGCTCCAGTACCTCAGTGGTTCCTCATCTGAAAATGAGGATAAGAAGAGTATTTGACTTCTGAAACTATTATGAGAATTCATATGTAGTATTTCATACAAAATTAGAACTTGTTCTAATTTGCAAGCTACTGGAATGTGATATAGCAGAAATGGAATGGCGTTTATAAAGGGGAATTTATTAAGTTGCAAGTTACGGTTCTAAGGCTGTGAAAATGTCCAAATTAAAGCAAAACTATAGAAATCTTCCGTCTAAGGCATCTAGGGAACGATACTTTGGTTCAAGAAGGATGTTGATGTTCAGGGTTTCTCTCTCAACTGGAAAGGCACATGGCCAACATGGCAACGTCTGCTAGCTTTCTCTCCAGGCTTCTTCTTTTTTTTTTTTTTTTACCTTTATTAATATTTAAGGATGTAGGTTTACAGAAAGACCATACATAAAATACAGAGTATCCATATACCACTCTATTATTAACACCTTGCATTAGTATGACACTTTTGCTAAAATTGATGAAAGAACATTTTTAGAATTGTACTATTAACTTTAGTCCATGGTTTACAGTAGGCTTCACTATGTTGTACAGTTCTATTTTTAAAAGTTTTATTCAGGTAAAAATTTATTTTTAAGAGACTGCCAAATAGATTTTCCAAGGTTTTTGTACCATTTTTATGCTCTCATTAGCAATTTTTCAAGAGTTCTGGGTGCTTCACAAAATACTTTATAACACATCTGTTTCATTTTAACCATTCTACTGGATGAAGCAGTAGCATCGCACTTTAATTTTCATTTCCCTGATTGAGCACTTTTTTAAAAATGATATTGTGGGATAATTTTACAGAAAAGTTGCAAATGTAAAATAGAGTTCCCATATGTCCTTCATCCAGGTCGCCCAAATTTTAATATCTTACATAACTTAACGTTTTCTAGCCTACAGTGTCCAAGTCTTTGGTCCATTTTTAAACACCTTTATTACATGAGTTAGGATGGGAGGGAGGAATTATTTACCTTCCCAGGCCTTGACCTTCCTCAGATAAAACCCCAGCTCCTTGCCTTCTAGCACACAGCCATCTGTTCAGCCACACTAGCCTGGCCTCGAAGCAGCTCAGGCAAGAAGCTTGCCCTGCTGACACCGCTCCTCAAGGAGACCACTGATCTTGGCATTCTTTTTCCTTTCAAGCATATTACTTCTGAATTTTCGTTGATTGTTTGTTTTGTTTTTTTAGTTTTTCTTCTTTTTTTTAGTTTATTGTTTTTGCTTCTTTTATTGTTTTGGGTTTTTTTTTAAAATCATTTTTTGTTTAAAATTTCTTCTTCCTCAGCAGTCAGTTTGGTCCCTGTGCTGGTTTGAAAGGATTTACGTACCCTAGAAAAGCCATGTTTTAATCCTAATCAGTCTTGGGGGAGCGACGGTTTCTTCTGATTCCTCTTCAGTACTATAGTTTGGAAACTTGATTAGTTTACTAGAATCCTATAAATGAAGTATTTTGGAGAAAGCTTCAGAACGCCACAGAGTCATGAAGCAGAGAGTCCACCAGCCAGTGAATTTTCTCTCCAGGCTTCTTGTTTCATGAAGCTACCCCAGGACATTTTCCTTCTTCTTCTCCAAATGTCTCTAGCTGTGTGGGGCTCTCATGGATCCTGGGCTCTAAAGCTTTTTCCAAAATGGTTCCCTCTTGTGGTAGTTAGATTCAGTTGTCAACTTGGCCAGGTGAAGGCACCTAGTTCTGTTGCTGTGGACATGAGCCAATGGTACGTGAACCTCATGTGTTGCTGATTACGTCTGCAGTTAGCTAGGAGGTGTGTCTGCTGCAATGAATGACGTTTGATTTAATTGGCTGGTTCTTAAATGAGAGAGCTCAACGTAGCACAGCCGGAGCAGCTCAGCATACCTCATCTCGGCACTCACAGCTCAGCCTAGGCCTTTGGAGATGTAGAAAGGAATCACCCTGGGGAAAGTTGCTGCAACCCAGAGGCCTGGAGAGAAGGCCAGCAGAGATCATCCTGTGCCTTCCCACACAGGACGTGAGAAGAACCTCAGTGGAAAGTTAGCTGCCTTTCCTCTGAAGAACTATATATTAAGTAAACAGATCCCCTTTTATTAAAAGCCAATCCATCTCTGGTGTGTTGCATTCTAGCAGCTAGCAAACAGAACACTTCTTAAAGGACTCCAGTAAGCAACTCCACCTTGAATGGGTGGAGACCTATCTCCACAGAAACCATCTAATCAAAGTTACCACCCACAATTGGGTGGGTCACATTTCCATGGAAATAATCAAAAAGCTCCCATCAAGCAATATTGAAAGAGGATTAAAGATCTTGGCTTTTCTGGAGTCCACAACAGACTCTAGCTGGCGTAGAGCTCGATATATATTAATTACTATTTTTAGCCATTATTCTGTTATCACCACTTAAAGGAATAGCATATTTCATCTGCCACAGATTTTAGTCTTTTATCACTGCAAAATATTTGTCTGTATCCAGTCTAAACTCTCTCACCTCTCCCTTAATCTGGGGGAGCCATGTCAACTTTGATTCTGGCTATGCCAAGGTCTAACGCCAAATGGAACATCCACTGCTCCTAGGCAGTCTGTGACAGCCAGGAGGATGCCTCTCGGTTTCTCACTCTCAGACACTGTCTGCACTCGTTTCTGTCCTGGGTGAGGCTACTCCAGGCTTTCAAACCCTTCTTGTTTGATTGCCTCTGGAGAGCAGTTGTGCTCCTCCCTATGGCCCTGAGTTCTCTCTGGTCCAAGTTGCACCATCTAGCGCTCCAACCCCCAGGATCCCACCAGCTTCCCTTTCCCTCCATCACAGATGACTTCTCCTAAGCTCAGCTGGAACTTTGCCCCTCCTGTCTCCTGTGTCCTGCCAGGGAGTTCCATCTCACTCCCTCTGGGGTCTCATCCTCTCTCTTGGCTTCTGCATCCTCCCAAGGAGATAATTTCCAAGTCTTTTTCAATCATGCTCTTCATTTTACAGCTGAAAAAATGCAGCCTCAGAAAGACCTACAGACCTGCACAGGTCAAATGACTAGACCTTTTGAAGCTACATTACTTCAACTGTAAAATGAAGAGGATGAACACTTTCTCTGACTGTTTCAAAGACTCATGGTAAATATTGAATAAAGTTACGTAAGTTACATGCATGAAAATGTTTTAACATTTGAAAAGGGCATTGCTATGTGACTGTGAAGGAGTCCTGTATTATCCATGGGATATCTCCATGTATGTGCCTCCATATTCCTCTCTTTTCAGGTAGTTAGGTAAAAACAATGCTGCTATGCTTTCATTTAGTATTCATTCTTATCATATCATCATATATCTCTTAGTCTAGACCAGCACTAGGCAACAGAACTTTCTGTGATGATTAATATGTTCTATATCTGCACTATGCAATGTGGTAAACTTTAGCCACATGCAGCTACTGAGCATTTGAAATATGGCCAGTGTGATTGTAGAACTATATTTTAAATTTTATTTAATTTCAATTAATTAAAATTCTAATTTAAATAAGCTGTAAAGATGTTTAGTTTTGAAGAGGATTTCAAAACCAGGCCCAAGATTTCTCTTAGAGGGGCAAGTAGGAAGGAAGAAAAGGCTTCTCTTTTATATCATACCCAGGAACAAGAGAGAGTGTGCCAGTTTGAAAGGGTTTATGTACTCTAGAAAAGCCATGTTTTAATCCTAATCAATCTTGTGGGAGCAACTGTTTCTTCTAATCTCTATTCAGCACTATAGGTTGGAAACTTGATTAGATTATCTCTACAGAGATGTGACTCGCCCAATTGTGGGTATGAACTTTTGAATAGAGAGAGATGTGACTCACCCATTCCAGGTGGGTCTTAATTACTTTACGGAAATCCAATAAGAGGAAGCATTTTGGAAAAGGCTGAGATTCTGAGAGCAGAGAATGATGACAGAATGACAAGACAACCACAGAGTCCATCAGCCAGCAAACTTTGGAGAAGAAAAAGGAGAAGGCCACTGGGGAGTTTCATGAAGCAAGAAGCCTGGAGAGGAAGCTAGCAGATGTCACCATGTTCACCATGTGCCCTTCCAGTAGCAACAGAAACCCTGTACTTCATCAGCCTTTCTTGAGTGGAAGTAACCTCTTTTTGGTGCTTTAATTTGAGCATTTTTATAGACTTGTTTTACTTTGGACATTTCCATGGCCTTAGAACTGTAAACTAGCAACTTATTGAATTCCCTTTTTTAAAAAGCCATTCCATTTCTGGTGATTCGTATTCCAGCAGCTGGCAAACTAGAACAGTAAGGAAGAAAGGCAAAGATTGAAAAATGCAACAATTATCCAGTCATTTATTCAAGGTTATAGAGACAGAAAATAGCAATATTCCATCCAAAGAAGTGCTAATTGATCATTGTGCTAATTTTTTACAGTCTGGTGGCACTTTTTCCATTGCTAAACATCCCACCTTACTCTGATGGTAAGGCAGCTTCTGGTTTTTTACAAACAGTATGAAGACTCAAAACATTTGATATGGATATCAGAATTTAATTAAATACTAGTTCATTGTTTGTCAAGTAGCTGGATGGATCTGAGAGACTTATACTTATTTCAAATAAAGAGGTTGCTGAGCCTATGTTGCAGGTTACTGCAAAATTGTAACAATGACAGTTTGAATGTTGCAAATCCTGTGAAAATGCTTGAAGCATTTTCATCTGAAAATAGTTATTTGCCTGTTTTACAAGATGCTAGCAATGTGGTGTCAGTAATTTAACAGATTTTTCACTGCATGATTCAAAATGGGTATTATAGTGTCCTAGTTTGCTAGCTGCCAGAATGCAATATACCAGAAATGAATGGCTTTTAAAAAGGAGAATTTAATCAGTTGCTAGTTTACAGTTCCAAGGCTGAGAAAATGTCCCAATTAAAACAAGTCTATAGAAATGTCCAATCTAAGGCATCCAGGGAAAGAGACCTTGGTTCAAGAACGCCGATGAAGTTCAGGGTTTCTCTCTCATGTGAGAAGGCATATGGAGAACACAGTCAAAGTTTCTCTCTAGCTGGAAAGGCACATGGTGAACACGGTTAGGGTTTGTCTCTCATCTGGAAGGGTACATAGTGAGCACAGCATTATTTGTTAGCTTTTTCTCCTGGCTTCCTGTTTCATGAAGCTCCCCAGGAGACATTTTCTTTCTTCATCTCCAAAGGTCGCTGGCTGGGGGACACTGCTTCTCGTGGCTATGTCGTTCTGCTCTGCTCTCTCTGAATATCTCATTCTCAAAAATGTTTCCTCTTTTGTAGGACTTCAGAAACTAATCAAGACTCACCCAAATGGGTGGAGACATGCCTCAACCTAATCCAGTTTAACAACCATTGTTGATTAAATCACATCTTCAGGGAGATGATATAATTTTCTAATTGCATGTTTCAAACATGCAATACTGAATAGGGATTAGAAAAAACAGATTAGGATTAAAACATGGCTTTTCTAGGGTACATACATCTTTTCAAACCAGCAAAATAGATCTATTTGTTAATTAACAGCAAGCTTCCATCGAGTATTGAATATTCTGATTTATCTTGAGTTCCTATAGCAAAAATTTTACTAGGGAATGTTCTAAAACCATTGCACTTTACTTACAAAACCTGACAAGAAGGTGCATGCAAGGCAACAAGTTTTTACAGCTTTCACAGAGTTTTTGACATCACCTTTTACAGATCATATTTTTCATTTCATCATTCCAGCCTTAGCAGATGTACAGACAGTTTTCCTTTCTGTACCCTTTTTTAATGCACTGTTGTTAATAGAGAGTCGATGTTAAAAAAAAAAGTGGTGGAGCATTGTGGCTTTTCTACTTTAACTGTTGGCAAAAGTTATGTGAGGACCTTCTCTGAGAAAGGACTGCTAGTATATTTAAGAATACTTCAGACCTTTCTTTCTTTCAGACCATATATAGCCAAGGAATATCAGAAAATGTTGGATACAAAACCACAAATGCTGTATTAAATATGGTATGGGGGCATTCAGCTAAGGAAGAAGTATTTACAATGATGGCTTCCATCTGCCATATGCTAATGGTACAGATGGAAGCCATCATTGTAAATGGTGACATCCTAAAGTCAGGCTTCTCTACAGTTTAGCATTTAATGCCAAGTTTCTGAGACATCTTTGGTTTCTAATATCTTCTGTGACAACACAGATGATCAGAGGTTCTATGGTACCATTGCTTCAGGTGATATCAAAGGGTTCTCCTATGTCATTGAAGATTCTAGTTGAATCATCCCACTCTAATCTTTTTAGCTCCTTGTTTATCATTTACTAATTTCCATACATGATAATGAATTCTTCAGTGATCCCATAGAAGTTGTAGGTCAAAGACAATCATCAATGATGCCTTTTACTTTAGAAGTAAAAGTAAAGTAAAGTAAAAATTTTATCTTGATGCCTTTGAGATGCATGCTTAAGAATCATCAAATTGACTTATCCAGAAACAAAACCACAAGTTCAAGAAGAAGAATTCAGCATTTCAAAGAGTTGGAGTTACTACTATTTCTGAAATGCAACAATGTATACAAGTGGAACAAAAATGATGGATTCAGTTATTTAAGGTTATCACCAATCTAGTGAAAATGTTGAAGTCCAGAAACACCAGAAGAAATTTTTGTCCGCCAAATCATTGGTATTCAGAACAAGAAGATATTAAAGCAGACAAGGCCACACAATTCTATGAGCCATCATCTAGACGTGTGGAGGTTCCGTTGAATGGGAAGAATAGGTCCATTGCAGTCTACCCTTGATGTGGTCTGGAGTCACCACCACTCTCTGTCTGAGGAAAGACAACTCACCATTCTAACAGAATAGCCTTTTGTAGTTCCATTTGAGGAATGAGTAAAGATCTTTCAAAGGTTGATTTATGCAAATAACAAGAAGTTCAAGGAGATGGTCCTTTTCTGAATGGAATTAATGTCACAATAAGAAGAAAGTGTATTTATAAAGATGCTTATGACAAACTTTCATCAGAAAATGAACTTGATTTGAAAAAGCAGATTCATGTGCACTTACTCAGTGCCCATGGCCTGAAGGAAGCTGGCATTGATGGTGGTGGGATTTTCAGAGTTTTTAAATGAACTACTGAAATCAGGATTTAACCCCAACCTGGATTTTTTTTAAAAGACTACTAATGAAGGGCTTCTGTATCCCAACCCAGCTGCTCAGATGCTTGTTGGAGATTCTTTTGCCAGACATTACTACTTCCTAGGAGAATTCTTGGAAATAAGCTGTTGGATCTGCCTTTTGCTGGGTTTTTCCATTCAAAGTTGCTTGGAACTAATGCGGATGTGGACATTGATCATCCAGCTTCTTTAGATCCTGAAGTTTGTAAGAATTTGCTTTTTCTCAAGAGCTTTGAAGGTGATGTGGAAGAACTTGGGCTGAACTTTACTGTGGTGACTAATGACCTAAGAGAAGCACAGGTACTCGAACTAAAATTTGCTGGAAAAGATGTTTATCACCAGTTCTAACCAAATTGCATATATCCATCTTGTAGCAGACTGCAGACTAAGCAAACAAATTCGCCAGCATTGTCTGGCTCTCAGACAAGGTCTGGCAAATGTTGTTAATCTTGAGTAGCTCTGAATGCTTTCTCAGCAAGGAATTCAAGTATTGATTTCTAGTGCACAAGTTTCCATAAGTCTGGAGGACCTAAAATCCTTTACATATTATACAGGAGGCTATTTTGCAGGCCATCCTGCAATTAAAAACTTTTGGAGAGTTATAGAAGGTTTCACTGATGAAGAAAAGTACAAGCTAACAAAATTTGTAACAAGTTGTTCTTGACCCCCTCTCTTAGGACTTAAGGAGTTGTATCCTGCATGTTGCATTCACAATGGAGACTCCAACCCAAGGAGGCTTCCCACTGCCAGTACCTGCATGAATCTGCTAAAGCTCCCTGGATTTTTTTTGTTTTTGTTTTTTTTTAACATGGGCAGGCACCGGGAATCGAACCTGGGTCCTCGGGCATGGCAAGCAAGCACTCTTACCTGCTGAGCGACTGTGGCCCACCCGCTCCCTGAATTTTATAAGAGACTTTTGCAAATCAAGCTTCTATATGTTATTGAATGTGCCGCTGGGTTTGAAATGAGCCATGCTGAAACTGGTACTGGATCTGAACCTCTAAAGTGGTACTCACCTGTCTCCCTTCCTAAGTAGCACCTCCACAAAGCTGACTAAGGATTCTTGGACTGGATTTCAATAGCTTTTCCTGACAGATGCCCACATATGATCCTTTTTTCCTTCCTTTCCATCTGTATTAGTTAGGATTCTTTAGAGAAATAGAATCAACAAGAAATATCCATAAATATAAAATTTATAAAAGTGTCTCACATAACCATGGGAATGTACAGTCCAAACTCCATAGGGCAGGCTGTGAAGCTGATGACTCTGATGGAGGGTCTGGATGAATTCCAGGAGAGGCTCACTGACTGAAGCAGGAATAGAGCCTGTCTCTTCTGAATCCTCCTTAAAAGGCTTCTAATGATTAGATTAAGCATCACTCATTGCATAAGACACTCCCTTGGCTGATTACAAATGGAATCAGCTGTGGATGCAGCCAACCTGATCATGATTTAATTCTATGAAATGTCCTCATAGCAACAGACAGGCCAGTACTTGCTCAACCAGCCAAACAGGTACAACCACCTGGCCAAGTTGACACATGAACCTCACCATGACAGTCCACCCTTTGTCAACTTGGCAACTATACACAGCACCTTAAAGCATACCTAATTTCTAAATAGAAAACAATAAATGACACATTTTTTTCCTCACCTAATATTCTAGTTTGCTAGCTGCCAGAATGCAATATACCATAAATGGAATGGCTTTTTAAACAGGGAATTTAATAAGTTGCTAGTTTACAGTTCTAAGGCTGAGAAAATATCCCAATTAAAACAAGTCTATAGAAATGTCCAATCAAAGGCATCCAGGGAAAGATACCTTGGTTCAAGAAGACTGATGAAGTTCAGGGTTTCTCTCTCAAGTGAGACGGCACATGGTGAATACAGTCAGAGTTTCCCTCTCGGCTGGAAGGGCATGTGGTGAGCACAGCGTCATCTGCTAGCTTTCTCTCCTGGCTTCCTGTTTCATGAAGCTTCCCGGGAGGCATTTTCCTTCTTCATCTCCAAAGCGCTGGTTGGTAGACTCTCTGCTTCATGGTGCTGCAGCATTCTCTGCTCTCTCTGAATCTCCAGCTTTCTTCAAAATGTTTCCTCTTTTATAAGATTCCAATAAAGTAATCAAGACCCACCTGAGTGGGTGGAGACACATCTCCACCTAATCCAGCTTAATAACCACTCTTGATTGAGTCACATCTCCAGGGAGATGATCTAATTACAGATTCAAACATGTAGTACTGAATAGGGATTAGAAGAAATGGCTGCCTTCACAAAATGGAATTAGGATTAAAACATGATTTTCTAGGGTACATACATCCTTTCAAACCAGCACACCTAACAATACTCAACTGTCCTGCATATAACCGGAAAACACATTAAATTTCCCAAGAATAGGGTGCAAGTCCTTGGGTAATATTCATTCTTGAACTTGACATCTTACAACTTTAATAGTATGACATGAACAAAACAGCATTACGGTCATTTCTGTAACTGATCACATGGTCATAGTTCATATTTATCACTAACTTCTTCCACTACCCGTTCCATGTTCCCTTTACACAGCAAGCATTTCAGATGGCTGTAGTTCTTAGCCAGGTGCAGTGACCCAAACCTTAATTCTTGAAGTTTCAGAGCCATTGGTAGTCCTGCCTGGATTGGGTTATTGCAGTTTTCCGTTGATTTTAATCACAGGGCATGGTAGTACTAAAAGACACCCTAGGGGATCTCTTATATTCCAGGAAAACTCTTCTTTATCTCTTGTGTAGTTGCAGTCCTATTTCCCCCTGATAGTCAGGGTCAATCACCCCAGCCAGTAATGTAATCCCCTTCTTGGCTTGTTGATCCAGGGGTATGAGTAGCCCAAAGTGACCAGGTTGTAGTCTTAGATTCCAGTTCAATGGAATCACTGTTGTTTATCCTGGTGGAAGCACTCCCCCTTTTATAACTAACACATGTAGGCTAGCAGAGCTCAAGGTCACAGGGAAAGGAAGAAAAAATTTTCCTAGTGGATCACTAGAGGTAATAACGAGTGATGCTACTCCCATTTCCACCCCTTGGTTTCTGGAGCAATGGATCCTGGCTATGGGAGGAACAGCACCATACAGTGGGTGCTGATTCAGAGCATACAGTTTCCTGAAGAACATTACCTCAGCCCTTCAAGGTACTGCCACCTAGTTGGTTTTCACAAGGCCATTCGACTGTTCTATCAATCCAGCTGCTTCTGGATGATGGGGAACATGGTAAGACCAGAGAATTCCACGAGCATGTGCCATTCCCGCACTTCATTTGCTGTGAAGTGTGTTCCTTGATCAGAAGCAATGCTATGTGGAATACCATGACGATGGATAAGGCATTCTGTAAGCCCACAGATGGGATTACAGTTTTGGCAGAAATTTGTATGCAGGGAAAGCAAACCCATATCCAGAGTATGTGTCTATTCCAGCTAGAACAAATCATTGCCCCTTCCATGAAGGGAGTGGTCCAATGTCCACCATGTAGCCGGCATGTCACCTCAGGAAATGTTTACATATTAGGGGCTAAGTGTGGATCTCTGCTGCTGGCAGATTGGACACTCAGCAGCGGCTGTAGCCAAGTCAGCCTTGGTGAGTGGAAGTCCATATTGCTGAGCCCATGCATAACCTCCATCCCTACCACCATGACCATTTTGTTCATGAGCCCATTGGGCAATGACAGGCATTGCTGGGGAAAGAGGCTGACTGGTATCCACAGAACGGGTCATCTTATCCACTTGATTATTAAAACTTCCTCTGCTGAAGTCACCCTCTGGTGTGCATCCACATGGGACACAAGTATCTTGATGTTTTTAGCCCACTCATAAAGGTCTATTGACATAACTCTTCCCCAGATCTCTTTGTCACCAATTTTCCAATTACTGTCTTTCCAAGTTCCTGACCATCCAGCCAAACCATTAGCAACAGCCCACATGTCAGTATACAAATACAACTCGGACCAGTTCTCCTTCCAAGAAAAATAAACAACCAGGTGCACTGCTCGAAGTTCTGCCCAGTGGAAGGATTTCCCCTCACCACTGTCCTTCAAGGACACCTCAGAAAGGGGTTGTAGTGCTTCAGCTGTCTACTTTCAGGCAGTATCTGCATGTCATGCCAAACCATCTATAAACCAGGCCCGAGTTTTCTCTTCCTCAGTCAATTCACTGTAAGGAACTCCCCAAGAGGCCATACCTCTGGTCTGGGAAAGAGAAAGTAATGTGGCAGGAATGGAAAACATGGGCATTTGGGCCAGGGAACATGTAGCTGTGTGGGTGCACCGGTGTGGGGGGCATAACCCTGGCATGCACTGGTCTAAGTCATGGGGCCCTTTGTGTGCATGCGTAGAGCTGTGACAGCAGGTCAGTGTTATATCTTCATGGATTGGGTACAGATATAACCCAGCTGTACAGGTCAGTACTTTTTCAGAGTTGGGAAGTGAGACTGAGGGCTGTGCACATGCACAGTTCTAGAACTACTGTAAAATGTGGTTCCCAGAGTGGAATGACATGATTGGAGGCCTGTGTGCATCCGTGGGCCTAGGAGTGTCATAAACTGATACACAGAGCTGGGGTGGGGGTGCACAGAGTGAGTTTGGGCAACACTATGGGCCAGAGACAGGGGTAGCCTAGGTGTGGCGATTAGTGCCTGCAGCCTTTATGTGCTGGCAACAGCCTGCAGGGAACAGGGAGGGGGAGGTAGTGCTCAGGAGGGGTGCAGGGGAGGTGGGTTGGGCTGAACTTTGGGTGAGGTTGTGGGGCAGGTATGTGCACTGGGCGCTGGTGGGATGGGGGTGCCTGGAGCGCAGGGAATGGGAGCGGGTGATTGGGTTCAGGTGTTTGGGGTGTGGGGTGAGCCACTGGTCACAGGGCTGAGCTGGTGAGGATAGCACGCCCAAGGAATGTGGCCTGGCTTACTTCCCAGTCCCTGGCTCCTGTCCATGTACTCCTAAGGCCTCCACAGCAGGCTCCAGCTTTCTGCCTCTCAGTTCCTCGGCCTCTGCAACCAGGGATGCCTGATGTGGTACAGGAGGCTCTCCTAGGTCAGCTGCACTCCCAAGTCACCACCTCAGTCACCCTCCTGTCCCTTCTCTAACTTTTCCATGGAGCAGGGCTAATCTTGAACTACTCAATTTGGTCGTTTTCCCCAAAATCCCCTACATTAATTTTTTTTTTCTTTTCTTTTTTTTTGTTTCTTGTGTGGGCAGGCACTGGGGATCAAACCCAGGTCTCTGGCATGGCAGGCGAGAATTCTTCCACTGAGCCACCATTGCACTGCCCCTTACCTTAATTTTTTAAATGATTTTTTTCTTAAGTCATAGTCATGTATTTAAATACATGCTTTTCAAAGAACTTAAAATAAAAAAATGTTATGTGCCATGTGGCTGATTTAGTAATTTTGCCCAGAGCAGTTTTAAGACTAAGGGCAACTCAGTGAAGTTAACCAAAGATGAAGCTTTGGCTTTGGGCTCAGCAAATTAAAAACACCTCCCTGAGCTGGCAGTACACTTGGAAAATGCAGTGCATTGCTTATTGTGTTAAGACTGGGCTAAGCAAATCTACAGAGAAGAGCCTTGATGAGATACAGTTCTGAGAGGTTCACTGCTTCTCATGGTTGAATTGTTTACAAGGCTCATTGTTAAAACTAAAGGCATATTATTTATCCTGCTGCCTTTTCCGAAGTGGTTAGGTTTGGAAAATAGATACCAATGGTAATATTTTATTTGCACTTTTTAAGCCATTTCCCAAAAATGGGACTAGCATGCTTATTTTTTTTATCTTAAAAATATATTTATTTTTCTGGTCATAAAATTAATGCGTACTCTGAGTAGAAGGTTTGGAAAATGCCTGAGAAGTACAAAGAAAACAAAAATCATCCATAAACCCACAATTCAGAGATAAAACATTATTGATATTTCAGTGCCCTTTTTCTCTTTTCTCTTTGTGTGTGTGTGTATACATTTATCTTTTTTAAATATACATTTGCGAGGGCAGGCGGACAGAGGTGGTTCAGTGGCAGAATTCTCACCTGCCATGCCGGAGACCCAGATTCAGTTCCCTTTGCCTGCCAGTGCAAAAATATATATATATATATACACATATATATATACAATTGAGTTCAACTGGGATCAAACCATGTGATTTTTTCTAACATGCTTATTTTAAGTATAACATTGACCTGCATCATGATGATTTGGATATTACTTTATGTGGACGTGAGACACAGACTTCATTCTTTGTTCTATTTCTGCCTCCACTTCATGCCTGTAGAGCTTTGGGGGAAGGGGCAGGGCCTCTCTCCAATTCCTAAGGCACCTATGTTATTAAAAACACATAATCATTTGGAGGAAACTATACGGTGTGACATCTATTAAAAGTCATTGGAATCAAAACAGCGAGCTTTATCTTTTATATCTGAAGCCTGCTGTGGTCAGGTTCTTTCCATGATTTCTCTCACCCTATCACTTTGGGCTGCATACACTCATCTTACCAGATATTCTTTGGTGAACGTACATGACTTGCACAAATCTGCTTCGTTGAGTGGTGCTGCTTTGACGAGAAGATGGGAAGAAAGTTACTGAATATTTCCAGGGTTAAAAGAACATTTGATAGTCTCTTAGTAATAAGGCATTTTATTAAGATGTGATTTGTGCGGCTGTGTGATTTCAATCATCAAAAATGGAAAGTATGTCAAAGCATAAGATATGAAAGCAGAGTGACCCTTTGCTAAAGTTGGGGGGAGGAGGAATTCTTATTCATCTCTTATATGTCAGGTATTTTATGTCACCTGAGGCTCTGTTGGATATTATATATAATTGACTATAATTAGCAATATACTTTTATTTATTTTTTTTATTTTACATGGGCAGGCACCAGGAATTGAACCTGGGTCCTCAGGCATGGCAGGCAAGCATTCTTGCCTGCTGAGCCACCATGGCCCATTAGCAATATACTTTTAAATGCAGGAATGCTGAATGACAATCACCATTATCAAAACAAACTGTATAATTCTTAATTTGAATAATAAATTGTTTAAATACTATTTGTAGCCTTGATAGACAGAAATAAAGTTATTAGGGTTTTGTCTTTGGTTTTATTTTTCCTTTAGGTTATTTTGTGTTAAGTGTTCTATATCTTTACTTAATAATTTATTTAACTTATTATCAGTATTTTGGAAATACAGTATTTGGGACTGAAGAGAAATTGGCATATACAGTTATAATTTTATTCCTCAGCTGTTCTGAGCTTATTTATTTGTATATTCTAATGGCTTAATATATACATTAAATATTTTTCTCCAAAAAAAATTCAAGCTTAGGTAGCCACATGTGACTAATAGTTACCACATTGGATAGCACAGGTCCACACCCAGCCATCAAAGTGGAATTTTGGTAGCTGCTTAGAGCTACATCACATTTCTTCACAATGATCTTGCCAGGTGTAGCTCCTTGTTGATTGGCTGGCTGGATAATGCTGAACAGGTGATGGTAGGTGGTCAGTCATTTAAAACACACACCAGGCCCCTCTCTGTGTAAGTCCTATCTTATCTGCACTTCTGTGACTCCATCACAGTCTACCATATTTGCAACTGAATTCCCAAAACTACACAAGAATTTTTATTAGCATTCCACATATAATAGGTCAGAGAAAAATATGAGTTGGTTTTTTCATTCAGTATCATAATATTTGATGGCAAACTATATAATAAGGCAGATGTTACTTCTAGTATACTTACTTGTTATGAATAAAAGCTTTCCACCTTTGATATCTCAGTAGAAGATACTGATTCCAAAGAGCAGGTCAAAGCTGATGCCAGTGTTGTCCTCTTCATTCTGTAAAACTACCAAAACACAACCAGAAACTATCAGGGGGAAAGAATAAGAACAATTATCCAGTTAATGCCCCTCATTTTGTAGATGAGGAAATGGCTGCTTAAAGCCAATAAGAGATTGCACAAAGCACTGGTTATGTATGGCCAAGCCCTAAAAAGAACCCATGTCTCTGAACGGCTAGCATAGAGCACGAATCTATGCTCAATTCGAACTGTACATACGTCCTTCAAGTTTCCTTACATTGTCGCTGTTCAGAGTTAAGAAGTCTACCTGGGAAAAAAAATAGTAAAAGATGATATGAGTAAAGTGTCAAAATGAATTGCACAAAAGGGAAATTCTCTCCAATTATTCTAGGAAAGGAAAGAAAAACAGGAACAAGTATCATCTGGGGTGGGGGTGGGGTGGAGTTGTCATGGCACATGAACCAAGTTTTTAGAGGTGAGTAAGATCAAGATGACAATGAGATACTACCTCACACCTAAAAGAATGGCTGCTATTGAACAAAAAGGAAACTACAACTGTTGGAGAGAATGTGGAGAAATTGGGACACTTATGCACTGCTGGTGGGAGTGTATAATGGTACAGCTGCTATGGAAGACAGTCTGGCAGTTCCTTAGGAAATTATATGTCAAGTTGCCCTTTGACCCAGCAATAGCACTATTTGGTATACAACCAGAAGAGCTGAAAGCAATGACACAAACAGACATTTGCATACCAATGTTCATAGCAGCATTATTCACAATCACCAAAAGATGGAAACAATCCAAGTGCTCATCAGCAGATGAGTGGCTTATCAAATATGGTATATACATATGATGGAATATTATGCAGCAGTAAGATGAAATGATATCCTGAAGCAAATGACAAGATGGATGAGCCTTAAGGACATAATGCTGAGTGAAATAAGCTAAATACAAAAGGATAATACTGTGTGACTTCACTTTTATGACCAGCATAAAGGTACAATCAGAGGCTTATAATACAGAATATAGGGGACTTAGAGATACATAGAAGCTAGAGATGGGTGAACAGTTAGTTAATGAGTTGAACTCAAATGTAAGGGAATAGGGTGGGTCACGGTGGCTCAGCAGGCAGAGTTCTTGCCTGCCATGCCAGAGACCCGGGTTCGATTCCCAGTGCCTGCCTGTGCCAAAAAAAAAAAGTAAGGGAATAGATAGAAGTGAAGGCAGTTCACTTGTGGGTCTATAAGTAATATTACCATATTGAAGGTGATTATGATTGAAAGGGGTTATATAGACATTAGTGTCCCACTGCTTAACACTACAAATGTAAATAAGTTCTTGCATGAACTACTACAAAGGTGTGATTTTTGTACAAAGCATGTTTAAGTACAGGGTATGGGGGAAAGCTGCTATTGCATGCTATGGGCTATGTTTAACCGGAAAACATCAGCACTACCACAGCAACACCAGGATTAATTAATGGTGGAGGGACAAGAGTTAAGGGGAGGTTTAGATTTCCTCTTTGGTGAAGGTGTGTTTATTGGCTCTTTCTCTTGGGAACAATGAAATTATATAAAACTGAAAGTGTTGATGGACTGTGGACTTTGGACATCATACATGATGCCTAATGAATGCCAGTGGCTGAAGGATGCACTGTCTGAGAAGTAGATTGGTGAACGATGGTGTATACGTATGATCGAATACTGTGCTGCTACAAAAAGGAAAGAAGTTTTGAGGCATGCAACATTGTAAATGAACCTGTGGGACAACTGGTGAGGCAAAATAAGCCAGAAACAGAAAGGCACATATTTCCTTCTAAAGGAAAATGTTTACAAAAAAACTGAAGCCTAGGCTGTAAACTGCTATCACAGTCACATTTAATCTGGAGTGGCAATTATTATTTCTGGATTTTGAGAGGCTATTTTATATATGTATAACCTGGTATTTAGAGATGAGAACAAAGCTGATCAGGTCGGGATTCAGGTAATTCAGAACACAGGGGTAAGGAAGACATTGTCTATATTTTATAACCTGACCTACTCTTTGAGACCAAAGGAAGAAAGATTCATTTTCCAAGATATTAAATTTTTGGTATCACATAATCTAACTCAACCTGTCTGGATAGTTCATTTAAAGAATTGAAACACAGGGAACCTAGAATAAGTATTGCTTAATAATGTAATGCCCAGATGCATTCTAAAATATATTAAGCAGATAATAAAAAACTATTGGCAATGTTCCTCAAGGGTTGGGAGAAAAAACATGGAACCATTAGACTCTACAACCAGGAAAACCCTTTACAGTGTGTCAAACATTAGGGACACCCAAATCAATATGCCTAGCCCTTGATTTTTTTTTTTTTTTTAATTTTTTATTAATTAAAAAAATTACACGAAACACAAACATTTCCAACACATACACTCAGCAATTCTCAATATCATCACATAGTTGCATATTCATCATCATGATCATTTCCCAGAACAAAAATTAATTTTGAGAAAAAACAAAACTCTCCCAAATAAAAATAGAAGAAAGTCATTTAACCATTAAGCAATGTGAATCCACAATTTAAAATCTACCTGAAAAGAAAACACTAGGCTCAGATTACTTTATGTGTGAGAAGGTGTATGTATCTCATTAATAAATGAAGGTGAAAATAATAGTACTTACATCATAGTGGAATTGTGAGGATTAAATGAGATGGTGCATGTAAAACAGGATGGTATCTAGTGCAGGGTACATGCTCCATAAAGCTGAACTATCATTACTACTAACTAATAGTACTGCTAACTAGTAATGATAATTATAGAAGAGGTTTAGAGAAGTTGAGAAACTTGCCCAAAGTCATGTCACATAGCTAATATGTAGAAGAGTCAGATTTCCAGTGCAAATCTAATTATGTCACCACCCTTACCGTAGCTAAAACTTTTGAACGGCTTCCTTTTGGTTGTAATATACACAACAAAATTCTTTTTTTTTTTTTTGATCAAAGGAGCTTTATTTAATGGCTACGTACAAGCAAGCTGAAACTTAAGATGGAGACAGACTCTCCCTGACTTTTTAAACAAAATCTCACTGTATATAAAGTTCTTGTTTGGTAGTTGTTTTCTTGCAGTACTTTAAATATTTCAACCCATTGCTTTTTTGATGCCAACATTTTTAATAAGAAACCAATACTCAGTCTAATTAGGACTGGCTTATACATAATATATTGCTTTTCTCTTGCAACTTTCAGAACTCTCTTCCTGTCCTTTGACTTCAATAGTGTGATCAATAGATGACAGAGTGTATTTTTTTTTCTCATGTTTTTTTTTTTTGATCTTTTTTTTTTTATTAATTAAAAAAAGAATTAACAAAACAATTAGAAATCATTCCAATCTACATGTACAATCAGTAATTCTTAATAACATCACATAGTTGCATATTCATCATTTCTTAGTACATTTGCATCGATTTAGAAAAAGAAATAAAAAGACAACAGAATAAGAATTAAAACAATAATAGAAAGAAAAAAAACAAAAAAAACAAAAACAAAAAACCTATACCTCACATGCAGCTTCATTCAGTGTTTTAACATAATTGCATTACAATTGGGTAGTATTGTGCTGTCCATTTCTGAGTTTTTATATCCAGTCCCGTTGTACAGTCTGTATCCCTTCATCTCCAATTATCCCTTCTCTTTTTTTTTTTTTTTTAATTAACGGAAAAAAAGAAATTAACCCAACATTTAGAGATCATACCATTCTACACATGCAATCATTAATTCTTAACATCATCACATAGATGCATGATCATCATTTCTTAGTACATTTGAATTGGTTTAGAAGAACTAGCAACATAACCGAAAAAGATATAGAATGTTAATATAGAGAAAAAAATAAAAGTAATAATAGTAAAATCAAAACAAAACAACACAAAACAAAACAAAAACC
The DNA here is from genome assembly GCF_023851605.1 of Tamandua tetradactyla. Classification (NCBI taxonomy): domain Eukaryota; kingdom Metazoa; phylum Chordata; class Mammalia; order Pilosa; family Myrmecophagidae; genus Tamandua; species Tamandua tetradactyla. The sequence goes on from NC_135343.1 coordinate 77,621,387, forward strand.
TATAGCTCAGATGCAGCTTCATTCAGTGTTTTAACATGATTACTTTACAATTAGGTATTATTGTGCTGTCCATTTTTGAGTTTTTGTATCTAGTCCTGTTGCACAGTCTGTATCCCTTCAGCTTCAATTACCCATTGTCTTACCCTGTTTCTAACTCCTGCTGAACTCTGTTACCAATGACATATTTCAAGTTTATTCTCGAATGTCCGTTCACATCAGTGGGACCATACAGTATTTGTCCTTTAGTTTTTGGCTGGATTCACTCAGCATAATATTCTCTAGGTCCATCCATGTTATTACATGGTTCATAAGTTTATCTTGTCTTAAAGCTGCATAATATTCCATCGTATGTATATACCACAGTTTGTTTAGCCACTCTTCTGTTGATGGAGATTTTGGCTGTTTCCATCTCTTTGCAATTGTAAATAACGCTGCTATAAACATTGGTGTGCAAATGTCCGTTTGTGTCTTTGCCCTTAAGTCCTTTGAGTAGATACCTAGCAATGGTATTGCTGGGTCGTATGGCAGTTCTATATTCAGCTTTTTGAGGAACCGCCAAACTGCCTTCCACAGTGGTTGCACCCTTTGACATTCCCACCAACAGTGGATAAGTGTGCCTCTTTCTCCGCATCCTCTCCAGCATTTGTCATTTTCTGTTTTGTTGATAATGGCCATTCTGGTGGGTGTGAGATGATATCTCATTGTGGTTTTGATTTGCATTTCTCTAATGGCCAGGGACATTGAGCATCTCTTCATGTGCCTCTTGGCCATCCGTATTTCCTCTTCTGAGAGGTGTCTGTTCAAGTCTTTTTCCCATTTTGTAATTGGGTTGGCTGTCTTTTTGTTGTTGAGATGAACAATCTCTTTATAAATTCTGGATACTAGACCTTTATCTGATAAATCATTTCCAAATATTGTCTCCCATTGTGTAGGCTGTCTTTCTACTTTCTTGATGAAGTTCTTTGATGCACAAAAGTGTTTAATTTTGAGGAGTTCCCATTTATTTATTTCCTTCTTCAGTGCTCTTGCTTTAGGTTTAAGGTCCATAAAACCGCCTCCAGTTGTAAGATCCATAAGATATCTCCCAACATTTTCCTCTAACTGTTTTATGGACTTAGACCTAATGTTTAGATCTTTGATCCATTTTGAGTTAACTTTTGTATAGGGTGTGAGAGATGGGTCTTCTTTCATTCTTTTGCATATGGATATCCAGTTCTCTAGGCACCATTTATTGAAGAGACTGCTCTGTCCCAGGTGAGTTGGCTTGACTGCCTTATCAAAGATCAAATGTCCATAGATGAGAGGGTCTATATCTGAGCACTCTATTCGATTCCATTGGTCGATATATCTATCTTTATGCCAATACCATGCTGTTTTGACCACTGTGGCTTCATAATATGCCTTAAAGTCAGGCAGCGCGAGACCTCCAGCTTCGTTTTTTTTCCTCAAGATGTTTTTAGCAATTCGGGGCACCCTGCCCTTCCAGATAAATTTGCTTATTGGTTTTTCTATTTCTGAAAAATAAGTTGTTGGGATTTTGATTGGTATTGCATTGAATCTGTAAATCAATTTAGGTAGGATTGACATCTTAACTATATTTAGTCTTCCAATCCATGAACACGGTATGCCCTTCCATCTATTTAGGTCTTCTGTGATTTCTTTTAGCAGTTTTTTGTAGTTTTCTTTATATAGGTTTTTTGTCTCTTTAGTTAAATTTATTCCTAGGTATTTTATTCTTTTAGTTGCAATAGTAAATGGGATTCGTTTCTTGATTTCCCCCTCAGCTTGTTCATTACTAGTGTATAGAAAAGCTACAGATTTTTGAATGTTGATCTTGTAATCTGCTACTTTGCTGTACTCATTTATTAGCTCTAGTAGTTTTGTTGTGGATTTTTCCGGGTTTTCGACATATAGTATCATATCGTCTGCAAACAGTGATAGTTTTACTTCTTCCTTTCCAATTTTGATGCCTTGTATTTCTTTTTCTTGTCTAATTGCTCTGGCTAGAACCTCCAACACAATGTTGAATAATAGTGGTGATAGTGGACATCCTTGTCTTGTTCCTGATCTTAGGGGGAAAGTTTTCAATTTTTCCCCATTGAGGATGATATTAGCTGTGGGTTTTTCATATATTCCCTCTATCATTTTAAGGAAGTTCCCTTGTATTCCTATCTTTTGAAGTGTTTTCAACAGGAAAGGATGTTGAATCTTGTCGAATGCCTTCTCTGCATCAATTGAGATGATCATGTGATTTTTCGCCTAGCCCTTGATTTTGAGGCTTGCCCTTGTGAAGCTTATGTATCTAGTGGAAAAGCTTAGCCTACCTATAGGTATGTCTAAGAGTTACTTCTGGAGGACCTCTGTTGTTGCTCAGATGTGGCCTTACTCTCCCTAAGCCCAACTCTGCAAGTGAAATCTTTGCCCTCCCCCCTATATGGGACATGATATCCATGGATGAATGTCTCCCTGGTGTCATGAGAGATGAGATCCAGGGATGAACCTTGTTCTGGCCCTGTGGGCCCAGCAATGCCATCCTGACTGAAAGGGAGAAAGAAGTGTAGCAAAAAAGGTATCAGTGGCTGAGAGAGTTCAAATAGAGTTGAGAGGCTACTTTGGAGGTCACTCTTATGCAAAGGTTCAGTTAGACATTGCTACTATCATAACTAGCCAAACCCAATCAAAACCGTTCCAGATTATATAAGATTCTACAAAGGTTCCATGCACTAGGGTAACTTTCCAGAAACCTACACCCTCCAGATGGGTCTCTGGACAAGGTAAGTCCTGAAACCTAGAGGGCCCAGCCTCTCCAAAACATCAGATAGTTCCACCTCAGTACCCCATATTATTGACAGCCTTGTCTAACATGAAAAAGTTAGAATGGCCATAGCCCAATAACCCTAAAGAGTGGAGAAAGATGAAAGGTGATCTTGGAGTTATAGAGAGAAGGTAGACTTTAACAAAAGAATATGATTGCTGAATCATTATATTGATATTTCTTTTAGTCTCCAGTATCTTACAGCAGCTAGAAGTAAAAACCTAAAATTGCGGAATTGTATCCCAGACCAAACTCTGAAATCTGTTCCACAACTAATTGTTGTGATGTGCTTTGAACTTTATTGCTTTTTTGTATATACTTTATTTTTTACAAAAAAGTTGATTGTGATGACAAAAACTATTTATTCCTTCTAGCCTCCAATGTTCTGGAGCTAGAAGGAAAAATCTGAGATGATGGTATGGAAGCCCATGACACACTCTGGGATCTGTTCTTTACCTATTTGTTGAAGAGTGCTTTGAAAACTACTGCTTTTTTCTTTCATTGCTTTGTATATATGTCATATCATATAATTTTAAAAGTTTAGAAAAAAATGAAAAAGATGGGTAAGATGAGGCCGGGTGGTTTGGCTGAAGTGGTGAGGAGGGTGGGGGATGTAAAAAGTCTTCCAGGTGAGAGCAAGAAAAGGGACAAAAGCATGAAGGACCTGAGTATGAGTAACTGAAAAGACAGCAAGAGGAGTTATGCTCCAGGGTAGAGAGGGAGAAACCTGTGGAAAGCCTTGAATGTCAAGGTGTTTGTACTTCATCCATGGGAGCTATAACACCCAAGGACCATGTCCAAAGTGATGTTTTAAGAAGCAGATTTCTACCCCCTAGTATAGTCGTGGCATTTCATCCTCCCTGACAGATGGCATGGAAAACAACTTCCCCTTTCTTTCTTTTCCCTCAACACAACCTAAAGTGTTTGCTAAACGCAAGGACCCGGTAGCCTAATACAAGATCTGTGACTGCTTTATCCATGTCTCTCCCTGAACCAAATAAATCAGAGTATCATCCTTCCCTTACAATCAACCCCTTCATACACACATACACTACCTCCATGTTAGGAAGGAGACACCACATCTGAGTTAGAGACGGCTTTATTGGGCAAATAGACAAAAGTGGAAGAGAATTGGAATCTTAGAGTGGAAGAGAAGCAAAAAATGAAGCAGCGTAAGTAGAATTGGGGTATATGAATCAAGTTGGGTTAGGAACCTATTTATTTTTCCCCCACATTTTATTATGAAAATTTTCAAACATGCAGAAAATTTGAAAGAATTGCACAAGGAAAACCCATTAACATCACCTAGATTCTACAGTTAATATTTTGCTATCATTATTTTATCATATATCAACCCACCACCCATCCTTCTATCCACTCCTCATTCGAGTTTGCACTTTCTGATGCATTTCAAAGCAATTTGCAGACATCAGTACATTTCTGCAGCCACATCGTTAACTAAAGTTCAATATTGGTTTACTGTTATTTGTTAGGTAAAGTTTACAGACAGTGGAATGCACAGATCTTAATGAGTTCTGACGTAAATTCTCACACTTCAAAACCTATCAAGACATAAAACATTACCAGCACCCTAGAAAGTACCCATGCCCCTTCCCAGTCAAACCTCAACCCTCCCAATCCACAGAGGCAATCACCATTTATATTTTTTTCACCGTAAATTAGTTTAGCTTGTTCTGGAACTTCATATAAATGGAATCAGACAGAACGTGCTCTTTTGCGTCCAGCTTCTTTCACTCAGACAATGCCTGTGAGAGTCAGCCACAGTGTTGTTCATAGGCCTGTATAAATAGTTGGCACCATTTTATTACAAGTCGCATTCCATTTTGTGAATGCACTGTAATTTATTTATCTGTTCTCCCATTGATAGACAGTTGGGTTGTTTACTGTTATTGTCTATCATAAATAAAGAATGCATGTTTTTTTAACTCAATTCTGGGGAGGAAAAAAAAAAAAAACCCTTCCAAGAATAGTCATACCTGGCTCTAATCAGTCTAATTTCATAAACTCTAGATGAAGGTTTCCTGGGATAACTAGAGGCTCACAGCCATAGCAATTTCGTTCTGAATGTTCCTGCTGTGAAAGCATACCCACTTTCAGAAAATAAAATTTCCCACTTATTTAAAAATTAATTTCCTAGCAACATAAAATTTAAAAATTTCCCCAGGGGAATAATAGGCACTTTCGTTTCTACAGTGAACATGCAATTAATTCAATAATAAGAAATTTGCATTCTTAAATGAACGTCATTTTTTAAAACTGGCAGAGTTGGGTTCAAATTCCAGTTGTACCACTCAGTTGGGGTTAGTGGCTGGCACACAGAAATAACTCAGTAAATGGCAACTAGTGTGGTTTCTTCCCACCGATTCCAACCCTCAAAAACAGAGATGAGTCTGGAGTAATATGAACCTCGCTGACAGAGTCAGAGTTTAAATGAGCACACGAGAAAAAGGAGGAAGAAAATAGCGGAAGGAGCCAAGAAGTTTCCTGTATTCCCATGTAAACAGAATGAACTGGCCCCACCGATGGTCATCCAGTCATTTTTAATCTATTAAAATTGCCGCATGGGGGCTGTGCAAGGGCAGTTCAGCAGTCGAGTTCTCGCCTGCCCTGCAGAGGCCTGGATTCGATTTTCTGTCCATGCACTTCCCAGAAAAGAACAAATAAACAAATTCAACAAATGTTGCTGCAATAATAAGATACTCACATGGAGAAATAATGAAATGTGACCCCACCATACAGCATACAAAAAAAAAAAAAAGAAAAAATTGCTGTATCAATCATCAGGGAATGGAATCTCAGCTAAAAATGTATATTCTTCCTATCCACAGAGAGAATATTTGTGACCAGAAGAGTAACCACATCAGAGCCAAGTGACTAGTTATTAATTGCTCTCAAAGTAAGCTCATCCCATAAATTGGAGCTCATGTAATCCACTCACAGTTACCCAGGACTTAAAAGTCAGGACTGTGGCCAGTTTGCTGCCCTGGATAATGGCTGGGGCTCTGTCCCCGACAGCAAGCTGTTCCCGTGAATAGTTTAATAGCGTGGACAAAGTCCTTTTCCTGTATTTGCACTGGGAAAACAATAGTTAGAACTGATTTCTAAAAATGGGTATTTTCTCACACATGGTTACCTGAGCTACTCAGAGGACTGATGTTCCTCAGCATTTAGGTCACCTCGTCCGTGGAGCCATTCTTACAGCTGATGGATGAAAAAAGAGAAAAGGTATAATTGAAAGCAGAGAGAGGGGCAGCTCGTGGAAGCAGAAACTGTATGTGGGTTTCGCCACTGCAGACCTGATCCCAGAGCCTCATTCTGCAGCTTGTTAGATGGATGATCCTGGACAAGTTATTTAACCTTTCTGAGCTTTTCCTCCTTTATCTGGAGCACTTACGAGTATAATGCGTACTTCCTAGCACCGTTACGAAAGCCTGACTGTGAAGGCAGACATTATCAGTGAGTGTTCAGTTGTCTTCCTTTCTAGCAAAAAGCCTCTAGAACAGAAGTGCTTAGATCAAGCAATAGACACCAGCAGTCTCACACATTAGTAATAATATTAGTATACAGAATTGTGCTGAGGTGGCACGAGCACTAAACTAACCGACAGGAGATCTGAATTCTGTGCTAGTTCTGTAGATAATTACCCATGTGACCTTGGGCAAGTCATTTACTTCTCAGACACCTTTTCCACCTCTCTAAACCAGAGTTGCAAAGATTAACTGACATAAGGCATGTAAAAATCATGCTGTACAATAGGCACCCTGAAAACTGTGGTTTCCTTCCCTTCCATCTCCAGACATTGGGTTTCTCATTTGTGATTCAGGGAGTTGGATGGTCTAAGTAGCCCCCAGTTACATTCCAGCTCTCACCTTCTGCAATTCTACCAGTCTTGGCAATAAGAAAGTGTTTCCTTTCTGTGGTGCAAAAAAGTGTTTTTCCTCACTCTGTTCACAAACACAAACGCATCCCTCTGACTTAAGGTCTGTTTAAACATCAGATGAGGGGAACCTGATGAAGCCAAGGCAAATCAGGCCAACGGTCCTAGAGCCTTCCCTGCAGTAAATCTACTCCGTCACACAAATACACATTCTTCAGCGTTAAGGCTTTCATACCTCTCAGAAACAAATAGGCTTTAAACGAATGTAAATTACAATTTTAGTATCTGGCTGCAAGATCCATTTAAGCCTCGTTCTCTCTCCACACTGTACCTGACTGAGCAATCCAGTTGCCCTTTTCTTGGAGAAGCAAAGATGGTTCTTAAAAAAGGTGGTTTTCAAAGGATAGGTCAAGTCTACTTAAAATTTAGGCCTAAGAGTCACCCCCAAGAGAGCCTCTTTTGTTGCTCAGATGTGGCCTCTCTCTCCAGCCAACACAACAAGCAAACTCACCACCCTTCCCCTGTCTACGTGGGACATGACTTCCAGGGGTGTGGACCTTCCCGGCAACATGGAACAGAAATCCTAGAATGAGCTGAGATTCAGCATCAAGGGATTGAGAAAACCTTGTTGACCAAAAGGGGAAAGAGTGAAATGAGACAAAGTGTCAATGGCTGAGAGATTCCAAACAGAGTCAAGAGGTTACCCTGGAGGTTATTCTTACGCATTAAGTAGATATCACCTTGTTACTCAAGATGCAATGGAGAGGCTGGAGGGAACTGCCTGAAAATGTAGAGCTGTGTTCCAGTAGCCATGTTTCTTGAGGATGATTGAATAATGATATAGCTTTCACAATGTGACTGTGTGATTGTGAAAACCTTGTATCTGATGCTCCTTTTATCTACCTTGTCAAGAAACGAGTAGAACATATCGAATAAAAATAAATAATAGGGGAACAAATGTTAAAATAAATATAGTTTGAAATGCTAATGAAAGCGAGGGGTAAGGGGTATGGTATATATAATCTCTTTTTTTCTGTTTTTGTTTTATTTCTTTTTCTGTTGTCTTTTTCTTTTTTCTGAATTGATGCAAATGTTCTAAGAAATGATGAATATGCAACTAAGTGATGATATTGTGAATTACTGATTATATATGTTAATGTTTTAGTTCATTTGTTAAATATTTTTAAATTAATAAATAAATTAAAAAAAAAAAAGGTGGGGTGGGCCACGGTGGGTCAGCAGGCAAGAATGTTTGCCTGCCATGCAGAGGACCCGGGTTCAATTCCCGGTGCCTGCCCATGTAAAAAAAAAAAAAGGTGTTTTTTTTTTTTTCATTGCTTTTTGTTTCTCAGTGAAGCATGGCGTTCCTGCAGATCTGAATTCTCTCTGTTCTGTGGCAGGGGAGTGTGAGAGAAGGGGAAACACTGACCAGTGGTTGTTTTTCTTTGTTCAAAGCATAGTAAGTGTGGTTTGGATGCAAGTACTGCCAGTTCAGAAGGGGAAGGTGAATGTTGGCTGAGTTAGCACAGGGACAAAAGTGGGACTAGAGACATAAAGATGTGCGAGAGAGAAATTCACCTCGTCAAAGGAATAACTCATTTGTTTCTTGTTTATTCACAACACTGAATATGATTGTTGTTTGTTTATTCATTCTAAAGCTTAAAACAAAACAAAATGTTTTGAGCATTTGATATGCATTAATTTTTATGATTAACCATGCATGCAAAAAAAACCCCATATATATACATATGAAATGAACTGGTTTGACCAGTTAAAGCATACTGCTACTGCAGTCAAGGTCATCCTTACTGTCTGCTTCTTGAATTCCAGAAGTCTTTGCGCGTCCTCCAGGGCACCAGGGTCCGGGTGTGGTTGGCACAGAACAAATGGGTCGACAGTGTCAGCCCCCTGCCCTGATGGTGCGCTGGGGCGTCCTTCTGAACACAAAGGGCTACGGGCTCGTGCTGGGACACACACATTCAACACCGCGGTCCCAAACACCAGGAAGCCAGCTAAAACTCAGTGCTGAGACCTCCCTGCAATTCTCTGAGAATTATATTCTTATGCACTCTTTCTTCTGTTTGCACAGACTATCCAGGATTTGAGTTACATAATTTACTTCAAAAAAGCGTATTCTGACATTAACCTATCTGGCACAAAGGTATATCTATATTTCCCTCTAAGAAATTTCAACATTGTGGGTTCTTTTTTTAGGAGTGTCAGCATTGTTTCCCAAATTTTTAGTTGGACTTCTCTGAAGTGAGATCAAAGGCTGTGCTATCAGCTGGATTTTTTTATTTTAATGAGATGTATATGTAAATGTATTGTCCATAGTGAAAAGATTGCAAAGATAGGCACCAAAATATTAACAGTGCTTATCTCTTGGAGGGGGGGATAAAATTATGGGTAATTTTAAGTTTTCTTCTTTTGCATAGCTGTATATTCTAATTTTCTAAAACAAACAGCCTTAGTTTTGTAATAACAAATGATGGTATATAGGATAAAGAGAAAATACAGAGAAATGTAGTATGTCATGGCAAAATGAGCAAAGATATGTCCACATTTATTCAAGCACATGCTCCATACTGCCCCGCCAATTCCTCCCTTTGCACGTGGATTTGCAGTCATGAGTTTTCAGTACATTTAGAATAGAAAATTAACTAGAAACTTCTGGATTCTGAATAAATTGTAAGAACTATAGCCATTGCCCTATGCTGTTCCTCCCCATCTCTCCTATCCCTTGTTATCCTGGGAGTGTGACATAGTGGAAACGCCAAGGGTATTACAAAAGTAATTGCTAACTAATTAAGTAATTGCTAATCTAACAAACTAATCAAAACACACTAGTCAAATTTATAAAACATCAAATTTACTTACACAGTTTCCTACTTCCATCCCTTACCACTTTGATTCATATAATCATAAATTTGAGAGAAACCACATGGAGCAAACATTGGCCTAAAAATTGATGCCAATCAATTGTTAAGGCAATACTTGACATATTGCTCTCTCTGCGGGTATTGTATGAAGCAGGGTTCTCAGGTGGAATCAACAGAACCCATTCCAGAGAGTTTAAGCAGAAAATAAATTGATCAAAGTTATCAGATAGCTCACAGAATTTTCAGGAAGGTCCAGAAAAACAGATTTGGAGTCAATGCAACAAGAATAAGGTCCAAATTACAGTGTTGGGTTACTCACTTGGAAACCCTATCATCAGCATCATTGGGCAAAGGCCCTGTGAGACACTGTAGCCTGAGCAACTGAGCCACGACCAAAAGCTGGATATCCTCCACCACCCTCACCAGGGCGGATTCTACACTGGCACCACCTTGGCTACGAACTGTGTTCCATTTTGGCTTCCAACTGGCAGAGCCCTGGGAATATTTGCATGCTGAATTCAAGGAAAGATATGAAAAGGGTTTTCGCTTTTACCCTGGGGATGTGGGTATCAGAATTCGGAATTTCCAAAAAATTCAAGCAAATGTGTAGAGGAAATAGTAAATAAAATAATAAAATATCTAGAAATAAAGTTAAGAACGGATGGAAAGGACTTGTACGCAGAAAACTACAAAGCATTAATAAAAGAAATTAAAGAACTAAATAAATGGAAAGATATTCTGTGTTCATCGATTAGAAAACTAGATATTGTTAAGATGTCAGACTACCCAAAGTCATTTATAGAGTCAACAAAACCCCAATTTAAAATCTTCTTTGCAGAAATGGAAAAGCCAATCACCAAATTCACAAAGAAGAGTAGAAACTGAATAACCAAAACCCTCTTGAAAAAAAAGAAAAATGATGGAGAACTCACACTTCCTGACTTTCAAACTTATCACAAAATTACAGTAATCAAAACAGCATAGTACAGTAATCAGAACAGTGTAGTGGCACAAGGACAGACACATAGACCAATGGAATAGGAGTGAGAGCAAATAAATAAACTGTTACAGCTATGGCCAATTGATATTTGATCAGGATGCCAAGTCCACTCAGTTTGGAAAGAACAATCTCTTCAACAAATGGGAAAGTAGATATCCACATGCAAAACAATGAAGTTACACCCTGATCTCACACCATATACAAAAATTAACTCAAAATGGATAAAATAACTAAATATGAGAACTAAAACTATAAAACCCACAGAAGAAAACACAGGGAAACATCTTCAGGACCTGGTATCAGCAATGGTTTCTTAGACTTTAAACCAAAAGCATAAGCAACAAAAGAAGTTAGCAAAATGTATTTAAAAACCTTAGACATTTGCCTTCTCTTTCATTCCAGTTATTCTTCATTAAATAATTTTTCCTAAGGAAGCATCTGGTAATATGTGCAATGGTGTAGCTAGATGGTTTTTCATCAGTGTTGTTTATAATTATGAAAATTTGGGAAGAAACCAACTGTCTAAACATAGGAAGCTGGTTTTAGTAAATTAGAATATATCCATTAAATGAAATAAAGGGTAGTATTAAAATATTATAAAAACATATAGTGGAAATTGGAAAATGTTAATGTTATAAAACAGTATAGGTGAAATAATATTTTGATATGAAATGTGTAAATATTCTCAGAAAAGGTATTGGAAGGATTTACACCAAGAAGTTAGCAGTGGTTAATTCTAAAGGTAATATAATGCTTTTTCTTTTCTGTTTTCTCCAATAAGTATGTATTAATTTAAAACTAAGAAAAAAAATTACAAATGTGTAAAAAGAAAATGATGGGTGAAAAAAAAAAAGGTGGTGTCCCACCTAGGTTTAAGATAGCTTAAGTGCATATTAAAATTAAAACTGCCTAGTTTAAAGGTACTGTTCCCCTTACTAAATATTTAAAACCTGAAAGTCAGATTAGCAAATTAAATATAGCATATGTACCACTCCTAGAAAGTCAACAAGTCCACTACTTAAAGGACTAAAATAGGACATAGGCCCCAGAAACAAGAATCATAGTCTGAAAATATCCTGACATCAGCTCCCTGAAGTCTGTACAGTAGAAATACATGTCTAAATTCCTGAAATCCAAAGAAAAAAAGAATGGGAAAAAGGAACGAACCAGAACAGACTATCCAGAAACTATGGGATGATTACCTAAGATATAATATATGTATAATAAGGATACCTGAAGAAGAAAGACAGAGAGGGACAGAATAAATATGTGAAGTGATAAAGGCTGAGAATTTTCCAAAATAGGTGGCAGAATCCAAACACAGATTCAGGAAGCTCAGAAAATACCAAGCAGGAAAAATACCCAAAAAATCTCTATGTAGGTATATCAAATACAAATTACAGAAAACAAAAAATAAAATCATGAAAGAAGCCAAAGGAAAAACACCTTCCCTATAAAGGAATAATGATAAGAAAACTTTGGACTTCTCTTTAGAAACCATGCAATCAGGAGAAGATTGGAGTGAAATATATTTAAAGGAAAAAAAGATAAGAAAAATATCAACCCAGAATTTTCTACTTAGAGAAGTTTTCCTTCAAAGGTTGAGGAGAAAAAAAAGACTTTCTGAAACAAAAAATTGAGAGAATTTGTCACCAGCAGACCTGTTTGCAAGAAATACTAGAAGTTATTCAGAGAGAAGAAAGGGATAAAATTCAGAAAATTAGTTCTACAAGAAAGGAAGAGTGTCAGAAAAGGAATAAGGAAAGAAAAAATAAAAGTTTCTGTTTTTCCTATTCTTAATTGATCTAACACATACTTGTTTGTTCAAAGTAACAACAACGATATATTGGGTGAGTGTAGCATATGACAAAGTGCAGTGAATGGTGGCAATGCTATAAGGGATGCAGGAGGATTTGGGAATATTCTTCAGAACAGGGAAAACTAGCAGAGATAAAGTGGGCATTATATAATGATAAAGATGTCAATTCTCCAAGAAGACATAAAAATCCTTCTCGTATGCTTACCTAACAACAGAGCACCAATATTTAGGAGGCAAAAAATAAGAGAACTGCAATGAGGAAAAGGTAAATCCATCATTATAGTTGGAGACATCAGCACTTCTCTATCAGTAATTGACAGATACAGCAGACAGAAAATCAGTAGGGATATAGCTGAACTGAATAGCACCATCAATCAACTGTATCTACTTGACATTTATAGGGTAATTCTTCCAACAAAGGTAGAATATAAATGATTTTCAGGCTCACAGGGAACATTGGCCAAGATAAACCATAACCTGGGCCATAAAACATACCTCAACACATCTTCAGTTAACTTAACCTTAAATTATGATGAAACCCAATTATCCAAGACAGTGTGCTATCAGCAAAAGAAAGAGAAAAACAGATTACTAGAAAAGAATAGAGAGCCCAGAAATGGACCCACATAAATGTAGTCATCTGATCTTTGACAAAGAAGCAAAAGCAAATCAATGCAAAAAGGATAGTCTTTTCAAAAACGGTGCTGGAGCGGGCCAAGGTGGCTCACCAGGCAAGAATGCTCGCCTGCCATGCCAGAGGACCCGAGTTCAATTCCTGGTGCCTGCCCATGTAAAATAAAAAAAAAAAAAAGATCTGTATTAACGTTAAAATAAATTTAGTTTGAAATGCTAGTGATAAATGAAAGTGAGGGGTAAGGGGTATGGTATGTATAATCTTTTTTTTTTCTGTTACCGTTTTATTTCTTTTTCTGTTGTCTTTTTATTTCTTTTTCTAAATCAATGCAGATGTTCTAAGAAATGATGAATATGCAACTATGTGATGATATTAAGAATTACTGATTATATATGTAGAATGGAATGATATGTTAATGTTTTTGTTTGTATTTTTTAATTAATAAATAAAAATTAAAAAATAAAAAAAGGCTTATATAGACACATGGAAAAATGTTCAACTTCACTGGTAATAAACAATATAAATTTTTCAAAAATGGTGCTGGAATCATTGGACATTCATATGCAAAATAAGTGTATCTAGATTATATATATATAATTTTACATATTATATATTATATTATATATATATATATACACCTTTCATAAAAATTAACTAAAAAAAACCCTTAGAACAAAATTTAAAATACAATTATAAATATTCTAAAGATAATAAAGGAGAAAATTCAGGTGATTTTAGATTTGATGATGAGTTTTTAGGTTCAATACCAACAGCTCAATCTATGAAAAAAATTGACAAATTAGATTCTATTAAAATTCAAAACTAAAATTAGAAAGCATAAAATTTAAAATGACTTTTCTGTCAAAGATACGGTTAAGAGAATGACTACAAGCACAGAGTGGGAGAAAATATTTGCAGAACACATATATGGTAAAGGACTTGTATTCAAAATCCACAAAGAAGATCCAGAAATTGACAACACAATACTATCTGACAGTCACACAATGTTGTAAGTACACTGAATGAAGCGGAATGTGTGTATGGTTGAGGGAAGAGGGCTGGGGGCATACATGACACCAGAAGGAAAGATAGAGGATAAAGACCGGGATGTGAGCAATTATGGTGATTAAAGGTACAAATATAAGAATGTTTTTGTGTGAGGGAGAACAAATGAATGCCAGCATTGCAAGGGGTTGAAAATAGGATGGTATACAGGAAAAAGTACAATCAATGCAAATTAGGGTCTATAGTTAACAGTATTGTAATATGCTTCCACTGAATGCAACGAAGGCGATATGCCAAAACTAAATATCAGTAGTGGAGGGTATGGAGGAGGGATATGGGATTCTTTGTGGAAGAAATGGAAATGTCCTCATATAGATTGTAGTGGTGAAGGTATGGCTTTGTGATTTTACAGGGAACCATTGATTTTTTACTTAGATTGGTGTGCTGGTTTGAAAGGATATGTATTCCCTAGAAGAGCCATGTTTAAATCTAAATCCCATTTCATAAAGGCAGAATAATCCCTATTCAACACTGTTTGTTTGAATCTGTAATTAGATCATCTCCCTGGAGATATAACCCAATCAAGAGTGGTTGTTAAGCTGGATTGGGGGAAATGTGTCTCCACCCATTTGGGTGGGTCTTGATTTGTTTCTGGAGTCCTATGTTTTGGAGAATGAAAGAGATTCGGAGAGAGCAGAGAATGCTGCAGCACCACGAAGCAGAAAGTCCACAGCCAGTGACCTTTGGAGATGAAGAAGGAAAATGCCTCCTGGGGAGCTTCATGAAACAGGAAGCCAGGAGAGAAAGCTAGCAGATGACGCCATGCCTGCCATGTGCCCTTCCAACCGAGAGAGAAACTGTGACTGTGTTCACCATGTGCCTTCTCACTTGAGAACTTCATCGGCCTTCTTGAACCAAGGTATCTTTCCCTGGATACCTTTGATTGGACATTTCTATTGACTTGTTCTAATTGGGACATTTTCTCGGCCTTAGAACTGTAAACTAGCAACCTGCTAAATTCCCCTTTTTAAAAGCCATTCCATTTCTGGTATATTGCATTCCAGCAGCTAGCAAACTAGAACAGTTGGATTGTATAATGTGTGAATAAAACTGTTTAAAAATGAATGTAGAGATACAAATGTGGAGAGACACATGTACCCATTCACTGTTGGTTGGGAAGTTGAGTGGTGCAACCCCTATGGAGGGCAGTGTGGTGGCTCCACAGGAGGCTAGGGGTAGGGTTGCTGTATGATCCTGCAACCCCATAGTTAGGTATATACTTGGAGTAGCTGAGAGCAGGGACATGAATGGACATTTGCACATTGACATTTATGGCAGCAGTGTTCATGATCTGTGTAGGATGGAGGTAGCATAAGGGTACCCTGATTGAGGAATGGAAGGGGGAAATGTGGGGCACAAGTATAAATACAATGGAATATTGAGCAGCTGCAAGAAGGAATGAAGTTGCAGGGCATACATCTAGGTGAATGAACCTTGAAGATATTATGTTGAGTGAAATAAACCAGAAACGAAATGACAAATATTATAACATCTCACGAATATGGACTAACTATAATGTGCAAACTCTGAGAATTGAGTTCGAGAGCCTATGTTATCAGGTGCAAGCCTACTATACAGTTTCCTAGATTGTAAACTCTTACAGTAGACACACTTATTCCTGAGTTATAATAGTTATTTCTAAATCCTGAGATGCTGCACTCTTTGTGTATAACTTGCTCATGCCCTGGAACTTTAGGTATCTTTGTGACAGCTGGGACTCAGAACTGCAGTTCTGCAGCTATGAAAGTCAGCATCACCCCATACAACAACTGTAAAAAAAAACACTGAAAAAGTGATCAGACTTCACTTAGAGATATGAATGAAGCTGATCTGGATAGAGCAAGGATAAATTAGACTAAAGAGTAAAGGGTGATATTGATTGTATTTTAAAACTTCAAGTTCTCTGTAAGGTCAAAGGAAAGATGTTTATTTGGTGCAAAATTTATAATTTCAGTAGCACAATATCTAATTTAACTTGTATGGCCAGCTTATTCAAACACCATAATTGCTTGGAACCTTGAATAAGGAGTGAGATCTTGTTGGTTTATACAAGTTGATGTGATGCCCCAATATATCCCAGAGTAACCTGAACAGAAGATTTAAAAAGTATTTGCAAAGTCCCCTAGAGGAGAAAAGGTGGAATTGTTAAACATCCCCACCGGGGGAATGCCTGACATCCTTGTAAGCACTGGGGACTACCAAGTTGATGGCCCAGGCCCTCATTTTTGTGGCTTGCCCTTATGAAACTTATTTCTGCAAAGGAGAAGCTAAGCCTACTGATAATTATGCCTCAGAGTCATCCCCAGAGAACCTCTTTTGTTGCTCAGATGTGGCCTCTCTCTCTAAGCTGACATGACAAGCTAACTCACTGCCCTCCCCCATCTATGTGGGACATAACTCCCTGAGATGGAAATCTCTCTAGCAATGTGGGACAGGACTCCTGGGCATGTGTCTGGCGTGGCATCATGGCAGTGAGAAAGTCTTCTTGACCAAAAGGAGGAAGAGATATGAAATAAAATAAAAAGTTTCAGTGGCTGAGAGATTTCAAATATAGTTGAGAGATCATTCTGGAGGTTATTCTCATGCAGTATATAAATATTACTTTTCAATTTTTGTTGCATTAGAGTAGCTAGAGAGAAATACCTGAATCTGTTGAACTGTAATCCAGGAGCCTTGATTCTTGAAGATGATTGTATAACTACATAACTTTTAAAGTGTGACCTTGTGAGTATGAAAACCTTGTGACGGACACTCCCTTTATCCAGTATATGGACAGATGAGTAAGAAAAAAAAAGACAATCAACAAATAATAGCAGCGTATGGGAGGTATGGGATGTTTGGTTTTTTTACTTTTATTTTTGTTTTTATTCTTTTTTTTTGGAGTAATGAAAATGCTAAAAAATCTATTGTGATGATTAATGATGATACTGTGAACCAGTGATTGTACAATTTGGATGATTAAATGATACGTGAATATATAGCATATCTAAAAAAATTGCATTAAAAACAAAAGAAACAAAGAACTAATAAAAATCAACAATAAACAAAACAATTTAAAAATGGGAAAAATATCAAAGATACACAGATGACAAATAACCATATTTAATAGTGAAAACGTAAATCTTTCCCCCTTAGATCAGGATGAGTCAAAGAAGTCCCGTTTCACCTGATAATCAACATTGTACTAGAGGTTCTTGACAGAACGATTAGTTAAGAAGAAGAAATAAATGACATCTTAAATCGAAAAGGAAGAGGCAAATCTATATATAGATTATATAATTGTATATATACAAAAAATCCAAGGGAATCCACAAGAAAACGATTAGAGCTAATAAATGACTTAAGCAAAGTGGCAGAGTACAGGAACAACCCCCCCCCCAAAAAAAATAAGTGGTATTCCTATACACTAACCATGGACAATCTGAAGAGGAAAATAAGAAAACAATTATATTTACAATAACATAAATAATAAAATATCAAGGAATAAATTTAATCAAGCATACAAAATTACTTATATACTGAAAACAACAAAACAGAGCTGAAAGAAATTGAAGAAAATCTAAATAATGCAAGACATCCCATATTCATTGAATGGAAGAGTTCATATTGTTAAAATGTCAATATTACCAAAAGAAACATTCGAGTTCAATGTTCAATCTCCATCACAATTCCAGCTACCTTTTTGGCAGAAATAGTAAAACTGAAACTCAAATTCATATGGAACTGCAAGACATCCCAAATATCCTAAATGATTTTGTAAAAGAAGTGTTCTAGTTTGCTAGCTGCCGGAATGCAACACACCAGAGATGGATTGGCTTTTAATAAAAGGGGATTTATTTTGTTGGTTCTTCAGAGGAAAGGCAGCTAACTTTCCACTGAGGTTCTTTCTTACGTGGAAGGCACAAGATGGTCTCTGCTGGTCTTCTCTCCAGGCCCCTGGGTTCCAGCAACTTTCCCCGGGGTGACTTCCTTCTATATCTCCAAAGACCTGGGCTGAGCTGCTAGTGCTGAGATGAGGAATGACGAGCTGCTTAGCTGTGCTACGTTGCGCTCTCTCATTTAAGCACCAGCCAATTAAGTCAAATGTCACTCATTGCAGCAGACATGCCTCCTAGCCGACTGCAGATTTAATTAGCAACAGATGAGGTTTACGTACCATTGGCTTATGTCCACAGCAACAAGACTAGGTATGCTCACCTGGCCAAGCTGACAACTGAATCTAACTAACACATGTCCACCCCTTGTCAACTTGGCAACTTCAAGCATCACCATAAACAGGTGCAAAAGCTTCTCTTCTTGCTGTGGACCTGTGAATCTCAAAACAAGTTATCTGATGCCAATATGCAAAGGAGGATAAACACCAGATCCACAGGGAGAAACTGGAAGGAAAACCTGCAGGCAAACACCATTGGATTTCAAAGTCTGAAAGTCATTTATCCTTCGGCTGTAGAAAGTGGCAGTCCCACCCCTTCCAGGGCCTATGCAGTGGCTAGGCTCTTTCCAAATCAACCTCGGGGAACATCGAGGAGACCACCTCTCGGCTCCACTCTCTCCAGGCATCAGGGCCACCCCTGGGCTCTCTGCCATTTCTGGGGCACATGCTCAACCCCTCCATGTGGTAGCAGCCAGGCTCTCCCAGTCCCCCAAGGAGCGTGCTCTGCCTTCTCCAAGGCCTGAGGTTACACAACTCTTCCACTGCAACAAGATGAGAGGCTCATCCTCACCTTTCAGGGTAAACTCACCTTCTCCATGTATGTGGGTAGGTTCACTCTCCTGGCTGAGGTTTCTTGGCTTCAGACCCGAGCTTCCATGGTTCTCACTCTGCAAATTCCAATTTTTTCCCTTTTGTGTCCTCCTTTGTCAAGATTGGTCATAGTTCCATTTATACCAACAGTCTCTTCAAACACTGCAGGACTTCATCATCAATCTCTTCACAGTTCCTCCAAAGTCTTCCCCTTAGCCATCCAAAACACCGTTCAAACATATCTGGCATTTGCAAACCACAGCAGCACCCCACTCCTGGTACCAAATCTGTTCTAGTTTGCTAGCTGCTGGAATGCAACACACCAGAGATGGATTGACTTTTAATAAAAGGGGGTTTATTTTGTTGGTTCTTCAGAGGAAAGGCAGCTAATTTTCCACTGAGGTTCTTTCTTATGTGGAAGGCACAAGATGGTCTCTGCTGGTCTTCTCTCCAGGCCCCTGGGTTCCAACAACTTTCCCCAGGGTGACTTCTTTCTGCATCTCCAAAGGCCTGAGCTGAGCTGCTAGTGCTGAGATGAGGAATGCTGAGCTGCTTAGGCCATACTACTTGGCGCTCTCTCATTTAAGCACTAACCAATTAAGTCAAACATCACTCATTGCAGCAGACATGCCTTCTAACTGACTGCAGATGTAATTAGCAACAGATGAGGTTCACATACCATTGGCTTATGTCCACAGCAACAAGACTAGGTATGCTCACCTGGCCAAGTTGACAACTGAATCTAACTAACACAAGAAGATAAGGTTGGAGGACTCATACCTCCTGATTTCGAATTGTATTAAAAATGAAAGTCCTCAAAATAGTGTGGTACTGGCATATATAGAGATAAATGAACCAATGGAGTAAAATTGAGAGTTGAGAAATAAACCCTTACATCTATTGCCAACTGATTTTTGACAAGGATGCAAATCCACACAATGGGGGAATTATAGTCTCCTCAGCAAATAGTACTGGAAAACCTGGGTATCCATATGTAAAAGAATAAAGGTGGACCCCTACTTCACACCATATATAAAATTTAACAAAAAAATGAATCAAAGACCTAAATATAAGAAACAAAACTTAAACTCCAAGAATAAAACGTTTTCAGGACATTGTGCTAAACTGTAGTTGCCTAGACGTTACATGAAACACAAAATTAAAAACTTTAATGCATCAAAGCACTTCATGAAAGTAAAACAACAACCTACACAATGGGAGAAAATATATGGAAACCACATATTCAATAAGGGTTTAATCCAGAATATATGAAGAAATTCTGAAAGTCAACAACAGCAGACAATCCAATTGTACAATTAAAAATGAACTTTAAAAAAAACAATTAAAAATGAAAGATATACAAAAGCCAAAAAGAAAAAAAAAAGCCCTTGAAAAGATGCTCAACATCATTAGCCATAGGGAAATGCAAATGAAAACCACAATGATATGTCTTCTCACACCCTCTAGAATGGCTGCTATTTAAAAACATACAAACAAAAACAGAAACTAACAAGTGTTGGACCAGATTTGGAGAAACAGGAACACATGTTCATCGGTAGAATGTAAAATGGTGCAACTACTGTGGAAAAGAGTTTATGGTTCTTCACAAACTTAAATATGGAATTACCTTTTGATCTGGCAATCCCACTTCTAGGTATTTACCCAAAAGAATTGAAAGTAGGATTCAAACTATTTGCACACAAATATTCATATTGGCTTTATTCACAATTGCTCAAAACTGGAAGCAACCCAAGTGTCCATCAGCAGATGAATGTATACACAAACCGTGGTGTATGCACACAATAGACTATTGAGACATAGAGGGAAGGGGTGTTCTGATACAAGTCTTCTGAAGAAACTCAAAGACATCATGTTGAGTAAAACAAACCACATACAAAAGGACAAATGTTATATGATCTCACTGATATAAAATAATTAGAATAAGCAAATTCATAGAGTAAGAAATTAGAATATGGATTATCAGGGACTGTGGTGAAGATAGGGAATGGAGAGTTCATGCTTAATTGATACAGAATTACTTTTTCAGATGATGGAAAGCTTTTGATGATGTATGATGGTATTGGTAGCACAATATTGTAAATGTAATTATATCACTGAATTGTTCATATGAAAGTGATCAAAATGGAGAAAAAAAGCAATTGCATAAAACAACACATATATATATATATAATTTTATTGTTAGGCCTAGAAAATATTGTAATATAATATGTTTTATAAGAAAAGTGCAAAAGTGGCAAGTGAGAGCAAAGATATATTTGGGTAAGAGAATGACTCTAGAGGGTAACTCACATTCATAGGAAGAAATAAAGAGGATTTAAAAACGGCAAAAAGGAAGGTTAATATAACAAACTTGAGATATTAATATGTTCTTACTCTTCTTTCTTTTCTTAGCTTCTGTAAGGGTTTGAAATGATTTCTGGTACCCTAGAAAAGTCATGCTTTAATCCTAATCACATTTTGCAGAGGCAGTCATTTCTTCTAATCCCTATTCAGTACTGTATGTTTGAAACTTTAATTAGATCATCTGCCTGGAGATGTGACTCAATCAAGAGTGTTTGTTAAGCTGGATTAGGTGGAGATGCGTCTCCACCCATTCTAGATGGGTCTTGAATACTCTACTGGAACCCTATAACAGAGGAAACATTTTGGAGAAGGAAGGAGATTTGGAGAGAGAGAGAAGAAGGGCACAGCCATGAGAAAGGCACAACAGAGAACGCCCAGAACCACGAAGCAGAGAGGGCGCCAGCCAGTGACTTCTGATGATTAAGAAGGAAAATGCCTCCCAGGGACCTGTAGAGGAAGTTAGCAGATGATGCTGTGTCTACCATGTGCCCTTCCAGCCGAGAGAGAGTCCCTGACCGTACTCACCATGTGTCTTTCCACTTGAGAGAGAAACCCTGAACTTCATTGGCCTTCTTGAACCAAGGTATCATCCCCGGATGCCTTAGATTGGACATTTCTATAGACTTGCTTTAATTGGGACATTTTTTTGGCCTTAGAACTGTAAACTAGAAGCATATTAAATATCCCTTTTTAAAAGCCATTCCATGTCTGGTATACTGCCTTCCGGCAGCTAGCAAACTAGAACAGCTTCTTTAAAAGATAAAAGAATATATGAAGTAATAAGTACAATAATGTAAGTTTGTGTTTGTTACAAATATAGATATAATATGTATAGCATTATTGCACAAAAAAAGGAGAAAGGAAATAGAAGTTTATAGAGCAATTTCTTTATTTCACTGGACCTTGGCCAGGGTAAATCTGAAATAGATTCTGAGGTTAAAATGAGCATTGTAAGCAATAGAACAACTAAGAAAATAATACAAAAATACAATTAAGAATAACTAAAGGATTATAATGTTACTCTAGAAATGATCCCTTTAAAATAAAAGACAGAAATAAAAGAGGAATAGAGAAACAAAAATACATGATATATATATATATAACAAATAAAATTCCAAATGTAAATTCAACCATATCAATAATAACATTAGTTGTGAATAGTTTAAATATGTAATCAAATGCAGATATTGTCAGCTAGGATAAACAGTAAATATCCAACTATATGCTGTTGATAGAAGATGCACTTTAGATGCAAAGATAACATTGAGTTGAAAGTAAAGGATAGAAAATGTTATATGATGCAAATAACCTTAAAAGAACTGGAAAAGCTACACAAATATAAGACAAATTAGACTTTAAAACAGTGACGTTTTTTTAAAAGACAAGTTATTGGGCATTTCCACCCCTCCTTCTGTTGCTCAAGGGAGGGCTGATTGTGGCTTCTCTTTCCAACTTTTTGCTCACCTCTGACTACATGTTGGAGGCATGCAAGAACTTGAGCAACTACCCTTTTTTCTTCTTTGTATACTGTATGGCGGGGGTCACATTTCATTTTTTTTTTCATCTGAGTATCCCCTTATTGCAGCATCATTTGCTGAATTCTTATTTGGTTTTTCATTTGTTTGTATGGAAAAGTGCATCGGCCGGGAATCGAACCCGGGTCTCCTGCATGGCAGGTGAAAATTCTACCACTGAACTACCCTTGAACTTCCCCTGAGCAACTAACTTTTTAGAATACTTTTTATATAATTGCATTCCTGAATAACTGTATATATACTTTACAGACTTTCATAATTGAGCTTTGTTAAAGTAAGGTAAACTTATATGTATAAAAAAAGGCAAATGTCTGTAAAGACAGCAAATTTTAAAACTGTACTTCAGTGTCTAAGACTGAACTCAAGGATATAAAATTATAAAGAAACACCAGGAAGTGATTACTATAAAAATCGGGCAACGTTCATTTTTGAGGGGAGGAAGAGGGTTGCGAGTAGACGTGCATACAGAAATGGGCTTCTGGATGGCTGTCAAGGTTTGATTATTTTGAGTGGGATAAGTGTTATAATGGCATTAGCCTTATAATAATTGATTAGGCTACATTAGTTTTGTGTAGATTTTCTTATCTGCATTTTATTTTACGAGAAAAAGGTCGGATGAAAAAAAACTGAAGTTAAATAAAGGCATTTAGTAACAGTCAATCTATCAAGAAAATAGAGCAATTAAAAATATACATGCACCTGACAGAGTCACAAAATACATGAAGCAAAAACTGATCATTGAAGGTAGAATTCACAACTGATCAAGAAAAACTGAAGACTTCAATGCATTACTGTAAAACATGGATAGCGTAATGACGCAGAGAGTCAGCAAGAGGGAAGACGCGAATGGCACAAACACAATTAGACCCACAGGCATCTATGGAGCACACCACCCAACAACAACAGAAGACTCATTGTTTTCTCAAATGCACATGAAAGATTCTCCAGCATATTCACATATTAGCTTGCAAAATAAGTCTCAATAAATTTAAAAGGATTTAAATTTATTCTCTGGTCACAATAGAACAAAAATCAACAATTTTTATTTGTATTAATTCACAAATATATGGAAATTAGGGAACACATTCCTAAATAATCAATGGGTGAAGGGAAAAATTAAGAAAATACTTTGAGATGAGTGGTAATGAAAACACAACATACCAAAACTTTTGGATGCACCTAAAGCAGTGCTTACAGGGCAATTTAAAGCTGTAAAATGCCTACATAGAAAAATATAAAATGACTAACCTAACCTTCCCCCTGAAGAAACTAGAAAACAAAGCAAACTGAACTCAAAACAAGCATAAGGAAAGAAATAATAAAGACTGGTGAGGGGGAAATGAAAGAAAGAAAAGCAGTAGAGAAAAATCAATGAAATAAAAAATTAGTTCTGAAAAAGAACAACAAAATTGATAAGCATATAACTAGACCAACCAAGAAAAACACATGCGAAATCTCAAATAACTGAAAAAGAACAACAAAATTGATAAGCATATAACTAGACTGACCAAGAAAAACACATGAGAAATCTCAAATAACTACAATCAGGAGTGAAAGAGGAATGTAACAAATGTACTTGCAGAAATAAAAAGCACTATAAGGCAATACTATGGGCAACTGTATGCCAAGAAATAAGATAACTTAGGCAAAATGGACAAATTCTTAGCAAGGCACAAACTACTGAAACTGACTCGAGAAGAAATTTAAAACCTGCATAGACCTATAGCAAGTAAACAGATTGAATTGGCAACCAAATTATTCTCACAATTAAAAGTCCAGGACTAGAAGGGCTCACTGGTAAATTTTACCAAATGTTTAAAAGTAATTAATACCAATCTTTCAAAAACTTTCCAGAAAATAGAACAGGGAACAACACTTCCCAACTCATTCAATGAAGCCAGTAGAATGCTGATAATAAAGCCAGGCAACAACATCATAAGAAAATAAAACTACAGAAAATATCACATATGAATATTAATGCAAAATATTCAACAAAATGATTCAACAAAATACTAGCAAACCAAATCCACTGACATATAGAAAGGATTGTATATCATGATCAAGTGGGAATGCAAGGTAGATTCAATATACCAAAGTCAATCAATGTAATACACCATCTTAATAGAAAAAGATAAAAACCACATGATCATGTCAGAAGACAAAGAAAAGCTCTTGACAAAATCCAACACCCTATTAAGGTTTAAAACACCCAGCAAACTTGGAATAGAAGGTAACTTCTTTGATTTGATAAAGATCTGCAACAAAAAGTCCACAGCTAACATCTAATGAATGGGGAAAGACAAAAAGCTTTCCTCCAAAGATCAGGAACAAGATAAGGATGTTCGATCTCCACTTATAATCATTACTGTAACGATGTTCTAGTTAAAGCAATGGGCAAAAAAAAGAAATAAAATTCACCCAAGATTGAAAAGGAAGAAGAAGAAAACACAAAAACATCATCTCTATGCACAGACAACGCTAATGTGTTTACAGAAAATCTTAAGAAAACCACTAAATATAAAAACTCAGTGAACCGAAGTCGATAACATGGGTTATCAGGTTGGGGCCTATTGTAAAGGGTCCTAGATTATAAGCTTTTACAGCAGTTACATATCTTCAGGAGTTGTAACTGTTATTTCTAAATTCTGAGATATTTAGCTATTTGTTTATAACCTGGTCATTCCCAGAAACTTCAGGTATTTATGTGACACCTGAGAGTCAGCAGTACCCCATACAGGAACTGTTTTAAAAGTTGACAAAGTGATCAGACTTTGAGTAGAGATAAGAAAGAAGCTGATCTGGATAGGACTAATCAGAATACAGGGTAAAGGATGATATCGTCCATATTTTAAAATTCAATTTCTGTTAGATACCAAAGGGAGAGATACTTATTTGGTGCAAAATTTATATTTTGGGGAATGAACTCCCTAATTTAACTTGTATAGTCAGTTCAGTTGAACACCATAAATACATGGGATCTTGAATAGGGCATGAGATCACGTTGGTTTGTCCAGGTTAGTGTGATGCCCTGATATATCCTACAGTAATTTGGGCAGTGAATAAAGAAGTATTTGCAAAGTCCCCTTGGGGAACTAGAGAGAAAGGAGAAAATACTCAACTTCCCCACATGGAGAATTTCTGATATTCTTCACAAGTGGGAGGGACAACCAAATTAATCGGCCGAGCCCCCAATCTTGTGGTTTACACTTAGGAAACTCATTCCTGCAAAGAACAGGCTAAGCCTACTGATAATAATGTCTAAGAGTCTCTTGCAGAGAACCTCTTTTGTTGCTCAGATGTGGTCTCTCTAAGCCAACTTAGCAGGTGAACTCACTGCCCTCTCCCCTATGTGGGACATGACTCCGAGGGATGTAAATCTCCCTGGCAACATGGGACAGAACTAGGATGAGCCAGGACCTAGTATCATGGGATTGAGAAACACTTCTTGACCAAAAAGGGAAAGATAAAATTGAAATAAAATAAAGTTTCAGTGGCTAAGAGATTTCAAACAGAGTGAAGAGGTTATCCTGGAAGTTATTCTTATGCATTATATAGATATCCCATTTAAGTTTATGGTATATTGGAGTGGCTGGAGGGAAGTGCCTGAAACTGTTAAGCTGAGTTGCAGTAGCCTTGATTCTTGAAGAAAATTATATAAAGATAGAATTTTTACAGTGTGACTGTGTGATTGTGAAAACCTTGTGTCTGATACCCTTTTTATCCAGGGTATGGACAGATGAATAAAAATAAATAAATAAATAATAGAGGGGACAAAGGGTAAAATAAATTGGTAGATGGAAATACTAGTGGTCAATGAGAGGGAGGGGTAAGGTGTACGTATGAGTTTTTTTCTTTCTTTTTATTTCTTTTTCTGGAGTGATGCAAAAGTTCTAAAAAGTGATCATAGTGATAAATACAGAACTATGTGATGATATTGTGAGTCATTGCTTGTACCCCATGTATTGACTGTATGTGTGTGGGTATTTCTCAATAAAAATATTTAAAAAAAAGAAAGAAAACCACTAAAAAGCTTGTAGAACTAATGAACAATTTTGGCAAGTTAGCAAGGTACACGATTAATATAGAAAATCATTTGTATCTCTATACATTAGCACTAAATTATCTAAAAATGAAATAAAGAAAACTCCATTTATGATAACATAAAAAAGAATAAAATATAGAGAAATTAATTTTTAAAAATTAGGTGTACGACCTACTCTGAAAACTACAAAGCATTGTTGAAAGAAAACAAACATCTAAATAAATGGAAAGTTGCCCTATGTTCATTGTATTAGTTTGCTAAAGCTGCTGGAATGCAATATACCAGAAATGGAAGAGCTTTTAAAAAGGGAATTTATTAATTGCAAGGTTACAGTTCTAAGGCCATAAAAATGTCCAAACTAAGGCATCCAGAAAAAGATACCTTTACTCAAGAAAGAGCTGATGACATTTGGGATTTCTCTGTCAGCTGGGGAGGCACATGGTGATGTCTGCTAGCTTTCTCTCCAAGTTTCTCCTTTCAAACAGCTTCCTCTGGGGCATTTTCTTTCTGCAGCTCCAAAGGTCTCTGTCGGTATCAGCTCTGAAGCTTTTTCCAAAATGGTTCCTCTCAAAGGACTCCAGTAAGCAACCCATCTTGAATGGGTGGAGACACACTTCCATAGAAACCACCTGTATTAGTTAGGGTTCTCTAGAGAAACAGAATCAACAGGGAACACTTGCAAATATAAAATTTATAGAAGTGTCTCACGTGACCACAGGAACGCAGAGTCTGAAATCCACAGGGCGGGCTGTGAAGCTGACGACTCCGATGGAGGGTGTGGATGAACTCCACAAGAGCGGCTTACCAGCCAAAGCAGGAATGGAACCTGTCTCCTCTGAATCCTCCTTAAAAGGCTTCCCGTGATTAGATTTAGCATCACAAATTGTAGACGACACTCCCCTTTGGTTGATTACAAATGGAATCAGCTGTAGATGCAGCTGACGTGATCATGACCTAATCCTATGAAATGTCCTCATTGCAACAGACAGGCCAGCACTTGCTCAATCAGATAAACAGGTACCACAACTTGGCCAAGTTGACACATGTCCATAAACATGACACCACCTAATCGAGAGATCCCACCACAACTGGGTGAGTCACATCTCCATGGAAACAACTTAATCAAAGAGATCCCACATAACAATATTGAATGATGATTAAAGAACAAGTCTTTTCTGCAATACACAATAGTTTCAAATTGGTCCATTTGTGAATTGAAAGAATTAATATTTTTATGATGAGGCCAGATCCCTATAGAATTCAAAGGAAGCATAGTCTGCTGACATCTTGATTTGACTTCTAGTCTTCAGAACTGCAGGACAATAAATTTCTGTTGTTTAAAGCAATTAGTCTGTGTTACTTTACTACAGCAGCCCTGGCAAATTAAGACAGATAGCAATCCTCTGCTAATTGATCCACAAGTTCAAAACAATCTGTTCTAGTTTGCTAGCTGCCAGAATGCAATATACCAGAAATGGAATGGCTTTTAAAAAGCAGAATTTAATGAGTTGCTAGTTTACAGTTCTAAGGGCAAGAAAATGTCCCAATTACAAGTCTATAGAAATGTCCAATCAAAGGCATCCAGGGAAAGATACCTTGGTTCAAGAAGGCCAATGAAGTTCAGGGTTTCTCTCTCAAGTGAGAAGGCACATGGGGAACACAGTCAGGGCTTCTCTCTCAGCTGGAACTGCACATGGCGAAATGGCATCATCTGCTAGCTTTCTCTCCTGGTTTCCAGTTTCATGAAGCTCCCTGGGAGGTGTTTTCCTTCTTCATCTCCAAAGGTCGCTGGCTGGTGGACTCTCTGCTTTGTGGTGCTGCAGCATTCTCTGTTCTCTCCGAGTCTCTCATTCTCCCAAATGTTTTCTCTTTTATAGGACTCCGATAAACCAATCAAGACCCACCCAAATGGGTGGAGACATGTCATCACCTAATCCAGTTTAACAACCACCCTTGACTAAATCACATCATCCAGGGAGATGATCTGATTATAGTTTCAAACATACAGTATTGAATAGGGATTATTCTACCTTTATGAAATGGGATTTTGATTAAAACATGGCTTTTCTAGGGGGCATGCTTCCTTTCAAACCACCACACAATCTCTATCAAAAATCCCAGTGCAGGGCTCACCTTGGCAGCACATATATTAAAATCAGAACAATACAGAGAGGATTAGCGGGGCCCCTGCACAAGGATGACATGCAAATTCATGAAGCGTTCCATATTTTTTAGAAAAAAAGAAAAGAAGAATTTCCCAGTGCATGCACATACTCTTTCTCTCTCTCTCTCAATAACATATGCAAAACATAAAATTTCTATTTTAAACACTTTCAAGTATACAATTCAGTGGTATTGATTGCATTCATAATATTATGCTACTACAACCACCATCCATTACTAAAACTTTTCCATCATCACAAACAGCAACTTTATAGATCCTGTTAAGAATTAACTCACAATTTTCCACCACCACCATCACCACCCACACCTAGTCACCTGAAATCTACATCGTGTCTTGGAATGAAGTTATGATCCATGGATGAAACTTGAAGACATCACGTTGAGTGAAATAAGTCAGACACAAAGGGACAAATAGGGTGAGGTTTTACTGCTATGAAATACGTAGAATAAGCAATCCCTTACAACAGGTTTCCTTTTAAAGTGAGAAGATCTGTCTTCCACAATAAAGGATAATAAGGCCAACATAAACATCAGTAAGGATATTCTGATATGAAATAAAATATGTGTCTTCTAGATCAAGTACTCAGATGGTGAAAAAAACTTTATTTATAACCTTTCAGCAGACCAACAATCCACATCATTTTAACATAGAAAACTCAACCCTAGTTTTGCATGAATACACAATTCAACAGAAAAGCTCTTTTAAAAATATAAATAAGTCTATCAAATTTTTGTTAGCATTGACTATAACAGACAGAATTCATTTCCACAAATCTTCAATTTTCTATATAAGTTCAGGTCTTGTTTTTTTTTTTTTTTCTTTTTCTTTTACATGGGCAGGCACCAGGAATCGAACCCAGGTCTCCTGGTATGGCAGGTGAGAACTCTGCCTGCTGAGCCACCGTGGCCCACCCTCAGGTCTTGTTTTACATGTTAAAACTTTCCATTTTACTTTCGGACAAACCATGCTCCCTTAGACACGCTTATCAAATTTTACCCAGTAAACAAAACAAAATTCACTCTCACAAACCTTTTACAACTTTCCGTATTCACTCAGACTTTGTCCTACACATTTTCAATGATAAAACTACACACTTCAGGCTTCCGGTTGTCGTCGCCGCTGCTGCCGCTGCTCCTGCTGCTGAAGCTGCCGGCAGAGGCCGGAGAATCGGGCGGCGGGGCGGCGGCGGGAGCAGAGCGGGGCGAGGAAGCGAGAGAGAGCGAGCGAGGAACGAGTGAGCGAGTCCAGCCGCGCAGCAGTTCCGTCCGCCGGGGGAGCCGGAGCAGCCCGGGCCCCGCAGCCGCCGCCGCCGCCAGCCTGCCCACCGGACAAAGGCCGAGAGCCCGCGCCCAGAGCCATGTCCTCGTCCGCCGGCAGTGGCCACCAGCCCAGCCAGAGCCGCGCCATCCCTACCCGCACCGTGCCCATCAGCGATGCCGCGCAGCTACCTCATGACTATTGCACCACGCCCGGGGGGACGCTCTTCTCCACGACGCCGGGAGGAACCCGAATCATTTACGATAGAAAGTTTCTGTTGGATCGTCGCAATTCTCCCATGGCTCAGACCCCACCCTGCCATCTGCCCAATATCCCAGGAGTGACTAGCCCTGGCACCTTAATTGAAGACTCCAAAGTAGAAGTAAACAATTTAAACAATTTGAACAATCATGACAGGAAGCATGCTGTTGGGGATGATGCTCAGTTTGAGATGGACATCTGACTTCCTGCATGGATCAGAAGGAAAGCAGCAACACTGACACAGGTGCATCTGATTTGGCCAATAGGATCAACATTGAAAAACAGAAGAGGCAGTACCAGCAGTCCCCCTTGCAGTCTCCACCTCCTCCTCTTCCTCCCGTGCCAAATGATGAGATGAGCTTCATCTGACCATATCCTCTCCCTGTTTCTGTACCTTTTCCCAGTTAGACAGATTAGATTGAAGGCCTTAGTGTATTTCTGTAGTACTAAGCAGCCCACAGAGGAAACAGTTAAATTCTGGCTCCCCTGATCATTTTACTATTGAGGCCCTCCACCCACCCAATTTTTTTAATCTTAAATCCTATTTACAACCTACCAATAACTACCTGGCTGGGAAGTTTGAGAGGGGATACAGAAATTTGATAGGTTCAGCATTATTCATGTTCCTTACCCTCTGTCTCACCTCCCTGTATCCCACTTGTAGTTCAGTTCTACAGGAGACGGTTTGGAACATTTAAAACTGTTGAAGGAAGTGATGAACAAAAGGAGAGCTGCTTTCCTTCTGAACTTGGAGTGTTTGTCCTTAGGGACAGAGCACCATTTGTGCAGCTCTGGTAGCATTACTGTCTGACACAGTTTCAAGGTCTTTTCTCCTCCTTCCTCTGGGAGGAATGTGTTGTGTCTTTAGTATATAGTTCGTCTTTCCATTTCTTTACTTAATGCATTTATGCAAAAAAAAAAAATGTTAAGCTCTCTACATCAAAGGAGGCCCTTAGTAACCAACTCTTTTTTCCTCTTCTCCCATTCCTGTCTGCTTGCATCTGATTGCTTGCAGAGTCCTCTTGTACTTAGAAATATCCAGGTGATTTTCTCTGCTCCTAGAGAAGGGCTCTACCAAGTAATAGAGACACTTTAGCCTCCACTTGGTAAATAAGACCTGAGATAGTGTTGTGCCAGATAATACTTATGAATGACCTCTGAAGAGCATTGTACCATTTGAGTACCCAGTCTCAGCAGTTACTGTTTTACAATCCAATCGGCACTAGTATATTTATTGTCTTGGATTGTAGTTTCTTGTATTTTGAATTTGAAGTTGACTTTCAGAATTTTTTTTTCCTTTGTGGATCTGCTTTGTTTGGCTGCTGGGATAGATAAGCATGGGCTTATAAACCTGTTCTTCCCAGTTTTCTTACCTTCCCCATTGTACTCTGAATTTCCCCCTTCTTCCCTCTCCTGCCCCCCTCCTTCCTTTCCTTCCTTTTTCTCTGCCAGCCCATTTTTCAAATTCATATCAAAGGTACCTCAAGTGTTGGTATCTGATATCTGTCATTCCTCTTATCTGAGGGATGACCATTTATTTTTAAATGACTACAGACCTATTTTTAGATATGTTTTCAGTACAATTTTGAACAGCAACTTTTTAATTAAACATCTTCCAGTGTTAGGGAGGTGAGAAATGTCTGGGGAAGAATCTGCTGTTCTGTCACCTGCCTTTGTCTCCCTAGCCCTTAGGAGCGCTTTCCTTCCCTTTAGTTTTGGGTGTGCATGTTTGGAGTTAATAGTGGGTGGTTTGTAAAACTGGACTGTTCTTCTTGGCTGTGAGTCAATCATGAAAGCCTCATTCTTTTCTTACTCCTTTGCTTTTCTTTCTCCCTCTTCCCTGTTCCACTTCCTGTGACTGTTGACTGGCACAATAATCTCAAAAGAGATTTTTCTCTCTTAGAAAGACACATTCATCTCCTCATAAGAAAGATCATTGAAGTAGCCACTGGTATCTGGGAATTTCTGGTTGAATTTGGTGCCCTGAACACTCTTACTAAGAGATCAGAATCCAGGATGAGAGTTGGCCAGTTAACCAATAGGCCAGTTGGTTAAGCAGGAAAGTTGTTTGTTTTTCTTTTGAACTATGAAAAGAGCCTATTTGTGTACACATTTTAGACAGAAGAGAGAAGGATGTCTGAGGAACTTTATTCTGTTTTCTGCTACAAAATGTGAGTAGTTCAAAGAGTGAAAACCTTTTGTCATGGTTGCTGTCTCTCAGGAATAAGCTGGATCTCCAGTGTTTTGGGGGATGTTTTGAGTCCCAAAATTTGATGACCAGAAAAGCATTTTTGTTTGTTTAATATATCCCTGTTTTGATTGTCATTAAACTCCAAATTTCACTTTAAAAAAAAAACAAAAAAAACCTACACACTTCACTTTAACAAAAAGCATCTTATATACTTTGCATACCCACACACTTTAAATCACTAAAAAGATCTTTGATACCATCTTTAAATATCTTACAAAAAATAATTATTTTTAAAATAAAATTTTTCAAAATAATAGCTTAATACTATTTAATAAGTCACTAAATACGAACTTACATTTTTACCATCTTAAAGATCTAATAGACATAATGCTAGTTTATTTTATTAGGTGGATGCATACAAATTTAGCAAGAACATACTTAAATGAATAAAATTGTATTTGGTTCAAAAGTTACCATAAAAACAGGAATAGGACTAAACTTTGTCATTGCATTTTCAGCTGTATTTTTTTTTTTACTCCTTCTACTAGAGGTTAAAAAATCTCTTTTTTTCATAATATTCTAAGATCATAAGCAATCTCAAAAAGCAAATTGACTTCCAAGCTCTGGAAAATATACTACGATTGTTTAATTTTGTAACTAAGAAGTTAGGCTGTAACAAATGATTATGATTACTGAATCATTATATAGATACTGCTTTTTACTTTCTATTTGAAAATCAAATAGCCAGAGGGAAATACCTGAAATTTCTGAACTGTAATCCACCTGTCTTAATCTCTGAGAATGATTGTGTGACTCTATAGCCTTTATCCTATGATTGTAAAAGCGTTTTGATTGCCCCCGACTTATACCCCCTTATCCTGTTTTTCAACTTTGGAGTCTCAGGATCACTAAAAACAGCCTCTAATGCTTATTAATGAAGGGCCTTGAGTCAGTCCAGAATTATCCCACCCCAATTCCAAAACTATCTTGCTAGACAAAGCTGGGTCTACCAAAATTGGTCCGTCTGACATGCTCAGTAACTTAACCTTTTACCTGTAAATGACCTATACCTCACTATAAAACTAAAAAATCATGCCCATCATCATCATATTAAGGCTGCCATCTTCTTACATACATTTTGTGACTAAGCATATAATCAGTGTGGACATGCTCAATCATTTGATCATCTCTAACCTCAATTCAAGCCATTATGCTCATTATCCTAAAACCTGTCCATCTTTTGATACCATAAAACTATCAGAGTTACTGCAGTTCAGGGAGACAGATTTTTAGGCCGAGGAGGCATGTGACCTCCTGCTTCATGCTTAGCAATAAACTCTTTCTGCCTTTGAAACCCCAGTGTCTCAGAAATTGGTCATTTGAGTGCAAAATGCCTTTGATTGGTATCAATTTGTCCTGAGCTTAAATTCAAGAAAGCTTTTCCATAGCTCTCAAGGACATTTTTCTCGTTTACTTACTGAAATTTGCCAGTTAAATAAATAAGATCTAATTTATTTAAATACTCCTATCCCAAGACTATTTATATTTTAATAATGATTTGTTTACTATGGTTACCACTGGAAACATATTATTGGAAAAACCCATTTTAATTGGGGAATTATTTCAGAAAAAACATGGCCTATTCCAGAGCATTTGTTCTGTGACTACCATTTCTAATTTCCAGGCTCAGTAGAAAGAATTCGAAATGAAGTCCACACCTCCCCCATCTTTCTGCACCCAACCCTTCCCCTATAGCTGCCTTACTTGATTAGGCCTGGGGGTAGGAACAGGTGAGACAAAAAAGGAGGCCTGGACCTGTCGAACTTGGTTATAAAAGTTTTAAGTGAGAGCAGGAGAATTTAACACTCATAATCATTTGTTAAATCCTAACTTCTCATTACAGGAAAAAGCAGCCCTCTTCATCTCTGGGAGATGACATGTGTGGGTGCGATGCCTTGACTTCCTGCAACCACCTTCTACTATTCTGAGGCCGAAGTCAACAGTGCAGATGGCAGATCACAGAGAGATTAGAAACAATCAGGGCTCCTAATGACATCATGAGCTGCTGCTAAATCAACCAGACATGATGCTTGCCCATCACTGAACTTCCTCTTAAATTATTAAATAACCTGAAATATTTCCTTCTTCTTTAAACTAGTTTGAATTGAGGTCTCTATTACTTGTAGTTAAAAGCATTCTTACTAATAAAAAGGTGAATTCTCTTTCTTTGTAATGCCTGTACTTCAGAGTGCCCAATAACTATCTGGACTGATCACTTAAAGGCAGAACTGTGTGGTGCTTAAGAGTTTCAGTGCTAGAGATAGACTGATCTGCCATTTACATCTGTGTTAATTTTGGCAATTTCCTTAGTCTACCCATTCCTTGGTATTTCTCTAAAATCAGGATAATAATAATACCCACCCTAATTTCACCCAGAGTAAGAATCAAAGTCCTTACACTGACTTGATGTGATCTGGCCCCCATCACCTAATCTCTTGTTACTCTCCCTTTCCCACCTCTATTCTAGTCACACTAGATAACCTTCTCAACTTTAGATCTTTTGCTCTGTCTCTTTCCAACTCCTGAAACACTGTTTTCCCTGATACCTGCATGGTTTACTCCCTCATGCTTTTTATCAGTTAGGGGAGCAAAGTTATTACCGAGTATGTAATAGGATAAGGGAATTACTAGAGGAATCAGACCTTATACAATCGTGGGAGGAGCTGGGGAAACAAAGGAAGGGGTAATGGGAGGATCAAAGGAGTCATCAACCAATCAGCCTGAGTGGCCTATCACATTTGGTTGCTGAAATGGGACTGAGAAGGGAAAGCTGTTGATCTGTGTGGCTACAGACTCAGTGGGGCTGGAGGCAAGAGACCAGCGGTGTGCTTGGCAATGCTATTTCAACAGGGGTTGCATTTCGGAAGAAGAACTGGATGGAGACAAGGAAGTATAAGGACAGGCTGGACCCTGCCAGGCACTTCTGTGTCTATCCACCAGGACAACTGACTAAGAGGACCTCTGAGTGTAATCACTACTGCTTCGCTTTCACCTTCCGAAACCTGTGCAAGCTCTAACCTAAAGCATAAAGGAAGGGAATTCTGGGAAACACAGTTTAGTCTTCACCATACCGAACCAGTAAAAACCACCACATTCTTCATATCTTTGCTCAAATATCACCTCCTCAATTATGCCTACCCTGACCAACCTATTTAAAATTGCAGCTCATCTCATCTCCTATTAAGGTGAGTTCTCCCTAGATTGCCCCTTAAATGCCTGTGCTCCTCCGTTTCATGCTCGGCACCCTTCTCTTACATAGTTCATTCATCCTGGGCAATCTCGTGGATACAATTACCAACTATGTAGCGATGACTTACCACTATAAACCGCCACTTCAGAACTCTACCCTGAACATTAGGTGCTTATTAGTCAAAGGATTACTAGACAGCTCCACCTAAATGTCCTTAAATTCCTGATGCTTCTATCACCAGACCAGCTCCTCTTCTTTTATTTTCTCACTTGCCCACTAACACTTTCAAATACCTAAGCAAGAAATACAGAGTCTTCCTAGGCTCTTTCCTATTCCACTCACAACCTCTTCCAGATGAACTCTAAATTGTATGGATTCTTATCCTTAATATCTCTCATATTGGTTTATTTTTTTCCCATCTCCACTACTGCAGCTCTGGCCCAAGGCTTACTTAGATTTCTGTAAAAGTCTTCTCATAAGTCACCACTCTCCAAGTCAAAATATCCATTATTATGGATATTTTCTTGAAGTAATCATTCAAATAAGGATATGGGATTATGTACTTCCTTGTTTTAATTCTGTTAATGGAATAAAATCTAAATTCCTTGGTAAGTCATGCAAGATCTTTCATTCTCCCTTCTTTACCTAGTGCAATCTCATCTGTAACTATCCTCTCCCATGGATTCTAAACACCAAATAACTTGACTGACTTTGTACTTTCCCAAGGCCACTAAAATGATCTCTTAACTGTTACATGATCCAGGTTGCTGCCCCCTACTTCTCTTTTGTCTGCAAATTTTACTCAACCTTTAAGCTATATCCTTTTACTTCTGTAAAATAATTTTCCTAAACTCCCTTTCACACAGTAATGTCCACACCTTTCCATCGCTCTACTGCTGGTCCATCATTTTCCTCTTCAAGTATGTTTCATACCCCAAAAACCCTAACTTTCCAAATTGGAAGCTACATGTCTGTAGCTTAAACATCAAATTTAAGTATATTTATCTAAACATTTAAAAAACCTATATGAGGGCAGTGCGATTGTGGATCAGCAGCAGAATTCTCGCCTGCCATGCCAGAGACCCGGTTCATTTTCCGTGCCTACCCATGCCAAAACAAAACAAAACAAAACAAAAAATCTATATGAGTTTGTAAACTGTGGAAAATTTATCACTAGACAAAACTTATCGCTTCTAGCGAAAAGAGCAAGGAACTTGCTAAATCAGGAGATTTAGGTTCCAGTCCTGGTTCTGTTACCACCTTCCCTCCACTCAGCCTCGGTTGCCTCCCTCATCAAGGAATATGGCTAGACTACAACCCCCGACTCCAGGCGGCACCTTACAAGGCTTCCGTTATTTTTTTTAAATAGCGACGCCAGCCTCCTTTAGGTGAGGAAACTGAGGATCAGGATGACATATAATTCAGTCAAGATCCTATAGAATTCATTAATGACTAAAGTCAACAAAACCTTGGGTTCCTGGTTCAGGTCTGACCTTTAGAAACCCACCTACTTCTAAAATTCCGCCTATTTCTCTGTAAATCTAGAGCTTCTCTAATAAATCTTTAAAATTATTTAACTGTAAACCCCAGTACCGCACCCATTCCAGAAAAACGGAAGAAAGAGTGTAAAGAAAAGCAGGAAGGGATGGGACTTAGGCACAAAAACAGCCAAGAGGGTGGAGGAAGCCTGCGTGTTCCACAAGTTGGAAGTGAAATTCCTGTCCCGGGTAAACTTCCGGAATCCACAACATGAACAGCCAATCACAGCCTCCCTCCGCGAGCCAATGGGAGCGCACAGTACAAAGAGCCAATCCAAGCGGCCCTATCACTGTTATGGTGCTGTCACAGCGCCGGCGTCGTGGTGCTTGGGCGGTCGCCACCGAGGGGACTTGGTGGGGCAGTCTCGGGGGTAGCCTGGCGGCGCAGTGCGCTCCTCTCCTGCCTCGGTCCAGCCCTGCACGTCCCGGCCCGCAGGCCGCAGCCGTAGGCCGAGCGTGCGGTTCCGAGCCGCGGCCTCCTCGGGGCCTGGGCCCAGTCTCGGCCTCCTGCTCCTCCTCCGCCGCCGCCGCCGGCTCTGAGGGGCTGCGAGATGCAGCCGCCCGGCCCGCCCCCGGCCTATTCCCCCGCTAACGGGGACTTCACCTTTGTCTCCTCAGCAGACGCAGAAGGTGAGACGAGCCCCAGGAGGTTCCGTCGCCCCGGGTGGCGCCGGGGCCCGACGCGGTGGGGTCTGTGCGGGGCCGAGGCGGCCGCGGCCCGGTGCGGGCGGGCGACCCCAGCCGTGGGCGCCCGCCGGACCTGCCGCGCCGCCGCGGGGACGCTTTCCTCGGGCGTCAGGTTACTCGGCCAGATCCTGGCCTTCCCCGCCGCGGCGGGTGGTGGGCTCTTCGGGGTGGCTTTGTCACCTCCACGGGACCTGCGGAGCCCTCGGGTTTTAGTTCTGGGCTTGCTGCTGCCGGAAAAGGGGAGGTGTCAGAGTGAGAACACGCCAGAAGCGTTACTGATCAGTAGGTGATTTTTTTTTTTTTAAACTGCGGTGAGATAGGGAAAGTCTGCAAATACAGACTTTCCTGGAGAAGCTCCTGCTTTTGATTGAATGAGATAGGCTGCCTAGGTCCCAGTTTCCTACCATTGTGTAGTGTTTGACCGCAGTGCTCAGAGAGGTGGACCTGGACTGGACATTTCTCGTAATCCAGCTGGGTGTCCCCAATTACCTCTGAAGAGTTCCTTGTACTGTTTTGAGAAGAAACTGTGCTAGAGAGATTTTCCTATAGAACAGGGAAATCTATTTTCCTTCTCATTTCAGTTCCTTAGCGCACTTCCTTGTTGCCTGGATCTTTCTCTCCTAGTCCTTTTCAAATTTTACTTTTATTCGAATTGGACCACCAGTTATTTTACAGGGGCCCTTTAACTGCCCGATAGGAAAAAGTTCATTGTACTTAGCGATTGAGTTTTCAGCCCAGAGACCACCTAGGTTTTCCTCAGAAATCTGATTTCATAGAGCATTCATTCATTTAGCCTGTTTTCCTTTTTTCTCCGTTTTGCTTTGTGAACAGGGTTGTTTTTTTTAAAGTGCAGTCGTTTTGATTATAATTTAAATGTGAAATAAAATTTTCATTTATTAAAAGGAACATAGCTAACACATTTCTTTTAAACTTCTTGTGAGTATTTGGTGAATACTCATAATATTGTTTGTTTGTATTTGGTAGGATAAAGTGCTTAGCGGAAGGTATCAACTTTAATTAAAACATTAAAAGAAGGTTGTCAATGAAAGCCAGAACCTGATGTTTCCTGAAACTTATGTGTGTGTATATATATATATTTTTTTCATAATCTCCCAACCCTGAGGAGTTACCTTAGTTGAATACACCTAAGAATCTGACAGAATAATGTAACTAGCTAACCCAGTGACTTTGTATATTAAACCAAGAGACCTAAAATAAATAAAATCTATAGGGTTTATTAATATACTTCTCTGTATTTGCTCCAAGGTTTCCTAGACCATGTGAATGTATAATACCCTCATAAATACATCATCCTACAGTTTAAATTTAAAGAGTATTATAGTGCATAACTCATTTGATAAGAGTCCTGATGAACTTTATTCCTATAGTTTGTAAAGAAACCAAGGCCTAGAGAGGTTCAGTAATTTCACCTCTGGAATTAAGAGCTAGTCTTTTATCTCCTCTAGTTTCTTTCCACTAAACCATGATTCCCACTTCATTGCATTTTTCTGTACTGAGTCCTGTATCTGGAGCAGGGTTGAGTCTGAGTTTGCATCCTGGCCTTACCAGTTACTATCTATATGATCTTGAGCAAATTACTTGTTCTCTCTTAACCTCAGTTTTCTTGTACACAAAAAGGCTTAAGTATTTTGTGAACATAAGGCACTTAGTACTGAATCTGATAGTTAAGTGATTGTTTTAGTTTGTTAAACTGGTTGAAATATATACCTGAAATGGACTGGCTTTTGAAAATGGGTATTGATTAGCTTTCAAGTTTACAGTTCTGAGGCCATGAAAATGTCCAAATTAAAGCATCAGCAGGATGATATCTTCTCAAAGAAAGTCTGCTGGCATTCTGGAACCTCTCTGTCAAGTGGGAAGGTACATGGTAGCGTCTGCTGGTCCTTCTCTCCCGGGTTTCGGTCCTTCTCCCTGGTTTAGTTGCTTCTAAGAGCTTCTGGCTTCAGTGTCTTCCTCTCTGAACTTCTGCATGTTTCTCCCTTTTAGCTTCTGTCTCTTTTAGCTTCTCTGGGGCCTTTTTGTCCCCCCTGTGTTTTACCTTTTTATAAAGGACTCCAGTAAGAATTTCAACAGAAATTCAACAAGCAATAGGAAAGAACATGAAAAGAGGCAAGCAAGCAAGAAAGATGATGTAAGCCACCCAATAGTCGTTCTCCCATCCTCATTTTTTTCTACCTTTAAATACTTGGTATCTATACTGAAACATTCATCTTTCCTTCAAATCTTAAAGGAAAGGTTTTTTTCTTCCTTTCCTAAGATAAACCTCTACTAGTACTTTTAATCCATTCTCCTCCTTTGGAGACTTTCTTTTTTCTATTTTTCTCTCTAGCATCTTCTGTCTCTCCTCTGTTTCTCCCATTTCTATACCATCATCATCACACAGAGGTTCCCTCCTAATTGGAAAAATCTTTAATCAACTGTACTACTTCCCTCTTTCCTTATTTTCACAGCTTAATTGTCCCTGTTATTTCTTATTTCCTCAACATCCCTACCGCTCTGCTGGGACTGCACTTGGCTTCCTGTCATCTATGGCAGTATCTTTAGCAATATTTCCCAGAGGAGTAGTGGTTCCATGTGAAATAAGTTTTGGTAAATAATAGGTTAAGCAAAGTTAAACCAGTTTCCTTAATGTAGAAATCTCAGACCTTTAATATGCTAATATTTGTTCTGAATATTAAGGGTTCTGGTATGCAGAGTTTTCCAAACTTCAGAAGCCTTTATGGAGATCATCTATCTCATGGGGACCAGATTCCACAGAACATGCATAAAGAAACACTTACTTATAAAATAAAGACAAGTTTGGGCGTTTTTTGCCTGAAATTTACATTCTTACAGTTTGTCCCCGCCTATCTTCTACAACTTCTGGAAATGAATATTAATCTGTATCATAGGCCTTGGGCTTCTGTGCCTTTGTCCATGCCTTTTCCTTAGAATGACTTCCCATTCCTTCTCTACCTTTCCAGCCACCCCTCGTGGCTTTAAGTTTAGATTCTACTTTTGCATAGCATTTCTGACTACTATTCTGATTGCTCAGGCCTCTTTACTCTTATGGTACCTATGATCAATCAGCAATATTCATTGACATTTACCTAAGAAGAGTTTGCAGTTTTTGGTTAGTTTTTTTTTTTGTTTCTGGTAGTGTTTTATATTACAAATCATCAGATTTTTAATTGAGGTATAATCCATCTACGATAAATATCATTTTAAAATGAATATTTCAGTAATTTTTAATTTATTCACAAAGTTGCACACTCATTACCACTGTCTAATTCTAAAACATTTTCATCACTCCAAAATGTAACCCCATAACCCATTAATAGTCACTCTCTGTTTCACCCTACTCCCAGCCTCTGGCAACCACTAATCTACTTTCTCTCTGCATGGATTTGCCTATTCTGGACATTTCATATAAATGAGATTATACATTAGATGGCCTTTGTATTTGGCTTCTTTCGTTTAGCATATTGTTTTCAAGGTTCATCCATGTTGTAGCATGAATCAGTATTTCATCCCTTTTTATGGCTGAGTAATATTCCATCAATTAGACTTTAAACTTGAAGAATCTTACTTCTTTATATCACTCTTAGGGTGTTATAGAATTCCGTAGTCCACAAATATTTGCTGATGGAATAATTGATACAGTGTTGCAAATGAGGAAGATAAAAATGAAAATGCTCTAAGTTTTGCAATAAAGATCTGTTGCCAAATGTCAGAAACTTGCCTCCATTTTCTCTCTTACATTCAGGTGGTCATCAAATTGTTTCAGAATACTTCCAGAATAACTATATAATTTATTCTCTCTTCACTGACATTGCCTTTATGCAAGTCCGTACCATTTCTCATCTACATTCTTTATATTGCCTCCTGAAAGGATTCCCTTCTCCCATCTTTCCTTCCTAAATCAGGCACCTGTTAGTGCAGCAGAGTGTTTCTAAAATACAAATCTAATTTTTTCTACTTGCTTTATTAAAAGCCTCTAATGTCACTTCTTCATTTATTCATTCAACATGCATTTATTGATAGCCTGTTATATACCAGGCACTGTCATAAGTACTAGGGATATAATGGTCAAAACAGAATAAAACAACAAAAAATAGAGTCCCTGCCTTCATAGAGCTTACAGATGTTAAGTAACCACACAAATATGTAATAATAAACAGTGATAAATGGTATGAAGAAAAAAGCCAAGAAACCATAAAAGGACCCCATCTTGTCTGGGAGATCAAAAAAATTTTCCTTTAGCAAGAATATCTGAAAACTGAAGAATGGATGTCATTAAATTATGTAGGTTCGAGGAAACAGCCAGTACAAAGCTGCTGTGGCAAAAACGATCCTGGTCCATTTAAGGCACTGATAGGTTTAGTGTGTCTAGAACATAGGATCTCCTCTGGGTGAGGAGAAGGGCATAAAATGAGTCTGGAGAAGTAGCTAGGGCCTGTAGATTCTTGGAGTTGAGCTGAAAAGCATTGGGAGGCCACTGAAGAATTCTAGACAGGAGAGTGAAAGATTTGTGTTAGAAAAAAAATTGTTCTGGGTATAATTTTTGAAGATAATGATTGGAAGGAAGAGAGAGCAGTTAGTAGGCCTTATAGTCGTGTTCATAGGAGATAATAGCTTGAACTAGCTTAGTGCTGATGGTAGAAAGGAGAAAAGTAGACAGGTTCAAAAGACATTTAGAGGTAAAATTGACAGGATTTAGTGGTGGATTGGGGGAGAAGGGCATGCAGTGAAACTGTCAAGCTTATGACATAGCTAGAAGAATAGTAGTGTCAAACACTAAAATAAGAAACTGGAAGAAGACTTTAGATTATAAAAAATTCAGTTTTGAAATAATTGAGTTTTGGAAACCTTATAGATGTCTAAGAGGAAATATTAAGCTGATAATTGGTTGTGTAAGTGTAGAGAAGAGGACTAGCTCCTTGTATTACAATTCAAGGTTCACCTTCCTTAATCTTTTTACCCTGGGGGTCTCATGGAACCCCTACATAAAAATATAATATCTACAGCTTACAGTACAATAGAATAATCAAAAAGTTATAGATATAGTAAGCCAATAATAATTGTTAGTGCTCTTTTGAGTAAAGAATAATTTGCTCTTTATCTGTTTATCATGGCCAAACTTTTCATTGACCCTTTCTGTGAGTTACTCCCCGCCATACAAACGCACACAGAAAGTATATCACCTGTAATACAAGATATCATATTAACTAGCATATTATATAGAAGATATTTCTGAAAAGACCTATATGCATGCAATTAAAAAAATCTAGGGGGATTTTTAGAGGAATTTTGTAGAGGAATATTTAGTTTTTCCTTTTAAAAAGTTTCCTCCTTAATTTTTTTAATTGCATGCGTATAGGTCTTATAGAAATATCTTCTATATAATATGCTAGTTAAATATGATATATAGTATATCATGTGTACAAGAAAAGTTTTTAACCCCTATTTGAAAACAAAAATGACTTTTTGACTAATCTTTCTTTTTATAAATTAAAAAACTCAGGAGGCATTACGCACATCTACACATCTGGTAAAATTGCATAGAATGATTACAGATACTTAAATGAGTGCATGAAAAATGGATGAAATCTGAATAAAGTCTGTGTATTGTCAATGTCCTGGTTTATGTAAAATGTGAATCATTGAGGAAAAGTAGGTGAAGAGTACATGCAGCCTCTCTGTTTTTATAACTTCCTCTGAATCTATAATTATTTCAGAATGAAAAGTTAAAAAAAGATTCATAAGGCAAACAATTTCTGTTAAATAACTGGCGTACGTCAAAATGAGATTTAATTTTTCTAAAAGTAGACTCCAGAGATTTCATTTAAATATAGGTTGTATTTGATTTTAATTAATATTATTTACAATATGGAGTTTACTGACAGTGTTGAATAGTAAAGCTACAGAAACCATAACCAAATTATCTGAATAAAAGAATCTAAGACAATTTTATTCAAAACTTTGAAAAATATTTTCTTATTTAGTGACATGATCAAGGTCCTATATGGGTAGGTCTGTTTGTTCATCTCTTTTATGGGCCTATATGTATATTGAAGTGTTATTCTAATAACTAAAGTGAAAAATGAAATTCACCTCTTCAATGTTAAAATGTGCTTTTAT
The DNA here is from genome assembly GCF_023851605.1 of Tamandua tetradactyla. NCBI lineage: Eukaryota > Metazoa > Chordata > Mammalia > Pilosa > Myrmecophagidae > Tamandua > Tamandua tetradactyla. The sequence goes on from NC_135343.1 coordinate 77,665,692, forward strand.
TTTTTTTGTAGCATATATACCCAAATCTGGGTTAGGTTTAAGATAAGCACTCATGGATTTTCATTTTCAATGAAAAAAGATGATATTTGTCCTTCCTCTTATTGCTTACTACATAAAAAAAGGCTTGTTCATCTATGTTAGAAGTTTAAAGGTTTAACAGAATGCTCATTGTTTGTTGTAGATACACTTGTCACAGAAATCTAGATCTTGTATAAGGACTTATCAGTAAATCTCATCCTGAGTGTCTGACTGTACTGACAAAGTTCTTTTTCTTTCAAAGTGAAGTTCTTAGACTGAGCCAAAGACTCGGAGAAAGCGTCACTTGTATGGTCATAAATTTGTGTTGAAAGTGTTACTGGGCAAAGGCGGTAGATTCTTTTGCCTAATGTGCTCAAATGAGCGACTCCTGAGACAATGGGGTTTCAAAGAGAGAAAAAGTTTATTGCTAGGTGTGAAGCAGGAGATCAGGTGGCCTGTTGGCCTCAAACTCTGTTTCTCCGAACTACAGTAATTCTGATACATTTATAGTATTAAAAGATGGCTAGGTTTTAGGATAATGAGAGTAGTGGTCCCGCATTATGTGATTAGAGGTGATTTAATTAGTGAGCATAGCCAGATTAATTACATGGTTAGTCACAGAATGTATGTAAGAAAATGGTGGCCCTAATATGATGATGGGCATGATTTTTAGTATACATTAGGTATAGGTGACTTACAGATTAAAATCTAGACTACTATGCATGTCAGGCAGGCCCACGTTGGTTAGATCTGGCTTTGATTATCAAGTTAACTTTCGACTTGAGGTGGACTAGTTCTGGGCTGACCCATGATCCTTCATTAATAAACATTAGGAATAGTGCTAGTGATTGTAAGACTCCAAAGTTGAAAAACCGGTTAAAATGAATATAGGTGAGGGTCAGTCACAAGGTTTTTTTGTTTGTTTGTTTTGTTTTTTTACATGGACAGGCACCGGGACTCGAACCGGGGTCCTCGGGCATGGCAGGCAAGCACTCTTACTTGCTGAGCCACTGTGGCCCACCCAGTCACAAGGTTTTTACACTCAGAAGGGCACAATATAGACTATACAAGAGATCAAGGCAGTTGGATAACAATTTGGAGATTACAGGTTATTTCCCTTTGTGTACTCCAATATATCAGAAAGCAAAAAGGAATGTGTATATAATGATTCGGCATCCATAATCATCCCTTAAGTCCTAATTTCTCAGTTACAAAAGGAAGGGAAAAATACTTTAAAATTTTGTTCTGCAGTTCTTCCAGGTGGCTTCAAGTAAGACTTGAAACTTACTGGTATTATCCATTCTCCCAGCCCAAAACAGTAGGGGAAACATTTCTGAAATTTCCTTTTGCAGTATGATATTATTCAAAGATTCAATTTTCTTTTAAATCCACTTATACTTATTGTTATTTCTACATTGTTTTTATTTAGGAAATGATAAGAATATTTGTTCTAGTTTGCTACCAGCCAGAATGCAATATACCAGAAACGGAATGGCTTTTAAAAAAGGGAATTTAATAAGTTGCTAGTTTACAGTTCTAAGGCCAAGAAAATGTCCCAATTACAAGTCTATAGAAATGTCCAATCAAAGGCATCCAGGGAAAGATACCTTGGTTCAAGAAGGCCAGTGAAGTTCAGGGTTTCTCTCTCAGCTGAGAAGGCACATGGCAAACACAATCAGAGTTTCTCTCTCATCTGGAAAGGCACATGGTGAACACAGTCGGGGGTTCCTCTCTCATCTGGAAAGGCACATGGTGAACACAGTCGGGTTCCTCTCTCATCTGGAAAAGCACATGGTGAACACAGTCGGGTTCCTCTCTCATCTGGAAAGGCACATGGTGAACACAGTCAGGGTTCCTCTCTCATCTGGAAGGGCACATGGAGAACACAGCGTCATCTGCTACCTTCTTCTGCTGGCTTCCTGTTTCATGAAGCTCCCGGGGAGGCATTTTCCTTCTTCATCTCCAAAGGTCACTGGCTAGTGGACTCTCTGCTTCGTGGTGCTACAGCATTCTCTGCTCTCTCTGAATCTCTTTCATTCTCCAAAATGTTTCCTCTTTTACAAGACTCCAGAAATTTATCAAGACCCACCCAAATGGGTGGAGACGTGTCTTCACCTAATCCAGTTTAACAACCACTCTTGATTAAATCTTATCTCCAGGGAGATGATCTAATTAAAGTTTCAAACATACAGTATTGAGTAGGGATTATTCTGCCTTTATGAAATGGGATTTAGATTAAAACTTGGCTTTTCTAGGGGGCATACATCCTTTCAAACCAGCACATTCCACCCTCTGGACCCTAAAAAAGGCATGTTTTCCCTATATACAAAATACATTCATTCCATAACAATACCAAAGAACCTTAAACCATTTCAGTAACATTACAAATACAAAACAAGTTAAAACCAGAAAAATCTCAAAGTTAATTACAAGGATGGTCTGTCCTAAGGCAAAATTATCCTCTGGCACTGGACCTATAAAAACTCTAAACAAGTTATTTGCTGCCAACAAACAAAGGAGGAATATTCATAGGATACATATACACATTTCTGTAGGGAGGAAGGAACACAGAGGTAACAGGACCCAAGCAGTTTTGAAAACCTGCATAGCAAAGTCCATTAGATTTCAAAGTCTGAGAGTCATTCATCCTCAGGGATTTAGAAAGCGGCAGTCCCACCTGTTCCAAGGGCCTGCACAGTGGCTTGCCTCTCTTTGAATGCAACCTTGTGGAACATTGGAGAGACCACCTTTTTCTCAGCTCCACCCTCTCCGGGTATCGGGGCTGCACCCAGGCTCTCTGCCATCTTCGGGGCACACACTCAACCCCTCCATGTGGTGGCAGCCAGTCTCTCCCCAAACCCCAAGGAATGTGCTTTACTTTCTCCAAGGCCTGAGGCAGCATAACTCTTCCGCTGAGACAAGGTGGAAGGCCCATCCTTTGCCTTAGGGGCAAACTCCCCCTCTCCATGTGCTTGGGTGGGTCTGCTTGTCTGACCTGAGGCTTCTTGACTCCGGACCCCAGCCTCCATGGCATTGCCTCTGAAGTTATTTTTCCCTCCAGTGTCTCCCTTCTCTGTCCCTCTCAGCCCTGACTGGCAGCGGCTCTGTTATACAGGTCCCACAGCACTCTCATTGGCTTTCTATGAAGTAGCCTTGGATCATGCCCATCAGGCATAAGGAGTTTCCACAGATCCTTCCTGGATAACTCCATGTCCAATCCTGGCTTTCTCTGAAATGGCTGACTGATTTCACATTTGGCCAAATTCTCACATGGGGCACCATTTTTTTGAGTCTCCCTTCCTGGAAACCCAGAATTTTCCAGAACATCAATTTCTGCTTTCTTAGTACCCAAGAGTTCAGTTCTCAGCTTATCTCTTTCCTGTCACATTTCACTGTAGGCTGTGAGGAGAAACCAGGCTGCACTTTTGACGTTTAATTTGGAGATCTCTTCTGCTAAATATCCAAGTTCATGGCTTTTAAAATCAGCCTTCCAGCCAAAGCCACTAGTCAATTTTGCCAGATTATCTGCCATTTTAAAACAAGGCTCGTCTTCCTTCCAGCCTATAATAACACACACCTTATTTCTGTCTAAGGCTTTATTAGAAGTGTTTTTAGTGTCCACATTTCTACCAGCAGTTTCTTCAAAGCATTTTAGGCCTTCTTTATCAAGCTCCACACAACTCCTCCAGATTCTTCCCTTTATCCATTTAAAAAGCCGTTGCAATATGTTTGGTATTTGCAAACTGCAGCAGCAGCACCCCTCTTCTCTAGTACCAAAATCTGTTCTAGTTTGCTAGCTGCTAGAATGCAATATACCAGAAACAGAATGGCTTTTAAAAGGGGGAATTTAATAAGTTGCTAGTTTACAGTTCTAAGGCCAAGAAAATGCCCCAATTATAACAAGTCTATAGAAATGTCCAATCAAAGGCATCTAGGGAAAGATACCTTGGTTCAAGAAGGCCAGTGAAGTTCAGGGTTTCTCTCTCAGCTGAGAAGGCACATGGCGAACACAGAGTTTCTCTCTCATCTGGAAAGGCACATCGTGAACACAGTCGGGGTTACTCTCTCATCTGGTAGGGCAACAGTGCAAGCACGGCATCATCTGCTAGCTTCTTCTCCTGGCTTCCTGTTTCATGAAGCTCCCTGGGAGGCATTTTCCTTCTTCATCTCCAAAGGTCGCTGGCTGGTGGATTCTCTGCTTCGTGGTGCTGCCGCATTCTCTGCTCTCTCCCAATCTCTTTCATTCTCTAATATGTTGCCTCTTTTGTTGGGTTCCAGAAACTTATCAAGATCCACCCAAATGAATGGAGGCATGTCATCACCTAATCCAGCTTAACAACCACTCTTGATTAAATCACGTCTCCAGGGAGATGATCTAATTAAAGTTTCAAGCATGCAGTATTGAATAGGGATTATTCTGCCTTTATGAAATGGGATTTAGATTAAAACTTGGCTTTTTTAGGGGACATACATCCTTTCAAACCAGCTCAGTATTATGTATAGTATATTATATATAGTGTAATATAATAGAAAGGAATAATTCAAAATTAGTGTTTCACGATTTTGGGCACCCATCTTAGAGCTGACCACCTGGTCCTTATTCTATTTAGTTTAAGCCATCCTTGCTTCTGGAGTGATTTTGATACTTTATCCGTGTTCTCTGACATTATTCTTTACTTGTTAACTTACTAACATACTCGACTACTAATTTTTTTTTTTTTACTTTCCTGTTGCTTTTTCCATTCACGCCTAATTTTTTTTTGTGCGTACTGGGGGAGGTGTCAAATTGCTGTTGCTGGTGTTCTTACATTTGTCCATTATAAATTCCTACTTTGCGTGGGATGGAAAATGCTACAAAGTTTCTAAGTTAAGTGCCTTTTTGGGGTTCTACCATCCATGCCATGACAAATTGCTAAGCATATATAATTCTTTAATACTATATTCCTTATAATTTATATATATATTTTTATTTAGATGAAGTGTAATTTATGAAAGAAACCCCTTAGGATCTTAACTGGCCACTTTAAGTGCAGGCTTTACCAGAGGCCAGAAAACAGTCCTTAAGGTCCTTTCCTGTCTCCTAATTCCAAGACCTTTAATGCCACTGCTCTCCTAATGACTTCCAGATCTTAATCACCCTCTTGTAAAATCAAGAAAAAGCACTCTTGAACCTGTTAGAAATGGAATTTTAGTTAAATCATAATTCTTTCCTTTTCAATTTAGATTAAGAAAAAGATACAGTCAGTAATTTTGAGAAAATAGTTCAATCACAAGTAAGGAAATGTGGCCACAAAATTCTATGGCAATTACCATTGACGGGTTATTTTTAAACTTTAATTAGGGAAGGCTAGTGAAATTCTAACATACTTGTCTTTTATCTCTAGCTGAGTTAACTTAAACCTGGATGGAACTTTGAATAGGAAATTGAAGTCTAGAAAGCATAAATGATTTGTTGAATTAATTAGTAGCTAAGCTAAAATTTAACTTCAGAAGGCAAACTTTAGTGTAATTAATCGCAGGAGTTGTCACTGCCAGACCCAGGATGTGAATCATAATTGAGACACTCATTAAACTTTAAGCTAAAATTTTAGTGGCAGTTCTTAAAAGCTAATCTGGAATTTAGAATAATGTACAAATTAAGCTCTTCTTTATACTGTATATGAAAAACGTAGTCTCTTCTCTTCTTCTTTTATGAAAGCTATAAAAGATCTCCAGATAGGAGGATCTGTGTTAGAGTGTTCTGGTTTGCTGTTGCCATTATTCTAAATGATATGATTATGTAAAGAAAAGTTAGATTAAGTAGTAGAGACCTCTTTGCTAGTCACATTTATCCAAAATTAAGCATTAATATATGAAGCACTTAGCATAGATATTTAATAATTTAAACAAAAGAATATATGAATAAGTCCATGAAAAAGTAGAAAAAAATTACCTGGTTTTCCTTTCACAAATAAATTATATCTAGTGATTTATAATATATACATATGTAACGCCTTTAAAAAGGATTTGTACAATTATTGTGTTCTGAGGTGTTTAATGTGTATAATAATGAAGGGAAAACAAAATGATGTCATTTATGCTTTATATGTATACTGTGTATCTGTGTATATATATTCAATTTAAATTTTAGAGTTCATGTTATGTTCGGAGTCTGGTACCAGTCTAGCTAATTAGCTATGAAACCTTTCATATGTCTTTTTGCCTCTTTCATTTTCTTGTTTGTAAAATCATGGATGGTTTTTTGATACCTATCAAATATAAAAATTGAGAATTTTATGAAATAGCAGATATTCATAGAGATCTTCAATCATAATTTTCTTAGTTGAATATATGCTCACTTTAGTAAAGATTCACATATTTTACCTTGACTTACAATTTTGTCCTCTTTTCTCCAAAGATCTCAGTGGTTCAATAGCATCCCCAGATGTGAAATTAAACCTTGGTGGAGATTTTATCAAAGAATCTACAGCTACAACATTTCTGAGACAAAGAGGGTATGGCTGGCTTTTGGAAGTTGAAGATGATGACCCTGAAGATAACAAGCCACTCTTGTATGTAAAAATAATAATGTGTTATTTTGGTTATTATAGCTAGATTGTGGTATGATTATATTCCTTCATGTTAAAGAAAAGTATGGAAAACCTTAGACTTTTTGGTGAAAACCTACAGCCATTTTAATTTTACCACTAATAAAAACCTTTAAATATTTATGAGAATATTTTATAACCTACTGTGTGGCAAAATTTAAAAAAACAGTAATCTTATATCACAAACATACATACAAGTACACACCAAACTATTATGGCTTATCTGGTTCTATCAGCTGTCAAGTAAACAAGCAATTTAAATTTAAAAACGGGGTACTTGGATGCTTGCTGTTCAAACTCAGGTTTGAGACAAATTAAAACTTCTAAGAATATTGCCAATCTAAAATCACTCCTAAATAAAAATTCTAGAGCTACCATTGGGAGTGAGATTATTGGGAGACATTCAGTGTCTTCATAGTACTTGAAATTTTTGAAGTAATTGTGTATCATCTGGAAAAAAATGTAAAGAAGTTAACAGTTTTGGAAAGAAGAACCTATAGCTTTGTAAAATTAAGGCATTATCAAGTTATTCTTTGTAGTAATTATTGGTAGAGCAAATGCTGAAATATCCCATGTTTCTTAATGTTAATGAACCATATGTCCTCAAATCCAAGACACCATGAATTATAAGATGCAGAAGTATGATATTTTACATATCACTAAGATAGGTGCCTAAGCCAGGACATTGAAGGGCTATATCTTCAATGTAAGGGTAAGTGATAAATAACCTACCACCCAGAACAGGACAGCCAAAAAGTTTGCTTGTTTCAGCTGGCACTGAAGAAAAAAATTTCCAAACAATGAAGCAAATCCCAACAGTATATATGGAAAAACAGCTTTGAATTTACAATCAGAATTTATATACTGATTAATTCAGGCAGCTAACTCATTGGTTTATCCAACTTTATTGAAGAAAAATAAATCGGTTATAGGCAGAGGTATTAGTTGATCCATGAAAACTTGTATCATTTATTCAGTGTCAAGCAGAGAATTTTATTTAAAATTGTCTCATATTGGTAAGGGTTCCAGGAGACTGGCTAAGGAAAAGGGATATTTTGGAACCACTTGGCTTCACTCTAGGTTAACCACAATTTTAAGACACTGGTGATCATGAAATGAATCTCAACTTTAGAAATATGGAAAAATTGAAAAATGTTCACCTTGGTAACAGTAAAATATGATGCTTAAGGGCAGAAATTTTGTTTTTTTTTTAGACCTGTAGAGACTATACTGGCATATTTATACTTAAATTATTTTGCAACTGTCTCAATAGTTAGAGGTTTGATTCTTGAGAACTTATATTTTTTTATTATAGGGAGGAACTGGATATTGACCTAAAGGATATTTACTACAAAATCCGTTGTGTTTTGATGCCAATGCCATCGCTTGGTTTTAATAGACAAGTGGTGAGGGACAATCCTGACTTTTGGGGTCCTCTGGCTGTTGTTCTTTTCTTTTCCATGATATCGTTATATGGACAATTTAGGGTAAGTATGTTTTATTTTTCACAAATTACGAATATTCTAAGATGTTTAAAAATTAAATGTGGCCAAACAATAACTACTGATACCTTGTATGTGAAAAATGCTTTACCTTTACCCAGTATTTCTTATTTGCTTATTTCAAAAGCTGTTTATAATTATATAAGTAGGGAATATTTTAGAGCTGTGCTTTTTTCACATCATCATTCACATAGAAAATGTTAATATTTATATCACATACCTGGGGTAAATAAATGGATCTACTCCCAGCTGACCGGAAGTGACCAGTCCTGGCTACCCATGCCCTTTTTGAATTCCCTAAGAAATGAAGAGGTTGAAACACAGTACTCATAATCATGTTGCTATCTTTTATTCATTTTTAATTCTGTTTTTTCAAAAATAAGCATTTTTAATAAATGATAACAAGGGTCCCGTTAGTATTTGTTTTTATACTGTTTCTGATATTAACCACTTTGTCCTAGTCTCAGGGCTTTTTTCTTGATCATCAAAATACCTATCACTCCCCTATCCTTAGTTTAAGGCTAGGGAATAAAAAATAGCTCTTTACTATGAGCAGTTTAGAAATGTATTAGTTTCCTGTTGCTGCATAACAAATTAGCATAAATTTCTGGAGGTTGTAAGTCCAAAATGAGTCTTAGGAGTTAAAATCAACTTGTCAGCAGAGCTGGTTTCTTTGGAAATTTTGGGGCAGAAACTGTTTCTTGCCTCTTCCACATCTAGAGGTTGCTGGCATTCCTTGGCTTCATCAGTCTAATCTCCGCTTCTATCATCATATCACCTTCACTACTATAGTCAGATTGCCCTTTGCCTGCCTTTTATAAGGAGATTTATGATTACTCTTAGGGTATATCTGGATAATACAAGATAAACTCCCTATCTCAAGATCCTTAACTTAATTACATCTGTGAACTCTTTTTAGCTGTATAATGTAACATATTACCAGATTCCAGGGATAAGGACATGGACTTCTTGAGGGTGCCTTTTTTCAGTGTAATGCAGGGAACCTTTGGAAGTATGATTTCTCAGTCTGTATTCATACAGCATTACGCTAGTTCTATTAGTATTTACTCTAAGAGATTATAGTAGGTATTCTTTCAGAACTGTTCCAGGGACCATTAAAGAAGATGAAGGACTCTGGCCACCTATCCACTACCAGTCCTCCATGTAGGACACCTCTCATTTTATCTGTCTACTGTCCCCATAGAATGTCATTCAATTTGGATTTATCTGATATATTCTCATGACTGGATGGAGGTTCTGAAATTTTTTATATGAATACTACAGAAGTAACATGCCCTTCTTTGTGCATACTATCAAGGAGTATGCGATAGCAGTTATGCCTTATTACTAGTGATGTTAACCTTGATCAGTTAGCTTAGTTAGCTTATGAAGTGGTACTACCCAATTCATTCCTCCCCTGTAAAGTCGCTATTTTCCCCTTTGTGATTAATAAATACATTATGAAGGTACTTTGCAACTATGCAGGTCTCTTGATTCTTGTTAAACTTTAGTCCACTAATCTTAGCATCCATTGATGGATCTTGCAAGCAGCAGTTACTTCTATAGTATAGTATAGTGTTTGCTGAATAGTTATTTTCTATTTCCCTCATTTAATTGATACTCTTCTCTGAGGAACAGCTATCCCTTCTTTCTCATTATTTAATTATTCAGTTATTTATATCAGAATGGACTCATTTATTTATTTTATTAACTGGGTTGTAGTTCGATACGCTTATCCTTTATTTTATTTTTCACATTGTTCTAGCTTTAGCCATTGGAACCTCCCTCAAGTTGTCTTCTGTGTCCTTTTGACATGCCCCCATTCTTTTTTTGAGCACCTCCTTACGTTTTGACCACACAGGGTGTTCCAGGCTTTTCTTGTATTTTCCCTGCCCCAGCCCTGGAATGAGCCATTTTTCTAAGGAGTCCTAGTTTGTTTTATTGGGGAATGTTGTTTAGAAAACAGTATCTGACTGATAACTGTGCTTACATTGTTACTGGGATGTAATTGTTTCTAGACCCTCCCAGCAGACAGGGGATACATACATATATGCATGTATCATTACTCTAAATCTGAGGAATCAAAGTTGTCTGAAATGTCTTTCGTATTCTATTACTTGGATAAATGTGTAACTAATGTAAGTTTTAAAGACCTCCAGAGAAGATTGGTAACTTGTTTCAGTAACGAATTCAGTGATGAATTTTCCTTTTTTTTTAAATTGAGAAATCTTCACACACATACATTCTATACATGGTGTATAATCAGTGGCTCACAATATTATCACATAGTTGTGTATTTATCACCATGATCATTTTTTAGAACATTTGCATCATTCTAGAAAAAGAAATAAAAGAAAAAAGAAAAACTCATGCATACCGTACACCTTACCCCTCCTTCTCATTGACCACTAGTGTTTCCTTCTACCCAATTCATTTTAACCTTTGTCTCTCCTGTTATTTATTTATCCATATTTTTCATTCATCTGTCTGTACCCTGAATATAACGAGCATCAGACACAAGATTTTCACAATTACAGTCACATTGTAAACTTTATATCTTTATACAATCATCTTCAAAAACCTAGACTACTGGAACACAGCTCAGTAGTTTCAGTACTTCCCTCTAGCCACTCCAATACACCATAAACTAAAAAGGGATATCTATATAATGTATAAGAATAACCTGCAGGATATCCTCTCAACTCTGTTTGGAATCTTTCAGCCACTGAAACTTTATTTTGTCTCATTTCTCTCTTCCCCCATTTGGTCAAAAAGGTTTTCTCTATCTCTTGATGCTGGGTCCTAGCTTATATAACCTGGGTTTTCTGTCCCACATTGCCAGGGAGATATACACCCCTGGGAGTCATGCCCCACACAGGTGGGGAGGGCAGTGAGTTCACCTGCTCAGTTGGCTTAGAGAGAGGACACACCTGAGCAACAAAAGAGGTTCTCTGGGAGTGACTCTTAGGCATAATTATCAGTAGGCTTAGCTTATCCTTGGCAGGAATAAGTTTCATAGGGACGAACCCTAAGATTGAATGCTCAGCATATTGATTTGGTTGTCCCAACTGCTTTTGAGAATATAAGAAATTCTCCATATGGAGAAGTTAGATATTTCCTCCTTTCTTCCCATTCTTGAGGATGTTGTAAACCAGGGTGTTGGGAGTAAACACATTGTACTTTTTTAATTTTTTGTAGTAAGTAATCTTTTATCTTAGATCTTGAAATACTGAAGTTTCTTAGGCAACTAATCATTGCCAAATCAATTTTGCATTTAAAATTATATTACACATTATATTCTTATTAAGGTTTGGAAAGATACCTGGGAGCCCTCATAACCTCTGTATTACCTGAAATTAAGGTTGTTAAGCTGTCTTATATGGCAAAGGATTTGAATTCCTAGAAAATTATTCAGCTTATTTGGAACAAAGGAATTGACTACATGAAATACTTTTTTCTTTTCCCTTTAAGGTGGTCTCGTGGATTATAACCATTTGGATATTTGGTTCTCTAACAATTTTCTTACTGGCCAGAGTTCTTGGTGGAGAAGTAAGTAGTTAACTGTGAAAGTGGCGTTTGTTTTAATGTTGACTTTTATTTTTGATACTGCAAATGTCATTAGTCGCTATACTCATTGTAACTGTTTCTTATCCCAGAATTGCTTTTAGTTATGCTAGTTCCTTTAAAATGATCTTTTATTCAATGTTAGAATTTTGTTTACTCAATAATGTTATGAGTAATGAATAAAAAACCAAAGATCCCATCCCTATCCTCAAGTAATTTATACCTTTTTAGTGAAGTGTATAATTTATTTTCTATTATAACAGTTCTCAAACTTTCTGATTTCTAGTTCTCAAAAAGCCTTTGTTGAAAAAAAAAAAGCCTTTGTTGAAAAAAAAAAGCCTTTGTTTATGTGGGTTATATTTATCAATGTTTACCATGTTAGAGATCACAACAAAAATTTTAAATATTTATTCACTTTAGAATAACAATAAGCCAAAAGTAATACATGTTTTTTCCTTTTTCCTCTTATATGCAGTATGGTAGGAGTCACATTTCATTCTTTTTCCATGTGACTATCCCATTATTGCAGCACCATTTGTTGATTTTTTTTTTGAGGGGAAAGTACACAGGCCGGGAATTGATCCCAGCTCTCCTGCATGGCAGGCATTGAACTACCCTTGCACCCCCTAAATAATACAATTGTAAGAAAATTAACTGTATTCCAAAACAAAAACATTGTGAGAGGTCTGGCAATGTTTACATTTTTGCATATTTCTTTAGTATCTGCCTTAATAAAAGATAGCTGAATTCTCATATCTGCTTCTACATTCAAGTCTGTTGTTATATGTTGTTTTGATTAAAGTATATGAAGAAAATATGACCTCACACAGATATGTACTTAGAAAGGGACGTGTATTTTAATAGCCTTTCAGATCTTTGTGGATATTCTTCTCTTATACTATACTAAAACTTGCGAAGTAGTAGTTTCTTAAAAGTGTATTGCAGTGAGGAATCTAAGACTATATCAGTTAACCTTTCATACTGTTTTGTTAAAATTCACTTTGAATGAATCTTTTTACCCACACGTGATTTTTTAATACTTAATTGATATATAATTTATCTACCATAAATTCACTAACAGAGAGTGTACAATTAAATAAACCCACAAGTGATTTTATAGCATCATGCATGTTCATTTGTAGAACAGTGGTTTGCTGAGCTATGCAGATTTTGCAGATGTTGATACATACAATATCAGAAAGTCACATTCATTAATATCACCACTTATTTCCTCAGAAAAGTCTTTATGGGAAAACTGTCAAGTTTATAGTGCTGTATACAAATTTTCCAAAAGTCTTATTTTGCTTGAAAGTTCAGATTTTGTCATTTGCTACAATACTGTCAATTGTTTTCCTTGAAGCAATGCACTCATTTCATTCCTTTTCAAGAAAATATTTGCCAATACCCAAGACCAAATAATTTTAATTTGTCTGCAAGTTCTTAAAAAAACGTGTTTCATGAACAAGCATCTGATTCGATTCACGACTCAGTCGCAGAAGTGTTCTTCCATTGAATATAACCATTGAAGTTCAGAAGAAGAGCCTTCTTTGTACTTGCCATTTTTCATGCAGAATATATAAAAGACAGTACCTCCTCAGACCCACAGGAATACCTCTAATTAAAAAAATAATAATAAGTGTTGACAAGGATGCAGAGAATTAGGAATGCTTTATGTTGTTTGTGAATATGTAAAATAGTACAGCTACTGTGGAAAACAGTTTGACAGTTATTCAGAAAGTTAAATAAAGGCAACCTTATGACCCAGCAATCCCATTTCTAAGTATATACCCAAACGAATTGAAGTCTGGAATTCAGACAGATATTTATATACCTGAAGCCTGGAACTCAGACAGATACTTGTACACCTATGTTCATAATAGTATTATTCACAATGACAAAAATTTGAAAGGAAGCAATCTAACCGTTCATCTTCAGATGAATGGATAAACAAAATGTAATATGCATAAACAATGGAATATCACTTAGCCTTAAAAAGGAGTGAAGTCCTGCTACATGCCACTACATGAATGAACCTTGAAGACATCATGTTGAGTGAAATAGGTCAGACACAAAGGAACAGATAATGTATGATTCCACTGAAGTAAACTAGCCATAATAGACACAAAGGAACAGATAATGTATGATTCCACTGAAGTAAACTAGCCATAATAGACACAAAGGAACAGATAATGTATGATTCCACTGAAGTAAACTAGCCATAATAGACACAAAGGAACAGATAATGTATGATTCCACTGAAGTAAAGTAGCCATGATAGGTAAATGCATAGAGACAGAGAGTAGAATATAGGTTACCAGGAAAGAGGAATGAAATAGGGTGCTAATGCATAATGGATGTAGGGTTTCTGTTTGGGGTAATGGGAAAATTCTGGTGGTGGACGGTTGACATCATTTTTGTTGTTAAAATAGTTTTATTTACTTAGCATTGCATTTTTGTTTGCTTTTATTTTAAAAAACATTTTTATTGTTAAATATATATACGAAGAAAAGAGAGGAAAAGCAATGATTTTCAACAAATAGTTACAGAACAGATTTCAGAGTTTGTTAGGGATTACCATTTCACTATTTCAGATTTTTCCTTCTAGCAACTCCAAAACACCAGAGGCTAGAAAAACTATTTTGTGTGTGTGTGTGAAAAATAACAATATGCACAAAAAAGCAGTTAATTTCAAAGTACATTACAACAATTAATTGTACAACAGATTTCGAAGTTTTGGTATGGGTTACATTTCCGCAGTTTTAGGTTTTCACTTCTAGCTGCTCTTAGATACCGGAGACTAGACATAATATCAATATAATCAGTAATCATACACGTTTGTTAAACCCTACCTTCTCCGTTTAACTCCGCATTGACCTTTCATCTTTCCCCCACTCTTTAGGGCTATTTGAGCTGTGCCCATTCTAACTACTTAATGTTGGTTTTAATACATTATTTCAAGATTTATGAGGCATACAAAGAAAAGAAAATAGATTTTAGATATTAATAGACTATATTATGGACCATGAGGGGAGTCAGGAAACCCATACTGAAAGGAGATATATTTCACCAAAGAAATTCTAGCATCCCCTCGTACTTACACTACTAGTGGAGCTGCAATATGTTCACAGTATCATTATTTGCTACCTAAAATTCTAGTATCAGGTGTATCAGAATCGGGATTTTTAAAAAAAAATTTTAATTGTGAGAAATATATACAAAAAGCAATACATTTCAGAGCATACAGATATTGTATGATTCCATTTAAATGAAATAGCCATAATATGCAAATGCATAGAGACAGAAAGTAGAGTATAGATGACTAGGAAGGGGGGATTGGAATGAGCCACTAATGGGTAATGAATAGACGGTTTCTGTTTGAGGTGAAGGGAAAATTCTGATGATGGATGATTGATTCTTAACTTAGAACGTTTGAATACATTTAGAATTAACATTTATCTACCAAGCCTTTTCACTGTGCACATGGAAATATAAAATAATTCTAACAAAAACTTAAAATTATATTTGTTCTTATATCTTTGTCCTATAGTATACAAACCTGGTTTAACATTTATATGAAAATAGATATAACTAAATTTTTTTATAATTTTAGGAACTGTTGATATAGCAGTTAAACCTAGATCTTAATTTGAACTCTGTTGCCTTCCAGTTTTGCTTTCCTGAGCAAAGCACTTTGTCTGAGACTCAGTTTCTTCATTTTTGATCAGTAATATGAAGTCAAATGAAGTAACACGTAAAGCCCTATCACAAAACTTGGCACATACTAGCTACTAAAAAGTATTTTTCTCTTGAAATCTCTTCCTTCCCCCTCACCCTTCTCTTCTTGTCTGCCTTTGTTACATCTTGTCTGCCTTTGTTACATCTAGCATCTCTACCTTGACTTTTTTACCTAAACAAGAAGATTGTGGTCTCTTTTAATCCTCCTATAATTTAACGAAGCAGTGACAGATTGTATTGTAGTGATTTTCTGAAGGTAATTGTATATATATATATACAATTATATATATATACTTATATATATATATAAGTCTGAAGCTCAAGAGAGAGATAAAGGATGGAAATATAGATTTGGGTGTCATCAGAAAACTGATGATAATTGAAGCAGTAATGGTGGATGAGACTGCCTAAAACATGGGAGACTTGATAATTCTGAAGATGTAAAAATTTCTCTAAGTTAATCAAAAATGAAGTGCAGTCACAAAATTCCAGCAGGTATTTTGAAAAATATAAACAAAAATTTTGCTCAGAGTCATCTTGGAAAAATATTTTTGTGAGATAATCTAGGAAAGTTCTTGTGAATAGTGTATATATTTTATATGATAATTTGAAATATAATAGGTATGATACTTATAATTTCTTCTTAGTTCTCTTGTTGATATATGTATAACAAAGAATATATTATGTGCATTAGTAAATAAATGAGTATCTTCATTTCTATGATACTTACTTAAAGTTTTGAAAATTCACAGGTTGCATATGGCCAGGTTCTTGGAGTTATAGGATATTCACTACTTCCTCTCATTGTAATAGCCCCTGTACTTTTGGTGGTTGGATCATTTGAAGTGGTTTCTACACTCATAAAAGTAAGTAGTGTGTGTATAAAAGGTAGTGTATATATTTGGTAGTGGCAAGAGTATACTAGTTGTGACTAAGAATATTATAATTATAACCTTATCAAACAGTTGGTAGTATTTTTTCACAGTGACCTTCCTTACTGATCTTACCAATTATGTTTTTATGATTTTCCCAGTTTAATCTGCTTTAAATTAAAATTTTTGCCTAGGGGGAAAAACAAATTGAAAATCAAGATATTAAAAGAGTTTTTTGAATGTTGAATTTTTTTGTGTGTTCATCACATGAGTTCATCTGACTGGGATTTTGGAGGAGATATTTATTTAAAATTTCACTGCATGTTTAGTAGCTGTTACTTCTGTTTGAATAGTAAGTTTCTTATCAAATATTACTGTTTTAGTTCTAATAAATTGACTTCTGGATTACAGAAATCAGGACTTTATACTGTGTTAGATTTACCTTAGTATATGTTCACATTTTAAACATTTACTGATAACATTAAATGTTAATAATAAATAATGATATTTTTAGCATTTATTAATTTTGAGCAATTTTGGAAAATAAATGGCTGCTTTAGCACATGTATGTCTATTACATGGTAAATGTAATTTTTTTCTTTATAACTAGTAGAACTTTTTAAGATCGCCACTTTCAGAACTATTACGTAGCCTTCCCACTAAAATAATTTGTCTTTAAGTAGCCAAACCATTTAGTTTTTATGAGATTTTAGTCTCTTTAAAACTCATTAACTAATTCTAATATAAAAGAAATAGAGATTCCTTTTATAATTGAACAACTGCAGGCTAATATATAAACATTCAGTATTGAAAAGAGCATAGGTTTTGGAACCAGTCAGTTCTGAATTCAAATCCTTGCATTGCCATTTATTTACTATCTAACCTTGAGGAGATGTTTTAACTTTTCTAACCTTTAGTTTGCTCATCTGCAGACTGGGAATCTTACTTCCTTTTTAGGGTTTGTTATGAGAATTTTGAAGTATATATGAGGTGTAATGCTAAGCGTTTGGCACAAAGTAGGCACTCAGATGATAGCTCTTGTTATTGCAAAGATTCTTACAGAATATTTTGAGAACATCTTTGTATGTTTGAACTGTTACACTTTAGGGACCATGGAGAAGACCAATATTGCTTTCCTCAACATTTTAACTCTAAAACTTTAAGAAGAAAACATTGGCAGTCCATTCGTTATTGGAACTTGGTTTAGGAGTTTTACGGGCAGCAGCTAGCCCCATGCTGGCATTTAATTATCCCAGCCTTAGTGAACATACCACTTTACCAAATCATTCTGATTCACTTCCTGCTGTGTGTTTTACTTGGGTTAAAGCCTGTTTGAATACTTGTGAGGCTACTCATTGTCCTCTGGCTAATTTTAGTCATACAGTTCAAACTGAAAGTTGAATATTCTTTATGCATTATATATTATTAGAAAATGGAAAAAATCTGTTTTTCATATCATTTCAAATTCAAGATAAAATAATTTTTAAATTTCATGTTTTCCCTTGCCAATTTTTTTCCTAATTGTTCAATCTGTTTATAATGAACTATTGTGCATGTTTCTCATGTAAATCAAAGGTTTATTGAGAAATATGATGGAAAACTCCTAATCAGTTAACTCTAGCATCAGAATATACTTAATTTATAAGCCCTACCTTTATTTAATATTAATTTCTATAATTTTTATCAATCTTTAGCCATTTATTTATAATGAAAAGTGTTTTAATCATAATTAACATACAAATACAATTCAATTATAATTTTGTTTATATTCAACAAAATATGTTTTTTTGAAATTTCTGTGTGTTTGAAATTTTGTAGTTTTTTTTTCTTTAAATGCAAAACCAAGGTAGAAAGTTTGGACATCGCAGGACAATCAGTCTGCCTGTATTTATTTTATACTGTACCAGTGGTTCTCAACCGGAGATGAATATTCCCCCCAGAGGGTATTTGACAATGCCTGGAAATTATTTGGGGTGCTACAGAAGAGTGGAGTGTAAGAGATCTGTTATCAGCATATAGTAGTTAGAGGCCAGGGACACTGCTCAACATGCTACAATGCACAGGACAGCCCTCCAAAACAATTCTCAAGCCCAGAATGTCTATATATGAGGTTGAGAAACCTTGCTCTATGCCAGGGTTGTTTTTATCGTAGTTTCTCTAATATCTACTCTTGAAGTTCTTCCTTCATTTTATGTTTTATAAAATGCTTTGGATGACTGCATCAGTAAGTACCATAAAAATAAACAAAACAAAGTACTATGTAAGTTTCCTGTGGAAATAATTTTAAATATGTATAATTAGAAACTCACTGTGTATTTTATTAAATTAAGCTCTTGACCAAAATATAATATTTTCCTCATTATTTAACCCTTTACTTGCACCTCTTCCTAGGAAACTGTTGTGATACTTAACAAAATAAATATTGTGTAAAATTTTCACTTAGTCTGTTTTTGTACTTTTTAAGGGAAAAGCAGGAAAATTTTCTAACTTGCCTGAATCAATTTGCTTTCAGCAGCCAATTTGGCCCGATAATAGTTTTCCCAAAAGTTGCCTAATCATAAAAATCATTAGTTAAAAAGACTGGTATTAGAACCCTTCCCTTCCCTCCCTTAGAAATTCTGATTCAGCAAAACTTGAATAAGTCTTATCTTAATAGATGAGAAGATTTGATAAGGAAAGAAAAGATTTCATAGAAAAGAAAAGATGTTAAGATTTAATAAGAAAAGGCCACAATTGCGAAAGTGAAGAAGCAGAGCGAGGGCAAACATTCTTCGTAAGTTAACATTCTTAATAAGTTTTACCGTTTAACCACAATTGTCAGGGTTGACTTAAATATTGTAAATTTTGTTTTTACTCTATAATATCCAGAAAGTTACTTGACTTGCTAATATGCTGACTTTTGTCTTTTTCTTTCTTTCTTTTTTTTTTTTTTAAAGCTGTTTGGTGTGTTTTGGGCTGCCTACAGTGCTGCTTCATTGTTAGTGGGTGAAGAATTCAAGACCAAAAAGCCTCTTCTGATTTATCCAATCTTTTTATTATACATTTATTTTTTGTCCTTATATACCGGGGTGTGATCTGGAAAAGTCATACATGAGTAGAAAAGACAATGTTACATTTGTATGTAAGCTGGGAATTCTTGCTGAGGAAGGTGGAGAAAAC
Source organism: Tamandua tetradactyla (assembly GCF_023851605.1). Taxonomy (NCBI): domain Eukaryota; kingdom Metazoa; phylum Chordata; class Mammalia; order Pilosa; family Myrmecophagidae; genus Tamandua; species Tamandua tetradactyla. The sequence goes on from NC_135343.1 coordinate 77,685,129, forward strand.
CTGTTGCTGGTAAAATTTTACATGTACCAGTTCTAAAGGCAGGTTTGAGGTTAAGTTTTTTTGTATTTAATTAAGCAATTGAGGTTTTTTTGGTCAATTCTAGATTTTGTTTGATTCTTCATATTCCAGTGAATAAAATATAAAAGGATTGTGTTCTTAAGATTGTGTTAATATTCACCTAAAAAACTTGTGCCAAAAGCACCTGGACTGGTAATTCTGTTTCACTTGAAGGGCAAAATATGACAAGATCTTGCTAATCTAAAAGTGCAATTTTTTTCTTTGAAGAGCTTTCTTGCACCACAGATCCTGTAGATATATATTTATATTTATACGTATATATTTATGAAATAATTATTATTCACAAAATGTATTTCTGAATAGCTAGAAACTAGGGATATTTTAAATCTGATGCTTAAACTTTCTTTAATTTGGCCACAAACCTTTTTTATTTATAAATTTAAATTTTTTTTAATTGTATATAATTTTTTAAATCTCATATTTGTGTCAGTACTTCCTTGTTAAGAATTCTTAATAACTAAAACTATTGTTAATAGTCGCTGATATAGATTTGATATGTTTGGATGTGCTTTTAAAACCATTTTTGAATGTCTAAAGAGCTGACTTAAAGTTTCTGTTTATCTTTCTGATCAAGGGGGCAAGAGGTATCATATATGTGGCATTCATTAAAACTGTTAATATGTAGAAAAACAGTAAGATTTATAACATAAGTAAATATTTTTAAAGTGGTACTCCTAAATCATAAAATTGCTGGAAAGAGACCCCTTAAAAACAATGTTATTTGAAGTAGACAAAATAAAATGCTTCCCAGCTGTGTGTTTTGTCTTATAACAACTTATCCTCTATTACTTGATATTTTAACAAGTATCAGGTACACTCTAGCAAATGTACAATTTTTGCTAATGAAATATTAGGAATTTTTAACACTGAAATTTTTGCTGCAAATAATTCATAGGCTCTATCTGTACCTTTAATTAATATTATTTTGTAAAGTAGAGAAAGTACTTTGTTTACATCTGCAAAATAGCAAATTACTACGAACTAATAGCATATTGTTGTATTACCCTGTCTGGTCCCAGCTGGAAGGGTTAACTGCAGTTCTTAATAAGATAATATAGCCATCTCTTGGTATATATTCTTTTAGCAACCTTATCCATTAGGAAATGGCCAGCAACTCTAAAACAAGCCTACAAATTAGAAGTAATCAAGTTCATCTCTCTTCCTCCCCAAAAAGGAAACAAACTAATAACTGATTTTAAGCTGCAGAAAAAGTGAGTCAGAATTATCTAGAAAATCACATATACTGATTTTTTTAAAAACAGGTTTAGGAAAACAGAAGTACCAGAAGAGGATAATTTATAGAACCTAAAATAATATGAAGTAGTAAGGAAGGATCTGTGGCAACAAAAGCAGCAACTGTAAAATAAACAATTTTTCCGCCTCAGAAGTTCCTGAGGTCATTGCTTAGTAGAATGGATTATTGTGTTTGATGCTGATAGTGTTGACGCTCTGATCTTCCCATAAAAATTTGGGAATCAATGGTGAAATTTTACTCAGCATTAAATCAAGGCATTTTAGGACACCTTTATTAAAAATGGCTTAATTTTTTTAAATGTGTCTCCTTATATTTATGTATTTCTGTATCTATACATACACACTCAGAAAAGCAAATGTATGATACGTATATTATAGGAAATTTTGTTCACAGGTTTTTTGGGGGGCAGAGGGTGGTGCATGGGCCAGGAATCGAACCCAGGTTTCCCACATGGCAAAAATGGTTTAATTTTTAAAGCTTTCATTGCTTTAATAGGTAAATGGAAAACTCACTTATATGGATCATATTTATCCTAATAATAAGATAAAGTGAGGTATTTGTGTTCTAAAAAAATATTTACAAATAATAGCATCTAGTTTGTTTCCCAGACGATGCACCCCTCCAAGAAAAAAATAATAATAGCATTTAGTCCTGGGAACTGCCTTGTTCAGGGTATATAAGTGCATTTTACAGTGCTTCTAGTTTAACACCTTCATGTGCTAATGAGCAAAGCAGCTAAAACAGATTGTCAGTGTGAAAACACAAATTGTAAATGTGTACATGATACAGTGCATAATGGCAAATTGATGACAATATCCTCTCCTTGAATTTTTATAAAGTATATTTTCGAAGTCATACTGATTTTAAATAATGATTTCCAACATAATTATTAGTTCATTAATATTTTGTAAACAGAATTAGCCAGATACTGGATATCTTGTTTATTTCTACTTGAATGTGTGTATGTGTGTGTATGTAAATATTTTTAATAGTGTCATTAGATGTAGTCATGTTGATGAATAGTGATCCTTTAAAAAGAATTATGAGATATTTCTGTTTCAAATTGATTGTAAAATAGTTGAAGTTTTTATTAAAAATCAAGCTCTGTGTATAATCAAATGTTTTGTTAAGAAGTAGTTTAGGAAGATTTGTAAAGTTTTATGAATGATTATAAACCATGAACCATTATTTCTAAGGTTTATAAGACAGTTTTGTTTATAAATCAATGCAACTGGGACAGTGTTGCCTCTTCAATAAATGGTGCCTGGAAAACTGGATATCCATAACCCAAAGAATGAAAGAGGACCCTTATTTCACACCTTATATGAAAATAAACTCAAAGAGGATGAAAGACCTAAACATTAGGGCTAAAATCATTAAATGTTTAGAAGAAAATGTAGGGAAATTTCTTTAGGATCTTGTGATAGGAGGTGGTTTCCTAGACCTTACACTCAAAATGCAAGCAATGAAAGAAGAAATAGATAAATGGGGATCTTCTTAAAACTGAATACTTTTCCGCATCAAAGGTCTTTGACAGGAGAGTTATGAAGGTAGCCTATGCAATGGGATTCAGTATTTGGAAACCTCTTATCAGATAAGGTTTGATATCCAGAATATATTAAGAGATACTACAAATCAACACAGAGAGACAAAAAACACAATTAAAATATAGGCAAAAGACGTGGATAGACACTTTTCCAAAGAGGAACTATAAACGGCTCAAAAACATGAAAAGATACTCAGTACTCCACTAGCAATTAGAGAAATGCAAATCAAAACCACAATGAAATATCCATCACTTTTTACCTTGAAGCTATTTTGTTTATAGCTTTCAATTGCTTGAAAAAAATTTTTTAATTCTTTAAAACATTTCTGAATAGTTTAGAGGTATACTAATGCTAATACTGAGATTATTTTAGGTTAGCTGTTAATAAGATAGAGATATATTTTGTAAAATAGTTTGAATTTAACTTGTAATTAGATTATATATTGTTAATACTTATGAAAATGTAAGTATTCCTTGCTGTAATAATTTTGTCAGATTAATATTTGGAATATAGTAAACTAGGTTTATCAAGAATAGAAACTTGGTTTTCTATAATTTTTGCCACAGAGCAACTTTTATTAAAAACCGAACAAGCCAAAAAGCTTACCAGAGTACTTCCACAGTGTTAAATGAAATTACACAGAATGATTTGTTTTGGGGAGAAATTTGTCATTTGGTGATAAAGAGAAAAAGAAAATAAAAAAGCGGATTGCAGCTTTTCACAATATAAGTATTCATTATCATAGAATAAATTATTGAATTGAATTGAGTGGTCCTACTCTCTTGTGGAAGTAATGAGTTCCATGTGAAGTATCACAAATAATATGAACTATTTAATAATGAGACAATTCATGTGTTTGGTAATCCTTATCTAGAATTACTTGTTATGATACTAATCTCGCCACAGAAAACAGCAAAAATATTCATGGTGATGGGCCAAGTTTCTCAGTCCCTTTGCCAAATGGAAGTTCACAAAATCTTGTTCTGAATGCACAATTATTTTCAAAGGATGATATCGGTAGTAGTCTGAATGAAACATTGAGAAGAAATGGCATTTAAATTGGGCACCTTCAAGGTGAAAGGGTGATAGGTTATTTATCAAGTATTTATTAATCCTTCATTACACTGTGCCAAGTACTATGCTACGTGCCAACTCCACAATGATATCCTAAAAAGTCCACACACACCCTGACCTTAATGAACTTATTTTGTGAGGGAGATAGCCAAATAATTTCACAAATTGTAAAATAATTATAAAACAATTGGAACTTTGACAAATATTGAGACAGAGCTGTGTCAGGATAAGAGGGTATATAATAGAGGAATTAGAGAAGTCCCTGAGGCAATGATTCTTGAGCTGAGATCTTAGGTATACGCAAAAGCTAACTAGGCAAAGAGGGGATGAAGAGTCTTCTAGATGAATTGAATGCTAGTTTGGCAAGAGATGATAAAATGCAGAAACCTGACATTCTAGACCATGTCTTCTTTGTCAGAGCTTTTGATTAGAAATAGGGTATCGGAAACGTGCTAAAGATCAAGATATGCAATTCCAGTCTTGGTAAATACACCCAACAAAAATGTGTGCACATATGCCACAAGAAATGTGCAAGAATATGCATAGAAAGACTTCATAATAACGAAAAATTGAAACATATTATTCAAAACATAGCATGGATAAATGGGTATATTTATACAATGACTCTTAGGGAGTAATGAAAATAAGCTAAAGCCACATGCAATAACATGAGGAATTTCACAAGCATATGGAGCGAAATCAAATACCAAAGAATGTGTGCTGTATAACTCCATTTATATGAAGTTCAAACAGGCAGAATTAAGGTGTAGTGTTCAGAGGTTCATACTGAGGTGATAAAGTGTTTTGTAAACAGCTTTATTGAGTAAAATGTATCCATTATAAGTGTCGGTTTGATGATTTTTAGGAAATTTGTACAGTTGTACAGCTGCACCACAATCCAGTTAATAAAGTCATTTTTATAAAAAGCAAGGAAGTGACCACCATGAAAGTAGGGATAGCGATTCTCCTTAGTGGGGAGAGAGAGGGTTGTATTTTGGAAAGGGGCGTGAGGAGGACTTCTGGGATGGCTAGCAATATTCTATTTCTTGACCTGGATGGTGGTTTCATGAGTGTTTGGTTTTTTATAATTCATTAAGCTATATGTTTTATATACTTTTCTGTATGTGTATTACACTACATAATTTTACATGTTTTAGACAAATTACACATTTACCATAAATTACAGCTTTGCATCTCACTTCATAGCCATTTTTTCTTGTTATACAGACTTCATAACCATCTCTTTGGAGAGTTCTTCCCTGAATACAGTACCTATCCAAGCATATGGCCCAGTTAGTTTCTGTTACATTATCTCATTTATAGACCCTATTACTCTGTATCTAGGACTTTAAAAAAATCCTACAGTATAGTGTAGGCTTCACTAAGTAGGAACATTTTCTGATGATGTTCACCAATGTGTTTCTAGTACTTTTGTTGAATACATAAATTTGTCATTCAACCATGAATTCAAACCCAGATCCAGTGGATTTCAGAACCTGTAAATGATTAGTCTTTTGTAAAGGATTAAAGCAAGGCAAAACCTTAGTGTCTAATATGTATAATCACACTTCATACAGATGAGGAAACTAAGGCCCAAGGAAGAACTGTACAAAGTAACACAGGTGATCAGCAAGATTATGTCTTCAAACTCCTGATTTAAAGCAAATTAAAACAAGGTATTATTTTTTGTCCTTAAAGTTTAAAAAAAAATGAAAAGATTGATAATATCCAGTGTTGGTTGGGGTTATGAGCAGATCTAATATTTGGTTGATACACACCAGCACAGATGTCCCAATTGTTAAAATATTTAAAGGACCTGGTACTATTGGTAAATGGTAGTAGTGCAACTACTATAGCACTAAAATTGACAAATTATTTAAACTAATACAGATTCATTGGTTCTATTATAACAACTATTGATAAATGGGCCTTCTTGTAATGGTATCCAAGAAACATTTGCAACATTAATTGCCAGCTTGGCCTGTATAATAAGTAATGTGGCAGTAATATGTATTACCCATGAAGCATTCCATGTGCCAGCATTGCTACTTCTAACATTAATTTTTTTATTTAGCTTTACTGTTACTACATTGTAATTCTTAGATAAAGAGTAAGTACAGTGTTTTAACCTAAAAATTTTTAAACTTTTTTATTGTATAGTATAACGTACATACAAAGCAAAGAAATATGAAAGCAATAGTTTTCAAAGCACTCTTCAACAAGTGGTTGCAGGACAGATCCCAGAGTTTGTCATGGGTTACCATATGATCCTCTCATGTCTTCCCTTCTAGCTGCTCCAGAATATAGGAGATTAGAGGGCTTAAATTTTTTTTTATCATCACAATTGACTTTTTATTCTTTTTTTGTGTGTGTGAAAAATAACGCATATACAAAAAAACTATAAATTTCAAAGCAGCACCACAATTAGCTGTAGAACATATTTCAGAGTTTGACATGGGTTGCAATTTCACAATTTTAGGTTTTGCCTTCTAGCTGCTATAAAATACTGGCGACTAAAAGACATCAATTTAATGATTCAGCGTTCATATTCATTTGTTAAATCCTATCTTCTGGGTATAACTCCACCACCACCTTTGATCTTTCCATACCTCTCTTTAGGGTTGTTTTGGGCTATGGGAATTCTAAATTTTTCATATGGAAGGGTCTGTCGCTAATATGAAGTAGGGAGATGGAACTGTCTGATGATGTGGAGAAGCAGGGCTAGGTTTCAGGATTTATCTGGACCAGGGACCCATCTGGAGGTTGTAGGTTTCTGGAAAGTTACTCTAGTGCATGGAACGCTTGTTAACCTAATTTTGAAAAATTCATGATAAAATATTAATGAACACCAGAAAAAGTGTTTGATACTATCATCCATCAGTGCTGAGCATATACATAACCTATAATCCATTATTTCATATATTAACCAAGACATACCAGGCTGTACAATAAAACTTTCTGCAATACTGGGAATATTCTATGTTCTGTGCTGTACAAAGAATAGCTACATGTGGCTATTAAACACTTGCAATGTAGCTAGTGCAACTGAGGAGCTGATTTTTAGTTTAATTTTACTTAAATTTTAAAAACTATATGTGACTAGTGTTACCGTGTTGGACAGCACAGTGAGTGTCTATAGCTGCACTATTCATAAAACCCAAAATGGAAAACAACTGAAATAGACAAAGTGTGGGGTATTCACAGAATAGAATACAACAAGACGGAAAGATCTCTAGCTACATGTCATAATATGGAGATGAATCTCAGAAACATAATGTTGAGCAAAAGAAGCCAGAAGTAAAAAAAAAAGGAAAAAAATACTATGATTTTACTTCTGTAAAGTATAAAAAAGGTAAAACTAAGCTGCTAGAGCTAATAAATTCAGCCAAGAGTACAAGATCAACACAAAAAATCATCGGTATTTCTATCGGCTAGCAATGAACAATCTGAAAAGGAAATCAAGAAAAATATGCCATTTACAATAGCAACCATAAGAAACAAATATCTAGAAATAAATTTAATAAAGGATTTGCTTATACATGGAAAATACAAAATTTTACTGAAAGAAACTGAAGAAATAAATAGTACATTCCATATTCCAGGATTACAAGACTAAATATTGTTAAGATGTCAGTCTTACCCAAAACAATTTGTAGATTTGATACAATCCCAATAAAAAATCCCAATAACCTTCTTTGCAAAATGGAATAATCATAAAATTTATATGGAACAGTAAAGGCCCATGAATAGCGAAAGATATCTTGAAAAAGAACAAAGTTGGAGGACTCATACTTGTCGATTTTAAAACTTATTCCAGAGCTACAGTAATCAAAACAGCATGGTACTGGCACCAGGACAGACTTATAGACCAATGGAATAAAATTGAGAGTACAAAAATGAACCCTCATATCTATAGCCAATTGATTTGGACAAGGAAACCAAGTCACTCAATAGGGAAAGAATAGTCTTCAACAAATAGTGCTGTGAAAATTGGGATATCCATGTGCAAAAAGAATGAAGTTGGACCCCTATCTCACACTATATACAAAAATTAACTCAAAATGGATTGAAGACCTAATTATAAAGACTAAAATTTTAACTCCTAGAAGAAAAATAGAGAAATATCTTCAGGACCTTATTTTTGGCAATGGTTTCTTAGACTTTACACCCGAAGCACAAGCTACAAAAGAAAAAAATAGATAATTGGAACTTCATCAAAATAACTTTTAAACATGAAAGGGCAGTACTAAGAAAGTAAAAAGACAGAATGGGAGAAGATATTTGGAAACCAAATAGCCGATAAGGGTTTAATATCCATAGTGTCTAAGGTACAACTCAACAACAACAAAATAATCCAGTTTAAAAATGGGCACACCATCTCATGGCCATTAGAATACTATTATTTAAAAAATGGAAAATAAGCATTGAGGAGGATGTGGAGAAATAGTAACTCTTGTACATTCTTGGTGGAAATGTGAAATGGTGCAGCCACTGTGGAAAACAGTTTGATAGTCTTTCAGAAAGTGAATTGTGAAAATGCCACATGACCTGGCAATCCCACTTTTATATACCGTAAAGTATTGAAAGCAGGGATTCAAACAATATTTAAACACAGATGTTCAAGGCAGCATTAATAACAATTACCCAAAGGTGGAAGCAACCCATGTGTCCATCAATGGAAGAATGGATAAACAATATGTGGTATATGCACATGTGCTAGTTTCAATCTAGTATGTACCCCAGAAAAGCCATGTTTTATCTGATCCAATTTTACGGAGGCAGCTGTTTCTGTTAATCCTGATTCACTATTGGGAGGTGAAAACTTTGATTAGATTATCTCCACAAAGATGTGACGTGCCCAATTGTGGGTATGATCTTATGATTAGATGGAGATGTGACACCACCCATTCAAGGTGGGTTTCGATTCACTTACTAGAGTCTTTAAAAGGGGAAACATTTTGGAGAAACCTTAGAAGAACCTGAAGAGAAGAAATCTCTGGCCCAGCACATGCTAAACTAAGAGATGAAACCCAGAGTTTTGTACCGGAGCAGCTACCTGAAGGCCCACAGGCGCTTAGAGAGGAAATCAGTGGCATCAGAAGCTGGAAGCAATGGAATTGCAACAAGGGCCTGCTGAACAAGGACCAGCGGATGCCAGCTACATGCCTTTCCACATTCCCTTCCTTGAGCCAAGGTATCTTTCCCTGGATGCCTTAGTTAGGACATGTTTAAGACCTTAAAATTGTAAACTTGTAACTTGTTAAATTACCTTTTTAAAAGCTATTCTGTTTCTGGTATATTGCTTTCCAGCAGCATTAGCCGGGATACAGCAAACAATAGAATATTTTCAGACATAAAAAGGAATGAAGTTCTGATATATGCTACATCATGGATGAATTTCGAAGACATCACGTTGAGTGAAATAAGCCAGACATGAAAAGAAACAATATTGTATTATCTCACGGATATGGACTAATTATAATATGTAAACTCCTTGACATAAAACATAATATAGGTTACCAGGAGATAGAACGAGGCTAAAGAATGGGGAGTGGTTGCTTAATGTGCAGAATGTGCAACTAGGTTGAACTTAAACATTTGAAAGTGGACAGAGATGATGATAGCACGTTATTGTGGGAACAGTTAATAGTGCTGAATGGTGTGTGAATGTCTGTGAAAGGGGAAGTTTAGAGTCATGTATGTCACCGGAAGGAAACTGGAGGTTAAAACATGGGAATGTACAACACAGTGAGTCTTGGGTGGAAAATGCCCATGATTAACTGTATAAATAAATATTAAAAAGTTTTATCATGAACTGGAACAAATGTATGACTCTATTTGAAGGAGTTAACAATAGAGGGTTTTTATGGGAAAAATGTACCTATTGAGAATTATGGACTATAGTAAACTGCAATGTGTTTTTTGTTGTTGTTGTTTTTGCATGGGCAGCACCAGGAATAGAACCCGGGTCTCCGGCATGGTAGGTGAGCCACCATGGCCTGCCCAACAGTAATGTTTTAATAGTCATTTATCAACAGTAACAAATGTACTACACCAATACTGTGGGTCAATAATGGGGGTGGGGATAGGGATATGGGAGGAATTGGGTTTTTTATTTTTATTTCTTTTCTGGAGTAATGAAAATGTTCTAAAATTGATCATAGGGTTGTTATGCACAACTATGTTATGATACTGTAAACCAATGTTTGTATACTACAGATGGTTTTTTAGTGTGTGAATATAGCACAATAAAATTGCATTAAGAAAAGAACAAATATTGTATGACATTACTGATATGAAATAATTAGAATATGCAAATACATAGAGACACAAAGTAGATTATAGGTTACCAGAGGCAGGGGTGGAGGAAGGGGAGTTAATGTTTAATTTGTGCAGAGTTTCTATTGGGGTGATCGAAGTTTTGGTAATGGATGATTGTGATGGTAGCACTATATGTGAATGTAATTAACACTACTGAAGTGTATAGTTGAAAGTGATTTAAATGGGGAAATTTTGGATTATTTATATATTACCAGAATACAAAATTTTAAAAACCCATAGAGCTGTGCAACCCAAAAAGTGAACCCTATAATAGTATAATTACAATGATATCGTTTTTATCGGTTGTAACAAAGGTACCAGACTAACGCAAAATGTCAATAGGGAAATGATGTTAGGGAATTTGGGGGCTCTGTTCTTTCTGCATGATTTTTCTGTAAACCAAGAACTGCTCTAATAAAAAGAAATAACATAATATAAAATAAAAACGTAATGAGCTATCCATGCACTTCCCCCAAAAAAACAAACAAGCAAAATAAACAAAAACACAAAAATTCAACAAATTGTACTGCAATAATGGGATACTCACAAGGAAAAATAATGAAATGTGACCCTACCATACAGCATACAAAAATAAAATAAAATAAAATAAAATAAATAAAATGAGCTATCAATCCATAAAAAATGAAAGAAACAGTGATTCTATTTCAGTTAAAAAAAAAAACCGACAAAACTAATCTTTGCTGTTAGAAATCAAAATGCTATTACCCATGTGCATGGATAGTTTGGTGGCAGAATGCTCGGCTGCCATGCAAGAGACCTGGTTTGATTCCCCACCCATGCACTCCCTAAAAGATGGTATTACCCTTGAAGGGGAAGGAAGTAACTGGTGGCTGGAAGAGGATGTGGAGGTTGAGTCTCCTAGGATTCTGGAATGTTGTTTCTTAATCTGGGTACTAGTTACATGAGTGCATTTAGTTTGTGAAAATTTATCAAACTGTACATTTATAACATATATGCCTTTTTATATGGATATTATACTTGGATTAAAAGTTTTAAATTGAAAAATAAACTCACCCAAGATAAATTGTCAGCAAAGTGTTGATAAGTGTGCTGGTTTGAAAGTGTTACGTACCCCAGAAAAGCCACATTTTAATCCTGATCTAATCTTGTGGGTACAACCATTTCTTTTCATCCTAATTCAATAACGTAAGTTGGAAACATTTAAATTATGTCCATAGAGATGTGGCATTACCAATTGTGTGTGTAAATTTTTTTTATATACTATACGGCAGGGGTCACATTTCATTCTTTTTCCATGTGAGTATCCCCTTACTCAGCACCATTTGTTGAATTTTTGTTTGTTTGTTTGGGAAGTGCATGGACAGAGAACTGAACACGGGTCTCCTGCATGGCAGGTGAGAATTCTACTGGGTGCGAACTTTTGATTAGCTGGAGATATGACTCCACCTGTGCCAGGTGGACCTACTGGAATCCTTTAAAAGAGAAGACATTTTGAAGAGAGAGACAGTGACAACAGAGCTGACACAGAGGGAGCTGACAGAGATGCTTGGAGCCCAGTAGACGTCACCATGAGATCTTAAGCAAGCCAAGACTTGCTTAAGGAACTCCCACAGGAACAGAGGTTGAAAGCAACGGAGCCCAGAAACAAGGGAATAGCAGATGCTAACCACGTGGCTTCCCCGATGACAGAGCTGTTTCAGACCAATCAGCCTTTCTTGAATTAATGTATCTTTCCCTGGATGCCTTAGTTTGGACATTTTCACTGCCTTAGAACTGTGAACTTTTAACTTATTAAATTCTCCTTTTTAAAAGCCATTCCAGTTCTGGTATATAGCATTCTGGCAGCTTACTAACACAATAAGCTGCTAATACTCTTTTTAAATCTCATAAGTGTACATATTCAAAATCTGTGGAAGAACATGATAATGAACTATTTCTTGAACATTTCCTGAAATATATTTTTATATTGTGCAAGAATGCCTACAAAATAAAGCAGTTTTCATTTCTAATGTGAAAATATGATTTATTGCAAGTGATGTGAATCTTGAATGCAAACAGTGCTCAAATATTGTTGTGTTGAAAGTTGAAAGTGCTGAATGCATATTTTATCTTTAAAAAAATCATATTCATTGAAAGTACATGGTTTGCAATCACCAATGAGAAAACTGAAAGGATATCATAAATTAGTTTCAACAACAATTTGAAATAACGACTTCTAAAAATTTTACCTAAAAATTTCAAATTGAACATACAGAAAAATATTTTAGAAGGACAATCCTAATTGTTAATACTATCTACTGTATTATTAATATTAAATACAATCAAGGTTTGAATCTTAGTAATTTAAGATTTAATTAATTAGTTTAATAAATTTAATTGTCCTTGCAATTAAATTTATGGCCTCACTTGCAGAACATATTTACTGACAGAACAAAGAATGTTTTAGCAAACTTAAAAACCAAGAAAAGGGCGGGCCACGGTGGCTCAGCAGGCAAGAATGCTTGCCTGCCATGCCAGAGGACCTGGGTTCGATTCCCAGTGCCTGCCCACGTAAAAAAAAAAAAAAAAAAAAAAAAAAAAAAACCTAGAAAATTTTCGATCATTGCTGTAAAGCTTCAATCGTTACACATTAAGTGTCTTAACTTACTTAAACTGTAAAAATTATGATTAAAAAAGTTTAATGACTTTCAGTGATGCTATAGAGCTGAAAGTAACATTTAAAAAGCATGTATCGACCTTTATTGTAGGCATTCAAGGAAAATTATTCCGATAATTTGAACTATATGAAAACTTTTTGGATTTCAAACAGACAGGTGCTATGTAATGCGAGGGAAGAATTCTGGAATTTTAGCCAATATTTTAGAAAAATTTCTGAATATTTTAATGTTACAAAATCACCATATATGAATCTCTAAATAATGCAATAAATATGTAAATAAATGAATATTTTAAATAGTTTCCCTCTCTATTTATTACCATAAATTTATGATAGCAAATACTATTAAAAAAAATCTCTGAGAAGGTTAAGCAATATTATCTGAAGAGCTCAAAATTGCAATAATGAATTGAAAAAGTTTGAATGGGCATAGTCCAAATACCCCTAAAGAGTGGGAGAAAGATCAAAAGTGATGGTGGAGTTATACAGAGAAGGTAGGGCTTAAAAAATGAGTATGGTTGCTGAATCATTGTGATATTTATTTCAGTCTTCTGTGTCTTAGAGCAGCTAGAATTAAAAAGCTAAAATCGTGGAATTGCAACCCATACCAAACTCTGAAATCTGTTCTACAACTAATTGCTGTGATGTGCTTTGAAGTTTATTGCTTTTTCAAATATGTGTTATTTTTCACAAAAAAGAAAAAAAGTCAACTGTGATGATGATGATAAATGCACAGCTATATGATGATATTGTGATTGTACACTTTGGATGATTACATGAAATGTGAATATATAATATGTATCAGTAAAAATAAATAATTTTTTTAAATTGTAATGATGAAAAAAATATATTTTGGCTTCAACGGGAAGCTTATAGTGCTAGAACAATAAAAGTACTTTGAGAACCTTTTCAAGCCCTGCATATTCTCTTCACGAAAAATTGTGAAGTCAGAGCAAATATTTGGAAAATGAAAATATTTTTAGAATTTGGTTTTAATAACAGCTTTTAAATTAAAATACTAATTCTTTGTTTAGGTTTTCAAGAAAGCAATGTTTCATTATTAAGCTTCACAAATTAATTTGACCAAAACTAAAAGTAATTGAACATACAACACTAAAAGCCATGCAGACTTCTCATTTCGCTCAAGATAAAAGCTAAGTCTTTACAGTGGTCCACAAGACCAAACATTATATGACCCTGCATCGCTACTCTGACCCCATCCCCTACACCTCTCCCGCTTACTCTGCTCCATCCACATGAGCCTCCTGCTGGGCAATTAGCCCAGTAACCCTGGGAGCAGTAGCAAGGGTCAGGCATGTTCCAGGTTCAGAGACTTGCTGTTCCCTCTGCTCTGGAAACTCTCACCCCAGATAACTACAAAGCTCATTCTCTCACCTCTTTCATTTCTTGCTTGAGTATCATCTCGGTGAGGCTTTTCATGATCACCCTACTTAAAACTCCAACACGCACTATCCCCCTTTCCTTCTTCATCTTTCTCCAGTGCATCCCTTACCATCTGCTATACTCTATTTTTTCATTTTTGCCCACAGTCTCATCAAACAAGACAAACTCTGATGATATTTTGGCATATTTCCTTTCTATTTCTTTTTTTTTCCAATGCATAATCTTAAAACACGAGCATTTTATATAACTAACTTTTGTACGATCTTATTCTAAATATATTTTAGTGCTCATTGATTTTTTAGAAATCTATATAAGAGAAAATAGGGCTCACATTAAAAACAAGGTAAGATGAATAGTGAAAAGGATATTACCCGAGCATGAAAGATTTGGTAAGTAAACTGGTGATAACACAACATTGTGAATACAATTAATGCCACTGAATAATATATCTGAATGTGGTCAAAAGGGAAATTTTACATGGTAAATATGTTACTAGAACAAACATTTAAAAAGTACAACAACCATAGGATTCACCCAAACAATAAACCCCAGTGTAAACTATGGACTATAGCTAGTAGTACATTATAATTATATTGTCTCATTAATTATAACAAAGTACCGTACTAATTCAAAATGTTAGAAATGGGGGCAGGTGAATGGGAACTCTGTCTTTTGTGTGTGGTCTTTCTGTATCTGTAATAAAACAAAAAGATAATATAAAAACCCATAAAATGATGTTTTCTTAGTATTTTCCTATAAAGCACAGGGGCTGCAAGGCTTTCTGTAAATTGGTTGGCATACTTATGAACAGCTCTGTTCAGAACAAGATTACCTGAAACTCAATTTTAACCCTCCTTCAGAGCACTTTCTGGCAAGTCACTGTTCCTCGGACCTGGGATATCTTTTTTCTTGCCATGTCAAAGGTCACAGAAGTCAGTTCGAAGGAGTTGTCTAGGCCAAGCTGGGACTATTATTTTGAGCATCAAAATAAAATATTAAATAGCAAAGGAATATAACCTGTTTTAGTTTGTTAATGCTGCAAAAAATACAATATACCGGAAATGGGTTGGTTTTTATAAAAGGAATTTATTCAGTTATAACTTTACAGTTGTAGGGCAACAAAAATATCCAAACTAAGGCATCCAGGAAAAGATACCTTGATTCAGGAAAGGCTGATGGCATCTGGAACACCTCTGTTGGCTGGGAAGGCATGTGGCTGGTGTTTGTGGGACTTTGGTTTCTGGTTTCAAACAGCTTCCCCAGCAGTGATTTCTTTCTGTATCTCTAAGCATCTGTCTTTGTCAGCTCGAAGCTTTTTCCAAATCATTCCCTCTTAACGGTCTCCAGTAAATGTATTAAGACCCACCTTGAATGGGCAGAGACACATTTTATGGAAAACACTTAATCAGAAGGTCCCACTTTACAATATTAAACCAAGATTAAAGAATATGGCTTTTGTGAGGTATGCAAACATTTCCAACGGCATATGCACTATTGAAAAAATAAAAAGACCATGCTTATTTTATTAATTTTCTAAGACTGCCATAATAGAGCACCATGAACTGAAATTTACTGTCTCACGGTTGTGTAGGCTAAAAGTTTAAATCCAAGGTATTGGCAGGGCCATGCTCCAAGGCCATGCTCCCTCTGAAGCTTCTTGGGGACAGTTCTTTGCTGCTTGCAGCTCCTGGTAGCCTTAGGTATTCCTTAGCTTGTGACAGCATCACTCTAATCTCTGCTCTGTCTTCATCTGGCCATCTTCTCCCTGAGTGTTTTTGTCTCTGTGTCCAAATTTCCCTGCTCTTATGAGAATACCAGGCATTGGATTTAGAGCCCACCTTAATCTGCTAGGACATCATCTTAAGTTTCTGCTGCAAAGACCCTATTCCAAAATAAAGTTACAATCACAGGTACCAGGAGTTAGAACTTGGACATGTCTTTTGTTGGGGGAGGACAAAAAGGAGACACAATTCAACCCACAACACTGATAGAGACAGAGAAACAGAGATGAATTGATAGATAGGTAGGTAGGTAGATAGAAAGATAGATAGAAAAGCTAAATTCTTTTTAAAAGTAGTAAGCCATGTAGGAGAAATGATGGAAGTAGGAAGTCATCATTTGATAGCCATCATAGTAGTAATTACGGATGCCAAAACTAGGGGGTTAAAGTGTGAGAAATGAGAGAGTATTTACATAGTCTCAAAGTACCTCTCTACAAAATGCCTACTAATTACAAAGGATAAACGAGAACTTGATAGTGGAGAAACCTGGTGACACCACAAGCACAGGTTTTTCTAATAGAAAGTCCTGCCTGACCCAGTGCTACAAAGGAGAAATATGTCTCTGAGTGTGAAGGTGATTTATTGCCAAGTGCACTTGCAAGGAACTGGAGGAATCTTTCTGAAACCAGTTAAAGGTGGGGATGTGAGTTAGGGATTTTATAGGTAAAGGAAAGGTGGTAGGGGTCAAAAACTAAACAATATCCACATAATTCATTCTTGTCAGGTCAGCAATGACATTGGATCTTTGTGAGAAGACATCACTTTGACCAACGATCAGAAATAGTATCACTAATAATGGGACAAGCCAATAGCATATGCCTCCTGAAGCACTGAGAAGAGCTCAGCAGCACTTCTGTGGTATCTTGTCAAAATTGCATAACCTGAATCTAATTATGAGAAGTATCAGACAAACCCAAACTGAGGCACATTCTCCAGCATAATTGGCCTATACTTTTCAAAGATGTCAATGTCATGAATTACAAAAAAAGACTGGCAAACTGTGCCAGATTAAAGAAGACTAAAGAGACATGACAATTGGGTGCAACACATACAATTTTCTTTTTTGATTTTCTTTTGATGTTAAGGTCATTATTAGGATAAATGGTGAAATCTGAATGAGATCTGCAAATTAGATAATAGTATTATATCAATGATAATTTCCTAATTTCGATCATTGTACTGTGTTATGCAAGATAATTCCTTGCTTTTAGAAAGGAAAAATAAAAAATACCACCAAGGTAGTTAGGGCATAATGTCTGCAAATTACACTTAAATGGTTAAAAAGAATTAATATATATTCAGAGAGAGAGAATAGAGAAAGATAGAGGAGAGGGTGAGAAAGAAAAAGTAAATGCGGTAAGATGTTAACAACTGGTGAATCTGGCTGAAAGATATTAAGCAGAAGTTCTTCGATATTCTTGAAAACTTTCTGTAATTCTGAAATTAAGCCAGAATCAAAAATTAAGACTTTTAAATATATGTAAAAGAGTTTAGAATGGTGCCTGGCACGTGATAAGGAGTACATGTGTGTTTGCTGTTACTATAGGATTGGTCGGAAGTCTAGCTTGGATGAGGCTATTAAAAAATATGTGTAAAGAACATGAAAATATCTGATGTTTTCCAGGACTTGTGATCATTCAGTTTAGTGTCTAATGTATCTTTTTCCTTTTTTTCCACTTTGAAAGAATCTAAAAGTTTCTGATCTTAAAGTGGAAAATAAAACATAACTTTTATCTGAAAAGAATGGATAGATTTTGTAGGCACATCATAAGCACACCATCTGGTTAACCCAAGAGAAATCCTAAGAGCTTAGACTTCATATTTTTATCGATCATGGATGGTTTAAAATAGATCTCCCTAAGCTAAAAATATTGAATCTTATTTGCTGCGGTATTCACAAGTTAGTTTAAAATGCTACCCAATTGCAATCTTAAGGGAGGTCCGATTTATCTAACCTAAGAATCAGAGTACGTTTTCTATTTCTCAAACCCTAACGAGCAACAGTATGTAAAACAAATCTATCACATAAGTAATTGTGCTGGTTTGAAACTGTTGTGTACCCCACCAAAAAACATGTTCTTTGATCCTGATTCAATTTTGTTGGGTGGGATCTTTTATGCTTAAATTGTTTCCATGGACATGTGATCCATCCAATTGTGGGTAGGACCTTTGGATTAGGTGGTTTCCACGGCAATGTGTCTCCACCCATTCAAGGTGGGTGTCTTACTGGAGTACTTTAAGAGGGAACTATCTTGGAAAAAGCTTCAGAGCTGCTACTAACAGAAACATTTGGAAATACAGAAAGAAAATGCCCAGGGGAAGCTGTTTGAAAGGAGAAACCGGGAGAGAAGACTAGCAGACATTGCCATATGACTCCCCAGCTGTCAGAGAAACCCTGAAGTCATCAGCCCTTTCTTGGGTCAAGGTAGCTTTCTCTGGATGTCTTAGTTTGGACACTTTTATGGCCTTAGAACTGTAAACTTGTAACTTTATAAATTCCCTTTATAAAAGACATTCCATTTCTGGTATATTGCATTTCCAGAAGCATTTAGCAAACTAAAACAGCAATACACTAGGTTGGCACAGTAGTTGTATCTTTGAAATTAAACAAACAACTTTATTTATTTCTTTAAAAATAGGCTCACACTAAATCCTTATATATATATATATATATATATATATATATATATATATATATATATATATATATATATATATATATATGATCACACAAACCAGGGGCAATTTTCTCCCAGGAATTTTTGGCAATGTCTGGAGATATTTTGGGGTGTCACAATTGGGAGGGGTAGGTGCTACTGGTATCTAGGGGGAAGAAACCAGAGATGCTGTACAATATGCTATAATCCACAGGACAGCCATTCATAACAAATGAGTTATCCAGACCAAAAGGTCAATAATGCCAAGCTTAAGGAACTCTGTACTAAATGAACACATTTTCTAAAATTTCAAACGAAGTGCTATTGGGGATGGAATAATGCTTCTAACTAGCCTAGTGCCTGGTATATAATATGTACTTAATATATGTATTTTTAATCAATTAATTAAAAATTAGTGCTGCTCTTGTGAGTATTTTTAGGTCCTTCACTTCATTTATATTTGTATCAAAACAGCATCAGGAAATATAGGTTTCACAATGTGACCATGTGATTGTGAAAACCTTGTGTCTGATGTTCATTTTATCTACAGTATGGACAGATGAGTAAAACATATGGATTAAAAATAAATAAATAACAGGGGGAATAAATGTTAAAAAAAATTTAGTAGACTGAAATGCTAGTGATGAATGAAAGGAAGTGGTAAGGGGTATAGGAAAAAATAGGGGAAACAAAGGCTAAAATATATTGTGTAGATGGAAATACTAGCAGTTAATGAGAGGGAGGGGTAAGGGGTATGGTATGTATGAATTTTTTTCTTTTATCTTTTTATTTCTTTTTCTGAATTGATGCAAATGTTCTAAGAAATGATCATGGTGATCAATATACAACTATGTGATGATATTGTGAGTCACTGATTATATACCAAGAATGGAATGATTATATGGTAAGAATGTTCGTGTTTGTGTGTTGTTGTGTTTTGAAAAAAATTTTTTAATTAAAAAAAAAGCATCAGGAATTTCACTGTTACTTACATCATCAGTATTCTCAACCTTGTTTCAAAATATGGCATTATATGGATCTATGGATAAATTTTTATATAAGATTGTAGATAAACAAGCTTACAGGAAAGTGGAGAAAAGCCGATATTCATTAGAGAATAAATATAGAAGAGAAAAAAAATTGTGTGGGCTTCTAGTATAATGAAATATTTAAAATATAATAAAGACATTTTTTAGGAAATGTCATTTTAAAAAAGAATTCAAATGGATAAGAATTCAACCTGTGGAGGACTCACAATCTTTGTTAAGTATCTGAATCTAGTCAGACCACAACTCCTTGACCTGACGAACTGTGGAGATAGTAAGTCTTTCTTCATATTCCCTTGTTATCCTGTGCTTGAGAAAAATGATGTAGCAGAAAATTATCTCCCCAAGGAATGTGTGCTCGGTCTCTATTAAAGTAGAGAGGATATGAACTGCTAGATGCTCCTCTACACCACCTGGAGTGGGGTTTCTTTTGTTTGTTTCTTTCTAGGAAAGAAATTATTGTAAAAATGTTCATTACTGTGTGACAAACTCTTGGGTAGGATTGGTTTGAAAATCATGTTCAATGTATTGTATTCAAACACTACTTCATCTATCTAGAAATTTCTGCACTTAAAAACAAGGTAATTACTTGATAATTACTTAGGGAACAGAGTGATTAAAGAAAACAGCAAAGGTATTATTAATTTTCAGAAAGTATTATCAGATTTCTCATTATTTACTTGATTATTATTATTTGTGTGTATTTTTGCGTGCTATATTCTAAAATATCCTGGATCTAACAAATTATCTTCCACAGTTCATATGCTAAAGACAAAAAAAAATTATAACTATTTGCAATCCAACTTGGTTCATTTTCATTAGCTCTTTTAGGAAATTACATTAACATTTGCACATAGTAAAAAGTTAGCCAGTCCAGAAGGACTTACAAGGAAATGCAACCTACCAGCTGCCATTCTTCCTGTATTCCTCACTCCAGTACTGCTTTGTTTTTGTTTTTGAAATAGCTGTCTTTATAACTCTGAGTAATGTTACTATTACTTATGTTAATATTTCTTGATATACCAATTTTAGCCCTTTACCCTATTTATCCCATCTTTGAAAGGTAAGGACTTAACTATTTGAGCCACTCTCTCTCCTTCAATTTTTTAATAGTTATATCATCTTTAGTTAGTCCACTTGAAGTCTTTATAAACTAAAATAAGATATTAAACTTCTATTTCTTGTTCAACATTTTTATTTTATTTTTAGTTTGTGAATGCTGGTGGAAATGCAATATAGAAGAAATGGAATGGCATTTATAAAGCCAATTTATTCCATTATGAGTTTACAGTTCCAAGGCCATAAGCATGTCCAAACTAAGGCATCCACAGAGAGGCTGTTCTGGGACGGCATGTGGCCGGTGTCTGCTGGTCCTTCGGCTTCTGGTTTCAAATAGCTGCCCCGGGGGCATTTGTTTTTCTACATCTCCAAATGTCTCTGTCAGCTTTGAAGCTTTTTCCAAAGTGGTTCCCTCTTAAAGCACTCCAGTAAGTGGATTAAGACCCACATTGAATGGGCAGAAATAAATCTCCAAAGGTCCCACCCACAACTGGGTGGGTCACATCCTCATGGAAACAACTTAATCAAAAAGATCCCACCCAAACAATAGGTCTGCCCCCTTACTAGAGTCCTTTAAGAGGGAACCACGTTGGAAAAAGCTTCAGAGCTCACACAGAGACCTTTGCAGATACAGAAAGAAAACTCCTCTGGGGAAGCTGTTTGAATCCAGAAGCCAGGAAGGAAAGCTAGTAGACATCACCATGTGCCTTCCCAGCTGACAGGGAAACCCCCAACCTCACTGGCCTTTCTTGAATCAAGGTATCTTTCTCTGGATGCCTTTGTATGGAATTTTTATGGCCTTAGAACTATAGACTTGTAACAATAAATTCCCTTTATAAAAACTAACCCATTTCTGTTTATTGCATTTCCAGCAGCATTAGCAAACTAAAATGGGTTCTAATTGCCTTCGTTTTGCCCTACTGAAAAGAAGAAATGTGTGCCTCCTTTATCGTTTCACTGATATCCATTTATGGTCTGAAATGCATGGTGTTCTCCTTCCTGAATACATGTTCCCTGGAGCCCAGTGACATATATTCCATGTGGACTGATTGCTTTCCACTGTGCAGCATCCCAGCATTGTTCTTCACTGGATGCCAGGTTCATTGTCATGTGCCTTGTGTTCCAGGTCTCCATCTTCCCTGACTTTCGCCCTTGTTTTGCTGGAATATATCAATACATTTGTGTTAGTTTGCGAGCTGCTGGAACAGCTTTTAAAAAGTGGAATTTAATAAGTTACAAGTTTACAGTTCTAAGCCTATAAAATTGTCCAAACTAAAGCATTTAGGGAAAGATACCTTAATTCATGGAAGGCTGATGGGACAGGAACACGTCTGTCAGCTGGGTAGTCTTGTGGCTGGCATCTGCTGGTCGCTTCCTCCTGGGCTCTGATGCCTTCAGCCTCTCCGGGATTCCTCACTTTGCTTCTCCAGGGCTGGCTTCCATCTCTTGGCTTCTCTTGGCTCTCTCCAAGTTCTGGCTTCCTTAACATCTCATGGCAACATATGCTGGGCTCCAAGCAACTCCAAATATCTGGGTCTCTGTTCTGCAAGTGCTGGCATCTTTGTTAGCTTTGGGCTTTGTCGGCTCTGAGGCTTCTTCATTTCTAACTCTCTCCAAAATGTTTCCTCTTTTAAAGGAACCCAGTAAACTAATCAAGACCCACCTGGAAGGGTGGGTTCACAGCTACATTTAATCAAAAGGTCACACCCACAAATGGATGTGTCACATCTCTCTGGAGATAATGTAATTAAAAGTTTCCACCTACAACACTGGATCAGGATTAAAAGAAACGGCTGCCTCCACAAGATTGAATCAGGATTAAAACATGGCTTTTCTAAGGGACATAATATTTTCAAACTGGCAAAATGTTTTTCACAAGGATTTCTTGTTTTCTAATTTAGAACATGTCCTTGGTTCTCCTTTTCAAAAGAAAATAAAGAATACCCACATATTTGCATCTCTTCTACTTTGTGTTTTCCCCTTTGTAAAATTATCTTCGAATTTCTTTCTTAGAGACCTCGCAAAAGAAACACCTGTATTCATATTATCACTTCCATTGCTTGGAGCAACCGTTGTTTCTCTCTATGGTGGAATAATAATCCAAATAATATAGGAAAACCTATTAAGTATTGTGCAGCATAAAAGTTGCCAACCTCTACAGTGATCAGGAGTGAGTATGATTTGTCAAATTGTTTTTATTTTAACTGTATCTTCCAATAATTGTAGATTAGCTCAAGTTAAGGGTCTGGTCACAATAATTATAGTTCTATAAACAGAAGACCCATATTACAAGACCACATTTTTTTTTTAATAATGAACATTCATTTAGTCTGAAGAATTTCAGCATACTTTAATGTTTAAAAATGTAAAAAAAAAAAGGGGGGGTTTCATAGAATGCTAAATATTTCTTATAAATATATCTTATAGTAAAATTGAAACAAGAGGCTGGAACTAAAGGCAGTTGAAGATTGAGGGTTCTAAAAGGGATCCACAATCCCAGGAGTCTTCTCTACAATGAGGCATGAGCCAATGAAGCTGAGAGATCTGTCGGAAGGATATGGTAGGTGAGGTGAAAGTCCCATGCAGCGGTGGGAAACTAGAATCTGAAATCAAGGGTTGGATAAGGCCAGTCCCTGCAGCTAGACAGTGAGGATTCAATTTGAAAAAATGGAAGTCAAGTTTTCTAGTCACAACAAAATAATAGAAAGAAAAATGCACTACAGACTTACATGCAGTGGGGATTTTCAAAATATTTAACAATCAATAGGGAACAGGTAAGGACCAACCAGGATGGAGGCTGACCATGGCTCTAGAACCAGTACTTCGAGGCCCTGCTGAACTAGGCATTCACTCTTTGGTGGCTACATCATAGGGTCCAGGTGGCCCCCAGGTGGGAGGGGTAGGTAAAGTGACCCCTGAGGTGTCCAGGATGGTGGCTGTTTCAGTATTTTAACCACTTGCTATGCTGGTGAGTCCTGGCTCCTTGAACGGGTCTCCACCCTAGAATGTTTTCAGGGGTCAGAGACCTAGCTAATGCCTTGACCATCCTAGGAAGAGCTTGGCCTCTGACAGATTAGGCAAAAATTCACTCTCTTTGAAAACAATTTAAAAAAGAAATGGTCAAAGATATGAACTGATAATTCCCAGAAGAAAAAAAATACAAATTTACTTGGGACATAGGAGAAGAATAAACCTGGAATATTTCATTGGTAACAGAGACCATCAGGAGATAGAAGTAGGGTAAGATATTGGGTAACTGGAGCTGAAGAGAGACAGACTGTGCAACAGGACTGAATATAAAAACTCAGAAATGGACAGCACAATACTACCTCACGGTAATTCAATTATGTTAAAACACTGAATGAAACTGAATGTGAGAATGATAGAGGGAGGAGGGCTGGGGACATAAATGAAATCAGAAAGAAAGATAGACGATAAAGATTGAGATGGTGTAATCTCGGAATGCCTAGAGTGTATAATGATAGTGACTAAATGTACAAATTTTAAAAATGTTTTTGCATGAGGAAGAACAAAAGAATGTCATTGCTGCAGGGTGCTGAAAATAGATGGTAATTAATATTTTAAAATTTCACCTTATGTGTGGGACTAAAGAAAAAAATGTGTATTTGGTACTAGGTTTATATTTTGGCTAGTGCATTTCCTAATATAACTTATGTAGATAGCTTGATTGAATGCCATGGGTACTTGGAATCTTGGGTAGGACATGAGATTTTGTTGGTTTGTACAGAGTGATGCCCCAATGAATCCCAGAGTGATTCGATCAGTGAATGAAAAAGTATTTGCAAAGTCCCCTTTGGGGAATGGTGAGAACGGCGAGAAATTCCATTTCCCCAAGTTGAATTCTTGATATTCTCACAAGCAGTGTGGACAACCAAAGCTATAGGCTGAGCCCCCAGTCTTGGTGGTTGTTCATATGAAACTTAACCCCACAAAGGATAGGTCAAGCCCACTTAAAATTTAGGCCTAAGAGTCACCCCCAAGAGAACCTCTTTTTTTTTTTTTTCACATGGGCAGGCACCGGGAATCAAACCCAGGTCCTCTGGCATGGCAGGCAAGCATTCTTGCCTGCTGAGCCACCATGGCCCACCCAAGAGAACCTCTTTTGTTGCTCAGATGTGGCCTCTCTCTCCAGCCAACCAACAAGCAAACTCACCACCCTCCCCCTGTCTACATGGGACATGACTCCCAGGGGTGTGGACCTTCCTGGCAACGTGGGACAGAAATCCTAGATTTCTGAGACTCAGCATCAAGGGATTGAGAAAAACCCTAGAATGAGCTGAGACCCAGCATGAAGGGATTGAAAAAACTTTCGCGACCAAAAGGGGGAAGAGTGAAATGAGACAGTGTCAATGGCTGAGAGATTCCAAACAGAGTCGAGAGGTTATCCTGGAGATTATTCTTACTCATTAAGTAGATATCACCTTGTTATTCAAGATGTAATGGAGAGGCTGGAGGAAACTGCCTGAAAATGTCGAGCTGTGTTCCACTAGCCATGTATCTTGATGATGATTGAATAATGATATAGCTTTCACAATGTGACTGTGTGATTGTGAAAACCTTGTGTCTGATACTCGTTTTATCTACCTTGTCAACAGACGAGTAGAACATATGGAATAAAAATAAATAATAGGGAGAACAAATGTTAAAATAAATTTAGTTTGAAATGCTGATGAAAGTGAGGGGTGAGGGGTATGGTATGTATAATCTTTTTTTTTTCTGTTTTTGTTTTTTTTCTGTTGTCTTTTTATTTCTTTTTCTGAATTGATGCAAATGTTCTAAGAAATGAATATGCAACTATGTGATGATATTGTGAATTACTGATTATTTATGTAGAATGGAATGATCGTATATTAATGTTTTTGTTTGTTTGTTGTTTAATTTTTTAAATTAATAAATAAATAATTTTTTTTAATGGTCAAATATATGAACTGATAATACCCAGAAGAAAAAAATACAAATTTACATGGGACATATGAAAAGATAAACAACTTCACTTGGAATTTTTTAAATGCTAGTTAATATAAAGATGTACATTTTTGAAACCATCAGATTGGCCAAACTTATAAAGACTGATAATGTCCAGTGTTGGCCAGGGTGTGTGTAGCACATTTCCATTCACTGTTGTTGATAATGTTTCCAATATTTTGGCAGGTAACAATAATACCCATAAAATATAAAGATGTGTCTGCTCATGCCCCAGAAATTCACTCCTAGGTCTCCTGCCTACTGACATCACAGCATAAGTTGACAAGAATATGGGCTTTAGGATGTTTGATACAGCATTATTGCTACTTTCTGATTTTAATTTTATTGTAGTAAAATATATATAACAGAAAAAAAATCACTCCATCAGAAACTGAACCACAAGTGTACAAACCCAGCTCCAGACCAGATGTTTATACCAGACACTGGGAAACTTAGAGCAAAGGACAGGCCAGGACAAGCACAAAGCTGGAGGCTACTGGATTAGAACTCTTCATGTTTTCTCAGTGTCGGGTCAGTCTTGGAATCAGTGAGAAGGGGAGGCCAATACTACTGAGGGATGATTGGAATTGCCTGCAAGGGATTAGAACTTGAAGGGCCAGACAGAACATTTCAGTACAACGGGTATTCTCGGAAATCTTACTGATTGTAGCAGTCAGGGTTCAGTGCAGGAAGCAGAAACCACTGAAGGCATTTTAAGGATGAAGGGATTCATGATAGAAATCTGTGTGCACAAAAAAAAAAGGGTTCAAGAAGCAGGTTCTAATTTGGGCCTTCAGAAGTGACTCCTAGAACAGTACATAACTGACCCAGCAGGAGAGCTGCCTTCTGAGGTCATTATTTTGAAGGATTGAGTTCAAAATTACAATGCCATACATACAGTCCAGGGTTCAGGAATCTGATGTGGTTCCAGCTGCCAAGGCAATTGCAACTTAAACCCCAGGAAGCTGGTCAAAAACCAAGCTTTCATGTCCAAGAGTGACATCATCAACATGGCAACAAAGGACATCCCCTGACAAAGCCAACACAGTGATTTAGTGAACAAAAGGACAAAAACCCCTCTCTTGGAACTCTAAAGGATGGTAGAGACTGGAAAAGGACTCCTCAAATGCTGAACAGAAGAAACAGAAAAATCTCAGGTAGGAGAATTCTGTCCCAGTTGCCGATCGGTCCCATTCCTCTCCCCTTACTCAGTCCCCCCAGCTGGGGAGTCACACAGAGGCGCTGGCCTGGCTCCTCCGACTGTGGACTGAGACGGTAGACTCATAGCAGTGAGTTAGAATGCAACGCATATCCAAGCACAGGAACCTAAGTCCGTTGGGACCTAGGGCGGAACACAAGCCACTACAGAGTGTTGCATAAAAAGGGGCTCCCAGGGGTGCGGGTTGGGGACCATGATAGAAAGGCTGGCAAGAACTGTTGTGCCTGCTCTCAATGCAGCTTCAGTTGGCTGGATACCTAAAGGCAAAATGGACTTTTCTGAAGGGACCCACCTTTCTGGATTGACCTCATCTTGTTCCCCGGGGCAAGGAAGAAACAAGAGGCAAAGCCTCACAGGAAAAGCATTTTAAAAAAAATTTAAAAGGGCTATCTGATGGTAACTAATATTTTAAATTTTAACTTATGTGTGAGACTAAAGCAAAAAAAGTTTATTTGATACAAAATTTATATTTTAACTAGTGCATTTCCTAATATAGCTTATGTAGACAGCTTAATTGAACACCATAAGTACATGAAGCCTTGAGTAGGGCATGAGATTTTGTTGGTTGGTCCAGAGTGATGCCCCAATAAATCCCAGAGTGATTTGAACAGTGAATAAAAAAGTATTTGCAAAGTCCCCTTGGGGGAATGGTGAGAAAGGGGGAAAATTCAACTTCCCCAAGTTGAATATTGATTGATATTCTCACAAGCAGTGAGGATATTGGGATATTGGGGTTTGTTCATATGAAACTTAACCCCCCACAAAGGATAGGTCAAGCCTACTTAAAATTAGGCCTAAGAATCACCCCCAAGAGAACCTCTTCTGTTGCTCAGATGTGGCCTCTCTCTCCAGCCAACACAACAAGCAAACTCACTACCCTCCCCCTGTCTATGGGGGACATGACTCCCAGGGGTGTGGACCTTCCTGGCAACGTGGGACAGAAATCCTAGAATGAGCTGGGACTCAGCACCAAGGAATTAAGAAAACCTTCTCGACCAAAAGGGGGAAGAGCAAAATGAGACAAAATAAAGTGTCAATGACTGAGAGATTCCAAACAGAGTGGAGAGGATATCCTGGAGGTTATTCTTACCCATTAAGTAGATATCACCTTGTTATTCAAGATGTAATGGAGAGGCTGGAGGGAACTGCCTGAAAATGTAGAGCTGTGTTCCAGTAGCCACGTTTCTTGATGATGATTATATAACGATGTAGCTTTCACAATGTGATTGTGTGATTGTGAAAACCTTGTGTCTGATGCTCCTTTTATCTACCTTGTCCACAGATGAATAGAACACATGGAATAAAAATAAATAATAGGGGGAACAAATGTTAAAATAAATTTAGTAGATTGAAATGCTAGTGCTCAATGAAAGCGAGGGGTAAGGGGTATGGTATATATGAATTTTTTCTGTTTTCATTTTATTTCTTTTTCTGAATAGATGCAAATGTTCCAAGAAATGATCATGATGATGAATATGCAACTATGTGATGATATTGTGAATTGCTGATTATATATGTAGAATGGAATGGAATGATCAAAAGTTAAGAATGTTTGCGTTTGGTGGTTTTTGGTATTTTTAAAAAAAATAAAAATTAAAAAAAACTCAATAGCACTGTATCTTCAACATACAACTCTACTCTTCAATTGCTATAAAAGTCAGAATACAATTGAATAAGGATGAACAAAATATAAAGCAGTAAAGTGTGATGAAAACAATATAAAGACAGGAAAGAGAGGGATATGAGAGCAGAGAATGGGTATACTATTGAAGCTAAGTTGGTATGCTTTAAAATTAATAAGTCATAGATGTAGGTTGTATAATATAAATACCAGGCTAACCCCCCCCAAAAATTTTTTTAATATACAGAAACAACAGCAACAAAAAGATCAAAGGAGAAGGTGGAGTTATAAAAGAGAAGTTAGGATTTAACAAATGAGTATACTGAATTATTGTATTGATATTTCTTTTATTCTCCAGTTCAGTGCAGGAAACAGAAACCACTGAAGGCATTTTAAGGATGAAGGGATTCATGATAGAAATCTGTGTGCACAAAAAACCTTTGAAAGGGTTCAAGGAGCAGGTTCTAGTTTGGGCCTTCAGGAGTGACTCCTAGAACAATACATAACTGACCCAGCAGGAGAGCTACCTTCTGAGGTCACTATTTTGAAGGATTGAGTTCAAAATTACAATGCCATAGATCCAATCCGGGGCTCAGGAATCTGATGCGGTTCCAGGTGCCAAGGCAATTCCAGTGTCTCGGAACAGCCAGAAGAAACCTAAAATTGTGGAACAGTAACCCATACCAAACTCCGAAATCTGTTCATAACTAATCACTGTGGTGTGCTTTGAAATTTATTGATTTTTTGTATATATGTTATTCTTCACAATAGAAAATAAATAAATGAGAGGAAAA
This sequence comes from Tamandua tetradactyla, assembly GCF_023851605.1. NCBI lineage: Eukaryota > Metazoa > Chordata > Mammalia > Pilosa > Myrmecophagidae > Tamandua > Tamandua tetradactyla. Next base: position 77,714,609 of record NC_135343.1, read on the forward strand.
AAAACTACAGAAACAGAAATGAGAAAGGGATCAGTCAGTTGCCTCACAAAAGATGAGCTGTACAGGAAAGGATGTTGCAATAAAGGAAAAGAGAGACAAAAAAATGCATATATTTTAGTTTGCTAAATGCTGCTGGAATACAATATACAAGAAATAGAATGGCTTTTAAAATGGGAATTTATTAAGTAACAAGTTTACAGTTCTAAGGCCATAAAAATGTCTAATCTAAGCCATCCAGAAAAAGCTACCTTTCACTCAAGAAAGGCCAATCACTCTTACCTGGGAAGGCACATGACTGGCATCTGCTGGTCCTTATTCCCAGTTCCATGGCTTCAGCTTCTGATGCCAGTGGTTTCCTCTCTAAGGATCTGCGGGCCTTCACTTAGCTCCTCCAGGACACAAGTCTGGCTTCTGGCTCATTTAGTGTATCATGGGAAGGCACATGGCAACGTCTGCGGGGCTCTGCATGTTCAAATATCCTTTTTCTAGGCATCTGCTCCCTCTGTGTATGCTCCAAGCTTCTCCAAATATTTCATGTTTTCAAGGACCCCAGTATTCAAGACCTACCTTGAATGGGCGGAGGCACAGCTCCATCTAATCAAAGGCTGCACCCACAACTGGGTGTGTCACATCTCCATGGAATAATCTAATGAAAAGGTCACACCCACAACCTAATGTGTCACATCTCCATGGAAATGATCCAAAGTTTCCACCCTAAACAATAGGTCTGCCCATACAAGATTGGATTAGGAGAACGAAAATGGCTTTTCTCGGGTATATAACATCTTCCAACTGGCACAGCATATAAAAACCAAAGGACAAAATGGCAGTAATAACAATGATTGTTAATGGATTAAACTCCCCAATCAAAAGATACAGGTTGGCAGAATGGATTAAAACATATGATCCAACTCTATAATGTCTACAAGAGACTCACCTTAGACCCAAAGACACAAATATCTTTAACAAGATCTGCAGTCCTTGAAAAACTGAAGAACATGTGTTGCTCATAAGGGCTTAGTAAAAGTAGGCACCTATGCCCGAATGGGAAGATGCCCTGCAGTACAGTGTTTTCAAACCTGTCTTGTATCAAAATCCAGAGAGGAACTTACTTGTGTATAAAATGAAGATTCCTGATCCACTTTCCAGGTGATTCTAACTTTACAGGTACAAGGTGGGCTCCAGAATGACACCGGCGCAGCCAACACACAAAGTTTAGAAACTGCTGATTTAGTCTAATTTTATAATTTTACGTATGAGGTAACTTAGTGAAGACAGTTTAGTGGTTGTGGTTGCTCAAAGCCACACTAGAACATTATTCTTTCATTCTTTCAAGGGAGGAAGCATTACAATGTTTAATTTTATCTTTTTAGTTCTGATACATATATACATATATATACTTTTTATATATACTGACACATATATATATACTTTTAAATATTTTATTTTGGAAAATTCAAACACAAAAAAAGCTTAGACTTTTTACAGTAAAAATCTGTATACCCACCTCCTAGATTCATTCTACCATTAACATTTTACTATACCTGCTTTATCACATATCTATTTCTGTCCATTCCTCTATCCATCCATCTCTGTGTGTATGTGTGTGTGTATTTCAAAGCAAAATGCACACTTAAGTGCATTCTCCCAAACATTTCGTCATGCATGGAAGATAATTTGTTTGACTCCTTATTTTTACATTGTATGGAAGGGCAAGAAAACTGTGATAGTAGAAATGAGAAAATATAGTGAAAATGTGTAAAAGAATGGAAAGCAAGAAACATTGGCGCATTTGAAGATAAACTCCAATTTCTGAAGCAAGGAAAACCTCACATAAGCCTAGTAAATTTTTTGTAAATTATTAAAGAAAGTAATTTTTACAAAACAGTATCTCCTAGCTAGGTATTAACTTCATGGTGTCTGATGTTTGCCACTACATGCAATTTTTGGCACTCATATGTTATTGTTCTCCTTGATGGCATTTTCCTCCAATAAATCATGAGATTCACATCCCACATATAAACATCCTGTAAAAGATCTAGCTCTGGCCTTTTCCCAAGATGCTAGGATGTCACCACTGTGCAATGAAACTGGAAAAACCTGGGGGACTCTAATCCTTTCTCAGTAATGAGAAACAAATGTGGACTCTGCTCCTGTTTTCTCCTAGGAATAATTTTAATGGTATAGGTACTGGCTGTTAATATTAGGCCAAACAGAATGAATTCCCATGACATCAGCCTTTCTGTTAGAAATCATTTGAATTTCATCAAATATTGCTTTGGGAGAAAGCTTATCTGACTGTCAACTTTAGCAGAGAGGTTAATTAATTAGGGCTTTGGGGTGGTAATTTCTAATTTCTTTTCAGTTTAAAGAAATTCATCAAAGTTTTTGTTTGTTTGTTTTAATTTAGAGATCCCCTTATCATTAACATCATGCATTTGTTCGTCCAACGTTTGTCTAAGGCTCAATAGTTTGTTGTTTATATGTGTGTATTTTAATTTTGTGTGTGTGAGATTCGCCACAGTGTGGCATATGTGTGCCCATATTCTAGCCCCCATAGTATGACCTCAGTAATCCTTGGCCTCTCTCTAGACCACTGGCTTTCACTCAGCCAGAGCCCCTGCTCACCCCTCTGCCAATCATCCCCTGCAGTTCTAGGGAAGCTCATTTCTCTCAGGTCTCAACCTCTACTCCTAACTACCGGTCTCCCACCAGTAGCTGTTCAAGGGATCGGCTGTGGGAGGTGAGAAACTCTGCTCTCTCTTTTACCTATCCCAGCCATAGAAGAGACCTTTAACTTAACTTTGCCCAGCACAGCCATGATATATCTGTGACTTTTGATTAGGCTTGATTGACTTTTCTTTATTTTGCTTTATTATTATTATTATTTTTTTTTACAAAGTTTTGACTTAAGAAAACGAACAATGTATTTAGAACCACAAACAATGGATATATTAGTTAGCTTAACTAACCATAGGCATATTTAAATAAAGTATCCATATTAATCATTGTAAAGTCTGTTTGCACAGTAAGTTTCATAAACCAATTTAAAATTATGGCAGCAAGGAAAAAAATCTATTTCCGATTTTGCTATCTGAATCAGATCAGATAGCAAAATTCTTAAATTCTAAGTATTAAAAACTAACTTAGATACCATTCGATTGTCAAAACTGTGATTGTTCTCAGAATATCAAGTAAAAAGTTCTTACAGATATCTGCATTGGAAAGGTAATGACCTATGTTACCAAATATTTTCCTTATTTCAGGAAAATATGAAGATACAAAATATTTTTACAATTAACATTTGGAGATCATAACCACCTAAAATGGATATATTAGTTAGCTTATCCATAGGCATATTTAAAAAAATATCTAAGTAATCATCATAAAGCCTGTTTGTAATCATCACAAACCAATTTAAAATTAAAGCAAAGAGGGAAAAAAATCTGTAAATACAGTTATCAGAGTTACTTGAATTCTAAATATTAAACAGTAAGGCTTGACTGACTTTTTAGGAATAGAACAATATAAAACAGAAAGTATCAACTGCTACTAGCTGTGTGTGATTTCTCTCAGAGCCTGGTGGCTTAGGCTCATCCTCAGACGGTCTCTTTCAAAGCACCCTGAGCCTATGATCAACTGGCCAGTTTCCCTTCTCCTCACCAAGAACCCTAGAAAATCTTGTTGGGAAAAAAACGCTTCTTTTTGATTGAGGTCTCAGGCCTGATTTCTGTGTCAATCCTGTGTCCTTCCAGAATTCATTTATTGGTTCTAGGATTTTTTTTAAATCTTCCTTGGAATTTTCTACATAGACAATCATGTTATCTGCAAATAGGGACAGTTTTATTTCTTGCTTTCTAATCTGTATGCTTTTTATTCCTTTTTCTTACCTTAACGCAGTGGCTAGAGCTCCCATTTCTATCTTGAGTCAATGTGCTGAGAGCAGAAGTCTTTATCTTGTTCTGGATCTTAGAGGGGAAGCAGTCTGTCTTTCACCATTAAGTACTATCTTAGCTATAAGGATTTTAGGTGCAATCTTTTTTTCCCCCCATATAATTCCAAAAGCGTTTATTTTTATTTAGAGAAATTGGAGCAAAGTCATAAAGCTAACATTATTACCACTTTTAGCAGTGAACATGTTTCATGAAAGTTGATGACATTAAAGACCATCTAAAGACTTAAAGATCAAAAGGCACTAGGCTAGCTTCCTCAGGGGTGGGGATTCTCAATAGGTGTACCCAGGTTTCTGACCTGTCCCATATCATGTGGCTCCAGAGCAAAGAAAAGGTTTGAGAGGGTAAGAAAAGGAGTATGAGAGGAGACTGAAAATATTGTGCACATTAACATATCTACACCACAATCATAATCCAGGAACATCCGATGTGGCCTAAAGGCTTTTCTACATACTGAGATGAGTGGTGAGGAGGTAAAGAGGTGGCATCATTCATTCTCTCCAATACAAAAAAGTAGAAAAATTCCCTCAGAGCTAACCAGCATGCCATTCCTCACTGACCAAGGTTCATTCCAAAATCTGATAACCCCGTTTGAACAGTTCCCCACATACACTTCCCAATAACGTCTGTCAGAGGTGAAGGACTCGGCTCCCCAAGCAAGAAAGTACTTAGAGCTTGTTGGATTCCTGGCGACATCAAGATGATCAGGACTAAAGAGCAAAGAAGAGCAAACGTCTCAGCTCTTCAAAGAGAGGGATGTGACAGCTGCATGTTTCATGATCTAAGGAAATAGACACTTGGAGACGACTGAGCCTGTCTGTCTGTCAGTCCAGCGGTGGGCCGTGAACTGATTTCTGGGCTCATGGGCTGGGGGTATGTGCAGCTGCACTGACTCACTTCTCTTCAACATGTTCCCCAAATCCTGGAACTGTTCCACGTCTGGTTTATGGCATATTTCCTTCAGCTCCACATGCATTCCTCTTAGGAATTTCCCTTTTAAAGTCTTTACCAGGCGGTGTGACCGTGGCTCAGTGGCAGAATTCTCGCCTGCCATGCCGAAGACCTGGGTTTGATTCCTGGTGCCTGTCCCTGTAAAAAAAGAAGAAAAAGTCTATACAGTTTTCACTTTCCTTGAGTTGTTGAAAAATTTCTTCCTTTTCCATTTTAAGTCTCCTTAAATACTTTTGCTCTTCTTTGTGGAGCAACTGGCACACCTTTGAGTATTCAACATGGGTCATTTTCTTCCGTAGATTCACAGAATCCTCCCACGTTTGCATCATGTCGGTTTCTCTGTTTAGATTTCTCTGGTTTTCTTGTTTCTTTTTCCATACAGACCTGCTTTGCTTCAATATCTTCTGCCGGTATTCCTGAGAGGTCCAGGGGATGGAATGGTGTTTGTGAGCCAAGTGCTCCTCTGACTTAGAGCAAACAGAGCACAGCCCTCGATAACGTCACAGAAATTGTGCTGAGTTTTCATGTGTATCCCACACATCTGTTCTGCAGAACTTGGTAAGTGGTAGGGTCTTCTTCATCTCTCAAGGAACACTCATGTCATCAAAATAATGTTGGTTTTAAAGATCACTTGATGTGATGTTTTCCAGCACTCTAGGAAGCAAATATTTCTGGCTGCCTCCCAGCAGAGGCAGAGACTTGGCCTACAAAAAGCTATACCCACAGCCTATATTGACTGGGGTCTACAAAATAATTCTTGCAGATGGAGCAGGTGAATTCATTCTGGAAGGTTTTGGAATCCATATTCCTCTGGGTATAGTGTTAACAGGTCTTTCCTTTTGCTGTTCAGTGAATACTTCTATTAAATTCAGTTCAGAGTTCAGTTGCTCACCTAGTGGTAGCAGTAAATTTCAAGGGTCTCCACCGTCCAGCCAACGCGCAGCACAGTGCCTCTGGAAAAGCTAGGTAGAAGCTTTTTATCAAACTGAGGAAGTGTTTTCTTTTAGTTTGTTATTAGGTTTTTTTTTTAAATCATGACTAGCTCTGGATTTTGTCAAATGCTTTTTTTCTACATCAATCGGGCTTGCTTTCTCAGTCCATATTTCTGATTCTAGCAATTTCCTCTTTCCAGAATGATTGTCAATGGGAATTTCTACTTCCTTCAGGTGACTGTCACCCATTTCCAAAACGGTTTTGCTGGAGGCCCTCAAAAGTTTGTCACTACAAAATAAGCTAGCTACGAAAATGAGTACATTTTTCAATGGTAGTGGTATTTGCTCTCAAAACTACATGCAGAAAGACGTCTACAACACAGTTGATGTTGAACTTCTCCCAGACTTGCCCTGCTCCATTTTTACCATCACTTCTACTCAAGAAACCCAAACCTGCTTCCTAAACCTCTTGAGGTCTCAGCAAGTCCTGAAAAACACATATTTATAAAAATAAGCAACACTTGTGCTTACTCTTTGAAACATTAGTCTTGCAGTTAAAATAAATTTGAGACTTTTGGTTAAACTTGGTTAAAAAGTTCTCAGAACTTCTGATATGCTAATGTGTATTATATATCTCCTAACAGAAGGAATATAGCAGGAGTTGTTTCCCCAATTTTTTTGATCATGGAAGCATTTTATTTCAGTTCATCTTCTGGGTAATTAGCTTTAGAGAATGCTGGCTTATAAGTGAAAGCTGCCTAAATTCAGAGAGAAAAGGAACAAAAAGGAATAAAATAATAGTTTAACAGACAAAACTTGCAGTCTATCCTACTCAGTATAGTATATCATTAAAGTATACAAAGTGTAAATTTAGTGTTCAGGTTACTACTTTATTTTCCTCTAAACATTGAGGTGGGGATTGATTTGTATTTGAACCCATTCAGGAGAGACTTCCAATTTAAAAGGAAATTTGGCCCAAAGGTGTCTTGAGAGAGGAAAAACTTTGAAATGGCAGTTTTTACAGTTTCTACCTATGTCCTGAAGATTAAAAAAAAAAAGCTTGGAAGGACACACCCAGTTACATTTAGATTTGATTATTTGTTCTCCTTTACCGCAAGGCACTTAAGTTTTGAGCAGGAGGCTAGGTGTACTGGTTCCACAGTCAGACTGTCTGAGTTCCCCGCCCCAGACCAGCCTTTCCACCTCTCTGTGTTCCAATTTTTACAGCTTCCACATGCTTTCACAAGTACTTTTAACACACCCAAGAGAGCAGGGAGAGTGATTTTATCATCTCCATTTGACACTTGGTGAAACTCTCAGTCACCAAGTGACTTGCCCAAGGTCACAGATAGAGCTGATAAGGCATGCCACAGTGACTCAATCAGACATTCATTTAGACTTGAATACTGAGGTATTTTCCATTTCGTTCTATCGCCTTCCAACATTCAGATAAAAATGGAATATATGCCAGTCTAAAATGGAGTGAATATATGGACTATACAAACAAAACCTGCATATGAATAAACCGGTTAAAAACGTCATTTGGGAAATCCGTGAAATTCCTGAAGAAAGTCTGCAGGAATGTGGGAAGGCAATTGACTTTCAGACCTTCCTGAGCATCTACTGTATGTCAAATGCAACGCTGCACATTTCACAAATGACTCTTAATCCTCACAACACTTTGATTAGGTTTTACATACGCAGAAACTAGGCTTTTCAAGACAATGTAACATTCCAAACTCAGAGAGCAAAGTGGCTGAGGACCGCCAGAGCCCACAACAATAGGACGCTTTTACTAGTTCTAGGAATTGCTCAAGACTCAGTTTATTCATAAACAAAATGGAAGGACTGGACTAGGTGAGTTATTCCCAACATGTGTCCTGGAGTGTCTAAAAACATTAAAAAAAATAAAAGGATCCACAATCACAAAACTTTGGGAAATTCTGACTTAAGCAAAGTTAAGTAGTTTTTTTTTTTTTTAACATTTATTATTGTGAAATATAACACATATACCAAAAAGCAATAAATTTTGGAGTACATTGTAACAAGTAGTTATAGAACATCTTTCAGTTTGGTATGGGTTACAGTTCCATGAGTTCAGGTTTTTCCTTCTAGCTGCTCCAAGCACTGGAGCTTAAAAGAAATATCAATATAATGATTAAGCAGTCATGCTTATTTGTTAAAGTTATAATTCTTCCTTCTCCTTTGATCCTTCTCCCTATCTTTAGGGGTAGTTGGGCTATGCCCATTCTAACTTTTTCATGTTGGAAAGGGGTGTTGATAATATAGGATTGGGGGTGCAACCAGTTGATGTTCTTGGAGAAGGTGGCCCTTCTGGGTCTCAGGACTTATCTGGTCTGGCAACCATTGGGAGGTTGTGGTTTCTGGAAAGTAATCTTAGTGCTTGAAACTTTTGCAGAATTTCAGTTAGAGCCCTCGGAGTTCTTTAGGGTTAATAGGAATGGTGTTGGTTGCAGTTCTTCAAACCATGGTAATTAGCAATATCTAGCTGAAGCTTGGCTAAGAGTAACCTCCAAAATAGCCACTTCACTCTACCTGAACTCTTTTAGCCACTGATAGTTTATTTTGTTACAGTTTCTTTCCCTGTCTTTGGTCAGGAAGGAGTTGTCCTCCCCATGGTGCCAGGGTTAGGCTCATCCTTGGGACTCATGTTCCCCATTGCCAAGGAGACGTCACCTCTGGATGTCATGTCTTACATGGGTGGGTGGGGTAATGCTTTTCTTTGCAGAGTTGGGGGGGGAGAGGGGGAGAGAGAGAGAGAGAGAGAGAGAGAGAGAGAGAGAGAGAGAGAGAGAGAGAGAGAGAGAGAGAGAGAGGGAGAGAGAGAGAGAGAGAGAGAGAGGCAGGCGATATCTGAGCAACAAAAGTGGTTTTTTGGAAGTAACTCTTAGGTATAACTATAGGTAGGCTTAGCTTCCCCACTACTGAAGCTTAAAAGCAAGTCTCAAAATCAAGAGCTTGACCTATTGACTTGGGAGTCCCTAATGTTTAAAATAGTATCAAGGGTTTCCCCGAGGTAAAGCTTAATGGTTTCATATATTTATATATATTTTTTGCCAGTTCTTTAATGGACTTTGCCAATCCTTTTTAATTATCTGCCCAACATACTCTGGGATATATTACATTAAACTACACAGAATTAGAAGCCCTCACTCCCATTCCGGGTTCCATGAGTTTGGGTTGTTTAAATGAGTGATCCAGACAGGTTGAGCCAGATTATGTGCTATAGACAATTTAGTTTTGGGACAAAATAAACCTCTTTTCCTTTGGTCTCATACAGTAAGTGAAATACTAAAATACAATGTCCTTCTTCCCCCTGCATTCTGATTTACCTATGTCCTGACCAGACTGGCTTCCTTATCTCTAATTGAAGCCTGATCTCTTTTTCCGTTTCTTTAACAGTTACTGTACTGAATTACTGACTTTCAGTTGAAAGCTGACTTTCAGAGCAGAACTCCAGCTTTGAGTTTTAGGTGTCACACCTGGTACACAGTTTTTTCTTTTTTTTTCCAATTAGTTTTTTGGTGGGGATTGGATTTTTCTTTTGGGTAGGGATAGCTGGGAGAGGGTGGGAGTGACTCTAAAGCTGTAGCATGAAGGATGTCCTTGTGAAAATGGAATAGTTCTGTACCTTGATTGCAGGGCACTAATCTATGGATGTGATAAAAAGAGAACTATATACATACATATGAATGTCAAATTCCTGCTCTTGATACTGTACTATGATATAACATGTTACTATTAGGGGAAACTGGGTGAAGGGTACACGTGACCTCTTACTATCTTTGAGTTCTGGGCAGATATTTTACAGAACGTCCTTCAGTTTGGACTTGTCTGATGTCTTCTCATAAAGAGGGTTACGGGTTTCCAGGAGGAAGACCACAGAGTTCTGTACTACATTTGCAACTACCTGTTAGTCTGATAACAAGTAGAAAATAAAAAAATGAGGAGCATGCTGTATTGCTACTCTTCCAAAGGGAATACAGAAGGATGGTTTAGTAAGTGCACTTGATGAGCATCTTCCCCGGCCTCCGACGCCCGCCATGCCCCTCCAGCAATCCCCGTAAGTCGAGCGTTCGGAAGGATCGTGGTCACAGAAACCGTGCTGCCAGCACTTCGCATCTGGCCCTTTTGTTTAAAAGCTCCGGGGCGGGGGAGGGGCGCTGCAGCAGGGGCGGGCTCTCTCGGTTCCTCCCAGTCCACCTCCCAGGCCTCTCAAACGGGGTGCCCTCGGGGCAGGGCCCGTACCGGCCGCGAGGTCTCCTCCCAGGCGCCGCCGGCAGCTGGACGGCGCACGCTCGGGACGGTCCGGGAGCCGCCGGACCCGCAGCGAAGGGCGTCAGGGCGTCCCCGGCGGGTGGCGCGGCCAGGGGTCCCTACCGCGGGAATACAGGCGGGCCCCCGACCCGGCAGCGGGGCGGAGCTCAGGCAGCAGCCCCTCCCAGGGCTCGCGGGGAGAAACTGGGAAGGGGCGGACGCGGAACTCGCCGAGACCGCGGCGCGTGGCACGCGCGAGCCGTCCCGCGCATGCTCCGCCCGCCCGCCTCGGCCCCGCCCCCTCGTGGCCTCTCCCCCTCCCCCTGCAGCCTCCCTCCGAGCTCGCTCCTCCGGGCGGGCGGCGGACGTTCCTCGTGCGTGCCGGCGCCTGACTTCACTTCCGGCTAACGCGCTCCGCTTGCCCCCTGGCCCCGGATGGTGACTGGCGGTGGTGCTGCACCTCCCGGGACTGTCACTGAGCCGCTTCCCAGTGTGATTGTGCTGAGCGCAGGCCGGAAGATGGCGGCTGCGGCGGCCTCGGGCCCGGGCTGCTCCTCAGCGGCGGGGGCGGGAGCGGGGGCGGCCGGGGTCTCGGAGTGGCTGGTGCTGCGGGATGGCTGCATGCGCTGTGACTCTGACGGGCTGCACAGCCTCTCCTACCACCCGGCGCTCAACGCCATCCTGGCCGTCACCAGTCGCGGGACCATCAAAGTCATCGACGGCACCTCGGGGGCGACCCTGCAGGCCTCGGCGCTCAGCGGTGAGTGTGTGGCCCCGCCGGGCCTACAGCAGGAGGAGCCCGGCCCGCCAGATGCCGGGGAGGGAAGCCGCCCAGCCCCGGGGCTCGGTCGGGCCGTCCGTAGGAGGGGAAGCGGCATGACGAGAGAGGGGTAGAGGGAGGGCAGGGCCGGGGCTCAGGCTTGGCTGAAAAGGGAGGTCCGGAAGCTGATGGAGAAGGACCCGAGGACTCGGCGTTTTCAGCTGTTGCAGCTAGGAAGAAGACCCCGGCGGATCGGGGAGTGGTGGGAGTTGTCTTTTCGGGCCTTGAGCGTCTGGTGTGAGTTGGTTCTGTTGGAGAGGTGAGGAGGCTTCGAGCCCGGCCCAGGGAAAGGCCAGGCAGCCCGGCAGGTCGTGGGGACGGCGTCGGCAGTGCCCTGTTCTAGATGGGAAAGCGGAAGGGTCGAAGGCTTGATCCCGGCGGGAGAGGCTGGTGGCCGGAGGGGAGGGGCGGGGAGCGCCCCAGCCGGCCTCCAAGCCCCGGACTGTGGGAGAGAAGTGGTTACTTTGCGGTTCATGGGTCCTGCAGGTGCCGGGGGAGCCCCGCGAGCTTCGTGCTGGGCTGGGTGGGGGAGGGGTGGGGGGCTAGGGGTGGGGGTGGGGAGGGAAGTGGGCGGGCCAGCTGCCTGGACTGCCGGGTCGGCGACGGAACCTTGTCCCCTGGCTCGGAGCTTCCAACTTCCACCCCACCGTGTCGGGAAGCTCAGGACCTGCGGTTTGTGAACTATAAGATTCACTTTGGATTTGTAATCAGGTGAAATCTCAGGTCCTTTCTACTGGTTTTTAACCACGGCGGGCCACTAGTTGGGGTTCTGAAATTTATCTGTCTCAGTACTGGGAGAGAGCTGTTCTGGGTGGTGGAAACGTTGCTCCAGGAATGGGACTTTTTAGTATGCATGAGGTGCACGCTCAGTGGACTGGAGTGCTTTGGAATTGCCCTGGTTAAGTTACGTTTGGCTGAGATGTTATTTTATTTATGCTTAAATAATGAGTGGCTTATTTTAGATGTTAAGATTGAAATGTTAGCTAGTTAAGACTCATGCAGAGATGAAATGTAAATGACTGTCTGTCTGCCTTTAGCTAAGTGGAAGTAGTTATGTAGTCTGCCAATTCACATGTATTTTAGCATAAGGAAAGTCTCTTCTAGTTTACTGTGAGTAATATGTGACAGTTTAGGGATCCAAGTATGAAATTAGGGATGTTAATTTTTGTTAACCTGAGAGTTCTGAAAGAATTGGATTGTGTGTATTATGGTATACAATCCTGGAATATATCTAAGAGATTTTATCAGAGAGGAAGTTTTCGGTTGTAGGTTTGTAACTTTTTCTTTTTACTTTTTATATATTTTTGGCATAGGTGTTGGGTTGTAGAGGTGTCCCAGATGTGGCCACAAGCAGTTACTGCAGTTTTGGACATAGCAGCTTGTCACTACCTGTGAGAGGGAGATACTCATTAGTAATTGGGTACCTTTCTTTCAAGCTCACTTAAAGTATTTCGAAATATGAAAAGGTATAAAGAATAATTACGGTGAATAACTGTAAATCCCTAACTCAGTTTACAAAATGAAACATTACAAAAGGAGTTTGAAGCCTCCTCTCTGCCCTTTCTGGATTGCATTCCTCCATTTCCTCCTCCGCCCCCCGTAAGATTATCCTTAATTTGGTTTTATCATTTTCAGATGTGTCTTTATAACTTTTAGTAGGTGTTTGTATCCTTAAACAATATTTAATGTTGTCATATTTTAAACTTTAAGTGGTATCAAATTGTGTTTGGATTTCTGTAAAAGGCTATATTAACGAAAGTATTGAAGTGTTTTGAATAGAAAGACGAATTTCATAAAATGCTTTTTCTGTCTGGAGACCATGTTTAAGAAAAATAGTGTGTGCCAGGGTTTATTATAAATGGTCAAGAGAACTGAATATAAATGTATGTACTTGCACATGGAAAGGAAAAAAATACTCTAGTGGTAGCTTGCTTAAGCAGGGACAGTTTTAGGTGCATAATGTAAGTGTGAAGGTAGGTGTGAAAATCTAAAACTGATTTGGGATAACTTAATTGGGATATATATTGGGGCATGTTAATTAGAAGAGTATGGGATTGGACTCTTAAATTGCATATATCCATGCACTGGGGATTGAATATGTGGTTAAAATATGTAGCAGAATTTATGAAGAGCAAAATAAAAAGATTATCGAAAATTTTTGAGCGTAACATGGATAAATTATGAAATGTTATGAAAACTGAAGTTTTTAAATAATGATAACTACCAAAAGTTGTTTAGGTTCTTATGTATGTAGTCTGTACAGATAAGATTGGGGAGAGAATGCTGCAGTTTATGTTTTGCCTGGACTATATTGGTAAATAATAGATTTGTTTTAATGGTTAATATAGGGTGACAGTACTATAAATGGAGTGGGGAGAAGTACCAGTAGTGACCATGGTCCTAACATGACCCCTCTTGCTAGTTCATGGGCAATGAGCCAGTTTTCCTTCTACCCCAGAGGAAAGACGTATTTGTCTGAGGAGGCAGAGTGGTGTGAACAATACCTAATGCTGCCTGTATAGAGTTTTACTGGGTGATAGAGTAAATAATGTTTTATAGATAAATGAGGTTCAGTTTATAGAACTGTGCGTAGCCCATTGCAGATTAAAATTGAAAGGTGGGCGCTGGACTTGTGTGTATATATATTCAATTGGAATTCAAAGCTGGTGAGTTTTTAACGATGTTTTCTATATTATGTGTCTTCACATTATTTGTATTTGACATAAAGTGATTTATAAATACACTTTCACTAAATTAAGAGCCACTGGTATATACTTAGGTTAGGAATAACCGAGAGTATTTGCTCCTTGTTTAGCGCCTAAGGGTTAAGATTTTTGAGCCTCTGAGCTGCTTCCTTGGCCTGGCATTCGAGGTCCACCATGATCTGGCCCCTGCCAGTTTCACTAGCCTTGTCTCCTATTTTCTTTTGTGAAACTGGTTAATTTAGTCTCCTTTCCTAAGTACAATAGTTTTGCTCTCTCTTGGAATGCACTGATTTGCTGTAGCCAATTAGACAAATTGTACCCAGTTTTCAAGACCTAGGGCAGATTTTAGCTTCATGAACCCAAGGCGCAGCAGTATCTGCTGTCTTGAACTATTTAAATTCAGTTTTATCTAGCTTTTTGTGGCTATATGATGTCTAAGTATATTTCAGGTTTCCTTGTCTACTCATTTATATCTTAGGATACTTAGTAAAACTGTTAATTCAATAAATATTTTTGAGTTGATTTGTGTGTCTGCTCATGGTTATGTTAAATGGTGATTGCTAAATGAACACATTCCTTGACTTTGGGTTTTAAAATAAAAGAAGCTTTAACGTATACCACTTGATCATGCTGTTCAGATTACTAGATAATATCCCTACCTGTAGTTATTGTTTTGTTCATGCAGGTTAGCATAATAGGAAGGAGCCAGGCTCTGGAGACAGATTGCTTGGATAAAGATCCCACTTTGTAGTTTGTAACTGTAACCTTGAGTGAATTAACATCTCTGGCCCAGTTTCCCCACCTGCAAAATGGGTATGGTAATTGTACCAACTGTGAAGATTGGTTATGTGGATAACCAATTGGTTATGTGGATAAAATAACCAATTGGTTATGTGGATAAAGTATGAAGTATTTAGAGCAGTGTGCCTACCATGCAATTAAGTGCTCAAAAAATGGTCCTATCTACTTGCATTCACTGTAATTGTCCTTTTGTTTTCATTTTCCCTAAACCTTTTTCATATTCTCTGTTAAGTCTTTTGAACTTAAATTTAAACCTCCTAGGACTTTTTTTTCCTTCTGATTTACCAACTCTTAGCATTCTGTAAAACCCTAGATTTTGCTTTAATGTAAAGATAAGGTGTTGCTGATTTGTTTGGTATTATCTTATTTACTTAATTACTCAGGTGTTTACTTTTTTTTTTAATTGAGAAATCTTCACACACATAAATTCTGTCCATGGTATACAATCGATGGCTTACAATATCATCACATAGTGTGTATTCGTTACCATGATTGTTTTTAGAATATTTGCATCACTCCAGAAAAAGAAAAAGAAAAAGAAAAAACTCGTACATACCATACACCTTGCCCCTCCCTTTCATTGACCACTAGTGTTTCCGTCTACCCAATTTATTTTATACTTTGCCCCCCATTGTTTATTTATTATCCATATTTTTACTCATCTGTCCATTCCCTTGATATAAGGAGCATCAGACGCAAGGTTTTCAGAATCATAGTGTTTACTCTTGCTTCCTGACGTAGCTTTGTTCTCCCCCTCCCCTAGAACATTTTATATTGTTTTGGTTATGAGCTTTTTTGAGGGCATGTAGAAAGAACATAGGCTTTATTTGTTATGTTGTCCTGAATTTTGAGTCTTAGTTTACTTACTTATTGACTGCCTAAACTCCTTAAACTTCAGCGTCCTCGTGTAAATTAATATTTAATAGGGTGGTTGTAAAGGTTAAATGGTAAAACAGTGCATGGCATGTACATAGTAGATACTCAGTGAATACTGTCTTGAGCCTTATGGTTCCATGCTCCTCATGATCGCATTCAAAATTGTTCACTGTCTTAATGTTGTTTATATACAGAGAATAGGTAGATATCATGCAACTATAAATGGAAATATAAATGTTGATAACAAATATTATCTATATTTTGATAGATACCCTTTAGTGTATTGGAAGTAGCTACAAGTCAGAATGATGTTAAGAATGCTGAATTATTAGTTTTGTGTATGTATGGATTGTTCATGTAATATATGTATATAAATTAAGATCTATGTTTGTGGTTATTAATCAATGGACATTGTGGTATATGTGCAGGAGAAAGTCATGTTTCTTCAGTTTCTGAAGTGGGTTCTGGGTCTGTGTTATTATGTCAGGGAAAAAGAGGAAAAGTAGCTCCGAAACTGCTTAGTGTTTTTAGATATACACTCCAGTTTTACATTTCTTTATGAATATCCCCCTTTTTCCTTTTTGCACATAGACATTGACTTTTCTTTTTTTTTTTTTTTTTAAAGACATTGACTTTTCTTTGAGAAATTTATACAGTGGTCATAAATGAGAAAAAGATCTTTGTACTCTCCTCCATCTTCAGTGAAGTTCAGATTGGGTGAATTGTTTTCAGATGGCCACCTCTTGATCATATTTAAAAGTTCAGAGCTTCCTGCTTAACTAAGTCTTGGAATATAGAAAACTAATTAGGTTAGGCTGCAGAATCTTTTTATGGATTAAATTCATACTTATCATTTTGCTAGTGGTGGAACGTATTTTTCTTGCTACTTATGAATTGGACATGCGTTAATTTGAGTGAAATAGCAGAATTTCCCTGTATGTCTCATAGTGATGAAAATTGCAAATGAGTCAAACCAATTCCTATTTCCTGACTAACTTTGGTACATGCAGCCTTCTTAGTTAGTCTTTTATGAAAAATAATAGAAACAGCATAGAATTGGTATTTCAGTAGAACCTAAAAGATAATTGTCTTCTGGATACATCTGAATTCTTTATAAAAACTTAATTCGACAATATCTCCTTTTAGACTATGTGTATGTGCTTTGGCTCTCTGTTTCAGTTGACTGACTTTAGTGTAGCAGTATTACCTTATGTTCTAGCTTATGGCAGAGATTTGCCATTTTATTAGCAAAAGTTTTCTGTAATTAATCATAGTAAATTTATATTAGTGTGTTTTTAAAATTTGTTATGTTTTTAAGGTCCTATATATTTATCCAAATTTTTGCATTTACTTTCTAGGTTTTCCTGAGTACTGAGTGCTCAGAAGTGGTTTTGCTCTAGCAGAAAATTAGTTCAGTCTTTGTTTTAGTAATTCTGGACTCATTGTTTAATAATGAGGCAGTATGAGAGCACAGACTCTGGAGCCAAATAACAAGAAAGTTCATCTATAAAATGAGAATAATAGTAATCTGTTGTGAATGTGAAAATTAGTTAATATAGGTAAAGCGTGTAGAACAGTGCCAGACATTCAGTAAGTGTTCTGTTAAATTTTATTGTTTCTATATACTAGTGCTAACAGTGGTTACTTGAAAGATGTTAAGTGCGTAGTTTTTTTTTTCTTACAGATATTCTATTGAAATTACTGTATTTTCTTCCAGTTTCCATGTATGTGGTTGGGTGAAATCTAATAGGCATAATTATAAGAGCAATATTTTATTATAGGAGAGTTATAAACTATAATAGTTTATTGATTTTGGATTTGAAATTGTTAAAAGAGGAAGGCAATGTGGAGAGCTTGTTGATGGGTAGTCATTCAGATGTTTATTGAACGCTGTGCTAGGCATGGAGGGCACAAAATAATTAATGCCACATTTTTGCCTTTGAGTGCAGAATCCTTGATATTTTTAGATAAACTATTTTGGTAAAATGTCATAAGTCTGATAATATAGATGTACAGAATGCTGTGTGAGCAGAGGAGGAAACTTTTTCTACCTGAGTAAAATAGGGAAGACTTCTCAAAGTAGATAGCATTTATGATCAGTTCTGAAAGATGAGGTAGTGGCAAAGAATGTTACAAGGAATATCATCTTAAGCCAAGGTACTCGTTTGTGCAGAAACATGTTGGGCTTAAACATGGTGAATTCAAGGTACTGAGAGTAGTGTTTGGAGGGCTGGGGTTGGAGTTTAGGGTATGTGTGGTGATGGTTAGAGTTGAAACTGAGAGATAGATAAGTACCAGATCATAATACATTCTGGTAGGAAGTTTGAACTTGACATCATAAGTAGGGTGCCATTGTAGGTTATCACATGATCAAATTTGTGTTTAGAAAGATGGAAAGCTAATGCACATATGTGAGAGGGGATGAGAATCTCATGTAACTTGAGAGGTAGGAATAACATAATTATGGTTATTTATTAAATGTGAGGGATGAGAAAAATTGGCTATGTGAAAATTACTCACCCTTAGGTTCCTAGTTTGAGTAACTGGATGAATGGTGTTTATAAGCCCAAATAAACAATGTAAGGTGTGGTGACTAGCTTTTGTTGGAGAAGGTTGAGGAGGTAATAGGGAGATTGTGATTTCAGTTGTTTTAATTTTGTGTTCTTGAGGACATACAAATGGAGATGTCCAGAAGGCATTGGAAATTCAGGGTTGAAACTGTAAGGTTTGGGAATATAGATATGGTAGGTCTTGGATTTTACAGAGAAAGACTAGACTGGTGGTTAAAGATGTGGGCTCTGGAGCCAAACTGAGTTCCTGTCTATGATTCACCACTTATTAGCTGTGTTTTAGGCGCAGTGCTTAACCATTCTGTGCTTTATTTTGCTCATCTGTAATATGAGAATAATAATTTGTATCTAACTCATTAGATTGTTGGAAAGAGTAAATAAACTAATAATTCATGTGGATTATTGCTGCTGGGCCCACAGTAGGAACTCAATCAATGTTAGTTTTTATACTGGTGAAATTTTAAATTATGTAGTTTAATTGAACAAGTGTTTGCCGTATGGGGATATTAAGATGAATTTGAAATATGCCTCCTCTGCCCGTATAACCATTTGGAAAGCTTTCTAGGAGAGAAGACAGATGCTTCAGCTGAGACTCGAAGAAAAATGAGTTATCCAGGTAGAAGGAACAGCATGAGCAAGAATAGAGGCATGAAGCTGGATTATGTTTCTGCAAGCATTTTGGTGTTTGAGTGTAAAGTATGAGAAATGAAGTCATAAGAGATCCTGAGAGTCTTGAACTTTATCCTCCTGGACTGTGTTTCCCATATTATTAAGTACAAGAACTCCCAGTTTAAGTTCAACATTTTAGGGCCTTCTTATGATGGAAATTATATCTTTAGTACCAGTTAATAGAGAACATATTGCAGAAAGCTACTACTTTTAAGTAATTTTAATTTAAGTCTTTCATTATCATTGTAATTGAAAAATACTATATAGTATAACGTGTGCTTTTAGACTTTTCTCCCTGCTGTTTTTTTAAAAATTTTTTTAATCAATTAAAAAAAATTACAGAAGGAAACACAAACATTCCCAATATGTGATCATTCCATTCTACATATATAATCAGTAATTCACAATATCATCACATAGCTGCAGATTCATCATCCTGATCATTTCTTAGAACATTTGCATCAATTCAGAAAAACAAACAAAAAGACAACAGAAAAAATAACACAAAAACAGGAAAAAAAAGCATACACACCATACCCCTTACTCCTCCCTTTCATTGATCACTAGCATTTCAAACTAAATTTATTTTAACATTTGTTCCCCCTATTATTTATTTTTATTCCATATGTTCTACTCATCTGTTGACAAAGTAGATAAAAGGAGCATAAGACATAAGGTTTTCACAATCACACAGTCACACTGTGAAAACTACACCATTATATAATCATCATCAAGAAACATGGCTACTGGAACACAGCTCTACATTTTCAGGCAGTTCCTTCCAGCCTCTCCATTTCCTCTTAGGTAACAGGCGATATCTACTTAATGCATAAGAATAACCTCCAGGATAGTCTCTTGACTCTGGTTGGAATCTCTCAGCCATTGACACTTTGTCTCGTTTCACTCTTCCCCCTTTTGGTCGAGAAGGTTTTCTCAGTCCCTTGATGCTGAGTCTCAGCTCATTCTAGAGTTTTTCTCAATCCCTTGATGCTGAGTCCGAGTTCATTCTCAGATTTCTGTCCCACGTTGCCAGGAAGAAGGTCCATACCCCTGGGAGTCATGTCCCATGTAGACAGGGGGAGGGTGGTGAGTTTGTTTGTTGTGTTGGCTGGAGAGAGAGGCCACATCTGAGTAACAAAAGAGGTTCTCTTGGGGGTAACTCTTAGGTCTAATTTTAAGTAGGCTTGACCTATATCCTTTGTGGGGTTAAGTTTCATATGAACAAACCCCAAGACTGAGGGCTCAGCCTATAGCTTTGATTGTCCACACTGCTTGTGAGAATATCAAGAATTCAACTTGGGAAAGTTGAATTTTCCCCCGTTCTCACCATTCCCCAAAGGGGACTTTGCAAATACTTTTCTGCTCACTGATCAAATCACTCTGGGATTCATTGGGGCATCACTCTGTACAAACCAGCAAAATCTCATGTCTTATCCAAGGTTCCATGTACTTATGTTGTTCAACCAAGCTCTCTACATAAGTTATATTAGGAAATGTACTAGTCAAAATATAAATTTTGTACTGAATAAACATTTCTTGCTTTAGTCTCATCCATAAGTTGAAATTTTAAAATATTAATTACCATCTGTTTTCAGCACCCTGCACTAATGACATTCCCTTGTTCTTCCTCACGCAAAAACATTTTTTAAATTTGTACATTTAGTCACTGTCATTATCCACTATAGGCAATCCTAGATTATACCATCTCAATCTTTATCGTCTATCTTTCTTTCTGATTTCATTTGTGCCCCCAGCCCTCCTCTCTCTATCATTCTCACATTCAGGTTCATTTAGTGTTTTAACATAATTGTATTACAGTTAGGTAGCATTGTGCTGTCCCTTTCTGAGTTTTTACATTCAGTCCTGTTTCACAATCTGTATCCCTTCAGCTCCAATTACCCAATATCTTACCCTATTTCTGTCTCCTGATGGTCTCTGTTACCAACTAAATATTTCAAGTTTGTTCACTAATGTCAGTTCATATCAGTGAGACCATACAGTATTTGTCCTTTTGTTTGTGGCTAATCACACTCAGCGTAATGTCCTTAAGGTCCATCCATGTTGTCACATACTTCATAACTTTATTCTGTCTTAAAGCTGCATAATATTCCATGGTATGTATATACCACAGTTTGTTTAGCCACCCATCTGTTGATGGACATTTTGG
Source organism: Tamandua tetradactyla (assembly GCF_023851605.1). Classification (NCBI taxonomy): domain Eukaryota; kingdom Metazoa; phylum Chordata; class Mammalia; order Pilosa; family Myrmecophagidae; genus Tamandua; species Tamandua tetradactyla. The sequence goes on from NC_135343.1 coordinate 77,735,331, forward strand.
CTGTTTCCATCTCTTGGTAATTGTAAATAATGCTGCTGTAAATATTGGTGTGCAAATGTCCGTTTGTGTCCTTGCCCTCATGTCCTTTGAGTAGAGACAGCATATAGATGGGTCCCATTCCCTGATCCATTCTGCCAGTCCATGTCCCCCGATTGGGAAACTTAATCCATCGACATCAGTGTTCTTACTGCCTGGGTTTTTTGTCTTTTGGCTTTTATATGTCCTTCTAATTTTCCTTCTTTTTACCTTTACTCATGGTCTTCCTTTCTACACTCTTCTTCACACCTCTCCTGCCTTCGTGTCTGTCTCTAATGTTCCCTTTAGTATTTCTTGCAGAGCTGGCCTCTTGGTTACGATTTCTCTCAGTGATTTTTTGTCTGAAAATGTTTTAATTTCTCCCTCATATTTGAAGGACAATTTTACTGGATATAGAATTCTTGGTTGGCAGTTTTTCTCTTTTAATAATTTAAATATATTATCCCACTGTCTTCTCGCCTCCATGATTTCTGCTGAGAGATCTGCTCATAGTCTTATTGGACTTCCCTTGTATGTGATGGATTGCTTTTCTCTTGCTGCTTTCAAGATCCTCTCTTTCTCTTTGACCTCTGACATTCTGATTAGTAAGTGTCTTGGAGTATGTCTATTTGGATCTGTTCTCTTTGGGGTACGCTGCACTTCTTGGATCTGTAATTTTAAGTCTTTCATAAGAGTTGGGAAATTTTCAGTGATAATTTCCTCCATTAGTTTTTCTCCTCCTTTTCCCTTCTCTTCTCCTTCTGGTACTCCCACAACACGTATATTCGTGCGCTTCATATTGTCTTTCAATTCTCCGAGTCCCTGCTCATATTTTCCCATTTTTTTCCCTATATTTTCTGTCTCTTGTCAGATTTCAGATGTTCCATCCTCCAGTTCAGAAATCCTATGTTCTGTCTCTCAAAATTTACCATTGTAGGTTTCCATTGTTTTTTCAACTCTTCTACCGTGCCTTTCATTCCCATAAGTTCTGTGATTTGTTTTTTCAGACTTTTGATTTCTCCTTTTTGTTCATTCCTTGCCTTCTTTATATCCTCCCTCAATTCATTGATTTGGTTTTTGATGAGGTTTTCCATGTCTGTTCGTATATTCTGAATTAGTTGTTTCAGCTCCTGTATCGCATTTGAATTGTTGGTTTGTTCCTTTGACTGGGCCATATCTTCAATTTTCCTAGTGTGATTTGTTATTTTTTGCTGGTGTCTAGGCATTTAATTACCTTAATTATTTTATTCTGGAGATTGCTTTCACTTCTTTTATCTAGGGTTTTCTTGCTGGATGAATTTGTTGTCTGTTCTTTGGTATTCAGTTCAGCTTTATCTGGACTTCTGGCATAGGAGAAACAGAGATAAATGTGCTTGTATGTGGAAGTCTCTACAATATTTAAGTTGTTGAACATCTGGTACTGTGTCTTTTGAAATGTTGCCTATAACTATCAAAAGAATATAAACAATAATGGAAAAGTGGGAAGGGAGACAGGAGATTACTTCTGATAGGTGCATTGTACTTATGGCCTCATGAAAATGGTGCCTTTGGCAAGATTCTTCTGTTAGTTTCCATCTTTAACAAGGGCAAAGACTTGACCAGAATATTTCATGGTCTGATAAGATAATGTAGAAATTCTTTGTAAACTGCAGCATTTCAAGTGTAAGGAATACAAAATTGTTTAGTTATGTTCTGTGGGTATAACAGGTAGAAATAATAAAAAGAATAAAGTGATTGCTATATAAAATAGTCTGTGACAAGGGCAGTGCCCCTATAAAGAATTGTGATCTAGTTTGAATGTGCTGTATTGGGGATGTATTTTAAAGGAGATAAACATTATGTTTACTTTGTAGAGGAAATAGAAGTTTTAGAGTGGAGGTGATGGGAGATGAGATGAGATTTATTGTGAGTATTGGGAATTTATATCTTCATGATATGTTTCTGTAATTTTACTTTGATTTATTGATTGATGAAGAGAGAAGTAGGGCTGGGGAGATGGCCATGGAAATGGTTTTCAACTCTGGCTGCACAGTAGAACCATCAGGGGAGTCTTTGAAAAAAATACCATACCTGGGTCCCAGTATTCTGATTTAAATGGTCTAAAATGGTGCCAGGCATATTATGCTGTTTTTTTTTTTTTACAAAAAGCATGTCAGGTGATTTTAATGGGCATATTTAGATTTACGGGTTCAGACTTTGACTGGGACTTTATGTGAGCAATTTGTTTATACCTGAAATAAATGAGAGACAGGTTTCATTTGAATTTAATATTCTGTATAGACTTCTTTCTTTCTTTTTTTTTCTGCCATGAAACCTACTCCTTACAGCTTAACTTGTATTTAGTGGATATATAATGAATATGCCTGTAAGCAACAGGATTTATCAAGGGCCAGATATCTGTTGTTTTTTATTTTTTTCTTTAAATGGTATTTTTAAAATTAATTTTTAATTAAAAAAACAGACACAAACATTCTTAACATGATCATTCCATTCTACGTATATAATCAGTAATTCACAGTATCATCACATAGTTGCATATTCATCATCATGATCATTTCTTAGAACATTTGCATCATTTTCTGAATTCAGAAAAAGAAATAAAAAGACAACAGAAAAAAAATCATACATACCATACCCTTACCCCTCCCTTTCATTGATTTCTAGCATTTCAGTCTACTAAATTTGTTTTAACATTTGTTCCCTCAATTATTTATTTTTATGCCATATGTTTTCCTCATCTGTTGATAAGGTAGATAAAAGGAGCATCAGACACAAGGTTTTCACAAACGCACAGTCACACCGTGAAAGCGGTATCATTATACAATCATCTTGAAGAAACATGGCTACTGGAACACAGCTCTACATTTCAGGCAGTTCCCTCCAGCCTCTCCATTACATCTTGACTAACAAGGTGATATCTATTTAATGCCTAGAATAACCTCCAGGATAACCCCTCAACTCTGTTTGGAATCTCTCAGCCATTGACACTTTATTTTGTCTCATTTCACTCTTCTCCCTTTTGGTTGAGTAGGTTTTCTCAATCCCTTGATATTGAGTCCCAGCTCATTCTAGGATTTCTGTCCCACGTTGCCAAGAAGGTCCACACCCCTGGGAGTCATGTCCCACGTAGACGGGGCAGGGCAGTGAGTTTTCTTGTTGTGTTGGCTGGATGTTGCTTTCTGTTTTATTCTTTTCTGCCATAATTTATTTTTGGTTGATTTTTGAACCAACTAAGTGATTCTAATTGGGAGAGAGGAGAAGGGGGATAGAGAAGACAGAGATGGGTGGGGTATCTGTATCAAGCCAATTAGTTTCATGTGTAAAATGCCTTTGTTTCATTTTTTATTTAAAAAGTGAGAATATATATTTTATTGTTTTATGTTTTAATGTATTAAAAAAATTTCAAAACTCAGAATGCTTCATTTATTCAAAAACATTTCTTGTGTATGAAACATTAATGATACATCCTTAATGTATCCTGGTTTTTTGGAGCACATAGTTTAGTGGGAAGAGATGTATATCCACACACCATTTCAGGTCATGATAAATGCCGTAAAGAAAGCAGATATAAGAATGGGGGTAGGTGAATTTGTTCGGTTAGGTGTCCCATGAGGGTGTGTCAGAGTTGACATTTGAGCAAAGATCTGAATGATCCGAGATAGCAATAATGCAGATGTTCATGGGAAGTTTCTTTTAGCCCATTTTTTGTAGTAGTCAAAAACAGATGAATTTTCATCATGATATTTGCGTCACATTTGACCTGGACGGACATTAAAATATAGACTGTGAGGAAGGATGGGAGTTTTGTATGACTACCAGTCTGAAGATAAATGCTACCTATATTAAACAGAGAAAAAAGTAATTTCATATATGACCTCCAAATAGAAACTCACAAGGGCGCACACTGCAAATTGTAGAGTTGTATTGATTTGTAGTTGAGTTGCTTCTCATAAGGGCAACTTCGTGTAGCAACAGCAATTTATTTACAGATGGTTAATAGTCCTCTTTTTTATTTTATTTATTTTTAAAGTTTTAAATTTTTAAAAAATATATAGCAACAAACACAACAAACACAATTTTAACTTATGATCATTCCATTCTACATATGTAATCTGTGATTCACAGTATCATCACATAGTTGCATATTCATCATCAGGATCATTTCTTAGAACATTTGCATCAGTTCAGAAAAAGAAATAAAAAGACAACAGAAACAAAGTTCATACATACCTTACCCCTTACCCTTCCCTTTCATTTATCACTATTAATAGTCTTCTTGAGCAATATCAGATAGGAACATTAGTCCCCAAGATTTACTTAATTGCAACCAGGTCAACATCTGAAAGGAAGAAAATATGGTACATGCCTCAAGGTAGTTGAGAGATTTAAATGTAACAAATGGAATAAAATATAGGTGTAAGGTGTCACATTTTGTTGCAGGGAATAAGGTTGAATCCCATTCACATGGACATTTTCCAGTGATGATTGTATTCTCAAACCTTCTCAATTGATTAAAGAGACTTGCGATTATAGTAAAATAAGAGTGATTGGGTGGCAGTTTTGCATTAAATATGTGGAGAGAATTGGAACTTGGAACTCTTGATTCCAATAATGTTAGTTTCTGTAGCTTTCTGAGAGCCTTGTCCATACTTAAGTAGATGTTGGCGTACTACCTGGAATAGTACTATTTCTGGATTTTGTTTTATCCATTAGTTACCCGTTCATCATCTAAACAGTGAACTTTACCAAATTTGCTTTGCTTTACTCATTTTGGTTTTTAACAGTAGAGTTACTAGTGAACTTTACCAAATTTGCTCTGCTCTACTCATTTTGGTTTGTAAAAACAGAGTTACTAACAACTTTTCCTTTGTTAAATTATTTCATTTTTGGTTATTTTAATTATATTAAAAAAGCCTCATATGAGGGTCAAGATGGTGGCTTAGTGAGGTGCAGTATGTAGTTCGTCCTCCAGAGCAGCTAGTAAATAGCCAGGAATAGTATAGAACAACTGCTGGGACTGTATCAGCAACTGGACACACAGCATACACCAGTCTGGACAAGCTGAACCAGCTGCGATCCCACCAAGAACTGTAAGTTCACCAAGCTCCAGAGGCTGGTGCCCCTTCCCCATGGGCACAGCAGGCAGGTTCCCTGAGGGGAAAGGAAACAGACTTTACTAGCAGCAAGGGCTGCAAGTAAAGCTCCACTTGCAGAATTAATGAACAAATTCTGACTACTGAAAATAGGAACCTTGCACAGTGAAACCTGGAATAAGCACTGAAAGTACTAGAAATGTCTCCGTTCCCCACCCCCTCACCCCGCCCTGCAGAGAGGGGATGGTACAGACAGGGGTGGGGGTGGGGGGAACACCTGAGGCTTTTTGAGTCGGACAGCACAAAATACTGCAAAAGGGGGTGCATAGAGCCTGGAGATACACAGAGGCATGTACCAATTTACACTCTTGATTGACAAATCCAAGTTCCTACTCTGAAAAGGTTTTTTTTTTTTTTTTTTTTGGCTTTGTTTCTAATCCTTAACAGCTCATTAAATAGAAGCAGAAGCCTTCTCAGGCTCCATCATTGCTTCAGGCAAGGGTGGAATTAAGCCTCTCTGAGGGACTAGTTAGTCAGGTGAAAGGTGTTAATTCCCTAAAGGGTTTGTCTTGCCCAAGAGAAAGGTGGGGCCCAACTCAAATGGAATCCCTCCTTCAAGGAATTCATCCACCAGGGACTGGAAAACTGAAGGAGTTAATGTTAACTTACAATCTCACCTCTGCTTCAGCCACATCCTTAGGAAGGACAGTCTGCTGAAATTAAAGACACTGCATGACTTTACGCTGATGGGAAGCCATAGGCACACAAGTGCCACATGCTGGGCAGAATAGGAAAAGCACAGTCTAGAGGCATCACAGGAAAGTCTGTCAACCTGCTGGATCTCACCCTAAGGGAAAACTGATGCAGCCTACTTTCTCCTGTGATGTGGGCCAGTCCAGTCTGGGAAAAATCTGGCCGGGGTCTGTAATAATCTGAGGAGATCCTACTCAAAAAAAAAAAAAAAAGGAAAGGAAAGGAAAAAGGGGGCTCCATATAGGCAGGGCAAGAAACAAAAAAACAAGAACTGAAAAATTTGAATCAGTGAAATTGAACCTGTGCTGGAGGTCTAGGATAAGTTGAACTGAATGCTAAAGAACAGATGGAGAACAAAGCCATCCAGCAAGAAAATCCTTGGTAAAACAGTGAAAACAGCCCCCAGAATAAACTAATTAAGGAAATAAAATGCATAGATGCCAGAAAAAAGTAACGAGTTATACTAGAAAATTGAAGATATGGCCCAAAGAAACAAACCAGCAATTCAAATGAGATACAGGAGTTGAAACAACTAATTAAGGATGCTCGAGCATTCATGGAAAATCTCATCAAAAATCAGATAGTCTTGCCTGCCATGCCTGCAAGCCGGGTTTGATTCCTGGTGCCTGCCCATGCCAAAAAAAAAAAAAAAAAAAAAAAAATCAAATCATTGGGTTGAGGGAGGTTATAAAGAAAAGCATTAGGCTAATAAACAGAAGAAATAGAAAGTTTGAAAAAACGTATCACAGAATTTAACGAATGAAAGAGACAACAGAAGAGATGAGAAAAACAGTGGAAACCTACCATGATAGATTTGAAGAGGCAGAAGAAAGGATCAGTGAACTAAAGGACTGGACATATGAAATCTCACACACAAAAGAAAATATAGGGAAAATAATGGAAAAATGTGAACAGGATCTCAGGGAATTGAATGGTAACATAAAATGCATGAATATATATTTTGTGGGTGTCCCAGAAGGAGAAGACAAGGGGAAAGGAGGAGAAAGACTAATGGAGGAAATAATCGCTGAAAATTTACCATCTTTTCTGAAAGGCATAAAATTACAGATCCAAGAAGTATAGCATACCTCCTACAGAATAGATCCAAATAAACAGACTGTCAAATGTTAAAGAGAAAGCGAAACTTTTGAAAGCAGCGAGAGAAAAGCAATCCATCACATACAAGGGAAGCCCAATAAGACTTTGTGGGTTTCTCAGCAGAAACCATGGAGCTGAGAAAGCACTGATATGATATATTTAAGATTCTAAAAGAGAAAAACTGCCAAACAAGAATTCTATATACAGCAAAATTGTAGTTCAAAAATAAGGCGATGACTGGTTCTGTGGTAGAATGCTTGCCTTCCATGCAGAAGACTGGGTTCGATTCCCAGACTGTGCACCCCCGCCGCAAAAAAATATATAAGAGAGAGAGGGAGATTAAAATATTTTCACACAGACAATCACTGAGAGAATTTGTGACCAAGAGACCAGCTCTGTAAGAAATACTAAAGGGAGCAATACAGGCAGATAGAAAAAGGCAGGAGAGAGAAGTCTGGAGAATAGTGTAGAAATGAAAACTATCAGTAAAGGTAAAAAGATTTAAAAAATTAGGTATGACATGTAACATCTAAAAGACAAAGTTAGCACTAAATGTTAATGGATTAAACCAATCATAAGACATACATTGGCAGAATGGATTAGAAAACAGGACCCATCTGTGTGCTGTCTACAGGAGACTCCTTTTAGACCCAAGGACAAAAGTAGGCTGAAAGGGAAAGATTGGGAAAAGATGTTTCATGCAAACAACAATCAGAAAAGAGCAAGAATAGCTATACTAATATCTGACAAATTAGAGTTTGAATGTAAAACAATTAAAAGAGACAAGGAAGAGTAGTATGCATTAATAAAAGGAACAATTCAAGAAGAAGGCATAACAATCATAAATATTTATGCACTGAGCCAGAGTGCTCCAAAATACTTGAGGCAAACACTGACAGCACTGAAGGGGGAAATAGACACCTCTATCATAATAGTTGGAGAATTCAATTCCCTGCTCTCATCAATGGATAGGACATCTAGGCAGAGGATCAATAAAGAAACAGAATTTGGATAATACAATGAATGAACTATACTTAACAGATATTTACAGAACATTACACCCCACAACAGCAGGACACACATTTTGCTCAAAGCAAGTCTGAATAAAAAAGATTGAAACCATACAAAAGATTTTCTTGGATCATAATGGAATGAAGTTGGAAATCAATAACAGACAGAGGACCAGAAAATTCACAGATATATGAAGGATACACAACATACTCTTAAACAACCAGTGGGTCAAGGAAGAAATAACAAGATAATCAGTAAATATCTAGAGGCAAATGAAAATGAAAACACAACATATCAAAATTTAGGGGATATAGCAAAGGCAGTGCTAAGAAGGAAATGTATTGCCTTAAATACATATTAAAAAAGGAGAGCAAAAATCGAGGGATGAACTGTTCACTTGGAAGGACTAGATAAAGAACAGCAAATCAACTCCAGAGCAAACAAAAGGAAAGAAATAAGGAAGATTAGAGCAGAGGGTGGGCCATGGTGGCTCAGAAGGCAGAGTTCTTGCCTGCCATGCCAGAGACCTGGGTTCAATTCCCAGTACCTGCCCATGTGAAAACAAAAGCAAAAACAAAAAAGATTAGGGCAGAAATAAATGAAATTGAGGACATGAAAACAATCGAGAAAATCAGCAAAACTAACACAAACCAATCACATGCAAAGAGATTGGATCAGTCATCAAAAAGCTCCCCCAAAAGAAAATTCCAGGACCAGATGACTTCAGATGTGAATTCTACCAAGCATTCAAGAAAGAATTAGTACCAATCCTGCTCAGACTCTTCAGAAAATTTGAAGTGGAGGAAAGCTACCTCACGTATTCAGTGAGGCCAACATCACCCTCACAACAAAGCCAGACAAAGATACTACAAGAAAAGAAAATCACTTTCTGTAATAAATGTAGATGCAAAAATCCGCAACAAAACAGTTGCAAATCAAATCTAGCAGCACATTAAAAGAATTATATACACTATGACCAAGTGGGATTTATTCCAAGTATGCAAGGATGGTTCAACGTAAGAAAATCAATTAAAGTAATATACCATATCAACAATCAAAGTAGAAAAATCATATGATCATCTCAATTGATGCAGAAAAGGCATTTGACAAAATTCAGCATCCTTTTTTAAAAAAATTTTTATTGATAAAACAATGTACAAGCCCATACATTCTTACATACAAACATTCTGTACATGGTGTACAATCAGTGGCTCACAATATCACCACATAGTTGTATATTCATCACAGCCTATATTTTTTAGAACATTTGTATCACTCGAGAAAAATAATTAAAAAGAAAAAACTCATATGTATCATACTCCTTACCCTTCCCTCTCATTGACCACTGGTATTTCCACCTACCCAATATATGTATATTTTTAAATTTCAGCGTGTGTTCACCCTATTGTTTATTTATTTTTAATCTATATGTTTTAGTCATCTGTCCATGCTGTAGATAAAAGGATCATCATACATAAGGCTTTCACAAATCACACAGTCACATTGTGAAAGCTGTATCATTATACGATCATCTTCAAGAAACATGGCTACTGAAACACAGCACTGCAGTTTCAGGCACTTCCCCTTCTAGCCTAATACACTTTAAACTAAAAAGGAAATAGCTATACAATGCATAAGAATAACCTCCAGGATAACCTCTCGACTCTGTTTGAAATCTCTCAGCCACTGACACTTTGTTTTGTCTCATTTCTCTTTCCCCTTTCAGGCGAGAAGGTTTTCTCAATCCCTTGATGTTGAGTTCCCGCTCATTCTAGGATTTCTGTCCCATGTTGCCAGGGAGGTTTACATCTCTCCATGGGAGTCATTTCCCACATAGAGAGGGGAAGAGTGGTGAGTTTGCTTGCTGTGTTGGCTTAGAGAGCAATAGGCCACATCTGAGCAGCAAAAGAGATTCTCTGGGGGTGTACCAGAGAGCTAAAAAGGGGTTAGCTATACAACACGTAAGAATAACCTCCAGGATAACCTCTTGACTGTTTGAAATCTCTCAGCCACTGACAGTTTTATTTTGTTTCATTTCTCTCTTCCAACTTTTAGTCGAGAAGGTTTTCTCAATCCCTTGATGTTGAGTCCCAGTTCATTCTAGGATTTCTGTCCTGTGTTGCCAGGGAGGTTTACTCATCTCCACGGGAGTCATGTCCTACGTAGAGAGGAGGGGAGGGCAGTGAGTATGCTTGCCATGTTGGCTGAAAGGTAGGCCACACCTGAGCAACAAAAGAGGTTCTCTGGGGGGTGACTCTTAGGTGTAATTTTAAGTAGGCTTAGCCTGTCCTTTGCGGGGATAAGTTTCATAGGAACGAACCCCAAGATTGAGGGCTCGGCCTGTTGGTTTTGTTGTCGTCATTGCTTGCAAGAATATCGGCCTTCTCCAAATGGGGAAGTTGAATTTTACCCCTTTCTCACCATTCCGCCAAGGGGACTTTGCAAATACTTTTTTATTCACTGTTCAAATCACTTTGGAATTTATTGGGGCATCACTCTGGACAAACCTACAAAAGCTCATGCCCTACTCAAGTTTCCATGTACTTATGGTGTTCAGTTATATTATTAGATGCACTAGTCAAGACATAAATTTCATACCGAATAAACATTTTTTACTTTAATCCCACACATAAGTTAGTTTTAAAATATGAATTACTGTGTTCAACACCCTGCAATATTGATATTCCTTTGTTCTTCCTCATACAAAAACATTTTTTAATTTGTACATTTAGTCACTATCATTATATACTGAAGGCTTTCCTAGATTATACCATTGCAGTCTTTATTATCTATCTTTTCTTCTGTTTTCATATGTGCCCTCAGTCCTCCTCCCTGTATCATTCTCACATTCAGCTTCAGTTATTGTGCATGATCGTGCTACAACCAGGTAGTTTTGTGCTATCCTTTTCTGAACTTTTACAGTTAGTCCTGTTGCACAGTCTGTATCCCTTCAGCCCCAATTACTCGATCTCTGCCCTCTTTCTATCTACTGATAACTCTGTTCTTAACTGAAATTCTCCGAGTACATTCATTAATATTAGTTCATATCAATGAGACCATACAGTATTTGTCCTTTTGTTTCAGCCAATCGTTCTTTGAAGGACATTTGGGTGTTTCTAGTTCTTGGTGATTATGTATGAATAGAATACGGATTTTTATATGACAGAAAAGGTTTTATGTCTCTTGCATGGATACTTAAAGTGGTATTACAGGGTCGTTTGCTATGTGTCTGTTTAACTTTGTAAGAAGCTGCCAAAATGTTTTCCTGTAGTTGTACCATTATCCATTTCTGTTAGAAATGTATGAGTTCCACTGGCTCCATATCCTTCTGTTTACTTGGTATTTTATGTACTTTTTCTAAAGTTATTCTAATGGTATATAATGATGTTTTATTATGGTTTTAAATTGCTAGTGATTCTGAATATCTTTTTATGTGCTTAGTTGCTATCTATATAACCTCCTAGGTGAAGTTGTTTAAGTTCAGGTGTTTTGTCCCCAGTCTGAAGCTTGTCCTTTCATTCCTTAAAAATGTCTTCTTGCAGAGCAAAAGTTTTAAATTTTGATGAAAAATGAGTTTATTGTTTTTCTGTTCTTTATGGATCAAATCTAACAACTCTGATTAACCTCACATTATGAAGAGTTTCTATCTTTTCCTTGAAAAGTTCTGTGGATTTACAGTTTGCATTTAGGTTTATGACTCATTTTGAGTTAAGTTTTGTGTAAAGTGCAAGGATTAGCTCATTCATTTTTAAATATTGATGTCTGTTCCAATATCATTTGTTGAAGAGATTTTTTCTCCATTGAATTGCTTTTGTAATTTTGTGAAAAAAATCAAATTGCCACGTTTATGTGGATCTGTTTCAATTGTTTTCCATTGATGTGCCTGCTCTTTTGCTGAGTATTACACTCTGTTGGTTATTGTGGCTTTATGGTAAATCTTAAAACCATGTAATATGATTTTTTCAAACTTAGTCTTCTTTACCAAAATTGTTTTTGCTATTCTAGTTCCTATGCCTTTCAAATGAATTTTAGAATCATCTTATTTATATCTAAGAAATCATGCTGGCCTTTTGATTGACATTGACCAATATGAGGAGAATTGATATCTTCACTGTGTTGAGTCTTCCAATCCATGAAAATGGTCTTCTTTGATTTCATTCATCAGTTTTTCGTACTTTTTGGCATTTATATTCTGTACACCTATTGTTAGAGGTATACCTAAGTATTTTACCTCTTTTTTTTTAAGCTATTGTAAACTGGCATTGTTTTTTGTAAATTTCATTTTCACTTTAATCATTGCTAGTATGTAGAAATGATTGATTTTGTGTATTGACTTTGCATCTGACTGCCTTGCTAAACTCACTTATAAATAATGGTATATAGTTTTCTTGTACTACTATTTTTTTTCTAGTTTTGATATCAGGTTAATTTTGGTCTCATGAAATGACATTGGGAAATGTTTTTCCTCTTCTGTTTCTTGGAAGACATGCTGTAGAATTGGTGGTACTTCTTCCTTTAATATTTGTTAGAATTGTCCTGTGAAACTCTCTGGGTCTGGAAGTTTTAGGAGGTTTTTAACTAAGAATTCAATTTCTTTAATAATTACAGGACTGTTGAGATCATCTGTTTTACCATGGTTGAGATTTGGTTTTTCGTTGTTGTCAAAGAATTGGTCCTTAACATATAAGTTGTCAAATTTATGTGCTAATATTCCCTTATTGTTTTTTCCCCATTATTAAAGAAGTTGAGTTTACAGAACAATCATGTGTAAAATACAGGACTCCTGCACACCACTGTATTGTTAACATCTTGCATTTCTGTTAGTGTGGAACATTTTCCCTTATAGATATTTTCATGTATGCAGGATATATAGTTTTTTACCTCTTTCATTCCTGATATTTGTCATTTGTGTCTTCTCTGTTTCTTTGCCAGTCTTGCTCAAGTTTTATCAGTTGTATTCATCTTTTCAAAGAATGGTTCATTTGTATTGGTTTTCTCTATTGGCTATTTTCAATTTCATTCATTTCTGCTACTATCTATAATATCTTTCTGTTTATTTGGGTTTATTAGGCTCTTTTTTCCTAGTTTCTTTTCTTTTCTTTTTTTTTTTTTAAGAAACATATGTTTGCTTTATTGTGAGAATTTTTCCTGCATACCAGAAATTTTTTTTTGCATTTAAAAAAAATTTATTTATTAATTAAAAAAAACAAAATAAAACAACATCCATAATCAGTAATTCACAATAGCATCACTCAGTTGCATATTCATCATTTCTTAGAACATTTGCATCGATTTAGAAAAAGAAATAAAAGGATAATAGAAAAAGAAATAAAACGATAACAGAGAAAAAAAAGTTATACATACCATACCCCTTACCCCTCGCTGTCATTGATCACTAGCATTTAGACTAAGTTTATTTTAGCATTTGGTCCCCCTATTATTTATTTTTATTCCATATGTTCCTCTCCTTTGTTGACAAGGTAGATAAAAGGAGCATCAGACACAAGGTTTTCACAATCACACAGTCACATTGTTTAAGCTGTATCATTATTCAATCATCCTCAAGAAACATGGCTACTGGAACACAGCTCTATATTTTCAGGCAGTTCCCTCCAGCCTCTCCATTTCATCTTGACTAACAAGGTGATATCTATTTAATGTGTAAGAATAACCTCCAGGATAACCTCTCGACTCTGGTTTGAATCTCCCAGCCATTGACACTTTGTCTTATTTCACTCTTCCGCCTTTTGGTCGAGAAGATTTTCTCAATCCCTTGATTCTGGATCTCAGCTCATTCTAGGATTTCCCATGTTGCCAGGAAGGTCCACACCCCTGTGAGTCATGTCCCACATAGACGGGGAGGGTGGTGAGTTTACTTGTTGTTTTGGCTGGAGAGAGAGAGGCCATATCTGAGTAACAAAACAAGCTCTCTTGGGGGTAACTCTTAGGCCTCATTTTAAGTAGGCTTGACCTGTCCTTTGTGGGGTTGAGTTTCATATCAGCAAACCCCAAGACTGGGGGCTCAGCCTGTAGCTTTGGTTGTCCACAATGCTTGTGAGAATATCAAGAATTCAACTTGGGGAGGTTGAATTTTCCCCTGTTCTCATCATTCCCCAAAGGGGAGTTTGCAAATACTTTTTTATTCACTGATCAAATCACTCTGGGATTCATCAGGGCATTACTCTGGACAAACCAACAAAATCTCATGTCCTACCCAAGGTTCCATGTACTTATGTTGTTCAACCTACTATCTACATTAGTTATATTAGGAGATGCACTAGTCAAAATACAAACTTTGTACCAAATAAACATTTTTTTGCTTTAGTCTCACACATAAGTTGAAATTTTAAAATATTAATTGCCATCTATTTTTTTGTTATTTTTTATTTCTTTTTTTTTATTAATTAACGGAAAAAAAAAAGAAATTAACCCAACATTTAGAAATCATACCATTCTACATATGCAATCAGTAATTCTTAACATCATCACATAGATGCATGATCATCATTTCTTAGTACATTTGCATCGGTTTAGAAGAACTAGCGACACACCAAAGATATAGAATGTTAATATAGAGAAAAGAAATAAAAGTAATAATAATAGTAAAAAAAAACACAAAAAAACAAAAACAAACAAACAAAAATAAACAAACAAACAAAGCCTATAGCTCAGATGCAGCTTCATTCAGTGTTTTAACATGATTACTTTACAATTAGGTATTATTGTGCTGTCCATTTTTGAGATTTTGTATCTAGTCCTGTTGCACAGTCTGTATCTCTTCAGCTCCAATTACCCATTATCTTACCCTGTTTCTACCTCCTGCTGGACTCTGTTACCAATGACATATTCCAAGTTTATTCTTGAATGTCTGTTCACATCAGTGGGACCATACAGTATTTGTCCTTTAGTTTTTGGCTAGACTCACTCAGCATAATGTTCTCTAGGTCCATCCATGTTATTACATGCTTCATAAGTTTATCCTGTCTTAAAGCTGCATAATATTCCATCGTATGTACATACCACAGTCTGTTTAGCCATTCTTCTGTTGATGGAGATTTTGGCTGTTTCCATCTCTTTGCAATTGTAAATAACGCTGCTATAAACATTGGTGTGCAAATGTCTGTTTGTGTCTTTGCCCTTAAGTCCTTTGAGTAGATACCCAGCAATGGTATTGCTGGGTCGTATGGCAATTCTATATTCAGCTTTTTGAGGAACCGCCAAACTGCCTTCCACAGTGGTTGCACCATTTGACATTCCCACCAACAGTGGATAAGTGTGCCTCTTTCTCTGCATCCTCTCCAGCACTTGTCATTTTCTGTTTTGTTGATAATGGCCATTCTGGTGGGTGTGAGATGATAGCTCATTGTGGTTTTGATTTGCATTTCTCTGATGGCCAGGGACTAATTACCATCTATTTTAAGCACCCTGTAGTAATGACATTCCTTTGTTCTTCCTCACGCAAAAACATTTTTTAAATTTGTACATTTAGTCACTATCATTATACACTCTAGGCATTCCTAGATTATACCATCTCAATCTTTGTCGTCTTTCTTTGTGATTTCATTTATGCCCCCAGCCCTCCTCCCTCTATCATTCTCACATTCAGGTTCATTTAGTGTTTTTATATAATTGTATTACAGTTAGGTAGTATTGTGCTGTCCATTTCTGAGTTGTTATATTCAGTCCTGTTGCACAATCTGTATCCCTTCAGCTCCAGTTACCCAATATGTCACCCTATTTCTATCTCCTGTTGGTCTCTGTTACCAAGGAAATATTTCAAGTTTATTCGCTAATGTCAGTTCGTATCAGCGAGACCATACAGTATTTGTCCTTTTGTTTCTGGCTAATCACACTCAGCATAATGTCCTTAAGGTCCATTCATGTTGTTACATACTTCATAACTTTATTCTGTCTTACAGCTGCATAATATTCCATCTTATGTAAATGTCACAGTTTGTTTAGCCAACTCTCTGTTGATGGACATTTGGGCTGTTTCCATCTCTTCATAATTGTTAATAATGCTGCTATAAACATTGTCCTGCAAATGTCCATTTGTGTCCTTGCCCTTAGGTCCTTTGAGTAGAGACAGCATATAGATGGGTCCTGTTTTTTAATCCATTCTGCCAGTCTATGTCTTTTGATTGGGGGGTTTAATCCATTAACATTTAGTGTTATTACTGCATGAGTAGTACTTTCTTCTACCATTTTATCTTTTGGATTTTATATGTCATATCTAATTTTCCTTCTTTTTACCTTTACTCATTGTCTTCTTTTCTACACTCTTCTCCACACCTCTCTCTTCTGTCTTTGTATCTGCCTCTAGTACTCCCTTTAGCATTTCTTGCAGAGCTGGTCTCTTGGTCACAAGTTCTCTCAGTGATTTTCTCTCTGAAAATGTTTTAATTTCTCCCTCATTTTTGAAGGACAGTTTTGCTGGATGTAGAATTCTTGGTTGGCAATATTTCTCTTTTAGTAATTTAAAAATATCATCCCGCTGTCTTCTCGCCTCCATGGTTTCTGGTGAGAAATCTACACATACTCTTATTGGGCTTCCCTTCTATGTGATGGATTGCTTTTTCATACTACTTTCAAGATTCTCTCTTTCTCTTTGACCTCTGACATGTGGATTAGTAAATGTCTTGGAGTACGTGTGTTTGGATCTGTTCTCTGTGGGGTATGCTGCACTTCTTGGATCTGTAATTTTAAGTCTTTCATAAGGGTTGGGAAATGTTCAGTGATAATTTCCTCCATTTGTTTTTCTCCTCCTTTTCCCTTCTCTTCTCCTTCTGGGACACCCACAACACATATATTCATGTGCTTCATATGGTCTTTCACTTCCCTGAGTCCCTGCTCATATTTTTCCATTTTTTTCCCTATAGTTTCTGTTTCTTGTCGGATTTCAGATGTTCCTTCCTCCAGTTCAGAAATCCTATGTTCTGTCTCTCGAAATCTACCGTTGTTGGTTTCCATTGTTTTTTTCATCTCTTCTACTGTATCTTTCATTCCCATAAGTTCTGTGATTTGTTCTTTCAGAGTTCTGATTTCTTCTTTTTGTTCATTCCTTGCCATCTTTATATCTTCCCTCAATTCGTTGATTTGGTTTTTGATGAGGTTTTCCATATCTGTTTGTACATTCTGAATTAATTGTCTCAGCTCCTGTATGTCATTTGAATTGTTGGTCTGTTCCTTTGACTGGGCCATATCTTCAATTTTCTTAGTGTGGTTTGTTATTTTTTGCTGGCGTCTAGGCATTTAATTACCTTAATTAGTTTATTCTGGAGATTGCTTTCACTTCTTTTACCTAGGGTTTTCTTGCTGGATGAATTTGTTGTCTGTTTGTTCTTTGACATTCCGTTCAGCTTTGTCTGTAGCTTTAGCTTAAGTTTTGTTTAACAGGAGAATCTCTCAGTTCTTGTTTTCTTGTTTCTTGCCCTGCTTGTATGGTGCCTTCTCCCTTCCCACACACTTAGGAGGGTCTACATAGGTATTATAGACCCCAGCTGGATTTTTCCAGACCAAACTGGCCTCCTATCAGGAGGAAAGAGTCACCTGTGTCTGTTTTCCCTGAGGGTAAGTCTCAGCAGATTGAAAGACTTTCTTGTGAAGTCTCTGGACTCTGTTTTTCTTATCCTGCCCAGTATGTGGCACTTGTCTGACTGCAGGTCCCTCCAGCGTAAGGTGATGCAGTACCTTTAACTTTGGCAGACTCTCCCTACTGGCGACTTGGTGAAGGCAGAGGAGAGGTTGTAGGCTGGCTTTAATGGCTTCAAATTTCCAAACCCTTGTGTCTGAATTCCTTGAGGGAGGAATTCCGCCTGAGTTGGGCTTCACCCCTCCCCTGGGGAAGGCATAGGCTCCAGACAAACCCTCAAACGAGCTTGTTTCTGCCTATGCCTGGGGCAGTTGCAATGTGAAAAGTCCTGCTGCTCTATCCAGAGGCCGTCAAGCCTTTGTAGATACACAGCCACAAAACCTCTGTTTCCTTCTTTTGTTTCCCCCCTTTTTCTGTCAGTCCTGCCCCCTTGGCACGGGGGCAAAAATGAGCAACCTCCACTTTGACCAGGTTCACCTAAGCTGGGGGCCTACTATTAGTAGCCAGAATTTGTTAATTAGTTCCACAATTGGCGTTTGATTGTGCTCAGTCCTTGCTGCTGGTAAAGTCCTTTCCTTTCCCCTCTGGAAAGTGGCCTGTGTGGGAGGGCTGCTGGCCGCTGCAGCTTTGGGAACTCACAGTTCTGGGGGTCTCCCAGCCAGTCCAGCTGGTCCAGACTGGAGTATGCTGTGTGCCAGTGACTGACGTGGCCCCAGGAGCTGTTCTGTACTGTTTCTGGTTATTTAGTAGTTGTTCTGGAGGACGAACTAAAATTCGCATGTTGTTAAGCCGCCATCTTGACCCGGAACCCTTTTCACCTTTTTGAGAAAGTCTTTGAGGTGCAGAAGCATTTGATTTTGAGGAGTTCCCATTTATCTATCTTTTCTTTTGTTGCTTGTGCTTTGGGTGTAAAGTTTAGGAAACTACCTCCTATTACTATGTCTTGAAGATGTTTCCCTGCATTTTCTTCTAGAAAGTTTATGGTGTTAGTTCTTGTATTTGGGTGTTTGATCCACTTTGAGTTAATTTTTGTATAGGTTGTAAGATAGGGGTCCTCTTTCATTCTTTTGGCTATTGATATCCAGTTCTTCCATGCCCAATTATTGAAAAGACTATTTAGTCGCAGTTCAGAGGATTTGGGGGCGTTGTCAAAAATCAGCTGACCATAGATTTGGTGGTCTATTTCTGCACACTTGATTCCATTTCATTGGTCAGTGCTTCTATCTTTGTGCCAATACCATGCTATTTTGATCGCTGTGGCTTTATAATTGGTTTGAAAGTCAAGTAGCCTTAATCCTCCCATTTTGTTCTTCTTTTTTAGGATGCTTTTAGGTATTCAGGATCTCTTTCTCTTCCAGATGAATTTGGTAATTAGCTTTTCCACATTTCAAAGTAGGTTGTTGAAATTTTGGTTGGTACTATGTTGAATCTGTAGATCAATTTGGGGAGAATAGACATCTTAACTATATTTAACCTTCCTATCCAGGGACTGCCTTTCCACCTATTTAGATCTCCTTTGATTCATTTTAGCAATATTATGTAGTTTTCTTTGTGTAAGTCCTTTATGTCTGTAGTTAAGTTCATTTCTAAGTACTTGATTGTTTTAGCCTAACATTTTTGTTGGGTATCGAATTTGGAGTTGAGTTTCTTTTTTCAGAACTTAAGCGTTGCTCCATTTCCTTTCTGAACTCCATGGTTTTTTATGATGAATGTTTTTAGTTAATGTTTTCCTGTAAGTAATGCATCATTTTCTCTGGTTGCTTTTATGATTTTTTTTTTGTTAGTATTTAGCAGGTTGTGTGTTTGGGTGTGTAGTTTTAGCCTATTATTTTTTGTGAGGTTCCCCCTCCCTAGAAAGGATATCTGCTGCAGTGTAAGTCATTAGTATAAACCAAGGGTCCTCAAGCTTTGTCCTTGCCATCTTTGTGGCTCTCAGCCTCCCGCCGGGTTTTGTAAAATATTACTTGAAGACTTCTGCATTTTTTCATTTATGTCTTAGCTGTAACTGCTTTTGTGTTACAGTGGCAGAGTTGAATTAGAAAAACCGAAAAGCCTAAAATCCTTATTATTTGACCCTTTAAAAAGTTTTATGATCCCTAGTGCAGAAAGTAAATTTCAGTTTTTCTTGTTTAAAAATTTCTCATTAGGCTTTTCAAAAGAGGTTATACATTTGGATGTACAAGACTTACCATAAGTATTTTCTATACAAGATATGATATATGGTATGTGCAAAATTTTCCACATTTGAAAACCAAAAATGGCATTTAAGCAGCTTTCTTAAAATCATATAAACATTAGTTAAGCATAGTTTGTTTTTCTTTAAGTTAATTTCTCTTTTAGAAATTTTAAATTCTGAAGGCAAACTAAAATAAGCTTCTATTAAATAATTGGTTTATGCCAAAGTTGGCTTTAAAGTATAGGCAGGCATAAGAGATTTAATTTTAGTATATGTTCTAATTTGATTGTTTAATTAGTGTTACTTACAACATGAAAATTTATTGACATTATCAAATAGTAAAGTTAAGAGCAATATAAATAAAAATGTAACCTAAGACAAATATTATATGAGTTTGAAAAGACATTTGATTAAATGAGTGACACAATTTGGCTCTAATATAGGACCCTTGGTTACTTGAACTTTTTTTGGACCTAAAGTGCTTACAGTTGTTATACTTGTAACTAAAAATGAATGTTACAATTTACTTGTGAAACCTATGCCTGATTTTTTTAAACTTTTTTTATTGTGTAATATAGCATATATAAGAAGCAAAGAAATAAAAAAGCAATAGTCTTCATAGCACTCTTCAACAAGTAGTAACAGGACAGATCCCAGAGTTTGTCATGGCTACCATACCATAGTCTCAGATTTTTCCTTCTAGCTACTCCAGAATATAGGAGCCTGTGCCTGATTCTTGCTGAAACTCAAACCCAAACTTAAGCAACAGTGAAACATTTTCAGAGTTTCATTTGCAACATACTTAAAATCTTTTGTTTCCTTTTGTTTCAATTCCTTGAAATTCTAACATTTTCTCCAAAATGCCTAAGACTTCTTCAACTGGTTCAGTAGATAAGATGATGAGAAATGAATGCTGTGAAGTCTAAATGTCTGCAGCCTTCTGTATCTTCAAAGTACCTAGCAAAATTTTTTGGTTTTAAATTTTAATGTCAGATGTTTATTTCTGTGCCATAGTTGCCTCAGCACAATTTGAAAAAGAAAAAAATCCAAAAAGATGCATTTTTTTGGGGTCAGGATATTTTCTCTGCAGCTTTAATAAAGAAAATAAATTCTTGATACCAGAATTATCATTGCTTTCAAATCACTGTAATAAGTTGCATCTCACATTTTCCTTGGATTTCATTTTTTAGGATGGAAGAAGATCCACAGGAAAAAAGTGTCGATTCATTAAAATAAACTGGGGATAGATAGTCTTTGTCAGAGAATATATCTGGAACGTCTTTGTTTTGGTATACTATATCACTAACATTCTTATTATTTAATATAACAGGTTTAGTACGTAAAACAAAGAGTACTAAAAATGAACAATGTTAGAAACAGGCTGAAATTGGGTGTATCTTAAATCTTCAGGTGATTAGATATTAACTGAAGAGCCAGTATACAAATTTTATATCAATACAAATGCAACTCCCTTCTGAGATGAATATGCACTTAGTAGCTTAGTTCTTTTTGCTTTAGCAGATAGGGCATCCAGTTCAACTGAAACAACCTGATAACAAATTGATTTTTTTTTCCCCAATAAAAAGGAATGCTCTGGTTTTATAACTGGCTCCCACGTTTCTAAGATCCAAAAGATGGCATTTGCTTTTAAACAGATTTTTCTTGTCTGATTTGAGACACAGATCCACCAAGATTTTTATACTGGAAGTAGGCGCCGCACCTTAGGTAATGAGGCCCTACCAAAGAAGTCTGTTAAAATAAATCTGTGATGTGTGGTGATGGGCCTAGCACCTAGAAGACACCGTGGTGGCTATGCACATAAATCTCTTCAGCAGACTCAGTGAAAGGATGAGAGTTCTTTAAGTTCATGTACATTTTATTGAGTAGCAGTATAAAATGTTTTTTCTTTTTCAGTTTTATAAGTGCATGCTTTGATTGCCATCATCTCAGAAGTCAAATTACAAAGGCAAGGCTTTATGCTGTAGTGAATTACTTGGGCACTTATACAGTTGTTAAAAAAGTATGAAGAGACTTTTGTTGTTGTTGTTTTCAGAATGAACCAGTTGTAACCTGTAACTGATATACAAAGGGAAAAAAGTGAAAAAGTACACATTTTGTGGCACATGACAGAACAGAACAAAATAACTAAACCATTATGACATAACAGTTACCATGCATTATGATATAAAAGTTACCATGCATTTAGAGTTTCACATGTAACTACAAACATTTAAATTTTACAAGGTGTGCTAAGCATGCTAACCATCTGTATGTGCACTGACAAGCTTATGTTGAAAACTTTGAGTACCCTCCCCTTTAGATTGTTTTCAAAGCTTTTTTTAATTATAAAATTTCAAAGGCGTTAAGCATTTGAGAGAATATAAAGTACATCAGTGTGCATAAATTTCCAGTATATGCTGGACCACTAAGTGCAGTACAGTAACAGCATGGTAACTGTTATGTCATACAGGCTGATACAGCTATTTTTTTTTCTTAAAAAACATGCAAAGGCAGATTTTTTTTGTTTACAGAACGTAGATGCTTTTCACTATACTTAATATGGTGTCTTGTCCACTAAACTTAAAAATGCACCACTCATAAATATTTGATTCAGCAAGCCACAACCAAGACTTGATTTATCAACAAAACCCCTAAATATGAACAGCAGAAAAGATAGATGTAGTTATTCTAGTTTTTTTTTTTAACTTGAAAAGAAAAGATATTCATTGCTGAATTAATAAGATAACTCTTCTTTTTTTTTTTTTTTTTTTCTACAGCCTCGTCGTCGAGGCTGTGAGCCTGAGGGTCAGGAAATCCTGTTTTTTTTTTTTTTCTTTTTTTTTTATTAATTAAAAAAAGAATTAACAAAACAATTAGAAATCATTCCAATCTACATGTACAATCAGTAATTCTTAATAACATCACATAGTTGCATATTCATCGTTTCTTAGTACATTTGCATCGATTTAGAAAAAGAAATAAAAAGACAACAGAATAAGAATTAAAACAATAATAGAAAGAAAAAAAAACAAAAAAAACAAAAACAAAAAACCTATACCTCACATGCAGCTTCATTCAGTGTTTTAACATAATTGCATTACAATTGGGTAGTATTGTGCTGTCCATTTCTGAGTTTTTATATCCAGTCCCGTTGTACAGTCTGTATCCCTTCATCTCCAATTATCCCTTCTCTTTTTTTTTTTTTTTTAATTAACGGAAAAAAAGAAATTAACCCAACATTTAGAGATCATACCATTCTACATATGCAATCATTAATTCTTAACATCATCACATAGATGCATGATCATCATTTCTTAGTACATTTGCATTGGTTTAGAAGAACTAGCAACATAACCGAAAAAGATATAGAATGTTAATATAGAGAAAAAAATAAAAGTAATAATAGTAAAATCAAAACAAAACAAAACAAAAACCTATAGCTCAGATGCAGCTTCATTCAGTGTTTTAACATGATTACTTTACAATTAGGTATTATTGTGCTGTCCATTTTTTGAGTTTTTGTATCTAGTCCTGTTGCACAGTCTGTATCCCTTCAGCTTCAATTACCCATTGTCTTACCCTGTTTCTAACTCCTGCTGAACTCTGTTACCAATGACATATTTCAAGTTTATTCTCGAATGTCCGTTCACATCAGTGGGACCATACAGTATTTGTCCTTTAGTTTTTGGCTGGATTCACTCAGCATAATATTCTCTAGGTCCATCCATGTTATTACATGGTTCATAAGTTTATCTTGTCTTAAAGCTGCACAATATTCCATCGTATGTATATACCACAGTTTGTTTAGCCACTCTTCTGTTGATGGAGATTTTGGCTGTTTCCATCTCTTTGCAATTGTAAATAATGCTGCTATAAACATTGGTGTGCAAATGTCCGTTTGTGTCTTTGCCCTTAAGTCCTTTGAGTAGATACCTAGCAATGGTATTGCTGGGTCGTATGGCAATTCTATATTCAGCTTTTTGAGGAACCGCCAAACTGCCTTCCACAGTGGTTGCACCCTTTGACATTCCCACCAACAGTGGATAAGTGTGCCTCTTTCTCCGCATCCTCTCCAGCACTTGTCATTTTCTGTTTTGTTGATAATGGCCATTCTGGTGGGTGTGAGATGATATCTCATTGTGGTTTTGATTTGCATTTCTCTAATGGCCAGGGACATTGAGCATCTCTTCATGTGCCTCTTGGCCATCCGTATTTCCTCTTCTGAGAGGTGTCTGTTCAAGTCTTTTTCCCATTTTGTAATTGGGTTGGCTGTCTTTTTGTTGTTGAGATGAACAATCTCTTTATAAATTCTGGATACTAGACCTTTATCTGATATATCATTTCCAAATATTGTCTCCCATTGTGAAGGCTGTCTTTCTACTTTCTTTTTTTTTTTTTTTAAAGGAAAGACAGAGAGAAGGAAGGAAGGATAGAAGGAAGGAAGGAAGGAAGAAAGGGAAACATTTTTAAACATTTTCTTGTTTTATTGTATTCTGTTTCTCCGTTTTTGTTACATGGGCTGGGGCCGGGAATCGAACCGAGGTCCTCCGGCATAGCAGGCAAGCACTTTGCCCGCTGAGCCACCGCGGCCCGCCCCTGTCTTTCTACTTTCTTGATGAAGTTCTTTGATGCACAAAAGTGTTTAATTTTGAGGAGTTCCCATTTATTTATATAAGATAACTCTTATATGGAAAGAAGGGCATTCAAGCATACTAAAGAAACCTGAGGTAAAGGATGTTGAATTTTGTCAAATACATTTTCTGCATCAGTCGAGATGATCATGTGGTTTTTCTGCTTTGATTTGTTGATGTGGTGTATTACATTAATTGATTTTTCTTAATTTGAACCATCCTCGCATACCTGGGATGAATCCTACTTGGTCATGGTGTATAATTCTTTCAGTATGCTGCTGGATTTGATTTGCAAGAATTTGGTGAGGATTTTTGCATCTATATTCATGAGAGAGATTGGTCTGTAGTTTCATTTTTTTGTAATATCTTTATCTGGCTTTGGTATGAGGGTGAGATTGGCTTCGTAGAATGAGTTAGTTAGATTTCCCTCCTTTTCATTTTTTTTGAAGAGTTTGAGCAGGATTGGTACTAATTCTGGAATGTTTGGTAGAATTCACATGTGAAGCCATCTGGTCCTGGAGTTTTCTTTTTGGGGAGCTTCTTAATGACTAATTCAATTTCCTTACTTGTGATTGGTTTGTTAAGGTCGTGTGTTTCTTCTCGAGTCAGTGTTGGTTGTTATGCCTTTTTAAGAGGTTGTCCATTTCACCTACATTGTCAAGTTTAATAAACTCTGAGAAAGGCATGAACAACCAACACTGACTCGAGAAGAAGCAGACGACCAGTTGTTCATAGCACGCTCTCATTACTTCCTTTATATCTGTGGGGTCAGTGGTTGTGTCTCCACTTCCATTTCTGATTTTATTTATTTGTGTCCTCCCTCTTCTTCTTTTTGTCAGCCTCACTAAGGGTCCAACAATCTTACTGATTTTCTCATAGAACCAACTTCTGCTTTTGTTGATTTTCTCAATTGTTTTCATGTTCTTAATTTCATTTATTTCTGCACTAATCTTCATTGTTTCTTTCCTTTTGCTTGCTTTGGGGTTAGTTTGCTGTTCTTTCTCTAGTTCTTCCAAGTCTACAGTTAATTCCTGGATTTTTGCTCTTTCTTCTTTTTCAATATAGGCATTTAGGGCAATAAATATCCCTCTTAGCACTGCCTTTCCTGCATCCCATAAATTTTTTTAAATTAATTTTTAAATTAAAATATATATATATATAACGACAAACAGATGCAAACATTCTTAACATATGATCATTCTGTTCTACATATGTTATCAGCAATTCACAATATCATCACATAGTTGCATATTCATCATTATGATGATTTCTTAGAACATTTGCATCATTTCAAAAAAGAAATAAAAAGACAACAGAAAAAAAATTCGTACATATTATACCCCTTACCCCTCCCTTTCATTGATCACTAGCATTTCAGCCTTCTAAATTTATTTTAACATTTGTTCCCCCTATTATTTATTTTTATGCCATATGTTTTCCTTGTCTGTTGATAAGGTAGATAAAAGGAGCATCAGGAGCAAAGGTTTTCACAATCACACAGTCACATTGTGAAAGCTATATCGTTTTACAATCATCTTCAAGAGACATGACTACTGGAACACAGCTCTGCATCTTCAGGCAGTTCCCTCAAGCCTCCCCGTTACACTTTGACTAACAAGGTGTGCATCCCATAAATTTTGTTATGTCATGTTTTCATTTTCATTTGCCTTGAGATATTTTCTGATTCCTTTTGTAATTTCTTCCTTGAACCACTGGTTGTTTAAGAGTGTGTTGTTGAGCCTCCATGTATTTGTGAATTTTCTGACACTTTGCCTATTATTGATTTCCAACTTCATTCCTTTATGATCTGAGAAAGTGTTTTGTATGGTTTCAATCTTTTTAAATTTATTGAGACTTGCTTTGTGACCGAGCATATGGTCTATCTTTGAGAATCATCCATGAGCACTTGAGAAAAAGGTGTATCCTACTGTTGTGGGGTGTAATGCTCGATAAATGTCTGTTAAGTCTAGCTCATTTATTGTGTTATTTAAATTCTCTTTTTCTTTATTGAACCTCTGTCTAGATGTTCTGTCCATTGATGAGAGTGGGGAATTGAAGTCTCCAACTGTTATGGTAGATGTGTCTATTTCTCTTTTCAGTGTTTGCCTCATGTAGTTTGGAGCATTCTGGCTCGGTGCATAAATATTTATGATTGTTATGTCTTCTTGTTGAATTGCTCCTTTTATTAATACATAGTGTTCTTCTTTTGTCTCTTTTAACTGTTTTACATTTGAAATCTAATTTGTTGGATATTGGTATAGCTACTCCTGCTTTTTCTGATTATTTTTTGCAAGAAATATCTTTTCCCAACCTTTCACTTTCAACATATTTTATCCTTGGGTCTAAGATGTGTTTCCTGTAGATAGCATATAGATGGGTCCCATTTTTTAATCCATTCTGCCAGTCTGTGTCTTTTGATTGGGGAGTTTAATCCATTAACATTTAGTGTTATTACTGCATGGGTAGTACTTTCTTCTACCATTTTGCCTTTTGGATTTTATATGTCATTTCTAATTTTCCTTCTTTTTGCCTTTACTGATAGTCTTCATTTCTACACTCTTCTCCACACCTCTCCTGTCTTTTTTGATTCTGCCTCTAGTGCTCCCTTTAGTATTTCTTGCAGAGCTGGTCTTTTGGTCACAAATTCTCTCAGTGATTTTTTTTCTGCAAATGTTTTAATTTCCCTCTCGTTTTTGAAGCCCATTTTTGCTGGCTATAGAATTCTTGGTTGGCAGTATTTCTCTTTTAGTAATTTAAATATATCATCCCACTGTCTTCTCACCTCCATGATTTCTGCTGATAAATCTATGCATAGTCTTACTGGGCTTCCCTTGTATGTGATGGATTGCTTTTCTCTTGCCATTTTCAAGATTCTCTTTTTCTCTTTGACACCTGACATTCTGATTAATAAGTGTCTTGGAATATGTCTGTTTGAATCTGTTCTGTTTGGGGTACACTGCACCTCTTGGATCTGTAATTGTAAGTCTTTCATGAGTTGGGGAATGTTCAGTGATAATTTCCTCCATTTGTTTTTCTCCTCCTTTTCCCTTCTCTTCTCGTTTGGGACACCCACAACACGTATATTCGTGCGCTTCATGTTGTCATTCTGTTTCCTGAGTCCCTGCTCATATCTTTCCGTTTTTTTTTCCCTGTATTTTCTTTTGCTTGTCAGATTTCAGATGTTCTGTCCTCCAGTTCACTAATCCTATCTTCTGCCTCTTTAAATTTGATATTGTAGGTTTCCATTTGTTCTTCATCTCTTCTACTGTGGCTTTCATTCCCATAAGTTCTGTGATTGGTTTTTTCAGACTTTCAATTTCTTTCTGATCATTCCTTGCCTTCTTTATATCCTCCCTTGATTCATTAATTTGATTTTTGATGAGGTTTTCCATGTCTGTTTGAACATTCTGAATTAACTGTTTCAACTCTTGTATCTCATTTGAATTGTTGCTTTGTTCCTTTGATTGGGTGATATCTTCAGTTTTCCTAGAATGATTCATTATTTTTTACTGGTGTCTAAGCATTTAATTACCTTAATTAGTTTATTCTGGAGATTTTTTTCACTATTTTTTTTACCTAGGATTTTCTTGCTGCATGACTCTTTTGTTTATTTGTTCTTTGACATTCAGTTTAGCTTATTCTGGATCTCTAGCATAGGTTTTGTTTAACAGATCAGAATTTTTCAATTCTTGTTTCTTGCCCTGCCCATATGATGCCTTTTTCCCCTCTTAGAAAGGTCTACTTAGGTATCATGGACCGCAGTCAGATTTTCCCAGACCATACTGGCCTCCTGTCAGGAGGTTAGAGTCACCTGTGTTAGTTTTCCGTAATGGTGAGACCCAGCAGGTTGAAAGGCTTTCCTCTGAAGTCTCTGGACTCTGTGTTTTTCCTATCCTGTCCAGTATGTGGTGCTTTTCTGCCTGCGGTTTCCACCAGCGTAAGGTGATCTGGTACCTTTAACTTCAGCAGACTCTCCCTCCTGGGGGATGGTTGAGACAGAGGAGAGTTTGTAGGCTGGCTTTAATCACTTGCCCCACCCCTCTCCTGGGGAAGGCACAGGCTCCAGACACACACTCAAACAAGCTTAATTCTGCCTATGCTTGGGACAGTGGAGCTGGAGTAGCCTTGCAGCTGTATCCAGAGAGCAGTCAAACCATAGAAACATAACCACCAAAACTAAAGAGAAAAATCCTTTTCAGAGCAGGACTCCCATTTTTGGGTTGCCAATCAAGAGCTTAAGTTAGTATGTTGCTCTGTCTATCTCCAGGTCTTATGTACTACCTCCTTTCCTTCAGGGCCCAGACTTTTTCAAATCGAAAAAAAAATTTTTTTTTTTTTGTTGTTTGTTTGTTTTACTTTTTCTGTCAGCCCTGCCCCCTCTGCGCTAGGGGAGAAACCACTGACCTCTGCTTTTACTCCAGGTTCAGTTGAGCGGGGGACCTATTTTTAGTAGTCAGAATTTGTGAATTAATTCCACAATTGGAGCTTGGTTGCGCTCAGCCCCTGCTGCTAGTAAAGTCCCTTTCCTTTCCCTTCTGGGAAGCAGCCTGTTGGGGACAGGCACCAGCTACCACAGCTTGGGGAACTCACTGTTCTGGGTGGGCTCACATCTGGTCCAGCTGTTCCAGACTGGGGTACACTGTGTGTCTGGTCACTGACATGGCCCCAGCAGTTGTTCTGTACTGTTCTTTCCTATTTATTAGCTGCTCTGGAGGACGAACTAAATCCCACACCTCACTAAGCCACCATCTTGGCCAAGCACCTAGCAAAATTTTGCCTTTTATTTTTACTGATGGATTTCAACGGTATCTCATTTATTGATATGCGTGTTTATATCCATGCCAGCAGCGTCTTGATTTTTGGTAGTATTTGTAGTGACTAGTCTGGTTGGAATGGTGAGGATATCATCTTTGGTTTCTCTTCTTTTTAAAATTTTACAAAATAAATTTAAAAATTTACAAAAATAGTACAAAGCCTGTACTGGAAACTCCAGCATATCTATATCATCCCAGATACCCAGATCAACTAATTTTAACATTTTGCCACATTTGCCATGTCATTCTATTTATTTATCAAGCCTTTTTCTTTACAGTTGAGTATAGATTGTATACATCATTCTTTGTGAGCACTTAATTCTTTCATGTACATTTCTAAGACCAGGGCTATCCCCTGTGTAGCTATAAGCTCAATGAATTTAGTTTAAGAAATTTAGCATCAATAAAAAGCTTACAGCCTGTATTCCAGGTTTTTTTTGTAGGTCCCAATAATGTTCTTTTGAGTGTCCTCTTCTTTATTAGATCCACTCCAGGATCATATATCACATTTAAATTGTCATTGTTTTTTCACTTGCTCTTTTCTTTATTGTGGAAACATCAATACAGCATAAACTTTGCCATTTCAGTCACTCCCCAGAATACCATTCAGTGGGATTAATCACGTTCATCATATTGCTAACCTTGTCACTTTCCATTACTGAAATTTTACTGTCTCCCCAAACAGAAACCCTGCACCCAATTTGCATTAACGTCACATAGCGAATACTCTCAGTTCTGTCTCTCTGAGCTTGCGTGTTCTCTGATATTTCCTTTGTAGTTCATGGGGCTTAAAAGTTTAACATATCCTAAATCTGTAAAATCCTCATTTGCCTTGATACTGGATGAACTTCAAAAGATACACAAATTATGTTCCAGTGTTCTTCATTCCTCCACTTTTAGGTAGTTTTTGTCACATGTTACATGCTTATACATTATGAGTCCTAAGTCAGTGATTATCTTTAAATTTTGTGCATCTGCCTTTTAGATCCTATATGAAATGAGAGGTGGAATTGAAAACCTTTGGACATTTATATGAACCCATCTTATTACCCTTACTGGAGATACTTATTTCTTTATGTGAGTTTGATCTGTTGTCTAGTGTCCTTTTCTTTCAGTGTGCAGAACTCTTTTTAGTATCTTTTGTAGATATGGTCTAGTAGTGCTGAACACCCTCAGCTTTTGCTTATCTAGGCATATCATAATCTCTGCTTCTTTTTTTTTTTAATTATAGAAGTTGTAGATTTACAATATGCAGAAAACAAAAAGTTCGCATATTGCACCCACCCTCTCTCCTCCCAATATCAACATCTTACACCAGTTCTCATATTACCTCCCTATGCCACTCCCCCCCCCCATTATCAACACATTGCATTAGTGTGGGACATTTGTTACAATTGACGAAAAGATTATTATTTTAACATTAATTATAGTGTGTGGTTTATGTTAGGGTTCACTCTTTGTGTTCTACAGTTGTCCCTCTTTTTTTTTTCTCCCTCATTTTTGAAAGACAATTTTGTTGAACATACAGTTCGTGGTTGGCAGATTTTTTGCTTATATCACTTTAAATATATTGTCCTACTGATTTTTTTTAGAAACACTTTTATTGAGATATATTCATGCATCAAACAGTCCATCCAAAGTGTACAGTCAATGTTTTTTAGTATAATCGGAGTTGTATGTTCATCACCACAGTCAGTTTTAGGAGATTTTCATTACTTCCAAAAAAAAAAAAAAAGCCGAATACCCCTTTAAAAGTTACTTCTGTCTCTCTGTCCTTTCCTACCCCTACATAACCACTAATCTAATTTCGTCTCTACAAATTTGTTTATATTTACATTTTATATAAATGAAACCATGCAATATATATTACTTTGTCTCGTTTCTTTCACATAGCATAATGCATTTTTGTAGGTTTTTTTTTTTAATTACAGAACCTTCTCTAATTACAAAAAAGTAATGTGAATAATCACGTTCCCATAATCCCTCCCATTGTTGGAACTTTGCATTAGTGTGGTATCTTTGTTAAAATTGATGAAAGGGTTTTAAAATATTATTAAACTATACTCCGTAGCTTACATTAGATGTATTTTTTCCTGTATATCACCCTATTATTAACGTCTTGTAAAAATGTCGTATATTTGTTACAATTCATGAAAGAGCATTCTTATATTTGTACTATCATCAGGGTCCATCATCCACACTATATACACTGTGTTATACAGTCCCATGTTTTGTCTTCTAGGTTTCCTTCTAGTAAGACATGACCCAAAACTTCCACTTTCAATGACATTCGCAGGCATAATTCAGCACTTTTAATTACAGTCACAGGAATGTTCTAGCATCACCTTTCCATTCTCTACTCTCATTCTATCCATTGGTAACCTAAATTCTAGATTCTAACCCTAACCCTAACTTATTGCTTATTATAAATTAGTTCATATCAGCGAGATCGTACAATATTTATCCTTTCTATCTGGTTTATTTCACTCAACATAATGTCCTTAAGGTTCATCTGTGTTGTTACATGCTTCAGGACTTCAATCCTTCTTACAGCTGGATAATCCATTGCAGGTATATACTCCATTTTGTTTATCCATTCAGCAGTTGATGAACACTAGGTTGCTTCCATCTTTTGGCAATTGTGAATAATACCTCTGAATATCAGTGTGCAAATGTCTGCTGCTTTCAGTTCTTCTGGGCACATATCGAGTAGAAGGCAACTGTGCACTTAGCTTCCTCAAGAACCACCAAACTGTCTTCCATAGTGTCTGCAACATTTTACATTCCCAGCAGCAGTGAATGAGTGTTCCTATTTCTCCACATCCTCTCCAATACCTGTAATTTTCTGTTTTTTTTTTTTTTTTTAAATAGTGGTCATTCTAGTAGGTGTGAAATAATAGCTTATGGTTTTGATTTGCATTTTTTCTATTAGTGACGTTGAGCATTTTTTTATTTGCCATTTAGCCATTTGTATTTCCTCTTTGGAATATGTCTGTTCAAGGCTTTTGCCCATTTTTAATTGGATTGTCTTTTTATTGTTGCGTTGTAGGATTTCTTTGTATATTCTGGATATTAAATCCTTACCAGATATGTGGTTTCCAAATATATTTTCTCCCATTGAGTAGGTGGCCTTTTTACTTTCTTGACAAAATCCTTTAAAACACATAAGGTTTCATTTTGATGAGGTCTCATTTATCTGTATTTCCTTTTGTTGTTTGTGCTTTGGGTGAAAAATCTAAGAAACCAATTCCCACCACAAGATCTTGAAGATGCTTCCCTCCATTTTCTTAGAGGAATTTTATGGTACTGTCTCTTATATTTAAGTCTTTGATCCCTTTTTTTTTTTTAACATGGGCAAGCACCAGGAATTGAACCCGCTTCTCTGGCATGGCAGGCGAGAACTTTGCCACTGCGCCACCATTGCCCACCCTTTAATCCATTTTGAGTTTATTTTTGCATAATATGTGAGACAGAGGTCTCTTTTATTCCTTTGGATATAAAGATCCAGTTCTCCCATCACCATTTGTTGAAGAGACTCTTCTTTGTCAGTTGAGTGGACTTGATAACTTTGACAAATATCTGTTGTACATAGATGTAAGAGTTTATTTCTGAATTCTCAATTTGACTCAATTGATCAGTAGATTCCAATTCCATTTTATTTTGACCACTGTAGGCTATATGTTTTAACATCAGGAAGTGTGAGTATTCCAACTTTATTCTTTTTCAACATGTTTTTGACTATTTGGGCTTCTTACCCTTCCAAATAAATTTGGTAATTGGCTTTTCCATTTCTGCAAAGTGTACTGTTGGATTTTCGATTATGTTACGTTGAATCGGTAAATCATTTTGAGTAGAGTGGATATCTTAATGGTATGTAGTCTTCCAATACCTGAACATGGATTGTCCTTCCATTTATTTAAGTCTTCTTTGATTTCTTTTAGCAATATTTCATAGTTTTCTGTGAACAAATCTTTTATATCCTTGGCTATATTTATTCCTAGATATTTGATTCTTTTAGTTTCTATTGTAAATGATATTTTTTTCCCTTTATTTCCATATCAGTTTACTCATTACTAGTATATAGAAGGACTACTTATTGTTACATGTTGGTCTTCTATCCTTTGCCACTGGTGGTAGCTCTAATAGGTTTGTGGTGGATGAATTAGGGGCTTTATCTGATTCTCATGACTTAGATTGTGAACTTATTTTCCATAATTTTATCTGAGATGTAAAAGCCCTCAAGAACTTTTGAGGTACTACTTTTGATTATCCGTGCTATGCCGATTTGAAAGGATGCATGTCCCCTAGAAAAGCCATATTTTAATCTAAATCCCATATCACAAAGGCAGAATAATCCCTATTCAATACTGTATGATTGCAACTGTAATCAGATCATCTCCCTGTAGGTGTGATTTAATCAAGAGTGGTTGTTAAACTGGATTAGGTGACAACATGTCTCCTCCCATTCGGGTGGGTCTTGATAAGTTTCTGGAGTCCTATAAAAGAGGAAACATTTTGGAGAATGAGCGATTCAGAGACAGCAGAGCAGAATTACACAGCCACAGGAAGAGTCCACCAGCTAGCGACCTTTGGAGATGAAGAAGGAAAATGCCTCCCAGGGAGCTTCATGAAATGAAACAGGAAGCCAGGAGAAGAAGCTAGCAGATGATGCCATGTTTGCCATATGCCCTTCCAGATGAGAGAGCAACCCAGACTGTGTTCACCATGTGCCTTTCCAGATGAAAGAGAGACACTGACTGTATTCACCATGTCCCTTCTCACTTGAGAGAGAAACCTTGAACTTCATCGGTCTTCTTGAACCAAGGTATCCTTCCCTGGATGTCTTTGATTGGACATTTCTATAGACTTGTTTTAATTGGGACATTTTCTTGGCCTTAGAACTGTAAACTAACAACTTATTAAATTCCCCTTTTTAAAAGCCATTCTGTTTCTGTATATTGCATTCTAGCAGCTAGCAAACTAGAACACATGCTAACTTCATTCTTACTGGGTTTTGCAAAAATGGCAACAATATTAAAATTTTTTTTTAGTTTTGTTCTGACAATTTAAATTTGCAGTAATTATTAAATTTACAGAAAAATAACAAGAATAGTACAGTAGAAAGAACTTTCCTATTATTTCCTTTATCCAGATCCACCTGTTTTAAACATTTTACCACATTTTCTTATCATTGCCCATATGTACATACATATTATTTTTGTTCTGTTGAGAATTGGTCGCATATATCATTCTAAGAACAATGATAGTTTCTCTCATAAAATAATGCACTTGTCAAGTTCTGTTAATTTCACATTTTTACAATACTTTCGATCTATAAGATGTATTTCAGTTTAATCAAGATTCCATAATGTTCTTTTTAAAAATATATATGTACATTTTTACTGTGAATTATAAGAAATATACAAAACAAAGAAAGAAAAACAATAATTTTCCAAGTACACTTCAACAAATAATTATGGAACCGATTTCGGAGTTTGTTATGGGTTACCATTTCACGTTTCAGATTTCCCTAAAACATTGGAGACTAGAAAGAATATTTATATAGTGACTCAACAGTCATACTCTTTTTTTAAAGATCTATTTTCTCTGTTATACCTCCTCCTCCTTCTCCCAATCTATAGGGATCTTTAGGCAATGCCTTGCTGACTTTTTCATGATGAGAATGTGTATTGACACAAAAAATTTGGGGGATATAATTAATTGACATTCTTGGAGAGGCTGGTCCCTCTGAATGTCAGGATTTATCTGACCTAGGAACCCTCTGGAAATTGTAGGTTCCAGAAAAGCAAATTTAGTACACGAAACTTTGGTAGCATCTCAGTTCCAACCCTAGGTTTTCTTAAGAGTCAACAAATGGAAATGTTCCAAAAATAGTCATGGTGATGAATGCACACTATGTGATGAAAAAAGTATATATAAAAAGCATCAACTGGATTGATGTTGGTTGGGGTTCAGCAAACCATGGCAATTAGCACTGTCTAACTGAAGCTTGCATACGAATAGCCTCTGGAATAGCCTTTTGATTCTATTTGATCTCTTAGCACTGATGCCTTATTTTATTACACTTCTTTTTCCACTTTGGTCGGGAAAGCTTGATGCCAGTGCCACAGTGTCAGGGCCAGACTCATCACCAGGAGTCATGTCCTATGTTGTAAGGGAGATTTACACCTGAATGTCATGTCCCACATATGGGGGAGGGTAATGATTTTCCTTGCTGAGTTGGGCTTGGAGAGAGAGAGGCCACATCTGAGCAACAAAAGAGGTTTCCTGGAAGTAACTTTTAGCCCTCATTATGGGTAGGCTTAGCTTCCCGCTATAGAAATAAGTTTCATAAGGGCAAGCCTCAAAATCTAGGGCTTGGCCTGCTTTCTTGGGAGCTCCTGGTAGTGGAGAGGGTATCTGGGGTTTCCCAGATGGGAAAGTATAATAGCTCAAAATTTTTCCCCTTTGTACTTAAGGGACTCTACTGATACTTTTTTTTTTTTAAATTAAATATCCACACATGTACAGTCTAACCGTATTATACAATGAGTGGCTCACAGTATCATCATATATAGTTTTGTATTCTTCACCATGATCATTTTAAGAACATTTGCATCCTTACGGAAAAAGAAATAAAAAGAGAAAAGAAAACCCCATGCATCCCATAAACCCTTAGCTCTCTCTGTCACTGATCACTAGGATTGCAGTCTAACCAGTTAGTTTTTACCCCTTATCCCCCTTTGCTGGTTTGAAGCTGTTATGTACCCCAGAAGAGCCATATTCTTTAATCCTTATTCATTATTGCTGGGTGGGTTCTTTTTTTTTTTTTGTATGCTATATGGATGGGGTTACATTTCATCATATTTTGTGTGACTGTTCCCTTATTGCAGTACCATTTGTTGAATTTTTGTTTGTTTGTTTCTTCATTTCTTTGTTTGGGAGGTGCATGGGCTGGGAATTGAACCCGGGTCTCCCGCATAGCAGGCAAGAATTCTACCACTGAACTACCTTTGCATCCCCTGGGTGGTATCTTTTTTATTGTTCCTATGAAGATATGAGCCACCCAGTTGTGGGTGAAAACTTTTAATTAGATGGTTTCCATGGAGATTGTCTCTAGCCATTAAGGGTGGGAATTGATTACTGGTGCCCATCTTCATGGCCCCTCTTAAGGGAACCATTTTGGAAAAAGCTTTTGAATGAGCAGAGCCCACATAGCCAGAGACCTGGAAATGTGTATTAAAACAAAAAGCAAAAAACACCACTGGGGAAGCTGTTGAAGAAGCCTGGAGAGAAAGCTACCAGACGTTACCATATGTCTCTTCGGCTGAAAGAGAAACCCTGAATGTCATCGGCCTTCTTGCGCCAAGGTTTCTTTGCCTGCATGCCTTAGTTTGGACATTTTTTTAGCTTTGGCTTAATTTGGACATTTTCACGGCCCTATAACTATAAACTTGCAACTTAATAAATTCCCCTTTTAAAAACCCTTTCTGTTTCTGGTATATTACATTCCTGCAGCTTATAAACTAAAACAGCACCCCTATTGTTATTTATTTTTCTTGTCCTTATATTTTTTACTCATCTGTCCATACCCTGGATAAAAGGAGTGTCAGCCACAAGGTTTTCACAATTACGGTCACGTTGTAAAAGCTGTGTAGTTATGCAGTCATCTTTTAGAATTAAGTCTGCTAGAATACAGTTCAGCAGTTTCAGGTATTTCCATCAAGTTATTCTATTACACTAAAAACTAAAAAAGAATATCTATCTAATATATAAGAATAACTTCCAGAATAACCTCTAGACTTTGAAATGTCTCAGCCAGTGAAACTTTATTTTTCTCTTTTCTCGCTTCCCTCTTTTGGTGAAGAAGTCTTTCTCAATCCCATGATATCGGGTCCTGACTCAACTCCAGCAGT
This sequence comes from Tamandua tetradactyla, assembly GCF_023851605.1. NCBI lineage: Eukaryota > Metazoa > Chordata > Mammalia > Pilosa > Myrmecophagidae > Tamandua > Tamandua tetradactyla. The sequence goes on from NC_135343.1 coordinate 77,772,430, forward strand.
CATGCATGTGTAGCAGGGGAGGCAGTGAGTTCACCTTCCCAGTTGGCTTAGAGAGAGAGAGGCCACATCTGAGCAACAAAAGAGGTTCTCTGGGGGCGGGGGGGTGATTTTTTGGTTTTTTTTGTAAGGTACAGCTTAATTTTATCTGTAAGCCTTTTAGAGCTGGCAAGTCAGTACCCCTCCTAGTATACTTTAAGATAGTTACCAGTCCAGCTAATATGTACACAGTTGCCCCTTTGGCTTATGCTGTGGTTTCTCCAAAGGTTGGAAGATGGGTCACCATTGGCTTTTACTCTGGGGGTGATTCTTGGGCATAATCATAAGGAGGCTTAACTTCTCCGTTCCAGGAAAAGTTTCATAGTGTTGATCTGCAAAATCGAGGGCTTACCCTATTAAATTGATTATCTTCAGTGCTTGTGAGATTATCAGATTTTCCCCAGGTAGGCAGGAAGGTTTATTATTTCCCATTTTATCCCCAGTCCCTCAAGGTGATGGTACAAGTACTTTTTATTCTCTGCCCAGATTGCTTTGGGTTGTATGGGGTGTCACACTGACCTGTACAAACTAAGAAGATCTAAACCCTTATTCAAAATTCCATGTTATTATGACGTTCAAGTAAACTGACCATACATGTTAAACTAGATAGTGTGTTACAAAATATATAAATTTTGCACCAAATAAATATCTCTTCCTTTGCTCTCACACAAAAGTTGAAGTTTTAAAATACAGATCATATCATCCTTTACCCTGTATTCTGATTCACCTTGGTCTTATCCAGATAAGTCATTCACATGTCTAGTTAAGTGTGATCCCTTTTTCAGCTTTAACAATTCCTATATGGGGTAATGCTGACTGACTTTTATAGCTTCCGAGTTCTATCTCTGAGTCTTCAGGTGTTACACAAATACCCAAAGTTCCAGGGAATGATCAGGTTATATTCAAATAGCCCAGCATCTCAGAATTTAGAAATAACAGACCTCTTGAATAGATGTGACTCCTGTAAGAGCTCACAATCTAGGAACTGTTACAGTAGGCCTTAACCTGATAACCTATGTTCTCAATTTCAATTCTCCGAGTTTGTATGTTACAGTTAGTCCATATGAGTGGAGTGTTATATTATTTGCCTTTTTGTTTCTGACATTTCATTCAAAATGCTGTCCTCAGTGTTCATTCATCTAGTTGCATACCTCATAACTTTTTTCCTTTTTGCAGCCACTAAATAGTTCATTGTACATATGTACCATAGTTCCCTCTTCCATTTCTCAGTTGATGAGAAATGATTAAAAGTACAAATGTAAGAATGTTTTCACATGAGGGAGAACTAATGAATGTCAACATTGCAAGGTGTTGAAAACAGTACAGTATACTTGCTACCTAGAGCCTTTGCAAATTGCAAACACTGCTGCCTTAAACACAGTGTGGAAATGTACATTTGTGTCCCTACTCTTAATTACTCCAAGTGTATACCTAGCAATGAGGTTGCAGGATCATTGGCAACCTCATTCCTAGCCTCCTGTTGAGCCACCACACTGCCCTCCAGGTAGGCTATACCACTCTGCTTCCCTACCAACAGTGAACAGATATAGCTCTCCAAAGTTTTCTCCAGCACTTATATCTCTCTGTTCATTTTTAAACAATTTTATTCACACATCATTCAGTCCATACTAAAAAAAAAAAAAAACTTTCTGATATAATCACATAGCCATGCCTTCACTGCCATAATCCGTATGGGGACATTTCTTTATCTTCCACAAATATCCCATAACCTCCTCCTCACTCTCTCCTACTCATTGACGTTTAGTTTTTTGGGGGGTGGGGTGGGGGGATGTCTTGCCATTTATTTAGATTTTCTTTAATTCCTTTCAGCAGTTTTTATAGTTTACAATATACATGTCTTTTACATTCTTTTTTTAAAATTTATTTATTAATTAAAAAAATTTAACAAACGAAATACATTAACATAGATAATCAGTAATTCACAATATCATCACTTAGTTGCATATTCATCATTTCTTAGAATATTTGCATCCATTCAGAAAAAGAAATAAAAAGACAATAGAGGGCGTCGGTTCCTCAGCCAAATGGCGCGCTCAGATGGTGCTGTCCCTCTGTGGATGGGCTTTGTAGCGTGTGTGTGTTCGTGCGCGCGCTCGCTTGTGTCAGGTGTGGGTGGGTGGGTGTGCGTGTGTGTGATCCGGCCTGCAGGAGGCGAGTCTCTCCTGGCTTTCCTTACCAACCAGTTGACGGAGTCCCCAGAGGGTCGTTGTCGCAGCAGCCCGGTCCACTGGCCCTTCTGTCTCCCGGCCGGGTCAGTGCGCCCCAGAGTCCGTGCTGCGCTCAGTGTCGGGGCCAAGGGACCGCCCAAGTGACATGTACACAGTTTCTCCTAGCATGACTGCCATCTGATCAGTCTCATCAGTCTCAGTCTCATGGCTGAGTTCACCGCCCACAACCCACAGAGCTGCCATGGCCTCTGCTTCTCCTCTCACCCCTATCATTTCACAGCTCCAGGATAAAAATGAGAGCGTTACAATCTGGCGGTTTCTGGTTTCCATTTCTGGCAACTGCTGCTGGTAAAAGGAAAGATGGGGCTCAAGAATTTGAGAACAATAGTTTGCAGCCATGAATGAACCACAGTGCTTCTACAATGAGTCTATCGCCTTCTTTTATAACCAGAGTGGGAAGTATCTTGCTACAGAGTGGAATACAGTCAGCAAGCTGGTGATGGGACTTGGGATCACCGTGTGCATCTTCATCATGCTGGCCAACCTATTGGTCATGGTAGACGTCTATGTCAACCGCCACTTCCACTTTCCTATTTATTACCTAATGGCTAATCTGGCTGCTGCAGACTTCTTTGCTGGGTTGGCTTACTTCTACCTAATGTTCAACACAGGACCCAATACTCGGAGACTGATAGTCAGCACGTGGCTCCTTCGTCAGGGCCTCATTGATCCCAGCCTGACGGCATCAGTGGCCAACCTACTGGCTATCGCAATCGAGAGGCACATTACAGTTTTCCACATGCAGCTGCACACACGGATGAGCAACCGGCAGGTGGTCATGGTCATTGTTGTCATTTGGACCATGGCCATTGTCATGGGTGCTATACCCAGTGTGGGCTGGAACTGTATCTGTGATATCGAACATTGTTCCAACATGGCACCCCTCTACAGCGACTCTTACTTAGTCTTCTGGACCATTTTCAACTTCGTGACCTTTGTGGTCATGGTGGTTCTGTATGCTCATATCTTTGGCTATGTTTGCCAAAGGACTCTGAGAATGTCTAGGCACAGTTCTGGACCTCGGCGGAATCGGGATACCATGATGAGTCTTCTGAAGACTGTGGTCATTGTGCTTGGTGCCTTTATCATCTGCTGGGCTCCTGGAATGGTCTTGTTGCTTCTGGACTTGTGCTGTCCCCAGTGTGACGTTCTGGCCTATGAGAAATTTTTCCTTCTCCTCACTAAATTCAGCTCTAGCATGAACCCCATCATCTACTCCTACCATGACAAGGAGATGAGTGCCACCTTCAGACAGATCTTGTGTTGCCAGCGCAGTGAGAACCCCAGCGGCCCCATGGAAGACTCAGACCGCTCAGCATCCTCCCTCAACCACACCATCTTGGCTGGAGTTCACAGCAGTGATCACTCAGTGGTTTAGAAGAGGAGCCAAAGGTGCAGAGCCAGCCATGACCCGCTGAGAGATGAACAGCCTCCCCCTACCAAATTGCAAGGGCAAGGTGTGGGATGTAAGAGAGAAGAGAAGAATTAACTCATGTACTCAAACACTAACCGACGGCAGTATTTGTCCCTGGACCCCGCAGGGCTCGATGCATTCTGCACATTAGCTTATGTGACAAGCCTCATCCTAATTCCTGTTCTTTTTGAAAGTAGAAGATGGAGTCCTTGGAGTGGAACTCACGAACAAACTCTGCAAGTGTCCAGTTAGCTCACACTAATTAGACTTTAAAAGATTTTGCGTGGTTTGGTGCCGGTTAGGAGAAATTCTGACTAATTGAACCCACAACTTCATTTACATACAGACTTCCCTTTTTTTTATTTTAAAGGATACATTTCATGTAATAAACGTGTTTGTTTATGCCTATCAGCATGTTTGTGATGGATGAGACAAAAGCCTTTTTTTTTTTAACTACCATAACTCCATTTTTTTTCCTTGTGTAGGAAAACTGTAAATTAGAATTATTCTCCTTAAAAGCATGCATGTGATGTATGTATGCATTATACCCTACTTTAAAAGATAATACTAATTGTAAAATCTTTTAGAAAATGGAAGGACCTACAGGTCAAAGCCAGAATTTGTTTAGGTTACGAAACAAACAATGCCCTAATCTCAATAAAAGGTTTTTATTAAAGTGTTGTATCAAGTATAAAAAAAAAAGACAATAGAAAAAGAAATAAAACAAAATCAGAAAAAAAAAGACAGTTTTGGTGTATTGCCTTTGTTGCATTCAGTGGGAGCATATTACAGTGTTACTGTTAACCATAGACCCTGTTTGCATTGATTATATTTTTTCCTGTATATTGTACTGTTTTCAGCACCTTGCAATGTTAACATTCATTAGTTCTCCCTCATGTGAAAACATTCTTACATTTGTACTTTTAATCATCATTGTTCACACTGTAGGCATCGCTAAGTTATACCATCCTAGTCTTTATCCTGTGTCTTTTCTTCTGGTCTCATCCCTCCTTCAACCATGCTTACCCTGTGCTTCATTCAGCATGCTTATATTATTGTGCTACCATTAGATGGTATTGTGCTATCCATTTCTGGGTCTTTACAGTCAGTTCTTTTGAACATTCTCTACTCCTTTAGCACCAAATGCCAAATCTTTACTCTCTCTGGTTTTCTGGTGTGTTCTTAAGTTTAACCCTCTAAAGTTCACTCATAAATGTTAATTTGTATTCCTGAGACCATACAGTGTTTGTGTTTGTTTCTGGGTAATTTCACTCAGCGTTATGTCAGAGTACATCCATGTTGTTACAAGTGCCATTTATTCTGTCTTACAGCTGCGTAATATTCCATTGTATGTATATACCACAGCTTATTTAGCCACTCGTCCATTGATGGGCATTTGAGCTGTTTCCATCTCAATACACCACTTTCATCAATGTGTTGTCAGAGAAACAGATTCTGAATCATACAATAAATGTATTAGACTTAAAGGATACTTACAGTGCATTATGCTCCTCACCAGCAGGATACACATTTTTCTCAAGTGTTCCTGCTTCATTTCAAGGATAGACCATATGTTGGGTTACAAAGCAAGTCTCCATAAATTTACAAAGATTGAAATAATACAAAAGCATTCAGATAGTAATGTAATGAAATTAGAAGTCAGTAGCAGGCAGGAGCCAGAAAATTCACCGTCGTAAGGAGGCTAAATAATACACTTTAAAAAATATATATTTTTGAGAAATACCCACATACATACAGTCCAACCATATTATACAATCAGTGGCTCATAATATCATCACAGATATTAAAAATATCATAATTTTTAGAACATTTGTGCCACTCCAGAAAAATAAATATAAAGAAGAAAAAAGAACGTATACATCCCATAACCCTTACCCCTCCCTCTCATCAACCCACAGTATTTCAGTCTACCCACATTTTACCCTTTCTCTCCCTCCATTACTTATTTTTTATCCTTATATATTTTTTTACACATGTGTCTATACCCTGGGTAAAACGAGCATCAGACCCAATGCTCATACAATCACACAGTTTTCTTCAAGAATCAAGGCTACTGGAACACATTTCACTAGCTTTAGGTGCTTCTTTTTAGCCATTCCAATACACCATAAACTAAAAAGGGACACTATATAATACATAAGAATAACTTCCAGGATAACTTCTGACTCTGGAATTTCTCAGCCACTGAAACTTTATTTTGTCTAATTTTTCTCATTCTGGTGATGCCAGGTCCTGGCTCATCCCCGGTCAGGTCCCATGTTGCCAGGGAGATTTACACTGCTGGATATCTTGTCTCTTATACAGGGGAGGGCAGTGAATTCACCTGTAGAGTTGGCTTAGAGAGAGAGCTACATCTGAGCAACAAAAAAGTTTCCCTAGGGGTGACTCTTAGGCATAATTACCAGTCTTAGACATAATTACCAGTAGGTTTAGCTTCTCCTTTGCAGGAATAAGCTTCATAGGGGTGAACCCTAAGAACGAGGCTCAGCCTATTGAATTGTTTGCCCCCATTGCTTGTGAGAATATCAGGGATTCCCCACATGGGAAAGTTGAATATTTCCTCCTTTCTTCCTAGTCCCCTAAGGGGACTTTACTAATACTTTTTTTATTCTCTGCCCAAATTACTCTTGGATATATCAGGGCATCACACGAACCAATACAAACCCACAAGATCTCATGCCCTATTTAAGATTCCATATAATTGTGGTGTTCAGGTAAACTGATCATCCAAGTTAAATTAGATAATGTGCTACCCAAAATAAAATTTTGTACCACATAAACATCTCTCCCTTTGGTCTTGCACAGAGAGGAACAACACACTGTTAAGCAACCAGTGGGTCAAGTAGGAAATTAACATAGCATGCATATTTAGTTTTCCCCCTATACAACTCTATTATTGTCTTTTTGTCCAATATCAAACCTTTGGGATACTCCATGCAAAAACTTATTTATAATTGTAGAGTTAATTAGTGGGATACCTGGCACTATATGTATTTCTTTTCAATAACATAAACCTTCAATATGCCAACGTTAGTTATAACCACCCAATGTAATTATTACTTCTATCCGGTCCCTTGCATTTAGGTTTAACCTCATTAGGTAGTCTTTCCTTTGTCTCTAGCTTTTGTGTACCTCTAGGTCGGTTATATTGTACAGTGTAACATCTGAGATTATGTTTACCAGAGTCAATAGCGAAATCATACAGTATCTGTCCTTTTGTGTCTAACTTATTACCATCAGGAATTTGTTCTCAATGTCATCCCCATTGTCATGTAATTCGGGTTCTTATTTCATCTTACTGCTACATAATATTCCATCGCAAGTATATACCACATTTTATTTATTTACTTGTCTGTTGGTGGGCATTTGATTGTTTCCATCTCTTGGCAATTGTAGCAGTACTGCTATGAACATTGAGTTGCAAATAGCTGTTCGTGTCACTGCCCTCTGGGTATATACTGAGTATTGGTATTGGTGGGTCATACGGCAACTGAATAGTTTTCTGAGGAATCACCAAACTGTCTACCACAGTGGCTGCACCATTATACATTCCCACCAGCAGTGCATAAGTGTCCCAATTTCTCCACATCCTCTTCAGCATTTGTAGTTTCCTGTTTAATAGCAGCCATTCTTACAGATGTGAACTCATATCTCATTGATTTGCATTTCTCGTGTAGCTAATAAAATGAGCATCTCTTCATATGCTTTTTTGCCATCTTATTTGTGCTTCGGAAAGGTGTCTGTTCATATCCTGTGCCAGTTTCATAATTGGGTTGTCTGTTCTTTTGTTGTTGAACTAAATAATTTCTTTGCGTAAATGGGATATCAAGCCTTTATCCAGTATGTGGTTTCCAAATATTTTCTCCCATTGAGTTGTGTGCCTCTTCATGTTTTTGACAAAGTGCTTGGAGGCACAGAAGCTCTTGATCTTAAGGGGTCCCCATTTATCTGGTTTTTGTTTCATTGCTTGTGCTTTAGGTTTGTAAAGTTTAAGAAGTTACTTCCTATTATTAGATCTTGAAGATGTTTCCCTGAATTTTCTTCTATAAATTTTATGATACTGGCTCTTACAGTTAGGTCTTGAATCCAGTTTGGATTAATTTTTCTATTGGACATAAGGTAGGAGTCCTCTTTCATTCTTTTGGCTATTGATATCCAGTCCTCCTGTTCCCATTTATTTAAAAGACTATTCAGTCCCAGTTTGATGGTGTTTTTTTGGATCTTATCAAAGATCAGTTGTCCATAGATTTGGTCATCCATTTCTGCACTTTTGATTCTACTCCGTTGGTCAGTGCTTCTTTCTTTGTGCCAGAAGCATGCTGTTTTAACCGCAGTGACTTTATAGTAAGCTTTAAAGTTAGGAAGTGTTATTCCTCCTACTTTGCTTTTCTTTTTTAGAATATTTTTTATCTGTTTAGAGTATCTTTCCTTTCCATATACATTTGGTAGCTGGGTTTTCAGTCTTCAAAGTATGTTGTTGGGATTTTTCTTTTCTTTTCTTTTCTTTTTTAACATGGGCAGGCACTGGGAAATGAACCTGGGTGTCCAGCATGGCAGGTGAGAATTCTGCCACTCAGCCGCCGTTGCACAGTCTAGTTGTTGGGATTTTGATAGGTGTTGCATTGAATCTGTAGATCATTTTCAGTGGGATTGGCATTTTACAAGATTCAGCCGTCCTGTCTGTGAGTATGGAATGTCTTTCCATCTATTTAGGTCAATTTAAAATTTTTTTTTAGCAATGTGTTGTAGTTATTTCTGTACAAGTTCTTGACATCCCTAGTTAGGTTTATTCCTACTTACCTGATTCTTTTGGTATTATTTTGAGTGTAATTTTTTCCTTAGTTGTTTTCTCAGATAGGTCATTACATGTGTATAGAAACGTTACTGATTTTTGCACATTAATCTTGTATCTTGCTACTTCGTTTATTAGCTCATGGTGCTTTTTTGTAGATTTCTCAGGATTTTCTAAGTATAAGATCATGTTATCTGGGGTGCAGAGATGGTTCAGTGGTAGAATGATCGCCTTTCATGCAGAAGACCCAGGTTCGATTCCTGGGCCATACCCCTCCCGCTCCCCCCCCCCCCCCCGAAAAAAGCTCATGCTTTCTGCAAGTAATGAAAGTTTTAATTCTTTTCCTAAGTGGTGCCTAGAAAATGATGTCACAGTAAGAAACCAGCAAAAGTTCAATTTCTGTGGTGGAGGTAAGGGAAAATAGGGATGTTACAGTGGGATGTGAGATAGGTAAAAGTAGGTTTAATCAGATTTGAAAGGTTCTAAAACATATTGCCTAAACATAAATACAAATACATATATATACATTCCCATATATAACTGGTAAAGCGGCATTTTCTCATTATACTTCTTGCTTCAAGCATTTTGTTTTTAATTAGAGCAATTCATTATAATTTTCAAGAGTAGTATATAAGTTGAAATAAAATAATATTTTGTAAACTTTAAATTCTAAAATATGACCAGGCATCCTGCTTTCAGAATAACTTTCAGGATAACCTCTTGACTGTTTGAAATCTCTCAGCCACTGAAACTTTATTTTGTCCCATTTCTCTCTTCCCCTTTTTGGTCAAGAAGGCTTCCTCACCTCAATGATGCTGGGACCTGGCTCATCATGGGAGTTGTGTCAGGGAGATTTACTCTCCTGGGAATCATGTCCCACATAGTTGGGGGAGGGCAGTGAGTTCACCTGATGAGTTAGGTTAGAGAGGCCACATCTGAAGAACAAAAGAGGTTCTCTGACTGGTGACTCTTTGGCATAATTATCAGTAGGCTTAGTTTTTCCTTTGCAGGAGTAAGGTTCATAGGGGTGTGCCCCAAGATTGAGGGCTCACCATATTGAATTGGTTCTCCCCACTGCTTGCAAGTATACCAGGGATTCTCTGGATGGGGAAGTTTAATATTTCTTCCTTTCTCCCCAGCCCTCCAAGGGGATTTTGCAAATACTTTTTTATTCATTGCCCAAATTACTCTGGGATACATCGGGGCATCACACTAACCTGAACAAACCAATATGTTCTCACACATTCTTCAAGATTCCATGTACTTATGGTGTTCAATTAAACTGACCTTACAAGTTATATTAGGAAATGTACTACCCAAAATATATAATTCTTTTTTTTGCTAATTATTTTATAACTACAACAAACTTGTACAGAGAATTCCTTGTACAAAACAATACAATAAAGGTTCAGAGATAAAGTGGTTCCCTTAGCAAGGCTGAAGATTTCAGTCTCTGGTGTTTGGAGTTTATACTACTGTCCTTGCTTTTTTTTAAATATTTTTATTGTAAATAGCAAACACACAAACATTCTTTTTTTTTTTTTATTAATTGATGGAAAAAAAGAAATTAACCCAACATTTAGAAATCATACCATTCTACATATACAATCAGTAATTCTTAACATCATCACATAGATGCATGATCATCGTTTCTTAGTACATTTACATCAGTTTAGAAGAACTAGCAACACAACGGAAAAAGATATAGAATGTTAATATAGAGAAAAAAATAAAAGTAATCATAATAGTAAAAAAACAAAACAAAACAAAAACCTATAGCTCAGATGCAGCTTCATTCAGTGCTTTAACATGATTACTTTACAATTAGGTATTATTGTGCTGTCCATTTTTGAGTTTTTGTATCTAGTCCTGTTGCACAGTCTGTATCCCTTCAGCTCTAATTACCCATTATCTTACCCTGTTTCTAACTCCTGCTGGACTCTGTTACCAATGACATATTCCAAGTTTATTCTCGAATGTCGGTTCACATCAGTGGGACCATACAGTATTTGTCTTTTAGTTTTTGGCTAGACTCACTCAGCATAATGTTCTCTAGGTCCATCCATGTTATTACATGCTTCTTAAGTTTATCCTGTCTTAAAGCTGCATAATATTCCATCGTATGTATATACCACAGTTTGTTTAGCCACTCGTCTGTTGATGGACATTTTGGCTGTTTCCATCTCTTTGCAATTGTAAATAATGCTGCTATAAACATTGGTGTGCAAATGTCCGTTTGTGTCTTTGCCCTTAAGTCCTTTGAGTAGATACCCAGCAATGGTATTGCTGGGTCGTATGGCAATGCTATATTCAGCTTTTTGAGGAACCGCCAAACTGTCTTCCACAGTGGTTGCACCATTTGACGTTCCCACCAACAGTGGACAAGTGTGCCTCTTTCTCCGCATCCTCTCCAGCACTTGTCATTTTCTGTTTTGTTGATAATGGCCATTCTGGTGGGTGTGAGATGATATCTCATTGTGGTTTTGATTTGCATTTCTCTAATGGCCAGGGACATTGAGCATCTCTTCATGTGCCTTTTGGCCATTTGTATTTCCTCTTCTGATAAGTGTCTGTTCAAGTCTTTTTCCCATTTTGTAATTGGGTTGGCTGTCTTTTTGTTGTTGAGTTGAATAATCTCTTTATAAATTCTGGATACTAGACCTTTATCTGATATATCATTTCCAAATATTGTCTCCCATTGTGTAGGCTGTCTTTCTACTTTCTTGATGAAGTTCTTTGATGCACAAAAGTGTTTAATTTTGAGGAGTTCCCATTTATTTATTTCCTTCTTCAGTGCTCTTGCTTTAGATTTAAGGTCCATAAAACTGCCTCCAATTGTAAGTTTCATAAGATATCTCCCTACATTTTCCTCTAACTGTTTTATGGTTTTAGACCTAATGTTTAGATCTTTGATCCATTTTGAGTTAACTTTTGTATAAGGTGTGAGATATGGGTCTTCTTTCATTCTTTTGCATATGGATATCCAGTTCTCTAGGCACCATTTATTGAAGAGACTGTTCTGTCCCAGTTGAGTTGGCTTGACTGCCTTATCAAAGATCAAATGTCCATAGATGAGAGGGTCTAAATCTGAGAACTCTATTTGATTCCATTGGTCGATATATCTATCTTTATGCCAATACCATGCTGTTTTGACCACTGTGGCTTCATAATATGCTTTAAATTTAGGCAGCGCGAGACCTCCAGCTTGGTTTTTTTCCCTCAAGATGTTTTTAGCAATTCGGGGCACCCTGCCTTTCCAGATAAATTTGCTTATTGGTTTTTCTATTTCTGAAAAATAAGTTGTTGGGATTTTGATTGGTATTGCATTGAATCTGTAAATCAATTTAGGTAGGATTGACATCTTAACTATATTTAGTCTTCCAATCCATGAACACGGTATGCCCTTCCATCTATTTAGGTCTTCTGTGATTTCTTTTAACAGTTTTTGTAGTTTTCTTTATATATGTTTTTTGTCTCTTTAGATAAATTTATTCCTAGGTATTTCATTCTTTTAGTTGCAGTTGTAAATGGGATTCGTTTCTTGATTTCCCCCTCAGCTTGTTCACTGCTAGTGTATAGAAACGCTACAGATATTTGAATCTTGATCTTGTAACCTGCTACTTTGCTGTACTCATTTATTAGCTCTATTAGTTTTGTTGTGGATTTTTCTGGGTTTTCGACGTATGGTATCATATCGTCTGCACACAGTAATAGTTTTACTTATTCCTTTCCAATTTTGATGCCTTGTATTTCTTTTTCTTGTCTAATTGCTCTGGCTAGAACCTCCAACACAATGTTGAATAATAGTAGTGATTGTGGACATCCTTGTCTTGTTCCCGATCTTAGGGGGAAAGTTTTCAAGTTTTCCCCATTGAGGATGATATTAGCTGTGGGTTTTTCATATATTCCCTCTATAATTTTAAGGAAGTTCCCTTGTATTCCTATCTTTTGAAGTGTTTTCAACAGGAAAGGATGTTGAATCTTGTCAAATGCCTTCTCTGCATCAATTGAGATGATCATGTGATTTTTCTGCTTTGATTTGTTGATATGGTGTATTACACTAATTGATTTTCTTATGTTGAACCATCCTTGCATACCTGGGATGAATCCTACTTGGTCATGATGTATAATTCTTTTAATGTGTTGTTGGATACGATTTGCTAGAATTTTATTGAGGAGTTTTGCATCTATATTCATTAAAGAGATTGGTCTGTAGTTTTCTTTTTTTGTAATATCTTTGCCTGGTTTTGGTATGAGGGTGATGTTGGCTTCATAGAATGAATTAGGTAGTTTCCCCTCCACTTTGATTTTTTTGAAGAGTTTGAGGAGAGTTGGTACTAATTCTTTCTGGAATGTTTGGTAGAATTCACATGTGAAGCCATCTGGTCCTGGACTTTTCTTTTTAGGAAGCTTTTGAATGACTAATTCAATTTCTTTACTTGTGATTGGTTTGTTGAGGTCATCTATGTCTTCTTGAGTCAAAGTTGGTTGTTCATGTCTTTCCAGAAATCCATCCATTTCATCTAAATTGTTGTATTTATTAGCGTAAAGTTGTTCATAGTATCCTGTTATTACCTCCTTTATTTCTGTGAGGTCAGTAGTTATGTCTCCTCTTCCATTTCTGATCTTATTTATTTGCATCCTCTCTCTTCTTCTTTTTGTCAGTCTTGCTAAGGGCCAATCAATCTTATTGATTTTCTCATAGAACCAACTTCTGACCTTATTGATTTTCTCTGTTGTTTTCATGTTTTCAATTTCATTTATTTCTGCTCTAATCTTTGTTATTTCTTTCCTTTTGCTTGCTTTGGGATTAGTTTGCTGTTCTTTCTCCAGTTGTTCCAAGTGGATAGTTAATTCCTGCATTTTTGCCTTTTCTTCTTTTCTGATATAGGCATTTAGGGCAATAAATTTCCCTCTTAGCACTGCCTTTGCTGCGTACCATAAATTTTGATATGTTGTGTTTTCATTTTCATTCGCCTCGAGGTATTTACTAATTTCTCTTGCAATTTCTTCTTTGACCCACTCGATGTTTAAGAGTGTGTTGTTGAGCCTCCACGTATTTGTGAATTTTCTGGCACTCCGCCTATTATTGATTTCCAACTTCATTCCTTTATGATCCGAGACAGTGTTGTGTATGATTTCAATCTTTTTAAATTTGTTAAGACTTGCTTTGTGACCCAGCATATGGTCTATCTTTGAGAATGATCCATGAGCACTTGAGAAAAAGGTGTATCCTGCTGTTGTGGGGTGTAATGTCCTATAAATGTCTATTAAGTCTAGCTCATTTATTGTAATATTCAAGTTCTCTGTTTCTTTATTGATCCTCTGTCTGGATGTTCTGTCCAATGATGAGAGTGGCGAATTGAAGTCTCCAACTATTATGGTATATGAGTCTATTTCCCTTTTCAGTGTTTGCAGTGTAATCCTGACGTATTTTGGGGCATTCTGGTTCGGTGCATAAATATTTATGATTGTTATGTCTTCTTGTTTAATTGTTCCTTTTATTAGTAGATAGTGTCCTTCTTTGTCTCTTTTAACTGTTTTACATTTGAAGTCTAATTTGTTGGATATTAGTATAGCCACTCCTGCTCTTTTCTGGTTGTTATTTGCATGAAATATCTTTTCCCAACCTTTCACTTTCAACCTATGTTTATCTTTGGGTCTAAGATGTGTTTCCTGTAGACAGCATATAGAAGGGTCCTGTTTTTTTCATCCATTCTGCCAATCTATGTCTTTTGATTGGGGAATTCAGTCCATTAACATTTAGTGTTATTACTGTTTGGATAATATTTTCCTCTACCATTTTTCCTTTTCTATTTTATATATTATATGTGATTTTCCTTCTTTCTTCACTCTTCTCCATACCTCTCTCTTCTGTCTTTTTGTATCTGACTCTAGTGCTCCCTTTAGTATTTCTTGCAGAGCTGGTCTTTTCGTCACAAATTCTCTCAGTGACTTTTTGTCTGAGAATGTTTTAATTTCTCCCTCCTATTTGAAGGACTATTTTGCTGGATAAGAGTCTTGGTTGGCAGTTTTTCTCTTTTAGTAACTTAAATATATCATCCCACTGTCTTCTAGCTTTCGTGGTTTCTGCTGAGAAATCTACACATAGTCTTATTGGGTTTCCCTTGTATGTGATGGATTGTTTTTCTCTTGCTGCTTTCAAGATCCTCTCTTTCTCTTTGACCTCTGACATTCTAACTAGTAAGTGTCTTGGAGAACGCCAATTTGGGTCTAATCTCTTTGGGGTGCGCTGCACTTCTTGGATCTGTAATTTTAGGTCTTTCATAAGAATTGGGGAATTTTCAGTGATAATTTCTTCCATTAGTTTTTCTCCTCCTTTTCCCTTCTCTTCTCCTTCTGGGACACCCACAACACGTATATTTGTGCGGTTCATATTGTCCTTGAGTTCCCTGATACCCTGTTCAAATTTTTCCATTCTTTTCCCGATATTTTCTGTTTCTTTTTGGAATTCAGATGTTCCATCCTCCAAATCACTAATTCTATCTTCTGTCTCTTTGAATCTATCATTGTAGGTATCCATTGTTTTTTCTATCTTTTCTGCTTTATCCTTCACTTCCATAAGTTCTGTGATTTGTTTTTTCAGTTTTTCTATTTCTTCTTTATGTTCAGCCCATGTCTTCTTCATGTCCTTCCTCAATTTATCGATTTCGTTTTTGAAGAGGTTTTCCATTTCTGTTCGTATATTCAGCATTAGTTGTCTCAGCTCCTGTATCTCATTTGAACTATTGGTTTGTTCCTTTGACTGGGCCATATTTTCAATCTTCTGAGCGTCGTCTGTTATCTTCTGCTGTCGCCTGGGCATTTAGTCAGATTTCCCTGGGTGTTGGACCCAACAGGTTGGAAGATTTTTCTGTGAAATCTCTGGGTTCTGTTTTTCTTATCCTGCCCAGTAGGTGGTGCTCGTGGCACACATTTGTTTCACGTGTTTGGAAGGGATCCCCCCGGTCACCGTTCCGTGGCCTGGGGATTTCCGATCCAATTCTCTCAGTTGGTCCGGGGGTCCGCGCGTGGTGGGGGCTCCAGCCGCCGCGGCTTGAGGGGACCCTGTGGCTCCTTTATTAATGCCCCTATTGGTGTTTGGTTGGATCCAGTCCCTGCCACTGTCGGAAATTCCCTCATCTCCCTGGAGGGGTGCCGGTCGCCAGCCGCCGCGACCCGGGGAACTCCACCAGACCAGAAAGCCGCCTGTGGGGGAGAGGTACCGGCCGCCGGCCGCCGCGGCCTGGGGAACTCGCCACCGGACCAGGAAGCCGCCCGCGGGGGAGGGGCGCCGGTTGCCGGCCCCCGCGGCTTGGGTAGCCCTCTGATCCGAGACTCATAGCCGGTCCAGGAAGCTGCCCGCAAAAGAGGGGCGCCAGCCGCGGCGGCTTGGGAATCTTGCCTCTCCGAGACTCTCAGCCGGCCCGGGAAGGAGGGAGGGAGGAGCTCCAGCCACCAGCTGCCGCGGCTCGGGAAAGCGCGCGCCGCTCGGGGATCTCACCGCAGCAGAGTCTCGCAGTCAGTCTAGCCAGTCCAGACTGGGGTACGCTGTGTGTCCATTCCCTGCCGTGGCCCCGGGAGCTGTTCTGCACTGTTTCTGTTCACCTGGTAGTTGCCCTGGAGGAGGAACTAAGACGTACGTACCTTACTAAGATGCCATTTTGGCCCCGCCCACACAAATATTCTTGACATGCAAACATTCTCGATGTGGTTGCAATCAGTGGCTCACAATATCATCACATAGTTGTGTATATTCATCACCATGAATATTTTTTTGAACATTTGCTTCTCTCCAGCAAAAGAAATAAAAAAGAAAAAACTCTTATATGCCATACCCCTTACTCCTCTTTCTCATTGACCACTAGTATTTCAATCTACTCAATTTATTTTAACCTTTGTTCCCCCTATTATTTGTTTGTTTCTTATTCATTTTTTTTACTCATCTGTCCATACTGTAGGTAAAAGGAGTACCAGACACAAGGTTTTCACAATCACACAGTCACATTGCAAAAGTTATATCATTATGCAACCATCTTCTAGAAACATGGCTACCTCAACACAGCTCTACAGATTCAAGTACTTCCCTCTAGTCCTAATACACCATAAACTAAAAAGGCGATATCTATATAATGTGTAAGAATAACCTCTAGGATAACCTCTCGACTGTGTTTGAAATCTCTTAGCCACTGACACTTTATTTTCTCTCATTTCTCTCTTCCCCCTTTTGTTCGAGAAAGTTTTCTCAATCCCTTTATTCTGAGTCCCAGCTCATTCTAGGATTTCTGTCCCATGTTGCCAGAGAGGTTTACACCTCTGGGAGTCATGTCCCATGTAGAAGTGGGGAGGGCAACAAGTTTGCTTGCCTTGTCGGCAGAGAGAAAGAGACCACATCTGAGCGATGAAAGAGGTTCTCCAGGGGTGACTCTTAGGCCTAATTTTTTTTTGCCAGCATTATCCATATGCTTTTTTTTACTGAATGATTTGAACTTTGCTTACATAAGCATGTGCTCTAAGTGGTTTTGGTTTTTTTTTTGTTATAGGTTGTTTGATTATTTATTTATTAAACATAACCACATACAAACACAAACATTCTTACCATGTGATCATTCCATTCTTTTTTGCATGGGCAGGCACCAGGAATCGAACCCGGGTCTCCAGCATGGCAGGCAAGGACTCTGCCTGCTGAGCCACCATGGCCCACAATGGATCATTCCATTCTTGATATATAATCAGTAACTCACAATATCTTCAAATAGTTGTATATTCATCATCATGATCATGTCTTAGAACAT
Source organism: Tamandua tetradactyla (assembly GCF_023851605.1). Taxonomy (NCBI): domain Eukaryota; kingdom Metazoa; phylum Chordata; class Mammalia; order Pilosa; family Myrmecophagidae; genus Tamandua; species Tamandua tetradactyla. The sequence continues at coordinate 77,789,737 of NC_135343.1, forward strand.
TTACATCAATTCAGAAAAAGAAATAAAAAGACAGCCGAAAAAAATTCGTACATATCATACCCCTTACCCCTCCCTTTCATTGATCACTAGCATTTCGATCTACTAAATTTATTTTAGCATTTGTTCCCCTTATTATTTATTTATTTTTAATCCGTATGTTTTACTCGTCTCTCAATAAGGTACATGAAAGAAGCGTCAGACACAACGATTTCACAATCACACAGTCACATTGCGAAAGCTGTATCATTATACAATCATCTTCAAGAAACGTGGCTACTGGAACACAGCTCTACATTTTCAGGCCGTTCCCTCCAGCCTCTCCATTATATCTTGACTAGCAAGGTGATATCTACTTAATGCGTAAGAGTAACCTCCAGGATAACCTCTCGACTCTGTTTGGGATCTCTCAGCCATTGACACTTTATTTTGTCTCATTTTGCTCTTTCCCCTTTTGGTGGAGAAGGTTTTCTCAATCCCTTGATACTGAGTTCCAGCTCATTGTAGTATTTCTGTCCCATGTTGCCAGGAAGGTCCACACCCCTGGGAGTCATGTCCCACGTAGAGAGGGGTGAGGACAGTGAGTTTGCTTGTTGTGTTGACTGAGAGAGAGGCCACATCTGAACAACAAAAGAGGTTCACCTGGGGGTATACTGTCCTTGTTTTTGAATGAATCACTGGCTGGGTAGCACAGACAATGCTTTAACCAGACTTTAACAGAAGAATGGCCACTTGGCACACTTAGAAGTAGGTAAAGCGCTTGGTTTCGTGTGTCACAAAATTACCAAATTCCTCCCCACAATGGAGTGGCAGGTGGGGTAGTACTTCTTGTGAAACTCCTTCTTGATATGAGCTATGTTTTATTTTTTCTGGTGCCTGAGCAGCACACTCCACCAAATCCTGTTGCATCCTTTCTGACGTGTCTGCGTTTTTTATCACAGCTTTTTGGTCTCACATGGTTACTGAGGAGCAGGATTGGCTGACTGGGTGTCCTGGGCGAGGTGCTAAATGGCTCAGGCCTGGTGAGAGCTCCTTTCACAATGGAAGCCATGGTGTATCTCCTCAAAATACAAATTTTACACCAAATAAATTATCTCCCTTGGTCTCACACAAAATTTGAAGTTTTAAAATATGCACGATATCATCTAGATCAAATATTCTGTCTTCTCACTCACTTATTCTTTCTTCTGCTTCTTTGAATCTGCTATTGTATGTCTCTAGTGTATTTTTAATTTGGTCTGCTGGATGTTTCATCTGTGTGAGATCTGCCATTTTCTGTTTAATCTTTGAAAGTCTTCTTTATGCTTTGTAGTGTCTTCCTGATAGAAATATCCCTGTGTAGTTGGTCCATTTTTTGTGTCCCCTCCAGTGTTTTGATTTTGTTGTTTTTTTGTGTGTGTCCGTTTCTGCTTGAATCTTCATATGTTTTGTGATTTTCTGTTGTGTTCAGGGCATTTTATTATCTTAAAGTTATTTTGCAAGTCTGTTTCCTTCACTCATCAAAAGTTTTGTATTTACCTTGTTTTGCATTGAGAGTTCCCTTTTCCAATTGGTTTGTCAATGATTCTCTGCCCAACCAAGGCCCAGATCTCTCTCAGGGGGTACGGTTCTATTTGAGGGTCTATTAAAATCTAGGCATGGGTAGTTTAATGGCAGAATGTGTACCCGCCGTGTGGGAGACCTGCGCTCACTTCTAAACCTTTGCAACACCCTCCCTCCCCCACTCCACGCAAAAAACTTAAAACAAAACAAAAAAACAGACCTCAATTGTATTAGGACCCAAAGTCAGAATGAGATACTTCAGAAATATTGGAAATGAACTCAAATTGGTGGCCACAGAAGGGAGAGAATATAAAAAGTAAAGAATCAGTAAAATCACAAGTAAATATATTTATTTTAAAGGAAACCTTGGCAGATAGGGAGCTTGCCAGATTATACCCCTCCTTCCTGTCCGTTTCCTGACTGCAGCGGTAGGAAGATGGCATGTACAAAGGGAGACCTCAGGAGCAGCCAATCTGTAGCACCTGGTGCCCCGTGGATCCACCACTTAGTGCACCTGATGTGATGGTCACTCATGGTGCCTGGCCAGGCATGCCTCTCGTCTCCCCACTGGTGCTGCCAGCTGCGTGGTGGAATGGGATGTTTCCCCACCCACCAGCTGGGACAGGGTGGGGCAGAGGGACAGTCAGTTCCCTAGGATCCACACTTCCCATTCTGTTGCCTTGTAACCCCAGGGTGTACATGGCCTGTCAGACCCACCCTGCTCTCCACATCCAGATACTCCTGCCTCTCTCCTCCCCAAGAAACACTGAGGACCCACTTTGCCCACTCACCTCCCCCATCTCCCCAGCACTGTAGTCCTGGTTATTCTCTCCCCGTTCCCAATCTTGTCCCACAGAGTAGGGGTGAATTATCCACCCCACTCTGCCATCTTCCCGGAAGTCTTCCAGTAATATTATTTATAGCATTTCACCCCCACCCCCAGTCCAGAATACAGTGCAGGAATATTTACTTTATTTGTTGCTGTGTAAATGTTTCTTTTTTTGATTGTTTATTTGCTCAAAACAGTGGCAAATATTTATTCGGGGAAGGGCTTTGCAAAGATGGTTTAATGTTGACTAAACAGTGCCAGCTGAGGTTGTTCAAATGGGTAAATGTTTTTTTAAAATAGACTATCGTTCTTAAAATCTTGTGTTAAATTTTTGTTCTTTTAACAGCTAAACCAGGTGGACAGGTGAAATGTCAGTATATTTCTGCTGTGGATAAAGTTGTATTTGTGGATGATTATGCAGTAGGGTGTAGGAAGGACCTTAATGGAATCTTGTTGTTAGACACTGCTCTTCAAACTCCAGTTTCAAAGCAGGATGATGTGGTTCAGCTTGAACTACCTGTTACAGAGGTAAGTTGGATTAAATGTCAGTGTACTCTTATTTTCTGTTTAATGTAGTCTCAAAGTTATTAGCTGTTAAATGAAATTAGTTTATGCCTTGAGGATATTAGATATATACCTCTATAAAAACAAAGAATTGACTTATTGATCACAACTGTGTTTAAATACTTATATTTTGCATAATTAATTGGTGCTTGCTGACTTGGTTTAAACACTCTTAAATAGCTATAACAGAAATTACAAAATTAAATGGCTTAAACAAGGTATATTTTATGTTTCCATTAACTTGTCCATGGCTAAATACACCTTTACTATTCTCAACACTTAGCTTCTATTTTATAATCCAGGGTATGTTCCAGCCCTCATTGTTTTGTAACCATAGGGAAGCGAGAGCTCACTGGCATCACACATTTATGTCCATAGACACACACACACTCTCTGTTTCTCTTGCTCTTTTTGTGTTCTTGTTCTCTCTTTCACAAACTTTTTCACACATGAACTTTTCACATTCACTTCATTAGCTCAACTTTAGTTAAATGGCCATACCATGCTGGGATGGAGATTGGGAAAAGAGGTGACTCTGTTTTAACCTCATACATATGAATAGATTTTTTTTTTTATTGTTTTTATTGAGATATCTTCACGCACCATACAGTTCATCCAAAGTATACAATCAGTGGCTTACAGTTTCACCACATGCTTGTATATTCATCACCATGATCATTTTTAGAATGTTTGCATCACCCCAGAAAGAGAAAAAGAAAGAAATGTAATCCCATCCATCCCAAACCCCTTACCCCTTCCTCTCACTGACCACTAGTATTGCAATCTACCCAATTTTTCCCCTTTATTCTCCCTATTATTTATTTATTTATTTGTTCTTATTTTTTTACTCATTTGTCCTCACCCTGGATAAAGAGAGTGTCATAGAGAAATAAATATTAGTAGAAATTAGTTATTTTTGCTGTATTTCGTACGTCTTTGTCTTAAGAATTACAGTTAAACAGTTCAGCTATTTTTTTTCTGTATTGTCAAATTTTTGTTAATTGGGAAATCTATTCCAGTATCTAATCCTGTTAGGTTTGTGTTGATGACAAAATTTCAATTTGTTCTTCATGCCAAGTTGTTGATTATTAATTGTTTTACATTTGTGAATTGTTATGGTTAGTTGATAAAATCAGTTAAGTCCATTGTCCAAATTTAGAACATAGTATTGAATTGTAAATTTTATGTGCAGTATCTTTTAAGTGTTTTTATTTTCAATTTTCTCTTTTGATACACATTTTGCTATTTAGATATCAATATGAACATCCATTTAGATTTCACATTTAGTTTGGTATCACAGTTGATTATGGGTTAATAATTTAAGTTCCTGAAACAGTAGCCATATTTTGTCATAAGAGAATATCTCCATCTGGGGATGTGTCTGAAATCTTTGGACAGCGAATTAATTAGTTTTACTTGTATTGAACATTATTTCCTTGCATAATTTAAGGGGTGTAGATCAGCTGGTATCTTAATAAAGGATAAATTCTACAGTGAAAGAAGGTATGAAGTTACGTTCAGGTTTTTAAAAGAACTATAGAATTACATTAATGTGTGTAAAGATTTATGTGAAAAATCATCAGCATCAGTATTTTCCCTACTTCGCTAACTGAATGGTAGGATTCAGCTGGCTGATATACCCACTGTGATTTTCTGTGTTTTCACTTAAATAAGCACACCTCTGTTTTGCACATACTATTATTTGTAGATCTTCCACCATCGTGGACATCATTTACTGTACCACATTAGTTTATCCTTGTTTTCCCTAAAGTGTAGAGATCTAGGTTTGGTTTGATCAGTGTAGATGCATTCTTCCCCTATATTGAACGTATATTTTTATTAAGATGGTATATAATGCATAGAGCCTTTTCATATCATTTGACCTATTGAATGTCCCACCCTATTTCCTTGCATGGTTTGAATTTTTCGAACTCATTTGAAGAACATTCATTTACTGCTTTAAAACATTATCTTTTTCAGTTTTTGCTCATGGTTTCATCCTGTCTAAGCTTTTTAAAATTTAGATTTGGTTTGCAATAGTTACCATGTATCGGAACTTTGCTGTCTGTTGTTACACTAAATGTGTTATTTTATCTCGTAATTTTATAGCAACCCTTCAAATAATTCTTTTGATTTATTATGTTTGTTTTTTAAAAAGAGGCGAAAGTAGTGTAGTGATTCTGGTATAATGCCCATCAGAATCATTACAAATTAAAATATGTAAATGGCAGATCTAAGACATTTTTTCTTTTGATGTGTTTAATTTTGTGACTTTTTTTTTTAGGCACAGCAGCTTTTATCAGCATGTTTAGAAAAGGTAGATATTTCTAGTACAGAAGGTTATGATTTGTTCATCACACAGCTCAAAGATGGTTTGAAAAATACATCTCACGAGACTGCAGCCAACCACAAAGTTGCTAAGGTAAGAAGTTAAAAATAAATTACCTTTTTGTGGCACTATGATAGAAACAGCACCTCCATCCCTTTGCCTTTCTGTTGTTTTTTTCATTGAAATGTTCTAATTCTAGTTTTTTTTCTTTTAGAAGACAAAATGTTGTCCTTACAAAACATCTCAAGAGTTGAAACTGTATTTGCTGAAGTTAAACATTAGTTTGTGAAACTGTTTTGCTTATTGGGTTCCTAAGGCTTCAGTGAGTCTTCCTTAGTGTTTAATGGCCCTGAATTGGTCAAGAGGCTAATGAAGGAGGCTTCCTTGTTAGGTTATGAGCTTGGGTGAGAAATGGGGTATGTTTTTGAAAATGGGGCCATTTTTGTTTTTCTTTGAAATATGTATATATGTTTTTGGCATGACTAGGTTCTTTGTGGAAGATGGTGCTTTGAGTTAAATCCTTGGATACATTTCATTTATTTCTTCTGCTTTTCTAGAAGTCTGGACACACAAAGCCCACTGAAAAACAGTTTTGGGCCCAAACTGCATTAATCATTTGACCATCATAAGTTCCTTCTGGACTGCTGGGCCACAGTGGTGTTTTTGGTCAGTTCAGTGCCACTGTCTTGTAATGCCTGAAAAGTCAAAATGTTTTCTTTACTCCAGTTCATGGTCATTGTAGTGAATGCCCACATTTTTTTTTTTTTCAGGTAATACATCTGTCTTTATTTTCATTGCATTCTTGGCACTGCCTTCTCTTTTTTTTTAAAATTTATTTATTAATTTAAAAAATTTAACAAACCAAATAAAACACCAGCATATATAAGCAGTTCACAATATCATCACTTAGTTGCATATTCATCATTTCTTAGAACATTTGTATCAATTCAGATAAATAAATAAAAAGACAATAGAAAAAGAAATAAAACGAAAACAGAAAAGAAAAAAGAAAGATTATACATACCCCTTGCCCCTCGCTTTCCTTGATTACTAGCATTTCAGACTAAATTTATTTTAGCATTTGTTCCCCCTATTATTTATTTTTATTCGATATGTTCTACTCGTTTCTTGACAAAGTAGATAAAAGGAGCATCAGACAAAGGTTTTCACATTCACACAGTCACATTGTGACAGCTGTATCATTATTCAGTCATCCTCAAGAAACATGGCTACTGGAACACAGCTCTGCATTCTCAGGCAGTTCCCTCCAGCCTCTCCATTACATCTTGAATAACAAGGTGATATCTACTTAATGCGTAAGAATAGCCTCCAGGATAACCTCTCGACTCTGGAAACTCTCAGCCATTGACACTTTGTCTTATTTCACTCTTACCCCTTTTGGTCGAGAAGGTTTTCTCAGTCCCTTGATGCTGAGTCTCAGCTCATTCTAGGATTTCTGTCCCACATTGCCAGGAAGGTCCACACTCCTGGGAGTCATGTCCCACGTAGACAGGGGGGAGGGTGGTTAGATTGCTTGTTGTGTTTGCCCACAGTTTTTTTGGAAAGGTTTGGAGTATGATTTAGTGTATATAGTTCAGACACTGTTGAAGGGTCTTTTCTCAAAGGATTTGGCCTCCCTTTCAATCAAGAATTATGGAACTGTGAATAGGTTGGGTCTGGAAGCTTTCATTTTTTTTTTTTGTTAGTAATTCAATTCATATTTCTGTCCATGAGTTCTTCTAGTTATATAGGTAAGTAGTAATTTAGTAGGCTGCCTAAAATGTACTGGACAGAGTGCAAAAGGCTTCACAGGTGAGCAGGGATCCAAATATAAAGAGGACATTATTTTAATTCTCTGAGAGAATTATACTTAGCATTTTTGCAGTTAAAAGTTTTCAGTAATTGTTATAATATTAAATAATGTGTTTAATATTTAATAAGTGTGTATTCTGTCAGGCACTGTATGAAGCCTCTTGAATTCTCACAAGGACACTATGTGAATAGATACTTTGTTATCCCCACTTAGAGAAGTAGAAAACTGAAGTTCATTTGACCAAAGTTAGATAGTTAATGGTAAAGCTGGGTTTGGAGTACAAGTCTGTGTGCCTACACTTTTAATTACTACAGCTAGATTCTGGTGTTGACAGTAACAGCCAAAGCATAAGCATCTGCTAAGCAGAACTAAATCCTCACATACCCCAATAAAGAAAAATTACACAAATGCATGTTCTTGTGAATAAATATTTGTGTGCCTTTGCCTATGTTTGATAGTATGTATGTGATAGAATATGAAAGATTATAGATGATTTTAGTCATCATTAATGATCAAAGAGATATATAAGAAGACTTGTTACCATCTGCTTCTAAACTGGGTTTTTCAGGGTAGTTATTTCAACTTTCATTTCTTATACAATCACACGTTTGTGTTATATGAACTAAGGGAGTAAACTCACTTGAGCCTAATAAATAATCCTTTATTTGATAATGTTTCTTATGGTTTTGGTTAAAACTGTTTTTCTTTTGGTTCTACATCTTTTTTGTTTTAGTGGGCCACAGTTACATTTCATCTTCCTCATCATGTGTTGAAGTCCATTGCCAGTGCCATTGTAAATGAACTTAAGAAAATAAATCAAAATGTTGCTGCCTTACCTGTGGCGTCCTCAGTGATGGATAGATTGTCTTACCTCTTACCTAGCGCACGTCCAGAGCTCGGAGTAGGGCCAGGCCGTTCTGTAGACAGGTATGAATCTTTATGAATCTTACTTAAACAAAGATGTGAAAATGAGATTAAATTGATTACCTTTTAAGTTTACCAAGAGGAACTGTAATATCTGATTATGATTAAAATTACTTTAAAGTATTTTGAAAACCAGGCTCTCATTTATTTCTATCAAAATACTGAATTGAAATAAAATACTAAGTATTCAGTTTCATATTGAAATAAAATACTACCTGATTACTGTTGTTAGACCATTTATTTTACTAGCCTAAAGGTTTTTTAAAGAGGATATAAAACCATACTTTGAAAATTCCAGATTGTGTTGTAAATATTTGAGTTCAATTTTAAATTATTACATTATTCACTATATAAGAATTAGTTTTCTATTGATGAAATTTTGTCTCTTTTGAGATCCATAAATTCAGATTGTACCAAAATCTGAATAAGGAAAGAGCCATGTGTTTTGTCATGATGAAAAATGATGAGTTTAAAAATCAGTTGAGACAATTTTGTATTAAGATTTTTGTGCTGTCTGCTCTGAATTTAAAGGCTATTACCAAAATTATATTTCAACTATCATTTTCTCCAATAAGATTTATCAAACACCTGCTTTTAATTTGTATAAATAAAAAGCCAGTAATGCACTCATTTAAAATATTAAATATTTAAAATATTAAATATTTAAAATATTAAAATATTAAATGAGTTTAATATGTTTGAAAAGACAATCAGATTCTTTTGAAAGAACTAAAGTTGAAAAATGCTATGTTGAAATGTGAAGTCTGATGGCTTTGATTCAAATGTTCACATTTGTTTTTCCATATGTAGCAATTTGTAATCTCAAATTTTCATTCTTTGGAAGTGTGTTTGGAAGTGAATGGTAACTTTCTGTAATTTTTCTGAAGTATGTGCATGAAGTACATGCTGGTGTTAGAAAAGGAAGCCACCTCTGAGTGAATTTTTTTTTTCCTTTTTTAAATGCAGTTTTATTGAGAGATATAGAAACCATAGAAACCATTTGAAGTATGCAGTCACTGGTTCACTGTATCATCACATAGTTGTGTATACACCCCGATCAAATTTAGAACATTTTCTTTATTCCAGAAAAGAAATAAAAACAAAAAAGAATGAATGAATTCATTTTAATTTCTTTTGCTTAATATGGTTCTTAAATTAGTATGCATGATTTATTAGTTTCTTTTTTGGTAAACTGACTGTTTAATAAGTTGCCCTTTTTTGTTAAGTGCTTTTATTATTATGTTAATAACTTCAACTGGTTGTGTTAATAAGTGGAAAAACCTTTTATCTTCTGTGGTTACACTGCTATCTCGTTCTTGGGCAAAAAGCAGAGAATTTCGTTTTAATCTGGCTGTCTTGTGTTATGTGCTATGGCTCATTAAAATATTCTTTGGTGTAGAAAGTGGAGAAGGAAAAAGAAGAGAAATATGTACTTAGCAATAAATGTTTCTTGTTTGGAAGCTATGCCTATTTTGGGATTATAAAATTTAGTCTGGGCAGGCCAGAGTTCTCACCTGCCATGCCGGAGACCTGGGTTTGGTTCCTGGTACCTGCCCATACAAAAAAAAACCCAACTCAGTCCCTCAGAGCTATGTTCTTTGCAAACAATAGTAAAGTACCTAAAGAAATCAGTGTAAGCTGTGGTAAATGTTATATTTTAGGAGATGTATTAGATTGAATGTTCCTTGTTCCTGGAGTTGTTCAAATGTCCCAAAACATTAATTTTGATGTAGCCTGTGTGGTGTCTGCTTCATTAAAATTGTATCTAGGGCACTTATGAGGAATCCTGTCTAAGGTTAGGAATCCTTCTGTAGTCTCTCTGAGGTTTGAGTTACAGTCTGCTGGGTGCTGTTGCTGTGTTGCTTGGTTATATAACTAAGTGGACAGTTCTCAGTCTGACAGAGACCTCTTAAGCTACTGATGATGTATAAATGATAAAGCTTTTTAACCCAATAAATCCCACCACCCTCCCTTTTTTTTTAACCAGAACACAACTAAATCTGTAGCTCTCTATAATATAATAGAAAATCATGTACCAGTTGAAGGGAGGAATTTAAAGAAGGGTATTTTTCTAGTCTCTTTGTGATGGTCTTTATCACTTTGTCTTTCCTTTTTTTTTTTTTCTTAGTGTTACCATTTGCAGTTTTGTGTTAAGAAGAATAAATTTTGGTATGCTCCTTTAAAAAATTACTCTGGAACTCTTACAGGTTGCCTCCCAGTGAGCTAATATATTTTAATATGAAAATATATGTGAAGATTTCCTTTTCAATAATTCTCTGCAGAGTATAACTTAAATGGAAAAATACTTTCTCTGGAGAATGTACAGAAAATTTTTTCTTTTCTTTTTCATTTAAACTGGAAAATTCTTTCTCAGTATGGTTGAGATAAAACCACTATTCCTTTCTTGTATTTTTATCTAATTATGCCAAATTTGGCACTTGATGAAAGCTGACAGCCCTCTACTGCCATATTTTCCAGACTTTTTGTTCACTGCTTGGCAATTATACAACGTTGGTTAATTTAATCAGTTTTAGGAATGATCAGTTGTAGCCATCAATTTTGCTTTCTTTTTCCATATCCTGTTTAAGGGAAAGTCCTAAAAGTGACTGTTTTTTAGGTTAAAATAAACAAAATACTTACTATTTTGAACTTGGTCATTAGACCATTTATAGTTTTTGTTGATAATCCAGTAAAATTTTTCTTCAGTGTGAAGTAGGCCTAACATGAGTTATAAAAGTATGTTTACTTTTAGATCGTTGATGTATAGTGAAGCTAACAGACGGGAGACATTTACCTCATGGCCTCATGTAGGCTATAGGTGGGCACAACCAGATCCCATGGCTCAAGCTGGATTTTATCATCAGGTAAAAAAAAAAAAGACTGTCAGAAATATTTTTTTTGTGGTCCACATTTTTTGAGTAATTTATTTTATTACCTGGAATTTGACTGTGTTTATGTATGTATTCATGTGTTTTTTTGTCTTTTTTTCCTATCCCCTTTATCATAATACTGACTGGCTATTTCCCTTGTGGTATATTGTTTATTAAAAGGAAAAAGATATTTGTTAGAAAGTAGCTAATAACTAAGTTACTTAATAATAGCTAAGTGTTTTCTTTCAGACAAATTTTTTAAATCTCCAAATTGGCAGTATTGTCCACATTTGCTTTTTTAAAAAGTATTCTCTTTGTGCATTTATTTTTAGGATTTGTAACACAGTTACACATTGCCATTTGCTCCTGAAACTTTTAGTTTTAGTTGTGATATAAGGTATGCGTTTGCTGGATAAATAGAGAAAGCAGTGTTGCAGGCAGCTCAGGACAACCTTAAATACATATATTGAAGAATTAATTAAGAAGTTAATAGTTAAAGAAGATGGTTATAGTTTTGTGTAGGGAAAGAGGAAGGTGTATCTTTTAAGGATTAGCTTGGGACATTAAGGAGAGCTTTCCTCAAGTTGAGGAAAGTTAAGAAAATGAGTCCCTATCAGTATAATATACTGATTAATAAGAAACTTCAACTGAGTAGTATAGAGTGGCTTACCACTATTTTGCCTATGGTAAAGGATAAAAGAAAGGTAACATTTATATGTCAGTTTACATAAAGTGACCTCATTTAACTTTAGAATTCAAGTAAACTTTGAAGAACATTGAACTTACAGCCATAAAGACTCTGAAGAGTGATTATGTATTAGTTATCTTGAAGTGTTCTATCTTAACTAAAATTAAGCCAGAAAACCATATTATATTTTATTTGAGGTTTGTTAGATTTGTTAAATTATAGATAAGTTTAGAGACTGGCTAATATTAGAATCTTTGAAATAATTTCCCTAAATTAAGGATTGAATGTAGACCATTATTCTCAACATCTTTCTTCTAATTTGGTGTTTTTTCCTAAATGAGTCTCTAATAAGTGATGCCTTGGTATTTTTCTATTGTGTTATTGCTCATTGTACTCCATTATAGTCCATCCTTGCAGAGATGAAATCATAGCTTTCCTGGAATCTGCCTGTGTTAAGGTCTTATTATTTTTAATTTTCTAAAATATATAATAAATTTAGATCTGTGGAATAGGTATTCAAAAACAGAGAATTTTACCAAAAAATTATGAAGTTCTTTTTCTTAAGAGTTTTTTTTAAAATATTGATTAACAATTTCTGTCTCCTTTGTTTATAATGTTGCAGCCTGCCTCATCTGGCGATGATAGAGCCATGTGTTTTACTTGTAGTGTATGTCTCGTCTGTTGGGAACCTACTGATGAACCTTGGTGAGTCTTGATTTTGCTAGGCATAATAGGTTAAATTAGTCCTAAAAATTCTCTTCCAGATTTTAATTTTCTGATCTAGATAATACAGTATTGCCTTTTTGCCATCTTTTTTATTTTTGTCTTTGCCTTTAAAGAGCAATATAGTGCTGTCTGTACTGTTATGTACTTTCAAACTGTTATGACCATCCAAAATCTATACGGGGGAGAGGTGCCAAAGAATAGAACCAGCACATAGTGAAAACCAGAGCTATGATAGGATGAACTCAAGCAGCAATTTGAGTTCAGCAGTTAAATCTTGGGTCTATTGAGGGCATGCAGTTAGTACAGGTAATACATGGAGATGGGCCCTGTGATTTACGTTTCGATTTTTATAGTAACTTTAGATGTCTGTGGTATCTTTGAATTCTAGTGCATGATATTTTAGAACTTGATTACATTTTAGAGATCATGTGCTGCGAACTCATTTTTACAAGTAGCTGCTATGAGACTGGCAATAATAATAATAATAGCATATGTTTGTATAATACTGTATAAATATTTCTAAGCAATTTATATATGTATATTTTGGGAAGAAATAATTTCTTTTTATTGAAGTAAAATTCACATAACATAAAATTCACCATTTTAACTATTTTAAAGTATAAATTCAGTGATTTCAAACATAGTCTCAGTGTAGTGCAACTATCATTATACATAACTGAAGAACATTTTCAGCACTCCAAACAGAAACCCCATACCCATCATGCAGTCAGACCCCATTACCTCTTTCCCCAGTCCCTGATAACTACTAATTTGCTTTTACTGCCAATGGTTTTGCCTATTCTGGACAGTTCCTATAAATGGAGTCCTATAACCTGACCTTTTTGTAGCTAGTTTCTTTCGTGTGACGTGTTTTCAAGGTTTCATGATGTAGCATGTCTAAGTAAGTCATTCCTATTTATAGTTGAATAATACCCCTTTGCATGGATATGCCATATTCTGTTCATCCATTCATTAGTTTATGAACATTTTGTTTGTTTCCGCTTTCTGGCTATTGTGAAAAATGCTGCTATAAGCATTTGTTTATGACTTTGTTTTCAATTCTTCTGGGTATATATTTCAGATTGGAATTACTTAGTCATTAATTACTCTTAATATGCTGCTGGATTGAATTTTTTTTTGAAGACTTTTGAATGTATACTTGTTAGATATACTGCTCTGTAGTTTTTCTTTAGTATTAGAGTTTCTAATTATAGAAATGGACCTTATAGAACAAGTTAGAAAGGATTTCCTTCCCTATTTTTGGCAGAGTTTGAGAAAGAGTAATGTTTTTTTATGATAGATTCACCAGCAAAGCCATCTGTTCTGGACCTTTTTGTTGTTAGGAGATTTTTTATTATCTTTACTAATGGCCTGTTCAGATTTTCTAATTCTTTTGACTTAGTTTTGGCAATTTGTTTCTAGGACTTTATCCATTTCATCTAGGTTATTTAATTTGATGGCATACAATTGTTCATAGTATACTGTTATAATTCCTTTTTATCCTTGTAAACATTGATAGTAATGTTCTCACTTTGTTGCTGATTTTATTAGCTTGAGTTTTCTTTTGCTCTTGGTCAGTTTAGTGTAAAGTTTGCCAAGTTTGTTCATCTTTTCAAAGAACCAGTTTTTGGTTTCATTGATTCTTTTGCATTTCTCTTTCACATATCTCCACTCTAAACTTTTATTTCCTTCCTTCTGCTGGCTTTGGGTTTGCTTTTCTTTTTCTAGTTCATTAACGTGGAAGGTAAGGTTATTGATTGGAGATAGTTTTTCTTTAGTGTTGGCATAGCTGCAGATTTCCTTCTCAGTATTGCTTTTGCTTCATTCTATTACTTTCGGTATGTTTTTTTTGTTGTTTTTTTTTTTATTAACGGGAAGAAAAAAAAAATTAACACAACATTTAGAAATCATACCATTCTACATATGCACTCAGTAATTCTTAACATCATCACGTAGATGCATGATCATCGTTTCTTAGTACATTTGCATCGGTTTAGAGGAACTAGCAACACAACAGAAAAAGATATAAAATGTTAATATACAGAAAAGAAATAAAAGTAGTAATAATAGTAAAAAAAAAAACCCTATAGCTCAGATGCAGCTTCATTCAGTGTTTTAACATGATTACTTTACAATTAGGTATTATTGTGCTGTCCATTTTTGAGTTTTTGTATCTAGTCCTGTTGCACAGTCTGTATCCCTTCAGCTCCAATTACCCATTATCTTACCCTGTTTCTAATTCCTGCTGGACTCTGTTACCAATGACATATTTCAAGTTTATTCTCGAATGTCCGTTCACATCAGTGGGACCATACAGTATTTGTCCTTTAGTTTTTGGCTGGACTCACTCAGCATAATATTCTCTAGGTCCATCCATGTTATTACATACTTCATAAGTTTATCTTGTCTTAAAGCTGCATAATATTCCATCGTATGTATATACCACAGTTTATTTAGCCATTCTTCTGTTGATGGAGATTTTGGCTGTTTCCATCTCTTTGCAATTGTAAATAATGCTGCTATAAACATTGGTGTGCAAATGTCCGTTTGTGTCTTTGCCCTTAAGTCCTTTGAGTAGATACCTGGCAATGGTATTGCTGGGTCGTATGGCAATTCTATATTTAGCTTTTTGAGGAACCGCCAAACTGCCTTCCACAGTGGTTGCACCATTTGACATTCCCTACTTTTGGTATGTTTTGTTTTCATTTTAATGAACCTACAAGTGTTCATTAGCTTCTTTGATACATTTTGATACATTGGTTAAGAGTATGCTTTTTGACTTTCATGTATTTGTCAAGTTTCCTTCTGTTGATTTCTAATGTCATTCTGTTCTGGTCAGAGATAATGCTTTGCATGATTTCAATTTTTGAGCATTTTGTGGCCTAACATGGAGAATGTTCTATGTGCACTTGAGAAGAATGTATATTCTGCTGTTGCTGGGTAGAGTATTCCATGTTAGATCTAGCTGCTTTGTGTGTTACACAGATCTTCTACTTCTTGATTTGTCATTTGTCCAATTGTTCTGTCCAACAGAAATTTGGGGTGTTGAAGTCTCCAACAACAACTGTTATTTTCCCCTTCTTCTGTCATTTTTGCTTGATATATTTTGGAAATCTGATAACTACATATATGTTTATGGTTGCTTTATCTTTTTGATGGCTTGACCCTTTTATCAATATATCATGTCGTTCTTTATCTCTTACAGCAACTTTTATCTTAAGGTCTGTCTTTTTTTGATATTAGTATGGCCACTCCAGTTCTCTCAGTTAATGTTTGCATGATATATACATTTTTTCATTCTTTCACTTTCATTGTATTAGTGTGTTTGGTTCTACAGTGTGTCTGTTCTACACAGCAATAGTTGACTCATGGTTTCCTTAATCCAGTCTGCCAGTCTCTGCCCTTTAATTAGAGTTAACCACTTTACATCTAGTAAAATTACTGATAAAGGAAGGAGTTAGGTTGACATTTGCTATTTGTTTCCTAGATCATAATTTTGTTTGCTCAATTCCTTGGTTGCTACCTTCCATTATATAGAAATTGTTCCTAAATGTATCTGTACCCCACTGCTCCTGTTATTGTTACATATTACATCATTATACATTGTATATCCACTGACATTGACTTATTATGTTATGTAGCTATTTTTTAAATCATAGAAAAGAAGGACTGATGAGAAATACATTAATATTGATTTTTACATTTGTATTATGTGGCTAATTTTATTGGTATATTTTATTTCTTTGGACTCAAGTTACTCTCTAATGTCCTTTCACTTTAAGCTGAAGTCCATTTAGCTTTTCTTGGAGACAGGTTTACTAGCCACAAATTCAGTTTTTCTAGTGATTTTAGATGTCTGTTGAATTCTGGTGTATGAACTTTTAGAACTTGATAAAAAAATTTTTGGGTGTGTCTGTGTGTGTGTGTGTGCATGGTCCAGGAATTGAACCTGGGTCTCATGCATGGAAGGTGAGCATTCTACCACTGAACCACCTGTGTACCAGAACTTGATTAAGTTTTACAGGCAGTTGTATTGCAACCTTATTTTTACTAGTGACAGTAGAAATAGTAATAATAATAATAACATATTTATATAATAGTATATAAATATGGTTTTCTAAGAACTTTATATACTTTTAACCTAATTCTCACTTTAACCTATGACCTCCTGTTATAGGAGGAAAGAGAATATTTTGACATTCAATCCTTACAGTTACTGTGAAATAGGAATTAATGTCTTTTTTCAAAATGAAGAGAATAAAATTTGCTGTAGGCTGACAGAAAAAAATTAAATGACATAAAATAAAGAGTTGGCTGAGCTCAGAGTACTGGAAAGGGGTTCTGTCCCAAGAAGGGCCCACATAGAGATGGGTACCAACTCTGACTCTTAACTGGTGAATTTTGGGGACTGGGGACTGGCTCTGAAAAGGGATTTCTTTTTTTCCTTTTTTTAACTATTCTAAGTAGCTGATGAGAGAAAGTCTTAGGCATTTTCAGTTGTCAGAGCTGCCCCAGGCAAGGGTGGAGTTTAGGTCTGGGAGACAAAATAATCATTCAAGTGGGGAAGATAATTCCCTGAGGGGCTTACCTTATCCAAGAAAAGGTGTGTGTGTGGAGGGGGGTGGTTGGGGCAGAGCCCAGCTCAAGTGGGGGCCTTCCTTCAGAGAATTCAGACCCCAGGGGCTGGAAAACAGCAGCAGCTTAAGCTTGTCTTCTACCTCAGCCTCTGTTTCAGCCACACCCCTGGCAGGGACAGGGTCTGCTGAGAGTTAGAGGTACTGCATCACTTTACACTGGTGGGGGTTGTGGGCTGACAGGTGCCACCTGGTGGGCTGTCTAGGAAAAGGGTAGTCTCGAGGCTTCACGGGAATGCCTGCTGGGGCTCATTCTCAGGGAAACTTGATACTGATTACACCGTTCTCCTGAGACCTGGGCCTGTCTGATTTGGGAAAATCTGATTGGGGTTGATCATATCCGGGGAGACCCTCCTCAAAGAAAAGGTTCCATAAAGTCAGGGCAAGAACCAGAAAAAGAAGAACTGAAAAATTCTGATCAGTTAAGCGGAAGCTGTGCTAGAGGTTGAGAGTGACTTGAACTGAGCATCAAAGAAGAAATACGGAACAAAGCCAATAAGAAAATCCTGGGGAAAGTAGCGAAAACGCTCTCCGAGATAAATTAATCAGGGAAACCAGATGCCTAGGACACCAGCAGAAAATTACGGGTCATACTAGGAAAATTGAAGATATGGCCCAAGCAAAGGAATGAACAGACATTTGAAACGAGATACAGGAGTTGAAACAACTAATTAAAGATGTTTAAACAAACATGCTAAATTAGATAAAAAATCAAATCAATGAGTTCAGGGAAGATATGGCAAAAAAGATGAAGGATGTAAATAAAATTTTAATTAAAAAGCTAAATCTCAGAAAGGAAATAAAGAGATAGGTGAGAAAGACTCTAGGATTCAGCTGGGAGTGAAAGTATAAATGTCATATAAAAGAACTTATGTGGGATATCAGCATATTGCTGATGATTTAGGATTTATATGTGGATATAGGTAATTTGTAGGTACGGTTTAAAAGAAGTAGGTACATCTTAAGGAATAGTAAGCTTTATAAATAGTTTTATTTCTTTCTTTGCCACAGAAATATAAAAATGTCTTTAAAAAGGTTCTTTTTTTTTTGTTAAATCAGGGTCCTCATACACCAGATAATGCCTTGTATTTATAGCTAATTAAGTAAAAAATAGAATAATGAGAAAGAAATGAGAGCAGAAATAGGCATATATATATAATATAAAATAAAAGAATATATTTTTATTATTTCGGGGGGGGTGCATGGGCCAGTAATCAAACCCGGGTCTCCCACATGGTACGCGAGCATTCTACCAGCAAACCATCCATGCACCCCTGGGCAGATAATTTTTTAATGTCTTGATCTGAGGTCCTAGTATTTTATTTTTCTTAAAAATATTGGGAATTTCTAGCAAATTAATTTAAATGTCCTTTTATTCAGTCAGCATTTATTTGAAAGAAGTATGCAATTTGAAAACTTTCACTTTTAAAGGTTCTTTTAAAATGAATTCTTCTAGAATTATTTTTTTGCTTGAGTCTTAAACATTCATTAAAAGTGGATGTTTAAGAAATATTTCTACATTCTTATTATATGCCATATTATTCATACTCTGCAGATCTCTTTGTTTTCAGATCTTTTATTTCCTCCACTTGATGTGACATTCATTTATTGACTTCCTACTGTATGTAGTTTGCAACTGTAGCCGTGTTATATCCCAAGAATTAAACCGAAAATAGTTACTCATTCTTAGTTGGAGAAAACTAGTGCGAGAAAGTCCAGGATTAACGCAATCAGTACCTTAATATAGTATAAATTGCAATGTAGCCTTTTTTGTTCTATTTCATCTGACTGGCTTTATTTCTAACTAAAGTGAATAACAGCTGTTATTAAAGTGATCTTCAATAAAATGAATGATTTGGTATATTTTAATCTTAGAGTATTCATTCTAAGTTAAATAACTGTTAAAAAAAAAAAAGATCCTGGAGTTCAGTTTTAATGTGCAGACTTAACTGCTTTGTTTTTCAATAAACTTTTCCTTCCTTAATCTATTGAAGGTCTGAACACGAGAGACATTCCCCAAACTGCCCGTTTGTCAAAGGTGAGCACACGCAGAATGTGCCATTGTCAGTCACTCTCGCAACAAGTCCAGCACAGTTTCCTTGTACGGATGGAACTGACAGAATATCTTGCTTTGGGTCGGGGAGCTGCCCTCATTTTCTAGCTGCTGCAACTAAACGAGGAAAAATCTGCATATGGGATGTTTCCAAGCTTATGAAGGTATGTTTTTAATTTTAAAGGAACAGATTAGAAATTGAAAAAAAAAAATCAGTTGTAAACTTAGACATTTCATTTGTTTAGGTGCACTTAAAGTTTGAAATTAATGCATATGATCCAGCAATTGTACAACAGCTTATCCTCTCTGGAGAACCAAGCTCAGGAGTTGATTCAAGGAGACCAACTTTAACATGGCTGGAAGACTCCTCTAGTTGTTCAGATATACCAAAATTGGAAGGAGATAGGTATGTGAATTCTTATAGTATTTATAGAAATTTTATATTTTCTTTTCCTAGATTTCATATTTTCTTAAGTCTAAGGAGGCAGAAAAAGTGATCAGTTTAGGAGGTTAGAGAACAAATATTTGAGTAGAAATCTGAAGGAGCTATGTGATTCTTGAGGAAAATTTTTCATTCAGAAATACCATATTTTGTAAAATATACTTTATTTTCTGTCTCATTCTCTTCCAGTTGGAAATCATTGCCACATAGAAAAATAAAGTCCTTATAGTAAAAATGAAAACCTTGAATTTGACTTGTAATTTCACTTTCTACTAAATCTTTTCATAGATCTATATGGAAGTATTTGAACCAAATAATTTTAGTTTTCCCTTTCCTCATTTCAAATTATGGAAGAACGAGAATGAATAGTGAAATGACCTGAGACTAGGCAAAAGGAGCTAACTGTCTGAAACAGTGTACCCGTGGTCAGCCATGAATTGAGTCATATAATTCTCACTATAGAAAAATTTTCATAAAATTGCTGTATCAAATTTTCCTCCATTCAAAATCAAGTTCCTGATTTCCGTGGCTACATCTGATCTGTTTGGGGGCAGGAGAATCAAAGTATAAACTCTGCTTCACCCACTTACTTGTCTGGCAAGGAATTCTATAGTTTGGGCTCTGAACTGGCCAGGAGGCAGAATGAAGTGTTCTACAAACCACTGAGCTTGTGTTAAACAATAGCAGCTCCCACTTTTAAGATTCTGAAGGTTACAGTGTAAAATGGAACCTATTTAACTTGTGATCAGATGTCCTGATATACTGAGGATATAGCATTTCACTGAAAGGAGCTTCTTATATTACTGATGTGTGATTGGTGTTAAACTATAGACCATGATTTATTATTTTACTTTACAAGCCCTTTAGTTGCCTGTCCTTTCCTTAAGAAGTAATAACAGAATTTCATTAATGAAAGACTCACTGTGTCAGCTGGGAAGATTACTCTGTCTAGTTCCCTTGGTAGTAGTATGTGAGGATATTTTCAACACCCTGCAATATTGACATTGCTTTGTTCTTCCTCATACAAAAATGTTTTTTAATTTGTACATTTAATCACCATCATTGTACACTCTAGGTATTTCTGAATTATACCATCTCAGTCTTTATCATCTATCTTTCCTTCTGGTTTCATACGAGCCCGCAGCCCTTCTACCTCTGTCATTCTCACGTTCAGCTTTACTCAGTGTAGTTATTGTAGTGCTACAATCAGGTAGTATTGTGCTATCCATTTCTGAATTTTTACAGTCTATCCTGCTGCACAGTGTGTATACCTACAGCACCAATTACCCAATGTGTACCCTATTTCTATCTCCTGATGACCTCTGTTCTTAACTGAAATTCTCCAGGTTCGCTCATTAATGTTAGTTCATATCAGTGAGACCATACAGTATTTGTCCTTTTGCTTCTGGCTAATTTCACTCAGCATAATGTCTTCAAGATCAATCCGTGTTGTTACATACTTGATGACTTTATTCCATCTTACAGCTGCATAATATTCCATCGTTTGTATGTACCTTAGTTTGTTTAGCCACTCATCCCTTGATGGTCATTTGGGTTGTTTCCATCTCTTGGCAGTTGTAAATAATGCTACCATAAACATTGGTGCACAAATGTATGCTTGTGTCCTGCTCTCACATCCTCTGAATAGATAACTACAATGAGATTGCTCTGTCATATGGCAATTCTATACTTGGCTCCTGTGCTAATTAAATTAGCACATTTAATTTTAATGCATTAACATTTTGTCTCATTTGTATGAGAGGCCTCATGTCATTTGTATTTTATACCTTGTCACATTGGCAGAAATGTTGTTTATGGTATTAATCTATTAAAACTGAGATAATTGTGATACTTCTGATTTAGTTTTTAAAAATACGTCTTCACTGAACATTTTTAACTTATCCATAAAATCTTAAATTGTTTTATAAGTTTATTACTTGCAAAAGGTTTTGTATCTTTTAAGGATTTACTAAATCCAGTATATTATATAAGTAATGCGAAAAGAAACATAAAGAGTACCTATGATCACATTGTTCAGTAATGCTAACATTTAATGTGTCCTAGTTTTTTTAATGCAAGTGATTTTTAAAAAAGTTTTATTGAGATGTAAATTACATACTGTAAAATTCAGCCTTTTAAAAAGTGTACAATTCAGTGATTTTAACCATATGATTTTACGAATTGATTTTATGAGAATTTTTTCATCATATTAAGATATTGAAAAAAATGTATTTTTGAAGACCTTTAGAATAAAGCTTTCTTTGCTAATTGAGGTCATTATCTGGTAGTCTTTTTTATTTTAATTTTTTTTTTTTACTCTGTATGGTATAAGAATAGTGTCTGAATCATTATATTTCAAGATTTCATGATTTAAAAATATGTGAACCTGATAAATATGGTTTAGATAGAATTGCAACTTGACAATGAAGAAACAAAATATTTTATAGAATGTTGAAATGAAAAAAATTTAAGTTAAATAAAAAATGTAAACATTCATTGCTGTCACATATGCATGTTAAAAAGTATCTTGTAAGTACCTGTAATTTCTTTAGAAACTTACATGCATAATTGATATTTGCTATTATTTGTCTCACATCAACGTCTTTTAAACCATAGTAATATTTTCAGTAAGTATGAATGTCAGTCTTCCTTATAACTTCGTTTCAAGGTACCTGAATTCTTTCTTTCTTTTTTTTTTTTTTGCATGGGCAGGCACCGGGAATCAAACCCGGGTCTCCAGCGTGGCAGGCGAGAACTGTGCCTGCTGAGCCACCATGGTCCGCCATGAATTCCTTCTTTAAACTGTATAGCTATTTTCTTTTAATATAGCAAGGTTTAATACTTGGTTATTTTTCTTAATGTATTGAAAACCTATTGTTTCTTCTTGGTTTGATTTTAGATAGTTAATAGATATCTAGATAGTTCCCAATCATTAGTATTTCCTCTTGGGGTTTATTTTTCCAGATATCATACTTTATTTCTCTTTAACCAGCCAATAAATGTTTTTGAATACCTTGAGGCTACTTAGTTGATGATGTTAAAGTTTTTCCATTCTTTTGGTTGTTTGTCTTTTTCTTATTTTAAGGTTGGTGTGGACAGTTATCAGTTGAAAAAACAAAACTTAACGACAAAGTCAAAGTATTTGACTTTGTCAATAACATCTAAGCAAATTTTTTTCACCAAAACATTTCAACATTCCCTTGGAGTGTAGTATGTTAAGCACTTTTAATGGAGATTGCCAACTTACATTATATATAAGATATCATTAAAAATGCTTGTGCATTTTAGATATAAGTACAATATATTATTTCATAAGGGGGAGAATTATCTTCCCTTTCTGCAAAATTGTGCATGTTAGAATTTTTAAAACAGCTGTAAACAATGGTGATTAATAGTGTACAGAAAGGGCCTAATATTGTGGTAGAGTGGTCTTTAATTATATCTTTCTTGTTTGTAAATAGTAGAGAAAATGAGGATAAAAGAGGTACTGTTGCCTTCTTGACTGGACATCTAACTTGTGGGTTGTGTCCTGCTCTCACGACCTCTGAATAGATAACTAGCAGTGGAATTGCTCTATCATATGGCAATTCTATACTTAGATTCCTGAGCACATTTAATTTTAATGCATTAACGTTTTGTCCCATTTATATGAGAGGCCTCATATGTTAGTTGTATGTTATATCTTGAATAGGTAGCTGCCAGAATGCAATATACCAGAAACAGAGTGGCTTTTAATAAGGGGAATTTAATAAGTTGTTAGTTTACAGTTCTAAGACCTAGAAAAAATGTCCCAGTTAAAACAAGCCTATAGAAATGTGCAATCTAAGGCATTCAGGGAAAGATACCTTGGTTCAAGAAGGCTGATGAAGTTCAGGTTTTCTCTCTCAAGTGGGAAGGCACATAGCAAACACAGCCAGGGCTTCTCTCTCAGCTAGAAGGGCACGTGGTGAGCATGGCGTCATCTGCTAGCTTTCTCTCCTGGCTTCCTGTTTCATGAAGCTCCCCAGGAGGTATTTTCCTTCTTCATCTCCAAAGGTTGCTGGCTAGTAGACTCTCTGCTTTTTGTGGCTATGTCATTCTGCTCTCTCAGAATTTCCCGCTTTCTCCGAAATGTTTCTTCTTTGATAGGATTCCAGTAAAACTAATCAAGACCCATCTAAACGGGTAGAGACACGTCTCCACCTAATCCAGCATAACAACCACTCTTGATTGAGTCACATTTTCAGGGAGATGATCTCATTACAGTTTCAAGCATACAGTATTGAATAGGGATTAGAAGAAACGGTTACCTTTATAAAATGAGATTAGGATTAAAACATGGCTTTTCTAAGGTACATAGAGCTTTTCGAACTGGCTCCTGGGTTATAATAGTTTCCCTGCATGTCAAGAAGTTCTTAACAGCCCTTTCAAAACTCATCATTCAACCAATCAGAAATTAAATGCATGAGTGTGAGCACACATACACATACATAGATACTTATACAACTGTTCTATTTGATTTTGGAGTAATTGTTCCGAATTCAGTAATAGAATAGTTTCCAAAATTTTACTACTGGAAGGTTTGTTAGATTTTATTAGCGGCTGCTCTCTTTTATCTTTATTATTAGTATAATTATCCCTAGTTGCATTTTAACAATCTTCAAATCTCTACAGATGTTATCATAGATTGTTAGAGGTTTTCATACCGTTTTTGAGGCACACCTTTATTTAATGATTTAACGTGGTTCATTGTCAGCATTGTTAATCAGTTATGACCTCAAACTAGTAATTATTTCTTTTAAGCTATTTTTAATACTTTTTAATTTTTTAACTTTTTTATTGTGTAGTATAACATATATACAAAGCAAAGAAATAAAAAGCAATAGTTTTCAAAGCACTCTTCAACAAGTGATTACAGGACAGATCCCGGAGTTTATTTTTAATACTTTTGTATGATACTTATATTTGAGATGTATAGCAGTGTGTTATAACATAGTATATATTTTTCTTTGCTGTCTCATAATTATGTATACATTAGTATTTTTGAGATTCAAATTATATATTATTTTGTCTTTTGGTTTAAGTGATGACTTACTGGAGGATTCAGACAGTGAAGAGCATTCCAGATCAGATTCTGTGACAGGTATGTAAAAAAAAATCAGATAATATCTTTAAAAAATCCTTGCATTTATGCAGTTTTATGTAAAACTGAAATATCACTTAATTTCTTAGTTAATGCAAACTCTAAATTTTCACTATTATACCCAGAAAACTCAAATATTATAGCTCAAAAGTATTGAGTTAGTAATATGTACATAGTGCTCCATATTTAAATTTAATTAGTACCAGGGGGTACAAGGGTAGTTCGGTGGTAGAATTCTCTCTTGCCATGTGGGAGACCCGGGTTCAATTCCTGGCTCATGCACTTCTCAAGAAATAAAGAAACAAACAAACAAACAAAACAAACAAAAATTCAACAAATGGTGCTGCAGTAATGGGATACTCACAGAAAAAGAGGAAATGTGACCCTGCCATATAGCGTACAAAAATAAAATAGTATTATGTTTTGAGCCAACAAATTGAAGTGACATTTAACTAAACCTTTGTTGATTAACATTAAGCTCTTCAAAATGTGTTCAGTTTATTTGCATAATAGAGGCTGTTAAATAAAGTAATAGTTAAATTACTGTACTTTATTCCCAAAAGAAAACAGATAAATAAAGAATAAATTTTAAAGTGTAAATTCATAGTTGTTAAGGCACCATTAATGTTTATGAAATATTAAGACAAAGAAATATGCATCATATTTTATACAATAATAAGCTAATTTTATACAAAAAGGCCAGTAGTGCACCTCACAATATTTTTTACATCAAAATCAAATCCTACCTCTATCACTTTTCATAGTTTGATTCCAATTCTTAATGTATAAAATTATATTAACATCTGTCACTGTGAGATAAAAATATGTAAAGCACATAGGACTTTAGGAAGTAGTCAATATGTGGCTGTTAAATTGTAGCTATTTTTCAATGTGAAATGTCATGTATTAAGATATCTTTATTAAATCTTTTTAGAAGAGATGTAGTTTTATATAGTAGAGTTGTCAGAAGTTACAGTTAGTATAAGGTGGTGCCAATAGTGGCTCAACTGACAGACTGCTGTCCTGCCATGCTGGAGACCCAGGTTCGATTCCTGAATCCTACCCATGCAAAAAAAACCAAAAAAAGTTACATTTAGTATAGGAAAGTAAGTGTTCTCTGACTTCTCATTTATCATGAAATATTTTTTGAAACCACTGTTGATTAGATAGTTGTGAGGAAACAGAATAGTATTGTGACTGGTTATATTTTCCTTTTTAGTGAATAGTCTCATACCAAATGACCTTCAGTTCACTTTGAATATTGTACCTTAATACAAATAATTTATAATTAGTTAATTTTATTTTAAAACTTTAAAAATGTCTTTTAGCTAAATTTGTCAATAGACTTTAATAGATAGTTGACTATTCTAGGGGTTTATTGTTGTGTATTAAAATATTAAAATATTTCACTGTCAGTCTTCAATTTGTAATTGAAATAGTGAAAGGGAAAAAATACACATGAATATTGTGAGGCAGTAAAAGGCTTTATGTGAATACAGTCATATGCGTGTTTAAATAAATGAGCAGCTTTATTAGTATCATTAAGTTGTTGCATTTATACTTAAAATTCCTTTTAGCTAGAAAATGTTCAGTTTTATAGGATAGTAGTAATTGTATGTGAAGTAAGAAGATTATCCCAAGAATATGGGCAATTCTAGATAAAGCTGTCAATGTTGAAGAGATTGTAAATGAAATAGTTAACAGTATATGGTGTATGGTGTAGACTAGATTTATGGTATACCTTAAGGTTCAGTGTCCATAAATCTCTGCTGCTTATTCCTTCACTTGGACAGCTTTCAAATTTTGTACTCACATTAAATTATTTTATATTTATTTCCTTTACTCTTCTGTGTTTTTCCTATCTAAAATTGTAAAGTCATTCTAATTTTTTCCTGTATTTTTATATAACTGGAGTTTTTTTTTTTTTCGTAATTGTTGCTAATAATGTTGTTGCCTGGCTGATACTATCAGTTTGTGCTATTAAGAAAGATACAGATTGGTTGAAAGAGCATTGGTAAGTGGTGGGAGGAGATGGTGCTATGACCATTTTCAGATGGTAGAAGAAAGGGAACTGAGATTAGAATAGTTTTTTTACGGATAATGGCAAAGTGCAGAATTGATGCATACATAAATAGTATGGGTATCTTTTTGGTTTAGAATTGAAGTGCAGGCATCCTGTTACTTCCTATATTCATTTAAAATGATAGCTAAATATTTTTTATTTCAAACTCTTTTATTCTCTTAATTTTTTTTTTTTTTTTTTTTTTTTAAAGGAAAGACAGAGAGAAGGAAGGAAGGATAGAAGGAAGGAAGGAAGGAAGAAAGGGAAACATTTTTAAACATTTTCTTGTTTTATTGTATTCTGTTTCTCCGTTTTTGTTACATGGGCTGGGGCCGGGAATCGAACCGAGGTCCTCCGGCATAGCAGGCAAGCACTTTGCCCGCTGAGCCACCGCGGCCCGCCCTCTCTTAATTTTTAAGAGAAGGGTTTTACTCACAAAATTACCAGGAGAGAATATTTTGAATTGAAAATTAAAATACCTTCATTTTTCTGAACTGGTTCATTTCAGATGATTAAATTTTCTTTAAAATACTTTAAATTATTCCATTTATATAATTATAAGGCACAACTAAATGAGTAAAAAAGAAAATTAATGAGAACATTAAACCATAGGTTTTGATTTGCAGTTACAAGGCTATATCTAATGAATATTGTTCCATTTCAAAGGGCATACATCACAGAAGGAAGCCATGGAAGTGAGTCTTGATATAACAGCACTCAGCATTCTACAGCAGCCAGAAAAACTTCAGTGGGAAATTGTTGCAAATGTACTTGAAGATACTGTTAAGGATCTTGAAGAACTTGGGGCAAATCCTAGTTTAACAAATTGCAAGAGTGAAAAGACAAAGGAAAAGCATCAGGAACAACACAACATTCCTTTTCCATGTTTATTAGCTGGAGGTTTATTAACATATAAGTCTCCTGCTACCTCACCCATTAGTAGTAATTCTCACAGATCACTGGATGGTTTAAGCAGAACTCAGGGTGAAAGTATATCAGAACAAGGATCAACTGACAATGAATCCTGTACTAATTCAGAACTAAATTCTCCTCTGATAAGGAGGACTTTACCCATTTTACTGCTTTATAGCATCAAGGAATCTGATGAGAAAGCAGGAAAAATCTTTTCACAGATGAACAATATTATGAGTAAAAGTTTGCACGATGATGGTTTTACAGTTCCACAGATTATTGAAATGGAGCTGGATAGTCAGGAGCAGTTGTTGTTGCAGGATCCTCCTGTGACTTACATTCAACAATTTGCAGATGCAGCAGCCAGTCTTACCTCTCCAGATTCTGACAAGTGGAACTCTGTGTTTCCCAAACCTGGAACTTTGGTTCAGTGTTTGAGGCTGCCGAAGTTTGCAGAGGAGGAGAATCTTTGTATAGACTCAATAACTCCTTGTGCTGATGGAATTCATTTGTTGGTAGGACTGCGGACATGCCCTGTTGAATCCTTGAGTGCAATAAATCAAGTAGAGGCCTTGAATAATTTAAATAAATTAAACTCTGCACTATGTAATAGACGGAAAGGTGAACTGGAGTCAAATCTTACGGTTGTGAATGGTGCAAATCTTAGTGTAATCCAACATGAATCACCAGCAGATGTACAGACTCCTTTAATAATTCAGCCCGAACAGAGGAATGCCAGTGGTGGGTATTTAGTACTTTATAAAATGAATTATGCCACTCGGATAGTGACTTTGGAAGAGGAGCCAATAAAAATCCAACATATCAAAGATCCCCAGGACACAATTACCTCGCTCATTTTGCTTCCACCAGATATATTAGATAATCGAGAGGATGACTATGAGGAACCTGCTGAGGAAATACAGTTAACCTCAAAGAATGGCATTGAGAGAGAAAAGAAGTCTGATATTTCTACTCTTGGACACCTGGTTATAACCACTCAGGGAGGATATGTAAAAATACTAGATCTTTCAAATTTTGAAATTTTGGCCAAAGTGGAACCTCCCAAAAAGGAGGGCTCTGAGGAACAGGACATGTTTGTTTCTGTCATTTACTGCTCAGGCACAGACAGGCTGTGTGCCTGCACCAGAGGTAAGCTGTTTGATTCTTCATATCCATGTCGAATGACTAAATCAGTATGGCATCCAGTTATCTGCAGACCTGTTTTGACATGTAGATCTATATAGATAGGGAAAATTTATTTCTTTATGATGAAATGGTGAATCTTTGTACTGTTGTGTTTTCAAAACATTTTCTCCTCCCCAATGTAAGAATCCTAATTGTAAATAAGTTAATAAGTCAGAAAATATCTTCTCTGCTTTAATCTCAAGAAAATAACCAGCTGTTGTTTCTGAGTCCTGGCTCTGCATCTGCTCAGATTTGTGACCTTGGCAAGTTACTTTAAACTCAGTAAACCTTTGTACCTTTATTTATAAACTAGGATAGAAAGGCTGTTTCCTAGACTTGTTAGAATTAAATTAAATAATGTATGTAAAATTTCTAGCACAGATATATGTCCTTATTTATTTTTTGAATACTTAGCAAGTAATTATTAGTTTCACCAAATAAATTTTTCTTGTCTGATTTACTCCCATCCCTTGCAACATCTGAGGCAATAAGACAATGCTTTTTTGTTTCTATTTTACTTTTCTTAGAATTCGTTTTAAGTTGGGGCAGTAAAGCAGTTTTTTTTTTTTATTAATTAACGGAAAAAAAAGAAATTGACCCAACATTTAGAAATCATACCATTCTACATATGCAATCAGTAATTCTTAACATCATCACATAGATGCATGATCATCGTTTCTTAGTACATTTGCATCGGTTTAGAGGAACTAGCAACACAACAGAAAAAGATATAGAATGTTAAAATAGAGAAAAGAAATAAAAGTAATAATAACAGTAAAAACAAAACAAAACAAACAAAACAAAACAAAAAAACCTATAGCTCAGATGCAGCTTCATTCAGTGTTTTAACATGATTACTTTACACTTAGGTATTATTGTGCTGTCCATTTTTGAGTTTTTGTATCTAGTCCTGTTGCACAGTCTGTATCCCTTCAGCTCCAATTACCCATTATCTTACCCTGTTTCTAACTCCTACTGGACTCTGTTACCAATGACATATTCCAAGTTTATTCTCGAATGTCAGTTTACATCAGTGGGACCATACAGTATTTGTCCTTTAGTTTTTGGCTGGACTCACTCAGCATAATGTTCTCTAGGTCCATCCGTGTTATTACATGCTTCATAAGTTTATCTTGTCTTAAAGCTGCATAATATTCCATCGTATGTATATACCACAGTTTGTTTAGCCACTCGTCTGTTGATGGACATTTTGGCTGTTTCCATCTCTTTGCAATTGTAAATAACGCTGCTATAAACATTGGTGTGCAAATGTCCGTTTATGTCTTTGCCCTTAAGTCCTTTGAGTAGATACCTAGCAATGGTATTGCTGGGTTGTATGGCAATTCTATATTCAGCTTTTTGAGGAATCGCCAAACTGCCTTCCACAGTGGTTGCACCATTTGACATTCCCACCAACAGTGGGTAAGTGTGCCTCTTTCTCCGCATCCTCTCCAGCACTTGTCATTTTCTGTTTTGTTGATAATGGCCATTCTGGTGGGTGTGAGATGATATCTCATTGTGGTTTTGATTTGCATTTCTCTAATGGCCAGGGACATTGAGCATCTCTTCATGTGCCTCTTGGCCATTCGTATTTCCTTTTCTGGTAGGTGGTCTGTTCAAGTCTTTTTCCCATTTTGTAATTGGGTTGGCTGTCCTTTTGTTGTTGAGTTGAACAATCTCTTTATAAATTCTGGATACTAGACCTTTATCTGATATGTCATTTCCAAATATTATCTCCCATTGTGTAGGCTGTCTTTCTACTTTCTTGATGAAGTTCTTTGATGCACAAAAGTGTTTAATTTTGAGGAGCTCCCATTTATTTATTTCCTTCTTCAGTGCTCTTGCTTTAGGTTTAAGGTCCATAAAACCACCTCCAGTTGTAAGTTTCATAAGATATCTCCCTACATTTTCCTCTAACTGTTTTATGGTCTTAGACCTAATGTTTAGATCTTTGATCCATTTTGAGTTAACTTTTGTGTAGGGTGTGAGATATGGGTCTTCTTTCATTCTTTTGCATATGGATATCCAGTTCTCTAGGCACCATTTATTGAAGAGACTGTTCTGTCCCAGTTGAGTTGGCTTGACTGCCTTATCAAAGATCAAATGTCCATAGATGAGAGGGTCTATATCTGAGCACTCTATTCGATTCCATTGGTCGATATATCTATCTTTATGCCAATACCATGCTGTTTTGATCACTGTGGCTTCATAATATGCCTTAAAGTCAGGCAGCGCGAGACCTCCAGCTTGGTTTTTTTTTCCTCAAGATGTTTTTAGCAATTCGGGGCACCCTGCCCTTCCAGATAAATTTGCTTATTGGTTTTTCTATTTCTGAAAAATAAGTTGTTGGGATTTTGATTGGCATTGCATTGAATCTGTAGATCAATTTAGGTAGGATTGACATCTTAATTATATTTAGTCTTCCAATCCATGAACACGGTATGCCCTTCCATCTATTTAGGTCTTCTGTGATTTCTTTTAGCAGTTTTTTGTAGTTTTCTTTATATAGGTTTTTTGTCTCTTTAGTTAAATTTATTCCTAGGTATTTTATTCTTTTAGTTGCAATTGTAAATGGGATTCGTTTCTTGATTTCCCCCTCAGCTTGTTCATTACTAGTGTATAGAAACGCTACAGATTTTTGAATGTTGATCTTGTAACCTGCTACTTTGCTGTACTCATTTATTAGCTCTATTAGTTTTGTTGTGGATTTTTCTGGGTTTTCGACGTATGGTATCATATCGTCTGCACACAGTAATAGTTTTACTTCTTCCTTTCCAATTTTGATACCTTGTATTTCTTTTTCTTGTCTGATTGCTTTGGCTAGAACCTCCAACACAATGTTGAATAATAGTGGTGATAGTGGACATCCTTGTCTTTTTCCTGATCTTAGGGGGAAAGTTTTCAATTTTTCCCCATTGAGGATGATATTAGCTGTGGGTTTTTCATATAATCCCTCTATCATTTTAAGGAAGTTCCCTTGTATTCCTATCTTTTGAAGTGTTTTCAACAGGAAAGGATGTTGAATCTTGTCAAATGCCTTTTCTGCATCAATTGAGATGATCATGTGATTTTTCTGCTTTGATTTGTTGATATGGTGTATTACATTAATTGATTTTCTTATGTTGAACCATCCTTGCATACCTGGGATGAATCCTACTTGGTCATGATGTATAATTCTTTTAATGTGTTGTTGGATACGATTTGCTAGAATTTTATTGAGGAGTTTTGCATCTATATTCATTAGAGAGATTGGTCTGTAGTTTTCTTTTTTTGTAATATCTTTGCCTGGTTTTGGTATGAGGGTGATGTTGGCTTCATAGAATGAATTAGGTAGTTTCCCCTCCACTTTGATTTTTTTGAAGAGTTTGAGCAGAGTTGGTACTAATTCTTTCTGGAATGTTTGGTAGAATTCACATGTGAAGCCATCTGGTCCTGGACTTTTCTTTTTAGGAAGCTTTTGAATGACTAATTCAATTTCTTTACTTGTGATTGGTTTGTTGAGGTCGTCTATTTCTTCTTGAGTCAAAGTTGGTTGTTCATGTCTTTCCAGAAATCCATCCATTTCATCTAAATTGTTGTATTTATTAGTGTAAAGTTGTTCATAGTATCCTCTTATTACTTCCTTTATTTCTGTGAGGTCAGTAGTTATGTCTCCTCTTCCATTTCTGATCTTATTTATTTGCATCCTCTCTCTTCTTCTTTTTGTCAGTCTTGCTAAGGGCCCATCAATCTTACTGATTTTCTCATAGAACCAACTTCTGGCCTTATTGATTTTCTCTGTTGTTTTCATGTTTTCAATTTCATTTATTTCTGCTCTAATCTTTGTTATTTCTTTCCTTTTGCTTGCTTTGGGATTAGTTTGCTGTTCTTTCTCCAGTTCTTCCAAGTGGACAGTTAATTCCTGCATTTTTGCCTTTTCTTCTTTTCTGATATAGGCATTTAGGGCAATAAATTTCCCTCTTAGCATTGCCTTTGCTGCGTCCCGGGGGTCCAAATGTGGGAAGGGTTGCCGGCCACCCCAGCCCGGGAGAGTGTCCAACCGAATTTCCTAGTCGGCCCGGGGCGCTAAGCGTGGCGGGAGGGTGCCAGCCGCCGCAGCCCGGGAGAGTGCACCGTTCCCAGCCGGACCGGGGAGTCATGTGTTTGGAATGGTCACCTTCGGTCACCTTCGGTCACCGTTCTCCACGGTCTGGGAATTTCCGACCCAACTCTCTCAGTTGGTCCAGGGGGCCTCTCGTGGTGGGGGCGCCAGCCGCCGCGGCTTGACGGGACCGCTTGCCCAGTTCTGCCAGCTGGCCTGGAAAGGAGGAAGGGAGGGACCCCGGCCTCTTGCCGTCCTACCCGGGAAAGCCCACGCCCCTCGGCGATCTCACCGGAGCTGGTTCTCCCAGACAGTCAGCTGTTCCAGGATGGGGTACGCCGTCCCTTTGATCTCCGTCGTGGCTCCGGGAGCTGCTCTGTATCGTCTCCACTCCCCCAGTAGCTGTTCTGGAGGAGGAAAGGTGAAGGTGGCCAGGCTGTCGAGGACGGTGGCAGAGGAGCTGGTGAAGGCGGAAGAGGGCATGGTGGTGGTTGGAGAGCCGCTGGAGCAGAAGGAGAAAGGAAAGGATAAGATGGCGGATGGTCCGCCGCCGGAGCAGAAGGGGAATGATAAGGGTTAGATGGCGGCGGGAGCGCTGCCGGCGGACAAGGGGGAAGAGGAGGGCTGGGTGGCTGGCAGCGGGAGCGCCGCTGGCCGAGAAAGAGGGAGAGGAGGGCTGGCTCAGTAAAGCAGTTTTTGAAAAGGATTACTGACACATTAGGCAAGATCAAGTCATGGTGATAGGTTGTAGGAATTAAGGCCAGGAGATGCTTGAAGCTTATATGACTAACCAAGGCTTGGCCGAAGAATTGGGATTTGAGAAGAGTTTATACATACTTTCTAATTGTGGCTCTGGTAGGAAGTCCCTAAGTTTTTCTCTTTTAAAAAGATTTCGGGAATTTATCCAAGAAGGATGTTTGTATATTGTGGTTCAGATTCTTTGAGATACATCCAATAAAATAATAAGGAATAAAAAAATTCTTCAAATAACATCATAATCCAGTTAGATCCGTTAGATTAGCTTTTTTTTTTTGAATGAGAGTTGGATTTACTTCTCATTTCAGCAAGAAAGTACTCCACAGAACCTCAAGGCATTTCATTTAGAGGGTATTAGCAGGACCTTATTATAGGGTCTGTATTTCTGTTAGTTGATTTGGGGGTGGGTTAAAGGAAGCATAGGTTTGTTCAGATTGTGTGCTACCAGAAAGCAAGAATAATTCTATGGTTGTTGTCTTTTTTTTTTTTTTTAAACATCACATAGTTATATATTCATCATCATGATCATTTCTTAGAACATCTGCATCAGTTCAGAAAAAGCAATAAAAAGAAAACAGAAAAAAATTCATACATACCACATCCCTTACCCCTCCCCTTCACCAATCACCAGCATTTCAATCTACTAAATTTATTTTAACATTCGTTCTCCCTATTATTTATTTATTTTTAATCCATATGTTTTACCCATCTGTCCATAAGATATATAAAAGAAGTATCAGACACACAGTTTTCACAATCACACAGTCACATTGCAAAAGCTATATATACAATCATCTTCAAGAAACGTGGCTATTGGAACATAGCTCTACATTTTCAGGCAGTCCCCTGCAGCCTCTCTGTTGCACCTTAACTAAAAAGGTGATATCTGTTTAATGCATAAGAATAACCTCCGGGATAATTTCTTGACTCTTTGGAATCTCTCAGCCATTGGCACTTTATTTTGTCTAATTTCTCTCTTCCTCCTTTTGGTCGAGAAGGTTTTCTCAATTCCTTTTGTGCTGAGTGTTTCCAGGTAATCTTTATTCTAGATTCTGACTCTGAATTTGCTTATTCTAATTAGAGGATCTGCACTTTTAAATCATTGACATTTAACTTTTTGTTTTCTACGTATCTTATGTTTTTCATTCCTTCATAGTCCATTACTGCCTTTTAATTTCGCATTTCCTTGCTTTTTTATAGAGTATCATTTTTATTCCTTTCTTCTTTCCTTTTCTGTTTTTTAGTTACATTATTAGTGGTTGCCTTTGTTAATTACAATTGTCACCTTAAATTAATAAAAATGTAGTTTGACTTGTACCAACTTAGTTTTAGAAGTATTCAAACTCTCTGCTCCATCACATACTTCCTCCGATATGTTATTTCCTGAGAAATATCCATCTTTATACATTGCATACCCATTAGCATAGGTATTTCTATTTTATATATTAGAACATACCTATGTTACCTTTACCTATGTTCTTTATTTGTTCTTATGGCCTTGAGCTACTGTCTGGTATTGTTTTATTTCAGCCTGAAGGACTCTAATCTTTAGCATTTCTTGTATGATTGGTCTTCTGGTAATGAACTCATTTTCAGCTTTTGTTTATCTATCAACATCTTAAATTCTCCTTTTTTAAAAAAATTTATCTGATTATTTACCATGCCAAGTTTATAATAAACTAATATGTAAAGTTATTAGAAAATTGTTGGGTACTTTCCAAGGAAAATGTTTCTCTCTAGAGGTGTACACTAAAGTGTATGTAGAACAATTTAAAGAGCTGTCTTTGTAATTTTCGTGTTCAAGTGTGGGGTAACATCAAGTTTTTGAAGAATAGAGTCTCTTTGTAATTCATAATTTAGATAGTTTGAGTTTATAAAGGTTTCAGATACCACTTCAGTTCCTGCAGGCTCCTAAACCTGACATTATAGAACTGACAGTTCAGAAATCAGCCGATCCAAGTCACCTAATTGTATAGATAAGGAATCCACTGGCATTGTCAAAGATTACAAAAGCTAATAAAAGGCAGAGACTTGACTACAAATCGTTTCTTTGAGAGACTCCACAAATGTCTGTTGGGCTAAGTAAGGCATATATAACCTGGAACTCTAGTCATATCTAAAATGACCCTGGTTTTCCTTTTGATTTAACATTAGCACTCATTATCAGTGCTGTTTATGCTTCTTTTTTCCTGGGATGTTTCAGTTTTGGCAACTATTCGTCCCATTCTTCTATGCTCATAATAGACCCATGTCAAATGTGCCTATTCTTGTTTGAAATTCAACATCAGCAGAGGGAGCTAACATGTATCAGTATCTACAAAACCATCAACATGTGAGTTTGGGGCAGCTCATTTCAGTCACTTATTACGTATCTTGCTCTGTTCATTTGCAATAGCCTCTGGTTCTGAGACCAGTTTTTCCAGAGCAATTGTGGATTACTTCAGGGATGTCAGTATCCCACATAGCAGTGAAATTTCTCAGCACATCAAGAATATGCCATGTAATGAATGCTTCACACCATGGTGAGTTATTATATCTCAGCCTGGTGGCTGTACATAACCATGCTGCAAGCAAGTAAAAGGTTACACACTTGTTTTAATTTAACCCCCACCCCCACCCCCAGCGACTGTGTGTAGCACAGTTGTCAATTAGTAAAAGAAATGTTCACATTCTAGCAAGCCAGTTCTGTTTTTAATTGCAGGAGCCATTCGTAAACGAACCTGCCAGACATCAGTTCATTGTCTTTACTTTATATATGCATAGAAAATTTGCATATATGAAGAAAAAAGTCGAATTTCCATATAAATGATTCTAATTTTGTGCTACTTTTCAGCATTGCAGCAAAGGAAAACTAATGGCCTATCTGTATATATTTATTTTTCTCCAGAGCAATATCTTAGTAAGAATGCATGTCTGGTTTGGTTGCACGTAATGGGTATTCAGAGTAGACCTCCAGTTTTCAAACTCATTTTCAGCAAACAGAAGCCATTGTAGAGGCTTCACCTTTTAGCCACAGTGGCATGATAACTGTAATCATACTGAAAACATTGCCTCCCCCTTAAAGACTGGCCCCCCCATCTGGAGTGCAATTTCAGTAGTCTTTTCTAAAAAGAAGCAAACAAAACCCAGGTACAGAAATGTTATTTGCCCTGATCTGGCAAAATCATTCAAGGATCTCATTTACTAAGTTGATATGTTTGGCTCCTCTTATTCTGTTACCAATTTTGCTTCCGTTGACTGCTTGTCTTTTTATCTTATCCTGAGTTTCAAGATACATAAACTATTGAAAAGGAAACTCAATATTCTTTGACCATTTCACTTTTTAACTTTTCCTCTTTATTCACTTACTTTTAGCTCTGGAGAAATTATCATCTCGCTGTATTTTCTCTTTAATACCACCACCAGCTCTCTAATGCATCAAGGTATGCTTAATAGAATATCAACATTCTAACAATGACACGACTGAGAAGAGACGAATTTTCTTAAGTTTAGAATAGCAAGGTTGATGTCAAATTTGAAAGGAAGGGCTAATGTTAATAATCTTAATAACCAAGTAAAAAATACAATCCCTTTTTTTGGTCAGGGAATACTAATCACTTTGTGGTAGATGATTCTGTTATTGGATACTGAAGTAATTAGGTTTAAGATATAAAAATGACGCAACTGAGAGACAAAAATATAGTAATTTGGGATTATCTTCCTAAAAAATTTGGTTGGAAAATTAAGGACACTTGCAATTCAAAGTTTTATGATGAAATCCAGGTATGTTATGCTGTGGATTGCTTCTTTAATTGAAAGTGAGTGTAGCAGTTGATGGTAAGCATCCACACTCTAACAGAATAACAAACCACAAAAACGTTGTGCTTGTGAAGAGGTCTGTAATTTTGCATTTGATTTTTCCATCTTGGCTCATTCTCAACTGTTCATGATTTGGACTCTTAAAGCCTTCCTCAGCATTTAACTAAGTCTGTTGGTG
The DNA here is from genome assembly GCF_023851605.1 of Tamandua tetradactyla. Classification (NCBI taxonomy): domain Eukaryota; kingdom Metazoa; phylum Chordata; class Mammalia; order Pilosa; family Myrmecophagidae; genus Tamandua; species Tamandua tetradactyla. The sequence goes on from NC_135343.1 coordinate 77,827,242, forward strand.
GAAGGTGCTGGAATTGTTTCTTTACACAGAAACTGATCTTTGTCATAAATCACTTTTATAGTGAGAGAGCAGCTAGGTAGGACACGTTGCCATGTCTTCCCTATTCTCCAGATCTTTCATGGTGATGCAGAGGTAATCCCCAGATAGGCAGGGGTAGAAATACACGTCCATATCCTCGTAATACTGGAAGTCCTCAGTCTGTACCTCGTTGAGAAACACTGCCTTCATCACAGGGGTCAGCAAAAAGGTTCTCATCCCTGCCATCTGACACCACCTCTGTTGGTCTAACTTCAGTTTTCCTTCATTTTTTTTCCTCCTTCTGTATTTTTTTGCATGGGCAGGCACCAGGAAATGAACCCAGGTCTCTGGCATGGCAGGCGAGAAATCTGCCTGCTGAGCCACCTTGGCCTGCCCTCTCCCCCTTTTTTTTTTTTTGCATGAGCAGGCACCAGGAATTGAACCCAGGTCTCCAGCAAGGCAGGAAAGAACTCTGCATGCTCAGCCACCGTGGCCTGCCCTCTCCTCCATTTTTGAAAGTTAGTTTTGCCAGATATAGAATTGTGTTGAATTTTTTTCTTTAAACACATTAAATATGCCATACCACTGTGTCTTGCTTCCAATGTGTCTGATGAGAAATCTACTGTTAATCTTATTAGAGATCCCTCGTACGTGACAAGTTTCTTCTCTCTTGCTTCTTTCAGCATCTTCTCTGTCTTTGAATTTTGACAATTTCTGTATGATGTCTCATGGTACAGATTGCTTGAAGCCTGTTTTGCTTAGAGTTTGCAAGTCTGTCCTGCTTAGAGTTTGTTGAGGTTCCCGGATGTATATATTCATGTCTTTTATTAGATTTAGGAAGTTTGGGGCCTTTATTTCTTAAAATACTTTTTCTATAGCTCTTTTCTTTTTCTTGTCTTCTGGGACTTGACTCAAATGATGTGTATGTTGAATGGTGTTCCATGGGCCCCTCAGGTGCTGTTCATTTACTTCATTCTTTTTCTCTGTTTCACACTGGGTAATTTCAATTGCCTGGTCTTCAAGTTTGCTGATCGTTTCTTCTGCTTGGTCATATCTGCTATGGTACCCAGCTAATGAGGTTTTCATTTAAATTATTGTACTTTGTACCTCCAGATTTTTGTTTAAAGTGTAATAGTTCCTAAGTATGAGTTTCTTCAGAGATGGTTTCTGGCATATTCCATTTCTTTTCTGAATGGGTCATCCTTTCCTGTTTCTTGTGAGTTTTGTCATTTTTTTAAGTCTTATTCTGTCACTCCTTTGGGATTGCTGGTTTTGTTTTTTGTTTTTGGTAGTTGTTGAGAGCAAACGCCATCAATTTGTGAGTTTTCCAAACTTTAAATGGGAAGAGAAAATTTTAAAAAAAGCAAAAATGGAATAAATTAAGTATTGTCTCCTTAAAATTCCTCTGCTGCTTTTGCCTGGCTCAGGGGAGGAATTGAAACAATGGCTCCCCTCAGAGCTGGTTCCCCAGCCTTCCGAAGTACTGATCAAAGAATGATCAGGTTAAATCACAGCCTCCTTGGATTTTGGAGGACTACGTTCTTCTATCCCACCCTGGCAACAGCATATTACAGCAGGAGCCCGTATGCAGTCCCTGCTGCTGTCTGCTGTCCAGTTTGGTGGTGGGTGATGGTAGTGGCTGCCTGAAGGTGATATTTATTGCAGCTTATCCTCTTTCTCTAGGTCTTCCCTGGCTGCTGCTCATTGTCCCACTAGACTCCAGAGTTTCAAAATAATCCCTCCAGACAGTTGTTGCCAGTTCCATAGTTGTTTGGAGAATAGCTCCAGGCCGAAGTGTAAGGTCCTCCCTGATTGTGTCTGTACATGTCTGTTATCTTGGACATGTACATGTGACCCTAAGAATTCCCCCATTTATATACCTGTAAATGTCCGTTCTCTAGGAAACAGTTTCCTCACAGTCCCAGGTACTGCATTGTGTGGTATGTCCTTCCCTTTCCCCAGGCAGCTCAATTGGACTGTTTTCCTTCAGTGTATGTGGGACAGCTGCTGCCTTCTACATGCAGGGCAAGTTCCGGAATATGTAGTCTCTGAGGCCACCACTGGACAGATTGGGCCGAACATAAGTGCTCTCAGTATGTTTATGAGGGCTACTCTGATCTGTGCTGCTTCTACAACCACGAACAGGGATCCACACTGGTTGGGCAAGGTTACTCTGTGCCAAGCCTCTGAGGGACTGGAGGAGAGGCCAACTTTTCTTTTTTTTTTTTGTTTTAAGAGTAAGCAGTTAGAAAATGTATTAGGAACTCATATGAGAGGAACATTTGCGCACTTTCACAGGAAAGAAGTGAGAGGCAAGAGGCCAAGATCCTACCGCTTTTAAGTGGCCTTTTTCTTGATTTGACTCTCTCCCTGTTACTGCAGTCCTTTAACTGTTTCCTGGAGGGTTTAAAAAGATGTCTCTGTTAGTTTTTGCAGACTGTTCAAAGCTTTGATTAGGGATATGGTGCTCTGAAGCATCTCACTGTATCATCTTGATCCTGCAGATGCTTTGAAGAATAGTTGTGCTGTACATAGATTTTTTTGATTGACATTTTTTCATGCACTTTGACTTATCATAATGCTGTAACAGAGACTCTATTGTTTTTTATGACATGATAGCTGTTAAGTTTATGATTGTTTCATTGTCTGTAATGAGTGCTTTTTCTCTTTCTGCCATTAAGATTTTATGATTTTCTTTGGCTTTCAGCAGTTTGACTGTAATGCATTTAAGTGTGAATCTCTTTATGTTTATTCTATTTGGGCCAGTTGTTGGACTCATTGGATTAGTAGCCTGATGTTTTTCATTAGATTTGGGATGCTTTTGCTTATTATTTCTTTAAATTCTTCTTTTTTTCAAGCTCCGTCTTTTTTTCCCTTTTTGCTGGAATTCCCATTATATGTATGTCTCACAGTCTTTGAGGTTCTTTTTCTTCAATCTTTTCTTTTATTTAGATTGGTTAATTTATTGCTCTGTCTTCACTCCACCCATTAAATCTACTTTTATCTTTAATGTGCTTTTGAACCTCTTTAATGAACTTTTAATTTTGGGTATTTTACTTTTCAACCCCAAAAAGATCCCCTTTATACTTTTCTTAAGATTTCTATTTCTTTGCTGAGATTCTTTTTTGAGTCATTTTCACCATTCTTGCCTTTTATTTCTCAGTCCTATAATTTCTTATAATTGGTATCATCTTGTTTTTTAAAGATATTTACAATAGAATTTCAAAGTCTTTTCTAAAGCTAACACCTGTGACACAGAAATTTCACTGATTACTTTCTTTCTTGAGTATGGGTCAGTCTTTCTCTGCATGTCTTGTAATTTTTTTACTTCAGTACTTGGTTGTGATTTTTGTTCATTGATGGTTTTGTTTGCTTGTTTGTTTAGTGACTCATCTGGACTAAATTTGTGAAATGTCTCTTCTGCAATGTGCAGCCACTGATTACTCTTCCCATTTTTTTTCAAAAATTTTTTCTTTTTTAATTTTAAGCCTGGCTTACACTTTTTTTTTAACTTTTTTTATTGTTTAATATAACATATATGCAAAGCAAAGAAATAAAAAAGCAATAGTTTTTAAAGCACTCTTCAAAAAGTGGTTACAAGACAGATCCCAGAGTTTGTCATGGGCTACCATATGATCCTCTCATATTTTTTCCTTCTAGCTGCTCCAGAATATGGGAGGCTAGAGGACTTAAATATTTTTTTATCATCACAATTGACTTTTTTTCCAAAAAATAACGTATGTACAAAAAAGCTATAAATTTCGAAGCACAGCACCATAATTAGTTGTAGAACGTATACTTTGACATGGTTATAGTTTCATGATTTTAGGTTTTACTTCTAGCTGCTCTAAAATACCAGAGATCAAAAGCGATATCAATTTAATGATTCAGCCTTCATATTCATTTGTTAAATCTTATCTTGTATGTATGACTCCACCCTCTTTGATCTTTCGGTACCTCTCTTTAGGGTGGTTTGGGCTATGGCAATTCGAAATTTTTTATATTGGAAGGGTCTGTTATTAATATGGGGTAGGGAGATGGAACTATCTGTGTTCTGGAGAGGTTGGTCTAGGTTTCAGGACTTATCTGGACCAGGGACCCATCTGGAGGTTGTAGGTTTCTGGAAAGTTACTCTAGTGCATGGAACCCTTGTGGAATCTTATGTATTGCCCAAGATGTTCTGTAGGATTGGCTGGAATGGTCCTGGTTGGGGTTGGCAGGTTATGATAGGTAGCAAGGTCCACCTGAAGTGTGCTGAAGAGCAACCTCCGAAGTAGCCTCTTGACTCTGTTTGAACTCTCTCTGCCACTGATATTTTATTAATTATACTTCTTTCCCCCGTTTTGGTCAGGATGCAATTGCTGAACCCACGGTGCCAGGTCTGAATTCATCCCTGGGACTCACCTCCCAGGTTGCCAGGGAGACTTTCACCCCTGGAGGTCATGTCCCACATAGGGGGGAGGGCAATGATTTCATCTGCAGAGTTGGACTTAGAGAGAGTGAGGCCACATCTGAGCAACAATAGAGGTCCTCCAGAAGTAACTCTTAGGCATACCTATAGGTAGTCTAAGCTTCTTGCTACATACATAAGCTTCACAAGAGTAAGCCTCAAGATCAAGAGCTTGGCCTATTGATTTGGTGTCCTTAATATTTGACACAGTATCAGGGGATTCCCTGATGTAAAGTTAAAAAAAAAAGTTTCCTTATTTTTTTCCCCATCCCTCAATGGACTTTGCCAATACTTTTTTATTACCTTCTTAATATGTTCTAGGATGTTTCTAGGCATTATATTAAGCTATACAGGATTATATTCTTATTCTGGGCTCCCTGTGTTTCAGTTGTTCAAATGGACTATCCAGACAGGTTGAGTTAGATTATGTGCTGCAGAAAATTTAGGTTCTGGACAAAATAAACCTTTCTTCCTTTGGTCTCAAAGAGTAGGTGCAGTTTAAAATATAGACACTGTCTTCCTTACCCCATGTTCTGAATTACCTTAATCCCGACCTGATTGTCTTTGTTCCTATCTCTAAACACGAAGTTATTGATATATAAAACAGCCTCTCAAAATCCAGAAATTATAATTACCACTCCGGACTAAATGAGTTTGCTATAAGAGCTTACAATCTAGGCCCCTGTTTTCTTGTAAGCATTTTCTAAAGGAGACCAAACAATAATTGTTCCTTCATTTTCTGGCTTATTTTTCCTCACCAAATGTCCCACAGGTTTATTCACATCACTGCATACCTCATGACTTCGTTCCTTTTTGTAGCAGCATGATATTTGATCATATGTGTACACCATTGTTTGCCAGTCTGCTTCTCAGTCAGTTCATCCTTCAGCCACCTGCATTCATCTAGCATCATATAGAATGCCCAAAGTCCACAGTCCATTAACACTCTCAATTTTAGATAATTTCATTGTTCCCAAGAGAAAGATAAGCAGTAAGCACACCCTCACCAAATATGAAATCTAAACCGCCGAACTCTTGTCCCTTCTCCTGTTATTTACCCCTGCTGTTGCTGTGGTACTCCTCATGTTTTCCTGTTAAACATAGCCCATAAGGTACAATAGCAGTAAAACATACTTTTATTCATTGATTCTTCAGTTATAATATTTGCTAAGTTTACTTTGTTTTGTTCTGTGATAGAGATATGAAAATTAGAAAATTGGTTTGATTTGGTTTCACTGTGAGTTGTTCAAAAAATTGAGAATCTTTGTTCACTTTTGTAACTGCTGAGATGACGAGATTGGGCTTTTACTCCCAGTATAATTAGTGTGTAACTTTTACTCGTCTATAAATGGCCACAATAATAGTCCCCATGTCCAGGTTTTTTTGTGAAAACTAAATGAGTTAATTTAAGTGCTTAAAATGTTTCCATATAGTAAGTTCTCAGTTAATAACTATTTTCATACAGTTGCCATTTTCTTCATTTAAATTGATTTTCCATTTGTAGTTCTTTAAAAGTTTAATTGCTAAAATTTAGGTTTTATTACTTTGGTAATCCCCTGTCTGCCTAGCTAGCGTTATTAAAATAAATTGTTTCTTGCCTCAGGTGGTAGTATGCATTTGAATATTTGAATGTTTTCCCAGTTTCATGTATCTGTGTTGATGGAATTTTATTGTACTATAGGTGGTGAGCTTCATTTTCTCCAAATTGGAGGAACTTGTGATGATATCGATGAAGCTGATATACTGGTGGATGGATCTCTTTCTAAAGGAATAGAACTGTCTTCAGAAGGTTCCAAACCTTTATCAAATCCTTCAAGTCCTGGCATTTCAGGTACTATATTAAATTTTTAAAATTATTTTAAAATGTAAATCCTTGTGATATTTAAGGTTTTCTGGAACTTTCTTATATAATAAGCCTTATTTCCATTTTTTAAAATCAATTGTCAATTTTTTGAAGGAGTTCATTTCTTTGTTGACATTCTTTTATCAGGTTTGCTACTGAATATTATTTATGTGATGCTCAACCTGTTTTTAGGTTAATCAGTATGGTGAAGTCACCTAAGAAGTAAACACATTATTTCTGTTCTAAGGAACTTATGATCTTGTTAAGGAGGAGAAAAAAACTCTTCTTTGTGAAAAAGAAGAGTACATTAAGTATAAAATCAGTGGAATGGGTAATATTATTATTGGAATTGAAAAGCTAAAAAAAATTCTCTAGGTGGCGTGCTGAGTTTAGACCTCAATACTCCATTGTGAAACTCCAAATAAGTTTGTGTGTATGTGTGTTTTGCCTTTTCTACAGCTCAGGTTCTACACCGCCCTCGAGAGTTACTTTTCAAAGGAAGTAGTAATAGAAAGTTACTCCAATGTTTACTTTTACTTTTCAGCTACAATAAATTTTCCATGATTTCTTAACTATGCAATTCAGTTTTATGCCCTTGACGTATTATAATAATCTAGAAAGCTTTATTATTCCTACCCTTTATGTTTATAGCTAGTCTTTTTACATTTCCACAGTGCTTTTATGTTTTACTCTTGGTACTTAACATATTTTATCCCTTGAACCTAGCATTTAAAAGAAGCTAGTAAGTCTTTAATGAAAAGTCTGTTTAAATTGAAACATACTTCAAATAGAAATAATTTATGATTTGGGATTTACTCTTCATAGACATTTATATTTAGGCATGTCACCATCCTTTCTGGCAAAAGACCCCACAAATTTTAGGGATTACTAGTATCATATATGGTAATCTTCATTATCTTACGTATTAAGTTTTCTTAGCCTCAGCAGAAGGTTGTCCTCTACATTGTAGAATGTTGGCAGCATTTCTGGCCTCTACCTACTAGGTCCCAGTACAGTACACTACTGGCCCTTATAAGCGTGAGACAGTGAAATATTTTCCTAAAGTTCCTGGTAGGAAAAATTGCCTCACCTCACGCCCAGTTCAAACTATATTTTATACTGTTTCAGGCAGGATCTGAGCTTTGCATAAAAGATGAATTTATAATAACAAGGGCTAATGGGATTTGAAATAAGCTTGTAAAAGTCATAGTATTTAATGTAATTTCTCTTTGAAAATATTCTAGAAGTATTTTAGTCTTTTTTAAACTCATTTTTATTAATTGGAACAAGAACAGCAGTTTCTCAGCTTTGTCTAATGTTAGACATTTCACATATGCGAATACATGTGTTTGTAAAGGAAACTAATTTGTCTGAACCGAGTTGTTAGCCTTATTGTAATGCCAGCGTATATTAAAAAAATGGTCTTAACTATCACAGATATTGGAAAAATATTGTTAAATTTTTCAGTCTGCGAGTATTTGTTATGAGCATATGTTGACTTTTTTTTTAACGTTTCAAAATTTCTTTTCTTTTGATAGCTTTCAAAATTTTCATATTCAGCACAAAAATTTTCCCATTTTTACCACTTCCATGTATACAATTTAGTGATACTAATTACATTCACAATATTGTACTACCATCCCAAGTATCCATTACCAGACCTTTATGTTACCCAAAATAGAAACTCTGTACCATTATGCAATAACTCTCCTGATCTTTGGTAGTCTGTAATCTTCTTTATCTCTCTATGAATTTGCATATTCTGGGTATTTCATAAAAGTAGACTCATACAATATTTGCCCTTTTGTACCTGGCTTATTTCACAAAATATGCTGTCTTCAAGGTTCATCCGTTGTAGGATGTGTCAGAACTATATCCTCTTTTATGACTGAACGATATTCCATTGTGTAAATGTATGTTTTGTTTGTTCATTCATCTGTTGATGGGTACTGGGTTGCTTCTACTTCTGGCTATTATGAGTAATGCTCCTGTGAAAATTGGTGTACAGATATCTGAATACTGTTTTCAATTCTTTTAAGTATAAACCTAGAACTGAAATTGCCTGGACATTCAATAGAATCCCTGTTACATGAAACTTTTCTGAACTCATTATACTCATAGTCTTCCTAATTCACTCATAATTTTTGAAAGAGTAACTATTATTCATTGAGCATGAGGTATTGTGCCAGATAGTCATCCAAGATTTCTACATGTAATATCTCATTTATTCCCTAACTACAACATTAAAAGAAAGGTACTATTTTCACCATTTACAAATGATACGTAGAGGTAATAATTATGTTTCTCAAAGTTACATGGGCTGTAACGAGAACAAAGATTATCATGATGGTTAAGTTATGTGGTGTGGCTAAAGGCTTTCACATAAATGTTACATCCACAGCATTTTGTTTCCGATATGAATTTGTTTAACTTCACAAAAAAGGTAGTATTCAAAGACTTTGAAACGCTGATTGAATAAACATACCTAATGTCTAAGTCTGCCAGTGTACCTATGACAAATACCACACTGAAACAAAAGGAATTACTGTCTCACAGTTTTAGAGGCTAGAGAGTCAAAATCAAGGTCTAGGTAGACTTTATTTTCTCTTGGATTCTGTAGCATTCTGGTGCTTTCTGGGGTTCCTTGGCTTGTATCTCTGCTTCCACCACATGCAGTCTACCTCCTTTTCTGGCTTTACTGACTTCTGGCTTCTATTTCTGCTTGTCAGTCAACTGTGTCCCTGCGTAGGTTTCCTCTTCTTATAAAGACTCTGGTCAGATTAACCAAGCCCATTTTGATTCAGTTAACCTCTAAATAGAATCTTCAAAGATCCTACTCAAAATGAGTGTATACATTAACTAACATTTTCAAGGCTCCCATTTAAGAATGTCCTGTTTACCCAAAGGACCAGAGATTAGGTCTTGATCATGTCTTTTGTGGGGAGCATGATTCAGACGCCAGCACTTAATATAAAATCTCTTATGATGACAATGTTGAGAACACAAAGAAAAAGTTATTACAAGAGCATTGAATTTTCCTCTTGTATGACTATTAATCTAACATAGTCTGACCAGTCCCTATTTGACTCTTCTGGTTTCAGACGACCTGCCCTCTGAACTTACAAAAAACTATTTGTAAGAATAAAAATGAAAATATAAATGTAAAAGAACACCTAAAGCACCCCATGCCCCATATCTATTATTTGTTTAATTTTTTGTCCTTATTTTTTACTCATCTGTCCACACCCTGGATAAAGTGTCAGCCACAAGGTTTTCAAAAGGTCACAGTGTAAAAGCTATATAGTTATACAGTCATCTTCAAGAATCAAGGCTACTGGAATAGTTCAGCAGTTCCAGATATTTCCTTCTAGCTATTTGAATCCACTGAAAACTAAAAAAGGGGTATCTATGTACTGCATTAAAATAACCTCCAGAATGACCTCTCAACTTTACTTGAAATCTCTCAGCCTCCTGAAACTTTATTTTGTTTCATTTTTCTTTCCCCTTTTGGTGAAGAAGGCTTTCTCAGTCCCACGATGCCAGGTCCTGGCTCATCCCGGAATCTGGTTCCACGTTGCTGGGTAGATTTATACCCTTGGGAGTCCTGAACCACGGAGGGGAGGACAGTGAGTTTACTTGCTGTGTTGACTTAGAGAGAGAGTTTACATCTGTGCAACAAAAGGTTCTCTGGGGGTGACTCTGCATCATTGTAAGTAGGCTTAGCTTCTCACTCTGCATCATTGTAAGTAGGCTTAGCTTCTCACTCTGCATCATTGTAAGTAGGCTTAGCTTCTCACTCTCCATCATTGTAAGTAGGCTTAGCTTCTCCTTTGCAGGAATAAGTTTCATAAGGGCAGGTACTAAAATCAAGGACTTGACCTATTAAATTGGCGGTCCCCAATGCTTGTGAGATTATCAGGAATGCCCAGGTGGTGAAGTTTAATAATTCTACATTTCCCCCCAGTCCCTCAAGGGGACTTCACAAATGCTTTTTTATCCTCTGCCCAGATTACTCTGTGGTGTATTGGAGCATCACACTGACCTGTATAATCCAACAAGATCTCACTGCCTGTCAAGATTTGATGTAATTATGGTGTTCAAATAAACTGACCATATAAGTTAAATTAGATAGTGTGCTACAAAAACTATAAATTTTGTAACAAATAAACATCTCTTCCTTTGGTCTCACACAGAAGTTGAAGTTTTAAAACACAGTCTGTATCATCCTTTACACTTTAGTCTGATTAACCAGATCTATTTCATTCATCTCTGTAACTGAAGTATGATCTCCTTTTCAGCTCTTTTAACAGTTGCTGTATAGGGTAAACAACTTTCATAGCTGAAGAACTCTAGCTTTGAATCTCAGATGTCATACAGACACCCAAAGTTCCAGGGACCAGTCAGGTTATGTACAAAGAACTTAGCATCTCAGAATTTAGAAATAACAGTTACAACTCAGAAATTGATGTGACTGCTGTTAGTACCTTATAATCTAGGAACCTTTACAATAAGCCTTCATCTGATAACCTATGTTCTTAAATTCAATTCTTAAGAGTTTGCACATTATAGTTAGCCCATATTAGTGAGGCGTTATAATGTTTGTCTTTTAATGGCTTATAATGTTTCTGGTTTATTCCACTCAACATACTGTCCTCAAGGTCCATCCACCTAGTTCCATGTCTCACAATTTCATTCCTTCTTGCTGCCACTCAATATTCCATTGTATATATACACCACATTGTCTTTATATACCACAGTTCACCCGGGTACCTTAGTTGATGTACCCTTAGGCCACCTCCGTTCATTGCAAATTAAGAATGCAGCTGCCATAAACACCAGTGTGCAACTTTCCATTTATGTCCCTGCTTTCAGGTCTTCCAAATATACACCTTTAGCAATTCTATACATAGCCTCCTGTGGAACCTACCACACTGCCCTCCAGATGGGCTGTACCGTTCTACTTCCCCACCAGCAGTGAGACAGCACATCTCTCTCCACGTTTTTCCAGCACTTATATCTTTCTGTTTCTTTTTTAAAAAGTTTTATTCACACATCACACAATCCATCCTAACTAAGCAATCAGTGGTTCCTGGTATAAATTCATCATTATGCTCTCACTTCTAGTCTGTATGAGACTATTTCTATTTCGTCTATAAACAAGAGCCTGAAGAGGAAGGGGGGAATAAAAGAGGAAGAATATAAAAATTGAAAATAAAATAAAAAGGGAAACAACACCAAGAATCCCATTATATCCCCCACTTATTGACATTTAGCTTTGGTGGCTTGCGTTTGTTATATTTATAGATTAAAAGCCAGCCAGTGTTATGTGCTTGCTGATGTCTGGCATTTTGTTTTATAAACAACAAGGTCTAAAAGTTGATCTAATGTCAGTTTGGCTTGCAGTACTACCCCTGCCTTTGTTATTATTATACATGCAGGGTGGTTAGGGAAGTAGCTTCTAACAGGTGGGGTTTGTAGACTGAGTACTCTCTATAACGATATTCAAGATGGATTTTTTTCTTCTCTGCTTATAAGTAGTCAGTGCTAGTTACTATAGTTGTATGTTGGTTTTTGAGCCTAATTTGTTAATTTTCAGGATATTTGGCAGGTGTTGTAATTGAATAGAAAAACATGAATTAAAACTTATTTTCTAAAAAAACTCTTTAAATACCACTTTCACTTGTGTTAAGGAGTTGATTTGTTGGTGGACCAGCCATTCACCATTGAAATCTTGACATCTCTAGTGGAACTAACCCGCTTTGAGACTTTGACGCCACGGTTTTCAGCCACTGTTCCTCCATGCTGGGTAGAAGTTCAACAAGAGCAGCAACAAAGAAGGCATCCTCAACATTTGCATCAGCAGCACCACGGAGATGCTGCTCAGCATACTAGAACGTGGAAATTGCAGACTGACAGGTAAAACTTTCTTCCAGGATGCTTAATTTTACTTCCCTATATTTGTTAGAGGAAGTAGAATTCTTAGGTATATTATTATTTCTCTTAACTTTGCATATAAAAGCTTTCTTGTGGTTTTTGTCACTTTTGACTTTGGAAATTGCAGTGTTCCCATTTCTTTTTGTAGTTTTAGTTCAGAAACATTTTGTTCTATAATATATGTAACATAAAATTTGAAATTTTAACCAATTTTTGAGGTATGATTTAGTGGCATTAATTTAACATTTGTAGTGCTATGAATATTTCTTTTTAAGTTTTTGTTGTAGTAATATGTATATAACTCACATTTGCCCTCTTTAACCAATTTCAAGTATACAGCTCATTGGTATTAATTATATTTACAGTGTTGTGCTGCTATCACTGCTGTCCATTACCAAAACTTTTTCATCATCCTAAACAGAAACTTTGTATTATTAAGCAGTAGCTTCCCATCCACCCCACTCCACTACACCCTGCCCCAGGTAACTGGTAATCTATGTTCTGCCTCTATGAATTTGTATATTTTAGATACTTCATATGAGTGAAGTCATACAATATTTGTCCTTTTGGTCTGGCTTATTTTATTCATGGTGTCTTTAAGGTTCATTCCTGTTGTTGAATATATCAGCACCATTCCTTTTTAAGGCTGAGTCATATTCCATTGTGTGTATATACCACATTTCCTTTATCTATCTGTCAGTGATCGGGTTGGGTTACTTCCTCATTTTAGCTATTGTGAATAAAGCTGCTAAGAACATTGACGTATGTATGTTCTTAGTTGCAGCTGTGGGATAAAATCGTGAGAGTAATACACAATTGCAATTAATTTGGTCATTCCTTAAATTCATTTTGCAAATATTTAAGTGCTTATTTTGTGTCACACATTCTTATAGGCACTAATAAAAGTGAGTCTTAGGGAATTTATAGTCTAGTTTACACATACTGACAGTAAATGAATATATACTTCATCATGTGATCATAATTGGTATGAAAATGTTCACAGTGTGGTGTAGAGTTGTTTTGTGTGTATGTGAGTGAGACAGAGATAGAGAAAAACATGTGTGACATTTTTAATATAATGATCCAGAGAAAGGTCTCCTTGGACACATTAATTAAGTGGCAGAAGTATGCTTTCTGAGTTCTAGCAAGAAAGGCCAGTGTTGTTGGAGTGCAGTAAGTAGGGGAGGTCAAAGAGGTAGCTGAAAGCCTAATTATAATTGTCCTTATAGGCCACAGTAAGTAAGACTTTCATCCTGTGTGAGATGGAACGATATTGGAGCTTTTGATTGCAGGAGTGGTATGATACAATTTACATTTTAGAAGGATTGGTGTGATTGCTGTGTTGAGAATTGATTACAGGTGGGTGTGTTAGGCGGCAATGATAGAAGCAAGTTTCTAGTGTGGATGCTATTGCATTAATCCAGGCAAAGAAATGACAGGTCATGTTGATAGTCAAGGGGGTAGTAAAAAGAGTGGTCAGATTCTGAATGTAATTTGAGGTGAGAAAAAACTGAATTTGCTGATGTATGGTGTGTCTGTTGTGAGAGAGAAGATTCAAAGATGATTCTATGATTTTGGCTTGAGCTAATTGAAAAATAGAGCTTCTTTTTACTGAGATTGGGAAATGAGAATCAAGAAGTTTGGTTTTATTTATAATAAGTTTGAGAATGAATGGTAGGTATTTGGATATGATTCTAGAATTTAGCAAAGGATTATTGACTTGGAAGTTTTAGTTTTTCAGTATATATATTGTATTTAAAACTGGAGAGTAGACATGTAGAAAACTTATAGAATATTCTGGTTTTAAAATGCATAGTCCTAGAACCCCAGTCATAAATCTAGGGTGGAGCCTTGGAATCTGCAGGTAATTTTGATACACAACAGTTCACACTTTAGGAACACTGGTTTATCCGGGCAGGTGTAAATTCCTAATGTGAGATTTTTTCATTGCCCTAAGTTTAACCTCGCTGTTGGATGTTGCTTATCTTCTTTCCTGAGCCCGTTGAGAAACATTAACTTTTATTGGAGTCTAAAAATTAGAAAGTATGAAATGTGATATTAACAGTAATGTAATATCACCACAGAAAGATTTTTGCTTTATTTAGCATTTTCTCCCTTATTTGACAGTAACAGCTGGGATGAACATGTATTTGAATTGGTTCTACCTAAAGCTTGTATGGTTGGACATGTGGACTTCAAATTTGTTTTGAACTCAAACATCACCAATATTCCACAGATACAAGTGACTCTGCTGAAAAATAAAGCTCCAGGCTTAGGGAAAGTCAATGGTAAGAACGGATCAAAATGTATGTTTGAAAATTTTATCTTGTAAGTTGGTTTCTCAAAAAAAACAAATTTTCAGCTTGACTGTCCAGGTCTGACATCCCTCCCTTTCCCCAGTATTATTTGCCTGGTCTACTTTTATTTGATTTTATTTAGAAAAGTTAATTCAGACAACGTTTCAGAACTCTTCAGACACTCAAAAATTTTCAGAATTGAATAAAGTTGAATAATTTAATAATGCTTTTTGGGAGGTAGAATTTTTTTTTTCTTTTTTTTCCTTAGCTTTGCTTTTAGCCTTATTACAGAAGACTTGATTGTAAAGAGAACTTGGTTATTATGAAAGTTACATATTCTTTTAAAGTTAATAGTAAAGCCCAACTTTTAATTTAAAGCCATAAATATATCAAGCAGTATCTATCTTTCTGAAAAATTCAAAATTTTATGATGAATTATTAAAATAGATTTACATTTTTAATGTATTAGGAACTAGATATACTTCTCAGTGTTTTCTCTTAATAAGTCAGTTTAAAAGGCTGGGGATAATTTCTGAATCAAATGGCAACTTTATCAGGTACAAACATTGAAACTTGGAAAATTTCTTACGGAAAAGTGTATCTGTTTCTTTTTATTTAAGTGTGTGTGTGTGTGTGTGTGTGTGTGTGTGTGTGTGTGTGTGAAAACATGCACATACATACCTGTCTACATACATACGTTCTTTTGAATCATGACAGATTGTTATTTAATCATCTTGACTCAGGCTTTGACATTTTTAAAAAATGTATAAGTGCTTGTAGTGTGTAGCTCAGGGTGAAAACTTTGGTTGCCATCAAAATACTTCAGGTGAATATTTTACTACAATTAAAAGAGAGGAGCATATAAAATAATTAGTTGAACCTAACTTGTTCCTCACCGAGCGACAGTTTTTATAGCATCTGTGTTGAAAACCACAGTTGTTCCCTGTTTAACAGAATACTTTAGAGTTTTAGGCAGATAAATCATTGATATTAAGCAAAATTAAGTTTACTAATATTTTTATCCTCTAGAAACAGCAGTAGATAGGCAGATCACCTTTCCTTTGTCTCCAGCTCTTAACACTGAAGTAGAACAAAACGGGAAACCGTCCCTGGTTGATCTGAATGAAGAAATGCAGCACATGGATGTGGAGGAATCACAGTGTGAGTGAAATTATAGAGCTGTTGTCCATGACAGAAAAAGGAATAGTGATCCGAATGCATCATGTGGGGCACAGATTTCCTCATGGCTTGCAAACGCTTGTGTTTAAGAACGCAATTAAAATAACATAAAATTCTGCTTTGGCAGTGTACTTTAACTTTCAGCTCATCTTTGTGAATACAACTGCACTAATTTTCACATTCTTGTTTTTTAATACTTTGGGGTTTAAAATCAAGTCAGGTTTTATAATTTTTTAAATTATAATTATAAAATTATAATTCTTTTGAAATGTAAAATAATATGGGAATGGAAAGCAACATAAATCTGATAATATGTCAGATAATTGATTATAGCTCGTTAGCATGACAGTGAATTTTTATTCAAATATAATTTTAATGTATGGTATTTTATATAGTGGTATACATGGATTGAATATTTACTTATTAAATATTATGTTTTAAGTCGCAAACTTATTTCTTAAAAATGTGTATGTTTTCATTTTAGATCTTAGATTATGTCCTTTTTTAGAAGATCATAAAGAAGACATACTGTGTGGGCCAGTATGGCTTGCTAGTGGCCTTGATCTGTCAGGACATGCTGGAATGTTAACGTTAACAAGCCCCAAACTAGTTAAAGGTAAGATAATATATTTTACAAAAGCATATAAATAATGTCACAATTGTAAAAAAAAAAAGATACATATTTTTAAACTGATCTAAAAAAAATTCTTTTTGGGAAATATTCTTCTCTTTGGGATTGTCTTAAAAGCTATCAGCTTCTTGGTAGTTGAGGTCATTTTCTCTCATAAGTGTCTGTGTTTATGTGATTTTTCTGAGTCTGCTGTCTGTGTTGTGGACATCTCAGTGTTTTTTAAACAGCATAAAGCCAATGAATATAGGATGATTGATGTGAAATAACAGAGCTCTTCCAAGTAGAGAGACATTTTGTTCTGTCATTTTTAGCTTTCCTGTCACCGTGGAGTCCGAAATCAGAGTGTTTCTTTTATATGGTTGGTAGTATCTTCCATTAAAAGAGGATTTTTAAAAATTAGTTTTTAAAAATATAACAACAAATAAACACATTCTTAACATACGATTGTTCCGTTCTACATATATAATCAGTAATTCACAATATGTCACATAGTTGTATATTCATCATCATGATCATTTCTTAGAACATTTGCATCAATTCAGAAAAAGAAATAAAAAGAAAACAAAAAAATTCATGTATATCATACCCCTTACCCTTCCCTTTCATTGATCACTAGCATTTCAGTCTACTAAATTTATTTTAACATTTGTTCCCCCTATTATTTATTTATTTTTAATCGATATGCTTTACTCATCTGTCCATAAGGTAGATAAAAGAAGCACCAGGCACAAAGTTTTCACAGTCACATAGTAACAATATGAAAGCTCTATCATTTTACAGGCATCTTCAGGAAACCGGGCTACTCTAACACAGCTCTACATTTCAGGTAGTTCCCTCCAGTCTCTCTGTTACACCTTAACTAGCAAGGTGATATCTATTTAATGCGTTAGTATAACCTCCAGGATAACCTCTCGACTCTGTTTGGAATCTTTCAGCCATTGACACTTTATTTTGTCTCATTTCACTCTTCCCCCGTTTGGTCGAGAAGGTTTTCTCAATCCCTTGATGCTGAGTCTCAGCTCATTCTAGGATTTCTGTTCCACATTGCCAGAAAGGTCCGCACCCCTGGTAGTCATGTCCCACATAGAGAGGGAGGGGCAGTGAGTTTGCTTGTGTTGGCTGGGAGTGAAAGGCCACATCTGAGCAATAAAAGTGGTTCTCTTGGGGATGACTCTTTGGCCTAATTTTAAGTAGACTTGACCTATCCTTTGTGGGATTAAGTTTCATATGAACAAACCCCAGGATTGGAGGCTAAGCCTATTACTTTGGTTGTCCCCATTGTTTGTGAGAATATCAAGAATTCTCCACTTGGGAAACTTGAATTTTCCCTTCTTTCTCACCATTCCCCCCAAGAGGACTTTGCAAGTACTTTTTAATTCACTGTTCAGATCACTATGGGATTTATCGGGACATTACTCCG
Source organism: Tamandua tetradactyla (assembly GCF_023851605.1). Lineage (NCBI taxonomy): Eukaryota > Metazoa > Chordata > Mammalia > Pilosa > Myrmecophagidae > Tamandua > Tamandua tetradactyla. Next base: position 77,845,014 of record NC_135343.1, read on the forward strand.
GACAAACCTACAAAATCTTATGCCCTACTCAAGGTTCCATGTACTTACGGTGTTCAATTAAGCTGTCACATAAGTTATATTAGAAACTTCACTAGTCAAAATATACATTTTGTACCAAATAAACATTTTTTGCTTTAGTCTCACACATAAGTTAAAATTAAAAGAGGGTTTTTAAGGAAGAATTTTTATAGTATGAGATATAGTGATTTCAGTGTCATAAAAAAGGGAAAGTTAAAATTTATGTATATGTAAAAATAATTAGCTATTACATGGAAAATAAATAGAAATTGCAGCTGTAGGACTTTACTTCAGCTTTTATATTCTGAGGGTGAATAAAAGCAGTTAAACAAAATACATTGCCCAATGTCAAAAAAAATTTTGGGGTGGAATGAGTTGTGAGGAGCCTTCCTCAAACCACGAAAATATCTGACAGCCTAATTAACAATTTTTTATGCACATTCCCTTTATAACGTTTGTCCATAATCATACATTTGCATTTAGTTGCAGACATAAAGTATACTAATTTAATTGTGCTTTATTAAATCTATGAGACCCTATAATGTGTTCGGCTAATACATATTGGGATATCTTGGTGGGTAAAACCAATAAAATTCAGTCATTCATTTTGTTTAGAGTATAAGTTTTGTTCAAAAAAAACTTAAATTTTTAACTTCATATTAAAATTTGCTTTGACAAAATGCAGGATGGAAGTATATGGTATGAATTTGGAAAGACTCAATAAAGTAGAAGTATTGGTTTTCTTAGAATTTACTAAAATTTGTATTTCTTATAAAATACTGAAAAAGTTTATTTGGCACTGGAGTAAACAATTGCTAAAATTTTATGGAAAAATAAAAGGATGAGACTAGCCAGAAAATATGGAAAAAGAAAATTGGAAGGGACTTGTCAGATAGTAAACAGAATAGTTGATTTAGAAACCTACTATGACCCCAATAGGTTAACGGTTTACTGATGGATATATTAATGTGAGGGTATTTTTACAATATAAATCACATATGGATTGTATAATGTGATCTCAATTTAGTTAAAAGAAGATAAAATACATAATAGTGATAACTAATATGCATCCTTCCTTTGTGTTTTACTTAACCCTCATGTAGGTGGCTATTCTTAAATTTACGTTTGAAGAAACTGAACTGCAGAGAAGTTAATTTGCCACGTCTAAAAAATGCAGCCATTCAAACCCAGTCAGTGACTCCAAAGTCCATGCTTTTTTTTAACTGATAATACTATAATGCTTTTGTGTATGTGTGTGTGCACATATGTATTCCTGTGCATGCATACGTTGAAAAACTGGAAGAATAAACATAATTATACCATGATTATTTGTGGCTGGTGCCTTAATGCTAATTTTATTTTCTTTTTAGTGTTTTTTCTGCACTTCACAAAATTTCTATGATTGATTAATATCACTGATCCTGGAAGAACATACAAAATGTTTTTAACGGTCAAAAAATTCTACCTTGTGCTGTTCATATAATGTTTGTATTTTACGTTTTTACTGTCAACATATGAAGGTTGTTTAACCAACTTAGTGTTGTTTGAGAATTCTAGCCTGTTACATTTTTCTTCTTTTGGACTTATTTAGCTTACCCTATGAAGATGAGAAGCTTTGCATTTTGTTTTTTGGTGATTCAGTTGTTCACTCCATTTCTCCCCTAGGTATGGCAGGAGGAAAATATCGTTCATTTTTAATCCATGTCAAGGCAGTTAATGAAAGAGGAACAGATGAGATTTGTAATGGTGGTATACGTCCTGTAGTAAGACTTCCATCCCTAAAACACCAGAGTAACAAGGGTTACTCACTTGCTTCACTTCTTGCAAAAGTTGCAGCAGGCAAGGTATGAAAGAATGTCAGAATAAAATGAAATTGCTGTTTTAAACATGTGGATGAGATTTGGCATATTACTGGAAGTATTATGACCCTTCATGGCTGTTCATTTGGCATCTAGTTTGTTTGTATTTTTTCCTTTTCAGTGACTTAGAAAAATAATTAAGATGGAGATATTTTGAATTAGTTCTGTGCAAATTATCAAGCTTTTATAAAGCATACTCATTTGTAGTAACATAATACTCTTTTCCCAATGTCTGAGAGTTTTTGTCCTTTTTTACTTATGAGTAACGTAGTTCCCTTCAATGCTTTCTAATAACTCACCACTTCCTTTTTTGGTAAACATTTGAAAGGATGCAGGAAGAGAAGTTGGGCATTGACTTTAGAAATATGCCCAATTTTTATGATTGACATTTCTTTGACTAGCTCTATAAGTTGTGACTCTTCGTAATTTCTTGATCTTGGATTCTCCTGACCTCTGGAGATTTTTATTTCTCTACCTTCATTACTCATATGCAACGGTAGCAGCAATATTAGTAACACCAGTCATTGTATATTGTATATATCTTCCAGATTTTCGAAGGACTTTCTTAAAATATATCTGATTTTTTCTTTTGAAGTGATCAAAACAAGTGCTATTACCTCCATTTTTCTTTTTGGAAGTGAGTGAGTCTTAAGATTGGGATTAGTGGTATATTTCATGTAGCTATGAGTTAGGATGGTAGACTTTTAATCTTTAATTGTTCGGTTATTGTTTTTAAAACAGATACTGTGTTTTTCTTATTCCCCTATTATAATTCTGGAGAAAATTAGTCACCCATTGAAGATGAGTGAAATACAATTTTAATTTGAGATTTGTGTTTTGATAGTCATAATTCAGTTGTTTTCCTTTATTTGACAACTTTTTAGTTTTGTTCATTGGTTTGTTCATTTATTTATTTTTGTATTTTTAGGAAAAATCATCTAATGTTAAGAATGAAAATGCAAGTGGCACCCGTAAATCTGAAAACCTCCGGGGTTGTGACTTACTTCAAGAGGTTTCTGTCACCATTCGAAGGTTTAAGAAAACTTCTATTTCTAAGGAAAGGTAACCTCATTTTTTCCCCTTGGTATTCTTACAGTAATAATAGTACCCAAGAAAAATTCCAAAAAAAAAAAATACCAACACGTAAAATAATTAAATCTGATTTTTTACCTTGAAATTTTTTGTTTGCTTTTTATTCTCTGACAAAAAATTGTAATCTCAATGAGGGGAGGAGGTATCTTTCTACTTTCTACCTGTTATAAACACAGTGCTTGATAAATACGAGGAAAGCAGTAAGTATAAGATGAAGAAAGAAGATCTTTTATTTGAAGTTTTACTCACTTTTTGTCAGACATTATAGTAAACTTCATTTCTTTTAGAATTTTCTGTAAGCCTGCATCATTTAGTAGTTTTGTATCAAATTAAATTTGATAATTTACAGTATTATCAAATCATTTTATACTGTAAAATAAAATTCAGAGATCAGCATTCCATTATAAATTTGACATCCGAAAGGTTTTTTAAAATGAAGCAATTAGACATTGCTACCTATCATAACTTGCCAACTCCCAACCAAAACCAATCCTGTCAATTCTAAAGAACACCTCAGGCATCATATAAGATTCTCCAAAGGTTCCATGCACTTGGGTAACTTTCCAGAAATGTACAACCTCCAGATGGGTCCCTGGACTAGATAAGTCCTGAAATGCCGAGGGACTTGCCTCTCCAAAACATAAACTAGTTCCATCCCCCATCCCATATTATCAACAGCCCTTTCCAACATAAAAAATTTAGAATGGGCATAGCCTAAATACCCCTAAAGAGTGGGAGAAAGATCAAAGACAATGGTGGAGTTATATAGAGAGGGTAAGAGTTAATAGATGAGTATGATTGCTGAATCATTATATTGATATTTCTTTTAGTCTCCAGTATCTAAAACCTAAAATTATGGAATTGTAACCCATACCAAACTCTGAAATCTGTTCTACAACTAATTATTGCGATGTGTTTTGAAATTTATTGCTTTTAGTATTTATGTTATTTTTCATACGGAAGAAAAAAAATACATTTCTTCTAGCCTCAAGTGTTTTGGAGCAGCTAGAAAGAAAAATCTGAAATAGTGGAATGGTAACACATAACAAACTGAAATTGATTCTGCATCTACTTATTGAGGTGTACTTTGAAAATTGTTGCTTTTTTTCTTTTCTTTGTTTATGTTATATTTAACAATAAAAACATTTTTTTTTAAAAGAAGCATTACATGATCAACCAGGTTGTGATAGTGTTTGTCTGTTTTATTTTTTGTTAATATATTTTCTTTTTTTGTAGAGTGCAGCGATGTGCCATGTTACAGTTTTCAGATTTTCATGAGAAGCTTCTTAACACTCTTTGCAGAAAAGATGATGGCCAAGTCACAGAACATGCACAGAGCCTCGTGTTGGATACCCTCTGTTGGTTGGCCGGAGTACATACAAATGGACCTGGAAGGTTAATAAAGTATTTTTTATTTCACTGACGATTGCCCTTTGGATGTTATGTTTGAAGATTCAAAATAAATCTAAATTTCTACTATTGTTTTGCAGCTCAAAAGAGGGAAATGACAGCCTGCTTTTAAAAACACGAAAATGCCTTTCAGATATCGTACGCGTATGCTTCTTTGAGGCAGGACGAAGTTTAGCCCATAAGTGTGCCCGATTTCTAGCCTTGTGCATTAGGTTGGTATGTTTTTTAAGCTGAAAACATACTTTGTAGAGGTGTATGCAGTTTACCATGTATTCCTTATCTTTAGTGTAATTTGTTCCTCAGTGAATGTATGTATATTTTTAAAGAATTTTCAAAAGTTAATGAGAGTTATTAAGATTCTAATAATTTTGAGTTCTTAGGGGAAAATGTCATATAAATAAGTCAGTTAAATGAAGTCCACTTTCCTGCCTGTTATTAGCTTTTGGGAAATTTGATGAGGGAGACACTTCGCCGCACTTTTATTCCTACTCTCTTGTTGGTTTTTTTTTTGGAGTCCTCATCTGAAGCCTTGTTTCTTTATATAGCAATCTTATTTGGCTTATTTGTAGCTTTATGCAGATCATTTTCTTTAAGCACTGAAACTCAGAAGGTTATTAAAAGGTAATTCACAATGTTGATAGTACGTACAAGCCGTTTTTGGTAAGCAGAATGGTTTAATGCATAAGTAAATAGCTACGGAGTCCTTTAGTACAATCAATTCCTTTTTTGTGCTAATTTGTAGGACTTCAAGGCAGTTTTCCCCTGCAATCAGTATAATTATATTTTAAAGATTTTTATCACCACATTGGACTTAGGGTTGAATTTTAGACCTTGAATAGTATTTTAAACTTTTTTCTTTTAAAAATTTTTCAGTAATGGCAAATGTGACCCATGTCAACCAGGATTTGGATCTGTGCTACTGAAGGCTTTACTTGATAATATGACATTTTTACCTGCAGCAGCGACTGGTGGTATGTGAAATCACTTTAATTACAGATAACTGTAGTCATAGGAAATATCTCACAAGTAGACTTAAGATTATTTAGTATCTGTTTTTTATTTGTTCTTTTTTTCTAAGTATTTTTTTAAGGAGTTGATAAATTTTGGTTGGGTAGGAAAGATACTCTATTCAGTAATATTACTGAAGAGAGATTATTAGTGGTACAGTTAAATAAATACCAGGTCATCTCAATTCATACATTTTCTGTATCTTCGTTAAAATCATTATGTTGTTTGGTTGTTTATTGACAGTAGATCAGATGTCACAAACTAAAATACCAGTAAGTACCAGGGAGATGATATAAGTAGTGATCCAGGTGTCATTGCATGTGCATGGGACTTTTGCAAACTGAAATCTAAGTGGCCATTGGTTTACTCTGCACCTGAAGATTCTAGAAATGCTATACAAGAATAAGTATAGTTACCAAGTAGAAATTTGTAAAGCAATCCCCTAAGGTAGCACGCACTAAATAGGGTAATGATGATTTTTAAAGATTTTTGTTTCATTTTATTTTATGCTGTCACTATGAAAGGCTACTGATTTCGCCTTTTAAACCTTATGATATTTTTTGCAGACCTTTCTCACTATCTTCTGCTTAATAAATAACCAGCCCATTCAACAAGTTATCTTTATGAGATATGTATTCACAAGTATCTGATCTTTGTGGTATACTAGAAAAAAGCTAACTCAATTATTTGGTAAATGGTTGTTTTATTGAAATCTTCATTTAGATAAATAAGGAGGCTGTTTGTATTTACCTTGAACATATATTGGCTACAGCTATTAACTCCGGTACTAGAAGAACAGTTCTTTTAAAACCTAGTTACTTGCTGCAGTTGTCTTTGATGTTTAAAATAGTTTCTTGCATATATTTCTAGGGGTAGGATGCTCGGGGCCGTGTTTGGTAGTTAGACAGTTCAAGTTTTATAAAATAATCTTAAATACACCACAGTGATCATCTTTTATGCCACGTTGTTCTATATCTAACTGCTAATATATAATAACTGTATTCCATTCACTATATTGCCATTGGTAGCTTCCTCCCATCCAGTGTTTTTGAAAATTTCTATTTTTTAAATTTTCTTTTATAGACTGAGGTATAGTGATAAGTATGTAATCTGAAGTTCTCTTTGTTAGAGGAAGATGAGGAAAAGACATTTTGATATTTTTATTTTCAGGTTCAGTATATTGGTATTTTGTCTTATTGAATTATGTTAAAGATGAAGATTTGGCTGGGTGCAGTACAGCTTGTGCATCTTTGCTTACTGCTGTGTCCAGACAGTTACAGGACAGGCTAACACCAATGGAAGCTTTACTTCAGACAAGGTATTTTAATATATGTAATGGCTAATAATGGGTGCTTTTGTGTATTATACCACCTTTGCAAAGATGTGTACATATAATATGATTTTTGTTGCAAATGTTTTAACTTTTTCCAGATGATCATAGCCTATGTTTTCTTTTCTATTTTGCATTAAATTATTCCCTTTAATGATTTCAAAAGTCTTAAAGATGGTTATTCACAGTTAATTATATATAAATACATAAAAGTGGTATTCCTTATGGAAGAAGCAGTTAAGGTGATCTGTTTCTCTATGTTACAACTTTATAGGTGGAGTTACATAAATAGTTTATTTCCCTTAACTAGTATTTGCTTGGATGATATTTCCAAAACTCAAGAAATCAGTTCATGTAGAATATTAAGTAAATGTCAGATTTGACAGCATGTTTTTGTCTGATTTTCAGTGTGTGAAATTGTCTATTCCTTTATTTAAAGCAGTGATTTTATAATCTTTGTAGATTAAAATCTTGATTCCGATGTCTCAAGTCTTTGTACTTTTAAACTGAGTTGATGTAATGATTGAGGAGAGGCGGGGCATGCCTGCTATCTCTCCCTGGCTTCAGTCTGGAGATGACAGCCTTGGTTCATTAGCTACCGGTTTACTGGGATCACATTCGTAGAGTCTCTGGATATTTCCTTTTGAGGTATAGGTTTCAAAGGAACATAGTTGAGATTCACTGATTTAATGGGTTAAATCTAATTAGCTACTCTCTTTGTCCTGTTAAAATGCTTTAAAAACTTAAGTAAATGAATAATTTTGTTAATTAGATGGTTGTCAGGAAAATTGTTTGGGTATTATTTTATTTTTCAGATATGGATTATATAGCTCACCATTTGATCCAGTTCTTTTTGATTTGGAGATGAGTGGCTCTTCTTGTAAAAATGTATACAACAGCAGCATTGGTGTTCAGTCAGATGAAATTGATTTATCAGATGTCCTTTCAGGTAGTGACCTCTTTTATTAAAGAAATTTCTAAATTTTTTTATCTTGAGTCCAAGCTATCATTTGATTTAATAGATTGTGTTTACTACATTTTGTCTTTGAAGAATTATAGTTCTTTAACACTTAAACTTAACATCTGTATATTCTTAAACTCCTTGACTTAACTTGGTGACCATGCCCTCAAAAAAAAAAAAAAACTACCAAAAAATCTTAACATTATATGCAGTTATCTTTCAAAGATTGTAAATTTTTGTTTTTTCTTTTTCTTTGCATTTCGATATTCATGTTATTTCATGTTTCAAAAATACAAAATAGATATATACTTGAATTGTGTAATAAGCAGGGATATACTTCCTACGTTTACTATCACACCCTCCTGAGACAAGGTTTTTGCATAATAAGGCATGTATCTTTTTACACATTTCTAAAGAATATGCTTTTGGGATTGTGTATGTAACATTTTTTTCAAAGCGAATGCCGTTTTATTTTTTATTTTCTTCATGTAATAGCACTTACTGCCTTGGTGCTGCTAGTAAATTAAAATGTTGAAAAATTTATTAGCAAGCATGGTAAGATAATTGAACATAAGTACATTTGGGGGAGATAGTGTTTTGTTTATTGTAAAATAAATTATGAATTTAGAAAAAAGCGAAGTAGAAAAATAAGTAAAATGTATGTGCCCTCAACGCCAACCTTTTCGTTTTTAGATTATCTTTGTTAAAGGGGTATTTAGGTATTTAGAGTGTTTTGCTAAATATATTCATTAATTTTTTTTTAATAAAAAAGATCATACTATATTTTCTTGCCTGTACTTGTTATTTAATGACTTAGGCTACCTTATTTCTCCGTCTGATGACGTAGGCCCTGATTACTTCATGTCTACCTCAGCAGCTTCTATCTTCAGTAACCAAGTAACACGTTAATTATGTAATCACAGCTTATAAATGAAAGTCAGGGGAGGTTAGAACTAGAGATATATGGATGCATTCAGTGTACTGTTGGACAGAGTGAGACCTCTTGGGGTGATGATGGTGTAAAGAGAAGATCACAAGACTCAGGACTAATCAGTGAGGCAGCCAAGTTTGTTAAAATAACAACACTCAATTAAGAAGACTAGAAAGAAGGATTTAGAAATTATAACATAATATCTCTATTTGAATGTCTTATGATTTTACTCCTCACCCTTGGTCCTTTTCTCAGTTAGTGGCATCAGTAGCACAAAATAGAAATCTGAATGTCATCTTTGATACCTCTCTTTCTCATCTCCCACGTTGGAGCTATTAATAGCTGCTTTCTGCTGTCCTGCTTACTCTCTTTCCTCCCATGATCATTCAGTTACAGTCCAGGCCGCAGTCATCTCACACATGCATTACAGTATAGCTTCCTAACTGGTCTTCCTGCATCAAATCTTGTCTCATTTCAATACATTCTCCACATTGTCAAGGGTGAGATCTTTATTTGAATGCAAAATTCATCACTTTACCTCTCTCCTTTAATGTCTTCCCGTTACTCTGAAGAAGTCCCTAATATCGCATATAAAATCCTGCTGTGATCTGGCTTTCTGTTACTGCCTAAACCTTTGCCAGTGCCGTTAGTCTTTTTCTCGGACTCAGCGGTCTCAAGGTGAGCTCCATAAATTCCCTCAGGATTCTTAAGACTCTTTTGAAAGGCCCATGGGATCAAAATTATTTTCATGGTAATAGATGTTATTTGCCTTTCTCACTGCATTGACATTTGTATGATGGTATGATGGCATGGTCTTCTTTACCGTGTACTTGAAATAAAAATTATGCCAGTTTCATTTACAAATGTCCTTGATTAGTCAGTAATGGTAGTTTGGTAGGCAGTTTTCAAAAAAAAAGAGTGAAAAGAACCCATCACCTCAGTGAAAATAATTAATAGTATTTGTTGTCAATGTTAAAGTAAACCTTTTAAGCAAAATTTATAATTTTGTGAAATTTTATCCTCCCAGTGAACTTGACAGCTACCTATTACTTAAATCCATAGCCCTTTCTGCTGTGATATGGTGATACTAGTGATTGCGGTTTTCTAATATTGTATAATGGAATGTGTCTAAGTGTGGGAGATCTACATATAGTGGTAAACTGTTATTTACTAAGGGACTAATGCATGATGTTTTAAACTCATGCATGAATAAAAAAGAGCTATTAAAAGTATGGTAGACCAAATAATTCTGATGTGATAAATTTTGAAAAGTTCATTGATAAAATTTCAGATACTGCATTGCAGCTAACGTTTAAAAAATTGCCACTTGTCAAATTTTTGAATATCTAAGACCGTTAATATATTCCTTCCTCTTTAAACTACATATTTCTATTAGATTGGAATTTTTTCATATACTTTACTTTCAAATAACATATTGTAACCCATTGAATATAGGGACAAATAGAACAATCCAGCTATTTTCTGATAAGGTAGATTTTAATAAGATTTGCAAAAAGGGAAAGCATTGCCACTCTTCTCATTAGATTACTTTTCTTTAGAAAAATTATTTTTTGTAAAAATATGCTATGAAATAGCTAATGCATTTATTAATATTTATTTAGTTTTTCTCATTAAAGTTGTGGTAATTTAAATTATTCATCCACCCAGCCAGTCAGTATAAGCAAAAGCTCTTTAGAGTTAATTATTTTGAAGATTTGTAGCATGCTCTTCCTTTTATTCTTCCCTTAATCTCATCACTTTATCAGGGAATCATTTTTTTAATCTCTTGATTTTAATATGATTTCCCCTTGACTTAATAATCTCTTGAACTTCTCAAGTAGAATTTAGCACATTCATTTTTAAAATTTAAATTGTGTATTTTTTAATATCTAGTACCCACTAACACAGAATATAAATTTCATGGGAATTGGGGCCTATTTTTTTAGTTATATACTACCAATTCTTGTATTGAGTAAGTAGTCAATGAATATTTTTTTAACACATATCAGGCCCTGTGCTGTGCACAAGTGAGACATTGGAGAATAGTTATGGCAATTTAATCTTGCATTTAAAGTCTAAATCACTGAAGTTTCACATTGTAGCAAACTATTACCCATATTGTCATCACATTAATATGAATGCCTATTAAGCTACTTTATGTTACTTTTTTATTTTTTATTTTTATTTTTTATTTCTTTAAATACCAAAAATCACCAAGCAAATGCAAACATTCCTATTTTGATCATTCAGTTCTACATATATAATCAGTAATTCACAATATCATCACGTAGTTGCATGTTCATCATCATGATCATTTCTTGGAACATTTGCATCTATTCAGACAAAGAAATAAAATGAAAACAGAAAAAAATTTATACATACCATACCCCTTACCCCTTCCTTTCATTGGTCACTAACATTTCAAACTAAATTTGTTTTAACATTTGTTCCCCCTATTAGTTATTTTTATTCCATATGTTCTACTCATCTGTTGACAAAGTAGATAAAAGGAGCATCAGACACAAGGTTTTCACCATCACACAGTCACACTGTGAAAGCTTTATCATTATACAGTCATCTTCAAGAAACATGGCTACTGGAACACATTTTCAGGCTGCCCCCTCCAGCTGATATCTACTTTAATGCATAAGAATAACCTCCAGGATAACCTCTCGACTCTGTTTGGAATCTCTCAGCCATTGACACTTTATTTAGTCTCATTTCACTCTTCCCCTTTTTGGTTAAGAAGGTTTTCTCAATCCCTTGATGCTGAGTCTCAGCTCATTCTAGGGTTTTTCTCAGTCTCTTGATGCTGAGTCTCTGCACATTCTAGGATTTCTGTCCCCTGTTGCCAGGAAGGTCCACACCCCTGGGAGTCATGTCTCACGTAGACAGGGGGAGGGTGGTGAGATGTGGCTGGAGAAAGAGGCCACATCTGAGCAACAGAAGAGGTTCTCTTGGGGGTGACTCTTAGGCCTAATTTTAAGTAGGTTTAACCTATCCTTTGTGGGGATAAGTTTCAGATGAACAAACCCCAAGACTTGGGGGCTCAGCCTATAGCTTTGGTTGTCCACACTGCTTGTGAGAATATCAAGAATTCAACTTGGAAAAGTTGAATTTTTCCCCCGTTCTCACCGTTCCCCAAAGGGGACTTTGCAAATGCTTTTTTATTCAGTGTTCAAATCACTCTGGGATTTATCGGGGCATCGCTCTGGACAAACCAACAAAATCTCTTGTCCTACTCAAGGTTCCATATACTTATGGTATTCAGTTAAGTTGTCTATGTAAGTTATATTAGAAAATGCACTAGTCAAAATATAAATTTTATACCAAATAAACATTTTTTGCTTTAGTCTCACACATAAGTTGAAATTTTAAAATATTAATTACCATCTATTTTCAGCACCCTGCAGTGATGACATTCCTTTGTTCTTCCTCATGCAAAAACATTTTTTTTTAATTTGTACATTTAGTTACTATCATTATACACTCTAGGCATTCCTAGATTGTACCGTCTCAATCTTTATCATCTATCTTTCTTTCTGATTTCATTTGTGCCCCCGGCCCTCCTCCCTCTATCATTCTCACATGCAGCTTCATTCAGTGTTTTAACATAATTGTATTACAGTTAGGCCACGCTGTTTTTGTAGTCAGGAAACTAGTATCTTGTGTTTTCTGTTTCCTAACACCTTGTTCGTTGTTGAGGCACAGTGTAATGGTTGTATATTTATACCTGCTCTCTAATTGAAATTGGAATAACATCTATAATTCTCAGTATGACCATTGCCTTTTTAAGGTGGTCTTTATATATTAGAAATACTTGCCTTTTTTTCTGTTACAGGAAATGGGAAGGTCAGTAGTAGTACAGCTGCTGAGGGTAGTTTCACATCTCTCACTGGACTTCTAGAAGTGGAACCTCTGCATTTTACTTGTGTGTCAACTAGTGATGGAACCAGAATAGAAAGGGATGATGCAAGTACGTTTACTGGTATATACCTTCTTTTATTATATATAAAATTATTTTGAAAGTATACAGTGGTATATAAGTTAAATATTTTATAATATGTGAAAGTTTCATTGCTATAGTGTTAAACAAAAAATTATTTATGGGATGGATAATTTGGGGAAAATCATTAGTAGTTTTATATAATTCAACTACTTATGATGAAGACTAGAGTACTCTTTACACTCCTTTATTTTTTATTTATTTATTTTTAACATGGGCAGGCACTGGGAAACAAACCCGGCTCTCTGGTGTGGCAGGCAAAAACTCTACCACTGAGCCACCATTGCCTGCTTCCCTTTATTTTTTTGTGTGCTCTTTTAAAAATTTTTTAATTTCGAAAATTTCAAACTTCTGTTTGAGGGGAGAGTGAAATAGATTCCATGTTTCCATTACGCAGCTTCAGTAATCATCAGTGTATAACCAGTTTTATCTTATCTGCTATGCAATTTTAGTATCATATTATTTCTTCCATTAAAAAATACCAGTAATACATTTCAGAAGGTCTACGTAAGTGAAGAGGGAATATTTCTTCAACTAGTTTAAAGCAACTTTGTGCATATGAACTACTATTTGAGTGTATTAAATATGTGGTGTTGAATTTTTGAATTAATATATTTACTTAAAAGTTAATGTCAGTTACTTCAGTGGAAACTCTTATTTTCACACTGCATTTTATTTTCTGTGTTTTCTCACACAATAAGATCTGTGTTAATTACATTAGTCCTATTTTGGCACAAAAATTAACGTTTTGGTAATTAAGAATATTGGTATATGGCTTTATATGTGTATTACTGTCACCCATGGGTTTGAATATCGTCTAGAATTGATTATGATTTTGTGTAACAGGATGTCTGTATTTTTTTCTTTAGCAGTTATGAAGCAAAATAGGTTACATGAGAAGTGATTAAAATTTTAATCTTGTCCTTGGCTCCAGAGTGGCAGGAGGTTTTAAAAGGGCCTTATCAGCTCTTTATTTGAGTGCTTTTTTATTCAGAATAGTCTTATGTCTTCTAATGTGGAAGAAACCACTAAGTGAAATCTGTGGGCTGTAAAGTGAAGACACCGGCTCTCTATGATAATCCTAATTTCCTTTATCTGGAGATGCTAGAAGGGTCAAAATTAGTTTGTGGTCATTGTTTAAGTTATTTTGTAGAAAGTTTTACAATTACATTGGAATGTACATACACCATGTCAAAAATAGAAGGTTCAGAACTTTTTTAGTTTTAATTAGGCTGGTTCATTCTTAATTTCCAAGTATATGAGGATTTTTCTAGTTACTTTTTTGTCATTGATTTCTATTATAAATTACCCTGTGGTTGAACTAAATATTCCGGTTATTAATGCTGTAAAATTTGTTGAGAATTGTAGAGAATCAGTTTTTTTTCTTTTTTCTAATTGTTTCTTTTTTAATTTAAATTTCTATTATATGATAACGTACAAGCATATACATTCTTTTGTTTTAATTTTTAAATTTTTTTAAACATAACAGCATACAAAAATGACATTCTTACCATATGATCATTCCATTCTTGGTATATAATCAATAACTCACGATATTATCACATGGTTGTATGTTCATCACCGTGATCATTTCTTAGAACATTTCATCAATTCAGAAAAAGAGAACTCATACATACCATACCCGTTACCCCTCCTTTTCATCAATTGCTAATATTTCCACCTACCCAATATATTTTAGCCTTTGAGTCCCCTATATTTTTTCTGTACCCCTCATCACTACCTTTCATTGATCATTAGCATTTCAATCTGCTAAATTTATTTAAACATTTGTTCCTCCATATTTTTAATCCCTATGTTTTACCCATCTGTCCATACCGTAGATAAAAGAAACATCAGACACAAGATTTTCACAATCACTCAGTCACATTACGAAATCTGTATCATTATACAATCATCTTCAAGAACAGCTCTATAGTTTCAGGCAATTCCCTCTAGCCTAATACACCTTAAGCCAAAAAGGGGTTATATACATACTGTGTAAGAATAACTTGCAGGATAACCTCTCAACTCCGTTTGAAATCTCTCAGCCACTGACACTTTATTTTGTCTCATTTCTCTCTTCCCCCTTCTGGTCGAGAAGGCTGTGGATTTTTCAGGGTTCGACATATAGTATCATATCATCTGCAAACAGATTTTTAATTCTTCTTTTCCAATTTTGATGCATTGTATTTCTTTTTCTTGTCCAATTGCTCTGGCTGAAACTTCCAGCACTGTGCTGAATAATAATGGTGACAGTGGACATCCTTGTCTTGTTCCTGATCTTAGGAGGAAAGCTTTCAGTTTTTCCCCATTGAGGATAATATTAGCTGTGGGATTTTCATATTTTCCCTTTATCGTATTAAGAAAGCAAATTTCAGTTTATGTTTTATGCTCAAATTGTATAAGATTGTTCTCATTTTGAATTAACATTTTGCTAAAATCAAGTGAAATTTCTCTGTACAGAAAATATTTGCAAAGTCAAATCTATACTGACTTGAACTTCTCTTTGATTTAGAAGTTATTCCTTCTTTAGAACTTGAATACTTTTTAATATACTTTTACCATTAAGATTACCTACTTCTGTACTTCTTAGATTCCTATCTTTTTTTTTTTTTTTTTTTTTTACATGGGCAGGCATGGAAATCGAACCCGGGTCCTCTGGCATGGCTGGCGAGCATTCTTGCCTACTGAGCCACCATGGTCCACCCAGATTCCTACTTTTTGAAATGAAAATTAAGTGTAGTTTTAGTGACAAAATAGTATACATTGAATATGTTTCTGTTTGATCCTTTTCTTCATCCTTTTTTTTTTCTCCTTTTTTTCTTTTCCCCTTGTCTTATGCCAGTGAGTTCCTTCGGGGTTACTCCTGCAGTAGGTGGACTTTCATCTGGGACAGTTGGGGAAGCTTCGACAGCCCTGAGTTCAGCAGCCCAGGTAGCTTTGCAGTCTCTCTCTCATGCAATGGCTTCAGCCGAGCAACAGCTACAGGTGCTGCAAGAGAAACAGCAGCAGCTTTTGAAGCTTCAGCAACAGGTTGGAGACTATTTGACTCTTTGTTCATGCTGTCTCTAAACTTCAAAAGCTGAAAAAGTACTGTAAAAATGACCATTAATTTCATAAAGGAAAGTAGGTTGACCGATCTGAGCTAATCATTTTCAACAAAAATTGAGGTAAAGTCTTTGTGATATATTTACGTTTCTAAAATTATATACATGCATTTTTATTGTATACATATTTGAGAGAATATAATTAATACTTTAAACTGAGGTAAAGTCTCTGTGATACATTTACATTTCTAAAATTAAATAAATGCATTTTTATTGGATACATATTTGAAAGAATATAATCAATACTTGTTGTTCAGTCTTGGTATGAATCCATTCCTACTCTATTTAAATAACTTCTGACCAAACATTATAATTATCATTTTCACTCGAGTATAGAATCTTTACAACACTTTTTAAAGATTAATTAAATTAATGTATCTTAATAATTAGTAATAATGACAGGTATTTTGTAGATTTCATTGTAATGTAATTGCAGCCTGTGTCAATTCCAGGCAGTAAATTGTATCAGGTTAGTCAACTTAAGAATCTGCTTTCTTTTAATATTTTGTTTTGAGCAGGGCTTTGTTTCCTTTAAGTATGTAACAGTTCTGCCCTCTTTTCATCTTTGCCTTGAGAAAGTCACAGTTCTGAAGTATTCAGGGAATTTTGTGTTAATTAATCAATGAAGTATATGTACCAAAGAAATGTTCCATTAATGTTGATTCCAGTGTAATTTCATCTTTATTTAATTAGGATCCAATTAGTCATGCTTATCTTCATAGTATATACCCGTGTAGTATTCCCTCCTTCTTAGGTAGGCAGGATTAGTCTATATATGTTGCTTTTACTTCTTTTACAGAAAGCAAAGCTGGAAGCCAAGTTACATCAGACAACAGCTGCAGCAGCTGCAGCAGCATCAGCAGCAGCAGCAGCAGCAGCAATAGGTCCTGTTCACAACTCTGTGCCTTCCAACCCAGTGGCAGCCCCTGGATTCTTCATTCATCCATCTGATGTTATTCCGCCCACTCCAAAAACAACACCACTTTTTATGACTCCACCACTTACCCCACCTAATGAAGCTGTTTCCGTTGTGATTAATGCAGAACTTGCACAGCTTTTCCCTGGTTCAGTCATTGATCCCCCAGCAGTGAATCTTGCTGCACATAACAAAAATTCCAACAAGTGCAGAATGGTAAATTACTATGTTTTAAATAGGCGTTAACTTAGACATTTAAAATATTTTGATGTATACTCTAATTTTAGAAGGCAAAATTTTATTTTAACAACATGGTGCATCAGATTAGATTATTTTCTTATATAAAGTTATAGAGTGAACATCAGGAAATTAGATTAATTTGATATTATGGTTGATAGTTTTTATATAAAGAATGTACTATCAATAGAGTTAAACTTTTTTCTTTTCTAGAATCCACTTGGTTCTGGTCTAGCTCTTGCAATTTCTCATGCGTCACATTTTCTTCAACCTCCACCTCACCAGTCCATTATTATAGAGCGAATGCATTCAGGTAATCTTTTGACTTTGTTAAATGTCTTTTCTGCTCTAGTGTACAGCCTTTTTAAGGCTTGATGTTAGGCAGTTTGATTTCACTTTGCAAATCAATCCCTTTTGTTCTTGAGTATGTACATCAAATGAAGAATAATCACTTTATGTGACTCAAACGCTACACTCACAAAGTTGAAGGGAAAAGTGTTGACGAGTGGCCTACTAATTCTATCCAAACAGGAATTCTATCTGTACAGGAATCTTGCCTGTTGAACTGTGATTGGCATAAGTATCTGCCTTCACTTTGGCTTTTCGATTATCATTACACTAGAATGTATCCTCAAGGAAGTATTCCTCAAGACCAACATTCTGGTAGTCTGTTTTCTGAGAATAACAGAAAACATTGCTGCTTATTTTAAAACAATCTCTAAGATTAATAACCGTTTCTCATCAGTTCAGATTTTACTTAGAATTGTACCATGCTTGTATGCTAGAGACCTGTGATTTGGATAGATGCTTTCAGTTAGAGCATTTTTATTAGTAAACTATAGGAAAGTCTTTACCTTATCATCTTACCAATGTTAGTTCTGAACCTGAAAAGTAGCAGAATTCTTTACTCATTCTTTAATTTGACCCTTAAAAGTAAGCTGTTTACTTCACCGTTATTGAGCTAAAGAGTCAGAAATTTGCCTTTAAGGGATTGGAGGTGGTGGTGTTTGAATTCCTGAGAAAGGCTATGTTTCTTTTCATTGAAAGACCTTCTTATGGGATTTTTTTAGTGGTTGTTTTGAGTACAAATAATTTCAGCCTTCCACTTTTATCTTACATCTTGGTCATAAAAGTATGCAATTCTATACGAAGTTACACAAGGCTTAAGAAAACTAAAATGAAATAATGCAATTCAAAATTATTAGTGCATCTAGTTGTAAAATTTGAAAAAAAGAAGTTGTCAAACTAGCCAAAAGTAGAGAAGATAGGTATTTTAAAGAATTAAAATGTATACTACTTTTACTCATTTAATTTTGAGGTTTTAAGTAAAGCTTTTATGTGTAGTCTCTTGTCTTTATAAGAATAATCTCTTGCATAATTTTGACTAGGTCTTAGGGTTCAAAACCCTAAGATTGGAACTTCAGAAAATTTTGAATGAAAATTGATAGACCATTTTTACTCATTTCCTTTTTCTCTCATTTGTTTGTGATTTAGTAACTTAATTTCGTATTTCAAGATGAATCCTCTGAATTGTTATTGAGTGGATCTGTTGCTTAATTATACTTGATATCGTTCATTAATTGTTGCTCTCTCTTTTTCATAGGAGCAAGGAGATTTGTGACCTTGGATTTTGGCAGACCTATACTGTTGACAGATGTATTGATTCCCACTTGTGGAGACTTGGCCTCCTTATCAATTGATATTTGGACATTAGGAGAAGAGGTGGATGGACGGCGATTGGTAGTGGCAACTGATATAAGTACCCATTCACTAATTCTTCATGACTTAATACCACCTCCTGTGTGCAGATTCATGAAGGTGAACAACTTCAAGAAAATAAATGGGTTGATGTACTTTTCATATGTTTTAGATAAAGTTATTAGAAATATTCAGACAAATCATTAAAAAGGATAACTCTGTCTTTTAAAATATATTGCTCAGATTTTTATTGTGGCAGGTCTGTGTATATATGTTTATAATTTTTCATTTCAGATCACTGTCATTGGACGTTATGGAAGTACAAATGCCAGAGCCAAAATCCCATTAGGATTTTACTATGGTCATACTTATATCTTGCCATGGGAGAGTGAACTGAAGTTAATGCATGATCCTCTAAGGGGAGAGGGAGAATCTGCAAACCAGCCAGAAATTGACCAGCATTTAGCAATGATGGTTGCTTTACAGGAAGATATACAGTGCAGGTTAGTAGAAAATCACAAATTTATTTTTATTTTTTTGGAATCCTATATTCTGTTTAGTGTTTTAATTACATTTCTGTCAAGAAATATCTATTCAGAGATGTATGAAAAGAGCAAAAGGAAGTGGAACACTAACACATTGCAGTAATATTTATTGTGTGAAAATACTATGATAAGGAATTGGCTTCATTTATTAGTACTTACCAATTACGTAACAGTTTTAATGGTTGTATGTTAACATGTTTTAGAGATTTAATCTTTGTGTGTATTAAATGGATATCAAGGGAACATTGCTGGAATTATTTTGTTCATTTATTTTTGCTTATAGGTATAACTTAGCTTGTCATAGACTGGAAACTCTCTTGCAAAGTATCGATCTTCCTCCTCTCAATAGTGCTAACAATGCACAATACTTTTTGCGAAAGCCAGATAAGGCAGTCGAGGAAGACAGTAGAGTTTTTTCTGCATATCAGGATTGTATCCAGCTACAGCTTCAACTAAATTTGGCTCATAATGCAGTGCAGAGGCTCAGAGTAGCTCTAGGTGCAAGTCGGAAGATGTTAAGTGAAACATCTGATCCAAAAGATTTAATTCAGACGTCTTCCACCGAGCAGTTACGTACGATCATCAGATATTTATTGGATACTTTGCTCAGCCTTCTTCATTCTTCCAATGGTTTGTATTTCCCTTAAGTACTTCATAAGTCTGGGAGTATATATTGGTGTGTTCTTTGTTGCATGTTTTTGATCTGTGTTAATATTTTTTGAGTATTATTAATTTGGCTATATTTTATAATGTGAGCATGAATGAAATGTTGCATTCAGTTTAACCCATTCTGTCCTCTTGTGTTTGTTTTTCTTAAATTAATTTTGATGATTTCTTTTCTTGAGTGTCTGCTGTTGATTTGCCACATCATTGTGTTCCTGATAAAACAGTAAATATTGTTTAAAAGTTCAACAGTAACAAATGTTCAACTTAATAAAAAAACTGTCATTTTCTAGGCAGAACTATTTTTTGATCATTATACACACAGACATGTGGTACAACCAACTCCACATTCAAGAAATGTAATTGAGTTCTGCTAATTCTCCTCTCTAAGTATTTAATAATTAAGTTTCTGCATGTGAGAACTACATAAGTAAACAGCAAAATAAATAGCATATAATTGTGCTCTAATAGCTGGTAAAAAAATGTTATCTGCCATACTGATTTTGATATTGTACCATAATCAAATAAGAAATTTTCTTGTTTTCTTTCTTATATTAGGACACTCTGTTCCTGCAGTTTTGCAAAGTACATTTCATGCCCAGGCCTGTGAAGAGCTGTTTAAACACTTGTGCATCAGTGGAACCCCAAAGATACGGTTGCATACTGGTCTTTTACTTGTTCAACTCTGTGGTGGTGAAAGATGGTGGGGTCAGTTTCTTTCTAATGTTCTTCAGGAATTGTACAATTCAGAACAACTTCTCATCTTTCCACAAGACAGGTAGGTCAGAAAATATTACGACTATTTGATACTCATGATGTATACTTCTCAGTGGCCAGATTTTTTGAATATTGTTTAAATGGATACTGAATGGAGCGAAAATGAAGCAGTCTTCAGCATTAGGGAATGCCACACAAAAGGCATCAGCAATAAATTGAAGATTATGCATGATGTAACTAGACTACCTCTTTAGTTTCTGGTTTGCGTCTATGTGGTTTATAGATCTGGGCTAATAAGTACTTCCTGTCAGGTTGTGTTACACTCTGTGTGTGAAGTGTATTTTTTGAAAGCTAATACAAAGTTCCTTCCTTTATTCTTCTCTAAATGCTTGACTTCTTGTGGATTAAGTTAGAAAAAAATAGTTAATATCTAGAAAAATAGGTAATTTAAGTCATTACCTCCATAGGTCTTACATGCCCAACCTAAAATATAATGTGTTTTAAAACATTCTATCATTAACCATTTAAGTTTCAATGTAAATTGTTTTTAAATATGGGCAATTAAATTTTATTACTCGGTATTTTCTTTATATCTTTTTTAGGGTCTTCATGCTACTTTCCTGCATTGGTCAGAGATCACTTAGTAATAGTGGAGTATTAGAAAGCTTACTGAATCTTTTGGATAATTTATTGTCACCTCTTCAGCCACAGTTACCGATGCATCGGAGGACAGAAGGTAGCAATTAAAGCAATGATCTTTATTAAGAAACATTAGGTTTCTATAAATATTACTTTTATAAAATGTCTGCTTCAAAATACTTATCTCAGTATTCACTGCAGCATATTTTGTTGATATTTTTATGATGTTGACTTTTTAGAACAGCCATGTATGAAAAGTGACTGAAAATATAGTTGCCCCAGGACCTGGCCCTGCCTCTTTGTTTCATATGTGAAAATGCTGAGCCATATGCCCTCAGATGATTTTCTATCTGTTCGCCATCCACAGACTACTCACTAGTTCAACTCTCTGCTTGCCCCATATCTTCTAAAGTGTATGTACACATGTACACTTTTATTCTTTGTGGCTACTGTGCCCTCTCTACTTTTGACCAACATAAGAAAACCTAAGTTTTTAAGTTGTACTAAGAATGTTTTTGCAGAACATCAAACTGTCCCAAGGAATTGGGTAGGGAAACAATAACTGTCTCCTTGGCTGTCTGTGTCTGCTGAAGACACATTAATTTAGTCTTTTCCCACCCACCATTTGGGACAGAGATCCATCTGGTTCCCAACCATCAGAAAAAAGCTTATTCTCTCTTCTGTACACTCAAAGATTGTCACCTACGGATTCCCCCTGAATTTTTGGTCTCTCTGGTCTGTCTCAGGCATTAGAATTTCCTGCAGTTCTCTGCTGCTTTCACTGGGAGTGTGAGGCTTTCAGAAAATCACCCTCCCACCCCCAGTCTTACCTAGCACATTTCCAGTATTCTTGCTGCTGAAGAAAGAGAGCAAGGCATCCTTAAACTCCACGTGTTCACTGGAGGTGCGCCTTTGTTGGGCCCTGAACCGTTGCACCCCCCACAATTATAGAGTCGCATAGGCTAGAGACAGTAGAGCTCCGTCCCAGAGTCTTTTATTCATCTTTTTTTTTTTTTTTTTAATGGATGGGACCCCTGCCCCTTTTTAAAAATGATTTTTATAGTTGATTTGTCTGAACTGGGCTATTGTGCATTCTGTGAATAATCACTTACAAAAACTGTCTCTCTTTTAAGCTGTTTCATTTACTTACATTTAAGGGACTATTGGTTTTTGAAGAATTGGTGACTCCGAGAACTGTGTGGGTATGAGCCAAGTGTAAATCTGGGTACCACAGTGGCTGCATCATTTTATAATTCCACTTTTACTTGTCCCATGATATTGGTGACTATAAGAATATACATTCCTCATAAATAACCATACAAATTGTTTTTTGGTGTTTTTTTTTTGAAGCATCATTGTCATATGGTTATTACTTTAAATCTATTACTTTTTCATTATTTTTACTTTGAGTTTGAAAAGTGTTGTCATAGGAATTTTATATACTATCATAACCAAAGTCCAACTCTGTTATATAAGTTTAAATTTAAAGGCACAGTAGCTTTTCCAGTCTGTGATAATGAATATCATTTGAGCAAGAAACTAACTATAGGGATAAAATCTAAGGAATGTGGTTTAGTACCATCTGACTTGAAAATGGAATCCATTTTGATATCAAGAAGCATTTGTCTTTCATTAGATTTAATGTGCTAATCAATTTATATCAGTAACCTTCCAATTTCAAGGCTTATTATAAATAAATATTAATGTTAGAAATTGTATGGCATACTTTGGATTTACAAGAACATTTAAAAAATGTTTTGTCTCATAATTATTTTTTTCAGACTTTTTTAGAACTCTTTTAGTCACCTGGGTTTTTTCCCCCTTATCTCTCTGTAGGAGTACTAGATATTCCCATGATTAGTTGGGTTGTTATGCTTGTGTCCAGGTTGCTGGATTATGTGGCAACCGTTGAAGATGAAGCGGCAGCTGCAAAGAAACCGTTGAATGGTAAAGACAGGGAGAGATTCCTAACAGGTATCAGAAGTTTATATTATTATGTTGGTAGGGATTTTAGGAGTGACTTCACAGTTATTCCAGAACTGACTATTGGCTCTGAGAACCAGCTATATGTAATTTATGTAAAATATGAACTAACTTCTCTCTGTTTAAGGGCAAAATTTGTTTCTGAGGGACTTTAAGTACAAGCACCTTTGCTTTGAAATGACTTTTAGTTTCTAAATATAATCAAATTTATTTCACAAGGTTTCCCCCCCAAGCTCATTTAAACACTTTGCAATAACATACATATATGTTAAACCATGAAAGGGAAATACGTGAAGTATCCTTATTGTTTTCTGTCTATTTTTAGTATACTGTCATTCCATTTACTGTTTTAAAGTGTAGTTTTGCTCTGTAACTACAAGTGGCTTTTGTGTTTAGGTACAGAAATTTGGTCCCCACACAAAAGCATCTGAACTTGAAATAGGCAGCAGTGACATTTATTACTATTAGAAGTAAGACATCATGAAATTGGTGTGTGCAAAAGATTCACCTTAAATAATTGTGGTGGACAGTAACAATTACTTAATCTTCCTGTGACTCACATCTTCTAATGATTTTATTACAGTTTCCTTAATTTCATTAAACTGCTTATCATGAGTGACACATATATAATTTTTTGTGTTTTATGGTATAAAAGTTGTATCACATTTTTTAGAATTAATAAGACTTTTCCTTCCCATCTAGGTAACCAGTGGAGTTTTATTAACAATAATCTGCACACTCAGAGTTTAAATCGGTCTTCCAAAGGCAGCAGTAGTCTTGATAGATTATATTCCAGAAAAATCAGAAAGCAGCTTGTTCATCATAAACAGGTAATTGTCAAAATATGTTTTATTTTAATGTTTGAGAATAATAGTTTTGGAGGTTACTTGAGATAAATTTGCTGTTAGATCTTAGGCATGACATTCTTGGGATTGAGTTTTCTTTTGTATGAAGTGGTCACAACGTGTGGCTTTAAATAACTCTATCTCTTTCAATCTCTATTTTGTACAACTATTATGTTTGAGATTATCATTATATGTTGTTTATCAAAAGGTCCTTTGCTTTTGTTTATGTTCAATCTAACCCAACTTTCATGTTCCTCCTAGAGTTCTTTTAAAATACAAACCTTAAAATACTTAGTGGCTCCCAGTTAACTTTTGGGTGAAGATGAGAATCCTTAGCCTGACTTTAGTATATCCATGATCTATCTGCTCCTCTGCCCAACTTTCAGGTTTCAATTGTGGTATCATAAAACTGTAGCCATGTTGAATTTAAGTTGCTGGAGCACCCATATGTGTTTTCTCATTAGGAGTTTTGCGTGTGTTAAGTAGTTTTCATTTCCAACCTTACGCGCTGTTAGCAAATCTTTTATTTTGTTAACTTGAGATTTGTGTATTTTCTTGCGTTAAATGATTTCTTTCATGCCTGCCTTTCAAAGTTTTTATCAAGAAAGGATGCAGATTTTGTCTAATGCCTTTTGTTTGTTAATCAAGATGATCACGTAGTTTTTCCCTTTTGGTTTGTTAATGTGATATGTTTCACTAATCAGTTTTCTTGTGTTGAACCACCCTTGCGTACTTGGAATAAAACCTATTTGATCATGGTATATACTTCTTTAATGTGCTGTTGGATTCAATTCATAAGTATTTTGACATCTTATTCATTTAGAGAGATTGGTATATAATTTTCTTTTCTTGTATCTTTATCTGGCTTTGCTATTACGGTGATGATGACTTCATAGAATGAGTTATTAGTGTCCTTTCAATTTTTGGAAAGATTTTAAGCAGAATTGGTATTAATTCTTCTTGGAATGATGGGTAGAACTTACCTGTGAAGCCATCTGGTCCTGCGCTTTTCATTGTCGGGAGATCTTAATCTTTGATTCTGTCTCTTTACTTGTGATTGGTTTGTTAAGGTCTTCTGTGTCTTCTCAAGTCACTGTAGGTTGTTCTTGTGTTTCTAGAAAATTGTCCATTTCATCTAAGTTATCTGATTTGTTGACCTACCCAGTTCTTTGTCCTGTTCTCTGATGATCCTTTTTATTTTTGTGAAGTCAGTGGTAATGACCCCCTCTCATTTTCTGATTTTAGTAATTTGCATCTTCTCTTTGTTTTTTCTTTGTCAGTCTGGCTAAGTGTTCATCAGTTTTATTGATCTTCTCATGGAACTTACTTTTGGTTTTACTGATTCTCTCTGTAGTCTTCATTTCATTTCTTTCTGCTCTCATCTTTGTTTCTTTCCCTTTGCTTGCTTTAGAATTAGTTTACTGTTCTTTCTCAAATTCCTCTGAGTGTTCAGTTAGATTAGGTTTTTAAGTATAGGAGTTTTAGGGCTATTAATTTCCCTCTCAAGACCACCTTGACTGCAACCCATAAAATTTGATATGTTGTAGACTTGTTTTCAGTCTTCTAGAGATATTTACTGATTTCCCTTGCAATTTCTTCTTCAATCTACTGATCGTTTAAGAGTGTGTTGTTTAAACTCCATGTGTTTGTGAATTTTCCAATTCTCTAGCTGTTACTGATTTCCAGCTGTATTCCATTATGGTCAGAAAAATTACTAAGTATAATTTCAGTCTTTCTAGTTTTATTAAGACCTGTCTTGTGACCCAACATGTAGTCTGTCCTGGAGAATGATCCATATGCACTTGAGAAGAATGTATATATCCTGCAGTTTCGCTGTTTGGGGTGCAGTGTTCTATCTATTGGGTTTAGTTCATTTATCATATTATTTAGGTTCTCTGTTTCTTTATTGAGTCTCTGTTTAGATGTTCTAATGATTAATGAGAGTGTTGTATTGAAGTCTCCCACTATTATTATAGAAACTCTGTTACTTCATTTTTGCCTAAGTTTGTCTCATGTTACTGTGTGACACCTTGATTAGATGCATAGATATATATGGTAATTATTTCTTCTTGGTAACTTGCCCATTTTATTAATATAGTGCATCCTTTGTCTTTTTTTTTTTTTTTTTTTAACAGTTTTGCATTTGGAGTCTGTTTTGTCCTCATCTCTTTTCTGATTACTTGTTGTGTGGAATCTTTTTCTTGCCTTTTGCTTTCAGTTTATTTGTATTGTTGGGTCTAAAATGAAGCTCTTGTAAACAGCATAGAAATGAATTGTATTTTTTATCCATTCTGCCAGTCTATGTCCTTTGAATGAAGAGTTTAATCCGTTCACATTCAGTATTATTACTGTAAAGACAGTACTTACTTCAACCATTTTATCCTTTGAGTTTTATTTGTCTTATCTTAGGTTTCTCACTTTTTATCCATTTAGTTACCCTTACTGATACTCTTCATTTCTACATTCTCCTCCAAGAAAGAAAGGCTATTCTTTTCACCCCTCAGCACTTCTTTAGTATTTCTTGTAGGGCAGGTCTCTGATGACAGTTAATTCTTAACAATACTATGGAGAGTGGTCTCAAGGTCAGAATTTGGAAGTGATTTTCTTTATCAGCAACACAATTACATTGTATTACTGGATCTTTTCTGGAATTATTTATTCTGCCAGATTGATACATGAAACTGTGATGAGTATAACAATTAGCTTATTTGTTTTTAGCGTTCTTGTAAGATTTTTACTTGGCTTTTTTTTTTAAAGTCATACCTACATTAGAGTGCTCAAATCATAAATAGATACGTTGATGAATTTTATTTGGGGGTGGTCAGGTGTATGGGCTAGGAATCAAACCTGGGTCTCCTGCATGCCAGGCAAGCGTTCTACTACTGAACCACTTGATGAATTTTAAACCCACAGATGCATATACATGCACGCATACATTCAGACACCAGATAAAGAAATAAAACATTTCCATCACTGGTTTCTTGTTTCCTTTCTCAGTTTACTTTTTATAATCATCACATACATGCTGCAGAATCAAACAGTAATACATATTTTTAAAATGTAGGTGTGTTTTTCTGAACATTGTCATATGTGCATATAAGGATTGGTTATTATTCCTATTAACTTTGTGTGTGTGTGTATGTTTGTGTGTATAGCAACTTAATTTATTAAAGGCAAAACAGAAGGCTTTAGTGGAACAGATGGAAAAAGAAAAAATACAAAGTAACAAAGGATCATCATACAAACTTCTGGTGGAACAAGCAAAACTAAAGCAGGCCACTTCAAAGGTATGATCTCTACTTTTCAATAAAGTTAGCTCAGAAAAGGCACTTTTCTCTTTTAGTATTTGAATGTTTAAATGTCTTTAAAAACATGTTACTCAGGGCCATGGTGGCTCAGCAGGCAGGAATGCTTGCCTGTGATGCCAGAGGACCCGGGTTTGATTCCCGGTGCCTGCCCATGTTTAAAAACAAAACAAAAAACGTGTTACCCTGCTTAAGAATAGAAAAATTATTCTACTCTGAAGAAAACTTTTTATTCTTTTGGTAAGTTAACTTTTAAATCAAAGAAATATGTGATAAATATGAACTTCAAATATATTATTAGTATATTACCTCGAAGTGCAAATACTCATTTGAATGTACTTTTTTTTATTGTGGCATTGATAGGATATTGTAAGTTAGTTACATAGTACAATCCAAAAATATATGGGATGATTATAAATGCCATAGTTTCAACCTAAAAATTAAATTAATATTTAAAGTGAAAATTAGGGTATCCCTTTTACCCTGTATGTTTTTGGAAGACTTTAAGGACTATGTTAGAAGTCAAACTAGGTTTAGATCTGTTGGTGCCAAAAAGGCTAAAACATAACATGAACTTTCTAAGTTAAAATTAAGTTCAAGTGATTTGTAAATGAAAGTAAAAAGCATAATTTGAGATGTATATAAATATATATATATAGTTTTTTACTTTTTTTTAATTTGGGAGATAACATTTGTGCTGGCCATCAAATTTGAGTATTGTCTTTCTTTGAATATGAAATTATATTTATTCTTCCAGAATAATTTATTTCACAAGATTTTTGTAAAATCTTGAGTTAATACTCAGTACTTGTAGCTATACTAGTTTTTGTTAGTATCAACCTTGCCTGAATTATTTTTAAGATGTAATGTTTCCTTAAGATTTTATATTTGCCTTAATAGCTTTCCATAGAATTTCACTTATCTTATATTTTGTTATATATCCTATACTTTATTCTAAATAAGACAGAAATGTATATTGGTATATTGTTCAGTATAGCTTCTAGTAATCTTACTTTTTGGAAGCTTATGGTTTTATCTAATATGTTATTCATTAGTAATTATAAATTTGCTGAGTGAATATTTTCATCCCATAAATAAATTTGGTTTAAAAATATTTTTTGTTAAACACATTGGTTTAAATATTACAAAATTCTGTGTGCAGCACTTTAAGGATTTAATTCGATTACGTCGGACAGCAGAATGGTCCCGTTCTAATTTAGACACTGAAGTTACTACAACAAAAGAAAGTCCAGAGATAGAACCACTTCCATTTACCCTGGCCCATGAGCGTTGTATCTCAGTAGTACAGAAACTAATTCTGTTTCTCCTCTCCATGGATTTTACGTGTCATGCAGATCTCTTATTATTTGTTTGTAAGGTAAGTAAAATAAAAGGCATAATTCATAACTATAGACTTAGAAGGTTACAAAGAATCAGGAAAGGATGCAGTTTTTAATTGATTTTTGATGGGCAAAAATAATACTATTAATTTTCCTTTTATGCAGTTATTTAGTTTTTTTTACAATACCTTGAAAGATTTTTTTTAAATATTTTCGTTTATTCCGAAATAAACATATTTTGTGTTTTCATGTACTTACAACTAGATTGGTGTATGGGAGACCAAAGGAAGAGATGTTTGGTGCAAAATTTATATTTTGGATAGTGCATTTCTTACTGTAACTTGTTTGGTCAGTTTAGTTCAACACCATAAGTACCTGGAATTTTGAATAGGGCATGAGATTTTGTTGGTTTGTCCAGGTTAGTGTGATATCCTGATACATCCCAGAGTAATTTGGACAGTGAATAAAGAAGTATTTGCAAAGTCCCCTTAGGGGACTGGGGAGAAAGGAAGAAATATTCAGCTTTCCTGTTTGGAGAAATTCTGATACTCTCGTAGTGGGGACAACCAAATCAATAGACTGACCCCTCAATCTTGGGGTTTGCTCTATGAAACTTATTCCTGTGACGGATAGGCTAAGCCTACTTAAAATTAGGCCTGAGTGTCACTTCCAGAGAACCTCTTTTGTTGCTTAGATGTGGCCTCTCTCTCTAACTTGGCAGGTGATCTCACTGCCCTTTTCCCACCCCTCACCCCCCACCACCCGCCTCCCATCCCCACACACACACGGGACATGACTTCCAGGGCTTAGATCTTCCTGGCAACATGAACATGGGGAGAAATCCTGGGATGAGCTGGAACCCAGCATCATTGAAATCCTGGGATGAGCTGGGACCCCTTTTTCTTGACCAAAAAGGGGAAGAGAAAAATGAGACAAAATAAAGTTTCAGTGGCTGAGAGATTTCAAACAGAGTTGAGAGGTTATCTTGAAGGTTGTTCTTGTGCATTATATAGATGTACTTTTTGGTTTGTGGTATATTGGAGTGGCTAAAGGGAAGTACCTGAAACTGTTGTATTGTGTTCCTGTAGCCTTGATTCTTAAAGACAATTGTATAAAGATAGAACTTTTACAGTGTCAGTATGTGAATATGGGGGAGAAAGTATTTGCAAAATCTCCTTTGGGAAATGATGAGAACAGGGGAAAATTCAACTTCGCCAAGTTGAAGTCTTGATATTCTCACAAGCAGTGCAGACGATCAAAGCTATAAGCTGAGCCCCCAATCTTGGGATTTGTTCATCTGAAACTTAACACCACAAAGGATAGGTCAAGCCTGCTTAAAATTAGGCCTTAGAGTCACTCCCAGGAGAACCTCTTTTGTTGCTCAGATGTGGCCTCTCTCTCCAGCCAACACAACAAGCAAACTCAGCACCCTCCCACTGTCTACGTGGGACATGACTCCGAGGGTGTGGACCTTCCTGGCGACATGGGATAGAAATCCTAGAATGTGCTGAGAATCAGCATCAAGGGATTGAGGAAACCCCTAGAATGAGCTAAGACTCACCATCAGGGAATTGAGAAAACCTTCTCGACCAAAGGGGAAAGAGTGAAATGAGACAAAGTGTCAGTGGCTGAGAGATTCCAGACAGAGTCGAGAGGTTATCCTGGAGGTTATTCTTACACATTAAACAGATACCACCTTTTTAGTCAAGATGTAGTGGAGAGGCTGGAAGGAACTGCCTGAAAATGTGGAGCTGTGTTCCAGTAGCCATGTTTCTTGAAGATTGTATAATGATACCGCTTTCACAGTGTGACTGTGTAATTGTGAAAACCTCGTGTCTGATACCTCTTTTATCTACCTTATCAACAGATGAGTAAAACATGTGGAATAAAGATGAATAGTAGGGGAACAAATGTTAAAATAAATTTAGAATGAAATGCTGGTGATTGGTGAGGGGGAGGGGTGGGGAGGTAATGGTATGTATGAATTTTTTTCTGTTTTTTTTAAATTTCTTTTTCTGAATAGATGCAAATGTTCCAAGAAATGATCCTGATGATGAATATGCAACTATGTGATGATATTGTGAATTACTGATTATATATGCAGAATGGAATGATCAAAAGTTATTAATATTTGCATTTGGTGTTTTTTGGTATTTAAAAAAAATTTTTAATTAATAATAAAAAATGGATGTCAAATTGTGGCAATGAAGGACTTATGTCCTTCTAAATTAATTTGTAAAATTTGTTCTTAACAATTCAACCCAGCTCTTTAACCAGATTTTAATGTTTGACCCATGACATTACATGTCTTTTTCATTTCATCCCAAGTGATTATTTTGACATAAAAGTATATTTCATTATTTAAGGTTTTTACCCTAACCCTTAAGTAGTGGTAATTGCTATTCAAGTATATGTTTTATGAAATGTATTACAGGTTCTTGCACGCATTGCAAATGCCACAAGGCCAACTATTCATCTATGTGAGATTGTGAATGAACCCCAACTGGAAAGACTCCTATTACTTTTGGTTGGAACTGACTTCAATAGAGGAGATATTTCTTGGGGTGGTGCTTGGGCTCAGTATTCCTTAACTTGTATGCTACAGGATATTTTAGCAGGTTTGTCAGCATTTTTTTTTCCTAAGAGTGCGAAAATTAGCTTGTCATTGTCCAGCTACTTAATTTTTAAAATGAACCGTAACTCCCTCAAAATATACTATTATAGCAATAGCAATACATAAAATTGCTTTTATATTTAGTTATGTTGATCATTATGATAAATATAAGTCCTTGTAAAGGAGTGAATTTGTGCTTGGATTTTGGTGCCAGTCTACTTCATTATGAATACCAGCAGTGTGCCGCTTGCTGGTTTTATGTGGCCTTGAGGAAATCATTCTCTCTGTCACCTGTAAAGTAAAGGATAATAAAGTTACTTCCCTTAAATGTTGTGATGAATGTGATTTATTATATATAAAATTATTATAACTTGTACATATTAAACTGTGTGTTTTCTACTGCTAGTTTCTTTGACTTGTAAAGGTAATGCAGGGTTCCAGTCATACCCTTGAGTAGGTGGGTACTCATTTGCTGCAGAATCTTTTAGAGTTGGTAAAGCATATGTGTTTTCATTCTCTAAACTTGGGGGGAAATATGTATTAATGTATTTTGGGAACTTTTGTATAAATTGCTAAAGCAGTTAGGACTATCTCCTTCTATACAGGTGAATTGCTGGCTCCAGTAGCCATAGAAGCTATGGAGGAAGGAACAGTGGGTGAGGATGTAGGTGCAGCAGCTGTTGATTCTGATGACTCCCTTCAGCAGGCTTCAGTTCAGCTGCTGGAAACTATAGATGAGCCTTTGACACATGATATAACAGGTAACACTTTTGAATTGTGTTGTATTTAAAATATCCTTTAGCTGTTTCTGTTAAATGAAAATATGGTTCAAAATGAAGAACGATAGTAAAGTTTAAAATAATCATTTTTTATTAGGTCCTTAACCTTAGGAACTAAGTCAGTTATATTCTGAATAAATACATTTTGCTTTGATTCTTTGACTGAATGCTTATTACAATAAACTACCATCATCTCATAATGTCCTAATAATATTCATGTAGTCTGATTTGACTATATGAAGAAAATAGCATTATAGGAAACAAAAGGATATGCAGTGATGAAGAAAGCAAAGTAATAGTTTTAAGAAGTCTCTTTCAGTCACTCCCTATATATGCTAGATGTGCTGGTCACTTTCAACTATTTGTCGTTCTTCAGTCTTCTAACATGCCTTTATCCTTTTTTTTTTTTTTTTTTTTTACCTAATATTATCTTTCTCTGGCGTTGACTTCCTCCTCCTGTATGCCTGATGAGCTCCTACAGAATCGCATAAAGCAAAACATCCTCTAAGAAGCTAGCAGAATTGGGAATTTTTGCCATCTGTGTCCCCCTTGCCATCTGATAGCGTTTACCACATTATAGTTGGCTTATTTTCTGTAATAACCTCCCTCTCACCCTCTCCAACCTTTATTAATTTTTTGTGGAGATTTGTTTTATTAATCTTTATATATACGAAAAATAAAATCTATATACTTTGTATACTACATTCTGGCATTCTATAACTATTTCTTGAGTAAGAGAGTAGGGATAGTGAGAAGGGACAGAAGGCAAATTAAGATTTTGGAGACATATGAGAGCAAAGTAATTTCTTATTTGTTACAAAAAAAATAAGGCAAATAGGAGGTTTGTAGCTTAAATCTTTTTTCCCCCTTTAATAGTGGGTAATATGTCTTGTAATATTGTTGTAATGAACATTTTTATTTTCTTTGTTCTAGAAATTAGTGATTGTTAGTGATTATTTTTAATAACAAAGTTCATGCAACTTAATTCAACAAAGGATAATTCTGTGGTCTTTTGTCCTAGAAAGTCAAATATCATTGCGTTGGGGTTTTAATTGCGTGCTTGTGGAGTGATAAAGTTGCATACTTATTACTGTGTAATTATTAAATGTGAAAATTTAGAGTTTTTTTAATCAGTAGGGCTATTTATATTACATGCAAGCAAAATTTTTCTGTGACTAAAAGCAATATATTGGTTAAATTGTATGATCACTATCAATTATTTTAAGGTGCACCTCCTCTTTCTTCTTTGGAAAAAGATAAAGAAATTGATCTTGAACTACTTCAAGATCTAATGGAAGTTGATATTGATCCTTTAGATATTGATTTGGAAAAGGATCCCCTTGCAGCCAAAGTTTTTAAGGTATGATATATTAGTCTATGCAATTAAAAGCTTTCATCTTACACTTTTCCCTTAGTAATTACTTAAAAGAGGAATGTATACATATTAATCACTAAACATAATCTTACATTCATTGTACTCAAAATGCACATTGCTGTTGATACTCTAGTATCTTGACACTGTAATATCAACAATGGAATACTATAATGAAAACATAAACATTTTTATTAACATAACCACTAATGTTATATTATCTTTTATACTAATAAAAGCCCCTAATAAGCATGGAGAAGTATAGTTAGGGATTACCAGCATTTTAAGCAGTCATTTACAGATCAGTGAAGTTGAGGTTATTGCAGATTCTCCTTTGTTGGCCATAAATTTTTCTAAATGATATATACCCTGCATACTTTATATTGTTTCTGTTCTTTTTGTGTGTATGATATTAGTTCTCTCAGGTTCTGAACAAGTAAGACCTTTTAAATTGGGCAGAAATGAAGAGAACATTACTGAATAATTGTCAATAAGTTTATTGTAAATAACAATACTCTTAGTGAACAGAGAAAAAATAAATAAATAATTGCTTTTTTTTAATTATTATTTTAAGCCAATAAGCAGCACATGGTATGATTATTGGGGTGCTGATTATGGAACCTACAATTACAATCCTTACATTGGTGGTCTTGGAATTCCTGTAGCAAAGCCACCAGCAAGCACAGAGAAGAATGGGTCACAGACAGTCAGTGTTTCAGTGTCACAGGGTAAGTTTGTGTTTATATTCTAAGGCATATGTTGTTCTTAAATCCAATCTTAAATTAATGTATATTTTGTTTCTTGGACAATTGAGCCTACGTGTAAGTTAGGAGGGTTGAGTAGGTAGCAGCTATGTCATGAGTGACATTCACAGCTGTCTGTTAGTCTGTCAGTCAGTTTGGAGTAGCTTTCATTCATACTTCATCTTTCTGTTTGTCCCTCAGAACAAGACCTAGCAAAATTGATCTTTGAGATGTATGATCTTGCCAGTGACATTTATTTATTGTGTTTCCATTTATGTGGATGTAGAACATTTGTGACAATTGATGATAGCACATTTTTATAATTGTATTATTAACTGTAATCCAATGGTTTAATTTAGGATTCACTAATTGTGTAGTGCATGTTCCTCGTTTTTTATAAATTTTTATTTCGTGACCATATATACAATGTAACGTTTTCCCTTTTAATCATATTCAGACATATATTTCAGTGCTGTTAATTGCATTCATACTGCTGTGCTACCATCACCACCATCCATTACCGAAACATTTTCATCATTCCTGATAGGAACCCTGTACATTTTATGCCTTAACTTCCCATTTTCTACCCCCACCTCATCAACTGGTAACCTTTATCGTAGATTCTGACTCTTAGGGTTTTGCTTATTCTAATTGTTAGAAATTAATGAGATCATACAACATGGGTCCCTTTGTGTCTTGCTTATTTCACTCAACATGATGTCTTCAAGGTTCATTTTATGTGGTCCAACCTATCAGGACTTTATTCTTTTTTATGGCTGAATAATATTCCATTATATGCACGTGTCACATTTTATTTATCCATTTATTAGTTGATGGACACTTGGGTTGTTTTCATCTTTCGGCAATAGTAGAATATCTTTTTGAGTCCTTGCTTCCAATTCTTTTCAGTATAGACCTTGAAGTGAAATGGCCAGGTCGTCTGGTAGTTCTGTGCTTAGCTTTCTGAGGAACCACCAAACTGTCTTTCAAGCGCCTATACTATTTTACATTCCCAGCAGCAATGAATGAGTTTTCCCGTTCCTCTACAACCCTAGTTGTTTTCTGATCTTTTTTTTTTTTTAATTAAAAAGACTAACTAACATAATATTTAGAAATCATTCCATTCTACATATACAATCAGTAATTCTTAATATCATCACATAGATGCATATTCATCGTTTCGTAATACATTTGCATCGATTTAGAAAAAGAAATAGAAAGACAACAGAAAAAGAAATAAAACGATAGAGAAAAAAATTTAAAAAAAGAAAAAGAAAAAAAACTATACCTCAGATGCAGCTTCATTCACTGTTTTAACATAATTACATTACAATTAGGTAGTATTGTGCTGCCCATTTCTGAGTTTTTGTATCCAGTCTTGTTGCACAGTCTGTATCCCTTCAGCTCCAATTACCCATTATCTTACCCTATTTCTATCTCCTGATGGTCTCTGTTACCAATGACATATTCCAAGTTTATTCTCTAATGTTGGTTCACATCAATGGGACCATACAGTATTTGTCCTTTAGTTTTTGGCTAGTCTGACTCAGCATAATATTCTCTAGGTCCATCCATGTTATTACATGCTTCGTAAGTTTATTCTGTCTTAAAGCTGCATAATATTCCATCGTATGTATATACCAGTTTGTTTAGCCACTCGTCTGTTGATGGACATTTTGGCTGTTTCCATCTCTTTGCATTTGTAAATAATGCTATCAACATTGGTGTGCAAATGTCCGTTTGTGTCTTTGCCCTTAAGTCCTTTGAGTAGATACCCAGCAATGGTATTGCTGGGTCGTATGGCAATTCTATATTCAGCTTTTTGAGGAACCGCCAAACTGCCTTCCACAGTGGTTGCACCCTTTGACATTCCCACCAACAGTGGATAAGTGTGCCTCTTTCTCTGCATCCTCTCCAGCACTTGTCATTTTCTGTTTTGTTGATAATGGCCATTCTGGTGGGTGTGAGATGATATCTCATTGTGGTTTTGATTTGCATTTCTCTAATGGCCAGGGACATTGAGCATCTCTTCATGTGCCTTTTGGCCATTTATATTTCCTCTTCTGAGAGGTGTCTGTTCAAGTGTTTTTCCCATTTTGTAATTGGATTGGTTGTCTTTTTGTTGTTGAGTTGAATTATCTCTTTATAATTCTGGATACTAGACCTTTATCTGATATGTCGTTTCCAAATATTGTCTCCCATTGTGTAGGCTGTCTTTCTACTTTCTTGATGAAGTTCTTTGATGCACAAAAGTGTTTAATTTTGAGGAGCTCCCATTTATTTCTTTCTTTCTTCAGTGCTCTTGCTTTAGGTTTAAGGTCCATAAAACCGCCTCCAATTGTAAGATTCATAAGATATCTCCCTACATTTTCCTCTAACTATTTTATAGTCTTAGACCTAATATTTAGATCTTTGATCCATTTTGAGTTAACTTTTGTATAGGGTGTGAGATACAGATCCTCTTTCATTCTTTTGCATATGGATATCCAGTTCTCTAGGCACCATTTATTGGAAACTGTTCTGTCCCAGGTGAGTTGGCTTGACTGCCTTATCAAAGATCAAATGTCCATAGATGAGAGGGTCTATATCTGAGCACTCTATTTGATTCCATTGGTCGATATGTCTGTCTTTATGCCAGTACCATGCTGTTTTGACCACTGTGGCTTCATAATATGACTTAAAGTCAGGCAGCGTGAGACCTCCAGCTTCATTTTTTTTCCTCAAGATACTTTTAGCAATTTGGGGCACCCTACCCTTCCAGATAAATTTGCTTTTTGGTTTTTCTATTTCTGAAAAATAAGTTGTTGGGATTTTGATTGGTATTGCATTGAATCTGTAAATCAATTTAGGTAGGATTGACATCTTAACTATATTTAGTCTTCCAATCCATGAACACGGTGTGCCCTTCCATCTATTTAGGTCTTTTGTGATTTCTTTTAACAGTTTTTTGTAGTTTTCTTTGTATAGGTCTTTTGTCTCTTTAGTTAAATTTATTCCTAAATATTTTATTCTTTTAGTTGCAATTGTAAATGGGATTCGTTTCTTGATTTCCCCCTCAGCTTGTTCATTGCTAGTGTATAGAAACATAGATTTTTGAATGTTGGTCTTATAACCTGCTACTTTGCTGTACTCATTTATTAGCTCTAGTAGTTTTGCTGTGGATTTTTCAGGGTTTTCAACGTATAGTATTATATCATCTGCAAACAGTGATAGGTTTACTTCTTCCTTTCCAATTTTGATGCCTTCTATTTCTTTTTCTTGTCTAATTGCTCTGGCTAGAACCTCCAACACGATGTTGAATAACAGTGGTGATAATGGACATCCTTGTCTTGTTCCTGATCTTAGGGGGAAAGTTTTCAATTTTTCCCCATTGAGGATGATATTAGCTGTGGGTTTTTCATATATTCCCTCTATCATTTTAAGGAAGTTCCCTTGTATTCCTATCCTTTGAAGTGTTTTCAACAGGAAAGGATGTTGAATCTTGTCAAATGCCTTCTCTGCATCAATTGAGATGATCATGTGATTTTTCTGCTTTGATTTGTTGATATGGTGTATTACATTAATTGATTTTCTTATGTTGAACCATCCTTGCATACCTGGGATGAATCCTACTTGGTCATGATGTATAATTCTTTTAATGTGTTGCTGGATTCGATTTGCTAGAATTTTGTTCAGGATTTTTGCATCTATATTCATTAGAGAGATTGGTCTGTAGTTTCTTTTTTTTGTAATATCTTTGTCTGGTTTTGGTATGAGGGTGATGTTGGCTTCATAGAATGAATTAGGTAGCTTTCCCTCCACTTCGATTTTTTTGAAGAGTTTGAGCAGAGTTGGTACTAATTCTTTCTGAAATGTTTGGTAAAATTCACATGTGAAGCCATCTGGTCCTGGACTTTTCTTTTTAGGAAGCTTTTGAATGACTGATTCAATTTCTTTACTTGTGATTGGTTTGTTGAGGTCATCTATTTCTTCTTGATTCAAAGTTGGTTGTTCATACCTTTCTAGGAACTTGTCCATTTCATCTACATTGTTGTATTTATTAGCATAGAGTTGTTCATAGTATCCTGTTATTACCTCCTTTATTTCTGTGAGGTCAGTGGTTATGTCTCCTCTTCCATTTCTGATCCTATTTATTTGTGTCCTCTCTCTTCTTTTTCTCAGTCTTGCTAAGGGCCCATCAATCTTGTTAATTTTCTCATAGAACCAACTTTTGGTCTTATTGATCTTCTCTATTGTTTTCATGTTCTCAATTTCATTTATTTCTGCTCTAATCTTTGTTATTTCTTCCCTTTTGCTTGCTTTGGGGTTAGTTATTTGTTCTTTCTCCAGTTCTTCCAAGTGGACAGTTAATTCCCGAATTTTTGCCCTTTCTTCTTTTTTGATATAGGCATTTAGGGGAATAAATTTCCCTCTTAGCACTGCCTTTGCTGCATCCCATAGGTTTTGGTATGTTGTGTGTTCATTTTCATTCACCTCGAGATATTTACTAATTTCTCTTGTAATTTCTTCCTTGACCCACTGGTTGTTTAAGAGTGTGTTGTTGAGCCTCCACGTATTTGTGTATGATTTCAATCTTTTTAAAATTTGTTGATACTTGCTTTGTGACCCAGCATATGGGTCATATGAGAATGATCCATGAGCACTTGAGAAAAAGGTGTATCCTGCTGTTGTGGGGTGTAATGTCCTATAAATGTCTGTTAAGTCTAGCTCATTTATTATAATATTCAAATTCACTGTTTCTTTATTGATCCTCTGTCTAGATGTTCTGTCCATTGATGAGAGTGGGGAATTGAGGTCTGCAACTATTATGAAAGATGTGTCTGTTTCCCTTTTCATTATTTGTAGTGTATTCCTCACGTATTTTGGGGCATTCTGATTCGGTGCGTAAATATTTACGATTGTTATGTTTTCTTGTTTAATTGTTCCTTTTATTAGTGGATAGTATCCTTCTTTGTCTCTTTTAACTGTTTTACATTTGATGTCTAATTTGTCGGATATTAGTATAGCTGCTTCTGCTCTTTTCTGGTTGTTATTTGCATGAAATATCTTTTCCCAACCTTTCACTTTCAACCTATGTTTATCTTTGGGTCTAAGATGTGTTTCCTGTAGACAGCATATAGAAGGATCCTGTTTTTTAATCCATTCTGCCAGTCTGTGTCTTTTGATTGGGGAATTCAGTCCATTAACATTTAGTGTTATTACTGTTTGGGTAATACTTTCCTGTACCATTTTGCCTTTTGTATTATATATATCATACCTAATTTTCCTTCTTTCTACACTCTTCTCCACACCTCTCTCTTCTGTCTTTTTGTATCTGACTCTAGTGCTCCCTTTAGTATTTCTTTCAGCGCTGGTCTCTTGGTCACAAATTCTCTCAGTGACTTTTTGTCTGAAAATGTTTTAATTTCTCCCTCATTTTTGAAGGACAATTTTGCTGCATATAGAATTCTTGGTTGACAGTTATTCTCTTTTAGTAGTTTAAATATATCATCCCACTCTCTTCTTGCCTCCATGGTTTCTGCTGAGAAAATCTACACATAGTCTTATTGGGTTTCCCTAGTATGTGATGGATTGTTTTTCTCTTGCTTCTTTCACGATCTTCTCTTTCTCTTTGACCTCTGACATTCTAACTAGTAAGTGTCTTGGAGAACACCTATTTGGATCTATTCTCTTTGGGGTGCGCTGCACTTCTTGGATCTGTAATTTTAGGTCTTTCGTAGAGTTGGGAAATTTTCAGTGATAATTTCTTTCATTAGTTTTTCGCCTCCTTTTCCCTTCTCTTCTCCTTCTGGGACACCCACAACATGTATATTTGTGCACTTCATATTATCATTCAATTCCCTGAGCCCCTGCTCAAATTTTTCCATTCTTTTCCCTATAGTTTCTGTTTCTTTTTGAATTTCAAATGTTCCATCCTCCAGTTCACTAATTCTAACCTCTGTCTCTTGAAATCTACCATTGTAGGTTTCCATTGTTTTTTTCATCTCTTCTGCTGTATCTTTCATTCCCATAAGTTCTGTGATTTGTTTTTTCAGAGTTTCCATTTCTTCTTTTTGTTCATCCCTTGCCTCTTCATGTCCTCCCTCAATTTATTGATTTGGTTTTTGTAGAGGTTTTCCGTTTCTGTTCGTATGTTCAGAATTAGTTGTCTCAGCTCCTGTCTCTCATTTGAACTATTGGTTTGTTCCTTTGACTGGGCCATATCTTCAATTTTCCTGGTGTGATTTGTTATTTTTTACTGGCGTCTGGACATTTAATCAGATTTCCCTGAGTGTGAGACCCAGCAAGTTGAAAGATTTTCCTGTGAAGTGTCTGGACTCTGTTTTTTTTATCCTGCCCAGTAGGTGGCACTTGTCTATCTGCAGGTCCCACCAGCAAAAGATGTTGTGGATCCTTTATTAATGCCATTATTGGTGTTTGGTTGGACCCAGTCCCTGCCACGGTCGGAAACTCCCTCCTCTCCCTCCGGGCAGCCGCCTGTGGGGGAGGGGCGCCAGTCGCCAGCTGCGGCAGCCCGGGGAACTCACCACCAGACCGGGAAACCGCCTGTGGGGGAAGGGCACCTTTCACCGGCTACCGCAGCCTGGGGAACTCGCCGATCCGAGACCTGCCGCCCGACCGGGAAGCCGCCCGCTGGGGAGGGGTGCCGGTCGCCGGCGGCCGCGGCTTTGGGAGCCCACTGATCCGAGGCTCGTAGCTGGTCCGCGAAGCCGCCCGCGAAAGAGCGGCGCCAGCCGCCACGGCTTGGGAAACTTGCCTCTCCGAGACTCTCAGCCGGTTCGGAATGGAGGGAGGGAGGGGCGCCGACTGCCAGCCGCCGCGGCCCAGAGAAGTGCGTGCCACTCGGGGAGCTCACCACAGCGGAGTCTCACAGACGGTCTAGCCAGTCCAGACTGTGGTGCGCTGTGTGTCCGTTCCCTGCCGTGGCCCCAGGAGCTGTTCTGCACTGTTTCTGGTCACCTAGTAGTTGCTCTGGAGGAGGAACTAAGACGTGCGTACCTTACTAAGCTGCCATCTTGGCCCCCTCTCTCTGTTTTCTGATCTTTTAAATAGCACTTTCTAGTGGGTATGAAATGGAACCTCATTATGGTTTAGATTAGCATTTTCCCAATCGTTAATGATGCTGAGCATCTTTTCACATGCTTTCTGGCCATTTGTATCTTTTTGGAGAGATGTCTCGTCATATCTTTTGCCCATTTGTTAATTGGATTGTCTTTTTGTTGTTAAGTTGTATTTAGTTTTCTTTATGTTTAATAGTAAGCTTTGCATTTTAGTTATAGACAGATTGAAACCACATTAAATATTTTTTTTTGCTTTTCTAGTTGTATACCATTTATTAGATATATTTATTTTTTAATACTTTTTTTTAATTACATTTACTGGAAAGTTGCAAGTATAATACAGAAACTTTCATTATTGGGAACCCTGAGAGTTACTAATCTATGTATCTTTTTTTAAATTTTTTATTTTGATGAAACACTACAGTCTTCTATCTCGCACTGTAAGAAGCACATTCCATTAAAATCTGGATGGTAAAAACAACACAAACTATGTACATGCTCTACTCCCACTTAAACTATTTTTTTCTTTACTCACTAGTTTATCTGTTTACTTGTTTATTTTTGAATGGACCCTTGCCTTCCATTTTTATTTCTGGGTTATGATTTATCATGATTTACTTTGATATTCAGATTTGACCGCATTTGACCAGTGCAATCTTCAAGTTTATCTCTGCTGTTTTTGACATGCCTTCATCATTCCTTACCCATTTCTTTGTTCTCTAGTACAGCATTATGCTCCAGGCTTATCACTGACTTCCCTGCTTTGTCTAGGAATCAGCTATTTATACAATAAGATTGGTTTTCAAACCTTTTAGTGTAGGAATGTGGTTAAGAGCCAGTATTTGTGTGTTGGACGTATGCATTGTTATTTTGGCATAGCCTAGGAGAGAGAGTGTATATGTGTGTGTGCATTTGTAATGTTTACTGATGCATATACATGTGTGTATACACATGCATTTATTATACATCTGTGTGTATTTTTTTTTTTTTTTTTTTTTTTTTACATGGGCAGGAACCGGGAATCCAACCCGTGTCCTCTGGCATAGCAGGAAAGCATTCTTGCTTGCCGAGCCACAATGGCCCACCCTGTGTGTATTTCTTTATCTATATATATTGAATACCTTGTGTTCACATTGATACAAGTAGTTCGTTTTGTTTTTGTTTTTTTAATTCGAGAAGTGATAGGTTTCTAGAAATCATGCATACAATACAGAGTTTTCATATATTACCCTATTAACTTCTTATGTTAGTGTGGTACGGTTGTTATAATTAATGTAAAATATTTTTATAAATGTACTATTTGCAGTCCATTTACAATAGAAATCACTGTTGTACAGTCCTATGTTTTTTAAAACATTTTCATTCTAGTAACGTATGTATGACTTATTTACCCCTCTTAGCAGTGTTCAAATGTGTGATTCAGTGCTGTTAATTAATTAT
The DNA here is from genome assembly GCF_023851605.1 of Tamandua tetradactyla. Taxonomy (NCBI): domain Eukaryota; kingdom Metazoa; phylum Chordata; class Mammalia; order Pilosa; family Myrmecophagidae; genus Tamandua; species Tamandua tetradactyla. The sequence goes on from NC_135343.1 coordinate 77,887,633, forward strand.
GTTCATAATCATTGCCACCGTCCTCTACCAGCACTGTATGGTCTTTCCAAATGGAAACTTTGTACTATTTAAGCATTAACTCCCCCCTCCCTATCCCATCCTAGTCTGTGATAACATCTATTCTAGCTTCTGACGATATGGAATTTGCTTAATTCTAATTTCATATTGGTGAATTCATACAATATTTATCCTTTTGTGTCTGGCTTAATATCACTCATTGTGATGTCTTCAAGTTCATCCATGCTGACACATATATCAGAACTTCATTCCTTTGTACTGAATAATATTCCATCATGTGTATGTACCACATTTTATTTGTCCATTCATCCCCAGTGGATACTTAGGTTACTTCAGTCTTCTGGCAATTGTGAATAATTCTGCTATGAACCTTGATATGCAAGTATCTGTTTAAGTTCTTGCTTCCAGTTCTTTTAATTATATACCTAGGAGTGGGAATTCTGGGTCATATAGTAATTCAATGCTAAACTTTCTTCTGAGGAACCCAAGCTGTCTTTGACAGCAGCTGTACCCTTTTATATTGCCACCAGCGAAGAGTGAGTGTTCTATTTCTCCACATACTCTCCAACACTTGTAATTTTCCATTTTCTTTCTTTCTTTCTTTTTTTTAAGTAGCATTTCTACTGTGTGTGAACCTTATTGTGGTTTTGATTTGCATTTCCCTAATAGCTAATTAGGTTTCACATCTTTTCATGTGCTTTTTGCGTATTTGTATATCTTTTTTTTGAGAAATGTCTATTTAAGTCTTGCTCATATTTTAAAAATGGGTTGTCTTTTTATTGTTAAGATATAGAACTTCTTTATATATTCTGGGTCTTACACCTTTCAGATTTACACCTTTCAGATATGTCATTTCCAAATATTTTTTCCCATTGAATAAGTTCTCTTTAATTTAACTTTGATGAGATCCCATTTATCAGTTTTTCCTTTTGTTGTTTATATTTTGGGAAACCATTGCCAAATACAAGGCCCTGTAGATGCTTCCCTGTATTGTATTCTGGGAGTATTACAGTTCTTATTTTTAGGTCTGTGATCCATTTTGAGTTTATTTTTCTGGATGGTTGGAGGTATGGTCCTCATTTTTTTTATTTTTGCATGGACATCTACTTTTCCTAGCATTATACTTCTTAATAGTATAAAATAAATAAGTTTCTTGGATATCATTAGCTAGTAACCCTGTAACTAAAAAGAGAAGGTGATGGCCAGAAGTTTCGTAGTTAATTCACTATCTGTTAATCCAAGTAATGTGCTAAGTCATATACTTAGGAGTATAGAATTTAAAATGTAGGATTTTCAGGATGTTTGCCATCTGTCAATCATCTCCTATGTCTCCAGGGAGATTTTCACCCCTGGATGTCATGTCCCATGTAGGGGGGAGGGCAGTAATTTCACCTGCAGAGTTGGGTGTAGAGAGAGTGAGGCCACATCTGAGCAACAAAAGAAGTTCTCCAAAAGTAACTTTTTGGCATCCCTGTAGGTAGACTAAGCTTCTCTGCTTTGTGCATAAGCTTCACAAGAGCAAGCCTCCAGATCAATGGCTTGGCCTATTAATTTGAGTGTCCCTAATGTTTGACACAGTATCAGGGATTTCCCCAATGATAAACAGTTTAATATTTCCATGTTTTCTCTCCCATCCCTCAAGGGTCTTTGCCAAAGCTTCATTTTGAAGAGATTGTCTTTCCCCTTTGAGTGTACTTGGCACCCTTATCAAAAATCAGTTGACCCTAAATGTAAGGGTTGTGTTTTAAGCTCTCAGTTAATCCAGTTGGTCTATATGCCTGTCCTTGTGCTATTACCATGTCATTTTAATTATTGTGGCTTTGTAATAAATTTTGAGATCAGCAAGTATGAGTCCTCCAACTTCATTCTTCATTTGCAAGATGGCTTTAGTTATTTCTGGCCCTTACCCTTCCATTTTCCCTCTGAAAAGAAGGTTGTTGGAATTTTGTTTGGGGTTATTTATAAATCACTTTGGTTAGAATTGACACCTGTGAACTTTTAGGTCTCCTTTGATATCTTTTAACAATGTCTTGTAGTTTTCTTTGTATACTTCCGCATTGTTGGCTAGATTTACTCCTCACATTTGATTCTTTTAGTTGCTGTTGTAAAAGAAATTTTTTCCTGATTTCTTCTTCAGATTATTATTATTTGTTACTAGTGAATAGAAACACTACTGATATTTATGTCCTGTTCTTATACCCCACCACTTTGCTAAATTGTTTATTGGTTCCAGTAACTCTGTTGTGGATTTTTCAGGATTTTTTGCAAATACTGAGTTTTACTTCTTTGTTTCCATTTGCATTGATTTAATTTCTCTTGCATAATTGCTCTGGCTAGAACTTCCATAAAGTTTTGCATGACATTGTTGACAGTGGGCATCCTCATCTTGTTCTTCTACTTAGAGAGAAAGCTTTCAGTCTTCCACCACTGTGTATGTCGTGGGCTTTTTATGTATTTCCTATCATGTTGAAGAAGTTTCCTTCTAGTCCTAGTTTTCGAAGTGTATTTATCAAGAAGGGGTGCTGGATTTTATCAGATGTGTTTTTCTCTTTCAGTTGCAATGTTTTTGTGTTTTTTTTTCCTTTATTGTGTTAATGTATAATGTTACACTTACTGACTTTCTTTTGTTCAACCTCACTTTCATACCTGAGATAAATACCAGTTGATTGTGGTATATAATTCTTTTGATATGGTGTTGGATTCATTTTTCCTTCTATTTTGTTTAAGATTTTTGCATCTCTTGTCATAAGAGCTATCAGTCTGTGATGTTCTTGTGGTATCTCTATTTGATTTTGGTATGAGTTTGATGTTGACCTTGTAGAATGAATTACGGAGTGTTCCTTCCTCTTCAGTGTTTCTGAAGAGTTTGAACAGGATTGGAATTCATTCTTCTTGGAATATTTGATAAAATTCCCCTGTGAAACTTACCTGGTGTTGGGCTTTTCTTTGTTAGAATGTTTTTTTATTGTTGATTCATCTCTTTTCTCGTTATTGGTTTCTTGAGATCTTTTTCTTCTTGAGTCAGTGCCCCCTGTATTTCTAGGAATGTCTCCATTTCATCTAAGTGATCTAACTTGTTTGGTGTACTATTTGTTCATAATATCCTCTTATTGTCCTTTTCTGTGGGGCTAATCTTTAGTTATTTGTGTCCTCTTTTTTTCTCTGTCAGTCTAGCTAAAGGTTTGTTGATTTTATTGATTTTTTCCAAGAACTTAACTTTCAGTTTTGTTGATTTTCTCTGTTGTTTTATTATCCATTTCATTTACCTCTGCACTAACCTTTGCTTTGTTTTACTTGTTTTGGGTTAGTTTGGTCTTCTCTTTTCTAGTTCCTCCAATTTGAGGTCAGGGTTCTGATTTGAAGTTTGTCTTTCTTTTTTTTTTTATTTATTTATTTTTTTTTTTTTGCGTTTTTTTTTTTATTAATTAACTGAAAAAAAGAAATTAACCCAACATTTAGAAATCATACCATTCTACATATGCAATCAGTAATTCTTAACATCATCACATAGATGCATGATCATCATTTCTTAGTACATTTGCATCGGTTTAGAAGAACTAGCAACACAACTGAAAAAGATATAGAATGTTAATATAGAGAAAAAAATAAAAGTAATAATAGTTAAAACAAAACAAAACAAAACAAAAACCTATAGCTCGGATGCAGCTTCATTCAGTGTTTTAACATGACTACTTTACCATTAGGTATTATTGTGCTGTCCATTTTTGAGTTTTTGTCTTTTTTTTATTTTTTTATTTTTAATAGGTGCATTTAAAGCTATAAATTTCCCTCTCAGCACTGCCTTTGCTGCATCCTATGTATAATTTTCAGTACATTGTATTTTCCTTTTCATTCACTTCAAGGTGAATTGAAAGGTGTTTCCTAATCTCCCTTGTGATTCCACTTTAACCCAATGATTAAGAGGACATTGTTTAATTTCCACATGTATGTATTTTCCATTTCTCCCTCTTTTATTGATTTCTACCTTCATTCTGTTGTCGCAGAGATGACATATGGTTTCAATATTTATAATTTACTGAGACTCGTTTTGTAACCTAAGATATTGTCCAATCTGGAGAATGATCCAAGTGTACTAGAAAATAATGTGTATCCTCTTGCTGTTACGTGAGGTGTTCTATTTATGTCTGTTAAGTTTAGTTAGTTTAGTGTCATTCAAGTCTTAACAGCCAAGCCCCCAAAGCAAATATTGACAGATTTGAAGGTGCAAACAGACAGTTCTACATTAATAGTAGGAGACCTTAATACACCATTTTCCAAAATGGATAGCATCTAGACAAAAAATCAATATGGAAATAGAAGATTTGAATGATAGTTTACTATGTTTTCTTGTAGGAGTTTTATAGTTCTGCTTATATTTTGTTCTTTCATCCATTTTTAGTTGATTTTTGTTTATTGTGTGAGTGTGGGAGTCTACCTTCATTCTTTTGCATAATGACATCAGACAGTTCCTGTCAATTCAAGTTATTTATGTGGTAAGACTGATTCCTGGAGTTTCCTAAGCTGCCATCTTCCCACAGTTGTCTGATATATTTGGTTTTAATTTGGTTACATAGGGTTCATTTTTAGTATATTTGTATATCTTTTCTGACAGAGAGAAACCTAGTTCTCATTTTCCTGAAGTTTATTTGCCTCCATTATCATTAATTCACTTACTTGATCCACCTCTCTCTATATATAACCAATCTCCTATCTGTAAACTTCTTTGTATAGATACTCTTCTTACTCCCCCGTGGTCTGTTTCACCATGCCAGCTCATTCCTTTCTGGGGACATGCTCCTTATCCTCTCTTAAATTTAGATGTTGACATTTCATTGTAGGAATAAAATGAATTATAATGGTCAAATTACGTTCTTTTCCTTTCATTTGCTTTTTTGTAGCTCTAGATGCTCGTCTTGAAGTTGGACTTGAACAGCAAGCAGAACTTATGTTGAAAATGATGTCTACCTTAGAAGCAGATTCCATTTTACAGGCATTAACAAATACATCTCCTACATGTGAGTAAAATTATCATTCAGTGTTAAACTGAGTGATTTATTGTCACATGTATTCAGCTAGGATATATTTTAAAATTCCATATCTTGTGTGAGTCTGAGGAGATAAGTATATAGTATCTCTCTTCCCTGACATGTTAGACACAAATGGAGATATAGGACAAAGGATTGACAGAACTCTATCTTTGGTCCCCAAACCTGAAATACGGTTTTGTTATTGTTGTGTAGCAAGATGAATGTAATTCGTAGGGAAGCCTACATAAACTCCAGGAGGATCATCATGTCCTGCTCTGAGAGTTCATAACCCATTTAAAAAAAAAAAATTGGAGATTTTAGGTCTTCATTATGTTTAACTACTGCGTTCTTTCAGTCTACAATTTCCATTCCTTTTTTTCCTTAGAATATATATATATAAGAATATTTCATATATATATGAAATGGAAAAAACAGAGGTACAGTCTAGTGTTCTATAATATTAGTGTTGGCACGCAAAATTTTTATATCATATCTTCCATGTAATATGGGGTCCTTTCTGTAGAATCAGCCTCTCTGTGTGTGTCCACAGAGAAATCAGTGTCCTAAGTAGCCCCTTACATTTTTAAACTTTGTTTAAAACAACTTGTTGGAAAGCTCTTTTATAATTATTATCTACTTCTCTCAATATTCTGTCTTTTCATTATTGTTCTGCATAGAAACTGTGTCCCCCCCCCTTTATTTTGCATGGTCAGGCACCGGGAATCAAACCTGGGTCTCTGGCATGTCAGGTGAGAATTCTGCCACTCAGCTGTGTTGCACCACCCTGTGTCCCCTTTTTTATTAATACCCTCTAAATAAATGAAAATTTTGTATAGTGTCCATATATCTCCCTGTTGCCCATGCATATATGCTCTTTTAATTATTTTGGCACAGGAATTAGGCATCAGAATTTTTGGAAGCTTCGCAGGTGATTTTAATGTGCTATCAGTTTTAAGAATCAGTGGAAAGGATTCTATCTTGTTCTAAAACTTCCTTTTCAGTATTTCTCTACCTTTTTCATCTTTCTCTAATTGAAAAAAAATTGCTGGACAGTAAAGTTCTTTTTATTTGGTGACTGAGTACTCTAACTTTGGGAACTTTTCTCTTTAGTGATTTTCTTTTTGACTTACAAGTAATGTTTTTATGAAAGTTTTTCAAATACTGTGGTATAATTTTTAACCATTCTAAAGAATACAATTTTTGGTTAAAAAGAAAAGAATATTGCTTAACTATATTAACACGTCTCCTGATATTTTGTGTATAAAGTAACTGTGTTTAATTTTCAGTGTCCCAGTCTCCTACTGGAACAGATGATTCACTCCTAGGAAGTTTACAAATAGCGAATCAGACGAACCAGCTTGTTATACAATTATCATCTGTCCCAATGTTAAATGTTTGTTTCAACAAACTGTTTTCCATGCTTCAAGTCCATCATGTTCAGGTATGACTTCAGGAGAAATGGTGCATGCTTGCATATTATTAGTGGTAGTAAAGATGAAAAAAAGAATGAGGGGCATTCTTAACCTTAGAGTGGTTTCTTTATTATACTCAGTGAGAAAAATATTGAAAAGTACTAGTTTTTATGTTTTTAAGCTTTAGTTTATTAGTTCCTGCCTAATGTTATGTATACATGAACATGCTATTTTAACACTTGGATCATCCCTTTTAATTTTGAGAAGTATTTCTATTTCATTATTTTTCAGTTGGAGTCACTTCTTCAATTGTGGCTCACATTGAGCCTGAATTCTAGTTCCTCAGGAAACAAAGAGAATGGAGCAGACATTTTCTTATACAATGCTAATAGAATACCTGTCATTTCATTAAATCAAGGTAAGATTTATCAATGGGAAAATCATTAGCATAGTATAAATAAAAAGTTTCAAGGCTACCATTACATTAAGATAGAACAAATCCTTATTTGTCATTAGGGTTTTAATGTTTTAGTGCAGAGAAAATTTTCATACACCGACTTCAGGATTAGCTGGAAAAAGTATGAAAACTCTTAAGCTCTGCTCTATGTTATCTTACTTATACCTGTGTGCAACTAAAATTTACAGTGCTCAGTTAATCTTTACTTTTTATTCCTTAAAATATTGTCTTGTTCATAATCTATTCTGCTGAATCAGGTGTTCTTTAAGTGTGAAGTAGCGCCTAGGAATTGGTAAATTGGAGTAGGGTGTCAATTTCCTATGGAAATTTTTTTCATGTTATTTTTTGGCAAATGGAAGAGTGTGGGAGTAGAATAATATCCTTCATCTCTGTTATAGGGTCTATTTTAGTTATGTTTTAAGAAAAATCATCTATTTTTAGTGATTTTTCTCCTTGGGAAGATATATTCCCAGTTTTTGCCTACTGTCACTTCTTGACCTGTCTTCCGATCTTAGCGATAACCCCACTGTGGCTCATATTTGTGTTGTATGAGCCCTAATAAGCCCTGCTTTTATAAATATGTTTCCATCTTTTCCATTTTATTCTTAATATTATTATCGTAAATTTTATCCATCTTAAGTTTAAAGCTATTGTGAAAAATTTTAAGACATAGACAAAAGTAGACTGAAGAGTAAAAAAAGAATTTTTTATCATCATCAAATGTATAGTCAGTTTTCAAATTGCCAGTTGTCTGAAATGTATACATATATTTTTTAAGTTTGAAAGATGATAGAAATAAGATCCACTCATTTAAATTAGTTATGTTTCTCATATCCCTATTAATCTCTTTAGGTTTCCCCAGTGTCATCTTTTTTTTTTTCTTAATATTTTTATTGAGATATCTTCACCTGCCATCTAGTCCGCCCAGGGTATACAGTCAGTGGCTCACAGTATCATCACATAGTTGTGTACTCATCACCATGGTCATTTTTACAGCATTTGCATCACCCAGAAAAAGAAATGAAAAGACAAAAGAAAAAACCTATACATCCCATTCTAGTGTCCTTTTTATCCTCTTTGCAAAGTCATTTGTGGAAGAAGTTTGGTCATTTGCTTTTTTGTTCCCTGGGTTTTAGTTCTTGGTGATTTCGTCTCTCTGTTGTCTTTTTTATTTCCTGGAAATTGGTAGTTAGAGATTTGATCTGATTTGGGGTTGTTTGCTAAAGGCCGTTTCAGAAGTTATCTCCCTTTTCATGATATTAGAAGACACCTGTTGGTGATCAGTGCCTAGATCCATTAATAATTGATTAGGGATTTCAAAATTATATACTAATTCCATGAGTTCTTTTTCATTTACTAGCTGAAATACATTTATAAAGAGAGATTTCCTTCCTGTGCTGTTATGCCACTTTGTAGTACAGTTGGTATAATAAAGAGCAAGAAAAATACTGTAACCTTTCCCTTTCAGAAGTTAAATTTCAAAATGAGTTATTTCACAAACAGTCTTCTATCATGACCACTTACTTTCTTTAAAAAGTATCTGTTTATGCTCATGGATTTAAAAATATTTTATATGTTCTCTCAGAATTGTCATGCCTGTCGATGTTGAAATTTTCCCATTTGTGAACAGTAAGAGGCTTTTTCAAGAGTGTGCTTTGTTTTGAAAATATGTAATTATCTTTTGCTATCTTGTGATATGACAGATGATTCAGGCTTATCTTTACATTTTCTGCCCTAGATTGGAATCAGCCATTTCCCCAAGTAAACTCAGGTCTTTAAAGGAAGGATAAGGGTGTTTTGCAAGTATGATCTGGGCACTAATGGTCCACTATACTACTTTTATACATTTTGAATAACTTTTTTGACTTCTCTAGCTGCCTGCAGGGCTTTCCTTTATGGGCCTTTCAGTTATTTAATTTTCTTTTGGGTGTTTACTCTGATTGTGAAGGTACCTTGTTGGTGAGTGGTCTGTCCCTACCATTTTTTCCAGTATTCCGTGTTATTTTCAGGTTTTGGTTTTGCAGAATTTGAACATTTTCGGAAATGCACAAATTATGTTACAGCAGAAATGCATGTAGTATAGAAAGGACCACAGGTTTGTTAGTGATGTTATTTTATAAAGTGTCATGGACTAAACTTTAAATTTAAACATAAAATGTTGTCTTAATGTCAGTGGTATTTAACAGGAAGCTTTTCATTTATTTGTATGTTTTGAGGATACTAGTTAATGAGTTGATTTAAAGAAATGATGTCATATTTTAAACTTCAGTCATTTGGCTTTTAATTCTCCGTGAACATTTAGTTTTGCAGAGTATAATTTTTTCCCCCTTTCTCTTTTCTGCATAGCATCAATAACTAGCTTTCTCACAGTGCTGGCTTGGTATCCCAATACGTTGCTCCGGACATGGTGCCTTGTGCTTCATAGCTTAACACTCATGACAAACATGCAGCTTAACTGTAAGTTCAAAAATTTATTCATTTAAATCTGTGATATTTACTTAAATTTTCTTTACATTACATTATTTTAAATGACTTTTTTCTAAGAAGTAAAATAGTTATGAAAATGATTGAATTTCTTATTTAAACATGTACTTTCTGAATTTGTAATTATCTTGTCCTATGTGCTTGTTTAGTTTGGTAGTATAAATATTCTCATGCTCATCACAATTTAAAATCAAATTTTCACCTTAAAATTTATGACTCATTAGAGTACATAGTCAAAGTTTTGTCATTAATCTAAATTTTTATATTAGTTATTCATTCTTTTAAAGTGCCTTTGCATTTATATTTGATGTATTCATTATAATATTCATGACCTTGTACAATTAGATTCCTGAATTTTTGTTTTCTACATATAATTGAACACAATACCTTTTCAGGTTCTGATTTCCTAATAAGTTTTCTAACATCCTGCACCCTCATTTTATTTTCATTAAGGTAGTAAAATAATTTCTGAACCATCTTAGAACGGAATTTTTAGTGCTTTATATATCTTTGTGTATCCATAGGTCATGTGTTTTGAGGTAGGTATCAGTGATCAGGTAAGAGGGCAAGGACTAGCCATTGTGAGTTGGAACCTTTATTCCATCTGTAGGTGGATGAATTTTATCCATGTTCTATTTGGGAGTAATTTTAATAAGCAGTAACCTCTGTCATATAGATAAAGTTATTTAAATCATTTTTGGTCTTGAAGAGCTGTTGCATTTTTCATTTGAAATACATTTCCAAAAGTGGTTTCAAAAGCCGTCAGTGAAGATAGATTTAACTCAAGGGGCATTTTATCCAGTTCAGAAAACTGGTGTATTGCCTGTACATCAGTTTACATTGTGCAATCTGCATACAACTGATATACAAGCATGAATAGCTTTTCCCTAACTTTATCATATAAAGCTGGTTTAAAGTTTACATGGACACTTAGTCTGAAGTTGTAAATGTATTCCTAGACTTGGATATTGAGCTATACCTGTATCAGCTGGTATTTCCCTAGAACTTTTACTACTCTGTGACAGCTAAGTCCCAGAAATGGAGTGCTGCAGCCCTAAAAGTTAACATAGCTATCTACAAGAATAGGTAAAGCAACTCAGAAAGAGATCAAGCCTCAATTAAAGTTTAAAACGAAAGCCAGCCTGTCTGTGTCTAAGGTAAGTCAGAATACAGGTAAAAGATGATAGTGTAGAACTTCACCTACGGTATGAGACCAAAGACAGAGAGGTTTATTATGTCTAAAACTTTAATTTTCTGTAACACTTAATCTAAATCAACCTGTCTGGATGGTTCATTTTAACGACCCAAACTCCTGGAGTCCAGAATGAGAACTAGGCCTTATAATTCTGTATAGCTTATTGTAATACCTGAATACATTCAAGACTATGGTGTGCTGATAATTAAAAAGTATTGGTAGAATCCCTTGAGGGTCCAAAGAGGGAAAATATATCTGTGTGTGTGTGTGAGTATATGGAACTAGTAAACTTTCTAGTTTTACTAGAAACCATAAGTACCCTCTCAACCACTGGGAACTCCCAAGAAAGTAGAACAAACCTTTGATTTTGAGGCTTGCCCTTATACAACTTATTTTTGTAGTGGAGAAGCTAAGACTACCCATATAACAGGACCTGAGAGTTGTTTCCAAGAAACCTCTTTTGTTGCTCAGATGTGGCCTCTCTCTCTGTTTCTCAAAGCCCAACTCCACGAGGAAAATCCTTACCCTTTCCCCTACGTGGAACATGACATCCACGGGTGATAGTCTCCCTGACATGAAGCGTGACTCGCCAGATAAGTCTGACCCTGCCACCGTGGGATAGACAACGCCTTCTGGACCAAAAAGGGGAAAAGATACTGTTCTAATTTGTTAGCTGCTGGAATGTGATATACCAGAAACAGAACATCTTTTAGAAGGGGGAATTTATTAAGTTGCAAGTTCACAGTTCTAAGGCTGTGAAAATGTCCTGATTAAAGCAAGTATATAAAAATGTCCAAATTAACGTACCAACATAAGGTTACCTTCACTCAAGAAAGGCCCATGAAGTTCAGGGTTTTTCCCTCTCTCAGCTGGAAAGGCACACAGTGAACATGGCTATGTCTGCTAGCTTTCTCTCTAGGCTGCTTGTTTCATAAAGGTCCCCTGGGGCATTTTCCTTCAAGTCCAGCACAGTTGAATTCAGTAAAGATTTAGAACCTTCAGACTGTAACTACTGGTAATATGTGAGCTTTGTTTGAAAATAAAAGATGATGTTTTAAAATTTTGTATTTCCATTGTTGCAGGGTCTGTTTGTTAAGACTTTTTTGTTTTTTGTTTTTAATGATTTATAGCTGGTTCAAGCAGTGCCATTGGAGCTCAGGAAAGTACTGCTCATCTCTTGGTTTCAGATCCCAACCTTATTCATGTGTTAGTGAAGTTTCTTTCTGGCACCAGTCCTCATGGAACAAATCAACACAGTCCACAGGTAATGCAACTTCTGAAAATAAGTGATATGCCCAAACAGTTCCAAAAAATATTACATATTTGTAAAGTTAAAGTTTAACGTTACATACATATGTAAGTTTGCATTCTAAAGTCTGCAAAGGTAGTTTATTTATCAATATAATGAAAAGTTTTGACTTATCTGTAATAATAATAGATACACTGAAACTGAATAATAGCAGAAAGTAAGTTTTCTCTTGGAAATATTTTTTAACCAGGTTTTTATTTAAATACGTAGTTTTAGAATCAGTTTTGGATAAGTTATAAAGCATTCTGAATAAATACTTTCTGGTAATATTTCAGAAGTTTTACAATTAAAAAACATTTTGAATTTATTATGTTTATAAGCTCTACCATCAAAATTGAAATTTCACCTAACTTCATTTTACAATATTAATATTTTTTGCTTAACAAAAAAATAAAATTTATTGCTCATAACTTCTAAACATTTACAGATTTGCTTTATGTACACATACTTTCTTATAGTATTGTACTGATTCGCTTTAAATATTTCTACTTTATTACATTTCTTTTTATATAAAAATGAATGGACACTAAAAAAATTTAGTGTCCATAGCATATCCTTAATGGAAGTTATTCAAGATTATTCTGCAAATTTGTCATTTTTTATCAGAGAAACTATGGATTTGCCATAGGACAAGTTAAGTTTTTATGATCCCTCATCCCATCTGTTATTTTATTTATTCAATAAGTATTTGGGAGACTCCTGTGTCCTAGGCCTGGGTGCTATTCTAGGCCCTAGGGATATAAGTAATTAGCAAGCCAGAGTCTCCTTTTACATGGAGTTTACATTCTGTTGGATATTTTCTATCAGTAGTTTGATATTACATATACTTTAATTTTGTGGATCAGAATTAAATAATTGAGACAGTGTGACAGATGAAGCTACTTATGGTTAGATTGGGCTACAGTTTTGATGGTAGCAAAGGCAGGTTATCAAGTGATTACTGTGCTTAGATTTTGCTTCAGTATGGAATGGGGAGAGACCTTCCCTATGGTTGCTAATTCCAACTTCATTACTTTATATTTGAGAAAACATGGATCAGGTTACACTGCCTAAAATTGTACAGATAACTTTTAACTTAAAAATAGTGAGGTGATTACATTGCATTTCATTTTTCCAGAAATCTTCTGGGGCTTTATGATTTTTCCACCTAACCAAAGTAGATCAAATAAAATATGTTGATGTTTTACAAAACACTGCAAAACTTACCTCAGATTTCTTAGTTTTCTCACCATTTTAATTTGTAAGCGGTTGAAATGCAATATACCAGAAGCGGAAAGGTTTTTAAAAAGGAAATGTATTAAGTTGCAATTTTACAGTTCTAAGGCCATGAAAATGTCCAAATTATGGTATCCAGAGAAAGATACCTTATCTCCAAAGAAAGGGCCAATGAGGTTTGGGGTTTCTCATCTGAGAGAGGGCACATGGCAACGTTTGCTAGTTTTCTCTCCTCATCTCATAAGGCTTCCCCAGGGACATTTTCCTTCTGCATCTCCAAAGGTCTCTGGTTGTGTGAGCTCTGTCAGCATTGTTGGCACTTTCCAAAATGGTTCCCTTTTACAGGGCTCCACTAAGCAACCCTACCTTGAATGGGCAGAGACACACCTCCAAGAAAACCGTCTAATCAAAAGTTACCACCTACAGTTGGGTGAATCCTTCTCCATGGAAAAATAAAAAAGATCCCATCCAGCAATACCAAATGGGGATTAAAGGACAAGGCTTTTCTGGAATACATGACAGTTTCAAACCAGCACTCATTATAATTTCTTTCCCTATTAAGAGAGAGGAAAGTTTTGTTAACTTGGTATAGGGTCTTTTTTTTTTTTTCCTTTCTTTGTCTCTAAAAAAAAATAATAATAATAACTTTAATACTCGATCTTGTGGGGGGCACATAACCTCTGAACTGTGTTTTTTGTTTTTTTGAAATGGGATAATATTCAGTAAGGTTTTAAAAATCAGTTTAGAAGTTTTTTGTACTTTTGTAAATTTCATAAAGATATTTTGTGTAATCTAGGTGAATCTTTTGAGTTAAATAAACCTAATGTAAGTTATTAGTTATGTACACCATAACAGACAAATTATTATTGACAAAGAAATCTCCAATTTATAGTTTAAAATAAATATACCAAGGCCTAGAAGATTAGTTTGCTTTTATCATTGTTAATATGTCTGTTCTTTTTCATAGGAAAAGTTACACTTTTGACTTAACATTTGATGCTTTTAAAATGGATGACTCTATAAATGATATCATAATCATTTCTCAGTGTAATTTGATTCCTTTTCAGGTTGGTCCAACAGCTACACAAGCTATGCAAGAATTTTTTACCCGTTTACAAGTCCATCTTTCTTCGACATGTCCTCAAGTATTCAGTGAATTTTTGCTCAAACTAATTCATATACTTTCAACAGAAAGGTAAATTTTAATGTACACCTGTATTCCTGATAAATAAGCAATAAATAATTCTCTGGATATGCTTTCCATCAAGTTGACATTTCTTGGAGATTTATCTGGGAACAAATAGGAGGAAAGTAGGGATTAAAGAAAAATGTTTTTGTTCTAGATCACAAGGAAGGGCTGAAAGCTACCCAACAATTTTTTTTTTAACCGTTATAGGAAAACCTGAAGAATACAGTTTAAATTTCCATAGAAATCCTAAAAAAAAATTAAATAAATTAACAAATGCAGGCAGTGTGTTAAAAGAATGAGCTGTGACCATTGGGTCATAAATGGTTGATTCTTATAATACCTAAATGATTCTATAACATGTAACATAACATATATCATATTTAGAAAATGTTCTTCACACTATAAAACATTTACTAAAATACAGCACCACTTTTTTATAGGTACCTTTACAGATAGATAAAGTATCACTTTAGTTAAAATTAGAAAAAAAGGGACATCATGATAAGCTATAATCTGACATGATTAGTTACTAAAAGCATTCCCATTAATATCAGGTACAAGCCAAGATGCCATTTGTCACCTTTATTACTTAATTTCAATGTATTAAAAATGTCGGTGTATTAAAAAATTGATCTTTATTTTTCTGTTTCATGACTCATAAATTTTTGTTCTAATTGTATTTATTTCCTCTGTTTGCTTTGAGTTTAATTTGCCCTTTCTTGGTGATTTTTTTTTCTCTCCCTCCTTGTGCCATCAAACTCTGTCTTGTAATTTTGACTGTTTTTGGATTGGGAGATCATTTTCTGATTTCTAGTGCTGAAACCTCTAATGGTATTTCAATAAGATTCTGGACCCAGGGCTATTTTCTACCCCTTTTATAGGGTAAAGGATTTTAAATGTACCTATCCCTAGCATCAGGGGTCTTCATCTGTGCCCTTGAGGCGACAGGGATTGCTGCCCATCTTCCAGTGGTGTGAGACAATTTTTTCTCTGTGGAAGAAGGGTCTGGACAGGGCTTTGTGCCTTTTTCGCAGCATTGCGTGGCCTTTACTTCTAAGTCATCTCTCTGATTTCTTGTCTTACCCCTAATTCTCATAGATGTCTATGGAGAAGAGCCTTTGAGTGATGTCAGCTCCCCACAGTTCTGTATTGTCACCCGAGTGTATTCTCAGCCTTTAGCAATTCGTTAAATATTTTAGCTGAATTCTTCTTATTTATCTGTACATTGGAGCATTTCTTCTTCCCAACTTCTGCTGCAGGAGAGCCAATGCTCATATGTCCTTTTCCTAGGAGAGGTGGCCATTGTTTTCTTGGATTTCAGACTGGTTGACCTGTGACCTCAATTCTGTGATGGGTTCAAGAAAAGTTATGACCTCATATTTAATTTGGCTTTTTCTTGTTAGTGTGGGTTGATGTTCTTATCAGCATTCTACATTTTAGGCATAAATGGAACTTGAGAACATTCAGTTTTGATACATAAGATTTTTTTTAGGCAAATTCTTTTTCTTTTCTTTTTTTTTTTGTGTACGCCTTATGGTGGGATCACATTTCATTATTTTTCCATGTTATTGCAGCACTATTTGTTGAATTTTGGTTTGCTTATTTGTTTGTTTGTTTTCGGGGGGAAGTGCATGGACTGGGAATCGAACCTGCATCTATGGCAGGTGAGAATTCTACCACTGAACTGCCCTTGCACTCCCGATACTTAAAAATTTGGTTGAAATTTAAGTATTAAGAGTAACATTCAGTAGGACATGTTTAAAAACAGCAGTATTTGTGGATGTGAGAAACCAGAGATCATTCCATTATAGGGAGTACTATATGTTAATGAAATATTTTAATGTGGACCTCATCTTCCTTCAAAGTCACTTTTTTGTTTACTTGTCCCTTAGTTTTCTACCTGGAAGGGAAGTCATTTGTAATTTTGTCTAGAAAGAGACCAAGTACAAGAAGGACTCAAGAAGAAATGACAACAAATGAAATAGTGAATACGAGGAATTTATTTTATTATTTAGCTTTCTCATATTGTGCTGGTTACTTCTTTCAAAATACTGAAAATGAATTAATTTTTAATCCTCTGTTTTTCTGCAGGGGTGCCTTCCAGACAGGCCAAGGACCACTTGATGCCCAAGTGAAACTCTTAGAATTCACTCTGGAACAGAATTTTGAAATTGTTTCAGTTAGTACTATTTCTGCTGTGATAGAGTCTGTCACCTTTTTAGTGCACCATTATATCACTTGCTCAGACAAAGTAATGTCTCGAAGTGGATCAGATAGCTCAGTGGGTGCTCGAGCATGCTTTGGGGGACTCTTTGCCAACCTCATTCGTCCAGGTGATGCAAAAGCAGTTTGTGGTGAAATGACGAGAGATCAACTCATGTTTGATCTGCTAAAACTGGTTAACATTTTAGTACAGTTACCTCTTTCAGGCAATAGGGAATATAGTGCAAGAGTATCTGTGACCACCAATACCACAGACAGTGTTTCGGATGAAGAAAAAGTCTCAGGAGGCAAAGATGGTAATGGAAGCAGTACCAGTATTCAAGGATCTCCTGCATATGTTGCTGATTTAGTTTTAGCCAACCAACAGATTATGAGTCAGATTTTATCCGCTTTGGGCCTGTGTAATAGCAGTGCCATGGCAATGATAATCGGTATGTATTGAGAATATTAATCTTCTAATTGTTGTTCTGGCATCAGTTTCCAAAAGCAATGTGTGGATTCAGTTTGTTTTTACTTTATCTTGTAAAGTTACTCATTGCAATCTTCTTAAAATGACTGCTTTTTATTAGTGAAGATGTATTGAGTAGCTTCGATTAATGAATGAAATTGGAATGTTGAAAAAGTTTACGTATAAATTTCAGAAAAAGTGGGGGTGTACCAACAAAGTATTTTGTAGTCAATGAAATTGGGGGGAAAAGGGTCAGTTTTTGAATTCAGATACCATAATTTATAGCTAAGCATTTCTAACAGTTTAAATGAAGAATTTGATAGTAAATTTGTTTGGGGCTACCAGTAAGATTATTTATTCAAATTTTAGTATGAATGAAATATAAAATTTTCATAAGATGTGACGGTCTCTAAGATACCTATAGTAATGAAAAGTTACAGGTTGTTTAGCTTTTCTGTGTATTTGAAAGATAATGTTTTAATATTATAGGATAAGCTTTTAAATAATAGATCTTCTGTAAATTGTGACAAAATCTATTCCTGATGTGTTTTTCATCTGTTGGTATTTATGTCGCTCACTGTCTATATGAGGGAAACAACTACATCTTCTTTTTAGATGTTTTAAAGTATAGTTACATAAGAATATCAGTTATATCTCTGTCCATATCCTTTCTTCTTTCATGATATATGTTTGTTATATATAGTGATATTGCTCATATTACAGAGCAACTTATTTTCATTGTTCCAGAAATAGAGTATCTCATATAAGTAGATAGCAAAAAAATTGCTCTACTAAATAGTATATGTATATTAATATCTAAGTATATGTACATGTAACTGTTATCTACCTGTCATCCATATTTCAAGAAACTTAACTTTTCAGCTTCTTTGTTTTAATTACTGTTAGTTTTTTAGGAATTACTCTTCTTAAAAATGTGTAATTTTTTATTTTAACTAGGGGCAAGTGGATTACATCTCACCAAACATGAAAATTTTCATGGTGGGTTAGATGCCATATCAGTTGGGGATGGATTATTTACCATACTGACAACCCTTAGTAAAAAAGCTTCCACAGTCCACATGATGCTGCAGCCAATTTTAACCTACATGGCCTGTGGGTATATGGGCAGACAAGTAAGTTCAATACAGCAAGTTATAGTAATTTAATATTTTCTGGCAATGGGAATAAGGGATTACATATTAGGACAGGAACAAAAGAGTATTCATAATATATTTAGAAAATGTTAAACATTACTACGTTAAGAACATATATTAATAGAAACTGGACCAGGGAAGTTATGTTGAAACTACATTTTCAAAGATGACCACACTGAGATAAGAATAAAACATTATCATATTTTTAAGTGTTAGATTTCTTTCCATAGTCTCTGGAAATAATTCTGTCTCTTTCCCTAAAAGTAGTGTAAATACCAAAATGTTCTTTGTCGATGTTATGTATGAAAATTTACTATGAGTATGTTTTTCAAGTTAATGTTGCATTTTGGTTTCCTTTCCAGTTAAAACAGATAAGGCTAATTTAAATAGTAAAACAAGTCACAATCTTTTTTAAAAACTGAATCGGAGAAACTAATTTGACTACTTTAAGTTCTAGTCCATTTAACATTTCTTTCGAATGCAGATTTTCAGAAACTTTATTTTTTTTTAATTTTTTCAACATATAAGTATTTTCTTAAATATTTATTGCATTTATGCGTGTGTCTCTCCTTTGGAAGATAGACATTTGAAAAGGATCAATTTTTAAATGGGACATTAGTATCTAGTGGAAGATAAAATAAGTGTGCATTAATTTAAGTTAGAAAATGGTAATACTTGAAAACCGGTATGTTAAAAAATGTTGTGAGTTCAGAGAGGACACAGTTCACTTCTTTGCCAAGTCAGGTAAGATTCTAATGTATTTTGACAGGCATTTAGTACTTAGTTATTTAGGTTAAGGTTGTCATTTTACAAAAATTAACTATAAACAAATAATAACACAACTAAAAAGTTTAATGGTCCTAATTCATAGGTAGCTAATGACCACTATTTTAAGGTGATAATATACTTGTGTGTCTTTTTTTTAGGGCTCTCTTGCTACTTGCCAGTTATCTGAACCCTTATTGTGGTTCATCTTGAGAGTGTTGGATACTAGTGAGGCCTTGAAAGCATTCCACGATATGGGTAAGATAAAAAATTCCAAAAAGGGTCAATCAAGTATAATCATTTGATAGTGTTTTATTCTCATTTCTGTAGTTTCTTATGAAAGTAGAATCTTCATGTCAAACCATTATACTGAGACAGTTTTCATTTAGTACTCTGTACATTTAGGTGGTGTTCAGCTCATTTGCAACAATATGGTTACTAGTACAAGAGCTATTGTAAATACTGCAAGAAGCATGGTGTCAACTATCATGAAATTTCTTGACTCTGGTCTGAATAAAGCTGTGGATAGCAATCTGAAAGCAAGAATGCTAGCTTCTGAGCCAGACAATGCGGAAGGGATCCATAACTTTGCACCCCTTGGTAAGAAAAGCTTTATGAAATCTTACTGGTACAAGGCTAAATTTGTAGTTGCAGTAATTGGATGATGTTGTAATATTTTAATTACAAACATGATTTAGAAGGTAGGTGATATCAAAACTCTACGATAAGAAGGTAATTATTCTGATAAGGAAGTTTTTCATAGTTTTTTTTTATTTTTAATATTTTTATCGAGAAATCTTCACAAACACATCCATAGTACACAAACAGTGTCTCACAATATCATCACATAGTTGTGTATTCATCACCATGATTATTTTTAGAACATTTGCATCACTCCAGAAAAAAAAGTAAAAAAAAACTCATACATCCCGTACCCCTTACACCTCTCTTTCATTGACTACTAATATTTCAATCAACTCAATTTTTGTTTCCCTTTATCCCCCCAACCCCAATTATATGTTTATTTTTTTTATCCTTTATTTTTGACTCGCTGGATAAAAGGAGCATCAGACACAAGGTTTCGCAATCACACAGTCACGTTGTAAAAGCTATATAGTGATACAGTCCTTTTCAAGAATCAAGACTACTGGAACACAGTTCACTAGTTTCAGGTGCTTCCCTCTAGCTACTCTGGTACACCATAAAGTAAAAAGGAATATCTATATAATGCATAAAAATAATCTCCAGGATAATGATTCCCAGGGATGAGTCTGGCCCTGCTGCTGTGGGATCAACAATGTCATCCTGACCAGAAGGGGTAAAAGAAGCGTTATATTTGTTATAAGGTATCAGTGGCTAAGAGTTTAATTAGAGTCGAGAGGTTACTCTGGAGGTCACTCTTATGCAGACTTCAGTTACACATTGCCATCTATCATAACTTGCCAACCCCCAAACAAAGCCATTCCAGCCAATCCTAAAGAACACCTACAGCAATATATAAATTCTACAAATGTACCATGTGTAGGGGTAACTTTCCAAAAACCTACAACCTCCAGACCTGGACAAGATAAATTCTGAAATCTAGAGGGGCCAGCCTCTCCAGAATATCAGCTTGTTCCATCTCCCTATCCCTTATTATTGCCAGCCCCTTCCAACATGATTAAGTTAAAATGGGCATAGCCCAAATACCCATAAAGAGTGGGAGAAAGGTCAAAGGTGTAATGGTGGAGTTATACAGAGAAGGTAGTTTTTAATAAATGAATATGGTTGCTGAAACATTATACTGATATTTTAGTCTCTAGTATCTTAGAGCAGCCAGAAGTAAAAGATTTGGAATTGTGGACTTGTAACCCATACCAAACTCTTAAATTCTGTTCTACAACCAGTTGTTGCACTGTGCTTTGAAATTTATTGCTTTTTTGTATTTATGTTATTTTTCTCGAGAAAGAAGAAAAAGTGGTGATAAAAAAATATATATATATAAATTCCTTCTAGCCTCCGATATTCTGGAGCAGCTAGAATGAAAAATCTGAGATGGTGGTATGGCAGCCCATGACAAACTCTGGGATCTACCCTGTAACACTTGCTGAAGAGTGCTTTGAAAACTATTGCTTTTTTCTTTCTTTGCTTTGTATATATGTTATATTATACAATTTAAAAAGTAAAAAAAATAAATAACCTTCAGGATAAGCTCTTGACTCAGTTTGAAATCTCTCAGCCACTGAAACTTTGTCTCATTTTTCTCTTCCCCCTTTTATTCAAGAAGGCTTTCTCAATCCCATGATGCCGGGTCCTGGCTCATCCCGGGAGTCCTGTCCCATGTTGTCAGCAAGATTTTTACCCCTGAGAATCATGTCCCACATAGAAGGGAAGGCAGTGAGCACCTGCTGAGTTGCTTTAGAGAGAGAGGCCACATCTGAGCAACAAGAGATTCTCTGGGGGTGACTCTTAGGTATAATTATAAGTAGGCTTAGCTTCTCCTTTGCAGGAATAAGTTTCATAGGGACAAACTTCAAGATCGAGGGTTCAGCCCATTGATTTGATTGTGCCCACTGCTTGGGAGAATATCAGGAATTCCCCACATGGGGGAAATTGAGTAATTCCCCACATGGGGGAAATTGAGTATTTCCTCCTTTCTCCCCATTCCCCCAAGGGGACTTTGCAAATTTATTGTCTGCCCTAATTACTCTGGGCTGTATCAGGTATCACTTTAACTTGGACAAACCAACAAGATCCCACGCCCTATTCAAGATTTCATATAATTATTGTGTTCAAATAAGCTAACCAAGTTAAATTAAATATAATGTAACCCCCAAAATATAAATTGTGCAGCAAATAAAGATCTCTCCCTTTGATATCACACAGAAGTTAAAGCTTTGAAATTTTTTCATAGTTCTTAAGCAATAAAATTTGTTTTTATTTCTGAGTTTATTTAGAAATAGAATCTGTGAAACTAAGTATGAGGGTCTTACCTCAGTTTTCCCTGTAAATATGTTAAAGGACTTGTTGCTTATTTTAAGTGAAACTTTTTTTAAAAAAAAGGTTTTGTATTTAGGTGTTTGGCTCCTTATCCAATCCACTTAGTTCTTTTCAATTTTTCTTTTAGTATTTCCAGTTCAGGAACAATGACAGTAAAATAAAGGTAGTTTTTTTTTCAAAATTAAGAGTGTATTGAACATTGTTTTCTACTGAAACCATTTGAGAATTGTGTTAGATTCATTGTCACTATTTCAGTTTTCATTATGTGTTCCTATAAAGAAATTAGGCAGCAGTTAATAATGTATCACCTTGCTAGTTGGCTGAATGTCCTGAGGTTTTCTGACTGTCATCACAGTCATGCTTAGAGTACTAAGTATATTTTTAATATATCAAATGTTCATATTTTCATTTTAATTTTTCATTTTAATTATTATAATTTGAATAATTCTTTATACTTTATTGAGTTTCTTTTGCAAATTCATGTCTTATTTAAATATCTTCTGTAGGAACTATCACATCTAGCAGTCCTACCGCCCAGCCAGCTGAAGTACTTTTGCAGGCCACACCTCCCCATAGAAGAGCTCGCTCAGCTGCTTGGTCTTACATCTTTCTGCCAGAAGAGGCTTGGTGTGACCTTACCATACATCTTCCTGCAGCAGTGCTTCTTAAAGAGATTCATATCCAGCCTCACCTTGCATCTCTTGCAAGTGAGTAATATTTTTGTAAAGAAGCATCATGAGAAGAAAATATAATTTAGAAATACTTGAAACTGAGAGAAAACTTAGCAAGCGGTGATGCACTTATAATTACCAGATTGCTTAATTTTGAACAGTTTTTAGTGTAAAATTTAATACTTCTACCAAGTAATTTCTCTTGAAGTGAAATATGACTATTATTCTCAAACAAGCAGAATATATAATGAAATTCAAACACCAACATCCCTGTTATATGTTATTTTGCCTTTCCTTTCCCCCACAATTTTATAAACTTAGTATTAAGTTGGAATAGTTTACATACATATAGTTAGCAATTTTATTTTTTCTAACCAGGTCCTCAGTTAGTACCAATGAAAATAACGTAGGTTTTGGAGTCAAACATGGGTTTGGTTATAAGGTGTGCCATCTCTTCATTATGGGTGTTTGGATTATTTAATCTCTGACTCTGCTTATTTAAAATGTGGATAATACTTAGTAGTAAAAAGGGTTATGAATGTTAATCTTAATACTTGGCATGTGATTGGCATATAATAAATGTTACTCTCTAATTCAACATTGAAATTTAAAATTAAAATTAAATTTCTGAGCTTGTTCTAGTTGATAGATAGGAAGAAGTAATTTTCCTCTAGCAGCTATCAGTTGCTACTTAATTGGCTTCCCTATAAAATAGAAATCTTTTGTATGTGTGGTTAAATTTTGAAAGGGAAACAAAAGGTTAGACGTGGAAGCAACTTGACTATCTTTGAAAATGTTGCAGTAAGCATTGGTGCATAAATATCAGTTCCAGTCACTGCTTCCCATTCTTTTGGGCAGATACCAAAAGGTAGATTTGCCAGGTTGGATGGTAATCATGTGTTCAACTTTCTGAGGAACTGCCAAACTGATTTCCACAGTGGCTGTATTATTTTGTAATCCTGCAACAGTGTTGGTAGTACAGTTTTGGGTTTTTGATTAATACCACTGAATTGTATACTTAAAAGTGGTTAAATGGTGTTCTAGTTTGCTAGCTGCTGGAATGCAACACACCAGAGATGGATTGGCTTTTAATAAAAGGAAATTTATTTTTGTTAGTTCTTCAGAGGAAAGGGCTAACTTTCATCTGAGGTTCTTTCTTACATGGGAAGGCTCAGGGTAATCTCTGCTGGCCCTCTCTCCAGGCCTCTGGGTTCCAAGAGCTTTCCCCGGGGTGATTCCTTTCTGCGTCTCCAAAGGTCTGGGCTGAGCTGCAAGTGCTGAGATGCGGTATGCTGAGCTGCTTGGGCTGTGCTACATTTTGCACTCTCTCATTTAAGCACCAGCCAATTAAATCAAACGTCATTCATTGCAGCAGGCATGCCTCCTAGCTGACTGCAAATGTAAATCAGCAACAGATGAGGTTCATGGACCATTGGCTCGTGTCCACAGCAACAGAACTAGGTGCCTTCACCTGGTCAAGTTGACAACTGAATCTAACTACCACAAACGGGAAATTGAGGTTTATGTAAAAATTAAAAAACCAAACATTGCAGTATGGTAGCAGTGAAATGATGAGTTGTTGTGAAACACTTATATTTTCTATTACCAGAATTATTTAGATCAGTAAGCCCATACCAGATTAATTGAATGTAGTGTCATACTGTTGGTGTTAATTCTGAGTAGCAAAGTAGAGCTGCAGATTTATGTGCCTATTTGACTGCTTTTTTCATGGAGAGAATTATGTACATGTGGATTGGGTATCTTCAGTTGCTCCATTTGTTTTTAGTTCAGTGGTAGGAAATTTTAAGTATGATTTTTATTGTATTGTGGATCAAATATCTAGTCTGCTAGACATTAGCTCCAAAATTAATTATGGTGAAAGTCAGTAACAAATATGATCTGGCTTATGCATTTTATTTTTCCAAGTTCATAATGAATAACAAATCTTCTAATTCAATAGGATTTCAACTATGAAGTCTGGTTCACTTTTTCTTTATTAATTGCCCAGTTTTCTCTTCCTGCAGCCTGCCCATCCTCAGTATCTGTTGAAGTAAGTGCAGATGGGGTAAATATGCTACCTTTGTCCACTCCTGTTGTCACAAGTGGTCTCACTTACATAAAAATTCAGCTTGTAAAAGCTGAAGTAGCCTCTGCTGTCTGCCTTCGACTACATCGTCCACGAGATGCCAGCACGTTAGGTCTTTCACAAATTAAATTACTGGGCCTCACAGCTTTTGGTACCACTTCTTCAGCAACGGTTAATAATCCCTTTCTTCCATCAGAAGATCAGGTATCTAAAACAAGGTAAGTTTTATTTTTCATATGAAGTCTTAAGTAAGCTTTCTATGAATTTAGTATTTATTCTGTGGTTTCTTTTTTAGTTCTTAGGAGGTTCTTTATTCCATATGTATCCATATAATACAATTTTACTATATAATAGAGATAATAATTTTGTAGAAGCAAATCCCTAATCCTGGTTATAATGAAGATTTACGTGTTTTATCCTTAAGATATCAATGCTGTGTGTGAGGGTTTGTGTGGGTATGCATTCTAGTTCTTTGAATTCCCAGATGCCTCATAGCAGGAGTATATCTGAACCATACAAGCCTGCCATATGAAGCAAGGCCTAAATTTATATGATAATTCCTAAATGCTTATCCACAGAAAGAGTCTATCTGAACCATACAGCTGATCAAACAGAGTGTATCCTTTAATAAACATTATTCTGACAAAGTTTGATGGTTGAAAATTTTGTAGATTAGTTTTATTGAAGGTTTTTGCCTTTTTTATTCTCAAGCTGCTAAAATGTTATGGATTTGTAAATATGTAATCCTATGTAGTATATATTCACACATAAAGAATTGTCTATGCCAAAAATCTGCTCTCCTGATTAATTAAAAAGCAAACAAGCACATAATTCTAAATACTGTGAGCACTTAAGTACTTAGGTTTGTGATGTTACAGTGGAAATGTAACTGTATGCTTAATTATTTAATGATTTTGCATAATTGAGAACCTGATTTTTTATTAAATAGATTGATGGCGTTAATGAAACACAGCATCCCAATCTTTCAGAAGTTCTTTTTTACTCCTGAAATAACTTGAGCTATTTATATTTATAATACAAGCCGTGTTGTATTGTGTATTTCAGTATTGGATGGTTACGGTTATTACATCATTGTCTTACCCACATAAGTGATCTGGAAGGAATGATGGCAAGTGCAGCTGCACCTACTGCTAATCTGCTACAGACTTGTGCTGCCTTATTGATGTCACCATACTGTGGAATGCATTCCCCCAACATTGAGGTTGTGCTTGTAAAGATAGGACTGCAGTCCACTAGAATTGGCCTGAAGCTTATAGACATTCTCCTGAGAAATTGTGCAGCATCAGGCAGTGATCCTACAGGTGACAACTAACTTTGATATTTTAATTTCGCTTATCTGCAGAGTAATGGCAGTTGGATGATATGAGCTTTGTGATTAATTCTGTTTCTAAAATTAATTTCCTTTAAAGGCTTCATTAATTTTTGGACGGGTTTTTTTTTTTTTTTTTTTTTTTTTGGAATTTACAGAAGAGTTATTTTTAAGTAATAATTTAAAAATGAAATTGAGCAAATCTTCCCATCCTGTTTACTTCTTTAGCAAACTTGTTCTTTTGATCTTTTTGCAAGATTTGAATAGCCCTTTGCTTTTTGGAAGACTGAATGGACTCTCCTCTGACTCTACAATAGATATTCTTTACCAGCTAGGAACAACTCAGGATCCTGGGACCAAAGAAAGGTATATGGTGGTCCTATTTTTCATCTAAAAGCATTCCTATACCCTATTCAGTATTCCTATACCCTATTCCTATATAGTACACACACTGTGCTGAATGTTTTATGTGTTCTCCTTAGATGATCTCATAGAAGATATATATTTACCTTCATGCTTCATTTGATGTAGCTGTTAGAGCTTTTTCTATATATTAAACTATAATTTACTTGCATTTGAACATAATTTTACGCAAATTTGAACTGAGAATTCTTAGTCAGTATAGTTTTTGAGAAATGGATGGAGTAGAATAAAATATTATCTTATGCACATCTGTTGTAGTAGAATCCTTGCAGATCAATAGTGTAATAATCATACTATCTTAAGTAGTTACTTTTTGTTGTTTAAATTCTAAGCCTATTATTTTTTTATTTCTTAAAAAAATTTTTTTCTTTTTTATTAAAGAAGTGGTGGGTTTACAGAACACTTATTCATAAAATACAAGGTTCCCATATACCAAACACTTTGCATTAGTGTGGTACATTTGTTACAACTGATGAAAGCATATTTTTATAATCATACAGCTGACTTTAGTCCCTGGTTTGACTTAGGGTGAATATAGACTCTTAAGGCAATCAGTTTCTCTCCCAGCACAGCCTTTGACACATCCCATAAGTTCTGATAAGTTATATTCTCATTTTCATTCATCTCCAGATAGCTGCTGATTTCTCTAGCAATTTCTTCTTTGAACCACTGGTTGTTTAAGAGTGTGTTATTTAATCTCCATGTATTTGTGAATGTTCTCGTTCTTTGGTGGTTATTGAGATCCAGCTTCATCCCATTGTGTTCAAAGAAAGTGCTTTGATTAATTTCAATATTTTTAAATTTATAAAGACCTGTTTGTGCCCCAGCATATAATCTATCCTGGAGAATGTTCCATGAGCACTAGAGAAGAATGTATGACCTTGTGCTTTGAGATGCAATGACCAATATATGTCTGTTAGGTTGAATTCATTTATCAAGTTTTTTAACTTCTCTATTTCCTTGTTGATCTTCTGTCTGGTTGTTCTTTCTATAGAGGGGAGTGGGGTATTGAAGTCTCCTACAATTGTTGAAACATCCGTCGTTCCCTTCAGTTTTGCCAATGTCTGTCTCATGTACTTTAGAGCTCCTTGATTGGGAGCATAAACATTTATGATTGTTGTATCTTCTTGGTGAATTGACCTTTAATTAGTATATAGTATCCTTCTTTGTCTCTTATGATGTCTTTACATTTAAAGTCTATTTTGTCCGATAGTAGTATAGCTACTCCTGCTTTCTTTTGGTTACAACGTGTCTGGAAGATCTTTTTCCATCCTTTCACTTACAATCTATTTGTATCCTTGTGTCTAAAATGAGTCTCTTATAAACGGCATATAGCTGGATTATGTTTCTTAATCCATTCTGCCAATCTGTCTTTTAATTGGTAAGTTTAGTCTATTAGCATTCAAAGTTATTACTGAGAAGGCATATCTTGATTCCTCCATCTTATCTTTTTTATTTGTCAGATCTATACATTCTTTTCCCTCTTTCTGTTTGTATTCTTTAAATTACCGTTAGTGGTACTCTTCAATTCTGTGCCCTCCTCCAGACATCCCTCTCTTGTCTTTTTTTTTTCAACTGGCAGAACTCCTTTTAGTATTTCTTGTAGGGCTGGCGTCTTGTTGACAGATTCTTTCAGGACTTCTTTGTTGGTGAAAACTTTAATCTCTCCCTCAATTTTAAAGGGCAATTTGGCTAGGTACAGAATTCTTGGCTAAAAGTCTTTCTCTTTCAGG
This sequence comes from Tamandua tetradactyla, assembly GCF_023851605.1. NCBI lineage: Eukaryota > Metazoa > Chordata > Mammalia > Pilosa > Myrmecophagidae > Tamandua > Tamandua tetradactyla. Next base: position 77,915,751 of record NC_135343.1, read on the forward strand.
ATCTTGAATTTATCATACTGCTTCCTTCTTGCCTCCAGGGTGCTTGGTTAAATAGTCTGAACTCAGGCTTATTTGATTTCCCTTGTATATAGTAGATTGTTTTTCTCTTGCTGCTTTCAGGATTTTCTGCTTCTCTTCAACATTTGACAGACTGATTAGTATGTGCCATGGGGAATGCCTATTTGGATTTATTCTGTTTGGAGTTCGTTGGGCTTCTTTGACTTGTATATTTGTGTCCTTTATGAGGGTTGGGAAGTTTTCCCCCGTTATATCCTCAGCTACTCTTCCTAACCCTTTATTCCTCTCTTCTCCTTCTGCGACACTAGTGATTCTTACATTTGTGCACTTTGTCTATCATTTCCCTGAGTTCCCATTCAATTTTTTCCATCTTTTTTGCTATTTGCTGTTTTGAGTCTTTGAAGTCAGTCATCCTGTCCTCTCTGTCACTTAATTCTTTCTTCTGTCTCTTCAACTCTGGTGTTGTGTGCCTGTGGTATGTTTTTTATTTGGTCAACAGAGTCTTTAACCTCTGTGATTACTGCTGTTTTTCTATTTATTCTTTCAGATTCCTCTTTGTGCTCTTCTACTGTCTTCTTGATCTCCTTTATGTCATTTGCTGTCCCACTTATTTTATTAAGTAGCGTTGTATAAACACCTTTGATTAGTTGTTCCAACATCTGTGTCTCCTCAGGTGTTTTAATTTGGTCATTAGGTGGGGCTAATCTGTGTGCATTGTGATATGCTTGTGATCTTCTGCTGTCTTTGTTGCATATAAATTTCTTGATTGATTTACTTTGGGAGTTGATTTCTTTCAGTCTAAGGCCTTGTGTTTGGGGGATGATTGTACAGCAGGGAGCAGGGCACGGGGTGGAGCACTCACTATGGTGATTTCTTCCAGGGCAGGTATGGGCACAGGTTGGGGATGTTATGCTGGTGCTTGTAAACATGGGCACTCAGCAGCCAGGGAGGATGTAGCAATGCAGGTGCACTGGTCTGGGGGGCGTAATCCTGGTGTGATACTGAGTGCTGTGCACATGTGCGGTTCTAAGACTGCTGTAATGTGCAATTCCCAGAGCTGAATGACGTGATTGGGGGCCCTTGCACATGCGTGAGCCTAGGAGTGCCATAAATGGATGCCCCGAGCTCAGGGAGGGCAAGGTGAAGCTGTCTGACACTGTTGTGGGGGGGGGGGGATGGGCACGGAGGTAGCCTAGGTGTGGAGGTTAGTGCTGTCAACCTTTATGCACTGGCAATAGTCTGCAGGGAACAGGGAGGGGGAGGTAGTGTTCAGGAGGGGTGCAGAGAGGTGAGTTGGGCTGCACTTGGGATGGGAGTGTGGGACAGGTACGTGCACTGGGGGCTGGTGGGGTGGGGGCACCTGGAGCACAGGGAATGGGAGAGGGTGAGGGGGTTCTTGTGTGGGGGCTAAGTCGCAGATCACAGGGCTGCACCGGTGAAGGTAGTGCACCCAAGGAACACGGCCTGGTTTACTTCCTAGTATCTGTCCGTACACTCCCGTGAGCTCTGCAGCTCACGCCTCCATGCCAGGATCCAACTTTCTGCCTCTCAGTTCCTTGGCCTCTGCAGCCAGGGCTGCTGCATGTGGTGCTCCCAAGTCAGCCGCACTCCCAAATTGTTGCCTCAGTTGCCCTCTTGTCTCTTCTCTTAACTTTTCCGTGGAGCAGGGCTAATCTCAAGCTACTGTCGGCCATCTTATTAAATGTGTATGTTTATAGTAATATTGTGTCTGTTGTAGGTACTTGGGAGTATTTTGAAAAGGTTGATTGCATCTCTTCTGTTAGATTATTTATTGTTATTGATTATTTCTTATATTGTTAGCCCTTCTCTCCCTCTTTCTATCACAGTGAAACAATAGCAGACCAATTAAATAATATTTGAAAACTTTAGCCTAATATTTAGTGATTTTTAGGTATGAGTAATTTTAAATGAGTTGTATTAATGTAGTCTCCCCTTTATGTCTTCTGCCTCCAAATTGTTAAGAACTCCAAGTATTTTTGAAGCATGTTTTTGTTAAATTGCTGAGCAACTGTTTGGCATTCTCTGGGTTTATAATACCATCCATATTAGAAATTCATTTTTATAGACTATATGACTGGCCTCTGTCTATGCCAGAGATTATTTCCTGAGGCAGGCTATTCTTTAATGTTTTTTATTATTTTCTATTCAGAATGAAATCATTTGGTTTTTAAATAATTTCTTGTTTTATAATTTATTAAGAGAAATTACTAAATTTTGGTGGATACTTTTCATTTTATATGTATTTACTGAATACCTGTTATGTGCCTAACACCATGTTAGATTTTAGAGATAGACGATTTATTGAACCCTACTTTGTGCCCTTAAAGTTGTGGAGATAGAGCGGTGTATCACACACAGAAGAATTTACCAGGAAAGTCTTAGGAGAATGGAATGGGTTGCTAGATAGTGAAGATATTCCAGGGAAAATTATAACCCAGTCTTTAGTAATGTAATGGCTTTTGCTTATTTATAGCTAATTGCTTCCCTCTTCTTTCTTTTTTTAAAAATTCATTTATTGATTTAAAAAAAGATTAAGAACAAACAAAAACATTAACATCATTCCGTTTATGTATATAATCAGTCATTCTCAATATCATCACATAGTTGCATATTCATCACTTCTTAGAACATATGCATCAATTCAGAAAAAGAAATAAAAAGACAACCGAAAAAGAAATAAAATGATAACAGAAAAAAAAAGATTATGCATACCATACCCCTTACCCCTCACTTTCATTTATCACTAGCATTTCAAACTAAATTTATTTTAACATTTGTTCCCCCTATTCCTTATTTTTATTCTATGTGTTCTACTCGTCTGTTGACATGGTAGATAAAAGGAGCATCAGACACAAGGTTTTCACATTCACACAGTCACATTGTGAAAGCTATATCATTATTCAATCATCATCAGGAAACAAGGCTACTGGAACACAGTTCTACATTTTCGGGCATTTCCCTCCAGCCTCTCCATTACATCTTGAATAACAAGGTGATATCTTCTTAATGCGTAAGAGTAACCTCCAGGATAACCTCTCGACTCTGTTTGGAATTTCTCAGCCATTGACACTTTGTCTCATTTCACTCTTCCCCCATTTTGTCGAGAAGGTTTTCTCAATCCCTTGATGCTAAGTCTCAGCTCATTCTAGGGTTTTTCTCAGTTCCTTGATGCTAAGTCTCAGCTTATTCCAGGATTTCTGTTCCATGTTGCCAGGAAGGTCCACACCCCTGGGAGTCATGTCCCACATAGACAAGGGGAGGGTGTTGAGTTTGCTTGTTGTGTTGGCTGGAGAGAGAGGCCACATCTGAGCAACAAAAGAGGTTCTCTTGGGGGTGACTCTTAGGCCTAAATTTTAAGTAGACTTGACCTATCCTTTGCAGGGTTAAGTTTCATATGAACAAACCCCAAGACCTGGGGGCTCAGCCTATAGGTTTGGTTGTCCACCCTGCTTGTGAGAATGTCAGGAATTCAACTTGGGAAAGTTGAATTTCTCCCCGTTCTCACCATTCCCCAAAGGGGACTTTGCAAATACTTTTCCACTCAGAGGTCAAATCACTCTGGAATTTATCGGATCATCACTCTGGACAAACCAACAAAATCTCATGTCCTACTCAAGATTCCAAGTACCTATGGTGTTCAATCAAGCTATCAACATAAGTTACATTAGGAGATGCACTAGTCAAAATACAAATTTTGTACCAAATTATTTTTTGCTTTAGTCTCACACGTAAGTTGAAATTTTAAAATATTAATTACCATCTATTTTCAGCACTCTGCAGTAATGACATTCCTTTGTTCTTCCTCATGCACAAACATTTTTTAAATTTGTGCGTTTAGTCACTATCATTATACACTCTACACATTCCTAAATTATACCATCTCAATCTTTATCGTCTATCTTTCTTTCTGATTTCATTTATGCCCCCAGCCCTCCTCCATCAGTCTCACATGCAGTTTAATTCAGTGTTTTAACATCATTATATTACAGTTAGTATTGTGCTGTCCATTTTTGAGCTTCCCTCATCTCTTAATTAAAAATTTTTGAACAATATATTTAACAAAGTAACTTCATTTTCAGAGAGAGAACTTCAAAATATTAAATAGACCAACTTCTCCATTAAGTTTGTTTTTTTTGATAAACTATATAACTATGCCACATTTAAAAATAGATTGTACAGCATACAAAAAGAGTAGAGTGAAATACTTTTTGACAAAGTAAATAGGCATTAGTGCTAAATTTGAATCATGATTGTGAGTAGTTAAAATAGATTAAAAAGAATTAGTGTTAAGTATTTTTCCAGAACAAGTTATTTGAAATTTTCCTCTACATAATTCCTTTTTAAACGTAAATGCTTGCCATTCAGACGTAAGAAAACTTGGTTGTCATGGACTGAGAGAACATTACTCTCCCCTAATTGCCTTAGCTCTGTTCTCTTTCTTTTGTCTTTTTTTCCTATGATATGAAATTGAAATTTTATGTCATAGTAAGCATAATGTTCACTTCTTCAGGGTAGAAAAGGGGATTGACTCTTCCTATCCCTGTTTCTTTTATCATGAAACAAAGGATCTTATCATTTAAACTGGAAATTTGGGAAGAATCCACACATATGTGTATGTTTTAAGGATTTGAAAAGTCTTCCCTCTTTTCTTTGACTTGTATACCAAAGCTCAAAGGTATTATTACTTTAAAAGGTTTCGCTCTCAGTAGTTCAAAATTGAAATTTTTGTAAGTTCCCCACTCCAGAGGTTTGGGGCAAGGGTGCATCTTGGAAGAGTATATGTGTTGGTGATTTATTCTGTTGTTGAAATAAATGAAAGCGGGTTGAAGTTACTAGTATTCAAATGCAGAACACAATGTATTGAGTCTGCCTCTGCCAATGAAGAAATAGTTCTACATCACTGCTCTTCATTGTGTGGATTTCCATAATATGAGAGAAATTTTAGAGAAGAGAGTGAGTTTGTTAAGCCATGTATCCAATAATTCTAGACATTTTATATTCTTATAAATGACAAAAAGAGTAGTATCCTTTCATTTGCTGAGTTATAGTTGTATAATCTCTTTTTGATTGGTTAAAATTGGTATATTGCCTATATGCAAAGATTCTATTCATGTACACTGAAATGTCAGTTGAATTGTAATTGGGTTTTTAAATTCATTTTCTTCTTTTAAGAATTCAGGCCTTATTAAAATGGGTCAGTGATTCTGCAAGAGTAGCTGCTATGAAGAGAAGGGACAGAATGAGCTACGTGTGTCCTAATTCAACAGTAGAATATGGTCTTCTAATGCCATCTCCTTCTCATCTGCACTGCGTAGCAGCAATTCTGTGGCACAGTTATGAACTGCTTGTGGAATATGATTTACCAGCACTGCTGGACCGAGAGCTCTTTGAGTAAGTATTATTTGTGAAATCCTTTTTCAGTACTAGATCTCTTCGGGTTTTCACTTGATGAAACCTAGTATTTCATGTGCTTATTTGGATGAAAATAGTAATTTGAAAGTGGTTAAATATAATTAGGTATAGTTTTGAAATATGTCACAAGTTTAATTTTCCCTCATGTTTTAAGAAGATGTTTTAATGATACTGTCTACTATTTCTCATTTTCCTGCCTAAAGCTTTAATGCTTTCTGGATATGTTCCTATAGTTTGTGGTGATATAAACTTGTCTTGCATATTTACCCACCAGATTCTTTTATCATTACTGTGCTAAGGTGGAGGTTAAGTAATAGTTACAAAATCTGAAAGACATAATATTTTCTAGATAGTTTTTAGTATTGTCCTTGGTTGTTGTTGTCATCCTTTTCTTTAAAGTACTATCCTTTTGACGAGTAGTTTCTAGTTAGCCGTGTTTCTTCACCATTCTTAGCCAAGGCTTTGCTGAATTTACAGCTGCTAAGTCTAGCAGAATATTATATTTATTCTGAAGAATTCCATGACTCATAAAATGGTAGGCAGAGGCTTTTGTCCTCCAGTCTGTCATCTTCATATCTGGTGCTACCATTTGGCATAATCCATAACTTAGTAATGAAACTCAGTAATGATTTTTGATTTGCAAACATGAATGTAAATCATTAGTCATATCAAACTCAAACATTTCTTCTGTGTGACATTTTGTTGTTTTTTTTACCTGACTTTTTAGAGGTCAACCAGAGAATGGTAGAACCGGGCTAAAATACTGGTCACTTGGTTTTCTTTACTCATTTTGCAAGTCTGACTTAATTCCCAGCATACTAAATTCTTAATATAACATAAATCATAAGCAGTTTTCCTTAAGTCTTACCTTAGAAGGTTATATTATTTACCATCAAATAATTTTCCTCAGAGTATAGATTGATCTCTAATAAATGTTTGAAACAATAATTCTCTCTTTTAAAAACTATTTTATTAATAATTATTAACATGTTATCTTTTATTTCCATAGGTTGCTTTTTAATTGGTCCATGTCTCTTCCCTGCAATATGGTTTTGAAGAAAGCTGTTGATAGTCTACTTTGCTCCATGTGTCACATCCACCCAAATTATTTTTCTTTGCTTATGGGCTGGATGGGAATTACCCCTCCTCCTTTACAGTGTCATCACAGACTGTCCATGACAGATGACCGCAAAAAGCAGGATCTTAGTTCATCTTTAACAGATGACTCTAAAAATGCACAAGCGCCTCTCACACTAACTGAATCACATTTGGCAACCCTTGCTTCCTCTTCTCAGTCTCCAGAAGCTACAAAACAATTATTAGACTCAGGTTTGCCCTCTCTTCTTGTAAGGAGTCTGGCTAGTTTCTGCTTTAGCCACATTTCTTACTCCGAAAGCATTGCTCAGTCAGTAGATATTTCCCAAGACAAACTCAGGCGGCATCATGTTCCCCAACACTGCAATAAGATGCCTGTCACAGCAGACCTGGTTGCACCTATTCTTAGGTTTCTGACAGAAGTTGGCAATAGCCATATTATGAAAGATTGGCTTGGTGGTTCTGAAGTCAATCCACTATGGACAGCACTGTTGTTTTTATTGTGTCATTCTGGGTCTGCTCCTGGAGGACATAATTTAGGTGCACAGCAGACTAGTGCACGATCAGCTTCTGTTTCTTCAGCTGCCACAACAGGATTGACCACTCAGCAACGAACAGCAATTGAGAATGCAACTGTTGCGTTCTTTTTGCAGTGCATTTCATGCCACCCTAGTAATCAAAAGTTGATGGCACAGGTAAGAAAATAAAAACTGAATTATGTCTTAGGCATTTCATTATTTTTATATGTTATTACATAGACACCACTATTAGGTGAGGGGAGGGTATGAATTAAGGCAGGATAATGGTAAAGTTTGAGGGTGGGTCTCTTTAAGGATCTGAGTTTAAATCATAAATAAAGTATTTTTCTCCTCGTCCCATTAAAATATGGTGTCACATAACTCAGTTATTCTTTTGATGCGGTGAAGGGCAAATCGTGGGTAATCTTACTATAAACCTACATTCCTCTTTTTTCTATATTCCTTCAAATGAAAACAATAAGCTCCAAAGAGCAACATTGCAAATGTTGGAACCACTTGACTGTGGACAGCATATTTTTATCTGCATTGAGACATTGCATTTTGCTGTAACCAGTTTGATGCAAATGATGGTTCCAATGACGCAGACACTAGTGTGTGGTTCAGATAGGTGATTTCTGATAAATCACATAAAAATGTGAGAGTTTATTTATTGTGGTAAGACTGTGTGAGCAAAAATCTTAAAAGCTGGAATTATATAAAGATTATTTCTAGTTGCTTTTTACCAGATTCTGCTCCTTTCTAGCTGTTGTGACCTTGGGTAAGCTGATTGACCTATGAAATGAGGCAATACCAGTCTTTGTGTAATAGCATGAATACTTTCTGCCCCGCTGTCTCTAGCTTCTAGTTATCACTCTCGGCTTCTTGCTATGATTTTATTTTATTTTTTTAGTAGACTTTTTCATAGCTTTTATTTTATTGTAATTGTGTTCGTATTGACTAAAGTTACAAGTAGCTTAGTTATTCTAAGTAATTTATCTTAGCCACAGAACATTTTTAACAGCTTCTGTATTTATATATTTTAAGATAAAATGCTTTCTTTGATTGCTGATTTGATGTATTAAAATTATGCTTGTCGATCCCCAAACCTAATTTCCTGTTGACTCTTTTAAGTGAAAAGCTGCAAATAAAGATTGTATTTAACTTTTTAAGTCTCTTGCCTTGCCAGGTTCTGTGTGAACTGTTCCAGACATCCCCTCAGAGAGGGAACCTTCCAACATCTGGGAACATTTCAGGGTTTATACGAAGATTATTTTTGCAGTTGATGCTGGAGGATGAAAAAGTAACCATGTTTCTTCAGTCTCCCTGTCCAGTAAGTAAATACTGCTTAATTTAAATTTAAATTTAAATGATTACTTGCATGTAAAGATATTTTAAAATTTTCTATCAGAGTTTTTCAAAGTTCTTCTAATTTCTAATATAGCAAACTGAATCAAGACCAACCTTTGTACTTAATGACAGGACTTGAAAATCTCTTTAGGGAATAGCTGCTCTGCCTGGAATAGCCTAAATATGTTTTACTCTGACTACTATAATTTGATTTCTGGAGAAAGTGACAGAATTTAAGGTAAAATAGTGCTAATGCAAAAATTGGTCAAGAAATGAATCTCATGACAAACATACCAAATTAATATATATGTTAAATAACTGTATATTTTGTATGCTTCTGTTAAATTTTGTATTTTTGCTTTTGAACTTATTTCATATTGATGTATACTCCCAAAAGTTGTTTATTTATTTCATTTGAATTAATTTTCAGCTTTACAAAGGTAGAATTAATGCTACTAGCCATGTCATCCAACATCCAATGTATGGAGCAGGTCACAAGTTCCGTACTCTTCATTTGCCAGTCTCCACAACATTATCAGAAGTTCTTGACAGAGTATCAGGCAAGTCAGGTTTAAGTATTAATTTTTCTTTAATGTTGTTATTTGTATAACTGTAAATTACTGTGTCAACTCACTCAGCAATCAGTTCTTGATTAGAAAATGTCAAGATGTCTTCACAGTCTAAAGTTTAAGAAACAAGTCAAGTGGACGAAATGAACAATACATTCAAATACTTATAGTTCTTTTGGTGTGATGTGGTTGAAATGTGTATTATATATAGGATTAAAAAAATTGTGGCTGGAAATCTAGGCAAGCCATTGGGAGTCATTGATGGAATTTTCCCATAGTAAACCAGCTGGCTGTTTTATGGTAGATGGATTGCAGGTTGTTAGGTTGGATGACAGGATTCTGCTTAATAAACATTTATTTAATCTAGAAAAGAAACGAGGAGTGGTCAAGAGATGAAAATTAAGTAGGTAGAATTGACTGGTCACCTTATTGTTTATAGGCAATGAAGAGAGCAGAGAGAACTTTTCCCCCCTAGATTTCCTGCCTTTATAATAGGCTATAGCCCTTAACATCAAGGTTATCAATAAAGAGAAGCTTTTGATGGCAATATTTATCTTGACTATGGGTAATTTGGGTTTATTCCCTCTCAGAAATCCTAGTTAATTAATGAATATTCATTGAACAGGTAGTTTCTGTTGTGCATGTAAGAGGAAGTACCCACGTTTTTAAGCAAAGCTGATATCAAAAGGAAAATTAGGAGTATGGAGCTACAGATGTCCATTTATCATTTAGAAATTAAGTCTAAAGCTCAAAATAAAAGACTGGGTTCAAGAGATTTGGGAGTTGTTGCCATATATAGATGGTAACTGAGACCATGTGAATGGATATGAACACTGAGAAAATCAAGTAAAAAAGATTCTCTTCCACTTTTAGAGTCATTGTATCTAACATAAGTGTGTACAAAAAATTGTAATTCTGTCCTGTCTTTATGCAAGTTACATAATAAGGTGTCATGTGTAGATTATTTAAAAATCACCATGTAAACTGTTACATGAAACTTTTTAAAATTTGGTTTTAGGCATTTGTCTAACATAGCTCTGAAATTGATTCATCTATGTGATGAAGAAAAAATGAAAAGTTAATTAATCAACTAAATTAAGGAAGGAAGTGGGAAACAATCCTGAAATTAATTTATTGAGAGTTCATATATTTAATTTGATGGGAAGATGTGAATATGTATTATAAAATAACTGGAAACATTAACATTGCTGTTTTTTACTGTAAATGAATGCTATTTTCTAAAATGACATTTTATTTAAAATATTTTACAAAATAGTTACCTTATCACATGAAAATTTTAAAAATAAATTGGTTACTTTGGAAGAAGGACACTACATCTTAGTAATATATTCACAAAGGTCATTCTGAGCAATGTTCGAAAATTCATATATGCTTGATTTAACTTCTCCGTAGCAATACTTTGGACTTGAGATTTTTATGATCTTCATATTTTATGGTACATTCTTATGTTTGTGTGTGTGTTTACATATACACATACATATGTATGTATAACTAGGTATGTATAATTACACAGTAATCCAAAATTGTTTAGATAATAATTTTACCTATTTCCTATACTTTTTAACATTAGTTTCAAATAGTAAAGTTTATGTGTCAGTATTTTTGCTTTAAACAGTTGATTGTCTTTTAAAGAAATTTAAATAATAAGGGAAAAACTACTTCTGCTGTCCTCAGTTTGTTCTTCTTTTATGAAATGCTTTTTTTGTGTACTGTGTCTTTCTTTCTTGGATACTTTTAAAACTTTCTGCCTGGTTTTATTTAGGTGATTTGTTTATGATATGCCTTGGTGTGGTTTTCTTTTATGTTATTTATGTTTGGAATTTATTGAGTGTATTGAATCTGTGGGTTTATGTATTTCATCACATTTGAAAATTTTTTGGCCATAATTTTTTCATATATTTTCTGTCTCCCTCTTTCCTCTCTTTAAGGGATTCCAATTATGCGTAAGCCACTATATTAATTTTATCCCCCATTTTATTTCCTCTATATTTTTTTATTTGTGGTAATCTCTATTACTCTGTCTTCAAATGGACTAATCTGCCTTTCTTCAGTTATCTAGAATACTGTTAGAACTTACACAATAAGGTGTCAGAATACTACTGTCTTTTAAAATGTATCCTGTTGGGTGGTCAGTGGTGGCTCAGTGGTAGAGTTCTCGCCTGCTGTGCCAGAGACCCAGGTTCTATTCCCAGTACCTGCCCATGTTAAAAATATATATATAGATCCTATTGTTACTTAGTTTCAAGCTTTCCTTTCTTTTCTTAAATATTTGGGTCTGTTTGTGTTGAGTGTTTTTCTCCTTATTATGGGGTTTTCCTTCTTCTTTATTTGCCTGGAAATTTTTTGTTAGATGCCCAATATAGTGAATTTTACCTTTTGGGTGCAGAATATTTTTTTTGTATTCTAATAAATATTTTTTACTTTGTTCTGAGATCTAATTATTTGAAAGCAGTTTGTTGCTTTCTGGTCCTGCTTACAAGCTTTATTAGGAAGGAGCAGAATATGTTTAAATCTAGGTTAAAGCTGTCCATAGAACTTTTTATGATGGAGATTTTTATAAACATGTACTGTCCGAATATATTATCTGTCAAGCAGTTGAAATTGTGGCTGCTGAGATGAACTGCATTTTCATTTTTAATTTTAATGACTTTAAATAATTCCTGTGTTAGAAGAGGAGTAGAGCCCTGTATGGAAAGCACAGGTCTTGGGCTAATTTTTCCTCACTACCGAGGTTGTGCCTTTTAAGTACCCTGTTAGAAATGCACTGAGGACTGGCATCACAAGCTATTCCAGGCCTTGTCTGCGACTTTGGGGTTGTTCCTTTTGCTGCTTTTGGATAGTACTTTCCCTTGGGTGGTTTTCTTACATGTATGTATACTGAAAGAAAACCCTTTTTCGTTCTCTTGAGCTCTCTCTGTATATAAATATCTCTTCCCTTACAATGTGGCCTGTAAATTAGAGCCTGCCTTTTTTCCCTCAGCTGTCAGCTCTGCATCCTCAACTTAGGTTGACCAGGTGGGTTGTGGCCTGGGAAACTCTCCAGGCAATAAACTGGAACAATCATAGGGCTCACCTTATTAGTTTCCTTTCTCTCAGGTACTTGTGCTGTCTAATACCTAATCCTTGAAAAATATTGTTTCATGTCTTTTCCAAAATTTCTAGTTACTTCAGGTGGGAAAGTAAATATGGTGCTTCCAAAATGGAAGTCTTAACCAGTGCAGTTTTAGACAAAAATTTGAGGAATTTTTTTCTTAGTGATATATTTTGGTGACTGAATACATTTATTGAGATGCATTGAATCAACATAGAAATCAGTTGAACTTTTGATAGCACTATATACATTTTAATCACATATACTTTACATGCTTTCTCTGCCTGATGATACTATGAGTTAATTTTTTGAAATTTTTGGTACTCAGATATTTTACTGTCTTGTGTAAATGTTTTTTTCCCATTTTAAGGTACCTTATTATTTTTATAAGAAATTGAACATGTTGCATTATGTATTGTTGATAGTGTTTATAGGTTTTTTTTTTTTTTTCACAAAAACAGAAACCATCTAAAAGCAGTAAGTGGTTAGGAAGAAGTTCTGGAAATTGAGATCACTGGGATCTTTTCAGATAATCAAAAATATAACACAGGAGAGATTACAGAAGTTTTGTTGTTTAATAGTCTCACTTTCTAACATTATGCAAACTTTGTGTTATAATTGTGTTATAAAAGTGAAAACAGAGTCTCTATCAAGCATGTCCGTATAGCGAAAAATTCCTCATATCAAAAATTTCGTCAGCCTTTGGCTTTCTTAATGGCTAAATAAGATCATCATGTTGTTATACCATTCATGTTTCTATCTTTTAATGGCATGCTGTGAGCCAAAGTAATGGAAAAATATTAATTTAGGGAATAATACCTGTGAAAGGCCCTTGTATACATTATTAAAGTTGTAGTAGAACATGTTACTAAGTTATCTAAGATGCTTAACTAAAATGAAAATAATAAAACAAGGAATTACTTTGTTTAAATTTGTTCCTCTAAACTCCCATAAGTAGTAGGAGGAAATGTCTAGTATAATGCTTTGGAATGAGGCCTGTGCTTGAATCCTTTATTTTTTATTTATGGGCTGTATTAGTAGCCTCTGTAAGCCTCAGTTGCCTCAGTTTCATTATTTTGAAATAATGTTCTTTCTTGATATGCCTATCATGAGGACCAAAATAGATACAGGTGTCAAGCACATTGAATTATGGCTAACACAGCATTATGTTAATGGTAATGATTTTCATTGCCTCTGGATGTGGTCCTGTTGTATGTAGTATTCTCTGGGTATGGGGACTTCTGTCTCAACTGAAGAAGAATATGAGTCCCTTTAATTTATGTCAGCAATAATTAATTGACTATCAGACTTACCTCATTGTTTTTTTTAATCTACTTAACACTGCTTCTATTTTAGTAATACTATGATCTTCTTATGAAGTATTTATTGTTTCCATTCTTAATAATTTTGAAAAGACAGTGTATTTTAGATGATATTTTCTTGCAGATACTCCAAGTATCACAGCTAAACTAATTAGTGAACAAAAAGATGACAAGGAAAAGAAAAACCATGAAGAAAAAGAAAAAGTTAAGGCAGAAAATGGATTTCAAGACAATTACAGTGTTGTTGTTGCTTCTGGTATGCTTACAGTTTTTTTTATAATCTTGATTTTGTTTGACTTCTATGAAATATAGCAAGCTAAGGAATTTCATATAATAAAATGATCTGTAATAATGGGCTAGTACTAGATGTAAATATATTACACCAGAAATTCATTATGATTTGGCAGTGTAATTATTAAACTTATTTTATGACTTAAACTACTGTATTTTATCAGATATTGAACATGTGTGACTATTTTAGGTATTCTGTTTAAGCTTGACAGTATGCAGAGAATTATAATCTTACAAGTTCATTGGGTGTTAAGGGATTTCATATGATCTTTTTGTTTAATAAAGCAAAAACAAAATGAAAAAATCTTCACTATTTTCTTTCACAATGTATTCCTCTTGTAAAATTAGAAAATACAAATAATTTTTAAAAATTAATTAGAAATGAGTTTTTAGACATTAGGTGGGGGGAGAAGAAAAAAATGTCAAATAACTTTGGATGTCATTTTCTTTTTTTTAGGACTTTATTTTTATTTTTATTAATTAATTTTTAATTTTTTTTAAACATAACATACAAATGTGAACATTCTTACCATATGATCATTCCATCCTTGGTATATAATCAATAACTCACAATATCATCACATAGTTGTATATTCATCACCATGAACATTTCTTAGAACATTTGCAGGAGGATAATTTTGTTAACATGGGATTTTAGTTTAAAAGAGAAGGCCCAAAACTTCCTAGAGGAATTGGAGAAAAAATATGGAGATATAAAACTTTCCCAGTGGGAAAATCCCTAATACTCTCTCAAACATTAGGGACTCCTAAGTTAATTGGCCGCACCCTTGGTCTTGAGGCTTGCTCTTATGTAACTTAGTTCTGTAACAAGAACTAAGTTACAGTTAGTTCAGTAAGTTACAATTAATTATAATTAATTAGTAAGTTACAGTAAGTTACAATTAATTATATTAATCCTACCTATAATTATACCTGTGAGTTACTTCCAGAGAACCTCTTTCGTTGTTCAGAGTGGCCTCTCTTTCACTAAGCCCAGCTCTGCAAGGAAAGCCATTACCCTTGCCCCTACATAGAACAAGATGATGTCCGGGGGTGTAAAGTTCCCTGGGAATGTGGGACATGACTCCAAGGGATGAGCCTGGCCCTGGCATCATGGAATTGACAGTGCTTGCCTAATCAAAAGGGGGAAAAGAAATAAGGTATCAGTGGTAAAGAGAGGGTAAAACAAGTTATCAGTGGCTAAGAGATTTCAAATAGATTTTAGAGGCTCTTCTGGAGGTTACTCTTAGCAAGTTTCAGCTCGGTATTTCTAATTGCCATGGTATCCAAGCCCCAATCAGTAGTATTCTTATAAACCCTAAAGACTACCCAGGGCTCTGTCTGAAACTCTATAAAATTTTCACTCGGTAAGTTTATTTTTCAGAAAGCTAAAACCTTCAGATGGTTCCTAAGCCAGAAAAGCCTAAAAACCCAGAGTTACCAGTCTCTTCAAGAGCATCTACCCCGTAATGTCGACACCACTTTTCAAGGTGAAGAAGTTAGAATGGTCATTACACAAATATCCCTAAAGATTGGGAGAAGGAGCAAAGAAGAAGGTGGAGTTGTAACAGAGAAGATAGGTTTTAACAAATGAGTATGACTACTGAATTATATTGATATTGCTTTTTAGTCTCCAGTGTTGCAGCTAGCAATATTTTTAGTTTCTTGAAAAATAATTCCAAATTGAAAGCAAAACTTATTTATAATATGTCATGAGAAATGAGTATGACTACTGAATTATTATATTGATATTGCTTTTTAGTCTCCAGTGTTGCAGCTAGCAATATTTTTTAGTTTCTTGAAAAATAATTCCAAATTGAAAGCAAAACTTATTTATAATATGTCATAAAGACGAATAGAATTGAGAGATTACATATTATATTGAAAGAAACCTTTCTAACTCTTGGCATAGTTACGAATATGGCACTTCATATTAAAATATCTTAAATATATACATTCCTACTTCACAGAGTGTATTGGCTATCTAGAATCTTTTTTATTTTTATCTTTTTCAGGGCTGAAATCCCAGTCTAAACGTGCTGTGTCAGCTGCACCACCTCGCCCCCCATCAAGGAGAGGGAGGACAATGCCTGATAAAATAGGAAGTGCTTCCTCAGGAGCAGAGACTGCCAATAAAATAATAACTGTTCCAGTGTTTCACTTATTTCACAAACTCCTGGCAGGTAATCTCCACAATGAAAACAAATGTAAGAAATTTAAATAATCTTGCAACTATTAAAATCAGAAGTGTAATTACTCGCGTCATTTTTAATCAGGTCTTTAGTGCTACATGAAAATATTTGAACATATATATAATATCATAGATTCATATAATATCAGCAAGCTATATGCTGAGTTAGTTAATCTAGTTTAAAATTTTTATGAGACTCCTTTCTATAAGCTCTCTGGAACCAACCCCTGTATTTCTTTAAGCTGTCCTATTCTTCCTATTGCATATTTTTCTCCTCACCCATATTTTTCCTTTAGTTTAAGCTTTGTGTTTATTCCAGTGGCTTTTAGATTGCATTATGAAATTCTTATTAAAGTCATTGTAGTTGAGGTATTAATAACTAGTATCTGTTCCAGAAAATACTTGAATCTGAAGAGAAGCATCAGTGAAATAAGAAATTTCATTGATGGAATGGATGAGTTATTGCAATTTAATCAGTACTCTTAACTTCAAGACAAATATATTCTGTGCTTTTTAAAGCTATAATATTGCATGCTTTCTCTTTTACTCCTTAATTTTACTATCAATGTATTATAAAATGATCAAAGTTATTATGGAATACAGCTGTGCCATTCATTTACATATTATCTATAGCTACTTCATGCTACGACTATAGAGTTAGAAGTGGCAGCAAAGATCATTTGATCCACATAGCTCAAAATAATTTGTCTGCTCCTTATGCAGAAAGAATTTGCCAGCACCAATTTATAAGAATGTCTGCCCTTTGTTTCTATTTTGCCCATGACTCAAAAGATTTTGGTGGGATTTGGTTGGAGACTACTTAATACTGTCTACAGACATTATTGTTTACACATATCAGATAAATTCAGTTTCTGTGAAACTTGTCATGGGCTGATTTTAAATTGTTTTGAAATTAGTATTGGAATCAAACTTTTCCCATAAATTTAGTAAATAGAATGAAGTACATGTCTCCTTCTTGGATTCCAGGTTTAATTTAGTTATGTCATTTTTAGGCCGGCCATTGCCACCTGAAATGACACTGGCCCAGCTTTTAACTCTCCTATATGACCGGAAACTTCCTCAAGGTTACCGCTCAATAGATCTGACTGTTAAATTAGGATCAAGAGTTATCACAGACCCAAGTCTGTCAAAAACAGATTCTTTTAAAAGACTACACACTGAAAAAGGTATGTGCATGATATTCTTTTAAAATTATAGTATGTTATATGAAGCAGCAGAGACTTAAAGTCGTTAAGTTAATGACTTAACTTACCTGTGTTTTTTTTTTAAATCAACTTTAATAAGATGACTATTAAAAATCGTTATTTCTGTTGGAAATTAAGTCTTAATTCTTTCAAGAACTGAGCCAAGCTGTCAGAAGTCCAAAAAATAGCTAATTAAGACCAGTCAAAATGAAAGTAACAGCCAGATTTTTAATGACTTATTGCACTTACGAGCAATAATCTAACCCACAGAAAGTGCTGGCTCCCCCAATTCCATCTTCCCCTGTAGAATGACACCTCGGACAAGGGACAGGAGGAAGCCTTAAACAGAAGCGTCCTACAATAGACAAGAGGCTCGTGGGAGGGAAAAGGGAGTTGGGGGAGAGGTCTAGGGTTAGAAAAGTATTTATAGTGGAAAGATATCTTCAAGTTCTCCCCACTGCCCATAACAAGGAGGTCTTAGTGGTGGCTGAGGAGGACTTCAACCTAGGAATGCAGTTGGAACTCAGAGACTACAGTGCACTGGCTGTGCACTAAGTCTGGGGAGAGGAACTTTCCCCATTGAAGTTTGGCGGGTAAAGCCTTCATAATTGGCCTACGTCCCAGCCTGAAAAATCACACATTTAGGTTTATGGTCAGGAGTCACACTTTTCAAATTCCTCTAATAGCATCCCTTATGTTATGAGTATTATACTTTAATTTCTTTTTTTTTTATTTTACATTTTATCATTTATGCTTGAGTTTAATTTTACATTCAGTGTGGGATAGGTATTATTTTGATAGATGGATAGCCAGTTGTCCAACAACTTTCCCATTGATTTGAAATGTCAACTTACCTTATTTTAAATGCGTATATATTTATATATCGTCAAGAATCTGGATTTTCATCTCTATCCCATTGCTTTACTTTTTGTTTCCACTTCTATACTATTTTGACTAATGTCGCTTTTTTGGGTTTTGGGGGATCTCAATTCATTATTTTCCCATGTGGATATTCCATCATCGCAGCACCATTTGTTGATTTTGGAGTGGGGGGGAATGGAATGCATGGGCCAGGAATCAAACCCAGGTAGAAATTCTCCTACCATTGAACTCTCTGTGTGCTTTAATTTCTAACATTATTCCTCTGAGGGCTATGAGAATGGTTTATCATGTTATAATCAAACAAAAAGCCCAATTTAGAATTTTCAATTTAGTGATAATTTATATTGAATGTTATAGTCATTCTGTATAAAGACTTTTTTTCCTCAAACAGTTGGGATTAGACAGTTTTTTTTACTAAAAATGCCACTAAATATTTTTAAACGTGTATTTTGTACTGGCGATTTATTATGCAAACGTAGTAAGATTTATCTGTTCCCCATTATTGAAACAGTCTGGTCGTTTCTAATTTTTCACTATTACAAATAATAAGTAATGATTTTCATAGTTTGAAAATGATATCTTGTTTTAACATCCTCTTTTTATCATAATTAAAATTCAGTATTTAATTACTGACCTTTTAAAATCTTTGGTTAAAAGATTAATTTTAATCTTTGCTATATTTACAGTATGAGAAGTCATTCTCATATCTTTCCTAATTGTAAACTTCAGAGTATAATGTACAGATCAAGTATTTACTGTGAGTCTCTATGTCTAAGCACTTGTACTTATTTTAATGTAGAATATGTTATAATTACACCCTAAAATTGCTTCTCAAACTTTAAAATACTTACAAATCACCTACAAAACCTTGTTACGATGCAGATTCTCATTTAATGCAACTAGGATGGGACTTGAGAGTCTGTATCTCTTGCAAGCTCTCAAGTGATTCTGGTGGTGCTGGTCCTTTGCCCATGTTTTGAGTAGCAAGGCTATATATAGAAGATAACATCTGAAGTCATATAAAGGTTACTATAGCATCTAGCCTTAATACAGTTATATCTGATTAATTTTTTGAAACTTAGGCTCTTTTCATGAGAAGAAGGTTGGTACAGGATCTGCTTTTGTAAATGAATGAGTATTATGTAGACCTTTTATTACCTATTAAATTATTTGTAATGTATTCTTCTAGATCATGGAGACTTACTTGGTAGCTGTCCAGAAGATGAGGCTCTCACTCCAAGTGATGAATGTATGGAAGGGATATTAGATGAATCTTTACTTGAAACCTGTCCCATTCAGTCACCATTACAAGTTTTTGCAGGAATGGGTGGACTGGCTCTTATTGCAGAAAGACTACCCATGCTATATCCAGAAGTAATTCAACAGGTAAGATAAGATTCCTAATGGAAATATAGTATTCCATAGTGAAGCCCTTTGTCTTTTTTTTTTTTTTTTTTTTTACTTGCATTAACATTCTGGAAGTACTCTATCCCTTACCATCTTAGAGTGTTATATAAATCTTTCCAAAGGTCAGCCTATTCAGAGCTTCATGAGAATAAGTTGATACTGAAGAATTGTTGAAGAGAGACCACATTTACCAACTCATCACATTGTAGCATTTACCTTGATTTTATGGTTGTCACACTATAGCATTGCCGTTTCTATGCTTCTTTAGATGTGATATTAATTATGGATATTACTGGGAATGGGAGAGTGAAATAGTAATATATGCTACTATGCAAGTGTTTGTCTTTTTTCTTAACTTTGTTCCTGTTTTAGGTGCCACGTCCAATTAAAGCAGTTTTTAAAAATGTACTACTTTAACCTATTTACCTGTTCATTAATCTAATCATTAATGTATGTACACTTTGTTCATTGAATGATGTAGAGGAATTCTCTCAAATTTCATTTACTTAGATATTTATGGCCTATTCAGGAAATGTTTATTGCTTACCTATTCAAAAATTTTAAGGTTTTGTTTTTTAAACAGTAAACAGTAAAAGTAGTAGTTGCAGTTTATTGAGCAGTTACCATGCCCTTTCACTTTTCAGGATCACACAACCCTTTCCCCATTTTACAGATGGGGAAACTGTGGGTAAGAGAAAAACTCACCTACACACTCAGCTGGCAAGAGGCAGATGCTGGCTATTAAGCTGATATTGGATTGAAGTCAAACCTTATATCCTAAATCAGTGGTTCACAACCCTGGCTCTGTATTGGAATCATTTGGGGAGCTTATTAAATTCCAATGCCCAGGTTGCTCCTCCAAACCAATTATATCAGAATTTATGGAGGCAGGAGGGGCCAGATATCAATGTTCTTTTAAAACCCTCTAGGTAACTCCAGCATCAGTCATTTTGTCCTTGCATGCTGTGTTAGGTTCTAAAAGCTGCTGTTAACAAATTACCATCAATTTAGTGGCTTGAGACAACACATTTCTTATCTTACTTTTCTTCATGTCAGAAGTCCAAAGTGGGGTAAAATCATGGTTTATAGGCAGGGCGGTGTTCCTTCCAGAGGCTCTAGGAGAAAATCTTTTTCGTTTAGCTTTTCTGGCTTCTAGAGGCAGCCCACATTCCTTAGCTAGTGACATCCTTCCACATTCTTCAAGGCCAGTAACAATGGGTCCAAGTCCTTCTTCTAATTACAAAGAGGAGATTAATAACTTAAATGTAGAAACAGTTGGCACGCTGTCACCTTATTCATGATATCATAGTACTCCTGATATTTGGAAGCTTTTGTTTTTTCTAATACAAGCCATTTATTGGTTTTTATATTCCCATATCTAAAGCAATCATTTGAAGTTGAGCCTTATAATGTGAATCTGATGTTGAAACATGCACAATTTTTTTCTCTTTAGGTGAGTGCTCCTGTTGTAACATCTACCACTCAGGAAAAGCCAAAGGATAGCGATCAGTTTGAATGGGTGACTATTGAACAATCAGGGGAATTAGTTTATGAAGCACCAGAAACTATTGCAGCTGAACCTCCACCTATTAAGTCAACCGTACAGACCATGTCTCCCATACCTGCACATTCTTTGGCTGCCTTTGGATTATTTCTTCGTCTTCCGGGATATGCTGAAGTGCTACTAAGAGAAAGAAAACATGCCCAGTGCCTTCTTCGGCTGGTATTAGGAGTGACAGATGATGGAGAAGGAAGTAAGTGTTTGGTATTATTGATTAGATTTATCAATATATACATAGGTGGTACCATGTTGTTAATTAAATTTATCAATATATACGTAGATGGGCTGTGTAAAATTAACCAGATCATTGTCTATGTTGAACATCATTGGAGGGATTTAAAGAAGTCTATAGATCCTGCCCTCTAACAGTTAATGCCCTTTAGTAATAGCAGTGAATAATGAAATTCGTTATGTTAAATAATAATGACTTAACATGAATTCATGAGTTAAGTTATAAATACCATGAAATAGGTGCAGTATTATGGAGGCTTATAAGCAGGAGATTATTTCTCTAGTACAATCATTATGAATGAAGTGACAAGTTTTTAGTGAGGCCTTGAAAAATAGATTAGGTTTAGGTTGGGATTAGTCATTTCAGAAAGGAAGGGATTCTTTGAGCGGTGTTTGGAGGCGTAGAATATATGAGAGAAGGGGATAAGTTATCTAATAAAATTTGCATAAAATAAGGCAGTGAGAGCTCAATTTGGAAGCTGTTAATGGTAGCAGATCATGGAAAAGTTCTCAATAAGGACTTGAGATTTTATTCTGAGTAGCAGTGAGACTTTATTAAGATTTGTTTAAACAAAGTATTGGTGTGATGAGAATCATTTCTTAAGAAAGGTAATGTGGTAGCAATATTTATTTAGATTGAAAAAGAACAATGAGGAAAATAATATGCATGATGTATCATAACAAATATTAGAAAGCTATCATTTCTGCTGAGTTGACATTTTTAGTCAATCGAAGGAGAGAAAGAAAGAAAAATCACAGGGTAATCTTGCAAGTAGATTTTCATTTGACTTACCTATAATTGCTCACTCAGTGACCATTCCATTTGAAAATTAATATTTTCTTATGTTGTTTTTAAAACATATGGTTTTTAATTAATTATGATCTCTCTCCTGTACCATTTATAAAGAATGTTAAGAACTGATAAACTCTGCACCATAAGATAGAGCCTAATAAAATAAATGAATTTATTTATGGATCCCTGAAACTCTGAAGCTATCAAATATTCGAATTATGTATTTTTTCATTTATATTATTGTACTGATGAATCTTCAGAAATATTGACCTTATTTTTAATGTTTTTATAATAAATTTTATTAAATTACAGCTTCTCCACACTATATAGTCTAGGAATTTTGGTTTCATATATGAATTGTATATACTGATTTTAATATACTTTATCTGATCTTTTATTTTAAATAGAATCCATTGTAGTTTCAGGCTATTACAAGGCAGTAGGTATAACCTTAAGCAGAAAGGGAAAAAAAAAATTGGTTTTATGCCATTTCAGAACATTTTTAGTGAATATGTAATGAATATTTACTAAAGAACGTAATTTTGATACCTCCCTTTATAGTAGTTGCTTCATCCACCCACCATGTAGCACTTAACTCTCCTTTCTAGCTAGATCACAGTGGAAAACTGTATTGCAAACAAAATGAAGTAGTGTCAGTGTTTCACTATCTGTCCATAGTTGAAACTATTCTGAAGGCAAATGGTTACTTAACTGTTATTTAGAAAATTCTAATGCTTGGGTTTTAAACATTTGAATTCTACTTTATAACAATTTTGCCATAATCCATGGCTATTAATTATCATGACAAATATCTTTTCTCTTTCTTAAGGAGTTCATATATCTTATAGAGCATTTCCTGTCTTATTAAATTTTAAGATAGTACTCTCTTATTTGTGGTATTTGGGTTTTTTAATAACAAATTTAGTGACATAATTTTATATTACATTATTGTTATTCATTTATAACCCTGAATGTATCTCCTTATAGCCAAGGTTTTAAATATTTCTAATTTTGAATACTCTTCTGTTTTTAATCTAGGTCATATTCTGCAGTCTCCATCAGCCAATGTGCTTCCGACCCTTCCTTTTCATGTCCTCCGTAGCTTGTTCAGCACCACACCTTTGACAACTGATGATGGTGTCCTACTAAGGCGAATGGCATTGGAAATCGGAGCATTACACCTTATTCTTGTTTGTCTCTCTGCTCTAAGCCACCATGCCCCACGAGTTCCAAACTCTAACCTCAATCAAACAGAGGTAGGTTCAGTCGTAATCCCTTAGATGATGATAAACTAGAATTAATTGGTGAAGTCCAGAATGAAGTTTTTTCTGTTGTAGCTAATGTTTGAGAGACTTGTGTGCTCCTTTGTTGCCCTTAGAGAATGTCTAAAAGATGAAACTATTAATTGATTCAATATCTGATAGACTCCTCCAGAAAGCCAAAATTAACCTATCTAATTTGAAAAACAAAAAAGATTTACTAGCTTGATAAGCTTTCTCATGTACCAGAATATGCTCATAAATTTGTACTGTGATCCTTTTTCCTTTCTTTTCTTGAACTTTGAAGAATCAAAATATCAAATGGGAGGTTCTAGCCAATGTGGCAAGACAAGGAAAAGAAGAAAAGTAACCTCATTATTTCTAGATGATTTGAAAAATCCAAAAGATAATTAATGGGGTAGATGAGTTTAGCAAGTATATAATATATAAGGTCAATATATAAAAATTAGTTACTTCTTTATACCAACAACAAACATAAAATGAACTTTTAAAAGATATCTTTTAGAGCAGCATCAAAAATAGGAAACACCTAGGAATAAATCTGAAAAAACATGTAAGATTTCTGTGCCTAAAATATATGAAATTTTATTAGGAAACAGTTTTAAGACCTCAGTAAACTGTGTTCTGTTTCCATGTTTGACCCACAGATTAGAAGTCAGAATAATGCAAAAATATCATTTCTTCTCCAATTGATCCTTTAAAATTTTATGCAGTTTTATTTTGGAGGAAGTTGACAAACCATTTGAATGCAAATGATCAGAGATAGCCGAGGCAGTTTCAAAGAAATGGAAGGATAAAATCTAGAAGACTTACAGTGCCAAAACTGCAGTACTAGCCGAGCAAACAGAGAATTAAACCCACACAAATATATTCACTTGATATATGACACAGGTGACACTGTAACATAATGGGCATAAGTATGGTCTTATCAGTGAATGGTGCTGGGTTGATTGAGTTACTACATAGAATAAAAATGAGTATTTAAGCCTTACTGTTCTGTATGTACAAAAATTAATGTTTTTAAAAGAAAAAATAGATGAATTTCCTTATGATTTTGGAGCAGATAAATGTTTCTTGAACTGGACAAGAATATACCATAAGGAGAAAAAATTTGAAATAAAAAAGGGCTGGGTAAAATTAAGAACTTTGCATCAAAAGCACTATTAAGAGAGTAACAGGTTGTTCTCGTTTGCTAGCTGCCAGAATGCAACACACCAGAGACAGACTGGCTTTCAGTAAAAGGGGATTTATTTTGTTAGTTCTTCAGAGGAAAGGCAGCTGACTTTCCATTGAGGTTTTTTCTTACATGGGAAGGCACAGGATAGTCTCTGCTGGCCTTCTCTCCAGGCCCCTGGGTTCCAACAACTTTCCCCGGGGTGATTTCTTTCTGCATCTCCGAAGGCCTGGGCTGAACTGCGAGTGCTGACATGAGGCCTGCTGAACTGCTTTGGCTGTGCCAGGTTGTGCTCTCTCATTTAAGCACCAGCCAATTAAGTCAAACGTCTTTCATTGTAGCTGGCACACCTCCTAGCCAACTGCAGATGTAAATCAGCAACAGATGAGGTTCATGTACCATTGGCTCATGTCCACAGCAACAGAACTAGGCACCTTCACCTGGCCAAGTTGACAACTGAATCTAACTACCACACAGGGCAAGCCATAGAATGGAAGAAAATATTTGTCATACACGTATCTGATAAAGAACTTATTTCCTAAATATAGAGCTTTAAAAAATCAAAAGAAAAGAATGGACAACCCAATAGTGAAAAAATGGATGAAAGGCTTAAGTGGGCACTTCGTAGTAGAGACTATTGAAATATCCAGTTAATGTAAGAGGGTAGACTGCTGAAAAGGTGGTTACTGGAAAATACAGATCAAAACTTTATTGCACTACCACTACACACTCATCAGAATGTCTTAAAATTTTAATTTTATAAATGTCATCATTTATAGTAATGCTTAAGAGAAATGTTCATCATCAGTAGAATGCATATATAAATTATGGTCTACAATGTAATGAAATAATACATTGTGTTAAAATGAGGAACAACAACCAACTGCATATAATAGCATTGATGAAACTCTGAGCACAGCTAAAAAAGCTAAACATAAAGGAATATATATATGTATTTATGTATATATAGCATGATTCCATAAAGTTCAAAAATCAGACAGAATTAAGCAATGAAAATGGTGTAAATGATTGCAGAATCAGGTGATGATACTGTGAGATACTGATTATGTATGCAGTACATGGTATGTGAATCTGCAGATTCTAAAAAAGCAAAGAGCAGGAAAAAATCAGACAAAAGTAAAATAGTGACTAGAGTTTCAGACTTAGATGGTAAAATTATCAAGAAAAATTTTAAGGAAGTAATGATTATAAAAATTAAGGTTATACCGACATTAGAGAATAAACTTGGAATATGTTATTGGTAACAGAGACCATCAGGAGATAGAAATAGGGTAAGATAATGGATAATTGGAGCTGAAGGGATACAGACTGTGCAACAAGACTGGATACAAAAACTCAGAAATGGACAGCACAATACTACCTAATTGTAATGTAATTATGTTAAAACACTGAATGAAGCTGCATCTGAGGTATAGTTTTTTTTTCTTTTTTATTTTTTATTTTTTCTCTCTATTATCATTTTATTTCTTTTTCTGTTGTCTTTCTATTTCTTTTTTAAATCGATGCAAATGTACTAAGAAACGATGAATATGCATCTATGTGATGATATTAATAATTACTGATTATATATGTAGAACGGAATGATTTCTAAATGTTGTTAGTTAATTTTTTTAATTAATAACAAAAAAAAATTAGGATTATAGTCTGCTGTGCAAGAGAGTGATAAGTAGGAGAAAGATTGAGGGAATTTCCTGGAGTACAGTGGTACAGTTTTTGACTTCCATGGTTAAATAGTGTTTGCTTTGTGATAATTCATTAAGCTTTGCATTTTCTTTTGTGCTCTTTCTGTGAGTATGTTATGCTTCACAATAAGAAGTGTTCTCTTAAAATAAATTGCTATTTTTACCAATAAACTTTAACTTCCTTAATTGTATTGAAGTTTTAATGATTCACTTAAATTTCTTCTTTAAAATACCAGAGGGGATTCCTCATCATGGGACTCAGTCATAAAACAGTATGACAGATCAATTTATAAAAGTCTTGTTCCAACATAATATTCTTACTTAGAAAATATTTCTATGAAAAGTAAAAAACATAAGTGTTACTTGTAAGCCACCTGCAAAAGCAACATTTAACTTTAAATGTTTTGGGTATATTTAATATGTTGTTTCAGAATTAATTACATAATCTCCAAATATAATAATAAAGACCTTTACTGGGGTCAAGATTATTTAAGTAAATCAATGTTTCTCAGTCATTTTTTTCTGCATCCATACCATTCGCGTTTTTAATATGTCCTTCATTCCCAAAAGAGATTTTCATATACCTTACATTCTGAACAGGGAAGAGATTAAGAATCACTGTTGTAGAAACAGGAGCAGTCTTGTTTATTGTGATTGAGGATATAGGACACTATGATGCAAATATCATGAGATATCCTTTTACTAGACTCATCCTAAATAAATCTGGCCCATATTCCTGTTCCTTTCACTGTTTTCTCTATTTAGCTTTGAATCAATGACTCTTTAGGACCTAAGTTGGTTTACTCCTTCCCAATCCCTTCCTGATAAATATTTTTGAGGATAAATTAAATAGTAACAAATCTTATTTTTTGTTGTTACAAGCCACAGGTATCAAGCTCTCATAATCCTACATCAACAGAAGAGCAGCAGCTGTATTGGGCCAAAGGGACTGGCTTTGGTACAGGCTCTACAGCTTCTGGATGGGATGTGGAACAAGCCTTAACTAAACAAAGATTGGAAGAGGAACATGTTACCTGTCTTCTGCAGGTATATTTGTAAAGTTGATATTGCCAATGATAATACAATTATTTTTTGCAATTGCATGATTTTTTTGTTTTTTGGATTTTTTATTTATCTTGTATTATCAAACCAAAACAACATACAAACATGAATGTTCTTAACATAACATTCTGTGCATGGTGTACAATCAATGGCTCACAATATCATCACATAGTAGTATATTCATCACCATGATCATTTTTTAGAATATTTGTATCACTCCAGAAAAGGAAATAAAAAGAAAAAACTCACATACCGTACTCTTAGCCGTCCCTCTCATTGACCACTAGTATTTTCATCTACTCGATAGATTTTAACCTTTGTTAACCCTATTTTTTTCTATACCCCTTACTACTCGCTTTCATAGTTCAGTAGTATATCAGTCTACTCGATTTATCATTTGTTCCCCTTATTATGTATTTATTTTTAGTCCATATTTTTTTACTCATCTGTCAATATTGTGGAAAAAAGGAGCATCAGACACAAGATTTTCATATTCATATAGTCACATTGCAAAAGCTTTATCATTATACATTCACCTTCAAGAAATATGAAACACAGCTGTAAAGTATCAGGCACTTCCCTCTAGCCTCTCTAATACACCTTAAACTGAAAAGGGGATATCTATAAAATGTGTAGGAATAACCTCCAGGAAAACTTCTCAACTCTGTTTGAAATCTCTCAGCCACTGACACTTCATTTTTTCTCATTTCTTTCTTCCCCCTTTTGGTCAAGAAGATTTTCTCAATCCCTTGATGCTGAGTTCTAGCTTATTCTAGGATTTCTGTCCCACGTTGCCAAGGAGGTTTACACCCCTGGGAGTCATGTCCCATGTAGAGTCTGGGAGGGCAATGAGTTTGCTTGCGGTTTTGGCTGGGAGAGAGATAGACCACATCTGAGCAACAAAAGAGGTTCTCTGGGGGGTTACTCTCCTAAGCCTAATTTTAAGTAGGCTTGGTCTGTCCTTTGTAGAAATAAGTTTCTTAGGAACAAACCCCCAGATTGAGGGCTAGGCCTACTGATTTGGTTGTTCCCACTGCTTGCGAGAATTTCAGGAATTCCCCAAATGGGAAAGTTGAATTTTCCCCCTTTCTCGCCATTCCTCCAAGGGGACTTTGCAAATACTTCTTTATTCACTGTTCAGATCACTCTGGGATTTACTGGGGCATCAGTCTGCACAAACCTACAGAATCTCATGCACTGTTCAAGGTTCCATGTACTTACAGCGTTCAATTAACTTGTCCACATAACTAATATTAGAAAATGCACTAGTCAAAATATAAATTTTGTACTAAATAAACATTTTTTGCTTTAGTCTCACATATAAGTTAAAGTTTTAAAATATGAATTACCATGTATTTTCAACACCCTACAATGTTGACGTTCCTTTGTTCTTCCTCATGCAAAAACATTTTTAACTTTATACATTTAGTCACTATCATTGTACACTTTAGGCATTCCTAGATTATACCATCTCAATCTTTATCGTCTATCTTTCCTTCTGATTTCAGTTGTGCCCCCAGTCCTCCTCCCTCTATCATTTTTACATTCAGCTTCATTCAGTGTGCGAACATTCTTGTATTACAGTTTGGTAGTATTGTGCTATCCGTTTCTGAATTTCTACAATCAGTCCTGTTGGATAATCCCTTCAGCTCCAGTTACCCAATATCTACCCTATTTCTATCTCCTGATATCTCTTTTCTTAACTGAAATTCTCCAAGTCCATTTGCTAATGCTAGTTGATATCAGTGAGACCATATAATAGTTGTCTTTTTGTTTCTGACTAATCTCACTTAGTAAAAGGTCCATCCATGTTATATGCTTTATGACTTTATTCTGTCTTACAGCTGCATAATATTCTAATGTAGGTATATACCACAGCTTGTTTAGCCATTCCTCTATTGATGGACATTTGGTCTTTTTCCATCTCTTGGTAATTGTAGATAATGCTGCTATAAGCATTGGTGTGCAAAATGTCTGTCTGTATTCTTGTCCTCATGTCCTCTGAGTAGATACCTAGCAATGGTATTGCCGGATCATATGGCAATTCTGTACTTAGCTTCCTGAGAAACTGCCAAACTACCTTCCACAGCAGTTGTACCATTTTACATTCTCACCAACAGTGGATAAGTATGCCTCTTTCTCCACATCCTCTCCAGCACTTCTTGTCTGTTTTATTGATAATGGCCATTCTGGTGGGTGTGAGATGATATCTCATTGTGGTTTTGATTTGCATTTCCCTAATAGCCAGGAAAGTTGAGCATCATTTCATGTGCCTTTTAGCCATTTGTATTTCTTCTTCTGAGAAGTGTCTGTTCATGTCTTTTGCCCAATTTGTAATTAGGTTCTCTGTCTTTTTTGTTGTTGAGTTGAACAATCTCTTTATATATTCTGGATACTAGACCCTTATCTGATATATCGTTTCCAAGTATTGTCTCCTGTCGTGTAGGGAGTAAAGTCTTTTTACTTTCTTGACAAAGTTCTTTGATGCACAAAAGTATTTAATTTTGAAGAGTTCCCATTTATCTATTTCTTTCTTCGATTCTCGCGCCTTGGGTATAAGATTTAGGAAACCACTTCCCATTATAAGATTTATGAGATATTTCCCTACATTTTCTTCTAAAAGTTTTATGTTCTTAGATCTAATATTTAGGTCTTTCATCCATTTTGAGTTAATTTTCGTAGAGGGTATGAGATATGGATCCTTTTTCATTGTTTTGCATGTGGATATCCAGTTCTCCAGACCCCATTTATTGAAGAGACTTTTCTGTCCCAGGTGAGTTGGCTTGACTGCCTTATCAAAGCTCAATTGTCCATAGATGAGAGGGTCTATATCTGAACACTCTATTCGATTCCATTGGTCAATGTATCTTACCTTTATGCCAATACTATGCTGTTTTGACCACTGTAGCTTTGTAATACGCCTTGAAGTCAGGTATGTGAAACCTCCTACTTCATTTTTCTTTTTCAGGATATTTTTAGCTATTCGGGGCACCCTGCCCTTCTAGATAAATTTGGTTATTGGTTTTTCTATTTCTGCTAAGTAAGTTTCTGGAATTATAATTGGTATTGCATCGAATCTGTAAATCAGTTTAGGTAGAATTGGCATCATAACTATATTTAGTCTTCCAACCCATGAATGTGGTATGTCCTTCCATTTATTTAGATTTTCTTTTATTTCTTTTAACAATTTCTTGTAGTTTTCTTTGAATAGGTCTTTTGTATCAGTTAAATTTATTCCTAAGTATTTTATACTTTTGTCTACAAGTGTAAATGGATTTTTTTTCTTGATTTTCCCCTCATATTGCTCATTACTAGTGCCTAGAAACAGTATAGATTTTTGAGTGTTGATCTTGTAACCTGCCACTTTGCTGTACTCATTTATTAGCTCTAGGAGTTTTGCTGTGGATTTTTGGGGGGGTTTTGATCTATAGTATCATATCATCTGCAAATAGTGAGAGTTTTCCTTCACTCTTTCCGATTTTGATGCCTTGTGTTATTTTTTTCTTGTCTAATTGCTCTGGCTAGAACTTCCAACACAATGTTGAATAACAGTGGTAACAGTGGGAATCCTTGTCTTCTTCCTGATCTTAGGAGGAAAGTTTTCAGTTTTTCCCCATTTAGGATGATGTTATCTGTGGGTTTTTCATGTATTTCCTTTATCATATTAGGAAATTCCCTTCTATTCCTATCCTTTGAAGTGTTTTCAACAAGAAAGGATGTTGAATTTTGTCAAATGCTTTTTCTGCATCAGTCAAGATGATCATGTGGTTTTCTGCTTTGATTTGTTGATGTGATGTATTACATTAGCTGATTTTCTTACACTGAACCATCCTTGCATACCTGGAATGAATCCTACTTGGTCATGGTGTATTATTCTTTTATTGTGCTGCTGGATTTGATTTGCAAGAATTTTATTGAGAATTTTTCCATCTGTATTCATTAGAGAGATTGATCTGTAATTTTTTTTTCTTGTAGTATCTTTGTCTGCTTTGATATGAGGATGACATTGGCTTCATAGAATGAATGAGGTAGCCTTCCCTCTTCTTCAATTTTTTGAAGAATTTGAGCAGGATTGGTACTAATTCTTTCTGGAATGCTTGGTAGAATTCACACTTGAAGCCATCTGGTCCTGGACTTCTCTTTTTTAGGAGCTTCTTAATGACTAATTCAATGTCTTTACTTGTGATTGGTTTGTTGAGGTAGTCTGTGTATTTTTGAGTCAATGTTGGTTGTTCATGCCTTTCTAGGAAGTGGTCCATTTCATCTATGTTGTCTAGTTTATTGGCATGAAGTTATTCATTGTATCCTCTCATTACCTCCTTTATTTCTTTGGGGATCGTGGCTATATCTCCTCTTCCATTTCTGATTTTATTTATTTACATCCTTTCCTTTTTGTCAGTCTTGCTAAGGGTCTATCAGTCTTACTGATTTTCTCATAGACCGAAGTTCTGGTTTGGTTGATTTTCTCGATTGTTTTCATGTTCTCAATTTCATTTATTTCTGCTCTAATAAATCTTCATTATTTCTTTCCTTTTGCTTATTTTGGGGTTAATTTGCTGTTCTTTCTCTCGTTCTTCCAAGTGAACAGTTAATTCCTCGATTTTTGCTCCTTTTTTGAATAGGCATTTTGGGTAATAAATTTCCCTCTTAGCCCTTACTTTACTGCATCCCATAACTTTTAATATGTTGTGTTTTCATTTTCATTTGCTTTGAGATATTTACTGATTTCTCTTGTAACTTCTTCCTTGACCCACTTGTTGTTTAAAAGTTTGTTGTTGAGTGTCCATATATTTGTGAATTTTCTCACCTTCTGCCTATTATTGATTTCCAACTTTATTCCTTTGTGATCCAAGAAAGTGTCCTGTATGATTTCAGTCTTTTTAAATTTATTGAGACTTGCTTTGTGACCCAGCATATGGTCTATCCTTGAGAATGATCCATGAGCTCTTGAGAAAAAAGGTGTATCCTGCTGTTGTGAGGTGTAACATTTTATAAATAGTCTGTTAAGTGTAGTTTGTTTATTATATTATTCCAGTTCTCTGTTTCTTTATTGATCTTCTGTCCAGATGTTCTGTCCATTGATGAGAACAGGGAATTGAGTCTCCTACTCTTATGGTAGATGTGTCTATTTCTCTTTTCAGTGTTTCCCTCATGTATTTTGAAGCACTCTGTCTCAGTGCATAGATATTTGTGTTTTATTTATACCTAGTGTCCTCCTTTGTCTCTTTTAATTGTTTTACATTTGATGTCTCATTTGTTAGATATTAGTATAGCTACTCCTGCTCTTTTCTGATTGTTGTTTGCATGAAATATCTTTTCCCAACCTTTCACTTTCAACCTATGTTTATCCTTGGGTCTTAAATGCGTCTCCTGTAGACAGCATATATATAGATGAGTCCTGTTTTTTAATCCATTCTGCTAGTCTATGTCTTTTGATTGGGGAGTTTAATCCATTAACATTTAGTGTTATTACTGTAAGGGAAGTACCTTCTTTTACCATTTTGCCTTTTGGATTTTGTATATCATATCTAATTATTGTTCTTTTTACCTTCACTGATAGTCTTCATTTCTACACTCTTCTCTACACCTCTCTGTCCTGTCTTTTCCTATCTGCCTCTAGTGCTCCCTTTAGTATTTCTTGCAGAACCGGTCTCTTGGTCACAAATTTCTCTCAGTGATTTTTTGTCTGGAAATGTTTTGATTTCCCCCTTATTTTTGAGAGACAGTTTTGCTGAGTATAGAATTCTTGGTTGGCAGTTTTTCTCTTTTAGTAATTTAAATATATCATCCCACTGTCTTCTCATTTCTGCTGAGAAATCTACACATAGTCTTTGTTGGGCTTCCCTTATATGTGATGGATTGCTTTTCTCTTGCTGCCTTCAAATTCTCTCTTTCTCTTTGACACCTGACGCTCTGATTAGTGTCTTGGAGTATGTCTATTTGGATCTATTCTGTTTTGGGCATGCTGTACTTTTTGGATCGTAATTTAAAGTCTTTCATAAGACTTGGAAATTTTTCAGTGATAATTTCCTCCATTAGTTTTTCTCCTCCTTTTCCCTTCTGTTCTCCTTCTGGGTCCCCTCACAACACATATTTTCATGCACTTCATGTGTCATTCAATTTTTTGGTTCCCTGCTCATGTTTTTCCGTTCTTTTCCCTGTATTTTCTTTTGATTGATGGATTTCAGATGACCTGTCCTCCAGTTCACTAATCCTATCTTCTGCCTCTTAAAATCTATCATTTTAGGTTTCCATTGTTTTTTTCATCTCATCTACTGTGCCTTTCATTCCCATAAGTTCTGTGATTTGGTTTTTCAGACTTTTGATTTCTTCTTTATGCCTTTATCCTCCCTCAATTCATTGATTTGATTTTTGATGAGATTTTCCATGTCTGTTCAAACATCTTGAATTAATTGTTTCAACTCCTGTAGCTCATTTGAATTGTCCTTTGACTGGGCCATATCTTTGAATTTCCAATATGATTTGTTATTTTTTACTGGCGTCTAGACATTTAATTTCCTTAATTAGTTTATTCTGGAGATTGTTTTCACATTTTTAACTTGAATTTTCTTGCTGGATGACTTTGTTGTGTATATGTTCTTTGACATTCAGTTCAGCTTATTCTTGTCCTGTAGTTTAGGTTTTGTTTAAGAGATCAGAATTTTCCGGTTCTTGTTTTCTTGTTTGTTGCCCTGCCTGTATGGTGCCTCCCCCTCCCCCAAGGTTCTAATTAGGTATTATAGACCCCAGTCGGATTATCCCAGACCAGACTGGCCTCCTCTCAGGAGGAAAGAGTCAGCTACATCAGTTTTCCCTGAGCATGAAGCCCAGCAGGTTGATAGACTTTTCTGTGAAGCCTCTAGACTCTGTGTTTTTCCTGTCCTGCCCTATATATGGTGCTTGTCTGTCTGTGGGTCTCACCAGCTTAAAGTGATGTGGTTCCTTTAACTTCAGCAGACTTCCCTGCTGGGGTGTAGTTGAGACAGAGGAGAGGTTGTAGGGTGGCTTTAATTGCTTCAGTTTTCCATACCCTAGCGTCTGAATTCCTTGAGAGCGGAATTCCACCTGAGCTGGGTCCCACCCTTCTCTTGGGGAAGCCACAGCTTTAGACTAGCTTCTTTTCCTCTCAGACAAGTTTAATTCTGCCTTTGCCTGGGGCAGTTGGAGCCTGAGAAGCCTTACAGTTGTATGCAAAGAGTACTCAAGGAATAGAAACACAACCACAAAAAGAAAAAAAATCCTTTTCAGAGTAGGGCCCCAGTTCCTCGGGTTTGCCAATCATGAGCTTAAGTTGGTACTTGCTGTATGTATCTGTAGGTCCTATGTGCCCCCTCGTTTCCTTCAGGGCCTAGACCTTTTCAATTATTTTGTGTTGTCGATCCAAAACAACCTCCGATTTTTTGTTTGTTTGTTTGTTTGTTTGTTTGTTTGTTTCTCTTTTTCCATCAGCCCTGCCCTCTCTGAGGTGGGGCTAAAACCAGCAACCTCAGCTTTTACTCAAGGGCAGCTGAGCTGGGGGTCTATCTTTAGTAGTCAGAATTTGTGAATTAATTCCCCAGTTGGAGCTTGGTTGAGCTCAGCCATTGCTGTTAGTAAAGTCTCTTTCCTTTCTCTTCTGGTAACCCTCCTTGAGGGAGGGGCACCAGCCTCCATGTCTTGGGGCACTCATGGTTCTGGGTGGGATTGCAACTGGTCCAGCTTTTCTAGACTTGTGTATGCTGTGGTTCTGGTCACTGATGTGACCCCAGCAGGTGTTCTGTACTGTTCCTGGCTATTTACTAGCTGCTCTAGAAGACAAACTAAATTCTGCATATCACTAAGCCGCCGTTTTGAACTGTCTCATTTGCATGGTTTTTAAGTATTGATGACTTATCCGATTCATCCTCAGCTGCTTTTATGCCCACTTGTTCTCCCTGTTCTCAGTGCATTTAAGGTACCAGTGAACAAAAATTGCTGTTCCCTACTTGTAACTCTGAGTAGAAACTGGCAAGGACAAAATTATCCAAAAATTGAAAAATATCTCATATCTCCCTTCTTCCAGTCATGCTCTCATCTTACAGTGCTGTATCTGAACTCTACATTTTATTATGTATTTGTTTACATCTCACATTGTTTCACAATTTTTCTAAAATCAGATAGGTTGAACTGGTATAGAAAGTCTTCATACCAGAAAAAGAAGTGCTTAAAGAAAAGACTAGTTTTAGTCCCTACGTCAACTCATAGTGGTTGATAATAGTTTCAAACTGTATTGTTCGTAATTCTGAAATAATAGACTCAATATAGGTTATCTTACTTCTTATAAAATCCTTAGATTCTCTCACTTTCAAATTTTAAACTGAATTTTTTCAATCAAATATCATTATAAATAACATCAGTGTTTGCTACTAAGGTTTTAAGTTTGTGTACTTAGGTGGCTTGCTTCTATGTCTAGTCATATAAATTGCACCATTCTTTGTAAAAATTTTATGTGAAGCCCAGCTCCTTTTTTAAAAATTTAAACAGAAAATTCCGTATTTTAAAAACATACAGCGAAAGACTGGTTAAATTGAAAATACATTCTTTTATTAGTAGAGTTGATAATTTAGCATAAAATACAAGCTTTTTAATGTATATGAAGCTAAAATCCAAGTTGAATTCAGCAATTTTTATTTTCAGGTTCTTGCAAGTTATATAAATCCTGTGAGTGGTTCAGTGAACGGGGAAACTCAGTCATCTCATGAGAGTGGAGGACAGAATAGTAATGCCCTTCCTTCTGTGCTGTTAGAGCTTCTTAGTCAGTCCTGCCTCATCCCAGCCATGTCATCTTATCTCCGAAATGATTCAGGTAAGTCGCATTGTAATTATTCCTCTGAAATACATTTGTCGATGAGCATTTTTATTTATTTGTCTTACTGTTGTCAGTTGAAATATTTGGTATTAACTTTTCCTCAATATATGTAGGTGTGAGATTGATGGATTTGTTTCTTAACATTACTCTGGCAATGTTTAATTGGTTTCTGGGGCCCTTATTTTGATACTCGGATGCCACTTGTATTAGAACATAGAATCCGTTTTTATAGTTCCTATGATTTCACCTGCCAAAGTACATTTTTTCTTTTAATAATGTGTAATTGAAAATGATAGACATAAACTAGCAACTGTATGATAATATCCTGATCTGAATATGCTCTATGGCAATTATTCTATGCATTTTTTCAGGCAAATGGATATAAATAGATACTTTATTTAAAAAAGAAACAAAGATAGTAATAAACATATAAAGAGTGTGCAACCTCATTTGTAATGACTGAAATACAAAGTTAAATCATGATGTATTTGTACATTCAATTAATGATTGAAATGCAGATTTGAATTATTTGCTGTATTTGTAATCATTTGATACATTTTTCCTTGCCTGGCAGTTTGGTAAATGTATACATATATAACCTGCATAAAGAATGATGAAGCATGAGGTTCCATTAAGGGAAGCAAGCAAACAGTTTGAGTTGTGGGCACGAGCATCTCTGTCTGTGTTTCTTTGGTCTACCTAGGATTGAAATTAAGAGTTCAGTATGATTTAAGAGAGGCTCCGGGGCAAAATCCATCCTGGGGTCCAAAGGTACGGTTCAAAAAGGCACTCTGAGAAGGTGTGTAAGGAGAGGAGTATGTAATTAATTGATAATCTTGGAGAGGCTGGTCCCTCTGGGTTTCAGGATTTATCTGACCTAGGAACCCTCTGGGAATTGTACGTTCCAGGAAGGCAAACCTAGTGCTTGATGCCTTTATCAAGTCTCAATTAAAGCCCTTGGTGTTCTTAAGAGTCAACAGAAAGTCAGGTTGGTTGGGGTTTAGCAAACTATGGCAATTAGCACTATCAATCTGAAACTTGCATAAGAGTGGCCTCCCTTGTATGGATTTTTAATTGTAGACAATAGTAATTTTTGAAAAAAGGTGAATATAAAAATTATTCAAACCTGTAGGTACATACTTCTCTAATGTGCAACTGAGTTGTGGAATTATCTTCCAAGAATTCTGTGTCTGTCCTAAATATGAATAGGAAGTTATGTGTCCTACTTAGAAACTCAGAAGCCTATAGACATGCAATGAAAAAACAGCAGTCTACTTTAGCCAGTGCCTTTTAGTTTTTTTATTTCAACTGTCTATCCAACTTATCCTTTTCGCTGCCTTTATTCATTTTTTCACTCATGAAAATAGACATTTATGGATTTCATTAGTTTATTAAGGAAGAATAAGTAAGGAAAGCAATCAGAATAAATCTCCAGGTAGTCTGTTTTGATGCTTGCTAGTAGTGGGCAAGATGTACATTGAATGGATGGAAAGAATCCTTGTGCTGGATGATGGGTTTGCGCCTGTTCCCCACCATCGTGACTGTTGTTGTGCTTCAAAACAACATTTCTGAGTCTACTTCAGACCCCTTCATAAGAATAGTACATGGTATATTATTTTCTTAGACTGACCTGTCTGATACATACTCACGAAACTATGTTAGTAATTTAATGTGACAGAATAACCTTTCCTTTGTGGCTTCTTATTTTCCTGGAAAAAATTAATTTCTTGGCTTTAGATGTAGATTTATGTATGTGAACCTGGTATCTTGTTGAATGGTGTCATTCTATTTATATATAAATGTAGTAACAAATTTATTTTTGAACTAATATATAAGTAAATACAAGTTATGAATATAATTATATATCAATTTTGGTTTAAATATGACTAAATCAATTTTTAAGTGGCATTTAATTCCCAATAAATTTTCTAGCCTTTGTCTTCATGGAGCATAGTAAAATTTCTGGTTTAGAAAATTAATCTATGAGTAGTCTAAAGTCCATTTTAGTTTTTTCATTTGCTCTCATATAATGTTATTTGTGGCACACTTGTGGAGGGGTTGGGGCCTGAGATTATAGGATCTTGGTCCAGCTTTACTTAGTTGTCCTATCTTTCTATTCTTTAATCTAGAAAAGCTCCAAGCTTTGTTTGTAGTTTAGAATTTTGACCTTTTTACAGGATACATTTATGTTATTGTGTCCCTCAAGTTGATCTTTAAGTGTGAGACCACTGCTAATAATTTCATTTGAGACATTATATTCAAAGGATGGTTTGCTTTTACCTTGCTCACAAATGATACACCAAAACACAAGGTGTGTTGGAGTCCCCCGAAATAATGTAATTGAATCTTTTTTTCCCCACTGCCCCAGTAATTGAGTCTTTTGAGAGCTACAATTAAAAATCGCACGTTTTCTATTTATTCTGTGTTTTAAATGATGGATGAGAAAAGGAGAAAATACAGTAGTTTGTACCTATTTTTCATGACAAAAATTTGTGTACTATTAACTTTTTTTTATTGTATAATATAACTTATATACAAAGCGAAGAAAGAAAAAAGGAGTAGTTTTCAAAGCACTCTTCAACAAGTAGTTACAGGACCGATCTGAG
This sequence comes from Tamandua tetradactyla, assembly GCF_023851605.1. Taxonomy (NCBI): domain Eukaryota; kingdom Metazoa; phylum Chordata; class Mammalia; order Pilosa; family Myrmecophagidae; genus Tamandua; species Tamandua tetradactyla. The sequence continues at coordinate 77,954,378 of NC_135343.1, forward strand.
TTTATTATGAACTACCATACCATCATCTCAAATTTTTCCTTCTAGCTGCTCCAGAACATTGGACGAATAAATATTTTTTTATCATTGCAGTTGACTTTTTTTTTCTTTTTTGTGAAAAATAATATATATGCAAAAAAGCAATAAATTTCAAAGCACAGTGCAACTGTTGTAGAACAGATTTCAGAGTTTGGTATGAGTCAACTACCAAGTGTGTTTTTTTGGTCCTTACCCTCCCCCACCCTGACCGTCTGTCGAAACAAATAGCAAATATTTTTTTTTATTAATTAAAAAAAATTAACTAACACAACATTTAGAAATCATTCCATTCTACATATGCAATCAGTAATTCTTAATATCATCACATAGATGTATGATCATCATTTCTTAGTACATTTGCATCGATTTAGAAAAAGAAATAGCAAGACAACAGAAAAAGAAATAAAATGATAATATAGAGAAAAAAATAAAAATAAAAAATACAAAAAGTATATATAAAAAACAAACAAACAAACAAAAAACTATAGCTCAGATGCAGCTTCATTCAGTGTTTTAACATAATTACATTACAATTAGGTAGTATGGTGCTGTCCATTTTTGAGTTTTTGTATCTAGTCCTGTTGCACATTCTGTATCCCTTAAGCTCCAATTACCTATTATCTTACCGTTTCTAACTCCTGATGGTCTCTGTTACCAATGACATATTCCAAGTATATTCTCTAATGTCAGTTCACATCAGTGGGACCATACAGTATTTGTCCTTTACAAATAACAAATTTGAAAAGAATGAAATTATACAAAGTATCTTCTCTGATCATAATGGAAAGAAGCTGGCAGTCAATAATAAAGAAATGAAAAACATGCAAATAAAAGAATAAAAGAACATTCTAAAACAGTGGGTCAAAGAAGTAATTGCCAGGGAAATCAGTAAATATCTTGAGATGACGGAAAATGATGAAACGCAGGGACTCAAACACATTGCACAGCAATGTTCATAGCAGCTGTGTTACTTTGAAGCTGTTTCGTACACCAGAAAAGGTCATGTTCTTTTTTTCTTCCAAATGAATCTCAATTTTAATAAGTTTTTCTATACAATAAAGGTAATCTGAAGTCAGGTAGACATTCAAACTGTACAGATTCCTTATGAACTAGTGTCATTGTAGGATAGAAAGATGCAAAAAGAAAAAGACAACTTACATAACAGAACTCCTAGGTCATACAGTCCCTTTTAGCATATAGTAACTTTCACAGCTTGCTATATAGTGTCCAAAAATTTGTACAACAGTACTAGAGAGATTTTGATGGCCAAATTGAGTCCATGTCATAATTGTTCTCCAATCTGACATTCTTGGATGAAGAATCCCAACTTTAATAATAAGAAAGAAATCCACCTCTGAGTGATTCATTTCTAGGTCCATTCTGAACTCTCTTTTGTCCAGTGTTTGCTAGCTCACATTTTCAACTACACAAGAGTCCTTGAGGTAGACATATTTTGGTTTATTACCATCTTCTCAAACATTTCTTTCTCATGAGATTATGTGTCCTTACTCCACTCTGCTGGTAGGGAATATTATTTCTCTTTTCCGCTATGACCCTTTCTCTGTCCTTTTGGAGTGGATCTTCTGGTACAGAGAAAATGAATTCAGTACCAGAGCTGAGAGTCAGGTGACTCAGGTTCCTTATGAACATTTCTGAGGAGAAAGGATGAGAGGTGGCAGAATTGTTCACATATTTTCTTCAATAGACATGTGGGAAGTCTTCAGGGTCAAGATTGGGTTGAGCTTCTGTGTTGGTCAGTGGAGGTCTAGTCACAGCCCCATGGTCCTCCTGGGTCTTGAATCTGACTGGAAAGTTGATACTCAAAGCCCTCACATTGCTACAAAGTAGTCTTGAAAACCAAATTGTGCTTGGCAGGACAATTTTATAGTAGTTTTCTGTTCTTCACAAGGGAGGTGCATATAATGTCTGGCTGCCTCTTTTTTTCCTGATGTTATTAGTAAGTATTCACAATCAGTGTCTAGATTAGTTAATTTAAATAAGGATACAAAATGGTAATATATTATTAGTTTCTTTTTTTTTAAAAAAAGTTATTTTTATTTCTCACCATACAGTCCATCCACAGTGCACAAACAGTGACTCACAGGATTGTCCATAGAATATTGCATATTTACTTACTTTATCCCACATTATAAATATAGCAATCTAAAATAAGATCGTTGATGTAATTACACAAAACAGTTTGAAATAATGTTTTGACAGGTTTGCTTTTTGGTAGGCTTTATCCCATAATTAAGTTACTGTGTTTGAAAATTATTTTTTATAGTTCCCTTGCATGGTTATGCCACCAATCAAAATGCTGGTGCTTTTTTTTTTTCTTCAAATCTGTTTTTAATTTTTGAGCCAAGCTGTTTCTTACTTTTTTTTTTTAACTCTATTGTATAATATATGTACAAAGCAAAGCAAGAAAAAAGCAATCGTTTTCAAAGTACTCTTTAGCAAGTGGTTTCAGGACAGATCCGAGAGTTTGTCTGTAGGCTTTTTTACCATTATCTCAGATTTTTCCTTCTAGCTGCTCCAGAACGTTGGAGGCTAGAAGGAATATATATTTTTTATCGTCACCTTTTTTCTTTTTTGTGAAAAATAACATTTATAAATTTTTTAAAGTAAAATATCTATTTTCTTCTAGAGTTCAAACCATAAAATATTATATTCAAAGAAATCTGACTTCCATACTCTCCCCTTTATCTGTTCCTTCTCCACCCTGAACTAGGTATTTTCTTTTGTCCCTTTTTAAAATGAAAGCAAATACTTATACATATGTATCTCCTCTCCTTCCTAACACAAATGGACCATAACTGTGATGCCTTTGTCCACCTTCCTTTTACAATTAGCAGTGTAATCTAATGGTTCTCCATGATGGTGTGGACATTATTTTTAAAGCTGTATGGTATACTATGATGTGGATATACCATAAATTACTTCAACAAAGCAGCTACTGATGCAGTTAGGTTATTTTGAATCTTTAACTGTAAATTGTATTCGATGAACACCTTGTACATAAGCTTTTTGTACTTTTGTCTGTGCGTTTTGGGAATAAATTCACACAGCTGGGATTGATAGGTCTGAACGAAACTTATTTGTAATTGTGTATATTCTGCCACATTCCCTTTCACAGGGGTACCATTTTGTATTCATACTGGCAACATATAGGAGTACCAATTCCCTGATTACCTTGCTACCAGAACTTAATGTCACAGTTTTAGAAATCTGCTAATAGAAGAAGTAAGAAACAGCATCTAGCTGTGGTTTGTTTTAAGAGCTTTATTGAGCTCTTTGTTGTACTGAGGGATTGCAAAGCAGTTGTACCATTTTACACAACCACTAGATTATATATATTCCAATATTTTCAAATCTTTTCCTCTCTGTAGCTTTTATTTGCATTTCTCTTATGAGAAAAGTTGAATATATTTTTACATTTAAAAGCCATTTACTTTTCTGTGAACTGAAATGCTGTATTTTCAGTTGTCCTTCCCTGTACATGAGCATAACCTTAAATTTTCTTTCTAGTCTGTATCATATATTTATTCTCTTCATATTGTTTCATTGACAAGACATTTAATACTAATGTCAATAAATAGTATTCATAGTAGGTATGCATCCATCTTATTCCTTCTATTAATATTCATGCTTCTCACTTTTATAATTAATTGTAATTATAATTATACAATTTATTATAATTATTATAATTAATTATTTTATAATTAATGCTTGCTGTAGGGTTTTGTTGGTACAGGCTTTCCATTTTCACAATGATCTTTTTTCTCAGTATGAATCTCTTTGTACTTCACAAATTCTGAGTATTTGCGTAAATCTTTTCCACCTCTGTAGTGTTTTATGAGGTCTGAGATGTGAATTTCTACCAGAGATTTTCTGACACTCAAGGTATTCAAACGGTGTATACCAACTATGAATTCATTAGTGTCTAATGAGATAAGAATTATGACTGATAAGGTTCTTACATTCTTTAAACAGGTTTCTCACCAATGTATGTGTAGAGGGGGCCTGACATTTCAGAGGCCTTTCCATATACATTGTACTTATGATTTCTCATTTGCATGACATTTCAAATGTACAGTAAGAAACACTTTTTGATTAACAACCTTCCCACATTTATTACATTTTAATAGTTTTTCACCTCTGTGACTTCTTTTATGTGTAATAAGTGCTGAGCTTTGACAGAGTTTCCCACATTCATTGCATTCATAGGGTTTCTCTCCAGTATGAATTTTCATATGCATAGTGAGATATCTGAACACTTTTTTGCAATTAGGACATGCATAAGGTTTCTCTGCAGAGTACATTTTTTTCATGTTCAGCGAGAACCCTTTTACTACTGAACTTACATGTAAAAGGTTTTCCTCCAGTATGAACTCTTTGGTATATAGTAAGGCTGAGATTCACAAAAAAGATTTTCCACAATCATTACATTCATGAGGTTTTTCACCTGTTTGGTTTGAAAATTCATACTTCTCAGAGAAACTTATGAATTTTATGAATGTGGAAAAGCCTTTGTACAGAAGACATACCTAAATTCACATAAAAGAGAAAGAAGCCTTATCAATTAATGACTGTGGGAAAGCTTTAATTCAAACGCACAACTTCTTTAGACACCATAGAACTCACAGAAGAAAAACCCTATGCATGTAAGGAATGTGGGAAAGCCTTCTACCATGAATATAATCTCATTGAGCATGAGAAAATTCAGAAAATGGTCAGAAACCTCTTGAGTGTCCTAATTGTTGAAAAGCATACATATACAAGAATAGCCTCATTGTGCATCTGAAAATTCATACCAGAGAGAGACCATGTGAATGTAAAGAATGTGGGAAAGCCTTCTCTCATTTTCATCCATAACTGCACACATGAGAAGTCAAACAGGGGAGAAACCCAATAAATGTAATATATATGGAAAAGCTTTTTCACTACTCAACATTTAGTTTACATAGGCCATGTTCTTTTAATCTATTCTTGTGGGTACAGACCTATTATGAATAGGGATTTTGATTAGATTTTTTCAACTGAGAAATCACCCACCCCATTCAAGCGGCAACCTTTCTTCAGAGAAGGTGTCATCCTGTTCATGCCTTGATTTGGACATTTTCATGGCCTTAGAACTGTATATTTGTAAGCTAATAAATCCCCATTGTAAAACCCAACTCATTTCTGGTATATTGCATTCTGCCAACTTTAACAAACTGAAACAATAGCGTTATTCACAGTTGCAACCTAAGCACCATCAACAATGAATGCATAAACACAATGTGTGTGTGTGTACATATACATATATATGTACATACATACAGTGGAATAATATTCAGCATTGAAAAAGCATAAATTCCTGATTCATGTGACAACATGGATGAATCTTGAAGACATCACATTGAATGAAATAAGCCAAGCACAATAGAATGAATTATTGCATGAACTTACTGATATGAAATAATTAGAAGAGTTATTGTCTAGCATATAGGTTAGGAGGGGCTAGGTTGAGGGTAGGAAATTAGGAGTTAATACTTTAATTGTACAGACTTTCTATTTGGCTTGATTATAAAATTTTGGAAATGGATGGTGGTGATGATAGTATAACATTGAGAGTATAATGTTCAGCACTGAATTATGTATGTGAATGTGGTTAAGAAGAAATAAAAATTAAAGATAAAATATAAGACTGTACAATATAGTGAGCCCTATTGTAAACTATGACCTATAGTTAATAGTACAATTACAAAAATGCACTTTTATGAATTATAACAAATATACCATACTATTGTTACTAGGTTGGTACATTTGTATCCTTCATTTGTAACAGAGGTAATAATAGAGGGTTGGGGTATATGGGAACGCTGTAAATTTTTTTTTTAACATAACTTTTGTGTAAACCTACAGCTTTTCTAATTCAAAAAATTAAATTAAAACATGAATATAAAATAATAAACCACAAGTCTAAATGAATTACACAATCAAACATTTTTTCTTTTTCCTTTTTGCATGGCAGGCACTGGGAATCTTGAACCCAGATCTCCGGCATGGCAGCAGAGAACTCTGCCACTGAGCCACTATCGCACCACCCAATATGATAACGTTAATTTTTTTTTTTCTTTTGGCATGGGCAGGCTCTGGAATCGAACCTGGGTCTCCAGCATGACAGGCGAGAACTCAGCCACTGAGCCACCATTGCCCGCCACAATCAAACATTTTAAATTGGAGTTACAAAGCTGTCACATTTATAGGGCTGATATTCCTACAATATTGCAAGTCTTTAAAATAACATGTACAAATGAGTTTCTCTCAACAGAAAAATATTTAAATATTCCTGCATTCAATTTCCAATCCTCCTAGTGTTTGTATACTTACTTGACGAAGACAAATATGCCGTCACTTAACCAGTTTACAATTTTAAGTATTCCTAACATAGAAAATGTTTTGGTGATGTTCTATAAAGAGCGCTAATAATGCTTTTATCTTCTGTGAAATTCTGTATATTAACCTGTGTATCCAAAGAAAATGTAATCTTTGTTTTTATTTTTGTTTGTTTTGCAACTTCTTTTCTCATCAGAAAGAGGTATGTCGATCTGGAAATCTTGTTTTCTTTTATTTCCTTTTCTTCATTTATTGCCTTGTCTTTTTTGTTTTGTTTTCTTTGTTACCTCTTTTTGCCCAGCCTCAATATACTGTTCCTTAGCCCCCGGGCTATACAAACTAATTTGTATAGTCTCCTCTAATTCCTGTTTTTCTCTAAAGGAAAAATCACGAGCAAAATTAGAAGTCACTAAATATCAAATAGTGCTCTGTCTGTCATTTTTATAAGTAATATAAAATGTTGTTTGTATAACTAATATAAAATGTTGTTTGATATTGCAAAAGCCCTGAACTTCTTAAGCTTCATCTTACTCACTTCTGTTATCTTTATTGATGATGTATTCAGAATTTTATCTTTTCCTTTTCTCTTAATATCATTACTTGGACATTGGCAGGATATTGTGTTCATGGGATTTTATATATCCTATATTTGAAATGGTAATGTTACTTTCTCTATTATTCATGAGTGTTACAATAGAAGATAATAAGTATTAAGTCATTTTATTAAGTGTTTGCAAGACTATGTAGCCATTCTAGTGGGTGTGAAATGTTACCTCACTGTTACTTTGATTTGCCTTTCCCAAACGAGTAATGATGTGGGTAATGATGTCAAATCTTGCTTCGTGTGCTTTTTGTGTGCTTTTTGGCCATTTGCATATCTTCTTTGGAGAAATATCTATTTAGTTCCTTTGCCCATTTTTTAATGCAATTTTATTGAGACATATTCACACACTGTATAATCCATCAGAGTATGCAATCATTGGCTCACAATATGTCACATATTTGTGCATTCATCACCCGTCAGTATCAGAACGTTTTCGCTACTCCAAATGAAGAAGAAAAAAAAGAAACCCAAAACATCTATACCTCTTATCTCCATAATATTAGTGATATATTTGTTACTGTTGATGAAACAGTATTAAGATATTACTGTTAACTATAGTCCATAGTTTCCAGTAGGTACATTTTTTCCTATATACCACTTTATTATTATCTCCTTGTAATAATGTTCTACATTTCTTCTAGTTCATGAAAGAACTTTTGTATATTTGTACGTTAATCACAGTTATCGTACACCACAGTCCCGTGTTTTGACCTCTAGCTTTCCTTCTGGTGATGTACATGACCCTAAAGTTTCCCTTTCAACCATGTTCACACACAATTCAGCATTGTTAATTATACTCACAATAATGTGCTACCATCACCTCTATCCATTTCCAAAGATGAAAAGATAGCCTAGTTAACCATTCTACACATATTAAATATCTGCTCCCCTTCTCTAGTCTCATTCAATCTCCTAGTAACCCATATTCTGTATTTTATGTCTATGAGTTTACATATTATAATTAATTCACATCAGAAAGATCAATATTTTTCCTTTTGTGTCAGACTTAATTTCGCCCAACATAACATCCTCAAGGTTTATCCATGTTGTCGTGTGCTTTAGGACTTCATTCCTTCTTATTTCTATAAAATATTCCATAAAAAAAATATTTTGTTTATCCATTTATCTGTTGATTGGCACTTGAAAGTTTCCATCATTTGGCAATTGTGAATAATGCTGCTATGAACATTAGTGTGTAAATGTCCATTTGCATCCCTGCTTTCAGATCTTCTGAGTATATACTGAGTAGTGGAATTGCCATATTGTAAAGCAACTCTGTCCTTTGCTTTCTGAGGAACTGCCAGATCATCTTCTACATCAGTTGTACCATGTTACATTCCCCCCTGCATGAATAAGAGTTCCAGTTTCTCCGCATCCTCTCCAACACTTCTTAATAGATGCCCTTCTAATAGGTATGAAATGGTATCTCATTGTGGATTTTGTTTGCATATCCCTCATTGCTAATGAAGATCAACATCTTTTCATATGCTTTTTAGCCATTTGTACTTCCTCTTTGGAAAAATGTCTATTCAGGTCTTTTGCCCATTTTTAAAATTGGTTGTTTGTCTTTTTATTGCTGAGTTGTAGAATTTCTTTTTGTATTCTGGATATTGAATTCTTATCAGATATGTGGTTTCCAAATATTTTCTCCATTCTATAGGTTGTCTTTTTACTTTCATGATGAAGTTCTTTGATGCACAGAAGTTTTTAATTTTCATAAAGTCTCATTTTTCTGTTTTTCGTAGAGTTCCATCTTCAATCTTTTGCTCTGGAAGTATAGTTTTCCAGCACCATTTGTTGAAGAGACTATTCTTTCCCCATTGATTGGACCTGGCACCCTTGTCAGAAAGTAAATTGGCCATATATGTGAGGGTTTATTTCTGAACTTTCAGTCTGATTCCATTCATCCTATGTCTGTCCTTGCATCAGTACCACACTGTTTTAATTACTGGAGCTTAAATAATAGTTCTAAAATCAGAAATTATGGATCTTCCTACTTCGCTCTTCTTTTTAAAGATAATTTTAACTATTCAAGGCACCTTACCCTTTCATATAAATTTGATAACTGGCTTTCTGTTTCTGCAAAGAAGGCTGTTAGAATTTGCATAGGATACATTGAATGTGTAAATCACCTTGGATAGATTTGTCGATTGAAACAATATTTAGTCTTCTAATTCATAAACATGAATATCCTTCCATTTTTTTAGATCTTCTTTGATCTAACAGTGTTTTGTAGTTTTCACGTATAAGTCTTTACATCCTTATTTAAATTTATTCCTAGATACTTGATTTTTTCCATTGCTATTGTAAATAGAAGTTTTTAAAATATTCCCTCTAGATTGTTCATTACTTTTATATAGACACACTGTTGATGTTTGCAGTTGATCTTGTACCTACCACTTTTCTAAATTCATTTTTTAACTCTAATAGCTTTTTTACAGATTTTGGGCATTTTTCTCTATGTAGGATCATACCATCTGCCAATGGGGAAAGTTTTACTTTTTCCTTTCCAATTTAGATAGCTTTTATTTCTTCTTCTTTCCTAACTGCTCTTATAGTCCATTTTATTTCTGTGGGGTCAGTTGTAATGTCCCCACTTTTATTCCCGCTATCTATTTGCATCCTCTCCCTTTTTTTTTTTTTCCTTTGTCAGTCTAGCTAAAAGCTTTCTAATTTTATTGTTACTTTTCAAAGAACCAACTTTTGGTTTTGTGATCCCCCTATTGTCTTTGGTTGTTGTTGTTCTCTATTTCATTTATTTTCCCTCGGACCCTTATTAATTCCTGCCTTCAACTTGCTTTTGGTTTAGTTTGCCTTTCCCTCTGAAGACTGACTTAATTGCATCCCATAATTTTGGCATGTTGTGTTTTCATTTTTCATTGACCTCAAGATATTTCCTAATTTCCTTTGTTATTTCTTCTTTCACTACTGGGTATTTAAGAGTGAGCTATTTAAATTTCATATAAAGCAGATTATCCCCTGTCCCATCTGCCTTGACTTAATTGTTTCTTTTTCTGCTTTAGCTGTTCCCACAACTGCTTCTACCCTTAGGGCAAGTTCTAGGAAGGGAAGCCAGAGGTGAGGTTCCTGGTTCAGTTTTTTTGGCTACCATCCAGTAAGGTGGCACAGACATACAGGGACCCATAATGGAAGTGCAGTCTGACTTGGCACCTCATCGGGGAGGGACTGGTGGATGGGCTAACAAAGCTGACACAAACTTTGCCTTCTGTTTAAAAAGCTGTGTTTTCTTAATTCAGCATTCATTGAGTAACTGCAACCCTTTTCACTGTTTAACAGAGTTTTCAGGAAGTTGGCTGTGTTCTTTGTCTTTGCTAGTTGTTCAGAGGTTCTTGGGGGAACAGCACCCTGTAGTGTCTTATACAGCCATCTTGGTCACCTATAACTAGAAATTCAATCTTAAGAACGTTGAAGTCTAATAGTGAAGTAATAAGGCAACATATTATCGACTTTACAAAGTAAAGATAATAAGAATAAAAGTATGTATCAAATGCTTTCATGTACAGGGCAGGATAGTATATAAAATATTTTTTCCTCTCATATTAAACATTAGTTAAGCTCTGATTAGAAATTTTGCATCTGTGGGAAATTCTTTTCATTATTGTTTTCCCAGAGTAGTATTGTGTAATAAAAAATTGACAAGTATATCAGTTGAACTGATTTCTGCTGCTAATTGGCAAAAGGGCTTACAGTAAAACACTTTACTTCTTTGGACCTTTTGTAAACTGGTAAACCTGTAGAATTATTTTTGAAGTTTGGGAGTAACTTACCTAAATTCCTTGGACCATTTATTAAAAAGGATATTTGCATTATTCCTATATAAACATTTATAAATCAACTTGCTCAGAAGTACTTGCTTTTGTCTTCTTAATGAAGTCCCCATTCAAAGTCATGGGAGCCCATTGTTTTGTTTCTTTCTCATATAAAATTCATCTAAGTAAACAGAAAGAAAAAAAAATGGTGCATGGGTAATTCAGTGGTTAGAATGCCCGCCTTCCATGTGGGAGACCTGGGTTCGATTTGTGGACCGTGTACCCCCTCCCCCCCAAAATTCATCCATGTGCTTTAGTTCAGAATTTAGAAACTAACAGGTAGAAGTGAGGCTGTTTGAAGATCTTATTTCTTAAAAAAATTGACTGGAATTACTCCTGCTGTTGTTACTTGTGCTTTTAGTTTAATCAGATATAAAATTGTCTGTCTTCAAGTGATTTTTCTTTTACTAGGCTACTTTATTTAAAGATTCCTAAGGAGCAGGAAATTTTAATAACTCAGTTTTCCTACTATAATGTTTTCATATATAGGCTCTCTTTTGTGGGCCTGAAGATAGGTGAAGAGAAAAATTTTTAAACCTATTATATGTGTTACCTGACAAAGGCCATGGATTCTTCTGCGCCACGCACTCAATAACCAATTCCTGAGACACCTGGTTTTCAAAGAGAGAAACACTTTATTGCTACATGTGTAGCAGGAAAGCCTAACGGCCCAAGATCTATCTCCCCAAGTTTAGGGGGTTCAAGGATTTTTTTTTATTTTTATTTTTTAAGGATTTTAGCTAGGGGAGGTGAAATCATTTTCTATAAGTTCAAAGCAGAAAAGGAGGCAAGTGTTTTCATTATCATTTCAATAAGAGAACACAGGCTGAAAGGAAGGGAGGCCGAGCTATCACTAAAGGTATAAACCAAAAGGAAGGAAGTAGTTAATGGCTGACTTCATTAGCATTAGGGCCTTTGCCATACAAGAGAATGCCCAGATGAAGGGCTTAAAAGCTCTTTCAGTTACAGAGGCACAGGATGAGGGCTTTAACACTCATTTCAGGTATCAGGGCAGCTGCCTTATAGTTTCCCCTGACTATTCCAGTATCCCAGAAAGCAAAAAGGAATATGATTGAGTAATCAAAATCATCCCTTAAATCCTAATTTCTTGGTTACATAAGTGAATGGAGAAAATATTTTGAGGTATTTGGTTTGGTGATATCATAGCAATATAAAAGTCTTCATATTTTAAATAAATTTTTCAGAATTGTTAACGCTTACAGCATGGTTCCAGTGTATTTAACAGTCACTTAAAATAGTTCTATAAGTTTAAGCTCAAGTAATAGTTCCCCTTACCCTAACTGTAAAGATAGATTCATATTCCTATTTGAATTTTACACTTTGGATTAAAATGAAATCAGTAGCATAACTCTGTTTTGGCTAAGTATATGAAAGAGACTTAGAAATGTTTAGAATATAATTTTTTGATCTTTCTCCAAAGTACTTATTAATTATGTAACTTAAGTCTATAATTAAGAAAATTGGTGTAGTATGAAAAACAGTGCAGAAAAATGATAAATATGGTAGATTTGAAACTTCAACTTCCAGATGGGTAATTGAAAGAAGTGTTTACATGTAATAAATAAGTTTAAACAATTTGAAAGAAGTTAAACACATTTAAACAACAAGTTACTTAAAGAAGTATTTAAAAGGTAACATTTGTATTGGAATATTTTATCTCTAGTATCATTTGTAAAAGGAATGATAAAATCCTATGAAGAGAGAAATAGTAATTTTTAGGAGAAAATTAGGTAAGGTGGAAAATCCTCATCATAAAAATTGTGTTCATTTTAGCATCTCTCTCTCTCTCTGCGTGTGTGTGTGTGTGTGTGTGTGTCTCTTTCTCTGTCAGCATTTGATTTCCACCTGTCATAGCCAGATTATTCAGAAATTTAGGTTGTAAGCCAGGATCATTTTTCTTCTGGTTACTTTTGGGTTACACATAGGTTATTTAGAAAGCATGCATTTACCCCTGTAGCCACTAGATGGAGATCTTGTTCCATTGCTGGAAAGCTAAGGTACAGTGTATAAGTGTGAGTTTACAGAGAGCAAGAATGTTACTTTTTAGAGCTCCTCACCTTTAGCTCATTTCACTCCCATTTTAGAAAATAGTGTGTGCCTGTTTTCAGAAAACAGTACCATGACACATTAAACTTTGTTGTTAACTTAGTGGGATATGTTAAGAATACTTTATAAAATCTCTTTTCAGTGCTGGTTTCATAGTATGGAGATGACTGCACTTTCTGAGTAAAAAGAATTACCCTAGTAAGATTAGGAAGGAACAAATGAGAAAAATGAATTTATTCAGTCACCCAAGTTTAACTATTTAGCAATGATATGGCCCTTATTAAACCGACTTATTTTCAAATTCAAAAGCAAGATATAAATGGACTTGTTATATTTAATGGTTTTAGTTTTACATATGGTTCACTAACACTCCAAGAAATTATCAGAGTCTGTATTCCATTTCATCCTTGGGGACAGAATTTTGAGCGTGTTAGTAGCTATGTAATGTCAGGTACATAGGTACTTATCAATCCTTAGATAAAATCTAAGGATTAGATAAAATCCTTTTATCTAAAATTTTCCTATTTGGCAAGATCATCTGTTTTAGTTTGCTAGAACTGATCAAATGAAATATACTAGAAATGAATTGGCTTTTATAATGGGGATTTATTGACTTGCAAATTTACAATTCTGCGGCCATGAAAACTATCCAGATTAAGACATCATCAGGACAATACCTTCCTCCTGAAGAAAGGCTGCTGGCAATCCAGGACTCCTCTTTCACCTGGAAAGTCTCATGGCAAAGTCTGCTGGCTTCTCCCTTCTTTCCCTGTCATTGCTTCCAGCTTCTGGTTTTAGTGTCTTCCTCTTTGAGCTTCTGCATGTTTCTCTCTTTTGGCTTCGGTCCATTTAGCTTCTCAAGGGCTTTTTCTTTGTTTTATCCTCATTTCTCTCTTCTGCATGTGTTTATTGTCTTATAAAGTACTCCAGGAAGAGAACTAAGACCCACCCTGGAGCACTCCTCAACTGAATTAACCTAATCAAAAAGGTCCCATGCATAATAGGTCAGCACCCACAAGAATGGATTAAAAGAACATGATCTTTTCTGGGGTACATACAGCTTCAAACCATCACTGCATCTATGTATAAAAATCTTTGGTATAGAATAAATCACTTATCTGTTAAATAATTATATTGGTTGGATTTATAAGGGGAAGAGTGACTGCTTAAATTGAAATTTAAGTGAGTTACCAAAATTATTACTACTTTACATCTGCAATACTTCAGGGATATCATGCTTGATTTAACCCATAGTAGAGTATTTCCTTTCTCATTAGTCACCAGTGTACCTAATGCCTTATCACTTCACACATTGTCGGTGCAGTTATAGTAGAGATTTTCTTAACCAAACCTCTCCTAACAGTCCTGCCACATTAACAAAAACTATCCAGTCCCCTTTATTTCTTCCAGTAACTAGCGCAACCTAAGCCCACTAATAAATTGTAAGCTTTAGAATTATAAGCTTTTAAGTATCGGTTGTGTTTGTTTCCAGACTTCTTCTTTATGCCAGTTGTATTGCAATTACACAATTAAATGTTACACTGACTAGTAGTTTACGTGGTGGTAAGCAGTGTAATTTTTTAAAAGACCCCATAGAAAGGGGAGTGGCTTGAACAATCACTGAGTTAGGCTGAAATGAGAAACTAAAATATTGCAATGTATATATAATTATATAAAATTTCATATGATTCTTTTCTTCAAAATGACTCAAAATTCCTTTTTTCATGTCCTTTAATAAGATACAATTCATATACTTTATTTTTACCCATTTATAGTGTACAATTCAGTGGTTTTTCCTATATTCACAGTTTTACATCTGTCACTACAAAGTTTAAAATATTTTCATTACCTCCAAAAGGAAAAAGCTCATTCTGTATCTCCCCCTACGCCAGCCCCTAGCAACCATAAATCTGCTGTGTTTCTATGGAGTTGCCAATTTTGAATGTTTTGTATAAATGGAATCTGACAAAACATATTCTTTTGTGACTGACTTCTTTCACTAAAGGTAATGTTTTCTGGATTCATCCATGTTGTGGCATGTTTCAGTAGTTCATTTTTATGCGTGAATAAATATTCCATTGTACAAATATATGACTTTAAGTTCTTGATCCACTTCAAGCAAAAGAAATCAGAAACCGTGGTCCATACATTATGGATGTTGGCTAAATTGCCAACTTTAGCCAAAGTTTCACAATTTGGGTTAGTGCAAAGCCCTGAAAAAACTTTGCTGTCTGGGCTCGTTTGAGAAATATACATTCAATAATGGAAAAATTGAAAGGGAGATAAAAATTTGAGTATGAATTGTTAGACATAAAAGTTATTTGTATCTAACCATTTAATAACCATTAGTTTCCCTTACCACATCTATGTGTTGGAATTATTTCTGGTTACATATTAAATTCATAGAACTGCAGTAGAACAACTGCTGACTTAAATTTTATTGGTGGACATATTTGCTTATGTGCTCACTTAAGACATCCTCCCAATAGTCTCATTTGCAGAAATCTTCATTTTAATTGCAGACATTAAGCCATGTTTTGTTTTTTAATGTACAGAATAAAAGATTAATTTGTTTGACTTTTTTTATTTAAGTGAGATTATTCCAGAAGAAAAAGCAATATATTAATTTACTACATCTAATGCTTATTTATTTCAGGCTCTTTTTGCTGTATTTTGCTCAACTGTTGATCTGCTAGAGGCGAGCAATACAGGTTAGGGTTAGGAAGGAATATAGCTAAGAAAATCACGTTATTAGATTAGTACTGAAATATTGAGCTGTTTTTTTAATAAATTAGTTTACGAGGCAAAATGTATTTGTTATATGATTAACTGTTATTTGTGGGAACATCATTTGCAGGTAATTTAAATTAAATTTTAGTATTTAATTATTTGAGGATTTATAACACTTTGTAGAAATGATTTTAAGGATCTCTACTTTGTTTTAATAGGGTGATCACTATATTTCAAGTTAAGGTAGAAAGTAAGAATGTATATGTAGTTTAGTTGAAAATTAAATACTGTATAATGAGTTTAATTTTCACATTGGCTTTTGAGTACACTCAGGTAACAGATGCAAATAATATTATTTTATTAGATTAAGTTGAGTTTTTTGTTGTTTAGATAAGTCTATTATTTTGCGTTACTGAAATTCACCAGAGAAATAAAATCAAAACATGCTGAAGATTCAAAAAAAAGAAAACAAGGTGTTTTTTTTCTGTATTGTCTTTATTTTTAATCTAATTTTACAGTTAAAATTTCAGAACTGTCCAAAAGAGTTGTTACTTACAAAGTGTGTTACATTTGAGATAGTAAATCTAAATCCAGTGGGAAGGTAATTATTTTGAAAATATTCAGCATTGATTACTGCTGACTAGAGTCTTAGTTCCCTGTACATTTTGTTAGTCTCTTTCCCTTACTAAA
This sequence comes from Tamandua tetradactyla, assembly GCF_023851605.1. Taxonomy (NCBI): domain Eukaryota; kingdom Metazoa; phylum Chordata; class Mammalia; order Pilosa; family Myrmecophagidae; genus Tamandua; species Tamandua tetradactyla. The sequence continues at coordinate 77,970,716 of NC_135343.1, forward strand.
TTTCCTTTCCCTATATTTTGGTAAAAGATCAGGGATATAAAGAAAAAATGTCTGTGGCACTTTTGCTTTTGTGTCTTTGTATGTTTTATTTTTTGTAAACATAACACACAAAAATGAACATTTTTAACATATGATCATTTCATTCTTGGTATATAATCAATAACTCATAATATTCGTCACCATGATAATTTCTTAGAACATTTGCATCAATTCTAAAAAGAAATAAAAAGAAAAAAGAAAAAAAAGCTCATACATACCATACCCCTTACCCCTCCCTCTCATTAACTGCTAGTATTTCCATCTACCCACTATGTTTTAGCCTTTGTTTCCCCTATTTTTTCCTGTACCCTTTGTATGTTTTCTGACTGTAAATCTTTATTGTCCATATTCATTGCTTTGTTCTCCCTGGTGTTTTCTTTGTGAAAAGTTATATTTTGCCTGTTTGCTTTGTTATAATTTGATCCCTTAAACTGGAAGCATTTTATAGTTATTGATGTTGCCCTAAGAGCAAAGCATTTACCCTGGAATTTGTGTCATCATCTTCTATACACGTTTAAAGAGTTGTCTTAGCTGTCATTCTTGTAGAGCTGGGTTTTGCCCTGAATGCAACCCCTCGAAAGAGACCGTGAGAGTGTAGTTTAGATGTACGCGAAACTATCACAAAGATTAAGTCTTGTCCCAATTATGCCTAACATGGCCGAGATACATTTTTCCTTTTCTTCTTTCTCTTCTCACTTCTTTCCGTAATATGTTATAGTGGTGACAGAAGTACTCATTTTCACAGAAAGTATCTTCATCTAGAGAAAAAGGAAATGATCATGAAACACATCCCTAAGAAAGATAACTTTGAACTTTATAGAAAAATATTAAATAGATTTACTATGCTTGTTGCTTTTATATAATTTTTCAGTAAACGGTTCTATTTAGTCTGGTAACGCTAAAAATGAGTATTTTAAAATCATCTTTTTTTTTTTCATATTTTTCCTTCTAGCTGCTCCAAAACCTTGGAGGCTAGAAGAAATTTTGGAAAAATAACATATACACTAAAAAGCAATAAATTTCAAAGCACATCACAACAATTAGTTGTAGAACAGATTTCAGAGTTTGGTATGGGTTACAATTCCACAATTTTTACTTCTAGCTGCCCTAAGATACTGGAGACTAAAAAAATATCACCATAATGATTCAAAAATGATGTTCGCTTGTTAAACCCTATCTTCTTTGTATAACTCCATAAATCATCTTTTTTTAACACTTGATCAGAATGATAGAAAATATCAAAAGCCATGCTTTGGTTATGCCATTTATGTATTGACTCTGTACTTAGTAGTTGTTAGTGTATTTTTAATATTCCATGTGTATTTACTTAAGGTGAACCACAATTTTTGGATTGTAAAATCATAGGATTTTCTTTAAAGAAATAATCTTTTGTGGAGGTTAAGTAGTGGGGATTTTAAGTAATTTTTCCTGATGAGGTTAAGTAATCATTGTGTCTTCTAGTATTAAAATTAAATGTTTGTCAACAGTTTGCAAAAACTTAAAAATTGTAGCTGAATTTATCCAATTTTTTTTTATAAAAGTACTTATTTCCTCAAAGATTAAATAGCAATGTATCTTAGCCTAAAATAATTGTCAGTGTTTTAAAATAATTAAAAGAGAAGTGTCCCTTACCCTACATTGCCTCAGGGATAAAGGATTATCAGGTATGCTACTTTAGTCCACAATAGTGTTATCTTCATGGAGAGCTTCTGATTATACTCAGAGAAAAAGAAGCAAGCAAAACCTAGGCAGGTTTTGTATTGAAGATGAAAATGTTTTCAGTATCTCCAAAAGGGATATATCTTCTCCACTAGTAAACCATAGTTAATTTCCCTGTAACTGTTTGGTATAAAGTGATAGCTTCTCCCAGTAATAAGCCAAACTGTAAATGTGTTCCATTTTTGAGTTAGAATTATTTTTAGCTTTTATACATATGCGTCATGTGTTTCAAAGAAAAAAAATGGTATTATTTATCACTTTTTCTCATGAATTTTCTGTCTGATAACTACTCTATTTCTTTTCAGTCATTTGTAGGTCCTTTTTCCATTTGAAATGTTTATTTCCAGATGAGAATTTTTAATTTTCTACCTAATACTAGTCACTATTTTAAAATGAGAGTATTTATTTTATTGACATAATAATGTCTCACGCCTGCTTCTGTAGCTGTTGATTCTTCAAGTAATTGCATAATTTAGAAGCTCAGGCATATCTGAGGATCAGGAAGATAGTAACTTTGCTTGCTTAGTAGTAAGCTGTAACATTGATTAAATGTGCACTTTGCATTTACTAAGTAAAGAAGCTGCAAGCCACGCTTGTGTACATGGTGTTACATAAATATGGGTTGTGTAGGGGGGGCCATGGTGGCTCAGCAGGCAGAGTTCTTGCCTGCCATGCTGGAGACCTGGGTTCGATTCCCAGGGCCTGCCCATGCAACAAAAAAAGTGGGTTAAGTCATTGCACTTTCATTTTCAGGATAGGCACATTTAATAATGTGATAACAATGACATATACTGTGTAAAAAGGAGCTGAGTTTAAAGATGTCTAAGGGTTATTTGATGAAGCTATTCACGGTAAATAATGGTATTAAGGAATTCAAAATTGAAAAAGTTGATCTGGTATTTTGAACAGTAAGTGTTTATTACAGAGTTCATCCATTCCTGTTGTTGTTTACTGACCACTCATGCTTTTAGGCTAAGTGTGTGTCTTAAAAAGAGGAACATTACTTACTCCTAACCAGATCTGCCTCATTCATATCTCTAATTGATAAGAAATATTACTCTACATCCCAGAATAATTTGGTCAGAGAATAAAAAAGCATTTGCGGAACCCCCTTGAGGAGGAGAGGTTAGAACGTAAATGTAAGATAACGGTAAGAAACTAGCAGATTTATAAGTAACTTTGCCATATTGAAGGTGAATGTAATTGAAAGGGGATCTATAGTCCCATTTATCCTGCTGATTAAATCTACAATTATAAATAACTGCTCGCATGAACATTTCAAAGGTTCAGTAGTGGACAAAAAGCCAATAATAGAGGGATATAGGGGGAAAACTAAAATTGCAAGCTATAACCAACGGTTAACAGGAAGACATCAGCAGTACCGCGGCAGGACCAAGGGCAACTAATTTGGGGGCAGGGACAAGTGATAAGGGGTAGTTTTGATTTGATAGTTGGTGACACTGTGTTTGTCGGTTCTGTCACTATGGACCAATGAAAATTGTCTAAAATTGAGAATGCTCCTGATTGTACAGCCAAGTGAGGATACTCTAAGACATGGTGGTTTATTTTAGACATTATCCGTGATGTCCAATAGATGGAGGGAGCTGAAGGGTACAATGACCTGAGAAGCACAGTGCAAACTGTAATATATTTATATGATATATTCTTCTCTGTCTTGCATACTCTATCTTCACCAAGCAACCTTTCTCCTCTCCCTTTCTCCCTGGGGCATTAGTTTGCTAGCTGCTGGAATGCAATATACCAGAACTGGAATGGCTTTTAAAAAGCCGAACTTAATAAGTTACAAGTTTGTAACAAGTTTGTACAAGTTTGTAACTTATATGGAATATGGTGTGGCTACAAAAAGGAAGACATTGAGAGGCACACAATGAACTGCATAAACCTTAGGGACAATGTGTTGTGCAAAAGAAGCCAGAAATAACAGGACAAGTGTATGCCAAGGGCTCTCTCAGAAAGCACTTAAAAGAAAATGGGAGCCTAGATTGTAAGCCCTTATAGCAACCACATTTAGTCTGAAGTTGTAAACGCATTTCTTGATTCTGAGATGCCAAGCTTTATGTCTATCAGCTGGTATTTCACTGAAACTTTGAGTAACTTTGTGACATCTAAGACTCAGAATTGGAGTGCTGCAGCCCTGGAAGTTAACATAGCTATATGTAACAAGTAAGATGACCAAAAAAGAGATCAGCCCTCAATTAGAGTTTCAAATGAGGCCAGTCTGGCTGGATCTACGGTAAATCAGAATGCAGGGTAAAAGACAATAGTGTATGTATACTTAACTTTTAACTACTGTATGAGACCAAAAGCAGAAAGGTTTATTATGTCTAGAACCTAAATTTTCTGTGGCACATAATCTCAATCATCCTGTTGGGATAGTTCATTTAAACAATACAAACTCCTAGAATTTAGAATGGAAATGAGGCCTGGCTTTTCTGTGTAGCTTAATATAATACCAGGATACATCTCAAACTCTGGTGGCCTGATAATTTGAAAGTATTCATATGGTCCCTCGAGGGTCCAAAGTGGGGGATATATATGGAATTATTAAACTTTTCCATCTGGGAAACCCCGGGTATCCTCTCAACCACTGGAGGCTTCCAAGAAAATAGAATAAGTCCTAGAGTTTGAGGCTTGCCCATGCGAAACATTTCTGTAGGGGAGCAGCTAAGATTACCTGTAACAAGGCCTTAGAGTTGCTTCCAGGAAGCCTCCTTGTGGCCCCCATGTGGCCTGTCTCACTCTAAGCCCAACTCCAGAAGGAGAATCGTTACCCCCACCCCCCCACCCCACCCCCATATAGGACATGACATTCACAAGTGAAAATCTCCCTGACAGCGTGGGGCGTGGATCCCAGGGATGAGTCTGGCCTTGGGTCCGTGGGATCCACAATACCTTCCAGACTAAAAGGGGAAAAAGAAGTATAATAAAATTAAGGCATCAGTGGCCAAGAGAGATCAACTGAAGTCAAAAGGCTGCTCTCTTATGCAAGCAACATTTAAATAGTGCTTAGGGCCATGGTTTGTTGAACCCCAACCAACATCACTCCTCTTAATTCTTAAGAACACCTGGGGCTCAAACTGAGACTCTGTAAAGGTTTTACACACTAAGTTTGCTTTCCTGGAATCTGTAATTCCCAGAGAGTTCCTAGATCAGACAACTTCTGAAACCCAGAGGGACCAACCTTTCTAAGATTATCAATTAATTAATCCCCCCTATCCTTTGGTGTTGACAATCCTTCTCAACATGAAAAAATCAGAAGGGACATTGCCTAAAGATCCCTACAGATTGGGAGAAGGAACAAAGGAGAAGGAGGAGGTGTAACAGAGAAAATAGGATTTAACAAATGAGCAGGTCTGCTGAATCACTATATTAATATTTCTTCCAACCTCCAATGTTTTGGAGCAGTTAGAACAAAAAATGTAAATGGTAGCCCATAACAAACTCTGGGATCTGTTCTGTAACTACTTGTTGAAGTATGCTTTGAACATTATTGCTTTTTTTTTGTATATATGTTATATTTTACAATTTTAAAAAGTTAAAAAAAACAAAAACAAAAAACCTTGAGGGGCTGGGGGAAAATGTGGAACTATTGTACTTCCCCACTTGGGAAATTCCGTATATTTTCACATGCATTGGGGGTCACCCCTATGAAACTTATTCCTGCAGAGGATAGATTAAGCCTCTTATAATTGTGCCCAAGAATCACCCCCAGAGAACTTCTTTTGTTGCTCCGATGTGGCCTCTCTCTAGAAGCCACCTTGGCAGGTAAACCCACTGTCTTCCACCTCTGTTCCCAGGGGTATAAATCTCCCTGGCAATGTGAATATGACTCCAGGCATGAGACTGACCCTGGCATTGTGAGATTGAGAAAACCTCTTGACTAAAAAGGGTAAGAGAAATGAACCAAAATAAAGTTCCTTCAGCTGAGAGGTTTCAAATAGAGAGGTCATTAAGTACTGGCTCACATTGTAAAACAGTCTCATTGTGAGGCACAGACATAAAAGTCTGAAAACAATTACTGTAGGGAATGGACCATAGTTAAATTGTTTATATCACTTTGTCCATCTAGCTTAGCATTCCATTCCTTTGATTATCTCAAAGTACCTTTTATTTTAGGTTAAATTCACCTAGGAGTACACCAGTTCTTACTGCTATTAACCACAGGAGCTGTCTCTTCCATTTTGACCACCAGAGTATGAACTGAAGGTCTAAAAGCTTATTGTGACCTTCTGAAGGTACAGAAGACTTCCAGAGTGTTTTTATTTGTGCCCAGTGGTGTTTTTATTTGTGCCCAGGTTATTAAAAAATTAGCATTTCCCACAATAATCTGTAAAAGCAAACACATCTGGCTGTTCTTAGATTGAATATCTTAGAATGTTAAGGGATATAGTTCCAAGTTCATAGACTTGTTACTTGAATAAACAACAATAACAGTGAGAGTGTTGGAAGTACTAGTATACGAGTATTTCCATATATGTATGTTTAAGTTTATTTAATAGCTTGTTGCATGTACTTCTTAATCTTTGCAGTTCTTTTGGTTTACACAGGCACCATTGTTTTGGAACAATTTTATTTATATAATGAAAGATTTCTTATATGCATTGAATAAATTAATATCTCTCTTAACAGTTTTTTTTGGGGGGTAGGGGGTACATGGTCCAGGAATCAACCTGGGTCTCCCACATGGAAGGTGAGCATTCTACCACTGAATCACCTGTGCACCCTCTTAACAGTTTTTTAATGCAATTTATTGAGATATATATTCACATACCATATATAGTCATTCAAATTGTACAATCCATGGTTCACAGTATCATCATATAGCTGTGCATTCATCATTGCAATCTATTTTTGAACAGTTATTACTCCAAAAAAAAAGGAAAAAGAATAAAAGTAGAAATAAAAGTGAAAAAGGAGACTCAAACATCCCATAACCCCCATACTTTTTTTTTCTTTACTCATCTGTCCATATATTGGATAAAGGGAATGTCAGTCATAATCTTTTCACACACAGTCACACCTTAAAAAGCTCTATAGCTATTCAGTCATCTTCAAGAATCAAGGCTATTGGATTACTATTTAACAGTTTCAGGTGTTTCCCTATAGCTACCCCCGTACACTAGAAACTGAAAAGGGTATCTATATACTACATAAGAATAACCTCCAGAATGACCTCTCGGCTCTATCTGAAATCTCATCTCTCTTGCCAAAACTTGTCATTTTCCATGCTTTTTAAAAAAAGATTAAAAATCAACAATTTCTGGAGGGTTTTTTTTTAATGGGAAATGCATACTTTATTTCTGTTACATGAGAAGATGAAACAGATCAGTAATATCTCATTTTAAAAATCCACATTTAATGTGACAAAGGTTGCACTCATTTTACACATTGTAAAAGAAATATTAAACTTGCAATTAGAAGCTCTTTAGAACTCAAGTTTATTACATTTTCTGTTGGGATTAGATTTTTCTTCTTGACAGAATAAAACTTTCAGCTTTCATTATAGGCTATTTTCTTCCATCCTATTTATTGTCTTCCATTTGTTAAGTTTTAGCTCAACACAGCACTTGACCTGTGTGGTTTGGGAAAAATAATTGTATGGGAAGATAGTAAAACCACTCATTGAAGAAAAACTGAGATAGTGATTTCAGGTGCTAAAAATGATTTATTGAGGATTTCTATACATGAAGTTAAAACCTGTTTCAGAGAAATTAAGTGTTTGATGAGAAAATACTTATTTGTCTATTATATGTGAATTATGTTGACCACAAATAAAAAAGAAGAATCTTTCTGTTGCAGACTGCTCAAAGCCAGTTTGGTCATTCATATTTTTCAAGTTCTTTGGTTAACTCTCACAGCCTGGCTACAGATGAAATGAAATCTGAGACCAAATTCTCCCATACCTATAAACCTTTGTTACCAAGCAGTTATAAAAATAATCCAGAGGATTTTATAAACCTTTTTATTTTGAAATAATTTTAGATTTACAAAACATATTGCAAAGATAGTATACATAGTTCAAGTATGGCGGGCAGTGGTGTCTCAGTGGCAGAGTTCTCGCCTGCCGTGCCAGAGACCCAGGTTCGATTCCCTGTACCTGCCCATGTAAAAAAAAAAACATAGTTCAAGTATGCCCATCAGCAATCTTCCCCCAATGTTGACATCTTATATTTATCAAAACTAACAAATTAACATTGGCTGAATACTATAATCTACAGGCTTTATTTGGATTTCACCAGTTTTCCACTAACATCCTTTCTGGTATATTACAGTACTGTTTCAGGGTTCAAGTTGTATTCATTCATTATGTTTCCTTTAGTCTTCTCTGGTTTGTGATGGTTTCTCAGTCTCCCCATGTTTTCCATGGTTGTTATATCTTTTTTTTCCTCCAATTTTTTTATTAGGGAAGTTGTAGGTGTATAGAAAAATCATGCAGAAAATACAGAGTTCCCTTCCCCCCATTATTAATATTTTGCATCAGTGTGGTACTTTTGTTACAATTAACGAAAAAATATTATAATTATACTAGTAACTGCAGTCCATAATTTACATTAGGATGCATTTTTTCCCATATACCACCCTGTTATTAACATCTTGCAATAGTATTGTATATTTGTTAAATTCATGAAAGGACAGTTTTATAATTGTGCTTTTATGTACAGTCCATCATTTACAGTAGGGTTCACTGTGTTGTACAATCCTATGTGTTTTCTTTTAATTTTTTAATCCAATGACATATACAACCTAAGAATTTCTCCCTTTTAACCATATTCACATACATAATTCAGTGCTGTCCGTCACGTTCACAGTGCTGTGCTACCATTACCACCATCTGTTTCTAAAACTTTGCAATCAAGCCAAACAGAAAGTCTGTATCCCTATTCCCTACCCACAAGCTAGCCCCTGGTAACCTATATTCCCTTGATTCTAACTCTAAGAGTTCGCTTATTCAAATTACTTTATATCAGTGAGATCGTGTAGTATTTGTACTTTTATGTCTGGTTATTTCTCAACATGATGTCTTCAAGGTTTATCCATGTTGACACATGAATCAGAACTTCATTCCATTTTAATGCTGAGTAGGATTCCATTGTCTGTGTATACCACATTTTGTTTATCATTCATCAGTTGATAGATACTTGAGATGCTTCTATCTTTTGGTAGTCATGACTAATGCCACTATAAAAATCGGTATGCAATTATCTATTTGAGTCCCTGCCATTAGTTCTTTTGGTTATATACCTAGTAGTGGGATTGCCACATCATATGGTAGTTCTCTACTTAGCTTTCTGAGGACTTGCCAAAATGTGTTCCATAGCAGTTGCACGTTCCACATTCCCATTAGAAATGAATGATTATTCCTTTTACTCTACATCTTCACCAACACTTGTGATTTTCTTTTTTTTTTTTTTTTTTTTTTTTTTTTTTTTTTTGAGAGAGGGAGGAAAGGAAGGAAAGACAGAGAAGGAAGGGAGGAAGAAAGGGAAACATTTTTAAACATTTTCTTGTTTTTTTTTTATTATATTTTGTTTGTTTGTTTGTTTTTTACATGGGCTGGGGCCGGGAATCGAACCGGGGTCCTCCGGCACGGCAGGCAAGCACTCTTGCCCGCTGAGCCACCGCGGCCCGCCCGATTTTCTTTTTTTTTAATCAGTAACCATTCTAGTGGGTATATAAAGGTATCTGATTGTAATTTTGATTTGCATTTCCCTAATACCTAATGGTGTTGAGCAGCTTTTCATGTCCTTTTTAGCCATTTGTATATCCTCTTTGGAAGAGTTTCTATTCAGGTTTTTTGCCCATTTTTAATTGGGTTGTTTCTTTTTATTAATGAGTTGTATGATTTCTTTATTTGTTCTGAATGTTAAACCCTCATTGGATATGTGATTTCCAAATATTTTCTCCCATTGACTAGGTTGTGTTTTCACTTTTGTGACAAAGTCCTTTGATGCACAAAAGTTTTTAATTTTGATGAGGTCCCATTTATCAAACTTTTCTTTTTATTATTTTTGTATTGGGTGTAAGTCTAAGGAACCATTGCCTAACATGGTATCCTGAAGATGCTTCCTGACATTTTCTTCTTGGAGATTTATAGTTCTGGTTCTTTTATTTGGGACTCTGATCCAATTTGAGTTAATTTTTCTAAATGGTGTGAGATAGAGGTACTACTTATTCTTTTGCATGTGGTTATCCAGATTTGTTTGAACTTTTTTGATTAGTTTCACATTCTGTGTCTCCTCTGAAATGTCCATTTTTTCCCTTGACTGAGCCATATCTTCCTATTTCTTAGTACGGCTTATAATTTTTTGCTGATGTCTGGGAATCTAATTATTTTGATGAGCAAACTCTGAAGGTACATCTCTCCCTCTTGCTCAGGGTTTTATTATTGATTGTCTTTGTGTTGGCTTTTTTCTTTTCTTATTTTATTTCATTTTTTTGACATTTGATCCTACTTATTCAGGATCTTTAGAGTAGCCCATGTTTAACTGTTCAGGTTTTCTCAGCTCTTGTGCAGCTTATTCTTGCCCTGGATATGCAGTACAAGTTTTTAAATTTTCCTTTTATGTCCAATTGTTTCACCTCCAAGAGAAAGCTTCCTTTCTTCTGTTTCTTCTCTGGAAAACTCTTTTTGGGGGAGGTGGGGGGAGGTGGGGGTGATGGCAGTGCCTGGTCCAGGACTCTAACCCAGGTGGGCATGACCACCATGCACCCTCCTGCCCTGCAAATGTTGATCTGCTTTGTTTGTTTTGTGTATAATTTTCTCCTAAGCTCCTATGATGTTTAAATTTTCTTCCATACACGGTGCCCCCTTTTCATTACATTTTTCATTTCTGAGACCCCATCCTATCATATAGCAGCATTTCCCACACCATTTTTTTTTCCCATGAGAATTTTTTTACCTCCAGTTTTTTCCCCATTAGGGTATCCTGCCTCCGGGAACCAGTTAGGGTGAATCCACAAATGTCTGTTTTGTGTTTAGGTGATCCAGCAGACAGACAGGATTGAGTGTGTACCCCTTTTCCCAATGGTTCTGCCACAGTCTCTTTGGGACACTTTTGTAAGTGGCACTCCTCTGCAACTTGTGTTCTACCCTGGGTCTCGTGGACTTGGATTCCTGTGCCTGAATCTGCATGAGTTTCTAAGTCACTGCTATGAGTAGCTCTGTAATCTGCATCAGGAGTAGGAGGGACCTGGGTTCTGTTGACTCTGAGTGACTCCTAAGCTGCACCTGGACCAAGTGAGGGGGAGAGGAGACTGGCCAATCTCGGGCATAAATCTCCTACCTAATTTGGTATATTTTTCTTCAGTTCAGCATTTGTGGAACCTTTCTCCAGTCTCCATGAAACACCGACGTTCCAAGGAAGTGGGATTCATCCTTTTATTAGTTGATTCTGGGGGGAAACTTTTCCAGGGGATGTCTTATGTTGCCATGTTGATGATATCTGACTTTTATACTTTTGAAAAGTACTGATCAAATAAAAATATGGTATCCCTTTATAGTTTATGGTGTTTTACAGTGTCTGGAACAGTACCTGAAACTGTTGAGTGTGGTCCTGTAGCCTTGATTCTTGGAGACAATGGTATAACTATATAGAGTGTGACTGTGTGACTGTGAAAACCTTGTGGCTGATGCTCCCTTTGTTTGGAGTATGGGCAGATAAGTAAAAAAAAATAAGGACAAAAATAGATTATAAAAGAAGGGGTAAGGGTAAAACAAAATTAGGTAGATTTCAATACTAGTGGTCAATGAAAGGGAGGAGTAAGGAGTATGGGAAGTATGGGTTTTTTCTTTTTCTCTTTCTGGAATGATGCAAGTGTTCTACAAATGAGCATAGTGATGAATACACAATTATGTGATGATATTGTGAGCCATTGATTATGTACTTTAGATGGACTATATGGTGCATGAGGATATCTCAATTTAAAAAAAAAACTTATTTTTATCAGTATGGACTTATGGATATTTATTTTATGCATTATAATGCCATAGTATTATGTTTTATGTGTGTGGATTTTACTTTTTTTCGCAGTTTTATTGAGATATATTCACACACCATGCAGTCTATCCAAAGCACATAATCTGAAGCACACAGTATCATCACTTAGTTGTGCAATTCATCCCCACAATTGATTTTAGAACATTTTTATTTGGAGTAATTAAAATACTATTATTTTTAACAGCTTCTTTGATAATATAATTATACTGTAAAGTTTATCAATTTAATGTGTACAATTTAGTGATTTTTAGTATGTTTATGGGGTTGTGCAACCATTACCTAATGTAATTTTAGAACATTTTCACCACTTTAGAAAGAAACCTTATATCCTTTAGCAGTCACTCTTCCAACCCATTTCCCCACCCCCAGCCCAAGGCAAACATTAATCTAGTTTATCATTGTTTTGTTGCTCAAGTTGTTCCTAGCTTTGTACTTTGAGATTTCTTTCAAGGTTCTTCTGTATCTCACTTGATATGCGCCTATGCCTTTGTCTTTTAGCCCTTTCTTACTTTCTGGAACTACAAGATGTTCAGGTTCATCTTATATTTTGCCTTCCCAAACCCTAGAAGGATCCATATGTATAAGGTAACCAATATATAGAGCTTGCTTGGTGAATCTTCACCTTCACTACGTTTTCTGACCAACCGTACACTGATACAGGTTGAATATTCCCTATTCTTTAGGTCCAGACAGCTTTTTTTTGAGCCTAGTATTAGTGTACACATCTGGTATTCCCATCTCCTTCCTGGTAAGTTTCTAGATCTCCTTAGTGCTAGAGAGATACACAATCTTGAAGCTCACTCTTTGGATGCATCTGTGAATTTTGATGCTGTACTCCCTATCACTCCCTTCTCTGATGACAGAATGGACCATCTTCTCACCATTCTTCTTTTCAGGAGCTATTCTGCCTGGGCCACGCTGGAATGGAAAAGTGTGAAGGATTGTTTCCATCCTTTGCCCTTAACCTATCTATACCATTAAAATTTCTCATAGACAGCATTTAGTTGGGTCTTAGTTTTTTGTTGTTGTTTTAATCATTCCACTCTTGTTATATAATCAGTAACTCACGATTTGATCACATACTTGTATATTCGCATCATGATCATTTCTTAGAACATTTGCATCAATTCAGAAAAAGAAATAAAAAGAAAACAAAAAATTCATATATACCATACCCCTTACCCCCCCCTTCATTGATCACTAGCATTTCAGTCTGCTAAATTTATTTTAACATTTGTTCCTCCTGTTATTTATTTATTTTTAATCCATATGTTTTACTTGTCTGTCGATAAGGTACATAAAAGGAGCATCAGACACAAGGTTTTCACAATCACACGGTCATACTGCGAAAACTGTATCATGATACAATCATCTTCAAGAAACATGGCTACTAGAACAAAGCTCTACATTTTCAGGCAGTTCCCTCCAGCCTTAACTAAAAATGTGATACCTATGTAATGCCTAAGAATAACCTCCAGGATAACCTCTCAACTCTGTTTGGAATCTCTCAGCCATTGACACTTTATTTTGTCTCATATCACTCTTCCCTCTATTGGTCAAGAAGGTTTTCTCAATCCTTTAATTCTGAGTCCCAGCTCATTCTAGGATTTCTGTCCCACATTGGCAGGAATGTCCACACCCCTGGGAGTCACATCCCATGCGGGGGTGGGGGGGGCAGTAAGTTTGCTTGTCGTGCTGGCTGAGAGAGATTAGCCACAACTGAGCAACAAAAAAGGTTGTCTGGAGGTGCGCTTGGGCCTAATTTTAAGTAGGCTTAGCCTGTCTTTTGCGAGGTTAAGTTTCATATGAACAAACCCCCAGATTGAGGGCTCTGCCTGTTGCTTTGGTTGTCCCCACTGTTTGTGAGAGTATCAAGAATTCTCCATTTGGGGAAGTTGAGTTTCCCCCTTTCTCACCATTCCCCCAAGGGGACTTTGCAAATGCTTTTTTATTCACTGTTAAAAGTACTCTGGGATTTATCAGGGCATCACTCTGGATAAACCTACAAAATCTCATGCTCTACTCAAGGTTCCATGTACTTATGGTGTTTAATTAAGCTGTCCACATAAGGTATATTAGGAAATGCACTAGTCAAAATATAAATTTTGTACCAAATAAACATTTTTTGCCTTAGTCTCACACATAAGTTAAAGTTTTAAAATATGAATTACCATCTATTTTCAGTACCCTGCAATATTGACATCCCTTTGTTCTTCCTCATGCAAAAACATTTTAAAATTTGTATATTTAATCACTACCATTATAAACTCTAGGCATTCCTGGATTATACCATCTCAGGCTTTATCATCTATCTTTGCTTCTGATTTCATTTGCGCCCCCAAGCCTCCTCCCTCTGTCCTTCTCACAGTCAGCTTCATTCAGTGTTCTAACGTTATAGTGCTACAACCAGGTAGTATTGTGCTATCCATTTCTGAATTTTTACAGTCAGTCTCATTACACAATCTGCATCCCTTCAGCTCAGTTACCCAATATCTACCCTATTGTACTGCATTGAATCTGTAAATCAATTTAGATAGAATTGACATCTTAACTATATTTAGTCTTCCAGTCCATGAACATGGTATGCTCTTCCATTTATTTTGGTCTTCTGTGATTGAACAATTTCTTGTAGTTTTCTTTGTATAGGTCTTTTGTCTCTTTAGTTAAATTTATTCCTAAATATTTTATTCTTTAGGTTGCAATTGTAAATGGAATTTTTTTCTTGATTTCCCCCTCAGATTGTTCATTACTAGTGTATAGAAACACTACAGATTTTTGAGTGTTGATCTTGTAACCTGCCACTTTGCTGTGCTCATTTATTAGCTCTAGTAGTTCTGCCATGGGTTCTTCAGGGTTTTTGATGTATAGTGTCATATCACCTGAAAACAGTGAGAGTTTTACTTCTTCCTTTCCAATTTTGATGCCTTGTATTTCTTTTTCTTGTCTAATTACTCTTGCTAGAACTTTGAACAGAATGTTGAATAACAGTGGTGATAGTGGACATCCTTGTATTGTTCCTGATCTTAGGGGGAACATTTTCAGTTTTTCCCCATTGAAGATGATGTTAGCTGTGGGTTTTTCATATATTCCCTTTATAATGTTGAGGAAGTTCCCTTCTATTTCTATCCTTTGAAGTGTTTTCAACAGGAAAGAATGTTGAATTTTGTCAAATGCCTTTTCAGCATCAATCAAGATGATCATGTGGTTTTTCTGCTTTGATTTGTTGATATAGTGTATTACATTAATTGATTTTCTGATGTTGAACCACCCTTGCATACCTGTGATGACTCCTACTTGGTCATGGTATATAATTCTTTCAATGTGCTGCTGGATTTGATTTGCAAGAATTTTATTGAGTATTTTTGTATCTATATTCATTAGAGAGATTGGTCTGCAATTTTCTATTCTTGTAATATCCTTGTCTGACTTTGATATGAGGGTGATGTTGGCTTCATAGAATGAGTTAGGTAGGCTTCTCTCCTCTTCAGGTTTTTTGAAGAATTTGAGCAGGATTGGTACTAATTCGTTCTTGAATGTTTTGTAGAATTCACATGTGAAGCCATCTGATCCTGGACGTTTCTTTTTGGGAAGATTCTTAATGACTAATTCCATTTCTTTACGTGATTGGTTTGTTAAACTCATCTATTTCTTCTCGAGTCAAATTAGGTTGTTCATGCCTTTCTAGGAAGTTGTCCATTTCATCTACATTGTCGACTTTATTCTCATGAAGTTGTTCATTGCATCCTCCTATTACTTCCTTTATTTTCTGCAGGGTCAGTGGTTATGTTTCCTCTTCCATTTCTGGTTTTATTTATTTGCGTCCTCTCTCTTCTTTTTGTCATCGTCGCTGAGGGTCCATCAATCTTACTGATTTTCTCATAGAACCAGCTTCTGGTTTCGTTGATTTTCTCAAGTATTTTCATGTTCTCAATTTCATTTATTTCTGTTCTAATCTTCATTATTTCTTTCCTTTGCTTGCTTTGGGGTTAGTTTGCTGCTCTTTCTCTAGTTCTTCCAAGTGGACAGTTAATTCCTCAATTTTTGATCTTCTTTTTTTGATGTAGGCATTTAGGGCAATAAATTTCCCTCTTTGCACTGCTTTTGCTGCATCCCATAAATTTTGATATGTTGTGTTTTTACTTTCATTTGCCTCAAGATATTTACTGATTTCTCTTATAATTTCTTCCTTGACCCACTGGTTAAGAATGTGTTGTTGAGCATCCATATATTTGTGAATTTTCTGGCACTCTGCCTATTATAGATTTCCAACTTCATTCCTTTATGATCTGAGAAAGTGTTTTGTATGATTTCAGTCTTTTTAAATTTATTGAGACTTGCTTTATGACCAAGCATATGGTCTATCCTTGAGAATTAATTATCCATGAGCACTTGAGAAAAAGGTATCCTGCTGTTGTGGGGTTCAGTGTTCTATAAATATCTGTTAAGTCTAGCACATTTATTGTATTATTGAAATTCTCTGTTTTTTTATTGATTGTTTGTCTAGATGTTCTTTCCATTGGTAAGAGTGGGGAGTTGAAGTCTCCAACTATAATGATAATAGAAATATGTCTGTTTCTCTTTTCAGTGTTTGCCTCATGTATTTTGGAGCACTCTGACTTGGTGCCTAAATATTTATGATTGTTATGTCTTCTTGTTGAATTGTTCCTTTTGTTAGTACATAATGTCTTTCTTTGTCTCTTTTAACGGTTTTACATTTGAAGTCTAATTTATTGGATATTAGTAAGGCTACTCCTGCTCTTTTCTGATTGTTATTTGCATGGAACATCTTTTTCCAACCTTTCACTTTCAACCTATGTTTATTCTTGCATTTAAGATGCGTTTCCCAAAGAAGGCATATAACTGGGTTCTGTTTTTTAATCCATTGTGCCAGTCTGTGTCTTTTGATTGGGGATTTTAGTCCATTAACATTTAGTGTTATTACTGTACAGACAGTACTTTCTTCTACCATTTTGCCTTTTAGATTTTATATGTCATATCTAATTTTTCTTCTTTTTGCCTTTACTAATAGTCTTGATTTTTACACTCTTCTCCACACCTCTCTTTCCTGTCTTTTCCTATCTGTCTCTAGTGCTCCCTTTAGTATTTCTTGCAGAGCCAATCTCTTGGTCACAAATTCTCTCGGTGATTTTTTTTTTGGCTTGAAAATGTTTTTATTTCCCCCTCATTTTTGATGAACAGGTTTTCTGGATATAGAGTTCTTGGTTGGCAGTTTTTCTCTTTTAGTAGCTTAAACGTATCATCTCACTGTCTTCTTGCCTCCATGGTTTCTGCTGAGAAATCTATGCTTTGTCTTATTGGGCTTCCATTGTATGTAATGGATTGCTTTTCTCTGCTGCTTTCAAGATTCTCTCTTTTTCTTTGACATCTGACATTCTGATTAGTACTTGTCTTGGAGTATGTCTGTTTGAATCTATTCTGTTTTGGGTACACTACACTTCTTTGATCTGTAATTTTAAGTCTTTCATAAGAGTTGGGAAATTTTCAGTGATAATTTTCTCCATTAGTTTTTCTCCTTCTTTTCCCTACTCTTCTCCTTCTGGGCCACCCACGACACATTTATTCATGTGCTTCATGTTGTCATTCAGTTCCCTGAGTTCCTGCTCATATTTTTCCATTCTTTTCCCTATATTTTCTTTTGCTTGTCAGATTTCAGATGTCCCTTCCTCCAGTTCACTAATCCTGTCTTCTGCCTCTTGAAGTCTGACGTAGTTTTCCATTGTTTTTTTCACCTCTTCTACTGTGCCTTTCATTCCCATAAGTTCTGTGATTTGTTTTTTCAGACTTCAAACTTCTTTTTGTTCATTCCTTGCCTTCTTTATAACCTCCCTCAAATCATTCATTTGATTTTTGGTGAGGTTTTCCTTGTGTGTTCAAGCATTCTGAATTGATTGTTTCAACTCCTGTGTCTTATTTGAATTGTTGGTTTTTTCTTTGACTGGGCCATATCTTCAATTTTCCTAGTGTGAGTCGTTATTTTCTGCTGGTGTTTAGGCATTTACCTTAATTAGTTTGTTCTGGAGATTGTTTTCACTGTTTTTACCTAGGATTTTCTTCCTGGATGAGTTTGTTGTCTATCGACTCTTTTACATTCAGTCCATCTTATTCTAGACCTCTAGCTTAGGTTTTGTTTAACAGATCAGAATTTTTCAGTTCTTGTTTTCTTTATTTTTTAAAATTGTTTCTTTTTTAAAAAAAAATATTTTTATTGCAAAATCTTCACACACACACAGTCCGTACATGTATACCATCACTGGCTTACAGTATCATCACATAGTTGTGTATTCATCACCATGATCATTTTTAGAACATTTGCATCACTCCAGAAAAAGAAAGAAAAAAATCTCATACTTCCCCTTTCATTGACCACTAGTATTTCAATCTACTCAATTTTTTTAACATTTTTTTAAATTGTGAAATGTAACGTATATACAAAAATAAGCAATAAATTTCCAAGTACATTTTAACAAGTAGTTATAGAACAGATTTTGAAGTTTGGTATGTGTTACAGTTCCACGATTTTCATTTTTTCTTATAGCTGCTCCGAGACACTGGAGACCAAAAAGAAGTATCAGTATAATGATCTAGCAGTCATACTCATTTATTAAGTCCTATCTTCTCTGTTATACTCCTCCTTCTCTTTTTTTTTTCTTTTTGGTGAAAAATAACATATATACTAAAAGCAATAAATGTCAAAGTACATTGCAATAATTAGTTCTAGAAGAGATTTCAGAGTCTGGCATGGGTATCAATGTATCAGTTCTTGATTTCTTGTTTCTTGCTCTGCCTGAATGGTGTCCCCCCTCCCCGACTTAGGAGGGTCAACTTAGGTATTATAGACCCCAGCCAGATTTTCCCAAACCAAACTGGCCTTCTCTCAGGAGGAATGTTTGACCTGTGTCAGTTTTACCTGAGGGTGAGACCCAGCAGATTGAAAAGCTTTCCTATGAAGTCTCTGGACTCTGCATTTTTCCTATCCTGCCCAGTTATGTGACGCTTGTCTGCCTGCAGGTCCCACCAGCATAAGGTGATGCGGTACCTTTAACTTCAGCAGACTGTCCCTGCTGGGAGTGTGGTAGAGACAGGGGAGAGGTTGTAGGCTGGCTTTAATCGCTTCACTTTTCCAGACCCTGAGGTCTGAACTCGGCCCCACCCTTCTCCAGGGGAAGGCACCGGCTCCAGACAAACACTCAAACAAGCTTAATTCTGCCTATGGCTGGGTAGTTGGAGCCCAAGAAGCCTTGCAACTGTATCTATCCAAAGAGTAGCCAAGCCATAGAAACACAGCCACAAAGAAGAAAAATAAAAATCCTTTTCAGAGAAGATTCCCATTCCTTGGATTTGCCAATCAAGAGCGTAAGTTGGTATGTTGCTTTGTGTATCTCCAGGTCCTATGTGCCCCCTCCTTTTCTTCAGGCCCCAGACCCTTTCAAATATTATGTGCTCTCTGATCCGAAAAACCTGTTTTTTTTTTCCTTTTTTCTTTTTTCCGTCAGCCCTGCCCCCTGTGCGCCGGGACAGAAACCAACAATCTCAGCTTTTACTCGAGGTTCAGCTGAGCTTGGGGCCTATTTTTAGTAGTCAGAATTTGTTAATAAATTCCACAATTGCAGCTTAGTTGCACTTAGCCCGCTGCTGGTAAAGTCTCTTTCCTTTCCTCTCTGGGAAGCAGCCTGTGGGGGAGGGGCACTGGCCACCACGGCTTGGGGAACTCACGGTTCTGGTGGGCTCACAGCCTGTCCAGCTGGGCCAGACTGGGGTACACTGTATGTCCAGTCACTGACGTGGCCCCAGAAGTTGTTCTGTCCTGTTCCTGGCAATTTAGTAGCTGCTCTGGAGGATGAACTAAATCCTACACCTCACTAAACCACCATCTTGGCCCCTTCTCAGGTCTTAGTTTTTTTAATCCAGTATGAGAATTGATGTATTTGAACAATTTATATTTAATGTCATTATTGATATGGCTATATTCAGGCCTACCATTTGTGCTGGTTTGAAACTGTTACGTACCCCGAAAACATTGTGTTTTCTAATCCAGTCATGTGGGGACAGACCAGTTGTTAGATTGTTTCCATGGACATGTAACCCATTCATTTGTGGGTAAGACCTTTTGATTAGATGGAGATGTATCCCCACCCATGTAAAGTGGGTCTTAATCCTTTTACTGGATGAAGAGAATAAAAGGCAGAAAACATAGAGCTCAGAACCAACACAGAGAACAGAGAGATGAAACCAAGACACAGACGTTTGGAGATGTTAAGCTAAGAGATGAAATGCAGAGGCTGCCCCAGAGAAGCTAAGTGAGGAACCACAGATGCTTAGAGTACAAACAAGCCACTGAAAACAGGAGCTGAGCAAGCCGTTTGAAACCAGAAGCCAGAGAAAAAGACTGCAGATGTCACCATGTTCCTTCCCGTGTAGCAGAGAAACCCTGGACATCATCTGCCTTTCTTCTCTCTCTGAATGCCTTAATTTGGATATTTTCATGGCCTTAAAAAGACTGTGAATTTGTAATTTACTAAATCTCCTTTGAAAAAGCCAATCCATTTCTGGTATATTGAATTCTGACAGCATTAGCAAATCAATATACCTTTTATTATTTGCTTTATATTTATCCTCTGATCCTTTCCTACTTTCTTTAGAAGGATTTAGATAGTCGGTATTTCATTTTAATATGTCTAATCACTTTTTTACTTCCTTTCTGTTATTTGTATGTTTTTGTTTTTGTGGGTGCTGTAGGAATATATTTGCTTAACCTTTCACAGTCCTCTTAGATTTAATATTTAATGTTTAAAAGTCCAAGTATACATAATGGTTTCTTTATTCAAATACAAGAAAAATAAATGGATTATTTCATATGGAAATCCTCAGACTGAAAATTGACAGAGTTCATGACCATGTTTACATGGCCCACACTTGACTTAGTTGCCAACATTTTCAGATAGGAAAATTCCACCTCAAACTCTAAATGTCTATTTTGAAAAATCAAAAAATATGGCACTACTAGGCTCTCATTTCCTCAACTAGAGCCAAGAGATAGCACATATTTGCCCATTTGCAGCAGTTTCACTGAAGATACTGAGAATTACCTTTTGGTAATTTTTTTTTTCCTCAAATAAGTGAGCCAAATAATGAGGAAGCTCACCGGGTCAAAGATGGTTTATGTATTTGTCTTCTTTATTATCTTACCATGTAATAAATAAATAATTCAATCCAGAATCAAATGAAAGTCTACCAAAGCTATGTGATAAACCATCAGTCATTAACTTCTATTTCTTATTAATGTTATGGTTACATTGAGTTAAGTATTTTTCTAACTGTAATAAATTGTAAACATTGAGACAAAAAAAGAAAGTCCAAGTATACAGATGCCAGTAAGCATCAGCCCTGCAGAGGATTTCCTTTCAAAAGATCAGGCCTACATAGCTGCTCCTTTGCCCCTAAATCTGAAACACAGTATGTATTTTGTAAATATCAAAATCCCAGACCATTTTTATATCCATCAGAGATTATGGAGTTAAATGAAAAAATAATAAATATAGTTCAAATAATACTAAGCAAGCACCAGTATCTCATACTCTTTTCTATTTGTATATATTTAAACTTGTATCGGAAGCGAGTCTCATAAATGAAAGTTATTTGGCCCTTTAATTTATTACTCTTAGGTGGTTTCCACCTTTCACTGTTGAATAGAGTATTGCGTTGAACTTCTTTGTTTATAGGGGTTGCCGAGTCATAGATTATGGGAATTTTAAATTTTAATAAATAATATTAATCTGATTATACTAATTTATAGTTCTTCCTGGGTGTGAGTCTAGGTTCCCCATACCTCACAATAATGCTTTGTTTGTGCCTATTGATGAGTTATCTTGTTTATTTAATTTAAAATTTCTTGAATACTGTACTATACTATGCTACATTATAAAATTATAGCAGTTTGTATATTGTAACATTAGATAATGAGTCAAAAGAGAGGCCAAATATACCCAGATATGTGTGGAAATTTTGTATTTTGTAAAGATAAAGAGTTAGAATTCAATAAGTGAAGAAAGATGGGCAGTTATACTTTCCCACCCTTGGCTTCTGCCTCACCATTGGAAAGTGTGAAAAGAGGGCCAATTCCTTCATTCCTCTGCAGATACGTTCAATATCTGTCATCAGACTATCAGAACTAATTTTTTTTTAAGTCCTGTATCATTACCACAGAAAGTCCAAGATTTCTAGAGTTCATTCCCACGTATTCTTAACCCCCTTATGGTTGTGTGGGCAGTGACGCAGCTTCTGTCATCGGCTGGTGCTCCCTAATCCTTCTTCCCTGTGTTACTTTCCTCTAGTGCTTTTAGAGAGCACTTAATGGCAGTTGAAGCAAAATCTACTAATTTGTTCTTCTCTTCTACTTAGAATGTAAGCTACTTGGGGTGGGGGGAGCGATTATTGTTTTCTTTACTGCTGTTTTCCCAGCCTATACAACAAAAGGTATTGAGTAAATATTTATGGAATAGCTATCAATAGCTGGTGTGAAAATAAGTTGTTCTCTCTTATATGAAACTTAGAAGCAAGCAACGTATGTTAGGGTAGGAAATCCATTTTCTTAGGTATGTGTTATTTTGATAAAAATCTCATTTGACTTTAAAGTACTATTGTTAGCAAAAAAAATTATGTTGACAACAAGAAATTTGATGTATTAAAATAGACTTTTGATAAACTGTGATCATAAAATTATGTTTAATGTAACAAACGATTTTAATCAATTCAATTTAATTTAAGAAAATACCTTTCCACTTCATACTATGCACTTACAGTCACAGTGTATTATCCAGGCTATTTAATCAGTTTTGTGTGCAGTATAACTAGATATTTAATTGCATTTCTCATTCTCCCTACAGCTCTCCATCTTACTCATTTTCTGTTACCCACAAGTGCCTATTATTGTACCTTGTACATTGGTGTTTCATAAACATCTACATTAGTCCATTTATCAACCAACCAAAAATCTTAAGATCTAGGTAGAAGCTACACTGCTGTGGACTTTTATATTGCACGTGTGTTCATTGCTTGCTCCCCCTTCCTTCCCCTTACAGTTCTGGACATGGCAAGACATGTGCCACTCTATCGGGCTCTGTTGGAGTTGCTCCGGGCCATTGCTTCTTGTACGTCCATGGTGCCGCTGTTGTTGCCTCTTTCTCCTGAGAGTGGTGAAGAAGAAGAAGAGCAGTCAGAATCTCAAACTTCTGTTGGTACATTATTAGCAAAGATGAAGACCTGTGTGGATACCTACACCAACCGTTTAAGGTACTGTATTATATTCATTTCTCTTGACCTGGTCTAACAATGTTGTATTTTTGTTTTTTGTTTTTTCTAAGAATGTTTTTAAAATAGCTCTGTGGGTTTTTTAAAAAGTGATATGAACTAGTTAAGCACATATTCTCACAAACAATGTATAATTCTACCAAGAAAAACCTGCCCATCAAAATCCTAAACCCAGAAACCTTTTTTCACATGGATCATCAGACATCTCCTTAAGCAGAGTATTTTAAATGTTGTCGCATTGTACCTATTATACAGATAGATGCTAGTTTAGTCAATAATTGATGTCAAAGACATCTTTCAGTGTCAGTAAGTATATCTCTCTGACATTGTATATAGATGCTCTGTTTTACATAACCATCTACTAGTAGGCATTTAGGTTATTTCCCGTTTATAGTAACCTCATATATTCGTCTTTTGGGACTGATAGAAAAGATTTAGGGTAGATTCATAAAAGTGGGGATTTGGGGGGTTTGGGATTATACCTGTTTCATTTTGAAACATACTATCATATTCCATTCTATAATCTTTTTTAGTAGTCAGGAGATTTGGGGGTTTTTTGTTTGTTTTTGTTTGGAATAACAATGAAATTGGATATCTTCACAGAATATAATAGTTTTAAATTAATTTTTGTTTTATTAGGTTTATAACCTCACTGGATTCAGGTGACAAGTTCTGTTATCAAAACTCCTTTTAAGTAACCTAGAAAACTTTTTCCTTTCTCTTAGCAGAATCTGTTCAGTTTCATTAAAGATGAAATTAGCAGACCTAAATCTGATTTTTAAGGTATTGACTAATACTGCCAATGGAAGTTTATTGTTTTGTCAGTGGTATTTGAGTCAGTTATTGCTCTGCCTGTTGTCACAAATATTTTAAGAATCTAAAAATTAAGAAACTATGTAGGTCAAATAATGGCAGAGAACTGGTCACTAGAGGAGTAGCTTTTGTCGGTCTTTACATTTTACAGAGACATTGATTTCTTAAATAATCCTGGCTTTATGGGTTTATTGTACTTTCATTATCACTTTAAAACTAATGGCCCAACTCCAGCTATTGAGAACAATAAATTAGAGATTAAAAGAGGAGTCAGTGGGTAGAAATCAAAAAAAGCTATAGGTTCATACTTTTCTATTACAAGGGAAGGAAAATACGAAGATATGTTTTCTTTGATAGTTTGATTTTTTTTGTGGTAGAGAAGAAAATAATGTTAAGTCTGGTTCTGTCCTCCCTGGTGGCTCCCTAAAATCTTTTTAACAGGTAACCTAGGAAGTCAGCAAAAGTATATAAAAATAATGCATTGTCATAATAGTCGCATTCTCTGCCCTGGTCATCTGTGTCCCCTACTTCTGAACAGTTAGCAGGTAGTTCTTGACAGATCAATTAATGTATTATGCACAGAGCTTTGAACTTACCCTCATGTCTAGAGGGGGGAATCTTTCTGCTTGTATCTGTTCTTTGTATTTCTGTGCTTTCACATGCAGTGTACAAGTGTAAAACTAAAACTTGAAAATGTGTAAAACTTTGAGTTTTTCCCCAGGGTCATTTTATTTCTTAGATGAAAAATTGTGTAATGATTTGAAAAGTTGTTATATTATAGTGTGGTTAGTTTTGTTATCGAGGTGAAAACAAAATCAGTAAAATAAGAGTAATTTTCTTCATCTTATATATTTCCTTATACTATAATTTTCGTTGAAACTTGCAAAAATGGAGTTATAGTCTTCTAAGGCATTGGATTGAATGGAGTTTATATAAGTTTGAACACTTGGAGTGCTGTTTTGGTCTATTTGCTTTTCTTAAATTAATGTATTTCTTGTTCACATAGCATGCAGTATAATTTTTTTAATGGAATTTGACTTCTGTACAAAATGTATTAATAATTCTGTATGAAAATTTAATTTCAGTTAAAGGGTTTCTGAGTTCCATATAGCTGGAACTTTTTATTTGATTGACTTTACAAATTCTTTCCTTATTTTTTTTCTTTCCTTATTTTAACCAGAAAACAAAATCATGCTTCACATTTCTAAATTATGCAACAACAGAACATGCATATTAAAATAGTACTCACTTTTCACAGAGCTATTTCATTTATGCTTTTAAATTTTATCATTACAGTTATCCTTTGCAGTACCTCTTTTCAGTAACCCTGTTTTACTTATGAAGAAACACTACCAGCATGTTTAGTATTGGAGGTTGGATATGATGCTTCTAAGATCCTTCCTGGTCTCTGTTAAACTTTTTCTTAGAAAAAGAAAGCAGTGAAAACATATTGTTATACCTACTTTCCTTTCAGACTTTGGCACACTAAGAATTCACTTTATACTTAATGGAGAAAAAGGGTAAAATTGATTTTTTTTCTAGCCTGTCAAAGCTTAAGATGTATTTCTTTCTATATTTTCATTATAATGGAACTCAATGTGGTTGATAAAATAATCCAATCTCCAGTTGAACTTATACCTTCAGAAATGTTTAATTTTAGCAAAAAGGGTGAAATTAACGATAGACAAATGTTCCATAGCCCAGAAAATTTTTATAATTCTTTTGTCTCTGCTCTCTTACTAATCATAAGGTGACTAAAGTGACCCTTTAATATAGATTTTATGAAATTAGGTAAGACAGAAACAGATACTAGTTTACTAATTATATTCATATGCCTATATTATATATAATTATAGTTTTATTCTTGTTAACTTATTTCTCTTTTGGCATATTTTTTCATGTTTAGTTTTGTGTTTTTCCAAGCATAAACAAAGGCATGCAATTTTTTTTCCTTTGAATGAAATTTTATTGTATTTAACTCTTTGGTCATTTTAGGTAAAGAAAGAATAGATCCACTATGTACTCTACAAATCTCTAGATGATGATTATAGTTGCATATAATGATTTTCATTACTTCATATACTAAGTACATCAAACTAATTGCAATGAAAATCATTATATGCAACTATAATCATCATCTAGAGATAAGTTTGATGTATTTACTGTATTTTATCTTCGGTGGGGGAATGAGTGAAATTAAAGAAAATATTTGACCTTACTACAAAGAGAAAGTTTTCTGTTACTGGTGGGAATAACCTAGTTGGGATTAACCTATTTAAATCCAGTGCCTAAACCCATTTAATTTTTTTTTTACTTTTTAAAAGAGGCATTTAATAAGTTGCAAGTTAACAGTTTTTAGGCTGTGGAAATATTCCAGTTAAGACAAGCCTATAGAAATGTCTGATCTAAGGCATCCAGGGAAAAATACCTTGGTTTAAGAAAGCCAGTGAGGTTCAGGGTTTCTCTCTCAGCTGGAAGGACACATGGCAAACATAGTGACATCTTCTGTTTTCCTCTCCAGGCCTCTTGTTTCATGAAGCTCCCCAGAGGAACCCACTTAATTTTGATTACATAATTCAAAGAATGAAGGAGACCATAGAGATCAGCTGACTGTCCCTATGCCCCATAGCCTAAAACCTTCTATTAAAGGAGATGTAATGACATCATTAAGAAGCTCAAAAAGCAGAGCATAGTGACCTGCCATATACCATACAAAAAAAAGCAGTAGATCATAACCCTGTTTTTATACTAATTTATGTACTAAAAATTCATAGCTGTATTCAGATAGGTGGGATCTAATGAGGTCTCAAGAACATTATTGATTCATTCATTTAATAGGTTTTATTACATTTTCACGGGATCGTAACAGGAGAATTAGACCCATTTCCTAAGTGGTTAACAGACAAATTTGGGGAAACAATAACCAGGCAGTCTTAATAATGGTATATAACATATTAGAAGTGCAAAACAATAAAGGAAGAACCAGTCCGTATTTGGAGATCTAAATAATAAGTAGGAATTAGTCAAAAGAAGGACAGTGGATAAGTTTACCAGACTGTGGAAACAATATGAGCAGTGAAAGAAAGTATTATATATTCAGGAAATCTAAAGAAGTCTAGTGCAGGTGAGAGTGCTGGTGGGAGTACAATGCAGGTAATGGTAGTGGTGGGAGATTTAGTGAGCAGGTGCTAAAAGACTGAGTGTATTAGAAACTTAATTACTCTTAGAAGTAGTGATGAACCATTGAGAAGGTTTAAGCAGTAATCTGATCCAATTTGCATCAGAAAGGTTGTTTTGCCAGTGTAGGAATTACACTGAATGTTGGGGGTAGGAAGTAGAACAAAACAAAACTGCCATTGGAAGAGAGTTTCATCCTTTCCATCTCAGCAGGTAGAGCTGTATATGCGTGTCCTCTCTCCATACTGCTATTTCTGTGGACTGAGAATTTGGCATTCATCAGCTCTCATGTGATAGACTTAATAGAAGGGGTAGTTCCTAGGTAGAAATGCATTTCACATTCCAAATGTTTGACCTAAAAAAAATAATAATAATCACATAATTTAAGCTTTTAGTCACTTACTAACTGCATTATTCTGCTTGTGTGTGTGTCAGTATTGGCAACTATAGATTTATTCCCAAGACTTTCTTCGAAATAAGTGCTATAGCATAAATAATTCTGGGAAGTCAGCAGTTTGCCAAACCCAGATTTCTCTGCATATAAACTGTGGCTCCTCTGATGATCTAGGTTCTGAGTCGATTTGTTCTGTCCCCAGGGGGGCTCCTCCCAGATCTCTTATTCCAAGATTTTTCTGTCTAGTCTCTCAGTTTCCTTCACCACAAAAATTTACAGTTTTGGGGAGTGCGCCTGGATTGAAACTTCTCCACATTCTGTAGTAAAAGTCTGGTCCTTAAGGTAGAGATTTGAAATTATCTCTTTTACACCCTGTTTCTATCCCCAGGCCAAAAAAACCTCTGTGCCTGAGCTGCTGCTGTTGGGTTGCTGTGGGAGTGGGAGTGACAGTAGCAAGCTTTTCTCTGAGTTACACCCCTACTCTAAGAGCTGAGTGCTCTGTGGAAGAGGGTGGAGCTGAAGAAGGGAACACCCACCTCTCAGCTGCACTGACCCCGAGTTCTTAGCCTCAGCAACAGGCAGCGTGAGAGATGCCAAAGTCCTTCTCTTCCCAGTTAGGAAGCCCTTTGAGAGCTCAAGGGAGAGGAAGCCCTCTATTCTTTTTTTGCATGGGCAGGCGCTGGGAATCGAACCTGGGTCTCCGGCATGGCAGCTGAGAACTCTGCCTACTGAACCACCATGGCCCGCCCCCTCTTTTTTTTTATGACTGCAGCAATCTGTGGAATCTCTGCCTCTGAGGTGGGAGTGGGGAGGGAGGGAGCAGTCTTGGTTTCAAATACCATAGATGGTGTCCTTACTTATGAATTTCCATAGATTTTCCTGAACGTTTCATTTGCCATTTAATGCTTTAAAAAGCACTCTCAGGTTTATTATTTTTCATCCTGCTCCATGAAATAGGCAGGAAAACATTTATTTTCCTTGCTTTACAGAGAATGAAACTGTTCATAAGAGCTAAACATTAAAACCTTATTAATCATGTGATTATTAGATAATAAAGCTGAGATTAGCTCCCCGGTTTCTTGATGTCTCTTATGTTCATTATGAAAAATAGCATTTATGAAGAAAGACAGGTTGATTGACACATAATTCAGATACTTCTTTTTTTTTTTTGCTTCCATGAAGACAACCTTTATTTTACTTGTTTACATATTTATTTTGGATATGTCTTACTTAGATTAAGAGAAGACAAGAATTTGAAAAGCAGTGTATCCCTTTTATTATATATATATATTTACATAACCTTTTCAACCTACATTCAGTAACTCCCTGTCTCTCCTGTTAGAGAAGGGTCCTGCAAATTATGGTAGGCAGAAAAGGCTTTTAGAAAATAAAATATTTAAATTGATCCATTACATTCTTCAGTTTTCTTGAGTACTATAGTAGAAAGTAGGAAAAAAAATAGAAGGAAGAAAAACTGGTATTTCAAGCAATCAGACTGTAATAACCTTAGTTGATAGTATACTGCTTACATTTTTTTGTTCCAAACAGGTACAAAGTAGGTGTAAATGATCCTTGTGGATACTTTTCCATACCTTAACAATGTTACTCCTAATAATCACAGCCAGTGTTTATTTAAACTCCCTGAAACTTATTAAGTCATCTCAATTAGGCAAAATAACCCTGGGCAATCAAGATCTAGAGGGAAGCATATTTCTCAGAAATATTGAATAATTGTATCTCAAGTACACTATTAGAATTTAGAACTGCCAATTCAAGATGGAGGACATGCAGTGTGAAGAGTTATTTAAAAGGAAACAGAAGTAGACTCAGCATATGAACTACAGATTTTGAAGATGAGCTCCTTAGAAAAACAATGATGTAAACAGCATTAGGAACAGAAAGGAAAAGGGAAGAAGGCTTACTATAATGTGAGTTCGCTTATACCAGTTCTTTACTATGCTGTCACCCCTACCCTAAAAGGAAAAATAAAGCTATGAAAAGTATTTTTAAAAATTGCAAACTGTTAAAATAGTTTATTAAAGCAAAGTGCAGGCAAATGGTAGCTTTGAAGAAAGCGAAAGAAGAACATGTTTTAGATTATTAGAACGAAGTAAATTTCTTTGCAGGAAGTAGGAGGTTTTCCCTGTATCTCAGAGAGAGGTTTTTAAAAAATGCAGTCTGCTTTTGTGGTGGCTACGATACGATAACTAACCCACTCCAAATGAAGTTTATGGAGACAAAGGATAAGGCAAGTGTGGGGTATAGATGCAAGCTAGTCAGCACAAAATGAACTTATTTTGGAGCGGAACAACTTTGTTGCAGACCCATCCAATCAATCTTGGAACATTTCTAATCTACTCAACATACCAAAGTCAATTCCAAACTCTTTCTGTGGGCTCCAAATTATCCCTTCTATCCTTATTCCATTTGCTACCCCCATATCAGACAAGGCAGATCTGCAACACTGAAAAAAACAACAATGGTATATTTTAAACTGTTCACTTTTAGGTGTCTCGCCCCATTCCCTGGCACCCAACCATGGATAGTAGTGGGTGTAAAGTAAGCCTCTTTCAGAGATAATACTTTATTACCCCGCTTTTTGGGAAAAAATAAAGAGAAAATTTATACATTTTATAATTTCAGTGTTTGTGAAAAGCAAGCTGTTCCTTACATGGTACTCAGCAAGACTTCATTCTAACAACCATCAAACATTTCAGACAATAAACAATGAACAGAGAAGCCTTCAGTTCCAGCTTCTAAAGTATACAGAAATGGGGTTGCACGGGTGGTTTAGTGGTAGAATGCTTGCCTTGCATGCAGGAGACCAGGTTTGATTCCCAGACCATGCACTCAAAAAAAAATTAGTAATCAGAAAGATCAAAATTGCCCTGGTATTTCTCTAAAAATAAGCCAAAATAGATTTTTTAATCCTAGGAGTTATGAACTTACACAAAAACACTACTTGTGGGCAGGCCACGGTGGCTCAGCAGGCAGGAATGCTTGCCTGCGATGCCAGAGGACCCGGGTTCGATTCCTGGTGCCTGCCTGTGTAAAAAAAAAAAACACTACTTGTCTCTCCCATGGACAATAATGCAATCCACTCCATGAAAATCTCTACTCCAAGGGAAATGACAATTACGAGAATTTTAGATAAAAGTCAAAGCCATTATTATACAGGTTGACTTTGTCTAATGAAGCCGTTCCTCTTTTGAGGTATTACTGTTAAAAGGGAAACAAAACAGAGCAGTTTCCTTTGACTTAAAACTTTAGGACCCATAGACTTTTTTTTTTTTAACTTTTTTATTGTATAGTATAACATATATACAAAGCAAAGAAAAAAAAAGCAGTAGTTTTCAAAGCACTCTTCAACAGGTAGTTACAGGACAGATTCCAGAGTTTGTCATGGGCTACCATACCATCCTCTCAGATTTTTTTTCCTTCTAGCTGCTACAAAATACAGGAGGCTAGAAGGCTTAAATATTTTTTTATCATCACAATCGAATTTTTTTCCTTTTTTGTGAAAAATAATATATATACAAAAAAGCAATAAGTTTCAAAGCACTGCACCACAATTAGTTATAGATCATATTTCAGAGTCTGACATAGGTTATAATTCCACATTTTAAGTTTTTACTTCTAGCTGCTGTTAGATACTGGAGACTAAAAGAACTATCAATTTAGTGATCCAGCATTCATATTCATTTGTTAAGTCCTATCTTCATTGTATAACTTCACCATCATCTTCGATCTTTCCATCCCTCTCTTTAGGGATGTTTGGGCTATGGCCATTCTAAATTTTTCATATTGGAGGGATCTGTCACTAATATGGATAGAGAGGTGCAACTATCTGATGTTCTGGAGAAGCTGGGCCCTCTAATTTTGAGGACTTATCTGGACCAGGGACCCATCTGGAGGTTGTAAGTTTCTGGAAAGTTACTGTAGTGCATGGAACCCTGTGGAATCTTATATATATATATTGCCCTAGGTGTTCTTTAGGATTGGCTGGAATGGTCCTGGTTGGGGTTTGGCAGATATAGGTAGCAAGGTCTACGTGAAGCTTGCGTAAGAGCAGCCTTCCAGGGTAGCCTCTCAACTCTATTTGAATTTTCTCTAGGACCCATAGACTTTTGTTCCTTCACTAATGGCAGTGTCTTTCACTCTAACAGGGATCTGAAATGAACCAATGATAAAGCAGTGTAAAGAAAAAATAAAGTAAGGGGCCCATTGCTACCTTCTATCAAAATAGGTCTTTGATAATTTAGGTTTTACCCTTACCTTACCTCACACCTGATGGGCACCTCACATTCAATAATTGTTTTTGGGTGCTCCAGAGAAACAGAATCAATATGATATACATATGCAAATATTAAGAAACTTATTATAGAAATTGCTCACAGAACTATGGAGATTGGCCTGTTGAAATTCTGCAGAGCAGGCTATAAGTTGGAAACTCAGTGAAGGTAACAGATTCCCCCAGGAGAAGCTCGCTGTTTGGAGTAGAGATAGAAATTCTTCTTTCTGACTGCTGAAATCATCAGTTTTATCTTTAAGGCCCCCATCTGATTGGATGAGAAGTTTTCTCTCATTGCTAAATGCTGTCTCCTTTGTTGATTATAGATATAATCAGCTATAGATGTATTCAACTGACTAATGATTTAAATTCAGGAAATAACCTCACAGTAACAGTCTGGCCAGTACTTGCTTGACCATAATTTATCCAAGAAGACACATGAAATGAATCATCACAGTAACCTATTCTTTTTATACAAAGATTTTTAGAGGTATATGGGATTCTTCTAAGAGTGCATCCAATTCAGATCTTCTTTTTTTTTTAATAAATGAGGAACACAAGGCTCATAGAGTTTGTGACTTATTCTAGGTTCTCTGATACTTAAAGGCAGAGCTATGATAAGTACTCAGATCTCCTAGTGTCCCAGTTGAGTACTTATTCACTACTTCATACTTACTTCCAGAAGACAATTGGGTTTCACAGCATCAAGAATAACTAAAAATGGGGGAGATGGGGATTGAATGTTGACTTGTTTCTTTAGAATGTATAAAACTTTTTTGAATGTTGACAATGAAGTAAAAATGTCTTTTAATTGGGAAAACAAACTTCATTAGTCTGAAGAATTTTTAAGTTAGCATTATGATAGGATATTTAAAGGCACCATATTTTAAAACAGACTAAGCTTCACTGTGTTTTGTGGTCTGTCTAGTACACGAACATGTAGCAACTTCATATAATTATCACCTAAATGAGTAAGTCAGTTTTAAAAACCTATTTGATGTTTTTCCTCTGCTGTCTTTTTAAGTTGATTTGACGTTTACTTGCTTAAGTTTGGACAATGTAGTAGTGGTAAAAAATTTTTCTGAGTCAGTCTCTCTCTTTCACACACACAACACACATACACTATTATTTTCCCATCTTCTGAATTTTAATAACTTAGTATACTTTTTATTTCTAAAGTTTTTTTAACTCCTTTGTCAAGAAATGTTTAAAATTAGAGTTTATATGACATTTAACGAATAAGTAGGGCATTCACCAGTTATGAGCAATTTTTGATCAACATTTTCTTTTACAGCTATTAAGAAAAATAGAAAGGGCGGGCCACGGTGGCTCAGCAGGCAAGAACGCTTGCCTGGAGAGGACCTGGGTTCGATTTCTGGTGCCTGCCCATGTATAAAAAAAAAAAAAAAGAAAAATAGAAAGAACTGGAAGCATATCTAGTTACCCCCACTAATAAAGGAGTTGGTAGCATGCCAGCCTGTACTATCTCAAAATAGTCAAAGTATAGCTGTAGTAATTTAGTTTCACTTTTGAATAAACATAGTAGTTATTAACTTCCTCAGACCAAGGACAAAGACAGTTATTTTGTTTCTGATCTTCAGTGCAGACTTTTGCTTCAGACTCCACTATGTAAATATTCATATTTAATGTATTTGACATTTGGCAATTTCACCAAAAATTTGAAAACAGTGCTTGTTGCCAATCAGTAAGTCTTAATTGCTAATCAGTACATAACACAAATGACTGTCTTCAGTGTTCAGTGCACTGGACGTCGAACTCGCCTTCACAGCAATAAAGCATTCATCAGTGAACCCATGTTCCTAACTCTCGTGAAGCTTCTACCAAAAGAATTCTTCCTGGCGGGACGAAGTTTATCTTATTTTATAATAGTTTAATTCTCTTGTAGAAATACCCCCACTTCCTTTTAATTTGAGCTATTAGTTGACCTACTGCTTAAAGGCATATTTTCCATCAAATTCTCTTACTTTAGCCCCCTTACACCTACTCCTCTAGGTCTTCAATCAGTTAAGAAAGAATTTCAGTTCTAGCCTCCCTACTTTTGTTTTCTCTTAGAAAAGCACTTCCTAGTTTATCCTCTTTTAGCTCTACCTCCCAGAACTCCAAAAGTGAAAAAGACTTGATTTCTTAGCCAAGAAACTTTTGTTGTATCCTTTTATTTCTTAGTTTCTTGAGGGCGGGGGGCGGTGTTCCGACATTTTACTTGGTGATAGAGGTAGAAATGCCAACATTTATTTTAACATCTCCTCTTTGATTGCCTTAGTTGGGTTTTCCCTTGATCAGTTGGGGAAACATATATTTATGGCAGCTCCATTCCACCGTAGCACCCAGTACATGTATTGTGTCCTGTAGTGTTTAATCTGGTTTTAAAATTATTATATTTTTTCTAATCTAGAAATCATGGTATTTTAAATGACTTCCTGTGTAGCATTTAATCTGGTTTTAAAATTATTATATTTTTCTAATCTAGAAATTATGGTATTTTTAAATGGCTTCTTGTACCTATGTTTGAGTGTTTCTTTCTCTCATACTGCTCAGTTTTGTTGCTTCACGAGAGGAATTTTTTTCAACCTTCATTTAAATCATATTAAAAACTAAAAGTGTTAACTTCAATTTAGAAGTGGTTGAATTAAATGAAAAGGGCTCATAGAGTTAAAAACTAAGCTTTAAAGTAATCACATAAAGCATTCATCCAATAGAGGTCTTTACCCATTTTACTAGTGCTTTTAAGGATCATTTAATGCTTTCTGGAGACATTTGAAGCAAACAGTTATTCACTTAAAAATCTTTCTACTTTAATCTTTAATCTTAATTTGCCTTAAACTGTAATTCCTGGCAAAGAGCTTTGGAACTGAGGGGTGTGATATAATGTATTGTTTATAGGTAATTGTAGACATTTCATTCTCTCACAGTTTTAGAATCTTCCTGTAAGGTATTAATTCTTAATAGTTCTTAATCTGGCCATTTCAGCATGTACTCTTCAGATTACTTTTTCAAAGTGGTTTAGCTTTTTAAATGTTTATTTCAACTGTGTGATGGTTCTGGCTTTTAGAATTAGGAATACAAGGGGTTGATGTGGTCTTTCTATTGTTCTACCAAGAAAATGTCTGTTAAGCTGTCTTCAGTTTATGGATTACAACAGAACATAATTCTGATGTGGAATGTGTAGACTTACAAATACCTAAATTCGTATGGGTGGTAGTATCAGCAGAAGCAGTTGATATAATTAAATGTTGAGGTATGGGTTTTTTGGATTGTTAATTTCTACAAGAAAGATTTGCCCATTCTGCTCACATCCTAGTTCACATTTTCTGTCACAGAACCAGAATTTGCTTAATTTGTTAGCTGGTTAGTGGAATTCACAGCATAGTGGAAAATGTTTGCAGATAATTCTATGCAATAGTAGAAACTTCAGTTGCTTCCTCGTATTTCTTCAGGGCAGTGATCACAACCAGATTCAACGTATGCACAAAGCAGCGGATACCATGGTAGCGGCCGTCGCTGATTGCTTTTACCATGTTGGATCCATTGTCAGTCTCAAAGACCTACTTCCAGCTAGGTGCCTTGAACTCAAATAGCTTTTCACACAGACTTCAGGATGTGAGCCAAGGTATGGCCTTTTTTCATGAACTGGGCCTACATATGGGTTAATAGAAAACTGCAACTTTTTAGAAAAGAAACTGCTGGCTTTAGTTTAATGTCAGACAATGACCAGTTGCAGTTATCATTAGGCAGGCAGTGTATTCTTCATGTATTTGAAGTGCTCTCACCTTTAAGAGATGATCCCTTTATTTTTCTATATGTTTTTGTCAAAAGCACCAAGTAAAAATTTCTCATTAGAACCTGCTCTAAAGGTCTAAGATATGTTTGCTTTATGATTCAACCATTGTCTTTAATGAGATGCATATGATCATTTCTTTCACACATTTGGTCTAAAAAATAGTAATTGTTAAAACTTCTGTGGATCCTTGCATGATTTTAATAATAGGAATTTCTCCTAATAATGATCTTTTTAAAACTGGGGTTAGGAAATTGGTATTCATAAATAAGACTTCAAATTTAGAATTAGTAGTTTTCTAACGGTAACTTAATGTTTGGGTGTGAATAGAAAAAGGCCCTAAATTGCATTGATAGAGTTCTCTTTCCATTCTAGAGGTTCTTGTTTCTTCAAGGAGAAAAATACCTTAATTCTGGGGGTGAAAATGAGCTTCACTCCTGTGTCTTTCCTTTCTGTGACAAGATGTGTTTCTTTAGTAAAATCTTACCTGAGAGTGCATTGGTCACCCTGATGATGTTAGATTTTAGAGAACCATCTGTATTTTACTGTGGCTGTAACCATAACTCTTCTGTTGTTCTGAAACTACTTGTGGTTGTTTTCCTATCATGGTTCAGTGGCCCTATTATGAATATTTTTCAGGCCCTGGTATTAGAGAGAGAATCATTTACAGTTGAGGAAAGAGCATCCTTGTAAATTCAGAGGGAGTACTTTCAAGCAGCTTACATATTTCCTTGACTCAGTGTTTGACACTGGTGGTTTCTAGCTGTTGATAATAGAGAAGTTGGAAATCTGTTTGTGTGCCTCTACTAGAATCATATCTTTGTTAGCTGTCATCATTTCATAGTTATAAAAGATTTAATATCTTATTTGACACTAGCAGTAAAAATGTCTGATATTTCAGTCTTAAAACATTTAGATTACTCTTCTTACGCAAACATGTAGCACATGTACTCATATACATATACACACACAGAAGCTGATGGTTGAAATGTTAGACAGTATAACATTAGTCATGTGGTTCCCCGAATGGCAAAGGAAAATGGCCATGTGTTTTCTGTGGCTTCTTATACTTCAGTAAAAACAAGAGGGCATAGGAGAAAAGGCAGTCTCAGTATCGCATTATGCCTCTTCAATTAAATCATCTTGCCAGGTGAGGTAGTATATACTGTATAAATAATATCTGTGGATACTAGTAGTTTCTTAACTGTAGGAACCAAATTAAAAGCACATAAGTACCCCATTTACCCTTGCTACCACCTGAATGGTTCTTCTTAATTTATTGTTTATCTGCCTATAGTTAAGCACTGAATTGCTTCTGAGTAGATTGTTGTCTGTAATAAAGAACAGTTCATTTGTACTTAGTTGACATAATCATATTTTCTTAAGGACCCTAAACCTCTTGTTACTCTTTTTATAGTTTTCCAAAGCTCCATGCCCACTCTGTGAAATATTGTCTTAACTTAATGTCAAGTCCTTTTGTTGATAGACATGTAACTAGAAGAAGTGATATATATAGTTTAGGTCATGGCTTAAATATCTTAGCTTAACTCTTTTAGATACCTTTGTATGATTTCAATTTGTTTTAAATTATTTTTATGAATTAAAGACACAGATTTTAAATGGATAAGCAGTAATGTCATAATGTTTACTTATTTGAGTAACAGGTACTGAGAGATGAAATACAAAAGAGAATACTGGCGTATTTAGTTGTTATTTTCAAGGAATCATGTAATCAGCTACTTCACTCATATAAGAAATTTAATAAAATATTTTGACAATTTATATACTGAGAACTTGACTGTTATGACTGCAATTTGATATGAGGTTGGGTACATTTTTAGACATTGCCTAGAAATAACGCTAGAATATCTTTAATGGCCCAGTAGATTATGCCTAAAACTTAATATTTAATTGAAGGTTCTGTGTATGGAAACCTGTTATATTTAAGATATACACAATAGTGAACCTTCATTTTACTCTGAATTAATTCCTCTTTTTTTTGGAAATTAAAATACTCTGTGAAGGAAATACAAGTAGCATTAAAATAAGAAACCGTATATGGTTTTTTGACTTATAAAACAGAGGTCAGATGTTTTACTTTTGGATATGGAATGCCTGTGGTAATAGTAATTACTCAAAGTTTTTGTTTTGAAAGGTATGGATTTAAGGACACCTCAGACATCTGAACTTGTTATGTTATGACATTTCTAAAACATTTATCTCTAGTCTGTTTTTGTATTTGAAGGGAAAACTTAGTCAACATTTGCTTATTATCCTAAATATTGTCTGTAGCTTCAAAAACAACAAGTATAATGCCACTGGTATATATCATCAGTATGTCAAATGAAATGCAGACTATTACTTTTATTTTTAACCACTATTATTGACTTAGAGAAAGTGTTTATCTTACAGCCCTAAAATCTTATTTTTCCTTGCATTTCTTTCCATATTAAAAAAAATTTCAGATCTAAAAGGGAAAATGTTAAAACAGGAGTAAAACCAGATGCATCTGATCAAGAACCAGAAGGACTTACTCTTTTGGTACCAGACATTCAAAAGACTGCTGAGATAGTTTATGCAGCCACCACCAGTTTGCGACAAGCAAATCAAGGTACCGTAGCTGCTTTTCATTTTTTCATTTGACTGAGAGATTTTTCCATTTGCCTGCTGAAAATCACCTTACTTTTCCCACTTTATGCTTTAATGGTTTTCAAGTGAGTTCATTTACTTAAAACTTTAATTCTCTATCAGGTTTTCAGTTAATTATAAAATAGTCTCTAATTACAAAATATTTATCTCTACTATGTGTGATTACTTAAGATTAAATTTAGTAGGCTGATACCAAGCATCACAAATTTCTCTTTTCCTTCCACAGGTCATAAAAGTGAAAAATGTCATCTTTAAATAGGAAATACTTTAAGCCTGTATATGAGAATTTAATTTAAATTGATGTTTTTCATATATTAGCAACAGAAGATATCATTAATTCTGCATTGCCTATTGTTTTTGCCTGAATGGAAGAAAATTAATTTTGCATTTTAAAGTTGATAAGGTTTTTAGCCCTATTAGTTGTGTGTATGAAATGAAATGAAATCTTTTCTTCTCAAAATGGTACAAATAGGAAAGAATTGTGAAGAGGTTAGCAAATTTTGGGGATTACTCTAGAAGTGAATTGTTCCTATTTTTAATATTCTGAAATATATACTCATGTTATTTATCTTGAAATATTAAATAACAGAAAAAAAACTAGGTGAATACTCAAAGAAGGCGGCTATGAAACCCAAACCTTTGTCAGTATTAAAATCACTTGAAGAAAAATACGTGGCTGTCATGAAGAAATTACAGTTTGGTAAGTTGAAATTTTAACCTTCATATGTTCAGATCAAGATTTTTAAATTTTCTTAATTTTATGGAATATTTTCTATATATGTGAAAAATAGTCACTTTTTTTTTTATCAGTTTTGAGTTTACATTTATGTATGGAAATCATGAACTCTATAGAGTGGCTGTAGAAACCTAGGGAAAAATAAAAACAAAAAGAAAAGGCCAAATGTCCAAAGAAGCAGGCAGAAAGGGTTGTTCTTTCCCTAGTTCTTTTCGTGACAGCCTGACCTGAAGAAGGCTAAGATCTAGGGCTTTGAATTAGGTCTGCTACTCTTATTTTAAACTTCATGTGATCCTTTTGGGAAAATGGAGTTGCACATTAGTTCAGTTCAAGCCTTTCCCTCCCTAGAACTCTGGGCAAGTAAGGGCTTATGAAAAGGTCTTATCAGTACCCCCTCATAAGGTGTTAGTCTATAAATAAACACTTGAATTCTAAATTTTGATGACCATTATTAACTATTACTGTTTATACTTCTTTTCCCAAGGGACTTAGACTGTAGGAAAAAGGACAATAAAATAAAAGTAAAAAGATTAGAGTTTTATAATACTGTCTTTTGAAACATCAGTATAAATCTAGCTTTTGCTCTACTTATCTCCCAGGTTTGCCATAAAGATAAAATGAAGTTATATATATGAAAGTGATTTGAAAACAATAAATATTCAGTTAGACCTTTGAAAAGATCTTGTTCATCATCTCAAAATTGGGAGAATTAGAGAGCATTATAAACTGATGTTCAGAAAGAAGTTAACAGGCCAAAGGATCCATGATTTTGGATAATTGATTAGCCATTGATTGCTTTTGGCTCTTTTGTTTAGCACTTGAATTCAGAAAATTGTAATAAAAAAAAGTCAAGTTTGTTCAACAATATATTAATAATACAAATAATTACCAGTGTAACAAAAATATTGTCCACATTCAAGAGGAGAATTAATTTCCACCTTTTGAAGAGAGTGTCAAAAAGCTTGTGCAACCTGTCCAGGCTTTGCTTGCCAAGTTGTGCACCCTGGTCAGGGCAGTGCTCAATAAGAATATGGAGCACCTAGTATTACTTCTTACAAAGATGTCATATGGAGTAGTATTAGCCCTGGAAAAAATAATATTTAAAGAATGGGTGTTCCATGAAACTATAATACACAAACAGAGGGCCCTAAGTTAAACCATGAACTTTAATTAATAGTACAATTATAAAAATGTGCTCTTATCATTTGTAACAAATGTTCCACACCAATGCAAGGTGTTGGTGGTGGAGTGGTATATGGGAATCCTGTATTTTATGCATGATTGTTCTGTAAACCCACAATTTCTTAATTAATAAAAAATATTAAAAATAAAAAAGCTTGTGCAAGTGTTTTAAGCCATGAAGCTTCTGTTAGTAAAGTGACAGATTTGTTCCAGGATTCTTTGTGGGAAAGCTTCCTAAAATATATTAGGAGTATGTATTTTTTGGAATTAAGTATTTTAATGATTGTTTTGGTCCACTGACTATCACAAATATGTCTATTTATGGCTTTAAAAACCATAATTTCATGTAGTTAGAACTGTTTACCTAAAAATTCCATTTTTATGTATTCTTTTATCCTTTCAATCCAGAAAGTCTCATTTTACCAATGTGTATATGTTTATGGTTCTAAATGTATGAGAGATTCAGATTTAAAATTATTACCTCCAAGAAATTCGGAGTCATGTATCTAAGACCGGTAGTCATCCAGCCCAGAGGCATGTCTGACACCACATTACATCATAAACTCTCAGTGTTGGGCTGACCTTAAACCTAACAGACTTTCACTACTCATTGACTTTAAGAATAATTCAGGAAAAAAAAAATTTGTTTTTTAAGTTGGTACTTCTTTATAAATCATGTTTTCTATCTATGTCAAATCTTTTCCAATATCATGATTCTCCTAAAACTTGGTATTTAATGATTGCCTCATATTCCATCATAAATATTACATTTTATTTATTTATTTAACCAAGAACTAGACATTAGACTCTTTCCACTTTTTCAGTAATATATACATCTCACTGGCCATTATTGCATATAAATATTTGTATGCATCCAGGATTATTTTCTTAGGACAGATTACCAGAAGAAGAATTATTGAGTCACAGGATATGCATTTTTAGCAGCTAGTCACTATCTTTGATTGAATATTTTAATAATTTTTTTATGTTAATAGGCTTTGTTTCCTCTAAATAATATGGTATCAGAGTTTTCCTCCAGGCATAGAATGGACCTATTTTTCTGTCTGGTGAATTGCTGTTTGTAAAATTCAAAGGAAATTTGTACTGTATTCGGTGAAAGCTAGCAGAGATGGGCAGATGAAATAACATATTACAACTTCATTGATAAAAGATAGTAGTCTTATTGAGATGCAAGACATTTCACCAGTAGCATCTTTATATGCCGTGGGTTGAAGGAAGCTTTCAACACTGCTTTACTAATACTTAATTAAATTAGATTCTACTTATACAGAATTGGTGATAGTTTCTATAAGTAATGAACTAAAATTTCCTTTTCCTTATGAAAGATATGTTTAAAAGAAGTAATACCATGAATAAGATTGTAGCACTCCTATTCTACATGAAGCCAGCTTCACTGGCAAATTGTTAAGAATGTACCTACACATCTGTAAGATGCACAAAAACTGTGACATTGTTTATAGTCTTCCCCCTTTTTTAGATTGTGTAAGCTTCTTGAAGGCAGATACAATTTCCTATTTGTTGTTTGACCTAAAGAGCTTAGCCCAAATTTTAGCTCATTTGCATTTAGTGAGTTCTTGATAACATTTACTTGAATTCATACTAATTATAATATAGTATTAATTTTTTTTTTACATAGGTGTATCTGTATTTAGAATTGTATAGAACAGAGAATCAAAAGTTACCGTAGCCTCTAATGATGGTATTGTCACCAACAAATGATTGTGGTTTTAATTCAGTGTTATAATTTATTTAAATATCCCTGTTTTGAGTGGGCCGTGGTGGCTCAGCAGACAGAATAGAATACTTGCCTGCTAGACCGGAGACCCAGGTTTGATTCCCAGTGCCTGCCTATACAAAGAAAAAAAAAATAGTAATTAAAAATAAATACATAGATAGAGATAATCCCGTTTTAAACCATTGATAGAGAAGGAGTGGAGTTAATCTGAATTAGTAGTAAAGTTCAAATCCGCATTTTTTCTTTTCATTGTATTAATGCTTATAGGTAAAGAATAGTTTAAGGTTCTTCCAAATCTGCCTAAAATTAGTTCATTAATTTATTCTGTCAAAGTACTTAGAACATTTTTTTTCTCCAGGTCAGGAAATATTAACCAGATAATCATCTTTTATTTTATTAGCTGAAATTCAAAAGATTATGCACAAGTAAGTTTTAGACTAGCATTTTTATTCTCTGATTCCAAATCAGTACAAGTATATACTTATTCTGTTTTTTAAAAATGAAATATGAGAATACTTCCTGTCATTTTGTATTCTAAACTATTATAAATGACTTCTTTTAAGAATAAATTTTCTACTATCTTGCATTGTCATTTAGCTACTTGACTAGTGTGTCTACGCTGTAGATTAGAAATGTTATTGATTTTGCTTCCTTTGCATATTCCATCCATCCAGCAGTGTTGATATGCATATAATATGTATGTGTTGAATAAACATTTATAGTTTGCTGGTCTTCCATGTTGCAGTCTTTCCATTTTGGGTGGAAGAAGGGCAAGTGATTTGTTTGTGATTTCTGTCATTACAACAACTATATTCTATTCCGGTTCCATTTTTTTCAGTGTTTTTTTTTTATTTTTTTTGTTTCTTTTGTTTGTTTTTTTGTTTTTTTGTTTTTGTTTTTGTTTTTAAGATACATTTGAGATGGTTTCTGAAGATGAAGATGGGAAATTGGGTTTTAAAGTAAATTACCACTACATGTCTCAGGTGAAAAATGCAAATGATGCAAACAGTGCTGCCAGAGCCCGCCGTCTTGCCCAGGAAGCTGTGACACTGTCAACCTCACTGCCTCTTTCATCGTCCTCTAGTGTGTTTGTACGTTGTGATGAGGAGCGACTGGATATTATGAAGGTAGAAAAGGCAACATTTTTCCTATCTCCCTAGCAAATCTAAGTATGCTAAAATTCATAAAAAAAAATCTTTGTATGAATAGCATTAATTTTAATAAATTTAAGAAAAATTTTATTGATCCTTTTCAGTGAAAGGAGTCCCTTTCTAATGTTAGTTTTGAGTATGTACAACAGACTACTGTTCAAAATAAAATTTATGAAAAAAGAACAAAAGAGCCACCTTCCTTGAACAAAGGCTATGTATAGCTTATCATAGTTTTACAGAATATAAGCAATGGATTTAATGCTAACCATAGAAAAGAAGTTGCAGGATTTCTTCCTTGTCATCCAAGGTACTTCTCTCATGTTGTCTAGTGTCACTCTTCAAAAAGTAGTCTTTTTTCTTTTGTAGGAAACATATATTTTAAAATACATAGTGACTATGAATCAGGTAAGAGCACAGTAATACATAATTTGCATCTTTATGTTTTAACATTGTGGTAATTTAGTATAAATTCCAAGATTGTTGGAATCAAAAAAATTCCAAGGGAAAAAAAAATCTTTTTTAATATTCATGATGTAATTCATGTAATCTGTTTTCCCTAGATACACAGCTGGAAGTATTGACCCTCGGATTTTGAGAGATTTTGTTTGTTTATTTGCTTGCTCATTTTACGTATTTTGATTTTTTTTTTTCAGTGTAAATTGCAACTTTTGCTATTTAGCCACACTTTTACCTGTTCCTACTTATATACAATAGACTCCTTTATAGAATGGCTGTTCAGGGAAGCATTTTCTCCTTAACTGGACCACACAAGTACAAATTGTGACTTTGGTAGTTTTATTCCAAGCATTTGCTATTCCCTAAAGGATCCCAACATAAATCAGACTTGAATCTCATTGAGTCTCTGGTGCCCCTTGTCTCCACAAACCAAAGGCTTTGTTCAGCTCATGCCTTGCACAGTAAATATCTGCTGAAGGACTCAAAAGAAATTCATTAATTCATTCTGGCACTCACTGTTGAACCACTCACTGGTGGTATTCTTGAACCACCAGTAATCCTAAGTGAAATACCTGTTGTTTTCTTAAAACCTTATAGTCATAAGATTTTCATGGGTACTTTTTCTGTTCTGTTTGTCTCGTTAGTCTAGAGACAAATATTAAAAAACAAATTATTTCCTAAAGCAGTAACTTATCTGGAGATTTAAAGCAGAGAGCTGCCATCATATCTTTGAGATAGAATAATGAGTGCTGGAATCTCAGTTTGTTAAAAATACTAAAGTCATGAATAAAAGCTCTCAGAAAAACAGTAACTCAATATTTTTAAAAGGTTACTTGATATTAAAGTATACTTTACTGCTATCGATAAGGCATTTTTCTTTTAGTATCCCATTTTCATGAAACCCTTTTCACTTTAATTTTAATACAAACCATGTCCTAATCCTGTATTGTTTTTAACTTTAAATTCCAGATTGAACACATTCTGTTATATATATATATATATATATATATATATATGATATAAGAAGACAGTTTTATTTTATGCCAGGTTGGGTTTTTTTCCTGTAAATATCAGTATTTAGAAATATAACATAGGCTCTTGTGTCTTTATATATGTTTATTAGGTTCTGATAACTGGCCCAGCAGACACTCCTTATGCAAATGGCTGCTTTGAGTTTGATGTATATTTTCCTCAAGATTATCCCGGTTCACCCCCTCTTGTGAATCTAGAGACAACTGGTGGTCATAGCGTACGATTCAATCCAAACCTTTATAACGATGGCAAGGTAATGTAACTGCATTATTCTGTTCCAATATATTGTATCCAAAAGCTCCTTGTAATTTGAATAGAAATTTTGTTTTAGTTATCTTCTCTTCCCTGAGCCAACAGTTTAGATTGAAAAAGGAGGGAGAAGAAAGCTGAAAGGGGCAGAAACGCTACAGTGTTAAGAAACACTTAGTTTTA
Source organism: Tamandua tetradactyla (assembly GCF_023851605.1). Taxonomy (NCBI): domain Eukaryota; kingdom Metazoa; phylum Chordata; class Mammalia; order Pilosa; family Myrmecophagidae; genus Tamandua; species Tamandua tetradactyla. The sequence continues at coordinate 78,015,686 of NC_135343.1, forward strand.
AAAAGTTACTGAGGAACCAATTTACTCAGTATATTCCACGGTTGATGGACAGCTGTCCCCACTCAGATACCATAGAACAGGTGTCTCTTTGTACCTCCCAACTTTTTTTACTTTCCACATCTCCATTCCTATTTATTTTCTCACAATTACCTGAAAATAGGTGAATGGCAAAAGCCTAGTGCTTTCTATGTTCCTTTTTTGCCTATCATAACTTTTCTGCCATCATAACTGCTTATTTTCTGTGATAAATGTAATTATCAACTTATTTTTAAGGTCTAAGTTTATTTAAAACGTTTTCGTCTTTGTATTATAAGCAGAAACTTGCATTCCAAGCCCCTTCCCCCAAAAAACAACCTGATAAAACGATATAATAAAAATCATCTCATTACAGTAAATCATTTAAAATTAGCTTTGAAATAAAAATCACCACTTTTCTACGTAAATTTGTACCATTTTGGGATTTTAACCATCATGTGCTGAAAATATTCGATGTTTAAAAAACACTGGAAGATGAGAAGAAATATATATACTTCATAAGCAGACATGATAATGTAAAAATATCAGCTGCTTGAAGTTATTCTTTTAATTAAAGAATCCCCCACATTTTCCATTGGTTTTGCCTTCTTAATTTCACCAGTCACAGCCTGCTTCAGGTCTGTGGTTACAAGTTATCATTTTGTCCCCATCATTAGCTCATGTCATAGTTTTCTGAGTTTATTGCAGGAGATTTAACCACAGGCAGATCTTGGTTCCCTTGGGGTAGAGCAAAGAACAGGTATTGAGTAGCTGAGCAGAAAAGTGGAAATATATTATAAAAAATTGAATATAGAGGCAGATATGAAAATCAAGCTCTCTTCTATTAAGCCATATCATGTCAGAATTTTGAAAGAGATTTACAATAGTGGAAAACAATACCATTCTTCTCACTAAAATTCTTTGTTATTTGGAAAAGTTATTTTTTCATTAAAAAATATTATTTATGTTAACATTTAATAGGTATCCATTCATTTTCCATTGTGTACAAATTATAATGCCAAACAGATTTGGATCACATCTGAAAAAGTCAGTTTGTTTTAATAGATTGAATCTTAGGGTTTTGTTTGAGAATATAAAATTGAGGTACTTTGACATACTAACATTTCATTGTTACTTCCACTTTTGTGATAATTTGCTTTTAAGCACTTCTTTTAATTAAGTTTAAGCTTTTTCTTCTTCGTTTTCTTCCTCAGGTTTGTTTAAGCATTTTGAATACATGGCATGGAAGACCAGAAGAAAAGTGGAATCCTCAGACCTCAAGCTTTTTGCAAGTAAACAGATTTCTTTGACAATTTTACTTAGAAAATAGAGAAACTGTTTTTTAAAAAATTTCTTTTTGTAATGTCTAGGAATAAACATAGTAAATTTAGAAAAAATAGACAGGAAATACATATTAAATAGCTTATAGGTGGGCAGTTAGTACAATAGATTCTCATCTAAAGTTTAGATTCTCAGGTCAGGGTGTAAGGCAGAAATTGAGCATTGCCAAAATTTCCCTTTAAAAAAGTCCATAAATTGCCCTTACAATGCAATATGGTTAAGCAAGATAAGCTTAATAACACAGATTTGTTTCTCTCATCTCATAGTCACTGTAAGACTTGAACTCTTTGATTGAAAATGTAAATAGAATGTAATGCATCATTAATATTGCATATTTTTCCATGTATGATATGGTTTTTCTTAATGTAGTTACTAATTTGACTCATCTGAAGCCATCGAGTTTCATAAGTACTATCCTGGATGTCATAAAACTTGAAATCTGTAGTTCTTACAAAGCATTCAATAGACAGATTTTATATCCTTGTATTTACAAGTTAATTTGCACAAATCACCTGAGCACATATTAAAAATATGTTAGGTAATATCCCAGCAAAGTGGTGAAAAAGTAAGCATATTTATAACATGAATTAACTTTGCTGCTTGTTAGTTTAGGAAGCAGAAATAATCATTATAGTAGTTTAAACTCACATTTTCATCATATATTATCCCCAAGTAACCCTACTGAAGTTGGTCTACATGGAAAAAGAGTCTTTTTCTGCATTTTAATTTTTAGCTAGGTGACAGAAGATGTGAAAATAGTTTTTAAGGATATCACTTCTTTTGTTCTCTGAAAACAGCCTCCTAATATCCTTATGAGTTAAAGAATTAGTACTACTGCATAGTTTTTCTTTTTTGCTGATGTTGAGACCAAGAAAAAAGATGTTACAAGGAAGTTAAAAGTAACAGACTTAGAATATTTCTCCAAGTAATTTCTTCGTCATTTTACAAATGATGAATATATCAGTTCTGATCCAAACACCCTAAAACACTTTTTCTCTGTGTATATTTTTTTACTCTTGTAAACATAATCTAAGTTTATGATGAGTTTCACTATGAAAGGAAATTCAGAGATGTCCTACTTCTCATGAAGTAAATTAAACTTACATTAGAATTGGAACTGAATTTTGAATTTTTTGCTGTCTTTATGTAGTTTTTCTCATAAATGTACTGTTTTCACATTTTTGTATAAAATTTGATTTGCATTTAACTTTTATATCGGCTGAGATCTAATGTATACCAAAAATCTTGCAAAATAAGGAAACTGATCCCCAAGGGTTAAATTTTACAAGTTTGACTCTTACTACCCAGACATGAAAATTCTCTTTTCCATATATCCCTGTTAGTTTTTTTGTCATTTTTATATTTACATATTTCACACAGTCATACTTAACATAGTGAATAAAGTGTTTTTATGCTGTTCTCCTCACTTTACATTAGCGTGTATAATTGCTATATAATAAACTTTTGAGGGCTTATAGCTTTTGTGTGCTATTTCCCCAATATTGACTTAGTAATTCACTTCCAAATTTTTTTAACATTTTTTTTTTTATTGTATGATATAACATATATGCAAAGAAAGAAGACGGCGATAGTTTGCAGAGCATTCTTCAACAAGTAATTACAAGACAGATCCCAGAGTTTATCATGGGCTACCATACCATCATCTCAGGTTTTTCCTTTCAGCTGCTCCAGAATATAGTAGGCTAGAGGGAATAAATATATTTTTTTTATCATCACAATCAACTTTTTTTGTGCGTGTGAAAAATAAAATAAACAAACAATAAATTTCAAAGCACAGCACAACAATTAGTTATACAACAGATTTCAAAATTTGGTTACAATTCCACAATTTTAGGTTTTTACTTCTCGCTGCTCTGAGATTCTAGATACTAAAAGAAATATCAATTCAATGATTCAACAGTCATATTATTTCTTAAACCCTACCTTCTCTACCTTAAACCCTATCTTCTCTGTAAGATTCTGGAGACTAAAAGAAATACCAATTTAATGATTCAGCAGTCATACTTGTTTCTTAAACCCCACCTTCTCTGTATAACTTCACCATCACCTTTGATGTTTCCATCCCACTCTTTATGGGTATTTGGACTATGGCCATTCTAAGTTTTTCATGGTGGAAAGGGCTGTCAGTAATGTAGGGTGGGGAGATGTAACTAGCCTCTAGAGAGACTAAGTTTCGGGACTTATCCAGTCCTGGGACCCATCTGGAGGTGGTAGGTTTCTGGAAAGTTACCCTAGGGCATGGACCTTTGTAGAATCCTGCATATTGCCCTAGGTGTTCTTTAGGATTGGCTGGAATGGTTTTGGTTGGGGTTTGGCAATTTATGATAGGTAGCAATGTCTAACTGAAGCTTGTAATAAGAGTAACCTCCAGAGTAGCCTCTCAACTCTAGTTGAACTCTCTCAGCCACTGATACCTTATTAGTTACACTTTTTTCCCCCTTTTGGTCAGGATAGCATTGTTGATCCCATGGTGCCAGGGCCACGCTTACCCCTGGGAGTCATCTCTCATGCCACCAGGGAGACTTTCACCCCTCAGTGTCATGTCCCATGTATGGCAGAGGGCAATGATTTCACTTACAGAGTTGGGCTTAGAGAGAATGAGGCCACATCTGAGCAACAAAAGAAGTCCTCCAGAGGTGACTCTTAGGCATTCCTGTAGGTAGGCTAAGCTTCTCCTTTACAAAAGCTTCAGAAGAGCAAGCCTGAAAATCAAGGGCTTGGCCTATTGATTTGGGTATATTGCAGTATCAGGGAATTCCCTGATGGTAAAGTTTAATAATTCCATATTTTTTCTCACATCCCCTAAGGGACTTTACCAGTACTTTTCGATTATTTGCTTAATATATTCTAGGATGTATCCAGGCATTACATTAATTTGTACAGGATTAAAGGCCCTCATTCTTATTCTGGGCGCTATCCAGAATAAGAATGAGCTATCCAGCCAGGTTGAGTTAGATTATGTGCTACAGAAAATTTAGGTTCAGGACAAAATAAACCTTTCTTCCTTTGGTCTCAAAAGAGTAGACACTGTTCTAAAATAGAGACCATGTCCTCCTTTCCCTTGTGTTCTGAGTTACCTTAATCCTGACCTGATCAGTTCTGTTCTTATCTCTAAATACCAGGTTATAAATATGTAAAACATCCTTTCAAAATCCAGAAATAATAATTACCACTCTGGACTAAGTATGTCTGCTGTAAGTGCTTACAATCTAGGCCCCTGTTTTCTTATAAGCATTTTCTAAAGGAGACCATACAATAATTGTTCTTTCGTTTCTGGCTTATTTTGCCTTCACTTTACATTAGCAGATATCCATTTTTCTAGTATATAATAAACTTTGTTTTTTTTGTTTGTTATGCATGGGCAGGCACCAGGAACCTGCCTGCTGAGCCACCATGCCCTCCCTGTATATATGTATATGTATGTGTGTGTGTGTACTTATATATATATATATTTTTTCTTTTCTTTTCTTTTCTTTTCTTTTGCATGGGCAGGCACTGGGAATCACACCCAGCTCTCCGGCCTGGCAGGCGAGAACTCTGCTACTGTGCCGCCATTGCCCACTGTATAATAAACTTTTGAGGTCATATAGCATTCATATACTATTTCCCCAATATTAACTTAGTAATTCCCTTCCAATTTTTTTTTTTTTTTTTTAGTTTTACAAATAATACTGTTTCTACACGTTAGATTATTTCCTAAGGCTAGATAGTATGTCCAAGACAAGCTTAACTTGAGGAAGGACAGAGGAAGGTTGTATCTTTCTGTTTTTCTTGTTAGGTTTCAATTCTCCTTGCTACTTTCTATTATTCAGTTATTTGGGGTTAGTTATCATAAGCTGTTTTGATAATAAAGCGTTATGTATTTTTATCCTCACTCACTGTAACATTTTAAATTCCCACCCTTTTTTAAAAAATTCCATTGCTAAAACATAACCATTCTGGAAATATCTCTGTACTGATGTTCAGCAAATCTTTTTTTACTGTGATTTCACCAACTAAAAGGTAAAGATGATTAAGAAAATCATTCAGCTCTTTACTTTAGTGTTTTTTTATTTTTTGCAAGAAGCAGTTGAATGACATATTTAAAGAACCGAAAGCAAACAGTTACCACCTTGAATGCATAACTCTGTGATTATTCCAAGAGCCATTGATTATACACTTTGGAAAACAGATGTGTGAATAAAACTATTGAAAAAGAGGAAATAACGCCAAATTTTTTTTTAATACCAATTTTCAATATAAGAATGGAAACTAAGGAGGCTGTTCTAATGAGTATATTGCTTATGAATGATGTTTTTATAATAATTTGAACATATTTTAAATGTTAAATGCTTCTGTCCTTTCAAAATAAAAAGCAGGGTTCAGAGAAATTTCCACCTTATCCTTACAGGATAAATATAGTTATGTGGTTGTAAATACATAATATCTCTTTGGAAATATACTAAAAAACTAATGACAGTGGTTTGACTCTGGGGTGGGGCAAACAGGTACCAGGGGAACATAGGTGAGAAAAAAATAGCATTAACTTTTTATTATTTTTGTTTTCTGTACCATTTAAAAATTTTTGAGTATTCGCTAAAGTGGTTTTGCTGTGTTTGTGTGTATTTCCTTGTTGATGGGACGATTCAATGAATTACTTTCTTAGTTTTAAATCCACCTTGTATCCTGAGTAAACCCTTCATGAGTATAATAATAGTGTTTGGTGTTGATGGAGGGAGGGAAGGGACAGGATAAGAAATTTTTAAGTACAAAAATAATATAACAAAGCATTGTCATTTGGGATTTACAAGTGTTAACATTTTGTCAAATTTGCTGTTAACTTTTTTAAATAAAATATGCTGAAAAAAAAATAAATAACTAAAGGCTATAGGATCTTGTGGCACCCTGGTGGCCCCTTCCTCACTCCTTACTGGCTCAGTGTGGTGCCAGCCTACATTCCCATGAGGAACCCTGGTTCCAGGGGCACTAAAATAACCTTGCGCACATATGGGAGCGTGTATGTCTGGTAGTGGCCTGAGGATCTAAACCATCACAGAACTTTCGTGCATATATAAGGCAGCTCGTAGTGTTCTTCTACAGAACACTGTGGGAGAGCAGTGAAGTGGCTGCTTGGGACATGGGATTGCTGGGTGTAGGACATAGGAGTGCAGTACCTGGGACCATGAGGAATCCATTTCCTAGGGAACAGGGACATTTATATGTATAAAGGTAGGGGTAAGTGGCAGGTAGGGAGAATTCCCAGGGCCAAGTACACATGCCCAAGAGAAGATTTGTGTGCAAAAAGGACCAGAGAGACCCTTAAAGTTTGGCCTGGAGCTATTCTCTAATTTATTGTCTGGACTGGAGCAAGCTCACACAGGTCAATCTGCAAAGGCTGGGGGAGGTATTTTTCTTTTTGTTATTGTTGTTGTTGTTTGTTAGCTCCAGGCATTCATGGAAAGCTCTGCCATAACACTAACAGGATTCAAACTTAAGGAATAGTGGCCTCAAAGTCTAAATTCCAACTATAGCACATTAAAATATCAAAATATCAGGTTTCAACAAAAGTCGATGAAAGATACAAAAGCAGGAATTCATGGACTAGGCAAAGGAGATGATGAAAGCATTACAATCAATGTGCAAGACCTGGGACATTTCAGCCAAAACTTAATTGAAAAAAAAATGTCGTCCTAAATATGCTCCAAGAACTGAAGAAAACATGATAAAAGAACTAAAGGATATCAGTTAAAGAATCAATTAATTCAAAGAGAATATCAGTAGCGAGATAGAAATTATCAAAAGGAACCAACAGCTGAAGAATACAGTTACTGAAATAAAAATTCCCTAGAAGTGTTTAGTAGCAGATTGTGCCTGGCAGAACAAAGAATCAGTGAACATGAAATCATCCAATCCGAGGAACAGAAAAAAGGAAGAATGAAGAAAAGTGAACAAAGTCTGAGAAACCTGTGGGTCACTCAGACATACCAATAATATGTTTCTGGGTCTCAGAAGGAGAATGAATATCAACTTGAATAGTATATATAAACTATGTTCCTATACCTCTCCGCCCCCCCACCTCCATGCTGTTTTTTTTTTCTACAAATACATACGAACCCCAAATCTATCATTTATTTACCCAAATCATTATCTTTACCAGAGATCCTTATGAAATTTCATAAGACGAAAAGTAGAGTTATAAAGTTACTAGGGCTGGGGGTACAGGGCCTGTGGGGCATAGGGTTTCTCTTTGTGGTGAAGGGTGTAGTTATGGATGGTGTGAGGGTACTGCAACACTTGACTGTGTTTAATTTCACTGAATGGTATGCTTGGAAGGGATTGAGACAAGAAGACTTATGTGTATGTTTCCACAATAAAAAAAAATAATAAGGAGAAGCTAAGGAGACAGAATTAAATACAGTACATTATACTAAGTGGGATGTAAAGATGGAGGAGTGGAAGCCCAAAAGTACATTAATGGGACATAAAAATTGGAATATAGAATGTAAGTTTTATATCAATGTTAAATTTCTTGAACGTGAAAACTGCACTTAAGGCAGCTGCGTAAGTGAATACCCTTGTTCGTAGGAAATATTTGGAAGTATTATGCGCTCGGGGAGTGCGATGTGTATAACCTGTTCTCAAATTTTAGAGGATGGATGGATGGATGGATGGATGGATGGATAGTTGGTTGGATTGATGGATGGATGGCAGGCAGGCAGACAAAAGTTAATAAAATGTTAAAATTGTTGAAGTTGTTTCAAAATATGGAGTTAAACAAAAAAGCTGGCACAATGCCATATATTAGAAAAACAAAAGGACAAATGTTTTATGACCCTCCTTATATAAAATATCTAGAATATGCTAATTCAGGGACAGAAAGTCAATTAAAAATTACCAGGGGTGAGATGGGGGAAGGGTGGAATGGAAAATTATTACTCAATGAATACAGAATTTCTAACTGCAGTTATGAAAATATTTTGGCAATAGATAGTGGTTAATAGTTGCCCAGCCTCCAGATCGTTTTATTTTTCAAGAGTTGAGAAATAGTAAAGTATTAAGATATAAATGTAATGTAAAGCTAATTTAAATTTGCTTTAATAATAAAGTATTTCACTACCATAATTATTAGCATCAATATTATGGTGCTAAAAATACGTATAATGTGGAAACGTGAGACTCCTGGTTGATAAAGCCAAATAGTTCACTGATAATAAAAATGTCCTGTTATAACTTTTTTTATTGCCCTTATTCCTCAGGTGTTGGTGTCTGTTCAATCCCTTATATTAGTAGCTGAACCTTATTTTAATGAACCAGGATATGAGAGGTCTAGAGGCACTCCCAGTGGCACACAGAGTTCCCGAGAATATGATGGAAACATTCGACAAGCAACAGTTAAGTGGGCAATGTTAGAACAAATCAGAAATCCTTCGCCATGCTTTAAAGAGGTATGTTGAATAAAATTAGGAAAATAGTTTATCAAAGACATTATAAAAATATATTTGTTAGTATTATACATGCCTTTCTATTTAGAGTATGTATATATATCTATACACACACATATATATATGGCATACTAAACTTCAGTATAGTAAACTAATCTTTACTAGTGTAGTTTTTAAAAACTAATCCAAGAAAATCAGTAATATGTAGTGCAGGTGAATATAAAAACCTACATCCTGAAAGATGCCCGACTATTTTTGGTCAGTTTTATTATTATCTATTTCTAACAGATACATCTTACTAGAAAACTCTTTAGATGCATTACCAAAGTATCCTTACAATTTTTTTTAAAGATACTTTCTAACATTTTCTTTCAAACAGATTTTACCCTTATTCTAATGTATATATATGAACATGTCTTTTTCTTTAGGTAAAAGTTGGACATAATTAAGTTTCTAAAGCCTGTTACTGTACGTACTCTCAAGTCTTTTTGTTTCATCACTTCCTGGAGCATGGTTCTTTTCCTATAACTAATTGTCTCTATAGTCTATCTAAAATATGATTGTCCTTTTCAGCAGTCTGTCACATTACTTCAGCATCACGTCTTGTTTTACAATGTTCTGAAACATTTCTCTTCTTAAAATTATTTTCCTTGATCGTCAGTTTCTTAAATTATGCTACGGGCTTAAAATTTATAGGAAATGTTGGCTTATTTACCTTATAGAAAATTAGTTTTTAATAAAATGAAAATTTATGCACAAATACTACATATTATCATTAATTGAGTAGCATTGATGAATATGCTCCTATGTCTCTAAAGCATATAAGGAGAACATTTCCTTTTTTTTAAATTTTTTTAATGAATTTTTGCATATTGATATTCTTAGAATGACAAATGTGGTAATTTTGTTTTTGCAAAGGTTTGCCTTTACCTTGAAAACCTGGGAAATCAGTTTTCCTAATATTACAGGAAATGCAAATATGCATTTCCTTGTGCTTTTGAGTACACTATTCTATCCCTTTGCAAGTTTTAGGTTACTTATATTAAGTAATTCACATGGAACCATATCAAATTTCATCTATTACGAGGCACTGTGCTAAGGTCCTGAGAACTCAAGGATGAATTAAACTTAATTCTTGTCTTCAGAACACTTATATTCCTCTTGCTTGTATCATAAACTACTTGACATTTATGCTACTTTATCTCAAACTTAACACTATGTGAGACTGAGTCTTCTTCCTCCCCTGGCTACCTACTTCTTTTAGCATCTCTAAGAGTTTAAAGGCTGACAGTAGCAAGTATTAGGGAGGATGTCAGTGAACTGGAACTCTTAGACACTTCTGGTGGGGATATAAATTGGGATAGCCTCTTAGGAAAACTGTTTGGCAATATCTATTACGCTGACTATATGCCCTAACAGTAGCAGTTCCACTCCTTGGTATATACTCAAACAAAATTGTGCACGTAGTAGTATAGATAATTTTTATAACATTACTCATAATAGCCAAAACCTGGATGCTCTCTAAATATCTTTCAGCTATAGAATGAATGAATAAATTATGGAATATTTATTGAATAGAATTCTGTACAACAATGTAAATAAACTGCTACACACATTAATGTGGAGCAATATCATAAATGTAATGTTGAGCATAAGAAGTCAGACAGTATATATTCCATATGATTCCATTTATATAATATAAAAATGAGCAAAACTAACCTATCTAAAAGAAGTTGGGATAGTGTGTCTGAATGGGATTAGTGATTAAGGGATAGTGATTAAGAGAGGCTTCTGGCAGTCTGGTAATGTTTCTTATCTTAGTAGAGAATATATTGGTGTTTTCACTGTGGGAAAATGTATTCACTTATACTCGTGTCTTACATACTTCTTTATATGTGTTAACCTTCAATTTAAAAATGTATTGAAGAAAAGTAAGTAATACATTCATTCAGCGAATGAATTCCTTTCTTTTGGAAGGAAAATAGTAAACTTAACACGGGGGATTCAGGAGTAAAGAAATGACCATTTTTTAAAAAGCAAATGAGTATAATATGAAGCAGCAATTCTCATCCCTTAGAACCTAGTTCAAATTGAAGTAAGCACCCCTCATCCATGAATGCTTTTCTAATTTTCATAATCAAATGTGATTCATCTCTCTTTGAATTTCCTGTTTCTTTCTTCCTTCTCCCTCCTTTCTTTCTTTTTTTTTTTTAAGTACCTTTTTCTGGTGTTCTTACCTTCCATCTGGTTTTTGTGTTTATCATGATTCTTCATGTTAAGCTGTGTCTTATTCATTTTATAGCCCCAGAGGCATCAAACTACATAACTGTTATAGCTGTAGGATTAAACTCGCTAACTGTTAAATTTAATGGTAGTTTATATCCATTCCCAGATCTTTGTAATATTTTACCCTTGTTTAGGGGAGATAAACTCATTAGACAATGTAGTAGTTCACCCAGAACACAGGATAATATTTCCAAATTGCAGTCTCTTTTCTAATTTAAATGCACTGGAAATACTACCACAAGTTACATAGCAAGGAATTTTACCAGTTTTCTCAAAGTGAAAAATGTTTATTAGCCCAAATGTAAACTTACAATTATTGTAAGGAAATTTAACATCGTAAAATAAAGCCATATATCCATAAATGAACCAGAATAATACAGTTAAGAAATGGTGATTAAGTTTCTTTTACAGCTCCATTCTGATTTCTTTGTGAGTGCCTTTGACATTTAGAATACCTTTACTTCTGTAGGTATTCTTTAAGTTCTCTTTTAAAGGCAAATTTTTATTTTGTCATCAATATTTTTCTAAACTTTTCTCCTGGTTATTTGTTTATTTACATTCATCTTCTCGATATTACATGCTTCTTGTGCTCTTGAGGTTTAACTCAAGTGTCTGAACAGGACTGCTGCAGAATTGAGTATTTCAACATATGCCATTTGTTCTGGTGGGCGTGATTTTTCCCTGATAACAATATAGAGTTTTCTCAATAGAGTTTTGTGAACAGAAGGAACATTACAGTGTCTTTTTATTTATTTATTTTAATATTTTTATTGATAAACAACATGATCATTTTAGAACATTTGCATCACTCCAGAAAATTAGCAAAAGTTTTTTTATTCAGCAAAAGTTTTTGACATAACACATTATGCTTATCTCTGCTTATCATTCATTAAAACTTGAAATAAATATTTAAAATATATCTAAAAATCTAGTGTACTTAGAAATAAACATACTCCTATCTTCCTATCAAAGTAATCAAAAGTAAAGCTAAAAAATCTATCGACAGCAATTAATAGAAGAATTCTCTATACCAAAGCTAGTGGAACACAGCAAAAGCTGTACCCAGAGGAAAAAATGCCTTCATTATTAAAGCTTTTAATATAGGCATTTAAGGCAATAAATTTCCCTCTCAACACAGCCTTTGCTGCATCCCATAAATTCTATTAAGTTGTATTCTCATTTTCATTTATCTCCAGATAGTTACTGATTCCTCTAGCAGTTTCTTCTTTGACCTACTGGTTGTTGAGTGTGTTATTTAATCCCATGTATTTGTGAATGTTCTCATTCTTTGGTGGTTATTGAGATCCAGCTTTATCCCATTGTGATCAGAAGAAGTGCTTTGAATAATTTCAGTGTTTCTAAATTTATAAAGACCTGTTTTTGCCCCAGCATATGATCTATCCTGGAGAATGTTCCATGCCAGCACTAGAGAAGAATGTATAACCTTGTGCTTTGGGATGCAATGACCTATGTATGTCTGATAGGTCTAATTCATTTATCAAGTTCTTTAACTTCTCCATTTCCTTGCTGATCTTCTGTCTGGTTGTTCTATCTATAGAGCAGAGTCATATATTGAAGTCTCCTCCTATTATTGTTGAAACATCTATCACTCCCTTCAGTTTCGCCAATGTCTGTTTCATGTACTTTGGAGCTCCTTGATTGGGAGCATAAACATTTATGATTATTATATCTCTTACGATGTGTTTGTATTTAAAGTCTGTTTTGTCCAGGGCAGGCCACGGTGGCTCAGCAGTCAGAGTTCTTGCTTACCATGCCAGAGACCCAGGTTTAATTCCTAGTGCCTGCCCATACAAATAAAAAAGTAATAAAAAATAAAATTAAAGTCTATTTGTCTAATATTAGTATAGCTACTCCCACTTTCTTTTGGTTGCAACTTGCATAGAAAATCTTTTTCCATCCTTTCACTTTCAGTCTATTTGTATCCTTGTGTCTAAGATGAGTCTCTTATAAGCAGCATGTGGCTGGATTATGTTTCTTAATCCATTCTGCCAATCTGTATGTTTTAATTGGTAAATTTGGGCTGTTAACATTCAAAGTTATTACTGAAAAGGCATTTCTTGATTCCACCATCTTATCTTTTTTATTTTATTTGTCAGATCTATATACTCTTTTCCCTCTTTCTCTTTGTAATTTTTAATTACCCTTAGTGGTACTCTCAATTCTGTGCCCTCCTCCAGACCCCTCTCCTGTCTTATTTTTCAGCCAGCAGAACTCCTTTTAGTATTTCTTGTAGGTTTGGTCTCTTCTTGACAGATTCTTTCAGGACTTCTTTGTCTGTGAAAACTTTAGTCTCTCCCTCAATTTTGAAGGACAGTTTGGCGGAGTGCAGAATTCTTTTTTGTTTGTTTGGTTTTTTTATTTTTTATTTTTTTATTTTATTTTTTTAAATGCCAAAAAACACCAAGTGCAAACATTCCTATTTTGATCATTCCATTCTACATATATAATCAGTATTTCACAATATCATCACATAGTTGCATATTTGTCATCATGATCATTTCTTGGAACATTTACATCTATTCAGAAAAAGAAATAAAATGAAAACAGAAAAAAAAATTATACATACCATACCCCTTACCCCTCCTCTTCATTGATTACCAGCATTTCAAACTAAATTTATTTTTACATTTGTTTCCCTATTATTTAGTTTTATTCCAAATGTTCTATGCGTCTGTTGACAAGGTAGATAAAAGGAGCATCAGACACAAGGTTATTCATAATCACACAGTCACATTGTGAAAGCTATATCATTGTACAATCATCTTCAAGAAACATGGCTACTGGAACACAGCTCTACCTTTTCAGGCAGTTCCCTGCAGCCTCTCCATTACATCTTGAATAACAAGGTGATATCTACTTAATGCATAAGATAACCTCCAGGATAACCTCTCCACTCTGTTTGGAATCTCTCAGCCATTGACACTTTGTTTCATTTCACTCTTCCCCTTTTTGGTTGAGAAGGTTTTCTCAGTCCCTTGATGTTGAGTCTCAGCTCATTGTAGGATTTCTGTCCCATGTTGCCAGGAAGGTCCACACCCCTGGGAGTCATGTCCCATGTAGACCGGGGGAGGGTGGTGAGTTTGCTTGTTATGTTGCCTGAAGAGAGAGGCCACGTCTGAGCAACAAAAGAGGTTCTCTTGGGGGTGACTCTTAGGCCTAATTTTAAGTAGGCTTGACCTATCCTTTGTGGGGTTAAGTTTCATATTAGCAAACCCCAAGATTGGGGGCTCAGCCTATAGCTTTGGCTGTCTGCACTGCTTGTGAGAATAATAAAGAATTCAAATTGGGGAAGTTGAATTTTCCTCCTTTCCCACCATTCCTCAAAGGGAACTTTGCAAATACTTTTTTTATTCACTCTTCAAATCACTCTGGGATTTATTGGGGCATCACTCTGGACAAACCAACAAAATTTCATGTCCTACTCAAGGTTCCATGTACTTACGGTGTTCAGTTAAGCTGTCTACATAAGTTATATTAGGAAATGCACTAGTCAAAATATAAATTTTGGCTACAGAATTCTTGGCTGAAAGTCTTTCTCTTTCAGGATCTTGAAAGGCTGACTTCTTTCACTGACTTCTTGCCTCCACAGCGCTAGTTGAATAGAAAAAATTCAGTCTTACTGGTTTCCCTTGTATGTAGTAGATTGTTTTTCTCTTGCTGCTTTCAGGATTTTCTGCTTCTCTTCAACGTTTGACAGACTGATTAGTATGTGCCTTGGGAAAGGCCTACTTGGATTTATTCTGTTTGGAGTTCATTGGGGCTTCTTTAACTTGTATATTCATGTCCTTTATGAGGATTGGGAAGTTTCCCCCATTATATCCTCAACTACTCTTCCTAGTTCTTTACTCCTCTCTTCTCCCTCTGGGACACCAATGATTCTTATATTTGCACGCTTTGTTTTGTCTGTCATTTCCCTGAGTTCCCATTCAATTCTTTCCATCTTTTTTGACATTGCTGCTTTGAGTCTTCGAAGTCAGTTATCCTGTCCTCTATCATTTATTCTTTCTCCTATCTCTTCATATCTGGTCTTGTGTGCTCTAGTATGTTTTTTATTTGGTCAACAGGGTCTTTAATTTCTGTGATATCTGCTGTTTTTCTATTTATTATTTAAAATTCCTCTTTATGCTCTTCTACCATCTTCTTGATCTCCTTTATGTCATTTGCTGTCCCACTTATTTTATAAAGTAGTGTGAACATCTTTGATTAGTTGTTCCAACGTCTGTGTCTCCACTGGTGTTTTGATTTGGTCATTAGGCAGAGCTTTATCTGTCTGCATTGTGATATGCTTAGTGATCTTCTGTCTTCGTGGCATGTAAATATCTTGATTAATTTACTCTGGGAGTTGATGTCTATCAGCAGCCTAAGGCCTTGTGTTTGTGGGATGGTTGCACAGCAGGGAGCAGGACATGGGGTGCAGCACTCAGTGCAGTGATTTGTTTCAGGGCAGGTATGGACCCAGGTTGGGGATGTTATGCTGATGCTTGTGAACGTGGGTGTCCAGCAGCCAGGGAGGATGTAGCTGTTTGGGTGCCCTGGTTTGGGGGGGCATAATCCTGGTGTGCACTGCTCTAGGGCACAGGGCCCTTTGTGTGGATGTGTAGAGCTGTGGCAGCAGGTGGGCATTATGCCTTCATGGATTGGGGGCAGATATGACATGGCTGCACAGGTCAGCACTTTCTCAGAGCTGGGAAGTGTGACTGCGGGCCATGCACATGCGCGGTTCTAGGACAGCTGTAAGGTGCGGTTTCCAGAGCTGAATGATGTGCTCGGGGGCCAATACGCATGCGTGGGCCTGGGAGTGCCGTAAATAGATGCACAGAGCTCAGGCAGGGTGGTGTGAGCCTGTGGGACACTATGGACAGGGGGCAGGGGTAGTCTAGGTATGGAGGTTAGTGTCTGTAGCCTTTTTTGTACTGGCAGCAGCTGCAGGGAACAGGGAGGGAGAGGTAGTGCTCAGGAGGAGTGCAGGAGAGGTGGGTTGGGCTGCACTTGGGGTGAGGGTTTGGAGCAGATATGTGCACTGGGGGCTGGTGCGGTGGGGGCACCTGGAGCGCGGGGAATGAGAGCCGGTGACGGGGTTTGGGTGGTGGGGTATAGGGTGAGTCACCAGTCACAGGGCTGCACTGGTGAGGGATGTGCACCCAAGGAACGCAGCCTGGCTTACTTCCTAGTCCCGGGCTCCCATCCATACACTCCCAGGGGCTCCACACCTCCACACCAGGCTCCAGCTTTCTGCCTCTCAGTTCCTTGGCCTCTGCAACCAGGGCGGCCCCATGTGGTGCAGGAGGCTCTCCCAGGTCAGCTGAACTCCTGTCCCTTCTCTAACTTTTCCGTGGAACAGAGCTAATCTCGAGCTACTGTTTTTGCCATCTTCTTGGAAGTTATAGTGTCTTTTAAATACCATGTTTTGGTAGTAACACATACTTTGTCTTTTAAATTCTGACATAAACAATTTTCTTTCATTGCTTATTTTTTTCTTAAGGTTATACACAAGCATTTTTACTTAAAAAGGGTGGAGATCATGGCCCAGTGTGAGGAGTGGATTGCAGACATCCAGCAGTACAGCAGTGATAAGCGGGTAGGCAGGACTATGTCTCACCATGCAGCAGCTCTCAAGGTGAGTACGCCTTCCTAGTATGAGCCCTGTTGTTACCTTTAAAACAGAGTTGAATATTTGTTGGCAGAACCATGGCCACGAAAAACTAAGTGAAGGAAAAAGTAAACATAAAATTTGTTTACATTCAGAGGCCTTACTTCCTACCTAAAAATAAATGAAAAGATATACTCCTTTTGATAATTGACAGTTTATAAAATTAAAAATGGGTTCAGGTACTGAGCCTATAGAGTTTACCCCTTGAAGATGATGACAGCAAAGCATGCTCCATTAATAACCTTATTCTTTTAGCCCTTTTCTATGCTTCTTATCTTCCAGAATTTTATTATTGATTGTAATGAGAAAGATATGAGTTACAATGGCTGATTGGTGGTAACGTCTGTGATATAAACCTATTTTGGAAAAAAACAGCAATTTTGTTTAACTTGGTTCTTCACAAAATGGAAATATCTTGAATAGACTATGTAGAAAGTGATGGTTAGGGGTTTTTTTTTTTCCCATATGTAGGAATCATTTCTTATAATATACACCCATTTTTCTTTCCTCAGACTGTCTGTCTTTACCCACCCTCTAATTCCTTTCTTCTACTACCAATTATCTTCCCACTCCCTACCTTCAATTTTTCTACCTCACTGGCTCCTTTCCTTCTGCCTGTTAAAATGCATCTAATTAAATAAATAAATAAAAGTTAAAAACAAAAAAATGCTTCTAACTTTAAAGATATCTTCACTTAAACTGATTGGATTATGGTAAGGAGGATTTATTTTTTAGGTATGATTTTTGGGCTACATACAGAAATATTTGTGAATGAAAAAACATATGGTATCAAGAATTTGCTTCAAAATAATATGAGAATGGGAAATTAGTACAGATGTAGATAAAATAAGTGGGGTTATAGATGAAACAAGACAGACCATGGGTTAATAATTGTTGAAGCTGGGTGATGGGTACGTGGGAGTTTGTATTACTATTCTGTCCACTTTTGTGTATGTTTGAAATTTTTCAGAATACAAACTTTTTTTAAAAAAATTAATTTTTCTCTTTAACACTTGCATGTCCCCTAAGATAGTTCTAATTTGTCCCTATTATTATAAAACTGTTTCTCTTCTACTATCAGATTTCTTGATAGTAATTAACACTTCTTGCCTTCATTTTTAAACATCCTCTCAGTAGTGAATCTTTTGCAGTCTGACCTCCATTCTGCCAAACAACCCATTCTCCAGTTCTCAAAGCCAGTGACCCTGGCTCACCTCTCTAGTCACTTATCTTTGCTCTCTTCCCGGCCTTCACACATGCTTACTTTGCTCTCCACTTTTTACTTGCTCTGCTGGCTCATCTCCATTCAATTCTGATCTTAAATTTAACTTCATGGAATCTTGCCTTGACTGTTCGACCTTTAGACGCTTTCAGTATATGCTTTTGTGTGACACCCTATGCCTCCTTATTGAATGCTCCTAACGTTTGTCTTCTCTTTTCTACTACGTTTTTCATCTGTAGGCAACCCTGGTTCTTCTTACATTCTTCACTCAAACTCATTCATTATGTTTTTTCTTTCTTTCCCCTTTTCCTGAAGGCTTGGTTTCTTACCTTTGGCTATTTTATTCTCTGTCATCATTTATATATACCTCTCATTTTGCCCATTTATTCTTTTAAAACATATCCTCAGACTATTGTCTACTCTGAGCTTTCTCCTGACCTACATTACTGACTTTTTTTTTTACTTGGATGCCCAATCATCATCTCATTAAAGGTCTAAATTGGAATTTGTCTTCCCTCAAATCAGGTTTTCTTGTTTCTTATAGTCACTTAATTTTTAACTTTGCATGTGTGTCTTAAAATCCTCAGATATTATTTAATTTCTCCTTCACCCACTACACCTGGTCAGTCACTAAGTCCTGTCAGTGTTGCTTTCCTAAGGGGGTGCCTCAGCTCTCACCCCCACCCCATTTCTGTTCTGTTTGAAAACTTTAGTTTGTTTGACCCAGTGGCTAAAGGCCTTTTTTTTTTTTTTTTTGCAGCTTTGTTATTTTAATCAGTGTCCTACTTAAATCCCAAATTCCATTATTCTTTTTTTCTGTCGTACCTTGACCTGGAAATCTCCATCCTTGAATCAATGCAAATATATATTATTTTAATGATACCTTTGCTTCTGAATGGTACTAGAGAAAAGTATGCAGCTATTTGATGTGATCACCACAATAAAGACATTATCCCCCACTTCAGCTGGGCTCTCACAGTTAATAGATTTGGGTTAGGTTTTTAGTTTTTTAGTTTACCAGCATGAAAATATACTTTGAAAACTTACAAGTGGCTGCAGTTGGCTTATCCTGTTTATGTCTTCTATACTATCTAGAATTTATGTTCTTTGAGGTCAGAGACTGTATCTTCCTTATTCTACTCGTTGCCTTTTTATCATCAGTGCTTAACACACTGCCTTGTCCATTTTTTATATTCTTTAGATGGTTATTTTTATCCATTTTTATATTTTGGTTAGTTGAGTTTCGACTCAACTATAATATATAAAAATATAAATTTTTATCCATTTTTATATTTTGGTTAGTTGAATTTCGAAGTCAGCTGTTGACATAACCAAATTGTGATAATTTAGGTCATTTCTCTCCTACCAGAAAACCAAAATCCAAAACTTAACAATTCTAGACAACTAACCACTCTTCTCTTAACATCTCTGCATCCTTCCCTAAATGGAAGTGTCAGGTAATACAAGTTATTTAATCTCTTTTGCTATTCTTTATCATTTATTTAAGGGGAAAAAAAACAAAGTAATACTAAAGTATGCATCTGAAGATTGAGGCAATTAATGTGAAATATTTTGCATAGGCCCCAGTACCTCATAAACTACTTGTAAAATTGTAAGTTTAAGTTAACATTGTACCAGTGTATTTTAATTATGACTTTTCTTTCTCTGAAAACAATTTAGCCACATACAACATATATGACAAGTCAAGGAATTACTGTCTTTAATTTGAAAGAGTTTGTGTATCAAATTAATGATAGCTTATATGTCATCAGTAATAGGGATAGTGTTGGCAGGCAGGTTGCTCAGCATTTTTCAGTAATATCAGCTATTTTGAGGTTAGAGATTTTTGCCAGTTTTGTGCACTGCTTTATTTAGTGCCTGTACAGTGGCTAACACAAGGAAGCGTTCAAATATTTGTAGGCTTAATGCTTAGGGCTTTTGTTTGTTTGTTTATTATTTACTCATTTTCCCCCTCACTCACTCACTCACCTGATTCCCCCCTCAAATGTGTTAGAATACCAAGGGTTACAGTTCTGATGGCCGTTGTCTTTTCCCCCTGTGTAGCGTCACACTGCTCAGCTCCGAGAAGAACTCCTAAAACTTCCCTGTCCTGAAGACTTGGACCCTGATGCCGATGATGCCTCGGAGATGTGCGGTGCCCCAACAGGTGCTGAGGAGGCTCTAGTGCACGACCACGTCAAACCCAGCAGCAGTAAAGAACTCCCCACTGACTTCCAATTATGAGCTGCACAGATATGGACTGACTAGATACAAAGGCTTTGAAGCACAAGCCAAATATGTCAATATTTGTATGTAAGAAACTAATTATGTAATAGGTAATGAAACTGAAGCTATACTATGCCCTTAAGGAGATCCAGTTTAATTCAAGGTGACCTTTTATTTACCTGTACAAGAGTGTAAACTTTTTTGTGCTTTTATTTTTCAATTGTGAGAACCACTGATTGGTATGTCAACAAATTTGTGTATACAAAGAAATGGATAAATCACTGATATATAAGGGAAACTACCTTAGGAAAGAATGTTTACTGAATGTTTATTTTATTTTAATTTTTTTTTTTTACTGTAGAGTGAGGGGTTGTTAATAAAGAATATATATTGGTCATTCTTACAACTACTATTTAAAGTCAGCAACTTTTCACTGAATTTGATAGATTTTATGTTTGGCCATATCTTCATGCTCATATTTGATTTCTGAAGACCTCAAACATACACGTCAATAAAAATTAAAAGGACATACTCCTTCTTTTTTTTGATTTACTGGTACATTTTTTAAATAATAAATTTGCCATAAAATGCATTATAGCTGGAGACTTGCACTTGTATGGATGAATTTATTACATTTAACGTATTTAATTTTATGCCTTCTAATTCAAAAATGCAGAAAAATAAATGAACATGATTTTATTCTATGCCAACATTTGGGCCTCTGAATGTATCTGTTATTTGAATTTAAGTAAATGAAAAGGAATGGTCAATTTGAAGTCACTCTAAACTAATTTTTCTTTATTATTATTTTTTTTCTAAAGGGCTCTTTTTTTTTCTGGACTTTCTGGTTTTATTACTGAAAACACATGTATGTATTAAACATTGAGGCTCTGTAGAACAGAGAGGATGTACCCCTCTGGTGCTGTTACAGTACATTCTGTACCTGCCATTTATAGGCTCGTTTTAATGCAAATTACTCCTAGAGCCAAATAAATAAAGACTTAGGTGTATTAGTATGTCTTATTTCTAAAACAGTTTGCCATGGTGTGATTGCTATTTCTATAAAGAATTGGAGATTTTAAGACCTAAGCATGGGAGAGGAAAGATGATATTAAGAAGAGTTACCATAGAGGAAAAGTTAAGGTAATTCTTGGCAGTATTTATATAAAATAAAGTGGTACTCTGTGGGATCATCGAATCTGGAGCTGATAAGAAGCGAGCAGTGAGTTGCTCTCCTGAGAAAAGAAAGGAAATAGAAGTCTCCTATGTGAGATGCTCTTTCACATACAAGTTCCAGAATCCCTTGAGCATGGGTAAAGGAGGGACAAACAGCACATGATCAGGAAACCAAAGATTCTAAAATGCATGGTGTTAGGTCTGGTGAGTAGCAGGCTGCACTGAGAATGGCAAGATAGGAATAGAGTTAATTTATGAAAGTTGGGTTGTTTTCCCTAACCCTCACCATTATTCCTCAGAAAACTTTATAAAAGGAAAGTGAAAATACCAGTACTATAAGGTCCATTCTTGTGTTTCAGAAACAATGGCCTAAATATCTAAATTTGAAACCTTTTATACTAAAATGTTCCATCTGGGATCCAGATTTCATTCCAACAAATACTAGTGTGCTCACTGTGGAGTAGGTACTGGAGTGAATGACAGATACAAAAGGATAAAGTCGGTGCTAGAGTTGTGTACAGTACTATTGGAGCACAGGCAGAATGTTGATAGGCACTAAGATAATACAGTCAGAAAACGCTGCCTGAGTCTTGAAGCATGAGAAGGACACCATTGGGCAGGCCACGGTGGCTCAGAGGCAGAGTTCTCGCCTGCCATGCCAGAGACCCAGATTCGATTCCTGGTGCCTGCCCATGCAAAAAAAAATAGAAACAAGAAGGACATTATTCCAGGCACAGAATGAGTAAAACCAGAGCTCAGGTTAATGGCACCATGTTAGATATTTTTGGATTTTTAAGAAGCAAAATGGGAATAATTGACGATGAAACAATAGAGGACTAGGTCACAGAAAACTTTTGCCCTTATAAGGAACTTTGGCCTCTCCTAATGGAGAACTCTTGAGTAGCATTAATTAGGGAAGAAACATGATCAGGTTGTGTTTCAGTAAGTCAAAAGTTGCCAACTTTTGCTGGGCAAGGAGTTCAGTTCATAACCCATTCTAAAGTCCAAGTGGTAGACCATAAGCTAGGAAAATGAAATATATTTATTTTTCTCTAAGAATAGCATCAGCTTGTTTACAGGCTGAGGAGCCAGGGAAAGCAAGGTGAGGGTCTTAGAGAAGGATAAAGCGAAGCTCAGTAGACAGGATGGCCTGAGGCAATGAGCACATACAGAGAATACAAAGAAATGCAGAAACTAGTACAGCAAATCGGTCTATTCATAAAACAAATGCTATAAAAGTTGAAGAAATATAAAAATTGCCAAAATACCATTTTAGGATTAAATATCATTTTGGTTTTTTTGTTTATGTGTTTTGCAGAAATGGGGGAGCCAATCCTCTAATTCATTTTGAAGTGCAATGGGCCCTGAATACCAAAACATCCCAAAAAAGAACGAGGCTGCAAAACTCACACTTCCCAACTTTAAAAAATGCCATTCAAAAGAACATGGCACAGGAATAGACATACCTATTTCATTACATACCAATAAGATCGAATTTAGAGCCCAGAAATAGACCCTCATATCCATGGTCAAATGATTCTTTTTTTCATCATATAGCTATGACTTTTTTTTTTTCTTCTTTGTGAAAAATCTGTATACAATGAAGCAACAAATTTAAAAGCACATCACAATTAGTTGTAGGACAGATTTCAGAGTTTGGTATGGGTTACAATTCCACAATTTTAGACTTTAACTACTAGTTGCTCCCAGACACGGGTTTAAAAGAAATATCAATATACTGATTCAGCAGTCATACTCATTTCTTAAACCCTACTTTCTCTGTAAAACTCCACCATCATCTTTGATCTTTCTGCTACTCTATGGGTGTTTGGGCTATTCCCATTCTAACTTTTTCGTGTTGGAAGGGGCTGACGATAATATGGGTAGGGGTGGAAGTAGTTAATGTTTTGGAGAGGCTAGCCCTTCTGCATCTCAGGAATGATCTCAAGGTCATAGGTTTCTGGAAGGTTACCCTTGTGCGTGGAACCTTTTTAGACTCTTATATAATGCCCTAGGTATTCTTTAGGATTGGCAGGAATGGTTTGTGGTTGGGGGTTGGCAAGTTATGATAGGGAGCAATATGTAACTGAAGCATGCATACGAGTCGCCTCCAGAGTAGCCTCTCGACTCTTATTTGAATTGTTTCAGCCACTGATACCTTACTTGTTACACTTCTTTTTGCCCTTTTGGTCAGTATGGCATTGTTGATCCCACGGTGCCAGGGGAAGGCTCATACCTGGGAGTCATCTCCCACACCTTCAGAGAGACTTGCGCCCCTGAATGTCATGTCCCACGTAGTGGGCAGGGCAATAATTTCACTTGCAGGCTTGGGCTAACCAACAATGTCAAATTGCTTATCCTCACTTCCTATACTGAGCTCATTGCAGACTTGTACAGTCTGGATCAAGATTTGAGTAATACTCTCTGTAAACCCAACTCTGCAAGAAGAATCATTGCTCTCACCCCTACGTGGTACAAGCTATTCAGGGGTGAAGATCTCCCTGACAATGTGGGGCAAGACTCGAGGGAATGAGACTGGTTCTGGAATTGTGAAATCAACAACGCCTTCCTGGCCAAAAGGGGTGAAAGAAGTATAAAATAAGGCATCGATGGCCAAGAGACAGCAAAATGAGTCAAGAGGTTATTCTGGAGGCTGCTGTTAGGCAAGCTTCAGTTAGATAGTTCTAGTTGCCATGGGGTTTGCTAAACTTCAATCAACATCATTCTTGTAGACTCTTAAAAAGACCTTGAGCTCAAACTGAGACTCTGTAAACGTTTCATGTACTAGGTACGCTTCCTGGAGCATATAATTCCCGGAGGGTTCCTAGGTCATATAAATCCTGAAACTCAGTGGGACCAGCCTCTCCGGATTATCAATTAGCTACATCCCTCTATCCTTTAGTGGGACACCCATTCTCAACATGAAAAAGAACAGGCATTCTCCACAAAGATCCCTATAGATTGGGAAAAGGAGAAGGAGGAGGTACAACAGAGAAAGTGGGCTTTAACAAACAAGTATGGCTTTTGAATAACTATATTAATATTTCTTCTAACCTCCCATGTTCTGGAGTAGCTAGAAGGAAAAATCTGAGATGATGTATGGTAGCCCATGACAAACACTAGAATATGTTCTCTGACTACTTGTTGAAGTGTGCTTTGAAAATTACTTCTTTTTTCTTCCTTTGCTTTGTATATATGTTATACAATTTTTTTTTAAGTTAAAAAAAAAGGGGGCAGGCCACCGTGGCTCAGCAGGCAGTTTTCTCCTGCCATGCCGGAGACCCGGGTTCAATTCCTGGTGCCTGCCCATGCAGGAAAAAAAAAAAAAAAATTGAATAGTGCTATGCTAAATAACTTAATTGAGGTTCCTAGCCAGGCCTCACTAACTGGTCAGTCCTTAAGCTAAAGCTAATTATTAAGCAGATGAATTTCTAGAGTTGCATTGTTTCACCATATTATGTACTTTTCCACAATTAAAAGCTAATATTCTGGTATGTCCTTGTATAGGTGGTGCTGGAATAATTTGTTCGAGCACAAGCTTCAAATCCTGAGGAGTATTGAGACCAGTTACACCAAAACATTCTAAGTCTTGGAAAACACACATGCCCACTCGGCGAACCTAGACACTAGGGAGCAGACATAACCGTAGACTTCATGGGGGTTGGAGAGACTTGGAACCTGGAGCAGGCAGCCTGGCCAATCTTATAGGGAATGCTTTCAGTCTGTCACCATTAAGTATGATGCTCACCGTGGGTTTTTCATATATGCTGTCTATGCTATTGAGAAGGTTTCCTTCAATTCCTACCTTTTGAAGCATTTATATCAGAAAAAGATGCTGGATTTTGTCTAATGCCTTTTCAGCATCAATCAAGAAGATCATCTGATTTTTCCCTTTCAAACAGTTACTGTGCTATATTATGTTGACTGATTCTGTTATGTTAAATCACCCTTGAATTCCTTGGTTGTGATGTATAATTCTTTTATGGTGTCGTTCGATTTGATTTGCTAGTTAATTTATTGATAATTTTTGCATCAGTTTTCCTTTCTTAAGTGTCTTTACCCTGTTTTTGGTATTAGAGTGATCTTAGCTTCATAAAATGAGTTAGGTAGTATTCCTTCTTCCTCAAATAAAAATTTCTTTAGAATCTGTGGTAATGAGCCCCCTCTCATTTCTGATTTAGTTTATTTGCATCTCTCTTTTTTTCCTTGCCAGCCTACCTAGGGGTCCACCGATTTTATTAAAGAACCAAATTTTGGTTTTGTTGATTCTTTCTATTGCTTTTTTGTTGTTGTTCTCCAGTTTATTTTTGCTTAAATATTTGTTATTTCTCTTTGTCTATGTGCTTTGGGATTAGTTTGATGTTCTTTTTCTAAGTACTTGATTATTGCTTTTTCTTGTTTTTTAATATAGACTCTTAGGGCAATAAATTTCCCTCGTGGCACTGCCTTTGCCACATCCAATAAGTTCTGATAGGTTTTATTTTCATTTTCATTCATCTCCAGATATTTACCAATTTTTCTGGCAATTTGTCCTTTGACTCAGTGATTAAGAGCACGTTGTTTAATCTCCATATATTTGTGAAAGTTCTGGTGGTTTGGTGTTTATTAATTTCCAGCTTCATTCCTTTCCATTCATTGCATTCCAGCTTCATTCTATGGTCAGAAAATGTGCTTTGGATAATTTCAATCATGGTAAATTTATAAAAATCTGTTTTTTTCCCCCAGCCTATGATCTATCCTGGAGAACAGTCTATGAGCTCTCGAGAAGAATATATATCCTGGTGTTTGGGGGTGTATTGATGTATATATGTCTATTAGGTCTAATTCATTTATCACATTGTTTAGCTTCTTTATTTCCTTGTTTTTCCTCTATCGGGTTGTTCTATCTAGAGTGGAGTGGGGTGTATTGATGTCTCCTACTATTATTTTTGAAACATCTGTATCCTCCTTCAGTTTTGCCAATGTTTGCTTCGTGTACTTTGGTGCTCCTTGATTGGGAGCACAAACATTTATGATTGTTATTTCCTCTAGGTGAATTGTCCCTCTTATTAATATGTAGTCTCTTCTTTGTCTCTTATGACATCTTTACATTTAATGTGTATTTTATCTGACATTAGTATAGCCACTCCTGCTTTCATTTGGTTACAACTTGCATAGAACATCTTTTCCATCCTTTCACTTGCAATCCGTATGTGTCCTTGGGTTTAAGAGGTATCTCTTGTCAACATTATGTAGATGGATTATATTTTTGAGTCCATTCTGCCAGTCTGTGTCTTTTAATTGGGGAGTTTAGTTTGTTAATGTTCAAAGTTATTACTTTAAAAACAGTTATTGAATCTACCATCTTATCCTTTAGTTTTTATTTGTCAGATCTATATATTCTCTCTTTCTCTTTTTATCCTTTTAATTATTCTTATGGGTATACTTCAATTCCGTGTTGCCCTCCAGACCTTCCTCTCCTGCCCTTTTTCTTCAGTTGATATGACTCCCTTTAGTATTTCTTGTAGGGCAGGTCTCTTGTTGACTAATTCTCTCAGTCTGTCTTTTGTCTTTGAAGATTTTAATCTCTCCCTCAGTTTTTTTTTCTTTTTTTTTTAAATACCAAAAAAAAAAAAAAAAACACCAAATAAACGCAAACATTATTTTGATCATTCCTTTCTACATATATAACCAGTAATTCACAATATCATCACACAATTGCATATTCATCATCATGATCATTTCTTGGAACATTTGCATCTATTCAGAAAAAGAAATAAAATGAAAACAGAAAATAAAAATTATACATACCATACTCCTGCCCTCCCTTTCACTGATAACTAACATTTTAAACTAAATTTATTTTAACATTTGTTCCCCCTATTATTTATTTTTATTCCATATGTTCTACTCTTCTGGTGACAGAAGAGTCTTCTTGTGTCTAATAAGGAGCATTAGACACAAGATTTTCACAATCCCACAGTCACATTGTGAAAGCTATATCATTATACAATTATCTTCAAGAAACATGGCTACTGGAACACAGCTCTACATTTTCAGGCAGTTCCCTCCAGCCTCTCCATTACATTACATCTTGAATAACAAGGTGATATCTACTTAATATGTAAGAATAACCTCCAGGATAACCTCTCGACTCTGTTCGGAATCTCCCAGCACATGGTGACAGAATAGCTGGTCCCAGCACGTGAGAAGGGCAGCTGAGCATAATGTCCGGTGGGGGACGGGACAGTCAACCACAGCACTGACAAACTGCTCCTATTTTGCTATATTGAGTGGCCCGTTTCATTTTTTGGTCTTAAGTGCCCATAGAACTTCAACAGGACCTCTTTTGTAGGTTCCTGGCCAGGCAATTGGTGAGTCAGCCAGGAGACTGGAAATGAAACAAGCCAAGGGAAATGGGAATCCATGGACTAATGTCCCACTTGGCAGGGGAAATTCCGGGGTGGCCACCTTCCAGTATGTGGGGTCAGCAATTGCTGCCTCCAGGTAGCCATTGTTATGGGTAGTTAAGATACGTTCCCATACAGTGAATAAAAAAGTATTTG
The DNA here is from genome assembly GCF_023851605.1 of Tamandua tetradactyla. Lineage (NCBI taxonomy): Eukaryota > Metazoa > Chordata > Mammalia > Pilosa > Myrmecophagidae > Tamandua > Tamandua tetradactyla. Next base: position 78,043,610 of record NC_135343.1, read on the forward strand.
CAAAGTTCCCTTGGGGGAATGGTGAGAAAGGGAGAAAAATCAACTTCCCCACGTGGAGAATTCTTGATATTCTCACAAGCAGTGTGGACAACCAAAGCTATAGGCTGAGCCCCCAATCTTGGAGTTTGTTCATATGAAACTTTAACCCGCAAAGGATAGGCTAAACCTACTTAAAATTAGGCCTAAGAGTCACCCCCAAGAGAACCTCTTCTGTTGCTCAGATGTGGCCTCTCTCAGCCAATACGACAAGCAAACTCACTGTCCTCCCCTCTCTACATGGGACATGATTCCAAGGGGTATGGAACTTCCTGGCAACGTGGGACAGAAATCCTAGAATGCACTGGATCTCAGCCTCAAGGGATTGAGAAAACCTCGACCAAAAGGAGAAAGAGCAAAATGAGACAAAATAAAGTGTCAATAACTGAGAGATTCCAAACAGAGTCAAAAGGTTATCCTGGAGGTTATTCTTATGCATTAAATAGATATCACCTTGTTAGTCAAGATGTAGTGGAGGATGGCGGCTTAGTAAGACGCGCGGGTCTTAGTTCCTCCTCCAGAAAAGCAACTAAAGAAACAAAAACAATACGAAACAGCTCCTGGAGTCACGACAGAGACCAAAAAGACAGCGTACCCCATTCTGGAACAGCTGAATGGGCAGGGAAAATCTGCTGCGGTGAGATACCCGAGGGGCGCGCGTTTTCCCCGCCGGGGCGGCTGGCGACTGGGATCCCCTCCACGCACGTGGCTCCCCGGTCTGACTGGGAACATTGGATAGCGGGGCCCTCCTGTCACGCTTGGCGATTCGGGCCAGCTGGGCAATTAGGACCGGCACTCTCCCAAGCCGCGGTGGCCAGCGACTCCCGCCTCCACGCGCGGTTTCCTGGGCCGACTGCCGTGCAGACAGACGAGCGCCACAAGCGCCACCTACTGGGCAGGAAAAGAAAAACAGAGCCCAGAGATTTCACAGAAAAACCTTTCAACCAGCTGGGTCCCACACCCAGGGAAATCTGATCAAATGCCCAGACACCAGCAGAAAATAATGGATGACGCTTGGAAAATTGAAGATATGGCCCAGTCAAAGGAACAAACCAATAGTTCAAATGAGATACAGGAGCTGAGACAACTAATGCTGAATATACGAACAGAAATGGAAAAACTCTTCAAAAACCAAATCAATAAATTGAGGGAGGACATGAAGAAGACATGGGCTGAACAAAAAGAAGAAATAGAAAATCTGAAAAAACAAATCACAGAACTTATGGGAGTGAAGGACAAAGAAGAAAAAATGGAAAAAACAATGGATACCTACAATGGTAGATCTAAAGAGACAGACGCTACAATTAGTGAACTGGAGGATGGAACATCTGAATTCCAAAAAGAAACAGAAACTATAGGGAAAAGAATGGAAAAACTTGAGCAGGGGATCAGGGAACTGAATGACAATATGAAGCGCACAAATATACGTGTTGTGGGTGTCCCAGAAGGAGAAGAGAAGGGAAAAGGAGGAGAAAAACTAATGGAAGAAATTATCACTGAAAATTTCCCAACTCTTATGAAAGACCTAAATTTGCAGATCCAAGAAGTGCAACGCACCCCAAAGAGAATAGACCCAAATAGGCATTCTCCAAGACACTTACTAGTTAGAATGTCAGAGGTCAAAGAGAAAGAGAGGATCTTGAAAGCAGCAAGAGAAAAACAATCTGTCACATACAAGGGAAACCCAATAAGACTATGTGTAGATTTCTCAGCAGAAACCATGGAAGCTAGAAGACAGTGGGATGATATATTTAAATTACTAAAAGAGAAAAACTACCAACCAAGACTCCTATATCCAGCAAAATTGTCCTTCAAAAATGAAGGAGAAATTAAAACATTTATAGACAAAAAGTCACTGAGAGAATTTGTGACCAAGAGACCAGCTCTGCAAGAAATACTAAAGGGAGCACTAGAGTCAGATACGAAAAGACAGAAGAGAGAGGTATGGAGTAAAGTGTAGAAAGAAGGAAAATCAGATATGATATATATAATACAAAAGCCAAAATGGTAGAGGAAAATATTATCCAAACAGTAATAATACTAAAAGTTAATGGACTGAATTTCCCAATCAAAAGACATAGAATGGCAGAATGGATTATGACCCAGCAATACCACTGCTAGGTATCTACTCAAAGGACTTAAGGGCAAAGACAAAAGGGCAAAAACACACCAGTGTTTATAGCAGCATTATCTACAATTGCAAAGAGATGGAAACAGCCAAAATGTTCAACAGACGAGTGGCTAAACAAACTGTGGCGTATACCTACGATGCAATATTATGCAGCTTTAAGACAGACTAAACTTATGAAGCATGTAACAACATGGATGGACCTAGAGAACATTATGCTGAGTGAGTCTAGCCCAAAACTAAAGGACAAATACTGTAAGGTCCCACTGATGTGAACCGACATTCGAGAATCAGCTTGGAATATATCATTGGTAACAGAGACCAGCAGGAGTTAGAAACAGGGTAAGATAATGGGTAATTGGAGCTGAAGGGATACAGACTGTGCAACAGGACTAGATACAAAAACTCAAAAATGGACAGCACAATAATACCTAAGTGTAATGTAACTAGGTTGGAACACTGAATGAAGCTGCACCTGAAATATGTTTTTTTGTTTGTTTGTTTGTGTGTTTGTATCTTTTGTTTTTGTTTTTTCTTTTTCCTTTTTATATATATATATATTTTATTAGTATTATTATTTTAATTCTCTTCTCTATATTAACATTCTATATCTTTTTCTGCTGTTTTGCTAGTTCTTTTCCTAAATCGATGCAAATGTACTAAGAAATGATGATCATACATCTATGTGATGATACTAAGAATTACTGAGTGCATTTGTAGAATGGAATGATTTCTAAATGTTGTGTTAATTTCTTTTCTTTTTTTTGATTAATAAAAAAAATTAAAAAAAAAAAAAAAGATGTAGTGGAGACTAACCATTGTGAAAACCTTGTGTTTGATGCTCCTTTTATATAACTTAAGAAATGATCATGATGATGAATATACAACTATGTGATAATATTGTGAATTACTATATGGAATGATAAAAATACTAATGGAATGATAAAAATGGTAAAAATGGTTGTGTTTGCATGTTGGTATGTTTAATAGATAAAATTTTAAAAAACATAAAAAAAAAGATGTATTTCCAAAGCTCCATTAAAAGCAGAAACTGAAAGGAGATTAGAAGAGGCTTTAGCTCTGGAAAGGATATTAGGTTGGATGTTTCAACAATACTGATGTATTAAGTTTAAAAGGTACAAACCAGAGGGACAATCAGAAGGAATGGCATGTAACGTGAAGGCACATGGATGGAGGATGCCAGCTGCAGGTCCAAGCAGTTACCCAGAGGGAAGGCTGGGACCCAAAGCTGTGGGAGCCTTGGGAGAGTACCAAAGAGGGAGAAAGTGCATAGGAAATTGCAGCTGAAGACAAACTTAAATAAGCAAGGCTGTTAATAACTAAGAAAATGAAAGTAACCAGGGCTCCTGATGATCCCTATTCAGAGGCAAGCAGTAATGAGGGGATATGCACCCTCAAAATTATTAGAATTAACCAGTTTAAAGAAAAGGTCTGAGAGAGCATAGGCACTTACTAAGATTATGGGATGTAGAGGGAGTGGAAATGGCAAAAATGGTTAGCATAATTTTACATCCTCTTTTCATCAAGGTCTTTACCAAGCATGGCAAAAAACAGATGGCATTTAAATTTATTAGTGTGGTCTAAAATTGGGCTTTTCTAAGAAGGAGCTAAGACTCTGGCAAACACTGCCTAAGGAGAAAAGATAACAGCTGTTCCCTATGCTAAATCTGCCACTGGCTATCACTCCCACAACACCCCTAAGAAAAGTAAGTGTGGTATAAGGGAGGGATAACCCCTGTTCTGGTTTGCTAGCTGCAGGAATGCAATATACCAGAAACAGAATGGCTTTTAAAGGGGGGAATTTAATAAGTTGCAGCTTTACAGTTTTAAAGTTGTGAAAATGTCCTAATTAAAGCAAGTATATAAAAATATCCAAATTAAGGCACCAGCAAAAGGTTACCTTCATTCGAGGGACAGGCCAATGAAGTTCAGGGTTTCTCTCTCAATTGGAAAGGCACACGGTGAACATGGCGACGTCTGCTAGCTTTCTGTCCAGGCTTCATGTTTCATGAAACTCCCCCAAAGACATTTCCCTTCTTCATCTCCAAAGATCTCTAATTATGTGGGCTCTGCTGGTTCTTGTGGCTCTGTTGCTCTCTCCAAAATGCTCCCTCTTTTAAAGGATTCCTGTAAACTAATCAAGAACTACCTGGAATGGGTGGAGTCACGTCTCCCTCTAACCAAAGCTTACTACCCACAATTGGGCATGTCACATCTCTGTGGAGATAATCTCATCAAGTTTCCAACCTGCAGTGCTGAATAGGGATTAAGAGAAACTGCTGCTTCCATGAGATGGTTCAGGACTAAAACATAGCTTTTCTAGGGTACATAATCCTTTCAAACTGCCACACCTCCTATTCTAAAGACTTGGGTTGGGCCACAATCACCTGCAAATATGGGTGACAGCAGGCAATCGGAGGCATCACATAGAGCTTTTTATCCCTGGTCTCCAACAAACATTTTGTACGTTATAGCTCTTATTGATACTGGAGGAGAGTGTGCACTCATCTATGGAAATCCTCAGTGATTTAATAGGCCCCGAAAGGTGATAGAGTAGTGTGGGGGGAAAGCTGTACAAGTAGTACAAACTACTCTAGCTTTGCAAACTGGGCACCTCACACCCCTGTGCCAGTTTGAAGCTATTGCGTACCTCAGAAAAGCCATATTTTGATTCTGATCTAATCTTGTGGGAGCAGCCATTTCTTTTGATCCTAATTCAATATTGTAGGGTGGAAACTTTTGATTGATTATCTCCATGGTGATGTGGCCGGTCCAATTGTGGGTATGACCTTTTGATTAGGTGAAAATGGGACTCCATCCTTTCAGAGTTGGTCTTGATTAATTTAATGGAGTCCTTCAAGAGAGGAAACATTTTGGGATAGAGCAGAGCTGACACAGATGCCAGTGTTTGGAGAACAGAGCCAATGTAGACATTTGGAGATAGAGACAGAAATAGTCTGGATGCTAAGCAAGGACTCATAGAAATAGCCAGAACCTGAAGAGAAGAAATCTCCAGCCCTGGTAGATACTATCCTAAGAGATGAAACTCAGTGTTGTGTCTGGAGGAACTACAGATGCTTAGAGAGGAAACAATTGGCATCAGAAGCTGAAAGCAACAGAACTGGGAACAGGGACCAGCAGATGCCAGCCAGGTGCCTTCTTAATTGACAGAGGTGTTTCAGACCCATCAACCTTTCATGAATTAAGTTATTTTTCTCTGGACGCCTTAGTTGGAACATTTTTATAGGCCTAGAACTGAAAATTGTAACATTAAATTCCCTTTATAAAAGCCATTCCATTTCTGGTATACTGCATTCTGGCAGCTTAACAAGTTAATACACCCACTAAAGGTATATTGAATGTATTTCTTCCATTCCTGAATATACATTAGGGGTGGATGTGTTAAAACACGTTGATCTTACCACCACTACAGGTGAATTTCACCTTCATATATGCGTGGTGGAAGCAATTAAATGGGGTTCTGCTCATTCGTCCCCAGTGCACCTGTCCCCACCCAGAAGAGTCACCCACACCAAACAATATCACCTCCTGGGTGGACATGCTGAAATCAGTGAAACATTACAAGAATTGGCCACAGTGGGGATCATACGACCTGAACAGAGCCCATTTAACAGTCCTGTGTGGCTGGTGAAAAACTGATGGCAAGTGGAGAATGATGGTTGATGATTGAAAATCAAATAAGGTTCCCCTATTCATGCAATGCTTCTTTATAACTTAACAGCCCAGTTAGGAGAGTGCCTTTATGCATTAGACTCAGCTAATGCCTTTTTCAGTATCCCACAAGCTGAAAATAGCCAAGTTCAATTTGGGCTTATGTGGGGGAGGGTAGCAGTGGCCTTTCAAGTCTCTGCCACAAGGGCAACTGCATAGCCCCACCATCGCCCATGGAATGGTGGCAGCTGGTCTGGCAAGAGGGGAAAGGCCACCAAATGTTGCTGTTTCACCATATTAATGATATTATGATTACTTCTGATTGTATTACATTTCTAGAAATGGCAGCCCCATGACTACAGTAACTTCCAATGAACATGATGGGACAGACCGAGGGGTGGTTTGGTCAGTTAAAACTAAGGTCATTCCAGTTATGGTCATAGATTAGGTATGAATGTGTCCAACTCCCCACTCCATAAAGGAACTGCAAGCCTTTATGGCTTATTAAATTGCTGGAGACCCTTTAAGCCCCACCTAACTCAAATACACTGACCATTATATAGATTAACAAGAAAGGGAGGCACAGTGGCATTGGGACACTGAGGCTGAACAATCATTCCAAGAAACAAAAATAGCTGTAAAACAAACCCAATATCTAGGTACCAAGCTTGTGAATTGGATGTTACCAACTACCTGGTTCAGGTGGGCCTGTGGCAAAAAACATAACAGGAGGCATCTACCACTCAGTTTCTGATCCCAGTTACAGAAAGAGACAGAACAGTGATATAGTCCTTGTTTTAGTTTGCTGAAGCTGCCAGAATGCAATATACCCCCCAGAAATGGATTGCCTTTTATAATAGAGGGTTATTAGCTTACAATTTACAGCTCTTGCATCAACAGGACAATAGCCGGACTCTGAAGACACGCTGCTGGCATCTTGGACACCTCTGTCACATAGGAAGTCACATGGCTGGCATCTGCTGGTCCTTCTCTCCTGTGTTTCATTGCTTTCAGCTTCTGGCTGCTCTGTCTCTCAGCTTCTCTGGGTGTTTCTCTGAATTTCATCTCTCTCTTCTACATGTGTTTTATCCTCTTATAAAGGTCTTCAGTAAGAGGATTAAGACCCATTCTGGAGCACTCCTCAACTGAAAAAACCGAGTCATCCCACCTACAATAGGTCTACACACATAGAAGTGGATTAAATTTAAGAACATACTTTTCTGGGGTCCTATTGAAGAACAACTGTTAGCGGTATACTTGCTCAAGCCTAACAGATTTTGCCAATAACTGCACATTGTTGTCAATAAGTTGATGAGTCAAAGACCCACTTGTATTCAGCCTAAAAGTACTTGCGCACATTATAAAAGTGGCATGCTTATTTGAAGCAACTGAATTCTCTCCATACTAGCCCACTATCAGAAGAATTACATAAATTATTGGGGCCAGTTACATATGTAGAGAAACTGAACCCCCCTACATCATCCATGCCAGCAATAGAGAGAGTTGCATCAATAATGGAGAGTGTAAGAGCCCCATTGGAGGTTGCTTGGAATACAGATGGTTGCTGCAGAGGACGAACCCACCCCCAGCCAACAGCAAGCAATAATTACAGGTACCACATGCATGAATGAAGCAGAGCGTCAGGACAGTCAACAGGTGAGCTATGAGCCATGTGGCTGGCTATAGTCCATGAGCCTATGCTGATTTCCATATGTGCAAGCATCAGGGCCGTATATTGTGGTCTTTCTCGATGGGATAGAGGCCACAGGAGAAATGGACCACAGCTGCTAAGGACAAACTGGGTAAAGCCCTGTGGGAAGATATCTGGACTCGAGCACAAAGCCCCGATGCAAAAATAACAATTTGGCATGTTCCATTCAGCACTTCACACACACCTCTGAGAAATCTGGAAGCTAATACTTAAGCTAAAATTAGGCAGGTTTGTGAAAACCACGAGCAAGCACATACGGCTACACCATAAATCTGGATGTAAGGACCCTCAGACTGTATGGGAATTACGTAATGGAGTACATCTCCCTTTGAAATAGAGTGATGTGCTTGTAGCCTATGAGTCGGGGCCAACAAGCACTTACTTGACGGAGGTGTTCCTGGTCCCCTAATACAGGGCAGATAGCACAGGGAAGGCAGGCCAGGCAACGCTGGCAAATAGACTCTACAGGTCCTCGTCCTCTATCTGATGAACAAACGTACACACTCACCTGTGTAGATGCTGCTTCAGGCATTCCGCGGGCTTTTGGATGTTCACAAACAAATCAAGCTTTAATAATACCAGGACTTCTAAAACTTTCCTGTAGGTGTGGGTACACATGACACACTGGCAGTGACAAAGGTGCCCAGTTTACAAGTTCAGAGCTGATACAAGGAGGAGAAATAGCCTGTCATTTTCATCTGCCATCTTCCTCCAGGCTGCTGGCCTGAGAGAAAGGAAGAATAATATTTTAAAACGATGACTATCACAGTTATTTCCAAACCACTCATTGTATGTGTGGGCACCTCGTTTATAGGAAACTATTAGGCTAATAAATAGTGCACCAATGACTAGACAAACCTCAGCATACACGTGTTTCAGGAACTCAGTGTCCACGCCGTCAGCAATTAGAACAGAGGTAATATCAGAATAAGTATTCCTCCGATTATAACAATGGGGACTCGTACTGACATTGCCACAGACACCCACCAAATTTGGTGGGGCTTATGTTGGAAGCCTTGGTCACAGGAAAGGAATTAGAAATAGCTCTGACTCCTATAACATACGTGGAAGGTCCCTGGTGCTCTAGTTTACACACAGCTTCCTCTATAGAAACTGGGGCAGGAGTCACACTCCTATTATGGCTTAATACACAGGCTCTTTTAAATAATGTCCTACCTGATGCCATAGAACCCTTGGGGGCTAAAGTTTGCTACTCCTCCCCAGGAAGAAACCAAGTTGGGAACTATCTTGGGGGAAGATGGGCCTGTGATTTGCATATTACTGAATGGTCATGACCTCTCCATGTTAGTTCCTTATTAAACACCGTGTATTTTGTCCTTGGCTAATGTTTCTTTTTTTTTCTTTTAATTTTTAAATTTTTTTTTGAAAAATACAACAACAAACAAATGCAAACATTCTTAACTTTATTTTTTTACATTCTTAACTTTTGATCATTCTGTTCTACATAGATAATGAGTAACTCACAATATCATCACATAGTTATATATTCATCATCATGATAATTTCGTAGAACATTTGCATCTATTCAGAAAAAGAAATAAAAAGAAAACAGAAAAAAATTCGTACATACCATACCACTCACCCCTCCCTTTCATTGACCACTAGCATTTCAATCTACTAAATTTATTTTAACATTTGTTCCCATGTTATATATTTTTATTCCATATGTTTTAAAATCATTGTTGATAAGGTAGATAAAAGGAGCATCAGACACAAAGTTTTCACAATCTTACAGTCACATTGCGAAAGCTATATCATTATACAATCATCTTCAAGAAACCTGGCTACAGGAACACAGCTCTAGATTTTCTGGCAGTTCCCTCCAGCCTCTCCATTACATCTTAACTAACAAGGTGATATCTATTTAATGCGTAAGAATAACCTCTAGGATAACCTCTCAACTGTGTTTGGAATCTCTCAGCCATTGACGTTTTGTCTCATTTCACTCTTCCCCTTTTGGTCGAGAAAGTTTTCGCAATCCCTTGATGCTGAGTCTCAGCTCATTCTAGGATTTCTGTCCCACGTTGCCAGGAAGGTCCACACCCTTGGGAGTCATGTACCATGTAGACAGGGGAAGGATGGTGAGTTTGCTTGTTGTGTTGGCTGGAGAGAGAGGCCACATCTGAGCAACAAAAGAGGTTCTCTTGGGGGTGACTCTAAGGCCTAATTTTAAGTAGGCTTGACCTATCCTTTATGGGGTTAAGTTTCATATGAACAATCCCCAAGATTGGGGGTTCAGCCTATAGCTTTAGTTGTCCACACTGCTTGTGAGAATACAAAGGATTCAACTTGGGGAAGTCAAATTTTCCTCCTTTCTCACCATTCCCTAAAGGGGACGTTGCAAATACTTTGTTATTCACTGTTCAAATCACTCTGGGATTTATCAGGGCATCACTCTGGACAAACCAACAAAATCTCATGCCCTACTCAAGGGTCCATGTACTTATGGTGTTCAATTAAGCTGTCTACGTAAGTTATATTAGGAAATGCACTAGTCAAAATATAAATTTTGTACCAAATAAACATTTTTTGCTTTAGTCTTACACATAAGTTAAAATTTTAAAATATTAATTACCATCTATTTTCAACACCCTGCAGTAATGACATTCCTTTGTTCTTCCTCATGCAAAAACATTTGTAAAATTTATACATTTAGTCACTATCATTATACACTCTAGGCGTTCCTAGATTATACCATCTCAGTGTTTATCATCTATCTTTCTTCCTGATTTCATTTGTGTCCCCAGCCCTCCTCCTTCTATCATTCTCACATTCACCTTCATTCAGTGTTTTAACATAATTGTATTACAGTTAGGTAGTATTTGCTATCCATTTCTGAGTTTTTACATTCTGTACTGTTGCACAGTCTGTATCCCTTCAACTCCAGTTGCCCAATGTCTACCCTATTTCTATCTCCTGATGGTCTCTGTTACCAATAAAATTCTCCAAGTTTATTCACTAATGTCTGTTCACATCAGTGGGACCATACGGTATTTGTCCTTTTGTTTCTGGCTAATCTCACTCAGCATAATGTCCTGAAGGTCCATCCGTGTTATTATATACTTCATAACTCTATTCTGTCTTATAACTGCACAATAGTCCATTGTATATATATATACCACAGTTCGTTTAGCCACTCATCTGTTGATGGACATTTTGGCTGTTTCCATCTCTTCGCAATTGTAAATAATGCTGTCATACACATTGGTGTGCAAATGTCCATTTGTGGCCTTGCCCTTATGTACTCTGAGTAGATACCTAGCAATGGTATTGCTGGGTCATATGGCAATTCTATATTTAGCTTTTTGAGGAACCACCAAACTGCCTTCCACAGCGGTTATACCATTTGACATTCCCACCAACAGTGGATAAGTGTGCCTCTTTCTCCACATCCTCTCCAGCACTTCTCATTTTCTGTTTTATTGATAAGGGCCATTCTGGTGGGTGTGAGATGATATCTCATTGTGGTTTTGATTTGCATTTCTCTAATAGCCAGGGAAGTTGAGCATATTTTCATGTGCCTTTTGGCCATTTTGTATTTCCTCTTCTGAGAAGTGTCTATTCAAGTCTTTTGCCAATTTTGTAATTGGGTTGTCTGTCTTTTTGTTGTTGAGTTGAACAATCTCTTTATAAATTCTGGATACTAGATCTTTATCTGATATATCATTTCCAAATATTGTCTCCCATTGTGTAGGCTGTCCTTTTACTTTCTTGATGAAATTCTTTGATGCGCAGAAGTGTTTAATTTTGAGGAGTTTCCATTTATTTATTTATTTATTTATTTCTTCAATCCTTTTCCTTTGGGTTTAAGGTCTAGGAAACCGCCTCCTAGTATAAAATTTATAAGCTATTTCCCTACATTTTCTTCTAACAGTTTTGTGGTCTTAGATCTAATGTTTAGGTCTTTGATCCATTTTGAGTTAATTTTTGTAGAGGGTATGAGATATAGATCCTCTTTCATTCTTTTGCATATGGATATCCAGTTCTCTAGGCACCATTTATTGAAGAGACTGTTCTGTCCAGGTGAGTAGGCTTGACTGCCTTATCAATGATCAATTGTCCATAAATGAGAGGGTCTATATCTGAATGCACTATTCTATTCCATTGGTCAGTATATCTATCTTTATGCCAGTACCATGCTGTTTTGACCACTGTAGCTTCAAAATACTCCTTAAAGTCAGGTAGCATGAGACCTCGGACTTCATATTTTTTGCTGAGGATACTTTTAACTATTCGGGGCACCCTGCCCTTCCAGATAAATTTGGTTATTAGTTTTTCTATTTCTGAAAAGTAAGTTTTTTGGATTTTAATTGGCATTGCATTGAATCTGTAAATTAATTAGGTAGAATTGACATCTTAACTACATTTAACCTTCCAATCCATGAACACGGTATGCCCTTCCATCTATTTAGGTCTTCTGTGATTTATTTTAACAATTTCTCATAGATTTCTTTGTATAGGTCTTTTGTCTCTTTTAGTTAAATTTATTCCTAAATATTTTATTCTTTTGGTTGCAATTGTAAATGGAATTTTTTTCTCAATTTCCCCCTCAGATTATTAATTACTAGTGTATAGAAACACTACAGAATTTTGAGTGTTGACTTGTAACCTGCCACTTTGCTGTACTTATTTATTAGCTCTAGTGGTTTTGCCATGGATTTTTCAGGGTTTTTGATGTATAGTATCATATTATCTGGAAACAGTGAGAGTTTTACTTCTTTCTTTCCAATTTTGATACCTTGTGTTTCTTTTTCTTGTCTAATTGCTCTGGCTAGAACTTCCAACACAATGTTGAATATGGTGATAAAGTGGACATCCTTGTCTTGTTCCTGATCTTAGGGGGAAAGTTTTCCGTTTTTCCCCATCGAGGATGATATTAGCTGTGGATTTTTCATATATTCCCTTTATCATGTTGAGGAAGTTCCCTTCTATTTCTACCCTATGAAGTGTTTTCAACAGGAAAGGATGTTGAATTTTGTCAAATGCCTTTTCTGCATCAATCGAGATGATCATGTGGTTTTTCTGGTTTGATTTGTTGATATGGTGTATTACATTAATTGATTTTCTTATGTTGAACCACCCTTGCATACCTGGGATGAATCCTACTTGGTCATGATGTATAATTCTTTTAATGTGTTCCTGGATTTGATTTGCTAGAATTTTGTTGAGGATTTTTGCATCTATATTCATTAGAGAAATTGGTCTGTAGTTTTCTTTTTTTTGTAATATCTTTGCCTGGTTTTGGTATGAGGGTGATGTTGGCTTTGTAGAATGAGTTAGTTAGCTTTCCCTCCTCTTCAATTTATTTAAAGAGTTTGAGTAGGATTGGTACTATTTCTTTTGGAACGTTTGGTAGAATTCACATGTGAAGCTGTCTGGTCCTGGACTTTTCTTTTGGGAGAGCTTCTTAATGACTGATTCAATTTCTTTGCTTGTGATTGGTTTGTTGAACTCATCTATTTCTTCTTGAATCAATGTTGGTTGTTCATGTGTTTTTAGAAAGTTGTCCGTTTCATCTACATTGTCTAGTTTATTAGCATAAAGTTGTTCATAATATCCTGTCATTACTTCCTATATTTCTGTGGGGTTCCTATATTTCAGTGGTTATGTTTCCTCTTCCATTTCTGATCTTATTTATCTGCATCCTCTCTCTCCTTTTTTTTGTTTTGTCTATCTTGCTAACGGTGCATCAATCTTACTGATTTACTCATAGAACCAACTTCTGGTTTTGTTTATTTTCTCGAGTGTTTTCATGTCCTCAATTTCATTTATTTCTGCTCTAGTCTTCATTATTCCTTTCCTTTTGCTTGCTTTGGGGTTAGTTTGCTGTTCTTTCTCTAGTTCTTCCAAGTGGACAGTCAATTCCTTGATTTTTTTTTATATCAAGGAATTTGATATCAAAAATCTTCTTTTTGATAAAAAAAAAAGAAGATTTTTGATATAGCATTTAGGGCATTAAATTTCCCTCTTAGCACTCTCTTTGCTGCATCCCAAAAGTTTTGATATGTTGTGTTTTCATTTTCATTTGCCTCGAGATATTTACTGATTTCTCTTGTAATTTCTTCTTGACCCACTAGTTGTTTAAATGTGTTGTTGAGCCTCCATGTATTTGTGAATTTTCTGGCACTCTGCCTATTATTGATTTCCAACCTCATTCCTTTATGATCTGAGAAAGTGTTTTGTATGATTTCAATCTTTTTAAATGTATTGAGACTTGCTTTGTGACCCACTATATGGTCTATCCTTGAGAATAATCCATGAGCCCTTGAGAAAAAGGTGTGTTTTGCTGTTGTGGGGTGTAACATTCTATAAATGTGTGTTAAGTCTAGCTTATTTATTGTGCTATTCAAATTCTCTGTTTCTTTATTGATCCTCTGTCTAGATGTTCTGTCCATTGATGAGAGTGGGGAATTAAAGTCTCCAACTATCATGGTAGATGTGTCTATTTCTCTTTTCAATGTTTTCAGTGTTTGCCTGATGTACTTTGGAGCATTCTGGCTCGGTGCATAAATGTTTATGATCGTTATGTCTTCTTGTTGAATTGTTCCTTTTATTAATACATAGTGTCCTTCTTTGTCTCTTTTAACTGTTTTACATTTGAAGTCTAATTTGTTGGGTGTTAGTATAGCAACTCCTGCTCTTTTCTGATTGTTATTTGCATGAAATATCTTTTCCCAACCTTTCACTTTCAACCTATGTTTATCCTTGGGTCTAAGATGTGTTTCCTGTAGCCAGCATATAGATGGGTCCTGTTTTTTAATCCATTCTGCCAGTCTATGTCTTTTGATCGGGGAGTTTAATCCATTAACATTTAGTGTTATTATTGTACAAGTAATAACTGTACAGTACTGTACTGTACTTTCTTCTACCATTTTGCCTTTTGGATTTTATATGTCATATCTAATTTTTCTTCTGTAAAAACACCATTACTTTACTAATGGTCTTCCTTTCTACACTCTTCTCCACACCTCCCTCTCCTGTCTTTTTGATTCTGCCTCTAGTGCTCCCTTTAGTATTTCTTACAGAACTGGTCTCTTGGTCACAAATTCTCTCAGTGATTTTTTTGTCTGAAAATGTTTTAATTTCTTCCTCATTTTGGAAGTACAATTTTTCTGGATATAGAATTCTTGGTTGGCCGTTTTTCTCTTTTAATAATTTAAATATATCATCCCACTGTCTTCTCACTTCCATGGTTTCTGTTGAGAAATCTACACATAGACTTATTGGGTTTCCCTTGTATGTGATGGATTTCTTTTCTCTCGTTGCTAGCAAGATTCTCTCTTTCTCTTTGACCTCTGACACTCTGATTAGTGTCCTGGGAGTACATGTAATTGGATCTATTCTCTTTGGGGTATGCTGTACTTCTTGGATCTGTAATTTTAAGTCTTTCACAGAAGTTGGGAAATTTTCTGTGATAATTTCCTCTATTAGTTTTTCTCTTCCTTTTTCCTTCTCTTCTCCTTCTGGGACACCTACAGTACATATATTTATGTCCTTCATATTGTCATTCAATTCCCTGAGTCCCTGCTCATATTTTTCCATTCTTTTCCCTATATTTTCTTTTGCTTGTTGGATTTCAGATGTTCCATCCTACAGTTCACTAATCCTATGTTTTGCCTCTTGAAATCTACCACTGTAGGTTTCCATTGTTTTTTTTCATCTATTCTACTGTGCCTTTCATTCCCATAAGTTCTGTGATTTCTTTTTTCAGACTTTCGATTTCTTCTTTTTGTTCATTCCTTGCCTTCTTTATATCCTCCCTGAATTCATTGATTTGGTTTTTGATGAGGTTTTCCATTTCTGTTCGTATATTCTGAGTTAATTGTTTCAACTCCTGTATCTCATTTGAATTGTTGGTTTGTTCCTTTGACTGAGCCATATCTTCAATTTTCCTAGTGTGATTTGTTATTTTTTTGCTGGCATCTAGGCAATTAATTACCTTAATTAGTTTATTCTGGAGCTTGTTTTCACTTCTTTTACCTAGGGTTTTCTTGCTGGATGAATTTGTTGTCTTTTCTTTGACATTCATTTCACCTTTTTCTGGACCTCTAGCTGAGGTTTTGTTTAAAAGAGAATTTTTCAGTTCTTGTTTTCTTGTTTCTTGCCCCACCTGTATGGTGCCTTTCACCCCCCACCCTGAGGAGCATCTACGTAGGTATTATAGATCCCAGCCAGATTTTCCCAGACCAAACTGTGTGGTGCCTTTCCCCCACACACACTTAGGGGGGTCTACTTAGATATTATTGACCCCAGCCAGATTTGCCTAGACCAAACTGGCCTCCTATCAGAAGGAAAGAGTCACTTGCATCGGTTTTCCCTGAGGGTGAGACCCAGCAGGTTGAAAGACTTTCCTGTAAAGTCTCTGGACTCTCTGTTTTTCTTATCCTGCCCAGTATGTGGTGCTTGTCTGCCTGCAGGTCCCACCCTCATAAGATGATGCGGTACCTTTAACTTTGGAAGGCTCTCCCTGCTGGGGGCGTGGTGAAGACTGAGGAGGGGTTGAAGGCTGGTTTTAATGACTTCAAATTGCCAAGCCCTGGGGTCTGAATTCCTTGAGGGAGGGATTCCACCTGAGTTGGGCTTCACCCCTCCCCTGGGGAAGGCACCAGCTCCAGACAAGTCCTCAAATGAGCTTGTTTCTGCCTATCCCTGGGGCAGTTGCAGCCTGAGAAGCCCTGTTGCTGTATCCAATGGCAGTCAAGCCTTTGTAGAAACACAGCCACAAATACCTCTGTCTCTTTTTTTTTCCTTTTTCCATCAGCCCTGTCCCGTTGGCACCAAAGCAAAAATCAGCAACCTCCCCTTTGACCAGGTTCAGCTGTGCTGGGTTCCTATTTGTAGTAGTCAGAATTTGTGAAATAATTCCACAATTGGAGCTTGGTTGTGCTTAGCCCCTGCTGCTGGTAAAGTCTGTTTCCTTTCCCCTTTGGAAAGCAGCCTGTGGGGGAGGGGTGCCGGCCGCCGCAGCTTGGGGAACTCATGGTTCTTGGGGGGCTCACAGCCGGTCCAGATAGGGGTACACTCTGTGTCTGGTCACTGACATGGCCCCAGAAGTTGTTCTGTACTGTTTCTGGCTATTTAGTAGTTGTTCTGCAGGACCAACTAAGCTGCCATCTTGGCTGTCTACGTGTTGTTCTCTATTCATTTATTTTTAATCCATATGTTTTTCTCATCTGTCCATACCGTAAGTAAATGGAGCATCAGATGCAAGGTTTTCACAATCACACCACCACACTGTGAAAGTTTTATCATTATACAATCATCTTCAATAAACATGACCACTGTAACACGGCTCTACTGTTTCAGGCACTTCCCTCTAGCCTAATACACCTTAATCTAAAAAGGTGATATCTATATAATGTATAAGAATAACCTCCATGATAACCTCTTGACTCTGTTTGGAATCTCTCAGCCACTGACCCTTTATTTTGTCTCATTTCTCTCTTCCCCTTTTGATTGAGAAGGTTTTCCCAATCCCTTGATGTGTGAGTCCCAGCTCATTCTAGGATTTCTGTCCCACATTCCCAGGGAGGTCCACACCCCTGGGAGTCATGTCCCACGTAGAGAAGGAGAGGGTGGTGAGTTTGCTTGCCATGTTGGCTGAAGAGAGATAGGCCACATTGAGCAACAAAAGTAGTTCTCTGGGGTGACTCTTAGGCTTAACTTTAAGTAGGCTTAATCTATTCTTTGTGGGGATAAGTTTCATATGAACAAACCCCAAGTTTGAGGGCTCAGCCTATTGATTTGGTTGTCTCCACTGCTTGCAAGAATATCAGGAGTTCTCCAAATGGGGAAGCTGAATTTTCCCCCTTTCCCCCAAGGGGATTATGTTGCCATCTTGATGATATCACTTTCCTCTGCCAGGTTTTTGTTTGTTGATTGAATCTGCTGTTGGGGTGCAGAACCCAGGAGCATCTCACTCCACCATATTGATGATGTCATTTCTCTGTTTTTGTTTTTAGGAAAGATTGGACACTTTTTATTGGGCTTTCTATTTGGAATATATATACTGATATATAGGCTCCCAAGACTTAGAGAAGAAAGGCTGTTTCTGTTGTTTTGTGTAGAGAGCCAAAAATTATATGAATTTCTTACTTTACTTTCTAAAATCATTTGGAAATGTCTAGTTACACACACATACACACACATATTCTTTACTAAATAAACTGTGGGTTTTCCAAACAATCACACATTAAATCACATTGGATAGATCTTAAATTGACAATTGCATATTTCAGTTGGTTATTTCTGATTAGTTTTGTAATTCAAGCTGAGTTGTTTTATAAAACATTATCCTTGGTTCTACTCCAGAATACTGAAACTTTCCTGAGATCTTTTAAAAATATTTCTTTAGTTACTTTTGAATCTTTATTAATCTAGCCTTAACAAAAGTCCTTTGAACTTGCTTTATGTGTTGTGGTAGTTTGAGTTATATACCTCAAAAAAACATGTTCTTTTTTAGTTAAGGTGTGACCAACTGAAATCAGGATGGGTTTTAATCCTTTTATTGGAGGCCTTAGAGAAGGCCATGGGGAGAGAAGCCACAGGGAGGACCAGAAAGAGGACATCATCGCAACCAGAAAGAGAAAGGACATTATGCCGACATGTGCACTGCCGTGTGACAAAAAAGCCAGGGACCAAGGATCGCTGGCAGCCAGCCCCAGAATGCCAGTCTTCAGAGAGAAAGCATCACGATGCTGATGTCTCAATTTTGGACTTCTGCCCTCAAAACTGAACCAATAAACTTCTATTATTAGTCAACTCATTTTCTGGTATTTTTTTTTTTTTTTACCACAGTCAGGATCCTAAGACATAGAGTTTATACATATATTTTAAGAATTTGCATAGCACCTTTATTTAAACCTTTTCTTTTTTACTCTGCTGCTGCTAAATGTTTTTTTCCTTTCTCCTTGAGAGGCCTACACCTAATTGAATTAGTTGATAGAGAGCTGTAGCCTAGGGCAATAAGTATCTTTAAAGTTCTTGAATTCTTGTATCTGTCTTCCTGAAGTTGATGAAATCCTTAATCCCAGCCCTTTGTTTGGCTCTACATCATAGTTTAATTCAACTTTGATCTGTTTTCTGACCTAGTAATTTTACAATATATTTGTTTTTTGTTTTTTTTTTTAGATACAAAAGTGAATATTTAGAAGGAGGAAATATGTCATAATAAAGTAAAATACCACAAACATAACAAAATTGCAGAACAATAATGTTTTTATTAATTAACTGACAGACGCAATTTTGTAATAGCTTTTCCTTACATATTTTGGCTGCAAACTTTTGATACCTCTTCATATGAGTGCAATTTTTGTAATATTTTCTATCTAGAGAGTAGATAGACAACTATTTCTTCCAGTGTGGTTGATTAAAATTTTTTATTATTGATGCATAAATCATGCAACCTCTCCCACAGACATATATATTGCTTACTACAGATCTATGCCCCACAAATACATGAATTCTATATTCTCATGAAAAATAAATATTGTCTGGTGTACACTTCATATTCCTGACACAGGATTGGATTTCCATCTTGACCAGGATTGATGAGGATTGAATTCTTCTGCTAACAATTTCACATGTCTGATTTTTAGAAGAATTTTCCATAGACTAACTTCTGGCTCTGTACATCTTGAACTTTATTTTTATTTTTTTCTCCCAATATCCACCTGACTCCGGTGTAGAGACAACAGGACCATTCATTTATTTCATCCTAAGACCTCTGGCCTGCATTGTTGCTTAGTAAGTCAACATACCCTTGGAAGGGTAACCCTGGCAGTTATTCCTATACAGCGATAGTTAGCAACACCTTATTTATCCATGGATGTGACTGCAGACTACATAATTCTATCCTACTAAATCTGAGTTAACTGTATCCCTGATTCAACTATCTGGACCCCTTAAATGTTCACAGCTCCTCCAATGCCATCTGATAGGAGTGAAAATATATCTGAATGGAAGATGGGATGGACTTTATGGGCTGATGCTAAAATACTTTGCAAATTTTACAAAATCTTATGATAAGTCAAACACATTGTTAAGGCCCTTCTCAGATCCTTGGAGCAGTTATGGGAAGGAGGAGTCCTGAAGCTTAAGCTTCATCTGCTTCATGGCAGCTCTGCCTGTGTGTCCATAGTCTGAGCACGGCAATGGCATGTCTGCCTGTGTGTCCATAGTCTGAGCACGGCAATGGCATATCCGCCTGTGTGTCCGTAGTCTAAGCATGGCAATGGCATGTCTGCCTGTGTGTCTGTAGTCTGAGCATGATAATGGCATGTCTGTCTGTGTGTCTGTAGTCTAAGCACGGCAATGTCTGCCTGTGTGTCCGTAGACTGAGCATGATAATGGCAGGAGGCTGCTTATCTGGCTCCCTGTCATTTACAGACTTTACTGGATCTACAGTAATGTTTTTTATTTAACACATGACAATCCTGAAAAAAAAAAGTAGTTCATTCAAGAGACCAGTGAAAGCAAAATAAATGAAAGAGAAACTTAAGGAGCATAGCTTCCTGAAGGTTTTAGAGTTGTTGAGAGAGACTATCTTGAAGTTCGAATTTTGTTTTGAGACTTCATCTTTCTAGTTAAAAAAGCTGACTATTGTCTATTTGGTATTCTGTTTCCTAATTTTTATAGTGCCTCTTATATATATTAATTTATTGTTTCCAACATGTCAAAAGCTTCCCATAATGACTCCTTATTATTCTAAGTTAAAAAAAAGTTTCTGTTTTTGTTTGTTTTTTTCCATTTACCAAGGAAAATGTAAGAGTTAGGATTATTGTGTGACTTCATATAAGAAGTAGAAGTTCTTCTAGGAAGAGGCTTAGAATCTTACACAGGAAACCCTCAGACACTGAAGAATGAGACCACTCTGACTAGTTGACACTGTCTGTTAGCTAGCAGTATCTGAAATCCCCCAAATGAGCAGAGGCGAAGGCTGTATGATCAATGACCCAATGATTATTGACCTGGAATTTAGATTAAACAAAATGATGTTACTTCCCAAATTGACGAAACAGGGAGTACCCTCATGAAGATTTTCACAGGGGACCCAAGGCAAAGTTTGACCAATTGCTTTTGCACAAATGGTTCCCCATTTAATGTACATCTTGGCCAGCTTGGATTGGATTGGAGACTTATTGGGCCTATGCTTCCATACATTTCCCGTGGAACACTCTTATGCAGTCAGCAGAAAAAGACAATTCAGGACAACAAAACAAACACATGAAACAAGACTTTCCACATGTAGACATAACAGCAGAAGCAGAGCTGGAAGCACAAGACTAGGCAGTGTGGCGGGCAGTCTTTAAGATGATGCCCGCGATCCCTGCCTCCCCGTCTCCTTTAGTATGAGCTGGAATTATAGATTTGCTTCTGACAAATAGAAAACTTCTGAGGTTAGGTTATGAAAAGACTTGCCTCTGTGAGTTTCCTAGTAGAAAGGCCCACGTGTAAAGGCACCCAAGTTTCTGGTCAACAGCCAGTGAGGAACTAAATGTTGCTTGGAAGAGGATCCTCTTGCAGGCAAACCTTGAGTATAACTGCACCCTTATGAAAAAGCCTGAGGCACACAGCTAAACCGAAGCCGGATACCTGCCCCTCAGAAATTGTGAGATAATAACTATTGTTTTAAGCTGCTAAATTTTGTGTTGATTTGTCACACATAATAGATGATACAAGCATAAATGTGGCAAATATATTTATCAAATGGTACACCTCTGAAACAAAAGGTCTAATAATTCAATTCTATCACCTCGAATTAAAATACAGTGTGATATGGAGAGGAAGTTTTGCATCATGCCTTTTCACAGGAGAAAAAACAGGAAGAAGCAGGGTGCAAGGGTAGTTCACTGGTAGAATTCTCACCTGCCATGTGGGAAACCCGGGATTGACTTCCCAAAACAAACAAATGAGCAAGCAAACAAAAAAAACAAAAACATACAGATGGACAAAGAAACAAAAATTCAAGAACTTCTGCTGCAATAATGAGATATTCACATGGAAAAAGAATGAAATGTGACCCTGCCATACAGCAAACAACACAAAACGAAACAGGAAGAAGGGATATGGCCAGGATGTGTAAATTCAATAACAGTTGAGGATAAAAGAAAGATGGAGAAAAATTGGCCACAAGGGAGTTTCAGAAAGGTAAGGAGGAGGCCAGTCTCTTTGGCACCCCTGACCTGACTGGGCCACTGGGCAAGGAGTTGGCTGTCTCTCTCTGTCCGGGGTAAGTAGAGGTGGCAGAGCCCGGGTTCTGAGGGTGACAGTGTCTGGGAAAGGGAGAGGGCCAGAGGTGGAATGAGAGGAAAGAGTCATTATGTCAGCATAAGGCTTCTGGGAAAATCTGCTCTTCAGAGAGCAGATTTTAAACCTGATACCACAATTTTTAGAAAACAGTCATTAAGTTATTATTGGCATAGAAGAAACGGCACGTTAAGTGTGCAACTTGATCCGATTTGACGTCTGTGAAACCCATGAAACCATCATCACAATCAGAATAGTGAACATACCCACCATCCTCAAAGTTTCCTTCCTCTTTGAGATCTCTCCTTCCTTCCTGCCCCCCCAATAACCCATCAGTGAGTGACTGCTGACCCGTTTCCTGTCATTATTGACGCGTTTGTATTTCCTACATATATAAATGAAATTGTGCAGTATGTACTCTTTTTTTTTTGGTCTGGTTTCTTTCACTCAGCGTAATTATTTTGAGATTATGCATGTGGTATCAATAGTTCATTCTTTTTCAAGGCTGAATACTACCTATTGTATGGATGTATTAGTTAAGGTTCTCTAGAGAAACAGAATCAACAGGAAACACTTGCAAATGTAAAATTTATAAAAGTGTCTCACGCAACTATGGGAACACAGAGTCCAAAATCCACAGGGCAGGCTGTGAAGCTAATGATTCCGATGGAGGGTCTAGACAAACTCCACAGGAGAAGCTCGCCAGCTGAAGCAGGAAGAGTCTGTCTCTTCTGAACACTCCTTAAAAGGCTTTCAGTGATTAGATTAAGCATCACTCATTGCAGAAGACACTCCCCTTAGGCTGATTACAAATGGAATCACCTGTGGATGCAGCTAACATGATCATGATTTAATCCTATAAAATGTCCTCATTGCAACAGACAGGCCAGCACTTGCCCAACCAGACAAACGGGTACCACCACTTGGCCAAGTTGACACATGAACCTGGCCATGACAGTCCGCTCCTTGTCAACTTGGCAGCTATACATACCACCTTAAACCATACCTAATTTCTAAATAAAAACAATAAAACACACATTTTTTTCTTTCACCTAACAATATTCAAATGTCCTGCATAGAACTGGAAACACATTACATCTCTCCAGAATAGGGTGTAAATCCTCAGGTAATATTTATTCTTAAACTTGATATCTTACACCTTAAATAGTATAACATGAACAAAACAGCATTACAGTCCTTGCTTCTGTAACTGATCATGTGGTCATAGTTCATATTTATCACTACCTTCTTCCACTACCCATTCCATGTTCCCTTTACCCTCAGCAAGCACTTCATCTGGCCGTGGTTCTTTGCCTGGTGGGGTGACCCAAACTTTCATTCCTGACATTTCAGAGCCATTGGTAGTCCTGCCTAGATTGAGTTGTTGCAGTTTTCCATTGACTTTAATCAGAGGGCATGGTAGTACCAAAAGACACCCTAGGGGATCTCCTATATTCCAAGAAAACTCCTCTTTACCTCCATTATGTAGTTGCAGTCCTACTTCCCCCAGTAGTCAGGGTCAGTCACCCCAGACTATAACGTAATCCCCTTCTTGGCTTATTGATCCAGTGGCATAAGTATTGACCAGGTGGCAATCTTAACTTCCAGTTCAGTGGAATCATTGTTGTTTCTCCTGAAGGAAGCACTCCCCGTTTTGGAACTAAAACCTTTTAGACCAGCAGAGCTCAGGGTCACAGGGACAGGAAGCAAAAATTTTCCTAGTGGATCACTAGGGGTAATAGTGAGTGGTACCACTCCCATTTCTACCCCTTGGTTCCTGGACCCATGGATCCTGGCTATGGGAGAAACAACACCATACAGTGGGTGCTGATTCAGAGCATACACAGCTTCCTGGAGAACATTACCCCAGCCTTCCAAGGTATTGCCACCTAGTTGGCACCATAATAGAGTTTTCAAAAGGCCATTCCACCATTCTATCAATCCATCTGCTTCTGGATGATGGAGGACATGGTAAGACCAGAGAATTCCATGAGCATGTGCCCATTCCTGCACTTCATTGCTGTGAAGTGTGTTCCTTAATCAGAAGCAATGCTATGTGGAATACCATGATGATGGATAAGGCATTCTGTAAGCCCACGGATGGTAGTTTTGGCAGAAGCATTGCATGCAGGGAAAGCAAACCCATATCCAGAGTATGTGTCTATTCCAGTTAGAAGAAATCATTACCCCTTCCATGAAGAAAGTGGTCCAATGTAATCAACCTACCACCATGTAGCCGGTTGGTCACCTCGGGGAATGGTGCCTTATTGGGTGCTGAGCATAGGTCTCTGCTACTGACAGATTGGGCACTCACCAGTGGCTGTAGCCAAGTCAACCTTGGTAAGTGGAAGTCCATGTTGCTGAGCCCATGCATAGCCTCCATCCCTACCACCATGACCACTTTGTTCATGAACCCATTGGGCAATGACAGGAATTGCTGGTGAAAGAGGCTGACTGGTATCCACAGAACGGGTCATCTTATCCACTTGATTATTAAAACCTTCCTCTGCTGAAGTCACCCTCTGGTGCGCATTCACATGGGTCACAAATATGTTCATGTTTTTAGCCCACTCAGACAGGTCTATGCACATACTTCTTCCCTAGACCTCTTTGTCACCAATTTTCCAATTATGGTCTTTCCAAGTCCCTGACCATCCAGCCAAACCATTAGCAACAGCCCATGAGTCAGTATACAAATGCATCTCTGGCCAGGTTTCCTTCCAAGCAAAATGAACAACCAGGTGCACCGCTCAAAGTTCTGCCCACTGGGAGGATTTCCTCTCACCACGGTCCTTCAAGGACACCCCAGAAAGGGGTTGGAGTGCTGCAGCTGTCCACTTTCAGGTGGTACCTGCATATCGTGCTGAACCATCTGTAAACCAGGCGCGAGTTTTCTTTTCCTCAGTCAATTCACTGTAAGGAACTCTCCAAGAGACCATAGCTCTGGTCTGGGAAAGAGAAGGTAATGTGGCAGGAGTGGAGACCATGGCCATTTGGGCCACTTCTTCATGTAACTTACTTGTGCCTTCAGGACCTGCACTGGCTCTATCTCGTATATGCCATTTCCATTTTACAATAGAGTGCTGCTGCACACACCCAACTTTATGGCTTGGTGGGTCAGACAACACCCAGCTTATGATAGGCAACTCAGGTCTCACGGTAACTTGGTGGCCCATGGTGAAGCAGTCAGTCTCTACCAAGGCCCAGTAACAGGCCAAAAGCTATTTCTCAAAAGGAGAGTAGTTATCTGCAGCAGATGGTAAGGCTTTGCTCCAAAATCCTGTGGGTCTGCATTGTGATTTTCCTATAGGGGCCTGCCAAAGGCTCCAGACAGCATCTCTATTTGCCACTGACACTTCCAGCACCATTGGATCTGCTGGATCACATGGCCAAAGTGGCAGAGCAGCTTGTACAGAAGCCTGGACCTGCCGCAGAGCCTCCTCTTGTTCAGGTCCCCACTCAAAATTATCAGCTTTTCAGGTCACTTAATAAATGGGCCAGAGTAGCACACCCAAATGAGGAGTATGTTGTCGCCAAAATCCAAAAAGACCAACTAGGCGTTGTGCCTCTTTTTTGGTTGTGGGAGGGGCCAGATGCAGCAATTTATCCTTCACCTTAGAAGGGATATCTCGACATGCCCCACACCACTGGACACCTAGAAATTTTACTGAGGTGGAAGGCCCCTGTATTTTTGTTGGATTTATTTCCCATCTTCTGACACACAAATGTCTTACCAGCAAATCTAGAGTAGTTGCTACTTCTTGCTCACTAGGTCCAATCAACATGATATCATCAATATAATGGACCAATGTGATGTCTTGTGGGAGGGAGAAATGATCAAGTTCCCTGTGGACAAGATTATGACATAGGGCTGGGGAGTTGATATACCCCTGAGGTAGGACAGTGAAAGTATATTGCTGACCTTGCCAGCTGAAAGCAAACTGTTTCTGGTGGTCCTTACTAATAGCTATTGAAAAAAAAAGCATTTGCCAGATCAATAGCTGCATACCAGTTACCAGGGGTTGTATTGATTTGTTCAAGCAATGATACTACATCTGGAACAGCAGCTGCAATTGGAGTTACCACCTGGTTGAGTTTACAATAATCCACTGCCATCCTCCAAGACCCATCTGTTTTCTGCACAAGCCAAATAGGAGAGTTGAATGGGGATGTGGTGGGAATCACCACCCCTGCATCCTGCAAGTCCTTAAGAGTGGCAGTAATCTCTGCAATCCCTCCAGGAATCTGGTATTGCTTCTGATTTACTATTTTGCTTGGTAGGGACAGTTCTGCTGGCTTCCACTTGGCCTTTCCCACCATAATAGCCCTCACTGCACGAGTTAGAGAGCCAATGTGGGATTTTTGCCAGTTGTTCAGTCCGTCTATACCAATTATACATTCTGGAAGTGGGGCATAACTACAGAATGGTTCCAGGGGCCCACTGGAGTGCTGTGAGATGGAACTGCACTAAAACTCCATTGATCACCTGGCCTCCATAAGCGCCCACTCAGACTGGTGGACCAGAGTGAAGTTTTGGGTCCCCTGGAATTAATGGCACTTCTGAACCAGTGTCTAATAATCCCCGAAATCTCTGATCATTTCCTTTCCCCAATGCACAGTTACCCTGGTAAAAGGCCATAGGTCTCCTTGGGGAAGGTGTGGGGGAAGATTAACAGTATAAATTTGTGGCAGGGTAAAAGGGTTCTCCCCCAAAGGGACCTGGTCGACCCTTCATTCAAGGGACTCTGGGTCTGTAAGCTGTCTCAAGTAGAAATTGATTAAGGGGCCATGACTCTGCGTTTTTGTAATTCAGGTTAGACTTCTGTTCCCTTGACCTAGAACTCTTTTGTTTACACAGCTTGAACAAGAATTTAGTAGACTGTCTTTCTATTGTATTTCTAGGTACCCCATGATCTACTTAGCCAATGCCACAAGTCTCTGAGAGTCAGATTATTTTGACTCCTGTTTTGAGTCTGCTGTCTATTATGACAGCCACATCCACCTTGTTTTTGGCTTTTCCAGGTGCTGCCACCTGGCTTCTCCCAACTTGGGATCTATTCATCCCCATTGTGTTTAAGGATTCGCGCTCAGTGACAGCATTTCCCACTGTAATATCTGATCTACAGAGAAGTGCAACTGCAGAGCTCTTCAGGAGAGCTCTCCACAGGAGAGGCTCGCCAACCAAAGCAGGAAGAGAGCCTGTCTCTTCTGAATCCTCCTTAAAAGGCTTTCAGTGATTAAATTAAGCATCACTCATTGCAGAAGACACTCCCCTTTGGCTGATTACAAATAGACTCACCTGTGGATGCAGCTGTCATGATCATGATTTAATTCTATAAAATGTCCTCATTGCAACAGATAGGCCAGCACTTGCCCAACCAGACAAACAGGTACCACCACTTGGCCAAGTTGACACATGAACCTGACCATGGCAATGGATAATAATACAATTAGCTTAACCATTCATCTGCTGGTGGACATTTGAGTTGTTTCCAAGTTTTGGATAATACAAATAAACATGCTACAAACATTCACAAACACATTTAAAATTATCATTAAATACAAGGTTTCTTAATGAATACGAAAGGGGATTGACGTGTCATGGAATGCTGACTTAGTCTTTGAGCTAATGAAACAATTCTATCTTTCCCTTACCACTCAAAAAGACTGGGGATATGTTAGTTAAAAACATGCAAGTGTATCAAACCTGGAGCTACCTGGAGAAAGGTTTCATTTAAAATAAAATTTATCGTGTTACACCCACTAGGATGGCTATTATTAAAAAAAAACAAACCCATGCACAGCAGATAATAAGTGTTGGTGAGCAAGTGGAGAAACTGGAACGCACCCTAACTGTTGGTGGGAATGCAAGTTGGTGCCGCACTGTGGAAAAATTTGCCAGTTTCTCCAAAAGTTAAACATTACTAGATGACCCGGCAATTTCACTACTGGGTATATACTCCCCAAAATTGAAAGCAGTGACTCAAATAGATACTTTTACACCAATGTTCACAGCAGCATTATTCCCAATAGTCAAAAATGCAGAAACTTCTGGACTCGCTTTTTCCAAGAGTTCACAGGCTGTCCTCCAAAAACTCTCCCCACAGCGGCCGCACCAGATTCCCCACTGTCTTGATTTATATCGTGGCAGAGTCTGAGCCAGATACTTTCTTACACTTTAATTCATTCACAGAATAAAGACCTATTCTACTGAGGGACTTTTTTTTTATTGTATAGTATAACATATATACAAAGCAAAGAAATAAGAAAAATCAATAGTTTTTAAAGCACTCTTCAAAGAGTGGTTACAGGACAGATCCCAGAGTTTGTCATGGGCTACCATACTATCCTCTCATATTTTTCCTTCTAGCTGCTCCAGAATATAAGAGGCTAGAGGACTTAAATACTTTTTTAGCATCACAATTCACATTTTTCCCCCTTCTTTTTTGGTGAAAAATAACATACATAAAAAAGCTATAAATTTCCAAGCACAGCATCACAATTAGTTGCAGAACATATTTCAGTCTTTGACATGGGTTACAATTTCACAATTTTAGTCTTTATTTCTAGCTGCTCTAAAATACTGGAGACTGAAAGACATATCAATTTAATGATTCAGCAGTCCAACTCATTTGTTAAGTCGTATCTTCTATGTATAATTCCACCATCACCTTTGATATTTCCATACCTCTCTTTGGGGTTGTTTGGGCTATGGCAATTCTAAATTTTTGATATCTGAAGGGTCTGTCACTATTATGGGGTGGCAAGATGGAACTATCTGATGTTCTGGAGAGGCTGGGCCCTCTAGGTTTCAGGACTTATCTGGTCCAGGGACCCATCTGGTGGTTGTAGGTTTCTGGAAAGTTACTCTACTGCCTGGAACCCTGTGGAATCTTATACATTGCCCAAGGTGTTCTGTAGGATTGCCTGGGATGGTCCTGGTTGGGGTTTGCCAGGTTACGATAGGTAGCAAGTTCTACCCGAAGCTTACATAAGAACAACCTCCAGAGTAGCCTCTTGACTCTATTTGAACACTCTCTGCTGCTGATACTTTATTAATTATACTTCTTCCCCCCCTTTTGGTCAGGATGGAGTTGTTGATCCCACAGGTCTGGATTCATCCCTGGGAGTCCTCTCCCACGTCTCCAGGGAGACTTTCACCCCTGGATGTCATGTCCCATGTAGAGGGGAGGGCAAAGATTTCACTTGCAGAGTTGGGCTTAGAGAGAGTGAGGCCACATCTAAGCAACAACAGAGGCCCTCCAGAAGTAACTCTTAGGCATGTCTATAAGTAATCTAAACTTCTCTGCTGCCTACATAAGCTTCACAAGAGTAAGCCTCATGATCGAGGGTATGGCCTATTGACTTGGGTATCCCTAAAGTTTGACACAGTATCAGGGGATTCCCTGATGGTAAGGTTTAATAGTTTCATAGTCTTTCTCCCTTCCCTCAGGGGACTTTGCCAACACTTTTTGATTATCTGCTTAATATACGCTAGGATGTTTCCAGGCATTACAATAATCTCTACAGGATTAAAGGACTTCTTTCTTATTCTGTGCTTCCTGTGTTTCAATTGTTCAGATGAGCTATACAGATAGGTTGAATTAGTTTATGCACTACAGATAACTGAGGGACTTCTTTACCTGGGGTTCAGGGACTCCACTTCAGAGGATCTCTAACTCCCTGAAATAGTCCCCAGATGTTGCTAGTAAGTGTATTTTGTGGGAAGAACAGCTATGGCGTTCATCGGGCTGTGAATAGGGCTCTGATCGCACAAGGTTTAAGATCTATTATATAGATATCTCCTTTTCAGTTTAAGGCGTATTAGAGAGGCTGGAGGGAAGTGCCTGAAAATGTAGAGCTGTGTTCCAGTAGCCATGTTTCTCGAAGATGATTGTATAATGATACAGCTTTCACAGTGTGACTGTGTGATTGTGTGATTGTGAAAACCTTGTGTCTGATGCTCCGTTTATCTATGGTATGGACAGATGAGTAAAAAATATGGATAAGAAATAAACAAATAATAGGGGGAACAAAGGTGAAAATAGATTGAAATACTAGTGATCAATGAAAGGGAGGGTAAGGGGAATAGAAAAAAATAGGGGAACAAAGGTTAAAATGTATTGGGTAGATGGAAACACTAGTGTCAACGAGAGGGAGGGGCAAGGGGTATGGGATGTACGAGTTTTTTCTTTTTATTTCCTTTTCTGGAGTGATGCAAATGTTCTAACAGATGATCATGGTGATGAATACACAACTCTGCGATGATATTGTGAGCCACTGCCCGAGCACCATGAGTACGAAGCATGTGTGTGAAGATTTTTTTTCAATAAAAAATTAAAAAAAAAAAATCAGGGTTTTAGACTCTCCAATTAAACCGCTGTTGGGCAAATATCGGTTTTGAATTGCTTCTTAAACTGGGTCTCTGCTGCACGAGGAAACCTTCCCACTCCCTTTCACTGGCTCTACTACCGCAGCAGCCGCCTCACGGCCGCCTTAGGGGCGGGGCTGGGAGTGGCCACGCCCCACAAACCACGCCCACTCCCCGCCCCAGGGCGGGACAGGCTCAGTTTGCAGGCCTCGGGTTGGTCTAGCAGGCGGAAGCTGGGGCCGAGGCCGAGGGCGCGAGGATTTTCCCAAGGTGCCGCGCGCTCCGTCATGGCCGCCTCCGCGTCCTGGTATCTGCATGTGGGCTTCTAGGGCTTGAGTGTGTAACTACAGTAACAGTGGCCACGAGACTTCGGCGGCTTTGGACCTTCGTCCTCCCGCTTTGGCTGGCTCCGTTGTGACCCTTGTGCGAGCCCGTTTGGTCTGCAGCCATATCCGGAGAGATGTGGGCTCCGGAGCTGGCAGTGCTGAGGGGCTTCCCCACTGAGGCTGAGCGTCTGCAGTGGAAACGGGAGAGTGTCGCTGGTGCAGGTGAGGGCGGCGCGCCTGCAGGGTCCTAGGCCAGCGTGGTGGCTGGGAAGAGCAGGGGTGGCAGCCACGGGTTCTCGCCCCTATCTCTTTTTTGCTTTCTAACAAATCTTGCTGCATCCTTAAGGCTTTGGGGTGTTTGCGTCCTTGACATGGTGGGGGTGGTCTTCAGATTTGGTGGGTGCCAGGTCCATTTTTAAAATTTTTTATTCTTTATTTCCCAGATTCAGTAATGTAACAGCAACGTCAGTTACTTCTCTAACCTCTTAATGTGTATTGTTATTTAATCTTCGTAATAGCTGCGTGAAGTAGGTAGTACCTTTAATCCCCATTTTGTAGATAATTTACGTACAGGTTGCTGAAGTAATTTAAGCAAGGTCACATAACTGGTAAGCAGAAAAACTAAAAAGATGTAATTCTTGTGAACGATGCACATTTACTGTAGATATAAAGAGTTAAGAAGTTATGGGAAATTGTTTTATATGTGCTGGCACAACAAGTTTTTTTTTTAGGTTAGAAATAAGAAGCGTTAATAGGCTTGTTTACTGGTAGGATATAGGCGCATTTTGTTGTGGAATTTAGGTTGGACCCGGCAGAAGAATAACAATTTCTGTATATGTGTGTGTGTGTGTGTGTGTTTGTGTACATGTGTCTGTGCAAATCTCAAATGCAAAGGTGTGAAGGCGTGAATGTGCATGGAGTGTTATGGCCCAGTGAGTGCACCAGCAGTCTTGGAGTGGCTTTTCATGAGGGAGAGTAGTGGGGATAGGAGGAGCCAGATGGTCTTAAAACCCTGGCTAAGGACACTTCTATTCTTAGTAAGAATCGTTATGAACTTCTCAGCAGAAGGGTGGTAATAACTTCCCAATAAAGGGTATTTTTCCTGGGTCTGATTGCCTCCTTTTTGGTTGTAAATTAGTGTAGAGGAAGACCTAGTTACAGAATGTTTTTGTGCAATGATGGGAATGTGCTTAGTGGGTTTAATTAATAATCCATCACACATTGTAAGTATATATTCTTTTTGCGTGCTTAAACAGTAGATTTACCTGGTAAAGGATAACAGTATGAAAAAATGTTCTTTTGGATTATTGAACTAATTTTTTAATGTTACAGAGAGTGGATCTTTCCTACAGTTGCTGCTAGAAGGATGCTATGAGACCATGTTCTTACATTCAGTGACTCAAAATATTTTTAATTCAACAAAGATACCTGAAGAAAAGATGGACAACTACCTGGAAAAGCAGATAGTAACATTCTTGGATTATTCAACAGATGTAAACAAAATTGAAAGGTAGAATTTTATTTGAAGTTTTCATAAAGAAACAGACTTTGAGTATATTTAATGGCTCCTTGATAGTATAAGGCACTGATTGGAGCAATTGTTGAAAAAATTGTCTTTGCATTTAGTCAGTACTCAAGACATACCAAGTAAACTATGTGAGAACTCCTGCCCAGGAGACCATCCAGAATGAAAAATTAAAGTAATGTAGCTTTAAGGGTTTCACATATGAGACAGGGTTTATGATTGTGAGGCACAACCGCTACACCCCTTAGCTGGTAAATGTTTAGATCTCATAAGTTGTAGCCAAGGTAAGACTTTAGATTTTAGTTCCTTTTAACTTGGTATCATATACTATCAGTTATTTATAGATTGCTGAATGATACTTGCAACTACTTTTATTATGTTTTGGATTATCTTTGTAGAGATCAGAGAACTTAATGGTTTTTTTTTTTTTTTTTTTTTTTTTTTTTGTGGAACACTTAGTTTATGTTCTTCCACTAAAGTTTAGGTAATTTTATCAGAATGGATAGTTTCAGAGCTTTGAAACCTAAACCTTTCAGTGGCAAAGGTTTGTTGTAAGTTTGTAACTCTTTTCTTTCCTACACTCTCTGTGGCATCCACATCAAGTTGTAATTACTAGTATAATGAATGCAGTTTTGTTTTACCGTGTGTATTAACTTCCTAGGGCTACCTTACAAATTACACAAACCACGTGGCTTAAAAAACAACAGAAATTTTGCCTCTGTTTTTCTTGAAGTACGAAATTAAGGTGCTGGTGGTGCCAGGCTCCCTCCAAAAGCTCTTAGGGAAGAATCCTTACTTGCCTCTTCTTAGCTTCTGGTGATGGTTGGCAATCCTTATCTTGTAGATGAATCACACCATCTCCATCATATCGCGTG
The DNA here is from genome assembly GCF_023851605.1 of Tamandua tetradactyla. Lineage (NCBI taxonomy): Eukaryota > Metazoa > Chordata > Mammalia > Pilosa > Myrmecophagidae > Tamandua > Tamandua tetradactyla. Next base: position 78,076,543 of record NC_135343.1, read on the forward strand.
ACACACATATTTTGTGTATGTGTGTCTCTGTGTCCACTTTCCCTCTGTATATGGACTCCAGTTTTTGAATTAGGACCCACTCTAATCAAGTAAAATTTCATGTTGATTTTATCTGCAAAGACCCTATTTCTAAATAGAGTAACATTTCACAAGTATGGAAGGCTAAAACTTGAACATATCTTTTTAGGGGACACAGAACACCATTTGGGGGAACCCGTACACCATTATTTCTAGAGAATGGCTTCATTTAATCTTTCAACAAATAAACCAACCTCTGCTAGATACAGAGGTGAAAACTAGACATATCTGTATCCATAAGGCGTTCACAGGAGAATGTTACTATTGACTTTTTTGTTTTGTTGTTATAAATTGCTATCATTCCTTTTTATTTTTCTGATTTACTGCTAGTTTACATTCCTGCAGTGGTATTCCTGATTCTTATTTGCTCTCTGGTGTGTGTCACTGTCATAGGAACTAGCCTTTGTTGTGCACGCACACACAAATGCAGTATTCACTGGTAGACCAGAATTTGAGCTTATTTTATAGAGCTTTAAAAAGACATATCAGTTGCTTCATTTGAGGTATTTGAAAATTGAACTGTAGTCTTAATTTACGCTAAAGATTTTTTTTTTAATTAGGGCATTTATCTTTAGGCTTTAAGATTTTGCTTGTTTTTCCCAGTTTTCCTAACTTCTAACTGTAATTGGATTTTTTTTCATCTCTAGTTGCTTATCTTTGTGCTCATTTCTGCTCTATCAAGAGCTTTATATTTTGGCTGCCATAAGCTTGCAGATTTTATTTTATTTTTTCTTAAAGTATTTTCCTTTGAGATAGGAATTAGGGTACTGTGGGAGAAGAGGGTAACTGTGTCTTTTCAGAATGAAATTCCAGGATCCTCTGGCTTTTATTTCTAGAGTTGAACCCCCACCTATTTATGTCTTAACTCAGGAGTTGGCAAATTGCAGTCAGTGGACCAAAGCAAACTGAGAATGTTTTTTACATTCTTAGAGGGTTCAGGAAAAAACAAAGAAACATATGCAACAGAGAGTATGTGACCCACAAAGCCTAAAATATTTAAAATTTTGCCCACTTCCTTTTAAGCAAAATAGTATAGAAGATTGTGTAATATAAATATTTAGAGGTTTCTTTCATTCTAGCATTTGGTAGTACAGGGTCAGTAAAACCTTAGGAACACTTTTTTGTTGTCAGTTTTCTTTTGTATAAAATAAATTTTCACTGATGTTCTGACATTAAATAGAATATAAGAAAAAGTTACAGGTGCCTGACCAGGACCTAAACCAGCACTGTCCAAGAGAACTTTCTGCAGTGATGGGCTGTTCAATATAGTAACCACTAACCATATGTGGCTATTGAGTACTTACAATGTGGTTAGTGTGACTGAGAGGCTGAAATTTAAATTATATTTAATTTAATTTAATTTAAATTATATTTAAGAGGCATATGTGGCTCATGGTTATAATATTGGACAATGCAGACCTAAATGGTTTTGGTGTCAGAATTTTTTTTTTAATTACTCTAGTATAATCTCAGTAAATGTTGATTGATACCTTACGTTTTTCTTTAATGAAACTCAAGTGAAATATTGTGTTTGAAGCTTTGCAGTGATAGTGGTTCATATTTATTTCTTTATTCATTCTTATATGTAGACAACAGCTGATATTCCTACTTGGTGTGAGCAGCTTGCAACTTTTTGTTCAGAGTAACTGGACGGGGCCTCCTGTTGATTTACGTCCTCAGAATTTTTTGCCGTCTGCTTTCTTCCAGCAGTTCAGTGAGGTATGCCTTTCAAAACATCAAGTGCAGTTGTTGTGTGTATTGTGTTGTTCTCTGTAAACTGGTCTTTATAAATTAGAGTGAATAGTAGACACAAAAGAAATATGACTACTAAGAAATGCTTGTTTATTGATCACATTTTTAGGTATCTACATATCTCCAGAAATACCATTGTTAGTCTCAAATTCCTCATTAGACACTCCGTTTTTTTCCCCCTTAGTTCTGTTAGCAGCTCTTTTCTTTAAAGTACAGACGACTGCATCAGTCACCCAGTTGCTTATATTGCCACAGTTACTGAAAATCTTTTCAGTCAAAACCCAGTTTGGAAATCCGTTTGATCTTGTTGCTGGCTCAGTTCTTCTGCTGTGCTTAAGAAGAGTTCCCAGCAGTGGTTTCCTTTAAATTACAAATAGTTTCTTTTTTTAATTTTTCTTAATAAAACCAATCAACATATAATATGAACATTCTTTTTTTTATCACATAGTTGTATATTCATCATCATGATCATTTCTGAGAACATTTGCATCAATTCAGAAAAAGAAATAAAAAGAAAAAAAAATTCATACATACCATACCCCTTACCCCTCCCTTTCATTATCACTAGCATGTCAATCTACTAAATTTATTTTAACATTTGTTTCCCCTATTATTTATTTTTAATCCATGTGTTTTACTCATCTGTCCATAAGGTAGATAAAAGAAGCATCAGACACAAGGTTTTCACAATCACACAGTCAGCATTGTGAAAGCTATATCATTGTACAATCATCTTTAAGAAACATGGCTACTGGAACAGGCTCTGCATTTTCAGGCAGTTCCCTCCAGCCTCTCCATTACATCTTTTTTTAAAATTTATTTATTAATTAAAAAAAATTTAACAAATGAATTAGAACATCAACATATATAATCAGTAATTCACAATATCATTACTTAGTTGCATATTCATCATTTCTTAGGACATTTGCATCAATTCAGAAAAAGAACTAAAAAGACAACAGAAAAAGAAATAAAATGAAAATAGAAAAAAAAGATTATACATACCATACCCCTTACCCCTCGCTTTCATTAGCATTTCATACTAAATTTATTTTAACATTTGTTCCCCCTATTATTTATTTTTATTCCATATGTTCTATTCACCTGTTGACAAGGTAGATAAAAGGAGCGTCAGACACAAGGTTTTCACAATCACACAGTCACACTGGGAAAGCTATATCAGTGTACAATCATCTTTAAGAAACATGGCTACTGGAACACAGCTCTACATTTTCAGGCAGTTCCCTCCAGCCTCTCCATTACATCTTGGTTAACAAGGTGATATCTACTTAATGCGTAGGAATAACCTCCAGGATAACCTCTCGGCTCTGTTTGGAATCTCTTAGCCATTGACACATTGTCTCATTTCCCTCTTCCCCCTTTTGGTCGAGAAGGTTTTCTCAATCCCTTGATGCTGAGTCTCAGCTCATTCTAGGTTTTTTTTCAATCCCTTGATGCTGAGTCTCAGTTCATTCTAGGATTTCTGTCCCACATTTCCAGGAAGGTCCACACTCCTGGGAGTCATGTCCCACGTAGACAGTGGGAGGGTGGTGAGATTGCTTGTTGTGTTGACTAGAGAGAGAGGCCACATCTGAGCAGCTAAAGAGGCTCTCTTGGGGGTGACTCTGAGGTCTAAATTTTAAGTAGACTTGACCTATCCTTTGTGGGGTTAAGTTTCATATGAACAAACCCCAAGACTGGGGGCTCAGCCTATAGCTTTGGTTGTCCACACTGCTTTTGAGAATATCAAGAATTCAACTTGGGGAAGTTGAATTTCTCCCCGTTGTCACCATTACCCGAAGGGGACTTTGCAAATATTTTTCCACTCACTGATCGAATTCTCCACGGCATCTTGACTACCAAGGTGATAATCCCTTAATTAAAAAGGTAATATCTATTTAATGCATAAAAATAACCTCCAGGATATCCTCTCAACTCTGTTTGAAATCTCTCAGCCATTGACACTTTATTTTAATAGTCTCATTTTGCTCTTCCCCCTTTTGGTTGAGAAGGTTTTCTCAATCCCTTGGTGCTTAGTCCCAGCTCATTCTAGGATTTCTGTCCCACATTGCCAGGAAGGTCCACACCCCTGGGAGTCATGTCCCACATGGACAGGGTGAGGACAGAGAGTTTGCTTGTTGTTTGGCTGGAGAGAGAGAGGTCACATCTGAGCAACAAAAGAGGTTCTCTTGGGGGTGACTCTTAAGCCTAATTTTAAGGAGGTGTGACCTATCCTTTGTGGGGTTAAGTTTCATATGAACAAACCCAAGATTGGGGGCTCAGCCTGTTGCTTTGGTTGTCCCCACTGCTTGTGAGAATATCAAGAATTTTCCACTTGGGGAAGTTGAATTTTCCCCCTTTCTCAACATTCCCCCAAGGGGACTTTGCAAATACTTTTTTACTCACTGTTCAAATCACTCTAATACCAGTCATTCTTATAGGTGTGAGGTAGTATCTCATTGTAGTCTTGATCTGCATTTCCCTTTTACCTCATGAGAGTGAACATCTCTTCATGTGATTTTTAGCCATCTGTGTTTGTTCTTCAGAGAATTGTCTATTCATATCTTTAGCTCACTTTAAAATTGGGTGGCGTGTTCTTTTGTTCTTGAGTTGTGTGATTTCTTTACATATACAGGATATCAAACTATTCGATTTCCAAATATTTTCTCCTATTGAGTTGGCTGCATCTTTACCTTTTGACAGTCTTTTGAGGCTCAAAAGATTTGATTTTGAGCAGTTCCCATTTATCTATTTTTTCTTTTGTTGCTTGTGATTTGAGTGTAAAGTTAGGAAGCTACCTTCTATTACTAGGTCTTGAAGATGTTTTTCTACATTTTCTTCTTGGAGCTTTATGGTACTGGTTCTTATATTTAGGTGTTTGGTCCACTTTGAGCTAATTGTTGTATAGGGTGTAAAGTAAGGGTCCTCTTTCATTCTATTGGCTGTTGATATCCAGTTCTCCCATGCCCATTTATTGAAAGGACTACTTTGTCCCAGTTCAGGGAATTTGGAGCCTTGTTGAAGATCAGTTGGCCATAGATTTGGTGGTCTGTTTCTGTGCTCTTGATTTAATTCCATTGGTCAGTACTTCTGTCTTTGTGCCAGTACCATGCTGTTTTGACCACTGTGCCATTACAATAAGTTTTAAAATTAGGAAGTGTTGATTCTCCCACTTTGTCTTCTGTTTTAGGTTGCTTTTAGCTATTCAGGATCTCTTTCCCTTCCACTTGAATTTGGTAACAAGCTTTTTTAAGTCTTCACAGTAGGTTTTTGGAATTTTGATTGGTACTGTGTTGAATCTGCAGATCATTTTGGGTAGAATTGACTATATTAATTATTAATTAACTACATTTAACCTTCCTTCCATGAGCAGGGAATGTCTTTCCACCTATTTAAATCTTCTTTGATTTTTTTAGCAATATTATATAGTTTTCTGTGTGCAAGTCCTTTATGTCCCTCATTAAGTTCCTAGGCACTTGATTCTTTTAGTTGCTATTTTGAATGGAATTTTTCCCTTAATTAACTCCTCAGTTAGGCCATTGCTTTTGTATAGAAACATTACTGATTTTTGCAGATTAATTTTATATCCCGTCACCTTGATGAATTTGTTATTAGCTCAGTTAACTTTGTTGTAGATTTCTCAAGATTTTCCAAGTATAGTATCATGTCATCTGCAAAAGTGAAAGGTTTACATCTTCCTTTCTAATTTGGGTACCTTTCATTTCTTTTTCTGCTGATGGCTCTAGCTAGAACTTCTCGTATAATCTTGAATAATGCTGGTGACAGAGGGCATCCTTGTCTTGTTCCCAATCTTAAGGATAAAGCTTTCAGTCTCTCTCCATTGAGTATGATACTGGCTATGTGCTTTTCATATATGCCTTTTATCATATTGAGGAAGTTACCTTTGATTCTTACCTTTTGAAATGTTTTTATCAGAAATGGATGTTGAATTTTGTCAAATGCTTTTTCAGCATCAGTTGAGATGATCATGTGATTTTTCCCTTTCATTTTGTTAATGTGCTGTATTACATTAACTGATTTTCATATGTTGAACCATCTTTGCTTTCCTCATATAAACCCCACTTGGTCATGGTGTATAATTCTTTTAATGTGTTGTTGTCTTCGATTTGCTAGTATTTTGTTGAGAATTTTTGCATCTATGTTCATTAGGGAGATTGGCCTCCAGTTTTTCTTTCTTGTAGCATCTTTACCTGGTTTTGGTATTAAAGTGATATTAGTTTAATAGTAAGTTAGGTAGTGTTCCTTTTTCCTCAATTTTTCGGAAAAGTTTGAGCATGATTAGTGTTAGTTCTTTTGGAATGTTTGATAAAATTCCCCTGTGAAGCCATTTGCCCTGGACTTTTCTTTGTAGGAAGATTTTTGATGACTGATTGAATGTTTACTGTCGTTGGTTTGTTGAGATCTTCTATTTCTTCTTGAGTCAGTATAGCTTGTTTGTGTGTTTCTAGGAAGTTATCCATTTCATCTAAGTTGTCTAGTTTGTTGGCATGTAGTTGTTCATAGTATCCTGTTATGATTTTTTTTATTTCTTCAGGGTCTGTTGTAACAACCCCTTTCTGATTTCTGATTTTGTTTATTTGCATCCTTTCTCTTTTTTTCTTTGTCAGCCTTGCTGATGGTCCATTGATTTTCATGATTTTCTCAAAGAACCAACTTTTGATGTTGGTTCTTTCTGTTTTTTTTTGTTCTCCTATTCATGTAACTCTGCTTTAATCTTTGTTATTTCTCTTCTTCTGTTTGCTTTGGGATTAGTTTGCTGTTCTTTCTCAAGTTCCTGCAGGTGAGCAGTTAGGTCCTTGATTTTTGCTGTTTCTTATTTTTTTTTTGCATGGGCAGGCACTGGGAAACGAACCTGTTTCTTATTTTTTAATATAGGCATTTAGGGCAATAAACGTCGCTTTCAGAACAGTCTTTGCTGCATCCCATAAATTCTGATATGTTGTATTATTCATCTCTAGATAGCTACTGATTTCTCTAGCAGTTTCTTCTTTGATCCACTGGTTGTTTAAGAATGTGTTATTTAATCTCCATATATTTGTGAAATTTCTCATTCTTTGCTGGTTATTGATTTCCAACATCATTCCATTTTGACCAGAGAGAGTGCTTTGAATAATTTCAATGTTTTTTAATTTATTTACCTTTTGGATTTTATTTGTCAGATCTATATATTCTTTTCCTTCTTTTTCTTTTTATTCTTTAAGTTACCGTTACTGGTATCTTCAATTCTTTGCCCTTCTTCAGACCTCCCTCTCCTGTCTTTTTTTTTGCCTGGCAGAACTCCTTTTAGTAATTCTCATAGGGATAGTCTTTTGCTGACAGATTCTTTCAGTGTTTGTCTGTGAAAATTTTCCTCTCTCCCTCAATTTTGAGGGTCGATTTGGCTGATTAAAGAACTCTTGGACGGATGTCTTTCTCTTTCAGGATCTTAAATATACCATACCACTGCCAACTGAATAGTCTGAACTCAGTCTTATGTGGTTTCCCTTGTATGTGGTAGATTTTTTTTTTCCACTTTCATGATTTTCTACTTCTCTTCAACATTTAACAAACTGATTATGTTTGTTGGGTATGCTGGTTTGAAATGATGTATATACCCTAGAAAAACCGTGTTTTAATCCTAATCCCATTTTGTAAAGGCAGCCATTTCTTCTAATCCCTATTCAGCTATTGTATGTTTGAAACTGTAATTAGATCATTTCCCTGGAGATGTGATGTAATTGAGAGAGGTTGTTAAACTGGATTGGGTGACAACATGCCTCCACCCATTTGGGTGGGTCTTGATTAGTTTCTGAAGTCCTGTGAAAGAGGAAACATTTTGGAGAATGAGAGATTCAGAGAGAGCAGAGCAGAACGACACAGCCATGAGAAGCAGAGCCCACCAGCCAGTGACTTTTGGAGATGAAGAAGGAAAATGCCTCCCGGGGAGCTTCATGAAATAGGAAGTCAGGAGAAGAAGCTAGCGGATGATGCTGTGTTCGCCATGTGCCCTTCCAGATGAGAGAGGAACCCTGACCGTGTTTGCCATGTGCCTTTCTAGATGAGACAGAAACTGTGACTGTGCTCACCATGTGCCCTTCCACTTTAGAGAGAAACCCTGAACTTCCTCGGCCTTCTTGAATCAAGGTATCTTTCCCTGGATGCCTTTGGTTGGACATTTCTATAGACTTGTTTTAATTGGGACATTTTCTCGGCCTTACAACTGTAAACTACCAACCTATTAAATTCCCCTTTTTAAAAGCCATTCCATTTCTGGTATACTGCATTCCGGCAGTTAGCAAACTAGAACAGTTGGGGAAGGCCTATCTGGATTTATTCTGTTTGGAGTTCATTGGACTGCTTTGATTTGCATATTTATGTCCTTTATAAGGGATGGGAAGTTTGCCCCCATTTTATCTTCAACTAATCTTCCTAGCCCTTTACTCTTCTCTTCTCTTTCTGGGACACCAATGAATCTTATATCTGTGCGCTTTGTTTTGTCCATCATTGCCCTGAATCCAATTCAGATTTTTCCATCGTTTTTGCCATTTGGTCTTTTGTGTGTTTGAAATCAGTTGTTGTGTCCTCTAGTTCACTTATTCTCTCCACTTCCTCTTCAAATCTACTATTGTGTGTCTCTAGTATATTATTTCATTTGATCTTCAGCATTTAATCTCCATGATATCTGTTATTTTTCTGTTTATTCTTTTAGATTCCTCTTTATGCTCTTCTAGTGTCTTTTTTTTTTAATGCTGTATGGCAGGGGTCACATTTCATTCTTTTTCCACGTGAGTATCCCCATATTGCAGCACTATTTGTTGAATTTTTGCTTGCTTGCTTTTTTGTTGGTTTGTTTACTTATTGTTTGTTTTTGTTTGGGAAGTACATGGGCTGGAAATCGAATCCAGGTCTCCCCACATGGCAGGTGAGAATTCTACCACTGAACTACCCTAGTACCTCTCTTCTAGTGTCCTTTTGATCTCCTTTATGTCATTAGCCATTGCTTTGATTTTATTGAGTATGGTTATATGACCATCTCTGATTTGTTCTTTCAAAATCTGTGTCTCCTCTGGCGTTTTAATTTGGTCATTAGGCTGAGCTTTATCTGTCTGCATCGTGATATGCTTAGTGATCTTCTGTGCCTTTGAGGCATGTAAATATCTTGTTTGGGTTACTTTGGTTGTTTATTTCCTTCAGTAGTCTAAAGCTTTGTATTTGTGGGATGGCTGTGGAGCAGTATCAGTATGTGGGGCACAACTGTGCAGTGCTGGGTTGCAGTGCAGGCATAGGCACAGCTCATGGACACTACGCTGACGCCTGGTAGCCTGGGGTGCAGGGTGTGGGGTTGTGGAGTTTGGGGTGGGGCCGTGAGCACATGTGGGACTGTGGGGCTGGGCCCTGGTGTGTGCGGGTCTAGTGGACAGAGCTCTGTGCATGTGCAGAGCTCAGAGGAAGCTGGAGCTCGGGGGCTGGAGCAGGGTTGTGCGACTCTGTGGGCTGGGGGTAGGTATGGCCTGGTTATGAAGGTGGGTGGCCATGGCTTGGATTCTCCAACGACTGCCTGCAGGGAGGGGAAGTGGGGGTGAAGGGGCCCGGTGCTGGTGCATGGGTTTCTAGTATGCTTGCGTGGGAGAGGTGGGTTGGGCTTGGGCAGGCGTGCATGCGCGTGGGGCAGAGGTGTGGGGTGGGGAGCTTGGGGTGGAAGTGCTTGGAGTGTGGTGGGAGGGCAGGTGACATGGTTCAGGTGCCTGGGATATGGGGGTAGTTGTGGGTTACATGATCGGGGCAGTGCGCGAGAAGATAGCAATGGCTTGGCTAACTTCTTAGTCCCCGTCTCTCTCTCCTGAGGGCTCCGGGCCTCTGTTCAGAAATGGGCGCATTAGGTCGTTTGCTTTAGCTGTACAGAGTCTGACTCTGTATCTCAATTCTTCGGCTTTTGCGACTAGGGCTTCCCTGTGTGGTCACCTACACCTCCCAGGTCACCTACACTGGGGAGTCGCTGTCCCAGTTGCCTTTCCGTCCCTTCTCTAGCTGTTTCTTGGAGCAGGGGTGAACTTGACCTGTCCTTTTCCGCCATCTTCCTGGAATTGTGTTCTATTCTTGAAAAAAAAAATTTTTTTTTAATCAAAGATTTTAAAAAATTCTTATACCAAACACAGTATTGATTTCCATCTATAATAATTTTGTTTTCATCATGTTTGTGTATTCATCAACATGATCACTTTTAGAATATTTGCTTCATTCCAGAAAAAGAAATAAAAATACAAAAGAAAAAATCTCATACATCCTGTATTAGTTAGGGTTCTCTAGAGAAACAGAATCAACAGGGAACACTTGCAAATATAAAATTTATGAAAGTGTCTCACGTGACCGTAGGAACGCAGAGTCCAAAATCCACAGGGCAGGCTGCGAAGCCGATGACTCCAATGGATGGCCTGGATGAACTCCACAGGAGAGGCTCACCAGCCAAAGCAGGAATACAACCTATCTCCTCTGAGTCCTCCTTAAAAGGCTTTCCATGATTGCATTTAGCATCACTAATTGCAGAAGACACTCCCCTTTGACTGATTACAAATGGAATCAACTGTGGATGTAGCTGACGTGATCATGACCTACTCCTATGAAATGTCCTCATTGCAACAGACAGGCCAGCGCTTGCCCAATCAGATGAACAGGTACCACAACTTGGCCAAGTTGACACCTGTCCCTAACCATGACAGTCCACCCCTTGTCAACTTGGCACCTATATATATATATATATATATCACCTTAGACCATACTTAATTTCCAAATGAAAACAAATAAGCACACATTTTTTCTTTTACCTGACAATACTCAACTGTCCTGCATATAACTGGAAACACATTAAATCACTCCAGAATAGGGTGCAAATCCTTGGGCAACATTCATTCTTAAACTTGATATCTTACAACTTAAATAGTATAACACAAACAAAACAGCATTACAGTCCTTGTTTCTGTAACTGATCACGTGGTCGAAGTTCGTATTTATCACTACCTTCTTCCACTACCCATTCCATGTTCCCTTTCCCCTCAGCAAGCACTTCATCTGGCCATGGTTCTTTGCCTGGTGGGGTGACCCAAACCTTCATTCCTGAAGTCTCAGAGCCATTAGTGGTCCTGCCTGGATTGTGTTGTTGCAGTTTTCCATTGATTTTAATCACAGGGCATGGTAGTACTAATAGACACCCCAGGAGATCTCCTATATTCCAAGAAAACTCTTCTTTACCTCCATTGTGTAGTTGCAGTCCTACTTCCTTCTGATAGTCAAGGTCAGTTACCCCAGACAATAATGTAATCCCCTTCTTGGTGTGTTGATCCAGAGGCATAAGTAGCCCAAAGTGGCCAGGTGGCAATCTTAACTTCCAGTTCAGTGGTATCACTGTTGTTTCTCCTGGAGAAAGCACACCCCGTTTTGGAACTAAAACCTGTAGACCAGCAGAACTCAGGGTAGCAGGGACAGGAAGCAAAAATTTTCCTAGTGGATCACTAGGAGTAATAGTGAGTGGCATCACACCCATTTCCACCCCTTGGTTCCTGGACCCATGGATCCTGGCTATGGGAGAAACAGCACCATACAGCGGATGCTGATTCAGAGCATACACAGCTTCCTGGAGAACATTACCCCAGCCTTTCAAGTTTTTGCCACCTAGTTGGCACCGTAATTGAGTTTTCAAAAGGCCATTCCACCGTTCTATCAATCCAGCTACTTCTGGATGATTGGGAACATGGTAAGACCAGAGAATTCCATGAGCATGTGCCCATTCCCGCACTTCATTTGCTGTGAAGTGTGTTCCTTGATCTGAAGCAATGCTATGTGGAATACCATGACGATGGATAAGGCATTCTGTAAGCCCACGGATGGTAGTTTTGGCAGAAGCATTGCGTGCAGGGAAAGCAAACCCATATCCAGAGTATGTGTCTATTCCAGTTAGAACAAATTGCTGCCCCTTCCATGAACGGAGTGGTCCAATGTAATCAACCTGCCACCATGTAGCTGGCTGGTCACCTCGGGGAATGATGCCATATCGGGGGCTGAGTGTGGGTCTCTGCTGCTGGCAGATTGGGCACTCAGCAGTGGCTGTAGCCAGGCCAGCCTTGGTGAGTGGAAGTCCATGTTGCTGAGCCCATGCATAACCTCCATCCCTACCACCATGACCACTTTGTTCATGAGCCCATTGGGCAATAACAGGAGTTGCTGGGGAAAGAGGCTGACTGGTATCCATAGAACGGGTCATCGTATCCACTTGATTATTAAAATCTTCCTCTGCTGAAGTCACCCTCTGGTGTGCATTCACATGGGACACAAATGTCTTCATGTTTTTAGCCCACTCAGAAAGGTCTATCCACATACTTCTTCCCCAGACCTCTTTGTCACCAATTTTCCAATTATGGTCTTTCCAAGTCCCTGACCATCCAGCCAAACCATTAGCAACAGCCCATGAGTCAGTATACAAACGCACCTCTGGCCAGTTTTCCTTCCAAGCAAAATGAACAACCAGGTGCACTGCTCGAAGTTCTGCCCACTGAGAGGATTTCCCCTCACCACTGTCCTTCAAGGACACCCCAGAAAGGGGTTGGAATGCTGCAGCTGTCCACTTTCGGGTGGTACCTGCATATCGTGCTGAACCATCTGTAAACCAGGCCCGAGTTTTCTCTTCCTCAGTCAATTCACTGTAAGGAACTCCCCAAGAGGCCATAGCTCTGGTCTGGGAAAGAGAAGGTAATGTGGCAGCAGGAGTGGAAACCATGGGCATTTGTGCCACTTCTTCATGTAACTTACTTGTGCCTTCAGGACCTACTCTGGCTCTATCTCGTATATACCATTTCCACTTTACAATAGAGTGCTGCTGTGCACGCCCAACTTTATGGCTTGGTGGGTCAGACAACACCCAACTCATGATAGGCAACTCAGGTCTCATGGTAACTTGGTGGCCCATGGTTAAGCGTTCAGTCTCTACTAAGGCCCAGTAGCAGGCCAAAAGCTGTTTCTCAAAGGAGAGTAGTTATCTGCAGCAGATGGTAAGGCTTTGCTCCAAAATCCTAAGGGTCTGCGTTGTGATTCTCCTATAGGGGCCTGCCAAAGGCTCCAGACAGCATCTCTATTTGCCACTGACACTTCCAGCACCATTGGATCTGCTGGATCATATGGCCCAAGTGACAGAGCAGCTTGCACAGCAGCCTGGACCTGTCGCAGAGCCTCCTCTTGTTCAGGTCCCCACTCAAAATTAGCAGCTTTTCTGGTCACTTGATAAATGGGCTGGAGTAGCACACCCAAATGAGGAATATGTTGTCGCCAAAATCCAGAAAGACCCACTAGGCGTTGTGCCTCTTTTTTGGTTGTGGGAGGGGCCAGATGCAGCAATTTATCCTTCACCTTAGAAGGGATATCTCGACATGCCCCACACCACTGGACACCTAGAAATTTTACTGAGGTGGAAGGCCCCTGTATTTTTGTTGGATTTATCTCCCATCCTCTGACACGCAAATGCCTTACCAGTAAATCTAGAGTAGTTGCTACTTCTTGCTCACTAGGTCCAATCAACATGATATCATCAATATAATGGACCAGTGTGATGTCTTGTGGGAGGGAGAAACGATCAAGGTCTCTGTGAACAAGATTATGACATAGGGCTGGATATACCCCTGAGGTAGGACAGTGAAAGTATATTGCTGACCTTACCAGCTGAAAGCAAACTGTTTCTGGTGGTCCTTACTAATAGCTATTGAGAAAAAAGCATTTGCCAGATCAATAGCTGCATACCAGGTTCCAGGGGATGTATTGATTTGCTCAAGCAGTGATACTACATCTGGAACAGCAGCTGCAATTGGAGTTACCACCTGGTTGAGTTTACGATAATCAACTGTCATTCTCCAAGACCCATTTGTTTTCTGCACAGGCCAAATAGGAGAGTTGAACGGGGATGTGGTGGGAATCACCACCCCTGCATCTTTTTTTTTTTTTTTATATTTAAACACAAATAAGTCTTCTTTATTTGCATCTGTATAAGTTTATTAGCTATACAAGTTAAGAAATACTCCACATTTGGTTTCTATATTTTTGAATCGTGAAGAAATTTTAGTTCATTGAAGGAAACTTATACGTTTTTCAATTGCTAAGAATAACGTGAACAATTTGGTAACTTTAAAGAGAAACGATAAACAAAATAAATAGTTACAAAAAGTCAAGTACCAAAACTAAATCACTGAGAATACAAAGACACAATAATAAGAATAATAATGGTCTGTGTGTTATTTCTTTAGAGATTATAAAAACTATTAAAATTGAATGCTGTAAGTACTAAGTTCTTTTACATCTTTTAAATGTTATCTCACATATGTAATTACAAATGTGAATGTTACACAAATATTTTACCCATTCATGGCAAATTTCTGTAATTCTGAAAGTAATGGTGGGACAATTAATAGCTTTAACATGCATACTTTGTGACATAAAACTATGGGATTCAATAAAAGGCTGGTACCCCTGCATCTTTTAAGTCCTTAAGAGTGGCAGTAATCTCTGCAATCCCTCCAGGAATATGGTATTGCTTTTGATTTACTATTTTGCTTGGTAGGGGCAGTTCTAGTGGCTTCCACTTGGCCTTTCCCACCATAATAGCCCTCACTGCATGAGTTAGAGAACCAACGTGGGGATTCTGCCAGTTGCTCAGTATGTCTATGCCAATTATACATTCCGGAACTGGGGAAATAACTACAGGATGGGTCCGGGGGCCCACTGGACCCACTGTGAGACGGACCTGAGCTAAAACTCCATTGATCACCTGGCCTCCATAAGCCCCCACTCTGACTGGTGGTCCAGAGTGACGTTTTGGGTCCCCTGGAATTAATGTCACTTCTGAACCAGTGTCTAATAATCCCCCAAATATCTGATCATTTCTTTTTCCCCAATGCACAGTTACCCTGGTAAAAGGCCGTCGGTCTCCTTGGGAAGACTTAGAGGAAGGTTAACAGTATAAATTTGTGGCAGTGTAACAGGTTTCTCCCCCATAGGGACCTGGCCTCCCCTTCATTCAAGGGGCTCAGGGTCTGTAAACTGTTTCAAGTCTGGAAATTGATTAAGGGGCCGTGACTCTGTGTTTTTGTAATTCAGGTTAGACTTCTGTTCCCTTGACCTAGAACTCTTTTGTTTATACAGCTCCAACAAAAATTTAGTAGACTGCCCTTCTATTGTATTTCTAGGCACCCCATGATTTACTAGCCAATGCCACAAATCTCTGTGTGTCATATAATTTTTATGCCTCCTTTGAGTTGTCTATTATAATACCCGCGTCTACCCTGTCTTTGGTGATTAAGTGCTGCCACCTGGCTTCTGCCAACTCGGGATCCTGTCATCCCCATTGTGTTTAAGGATTCCAGCTCAGTGACAGCAGTTCCTACAGTAATATCTGACCTACAGAGAAGTGCAACCACAGAACTCTTGAGGGATGATGGTGCTAGTCTCTCAATCTTATTTCTCACTGTTCTGCTAAAAGGTGCATCTTCTGGACATTCCTGGGGTGTAAGAGCAGGCTTTGCATGATAAATCCACTCTAACATCCCAATCTCTCTAAGCCTCTGGATCCCCTCATCTACATTATACCAGGGCAGTTCTGGCATTTCAACCTCAGGTAATGTTGGCCACCTTTTGATCCATGTTTCAACCAACCACCCAAACAAGCTGTTAACACCTTTTCTAACTGCTCTAGCTATAACATTGAATGCAGAATCTCTGCTTAGTGGGCCCATATCAATAAATTCAGCCTGATCCAGCCTTATATTCCTCCCACCATTATCCCACACTCTTAAAATCCATTGCCACACATATTCCCCTGATTTCTGTCTATATAAACTGGAAAACTCACACAGTTCTTTTGGAGTATAACGTACCTCCTCATGTGTGATACTTTGTACCTCACCTTTAGGGGCCTGTTGGGACTTTAGTCTAGTTATAGGTCTAGAAGAAATGAGGGGTGGTGGGGGTGGGTCATGAAAAGAATTAGAAATATCTTCCAAGCCATTTGCTTCAGGGCTTTCATTTGCAGTTTCATCTGGTGAAACAGGATTAATAACTCTAGGGCTAATCCCTTTAAGAGGAGGTGGGTGGCCAATTCCTCAAGGCAGGCTGGAGGTGGGGCGGCTATGTCCTCAGGGCGGACTATTACAGGGTTATCTAAAGAAGGCTCAGCATGGTCTAGGGTTTCAACCTCACCCCCAACATCAGTATCAATCCATATGTCACCATCCCATTTTTCAGGGTCCCACTCCTTTCCAATCAATGCCCTCACTTTAACGGCAGACACCATGCAAGACTGAGATTTCAGTTTACGTTGTAAAGTTGCTACTCTAACAATAAGATTCTGAGTCTAATTTCCATAGATCTCAAGTCTACGGCTACAGGAAATAAAATTTTCCTTCAGGATACTCATAGAAACCTCTACATCTTTCAGACGGCATTTAAGCTTCTTGTTTGAAGCCTTAAGCCCATCCCTTTCACCCTTTAATGTTGACAGTGTATCTAACAACAACCAACCAACATCTCTATAACTCTTATTTCTACAAAACTCTGTAAAGGTGTCAAAAACATTATCCCCCAGAGTCTGGCTTCGTATAAGCGAAGCATTAGGAGAATCGAATGATGATATTTTGACTATCTCCTTTGCCAACTCAGTCCATGAATTGGGAGTGTCATTCTGACTACGGGAATCAGAGTCCTTAGTGTCTCTGAGCCCAGTCAGAGTAGAAAACCATTCATAAAAACCCATTTTTAAGATTCTGTTCCTTAAGAACCACTCCTGGTACCAAGATGTATTAGTTAGGGTTCTCTAGAGAAACAGAATCAACAGGGAACACTTGCAAATATAAAATTTATGAAAGTGTCTCACGTGACCGTAGGAATGCAGAGTCCAAAATCCACAGGGCACGCTGCGAAGCCGATGACTCCAATGGATGGCCTGGATGAACTCCACAGGAGAGGCTCACCAGCCAAAGCAGCAATGCAACCTGTCTCCTCTGAGTCCTCCTTAAAAGGCTTCCCATGATTGCATTTAGCATCACTAATTGCAGAAGACACTCCCCTTTGGCTGATTACAAATGGAATCAGCTGTGGATGTAGCTGATGTGATCATGACCTACTCCTATGAAATGTCCTCATTGCAACAGACAGGCCAGCGCTTGCCCAATCAGATGAACAGGTACCACAACTTGGCCAAGTTGGCACCTGTCCCTATCCATGACACATCCCATACCCCTTACCCCTCCCTCTCATTGACTACTAGTATTGAAATCTACCCCAATTTTTTTTCCCCTTTTCCTCACTGTATTATTTATTTATTTATTTTTACTTATCTGTCCATACTATGGATAAAGGGGTAACAGACACAAGATTTTCACAATCACGTGGTCACATTGTAAAAGCTATATAGTTATACAATCATCTTCAGGAATCAGGACTACTGGAATACAGTTCAACAGTTTTGTACTTCCTAGTAGCCATACCATAAACTAAAAATGCATAAGAATAACCTCCAGGATAACCTCTCAACTCTGTTTGAAATCTCTCAGCCAGTGACACTTTATTTTGTTTCATTTCTCTCTTTCCCCTTTTGGTCAAGAAGGCTTCCTCAATCCCATGAAGCTGGATCCTGGCTCATACCCAGCAGTTATGTTCTATGTTACCAGGGATATGACACCCCTGGGAGTCATGTCACACCTAGGGCAGAAGGGCAGCGAGTTCACCTGCTGAGTTGGCTTAGAGAGGCCGCATTTGAGTAATAAAAGAAGTTCTTTGGGGTGACTCTTAGGCATAATTGCATGTAGGCTTAGCTTCTCCTTTGCTGGAATAAGTTTTATCGGGGCAAGCCCCAAGATCATTAAATTGATTTATTAAATTGGTTGTCCCCACTACTTGCGCAAATATCAGAAATTCCTCAGATGGGAAAGTTTTCTCTTTTCTCCCCAGTCCCTCCAGGGGACTTTGTAAATACTTTTTTATTCTCTGCCCAAATTACTCTGGAATGTACTGGGATATCAGATTAACCTGTACAAACCAACAGGATCCATGAATCCCTATTCAAGATTCCATGTGATGATAGTGTTCGAATAAACTGACGATACAAGTTAAATTAGATATTGTGCTACTAAAAATAAAAATTTTGCACCAAGTAAACATCTCTTCCTCTGGTCTCACATACTAGTTGAAGTTTAAAAATATAGACCATATCATCCTTTACCTGATTTATGTTAGTCCTATCCAAATCTGCTTCATTCATATCTCTATTGATGTCTGATCATTTTTTCACTTTTTAAAACAGTTGCTATTTGGGGTAATGCTGACTTGTATGACTTCAGGGCTCTATTTGTTCTGTTCTTGATGGCCATATGTATCATTTCCATTTTTTGTTTTTATGTACAATGCTGCTATGGATACTACTTTTGGAAATCATTTGCACGAGTTTCAAAGAATAGCGTATTTTGAAAATGATAGTCTTTGGTGCAGTGTGCTAAATGGAAGAGGCTGTTTTACTGGCTACTCGAGGGCTGAGGAAATCAGTATTCCAGCACACCTGTAAACCTTTCACAGTACTGAGTTGGGAAGCTCTGCTGTAGGATATATATCTAGGAGTGGAGTTGCTGTGTCCTCAAATACAATATGTGCATGTTCAGCTTTCTTGGTAGTACCTGATTGTTCTTCAAAAGAATTGTACCAATTTATACTCTTTTGGGCTAGCTGAGGAGGTAGCATTTATTTGAAAGATAGAGGAATCATTTGATGTTTTTAAATTGTGGAGTGGCACATCAGTATTTTCTAGTTGTCATTTTTTGGTGCTGACTCATCTTCGTTTGTTCTTGTGATTGCACAAACATTTGTGAAATGGCTCGTTGAGCTGAAGATATACTTTGTGGTCATGGAATATAGTCATCAAGGCAAAATTAATTTTCCTACCTCTAACTTATAGTTGTGGCCTTTTGAACCCTAGAGGAACAATGTAGAAGTTCCAGTGTGTGCTCTGTAAACCGTCTCTTACAATAAAAATTGATGTCTTGGTAAACTGGTTCTATATTCATTTTGTCTATGGCTTCCAGATGTTGAGTATTTTTCACTATTATGCTAAATATGTATTTAGATATGTTATTTTTTTCTACTTAAACTTTGTATTTTGAAATCATTTCAAACTCCTAGGACAGTTGCAAATATAATACAAAACCCATACAGACAACTCCAATGTACACCCTTCCTTCCACATACACAGATCCATCAATTTTAACATTTTGCCACATTTGCCGTATCATCCTGTCTATATTTCTCTCCATCCATTTGTCCATCCATCCATCCATCCATCCCTCTATCTATCTGTCTGTTTGTTTTAGTTTTCTAGCTCCTAAAACAAATATCATGTAATGCGTTGGCTTAAGCAATGGGAAATTTTTGGTTCACAGTTGTAAGGTTAGGAGAGGTCCAGTATCAAGGCATCATCAAAGTGATGCTTTCTCCCAGAAAATTATGGCATTCTGGGGCTGGCTGTGGTGATCCTTGGGCCTTGACTCCTCTGTCACATAGCAATGCTCATGGTGGCCTCTCCTGATTTCTTTCTTCTGGGTTCTGTTGACTTTCAGCTTCTGGCTGCTCACTCTGTATCATACTCTCTGTGACCTTTCCTGTAAGGCCTTCAATAATAGGATTAAGACCCATCCTGAGTCATTTGGGTCACACCCTAACTGAAGTGACCTCATCAGATGGTCTGATTCACAAGAATGGATTAAGATTAAAAACATAGTTTTCTTGGGTATGTAGCTCCAAGCCACCACACTATCTATCTGTGTTCCTGCTTTCTTGACTGAGGAATTGTTTTAAGGGAGTTGTAACTTTTTTTTTTTTTTTTTTTTTTTTGAGTGCCTTCCCTGTACCAGGATTGTTCTAATCTGTTTACATTAAATTATTTAATCCTCACCACAACACTCTGAAGTAGGCCTACTATTATCTCCATTTTACTGATGGAAAAACTGAGGCACAGAGAAGCTAGAGGAGGCTTTATAAGTTAAGTTAGGGATTGGGAAACCTGTTCATGGCATGTTTTTGCACCATTTGGAATCTGAGAAAGGTTTTGATATTTTTTTTTTTTTATTAATTAAAAAAAGAATTAACAAAACAATTAGAAATCATTCCAATCTACATGTACAATCAGTAATTCTTAATAACATCACATAGTTGCATATTCATCATTTCTTAGTACATTTGCATCAATTTAGAAAAAGAAATAAAAAGACAACAGAATAAGAATTAAAACAATAATAGAAAGAAAAAAAAACAAAAAAAACAAAAACAAAAAACCTATACCTCACATGCAGCTTCATTCAGTGTTTTAACATAATTGCATTACAATTGGGTAGTATTGTGCTGTCCATTTCTGAGTTTTTATATCCAGTCCCGTTGTACAGTCTGTATCCCTTCATCTCCAATTATCCCTTCTCTCTTTTTTTTTTTTTTAATTAACAGAAAAAAAGAAATTAACCCAACATTTAGAGATCATACCATTCTACACATGCAATCATTAATTCTTAACATCATCACATAGATGCATGATCATCATTTCTTAGTACATTTGCATTGGTTTAGAAGAACTAGCAACATAACCGAAAAAGATATAGAATGTTAATATAGAAAAAAAAATAAAAGTAATAATAGTAAAATCAAAACAAAACAAAACAAAACAAAAACCTATAGCTCAGATGCAGCTTCATTCAGTGTTTTAACATGATTACTTTACAATTAGGTATTATTGTGCTGTCCATTTTTGAGTTTTTGTATCTAGTCCTGTTGCACAGTCTGTATCCCTTCAGCTTCAATTACCCATTGTCTTACCCTGTTTCTAACTCCTGCTGAACTCTGTTACCAATGACATATTTCAAGTTTATTCTCGAATGTCCGTTCACATCAGTGGGACCATACAGTATTTGTCCTTTAGTTTTTGGCTGGATTCACTCAGCATAATATTCTCTAGGTCCATCCATGTTATTACATGGTTCATAAGTTTATCTTGTCTTAAAGCTGCATAATATTCCATCGTATGTATATACCACAGTTTGTTTAACCACTCTTCTGTTGATGGAGATTTCGGCTGTTTCCATCTCTTTGCAATTGTAAATAATGCTGCTATAAACATTGGTGTGCAAATGTCCGTTTGTGTCTTTGCCCTTAAGTCCTTTGAGTAGATACCTAGCAATGGTATTGCTGGGTCGTATGGCAATTCTATATTCAGCTTTTTGAGGAACCGCCAAACTGCCTTCCACAGTGGTTGCACCCTTTGACATTCCCACCAACAGTGGATAAGTGTGCCTCTTTGTCCGCATCCTCTCCAGCACTTGTCATTTTCTGTTTTGTTGATAATGGCCATTCTGGTGGGTGTGAGATGATATCTCATTGTGGTTTTGATTTGCATTTCTCTAATGGCCAGGGACATTGAGCATCTCTTCATGTGCCTCTTGGCCATCCGTATTTCCTCTTCTGAGAGGTGTCTGTTCAAGTCTTTTTCCCATTTTGTAATTGGGTTGGCTGTCTTTTTGTTGTTGAGATGAACAATCTCTTTATAAATTCTGGATACTAGACCTTTATCTGATATATCATTTCCAAATATTGTCTCCCATTGTGAAGGCTGTCTTTCTACTTTCTTGATGAAGTTCTTTGATGCACAAAAGTGTTTAATTTTGAGGAGTTCCCATTTATTTATTTCCTTCTTCAGTGCTCTTGCTTTAGGTTTAAGGTCCATAAAACCGCCTCCAGTTGTAAGATCCATAAGATATCTCCCAACATTTTCCTGTAACTGTTTTATGGTCTTAGACCTAATGTTTAGATCTTTGATCCATTTTGAGTTAACTTTTGTATAGGGTGTGAGAGATGGGTCTTCTTTCATTCTTTTGCATATGGATATCCAGTTCTCTAGGCACCATTTATTGAAGAGACTGCTCTGTCCCAGGTGAGTTGGCTTGACTGCCTTATCAAAGATCAAATGTCCATAGATGAGAGGGTCTATATCTGAGCACTCTATTCGATTCCATTGGTCGATATATCTATCTTTATGCCAATACCATGCTGTTTTGACCACTGTGGCTTCATAATATGCCTTAAAGTCAGGCAGCGCGAGACCTCCAGCTTCGTTTTTTTTCCTCAAGATGTTTTTAGCAATTCGGGGCACCCTGCCCTTCCAGATAAATTTGCTTATTGGTTTTTCTATTTCTGAAAAATAAGTTGTTGGGATTTTGATTGGTATTGCATTGAATCTGTAAATCAATTTAGGTAGGATTGACATCTTAACTATATTTAGTCTTCCAATCCATGAACACGGTATGCCCTTCCATCTATTTAGGTCTTCTGTGATTTCTTTTAGCAGTTTTTTGTAGTTTTCTTTATATAGGTTTTTTGTCTCTTTAGTTAAATTTATTCCTAGGTATTTTATTCTTTTAGTTGCAATTGTAAATGGGATTCGTTTCTTGATTTCCCCCTCAGCTTGTTCATTACTAGTGTATAGAAATGCTACAGATTTTTGAATGTTGATCTTGTAACCTGCCACTTTGCTGTACTCATTTATTAGCTCTAGTAGTTTTGTTGTGGATTTTTCCGGGTTTTCGACGTATAGTATCATATCGTCTGCAAACAGTGATAGTTTTACTTCTTCCTTTCCAATTTTGATGCCTTGTATTTCTTTTTCTTGTCTAATTGCTCTGGCTAGAACCTCCAACACAATGTTGAATAATAGTGGTGATAGTGGACATCCTTGTCTTGTTCCTGATCTTAGGGGGAAAGTTTTCAATTTTTCCCCATAGAGGATGATATTAGCTGTGGGTTTTTCATATATTCCCTCTATCATTTTAAGGAAGTTCCCTTGTATTCCTATCTTTTGAAGTGTTTTCAACAGGAAAGGATGTTGAATCTTGTCGAATGCCTTCTCTGCATCAATTGAGATGATCATGTGATTTTTCTGCTTTGATTTGTTGATATGGTGTATTACATTAATTGATTTTCTTATGTTGAACCATCCTTGCATACCTGGGATGAATCCTACTTGGTCATGATGTATAATTCTTTTAATGTGTTGTTGGATACGATTTGCTAGAATTTTATTGAGGATTTTTGCATCTGTATTCATTAGAGAGATTGGTCTGTAGTTTTCTTTTTTTGTAATATCTTTGCCTGGTTTTGGTATGAGGGTGATGTTGGCTTCATAGAATGAATTAGGTAGTTTTCCCTCCAATTCGAGTTTTTTGAAGAGTTTGAAGAGAATTGGTACTAATTCTTTCTGAAACGTTTGGTAGAATTCACATGTGAAGCCATCTGGTCCTGGACTTTTCTTTTTAGGAAGCTTTTGAATGACTAATTCAATTTCTTTACTTGTGATTGGTTTGTTGAGGTCATCTATGTCTTCTTGAGTCAAAGTTGGTTGTTCATGTCTTTCCAGGAACCCGTCCATTTCCTCTAAATTGTTGTATTTATTAGCGTAAAGTTGTTCATAGTATCCTGGTATTACCTCCTTTATTTCTGTGAGGTCAGTAGTTATGTCTCCTCTTCCATTTCTGATCTTATTTATTTGCATCCTCTCTCTTCTTCTTTTTGTCAATCTTGCTAAGGGCCCATCAATCTTATTGATTTTCTCATAGAACCAACTTCTGGCCTTATTGATTTTCTCTATTGTTTTCATGTTTTCAATTTCATTTCTTTGTGCTCTAATCTTTGTTATTTCTTTCCTTTTGCTTGCTTTGGGGTTAGCTTGCTGTTCTTTCTCCAGTTCTTCCAAATGGATAGTTAATTCCTGAATTTTTGCCTTTTCTTCTTTTCTGATATAGGCATTTAGAGCAATAAATTTCCCTCTTAGCACTGCCTTTGCTGCGTCCCATAAGTTTTGATATGTTGTGTTTTCATTTTCATTCGCCTCGAGGTATTTGCTAATTTCTCTTGCAATTTCTTCTTTGACCCAGTCGTTGTTTAGGAGTGTGTTGTTGAGCCTCCACGTATTTGTGAATTTTCTGGCACTCTGCCTATTATTGATTTCCAACATCATTCCTTTATGGTCCGAGAAAGTGTTGTGTAAGATTTCAATCTTTTTAAATTTGTTAAGACTTGCTTTGTGACCCAGCATATGGTCTATCTTTGAGAATGATCCATGAGCACTTGAGAAAAAGGCGTATCCTGCTGTTGCGGGATGTATTGTCCTATAAATGTCTGTTAAGTCTAGCTCATTTATAGTAATATTCAGATTCTCTATTTCTTTGTTGATCCTCTGTCTAGATGTTCTGTCCCTTGATGAGAGTGGTGAGTTGAAGTCTCCAACTATTATGGTATATGAGTCTATTTCCCTTTTCAGTGTTTGCAGTATATTCCTCACGTATTTTGGGGCATTCTGATTCGGTGCGTAAATATTTATGATTGTTATGTCTTCTTGTTTAATTGTTCCTTTTATTAGTATATAGTGTCCTTCTTTGTCTCTTTTAACTGTTTTACATTTGAAGTCTAACTTGTTGGATATTAGTATAGCCACTCCTGCTCTTTTCTGGTTGTTATTTGCATGAAATATCTTTTCCCAACCTTTCACTTTCAACCTATGTTTATCTTTGGGTCTAAGATGTGTTTCCTGTAGACAGCATATAGAAGGATCCTGTTTTTTAATCCATTCTGCCAATCTATGTCTTTTGATTGGGGAATTCAGTCCATTGACATTTAGTGTTATTACTGTTTGGATAATATTTTCCTCTAACATTTTGCCTTTTGTATTATATATATCATATCTGATTTTCCTTCTTTCTACACTCTTTTCCATATCTCTCTCTTCTGTCTTTTTGTATCTGACTCTAGTGCTCCCTTTAGTATTTCTTGCAGAGCTGGTCTCTTGGTCACAAATTCTTTCAGTGACTTTTTGTCTGAGAATGTTTTAATTTCTCCCTCATTTTTGAAGGATAATTTTGCTGGATATAGGAGTCTTGGTTGGCAGTTTTTCTCTTTTAGTATTTTAAATATATCATCCCACTGTCTTCTAGCTTCCATGGTTTCTGCTGAGAAATCTACACAAAGTCTTATTGGGTTTCCCTTGTATGTAATGGATTGTTTTTCTCTTGCTGCTTTCAAGATCTTCTCTTTCTCTTTGACCTCTGACATTCTAACTAGTAAGTGTCTTGGAGAACGCCTATTTGGGTCTAATCTCTTTGGGGTGCGCTGCACTTCTTGGATCTGTAATTTTAGGTCTTTCATAAGAGTTGGGAAATTTTCAGTGATAATTTCTTCCATTAGTTTTTCTCCTCCTTTTCCCTTCTCTTCTCCTTCTGGGACACCCACAACACGTATATTTGTGCGGTTCATATTGTCCTTGAGTTCCCTGATACCCTGTTCAAATTTTTCCATTCTTTTCCCTATAGTTTCTGTTTCTTTTTGGAATTCAGATGTTCCATCCTCCAAATCACTAATTCTATCTTCTGTCTCTTTAAATCTATCATTGTAGCTATCCATTATTTTTTCTATGTTTGCTACTTTATCCTTCACTTCCATAAGTTCTGCGATTTGTTTTTTCAGTTTTTCTATTTCTTCTTTATGTTCAGCCCATGTCCTCTTCATGTCCTCCCTCAAGTTATCGATTTCATTTTTGAAGAGGTTTTCCATTTCTGTTCGTATATTCAGCATTAGTTGTCTCAGCTCTTGTGTCTCATTTGAGCTATTGGTTTGTTCCTTTGACTGAGCCATATTCTCAATCTTTTGAGCGTGGACAGTTATCTTCTGCTGCTGGCGTCTGGGCATTTATTCAGATTTCTCTTGGTGTTGGACCCAGCAAGGTTGTAATATTTTTCTGTGAAATCTCTGGGTTCTGTTTTTCTTATCCTGCCCAGTAGGTGGCGCTCGTGGCACACGTTTGTCTGCGGGTCCCACCAGTAAAAGGTGCTGTGGGACCTTAAACTTTGGAAAACTCTCGCCGTCCTGGGGGTTCTCTAGCCGAAGCGGCTTGAGCCGGCCCGGGGTCCGAACGCAGGGTGGGTTGCTGGTCGCCGCAGCCAGGGAAAGAGCCCGTCCGAATTTCCTAGTCGGCCCTGGGCAACACGCGTGGCGGGAGGGCGCCAGCGGCAGCGGCCCGCCCGAGAGAGTGCACGTTCCCCGGGAGTCACGGGGTCACCGTTCTCCGCGGCCTTGGGGTTTCCGATCCAATTCTCTCAGTTGGTCCGGGGGCTGCGCGTGGTGTGGGCGCCAGTCGCCTTGGTTTCAGGGGACCACCTCTCCAATTCTCCCAGCCGGCCCGGGAAGGGGGAAGGGAGTAACTCCGGCCGCTTGCCACCCCGCCCGGTAAGGCCCGCGCGCCTCGGCGATCTCACCCGAGCTGCTTCTCTCAGCCAGCCAGCTGTTCCAGGATGGGGTACGCTGTCTTTTTTATCTCTGTTGTGGCTTTGGGCGCTTTCTGTATCGTTTCTACTCCCCTAGTAGGTGTCCTGGAGAAGAAACTAAGATCCGCGCGTCTTACTAAGCCGCCATCTTCCAGGAAGTCCGGGAGTTGTAACTTTTGTTTAGTCTGTTTTTATTGAAAATATAAGTAGTCCTCTTTAAAAATGGACATATTTCCCAAAACCTCTGAAAGCACCGTATTAGTTAGGGTTCTCTAGAGAAACAGAATCAACAGGGAACACTTGCAAATGTAAAATTTATAAAAGTGTCTCATGTGACCGCAGGAACGCCGAGTCCAAAATCCACAGGGCAGGCTGTGAAGCCGATGACTCCGATGGATGGTCTGGATGAACTCCACAGGAGAGGCTCGGCAGCCGAAGCAGGAATGGGGCCTGTCTCATCTCATTCCTCCTTAAAAGGCTTCCTGTGATTAGATTAAGCATCACTAATTGTAGAAGACACTCCCTTTGGCTGATTACAAATGGAATCAGCTGTGGATGCAGCTGATGTGATCATGACCTAATCCTATGAAATGTCCTCATTGCAACAGACAGGCCAGCACTTGCCAATCAGATAAACAGGTACCACAACTTGGCCAAGTTGACACATGTCCCTAAACATGACAGCACATTTCGAACTTAATTGGAGTATCAGTGTTATATCACAGTGAGAAGCAGATGCTGATTTACTTAAGCATAGGATTGGAAAGCATTTAGCTCTTTTTTGATGAGTTAGTATCTCTTCTAATACTAAGAAGAGGTATTTATTTTATGTATTTATTATTTGCCTTGTTAGTACCACCTCTAGAGAGTTTTGGAATCAAGAATAGAAAGTTTTGGTAACCAACCCCTGACCTTGAGTATCAGAGTTAGTGATATCCAGATTGTTATATATCATAGTCTGTCTCCTTGTATAACTTTTATTTGTTATACTGTTAAATTACTTGTTATTTACTTTTAGGTATTTAATTTAAAAGATAATGATATGAAATTTGTGCTAGAACAGGTAGTTATATTTCTCATCTCAAAGGGATTGTTATAAGGATTCTTTTCTGTATCTTCTGCTTCTTCAGTTTGGTTTGAAATTTTGGAAATAAAAATCTATTTAAATTTACAGGTTGATTTGATGAGGTTGTGCTTTTTGGGCACATTAGATAGGTTCTTTTCTCAAGTTCTCGTATCAGTATCCAGTTGTATGTTCAGTTCCTTCAGTACCTGGAGGGTTCACGAGATCCATATGACTCCTGGTGTCCAAGCCTGAACTCATGATGAAGTTCTTCTCCAAAGGGGATCCTCTTCTAGTGTCCGTGTCTCAGTTATCCACGCCACCATAAGGCAGTGTGTCAGTCAGAAGGCCAGAGTCATCCTGGCCTTGGCGCCTTCCTAATGCTTCATACAGCCTGGGCCTTGCTGAGGGGCAGAGATGAGGAAGACAGCTCTGTGGGAGGGGCAGCATGGGGTAGTGGGGAGACCGCTGTGGAAGTCAGAAAGCCTGGCCTGTCGCTGCTCTTCAGCACTGACTTCTGTATGCTCTTGGCTTCACTTAGCTTTTCTGGACCTGCTTCCTCACTTCTGAAACTGAGGCAGCTGCAGTAACTTCAGAATGGTTCCTTAATTAAAAAAATATCCTTTAGTGAAGATAACAATGGGCTTTATTTGTGGTTTAGTGGTAACAATTCGTGTTAAATCTTTGTTCTATTACGTTTCTCAGTGATGATGAAGGTAGGATAGAGGATGAACCAACACCCGTTTCCTTCTTGCCATTATTGAGTAATTTTAACGAAGTGTTGAATCAGGGCCTTGCATTACTTAGATTATTTCATTTAATCCTTACAGGTACCTTATAAATTATTTCATTCTACTTTATGGTTGGTGAAAGAGAGGCTTCTGTTAAAAATTTACCCAAGCCCAAGACTAGTAAGTAGCGGAGATCTTAGGGCTGTGCCTGTGGTGTTAAAGCCTGTCTTTCTAATGATTCTGCTCTCCTACGTTTTGTTTTGTGTCAGCTGTCAAAATTCTGCAGTCTCTATTTGAGAAACACAGGCACCTTGTTCATGGATACGTTGTCTGTTCCAGAGACAAGCTCTATTCAGCAAAGGCATTCTTTTGTGTATATATGGCCTTTTATTCATTGTGGTCCATGGTTATATGACTACTCAGATTTAATGGGTCAGACCTTGCAGACTGGTTGGCTTGATAGGAACTATGGAGCAGACATGCTTTTTTCTGCTTCAATTTAGTAATATATTTTATTTAACCTGATATATCAAAAATATTACTATTTCAATGTGTAATCAATCTAAAAAATGTATGAGTGAGATATCTTACATTCTTTTTTCACAATGTCTTTAAAATTCAGTGTGTCTTTTGTACTTGCAGCACATCTTAATTCAGATAAGTCACACTTTAAATGCTCCGTAGGTTTTGGAGAAGAAATCCCTCATCTGAGTTGGGAAGAAAGGAATGCCACAATTGTTAGTGACATCTGCTATGAGCATGGGCTACAGCTGGGTCAAGTTGCAGGCCATGTGTCTGTCCTCCATGATCTGGGTTCACCCTGGCATGTGTTCACCTCTGTTTTTTTTTTTTTTAGGCCAAAGGACTAGATGTGGCTGTTTTGAGTCTGCTCATTCTAGATGATGAATCTGTCTACAGTCTGACCTTCAAGCCCATTGATTTTACCCAGTCTAAGTAGACTGTCAGTCTTAGCTCTGGGGCCTTCACCTGGTTAGCGCAGGGCCCAGCAGCTCTGGGAGGAGGCACCATCCTACAGAGAGGCACCCGGCCTCACAGGGCAAGTGCCTCCTGGATGTGCAGATGTGCTTCTTTTTTTTTTTTTTTATTAATGCTTAAATTTTTTTTTAAATAGCAAAAAACACCAAACACAAACATTCGTAACTTTTGATCATTCTGTTCTACTTATATAATCAGTAATTCACAATATCATCACATAGTTGCATATTCATCATCATGATCATTTCTTGGAATATTTGAATCTATTCAGAAAAAGAAATAAAAAGAAAACAGAAAAAAATTCATACATACTATACACACCTCCCCCTCATCCATCACCAGCATTTCACTCAATTTATTTTAACATTTGTTCCCCCTATTATTTATTTTTATTCCATATGTTTTACTCGTCTGTTGACAAGGTAGATAACAGGAGCATCAGGCACAAGGTTTTCACAATCACACAGTCACATTGTGAAAGCTGTATCATTATTCAATCATCCTCAAGAAACATGGCAACTGGAACACAGCTCCACATTTTCAGCAGTTCCCTCCAACCTCTCCATTACATCTTGAATAACAAGGTGATATCTATTTAATGTGCAAGAATAACCTCCAGGATAACCTCTCAACTCTGTTTGGAATCTCTCAGCCATTGACACTTAATTTGTCTCATTTCACTCTTCCCCCTTTTGGTCAAGAAGGTTTTCTCAATCACTTGATGCTGAATCTCAGCTCATTCTAGGGGTTTTTCTCAATCCCTTGATGCTGAGTCTCAGCTCATTCTAGGATTTCTGTCCCACGTTGCCAGGAAGGTCCATAACCCCTGGGAGTCATGTCCCACGTAGACAGCGGGAGGGTAAAGTAACTTATGAAATGATGATTACCTTTCAATGATACCATTTTCTTAAGCTCCTATTCCTCTAAAGTTCAAGCAGATAGGTTGCCATTTTTCAGGGAAGACTGCATTTGTAGATTTCTAAGGGCATTTGCAATATTACAGTTCTCTCCAGTGCCAATTACTGTGTAATAGGTTAATATCTTTGATTCAATGCTGAATTACAAATTAATTCCAAATTAAAAGTCTATTTAATATTAAAGACACATAAAGATTAATATTTCATTAAATTATATCATTTGGTTATATTACTTTTTTTTTTTTTTTTTAGGCCAAAGGAATAGATGTGGCTGTTTTGAGTCTGCTCATTTTAGACGGTGGATCCATCTACAGTCTGACCTCGAAGCCTATCCTGCTGTTATTAGCTCGAATTATCCTAGTGAATTTGAGGCATAAACTAACAGCTCTTCAGGTAAGGGAAGAAAAGGGTTCTTGGAGCTACGTACCCAGTTGTTACTTTGGTTCTTATTAGCATCAAACTGTAGGTGTGAACTTCACAATGTTTTAGTATATTCCATTTTCTAAATCTTCTTTTAGGTATTTAACTTCAAAATCTGAGGAAAATAAGGAAAGTCTTTTCTTCTCCCATGAGACTCATCTAGTATAAAATGACATTATATTGAATCTCTGTTAAAGGATTACATATGTATGTATGCATTCTTTGAATATTAAATATAGTTTAGATCTCATAGACTTAAACATTTCATATGAGGATAATGAACAATAGCCAGTGGATCTTTTTTTTTCTTTCAATTTTATTGTGGTATATTTATACACTACACAAGCCATCCAAACTATGCAATCACTGGTTCAAAAAGTATCTCACATGGTTGTACATACGTCCCCATTATCAATTTTTTCCATCACATAGTATTCATCGTCATGATCATTTTTAGAGCATTTGCTTCATTCCAGAAAAAGAAATAAAAAGACAAAAGAAAAAATCCATATTTCATACCCTTTACCCCTCCCTCTCATTGACCACTAGTATTGAAATCTACCCAATTTTTTTTTACCCTTACCTCCCCATTATTTCTTTATTTTTTAATCCCCCTTTTTTTACTCATCTGTCCATACTGTGGATAAAGGGGGCATTGGACACAAGGCTTTCACAGTCACACGGTCACAGTGTAAAAGCTATATCACTCTAAAATCATCTTCAAGAAACATAGCTGCTGAAACACTTACTAGGCACTCCAATAAACATAAAACTAAAAGGAGATATCTATATATTGCATAAGAATAACCTCCAGGATAACCTCTCAGCTCTGTTTGAAATCTTTCAGTTATTGAAACTTTGTTTTGTCTCATTTCTCTCTTCCCCTTTTTTGGTCAAGAAGGCTTCCTCAATCCCCGGAAATCCCAGGAGTTCCATCCCATGTTGCCACGGGGATTCACACCCCATGTCCCACACAGGGGGATGGCAGTGAGTTCACTTGCCGAATTGGCTTAGAGAGAGACCATATCAGAGCAAGGAAAAGGTTCTCTTGGGAGACTCTTAGGTATAATTATCAACTCAGCTTCTCCTTTGCTGGAATAAGTTTCATAGAGGCAAGCCCTAAAATCAAGAGCTCAGCCTATTAAATTGGTTGTCCCCACTACTTGAGAGAATATCAGGAATCCCTGAGATGTGGAAGTTTAATATTTCCTCCCCTCCTCCCATTCTCCAAGGGGACTTTGCAAACACTTTCTTATTCACTGCCCAAATTACTCTGGGATGTATTCGGGCATCACTCCAACCTGGACAAGCTACAAGCTCTTAATCCCTACTCAAAAGTTTGTGTAATTATGGTGTTTGAATAAACTCACCATAGAAGTTAAATTAGATGTTGTGCTACCAAAATATAAATTTTGCACCAAATAGGGATCTCTTCCTTTGGTCTCTCACAGATGTTGAGGTTTTAAAATATAGACTGTATCATTCTTTACCCTGTGTTCTGATTTACCTTAGTCCTATCCAGATCAGCTTCATTCATATCTCTAGTTGAAGTCTGATCACTTTTTTTTGTTTTGTTTTCGATCACTTTTTTGAGCAGTTGCTCTATGGGGTAATGCTGGCTTTCATAGGTTCAGAGCTCTAACTCTGAGTCTCAGGTGTTATAAATACCCGAAGTTCCAGGGAGCAACCAGATTATGCACAAACAACTCAGCATGTCGGATTTTAGGAAATACAGTTACAACTCCAGAATAGATGTGACTGCTCTAATTGCTTAACAATCTGGGAGCCTTTATAATAGGCCTCGACCTGATAACCCATGCTTTTGATTTCAGTTCTTCGAGTTTTTATGTTGTAGTTAGTCCATATGAGTGAGGCATGATATCTTTCAAAGGATCTTAATACTATTTTCTGGTTCACATCCTACCTTGTTTCATTATTTGGGTCAGTTTTAGTAGAGCATTTTTTGAATGTCTGGTATGATATCTTATGTGTTTTTTTCAGGTTACATATAAACTAATGAGGAGAAACACTTATACTCAGGAAAAGCTAATATGTAGTAGGAAGTGATAGAAGCCACAAGGGGCATTGAATAAAGATGCTTCGGAGATTTAGTGGAAGGAGAGAGCATGTTTTATTTGTAGAATCAGGAAAATCTTCAACGAATACGTGGTATTTGAGCAATTTTTAAAGGGCCAATATGCCAGATTGTAGTGTGGGTTAAAAGAAAGGAAAGCATTTCAGTGAGAGGAAACAGTGTAAGCAGGAATGCATAAGTTGTAGGCATGGGGAATGAGAACAGACTAGTTTGGATATAAAACTATATATATTTAGTATATCCAAATAAATAAATAAATAGTTTGGATGTAAAGGCTGGAAAATTATATTTTGCCCTGGAGGACCTTGGATGCCTTGGTTAAACTATTCAGTGATGTGTGGGAAGCCTCTGAAAAATTTTGAGTGTGAACATGAAATGATCATAACAGGTGTCAGGATGATCACTTGAGTGGTAGTGCAGTGGTGGAGCCTGGGGGACCAATTAGAAGAGGGTTGTAGTATGAAGGGGACAAGTGATGAGGAACTTAACGAGAGCAGTGGTAGCCAGAAAAGAGACAGGAGGCATTGAAGAGGGAGATTTGACAGGAAGTGGAAACTGATTAGATATGGGCTACAAGTCAAAGATGAACTGTGGTTTTCCAGTGTAGGACTCTACTAATACCACTGATAAAATTGAGAAAGCCTTCCTGAGTTTGGAATATCCAAAGATCATGCAGGTTAACCTTTATTTGATATTCTATTAAATCTTTTACTCTCTTAGGAAAGTAGGAGCTTCTGTATTAGGTTGTCAGCTGTGCAGTGTGGAGTCTCCACTGTGATTACTCTGCTGTCGTAGTGCAAAAGCAGCAATAGATAATGTGTAAATGAATGGACATGGCTGTGTTTCAATTAAGTTTTATGTTTCCTGACACTGAAATTTGAATTTCATATCATTTTTTTTCCTAAGCTGAAAACTAATAGACTTCTTTTAAAAACCATGACTTTTCATTTGAAATCTTTTTTAACTTTTTAAATTATAAAATATACAAAGAAAGAAACAATAATTTTCAAAGCACACTTCAACATGTAGTTGAACACATCGCAAAGTTTGTCATGGGATCTATTCTATAACCTAGATTTTCCCTTTTAGCTATTCAAAAAAGCCGGAAGGAATGTAAAAAAAGTTATTCAGCAGCCAAACTCATTTGTTAAATCCCATTTTCTCTGTTATACCTCCTCCTTTTTTAATCCTTTTTCCAACTTATAGTGATTTTTTGACAGTACCTATTCTGACTTTTTCATTTTGAGAAGGGGTGTCCACACTAAAGGATAGGGGGATGAAATAATCTTGGAGAGGGTGGTCTCTCTGAGTTTCAGGATTTATCTGATTTAGGAACCCCCTGGGAATTATATGTTCCAGAAAGGAAACCCTAGTGCATTAATGCTTTACAGTCTCAGTTCAATCCCAAGGTGCTCTTATGTGTCAAAAGGAGTGACCTTGGTTGGAGTTTAGCAGACCAGACCATGGCACTTAGCACTATCTGACTGGAGTTTGCATAAGAATAGCCTCTCCATTGTGTTTGATCTCTCTTGGCCACTGATGCCTTATTTTTATTACACTTCTTCCCCTTTTTGTCCCAAAGGTATTATCAGTCCCATGGTGCCAGGGCCAGCTGCATTCCCAGGAGTCTTGTCCCAGTTGCCAGGAAGATTTACACCCTTGGGAGTCATGTCCCACGTAAGTGGGAAGGCAGTGAGTTCACCTGCTGACTTGGCTTACAGAGAAAGGCCACATCTGAGCAACAAAAGAGGCTCTCTGGGGGTGATTCTTATGTATGATTATACATAGGCTTGGCTTCTCTTTTGCAGGAATAAGTTTCGTAGGGGCGAACCCCAGGATCGAGGGCTCAGCGTGTTGGATTGTTTTTCCCATCTACCAATACTTTCTAATTGTCAGCCCTCCATAGTATGAAATGTATCCTGGTACATTTAAGCTATACAGAATTACAAGGCCTTATTCCTGTTCTGGACTCCAGGAGTTTGAGTTGTTTAAGTGCTATCCAGACAGTTTGATTTAGATTATGTGTTACAGAAAATTTAGGTTCTAGACATAATAAATCTCTCTGCCTTTGGTCTCATACAGTAGCTGGAGGTCCAGAGTACATTGTCCCTAATGTTTATTCAGTTCATTGTGTGCCTCCTGATATCCCTCCTTTTTTGTAGCCACACCATTTTCCATCATATAAATGCATCACCTTTTGCCATTGTGCGTCTCAGTCATTGCATCCTTTGGCTCCCTCCATCTATTGGACATCATGGATAATGTCAGACTAAGCAAACCATGTCAGTACAGTCAGCAGCACTCTCAATTTTAGGCAATTTTCGTTGGTCCATAATCACAAAGAACTGGCAAACACAGTGTCTCTAACTATCAAATCAAAACTACCCCTTATTGAAGCCCCTGATACTGTGTCGAACATTAGGGACACCCACATCAGTAGGCCAAGCCCATGAAGCTTAAAAAGCTTAACCTACCTATAGGTATGCCTAAGAGTCCCCTCCGAAGGACCTCTTTAGGTCATTTTTTATTTTTTTAGCAAGTTTTTGTAATTTTCTGTGTAAAAGTCCTTGACATCCCTATGCAGACTTATTCCTAGATAACTGATCCTTTTGGTTGCTATTTTTTAAAATATCTTTATTGTGAAAAATTACGCATATTACTTAAAAGACACTCAAAATTACCCAGTCTGAGGAGCAGAAGAGAAGTGAACAGAGCCCAAGGAACCTGTGGGACACCATTAAGCTTGCCAAAATACACACTGTGGGAGTTCCAGAAGAAGAAAGAAAGAAAGGGGTAGAGGGACCATTCGAAGAAATGATGGCTGAAAACTTCCCAAATTTAACAAAAGACATGAATATACACATCCAAGATGCTCAAAGAACTCCAAACAGGATAAACTCAAGTAGATCTATAGCATGCCATGTTATATTCAAACCAGTAAATGCCAAAGATAAAGAGAGAATTCTGAAAGCTGCAAGAGAGAAGCAAACTGTCACATAGCAGGGCGCCTCAATAATATTAAATGCCAATTTTCTCATCATAAACCATGGAAGCAAGAAGTGGGAAGACATATGCAAAGCACTGAAAGCAAAAAATTGCCAACCAAGAGTTCTATATCTGATAATCTTTCAAAAATGAAGTCGGGTTAAGACATTTCCAGGTAAACAAAAAGCTGAGGGGCTTTGTCACCGCTAGACTGGCCCTATAAGAAATGCAAAAGGGAGTGTCGGATTGAAAGGCAACGACACTAGACATTTAACTGAAGCCACATGAAGAAATAAAGATTCCGGCAAAAATAATGATATGGGTAAATATAAATACCAGGACTACTGTATCTTTTACTTGTAACTCCACTTTTTATTTCTTACAGGATCTAAAAGGCAAATGCATAAAATGTAATGATAGATCAATGGTTTGGGATACATAATGTATAAATATGCAGTTTGTTATAAAGTATATAAACGTATTTTATATGACAAGAACAACAACAACAAAAAAATTACGCATATACAAAAAAGCAATAAATTTCAGAGCACACCACAACAGGTAGTTATGGATCAGATTTTAGAGTTTGGTATGAGTTACAGTTTTGGTTTTTCCTTCTGGCTGCTCTAAGACACTGAAGACTAAAAGAAGTATCAATTTAATGATTTAGTGTAATGATGTACATCTAATCAAATGAACCCCTCTTCATTTTTTTCAGTTCCTTGAGATCTGTAAGTGGACATCTCTCAGTCCTCTCCTCACAGATAGTTCCTCTAGCCTTCACCCCCTTTTTCCTCAAAATGGGCATCAACTTGACACTTCTAAAAACCTTGTTAAAAAGTATGTGGTTTGGCAGACAGCTTCGTTGCTGAAGTGCATCCACCACTTTTATCACTATACTTCCTCCTGAATCTAAACCCTCATCTGACTTGGTGAACGGTGTGCCCTGAGAGGGTTTGAAATACACCGAATATCTTCTGCTGGTTGTCCCATACCAGATCTTGTAGCTAAACCAGGCAGGCTTTCTCATGTGCAGCTGCTTGGACCTCCCATGCCCAAAGTACTCATACATGGACTTGCTGAAGCTGTAGTACTCTTCCAAGTGTGCATGCTTTTAGAAATTGTAGTTCATACAGACAATGAGAGGCCTGACCTTGGCAGATCTTTCAGTTTCAGCAAGTGCACTGTTACCTGCAAAGTGCAAGTCTGAGAAAATCTGTTCAAATCTGTCATTTCTAATCGCATCAGCTACAAGGTGATGATGTGAATCAGGAGATGTTTCCCCAAACATTCTTCTCCTTGGATAGCAGATATACCCACTTAAAATCAGAATGCCCAAAACACACTTTATCCCCTATCCCCTGTGAGACCCAGGTTGAAATTTTTCTGCCAAGCATAACTATTAGTTTCATTAACAGTGAAATTAATGGTTCCTTCACCAAAAAAAACCAAACAAACAGACAAAAACCAATTCTAAGAGGCCTACAGGGCACAGTTCCTGGGTTTTGGAATACTCGATATGAGGATCTGACACTGTCCAACTGCCGAAGTCGGGTCGGCTATTCCTTTTGGTTCAAACCGGGTAAGATCCATTGCCTGTCTTCTGCCCAGTCATCGCTGGCTGCAACTCCAGATCACCACTGTCTTCCCCAGTGCCAGAGTCCTCAGACACAGCAGAGGTATGCAGCAAGCGCGCAGGCAGGTAAATGCCTTGCTGGCCATCCTGAGTCCTTGTCAGTGAAGTCCCCTGCAGCATTCTCTGGAAGGGAGATGAAAATCTCCTCCCCATCACTGCTAGACTCTTCTTCCTCTAGAGCATTGAGAAACTGAAGCAGTTTAGTAGTCTTCACCTTTGAGCAGGCTGTCTCTCAGCAGTGGCATCTTTCCCTGTCTGCTTTGTCTTGTCTTCATTCTTCCTTTCTCTCTCCTCTCCATTCCCAGTTTATGCTTCCTGGACACAAACTACTGAGTGAGGCCCATAGGACTAAGGGTTAAAAATGTATCAGGATGGTGCAATGGTGGCTCAGTATTAGAATTCTTGCCTGCCGTGTTGGAGACCTCGCTTTGATTCCCTGTGCCTGCACATGCAAAAAAAAAAAAGCCATTTGTATGGGGTGCATGGGTGGTTCAGTGGTAGAATGCTCTCCTTTCATGCAGGAGACCTGGGTTCAGTCCATGCACCCCCTCCCCCCAAAAATGTCATCAGACTTGGAAAAACATAAAAATTTATGCTTCCATAAAATATTTTATAGAAAAGCACTCGTACCTTGAGTTTGAAGCCATGATGAATTGAGCAGCAGATGGGGTTATTTTCTTTATTCCCAGAGTGTAAGAATCTCAACAAATCAATGGTAGGCAGCCCCAAGTGATCCTGCCTCCTGGTATTCATGCCACTGTGTGATTCTCTCTTCTTGAGTGTGAGCTCTCCTCTTGAGTGTGAGCTCTCGGTCTCCTCTTGAGTGTGAGTTGGCCCAGTGAGTTATGGGCATATGGCCACTTGTAAAGAAACATGTGGGCAGGTGCTGAGATGGCCCTATCAGTGCCTCAGGAGTCCCACAGCTGTTCTGCTGTGATGTGAAAGTGGCAGGGAGAAAGCCTTTCCAGGTTCAGAAGCACAAATGGCTTGCACATCTGCATAGGGCTGAACTGGGCCCTTGGGGGCCGTGCAGGATGTCACTACCAGTGCTAAGCCCAGAGTGCTGAACAGGTACTGGCATCAGGTGTCGTGGCCATGCAGTGTCTGCCACCAGAGCACTCCCCTAGCAGTGCTGTGCCTCCAGCCCTCCTCAGGGAGCTGAGATCCAGGCCTGTCCAGATGCAGAGGGGCAGCGAGGGACTGATGCCTTTTTTTAAATTAATTTTTAAATTTTTAAAAAATAACAAAAAACACCAAACAAATGCAAACATTTTAAACTTTTGATCATTCCATTCTACATATATAATCAGTAATTCACAATATCATCACATAGTTGCATATTCATCATCATGATCATTTCTTGGAACATTTGCATCTATTTGGAAAAAGAAATGAAAAGAAAACAGAAAAATTTCATACATACCATACCCCTTACCCCTCCCTTTCATTGACCACTAGCATTTCAATGTAAATTTATTTTAACATTTGTTCCCCCAATTATTCCTTTTTATTCTATATGTTTTACTCGTCTGTTGATAAGATAGGTAACAGGAGCATCAGACACAAGGTTTTCACAATCACACAGTCACATTGTGAAAGCTGTATCATTATATAATCATCTTCAAGAAACATGGCTATTGGACCACAGCTCTACATTTTCAGGCACTTCCCTCCAGCCTCTCTATTACATCTTGACTAACAAGGTGATATCTACTTAATTCGTAAGAGTAACCTCCAGGATAACCTCTCGACTGTTCAGAATCTCTCAGTCATTGACACTTTATTTTGTCTGATTTCACTTTTCCCCCTTTTGGTAGAGAAGGTTTTCTTAATCCCTTGATGCTGAGTCTCAACTCATTCTAGGATTTCTGTCCCATGTTGCCATGAAGGTCCACACCCCTGGGAGTTACATCCCACATAGACAGGGAGGGTGGTGAGTTTGCTTGTTGTGTTGGCTGGAGAGAGAGGCCACATCTGAGCAACAAAAGAGGTTCTCTTGGGGTGACTCTTAGGCCTAATTTTAAGTAGGCTTGACCTATCCTTTGTGGGGTTAAGTTTCATATTAGCAAACCCCAAGATTGGGGGCTCAGCCTATAGCTTTGGCTGTCTGCACTGCTTGTGAGAATAATAAAGAATTCAAATTGGGGAAGTTGAATTTTCCTCCTTTCCCACCATTCCTCAAAGGGAACTTTGCAAATACTTTTTTTATTCACTCTTCAAATTACTCTGTGATTTATTGGGGCATCACTCTGGACAAACCAACAAAATTTCATGTCCTACTCAAGGTTCCATGTACTTATGGTGTTCAGTTAAGCTGTCTACATAAGTTATATTAGGAAATGCACTAGGGACTGATACCTTTTATTTCTTTCTCCTGTCTAATAATTCCAGCTTGGACTTCTAGGACAATGTTGAATAATAGTGGTGGCAATGGACATCTCTGGCTCATTCCTGATCTTAGGGGAAATGATTTCAGTCTCTCACTGTTAAATATGCTGGCTATGGGTTTTTCATATATGCTCTTTTTGATATTGAGAAAGTTTCCCTCAATTCCTACCTTTTGAAGTGTTTTTATTAGGAAAGGATACTAGATTTTGTTGAATACTTTTTAAGCCTTGATCAGTATGATCTAGTGATTTTTACCATTTGATTTGTTAATGTGCTAAATTATGTTCATTGATTTTCTTATGTTGAACCACCCTTGCATTCCTAGTATAAACCTCTCTTGGTTGTGATATATGGTTCTTTTAATGTGTTATTGATTTTGATTTGCTAGTATTTTGTTAAGAATTTTTGCACTTTTGTTCATTAGGGATATTGGTCTGTAGTTTTCCTTTCTTGTAGATCTTTATCTATTTTTGGTAGTAGAGTGATATTAGCTTTATAAAATGAGTTAAGTAGCATTCCTTTTTCCTCATGAAGAACTTGAGTTGGATTGGTGTTAATTCTTTTTGGAATGTTTGATAAAATTCCCCTGTGAAGCCATCTGGTTCAGGGGCTTTTCTTTGTAGGAAGATTTTTTTTTTCCCATTTTGAACATTTATTTTTTTATTAATAAACAAGAATTTCATGCAAAGTTCTCATCTGAAAGCTCATCCCTATAGCACTGGTAATAACAGATTCTCTTATCACTGTGAGACTTGGGTTGACGGCATATAATCCTTCTATGATTTCAACCTCTATCTCATGCTTGTTACCCAAGATTGCAGGTTGCCTTGAAAAACTAGAAAAAGGGAAAACCAAAAGCATATTCTTGCTTCCTGGAGCCTACCCATGCCAGAACAACAAAAAAAGTGTATTCTTTCTTAATGCTTTCAGGATGAGAACACAGTGACATTTGGAAGTTTTGGTAAAGCAATTGTGTGGGTCATCCCATGCATTAATATCTGTCCACCAAAAGAATTGGCCAGGTGACAATATTAATTTAATTGATCGGACAGTTATAAATGCTGCACTAATAAAGAAGGGAGGAAGGAAAGAAAGCAGGAAGGAAGGTGTAGGTTGGTTCTGGGGAACCAAGAAGAATGTGTTATTATTATTTAAAAATTTTTTTAAACATAACCTACAAACATGAACATTCTTACCATATGATCATTCCATTCTTGGTATATAATCAGCAACTCACAATGTCATCACATAGTTGTATATTCATCATCATGATCATTTCTTAGAACATTTGCACCAATTCAGAAAAAGAAATAAAAAGAAAAAAGAAAAAAATTCGTACATACCATACCCCCTACCACTCCATTTCATTGACTGTTCGTATTTGTATCTACCCAATATATTTTAGCCTTTGCTTCCCCTGTTTTTTTCTATACCCGTGGGAAGATTTTTGATGACTAATTGAATCTCTTTACTTGTAATTGGTTTATTGAAATCTGTTTTTACTTGAGTAAGCATATGTAGTTTGTGTGTTTCTAGGAATTTATCCATTTCATCTAAGTTATCTAGTTTTTGGTGTATGGTTGTTTATAATATTCTCTTATGATTTTTAAAATTTCCTTAGGATTCATGGTAACAGTCCCCATTTCATTTCTGATTTTATTTGCATCCTCTCTTTTTTTTTCTTTCTTTCTTAGTCTAGCTAGGGGTTATCCAATTTTATTGATTTTCACAAAGAGTCAACTTTTGGTTTCATTAATTCTTTCTATTATTTTATTGTTCCTCAATTTGCTTATTTCTGCTTTAATTTTTGCTATTTCTCTTCATCTGTTTGCTTTGGGGATTGTTTGCTGTTCTTTAAATTCTCCAGGTGAGCAGTTAAGTTCTCAAGTTTTGCTCATTTTTGGTTTTTAATATTGGCATTTAGTGCAAAAAATTTTCTTCTCAGCACTCCCTTTACCACATCCCGTAAGTACTGATGTACTGTATTCTCATTGTGGTAGTTAGGTTCAGTTGTCAACTTGGCCAGGTGAAGGTACCTAGTTCTGTTGCTGTGAACATGAGCCAATGGTATGTGAACCTCCTCTGTTGCTCATTACATCTGCAGTCCGCTAGGAGGTGTGCCTGCTGTAATGAATGTTTGATTTAATTGGCTGGTGCTTAAATGAGAGAGCTCAACGTAGCACAGCCCAAGCAAGCTCAGCATACCTCATCTCAGCACTTGCAGTGCAGCTCAGGACTTTGGAGATGCAGAAAGAAATCACCCCAGGGAAAGTTGTTGGAACCCAGAGGCCTGGAGAGAAGGCCAGCAGAGATCACCCTGTGCCTTCCCACGTAAGAAAAAACCTCAGTTGAAAGTTAGCTGCCTTTCCTCTGAAGAACTAATGAAATAAATCCCCTTTTATCAAAAGCCAGTCTGTCACTGGTGTATTGCATTCTGGTAGCTAGCAAACTAGAACACTCATTACCATTTGTCTCCATGTATTTACCGATTTTGGTAGCAATTTCTTCCTTGACCCCATTGATTTAAAAGTGTGTTGTTTAATCTCCATATATTTTTGAAAGCTCATTCTTTGGTAATTATTAATTTCTAACTTCATTCTGTTGTGGTCAGAGAATATGCTTTGGACAATTTAAATCTTAATAAATTTATAAGGACTCAGTTTTTGTTCCAGCGTATAGTCTATCCTGAAGAATATTCCATGTGTGCTAGATAAGAATGTATATCCTGGTGTTTTGCAGTGTAATTATCTATATGTGTCTTCTAGGTCTAATTCATTTATCTCATTGTTTATGTTCACTATTTCATTGGTGATCCTCTGTCTGGTTGTTCTATCTAGAGTGGAGAGTAGTGTACCGAAGTCTGCCACTGTTAGTGTTAACATCTGTGGCTCCCTTCAGTTTTAGCATCTATGGCTCCCTTCATGTACTTTGGAGCTTGGTTGAGGAGCAATAAATTGAGCAACAATTTATAATTGTTATTTCCTCTTGGTGAATTGTCCCTTTTTTTAATATGTAGTGTCCTTCTTTGTCACTTATGACGTCTTTACCTATAGTCTGTTTTGTTTGATATTAGTATAGCTACTCCTGCTTTCTCTTGGTTACAGATGGTATAGATTTTTTCCATCCTTTCATTTTTTGCATTCTTGAGTCTGAGATGTGTCTCTTATAAACAGCATATAGATGGATTATGTTTTTCAGTCCATTCTGCCGGTATATATCTTTTAATTGGTGAGTTTAGTCTGTTAAAGGTCAAAGTAATTACTGTAAAAACAGTTCTGAATCTACCATCTTATCCTTTAGTTTTTATTTGTCAGATCTATATATTATTTTAATTCTCTCTCTTTTTATCCCTTAAATTAACGTTTATTGGTATTCTTCATTTCTGTGTTCTGCAGATCTCCCTCTCCTGTTTTTTTTTTTTTTTTTTTTTTTTTTGATAGGACTCCCTTTAGTATTTCTTGCAGGGCAAGTCTCTTATTGACTAGTTCTCTCAATCTTTGTCTTTGAAGATTTTAATCTCTTCCTCAATTTTGAAGGATATCTTGACTGAATACAGAGTTCCTGACTGAAAGCCTTACTCATTCAGGATCTTAAATATATCATACCACTGCCTTCTTGCTTCCATGGTGCCTGTTGAGTTGTCTGAAGTCAGTTGTGTTTTCCTTTGTATGTAGTAGATCACTTTTCTCCTGCTCCTTTCTGTTTCTTTTCAACATTTGACAGTTTGATTAGTATGTGTCTTTGTATAGGCCTATTTGGATTTATTCTATTTGGAGTTCATTGGGCCTCTTTGATTTGTGTATTTATGTCTTTTATAAGAATTGGGAAGTTTTCCCTGATTATATCTTCAACCAACTTTCCCAGCCCTTTACTCTTCTCTTTTCCTTCCAGGACACCAATTGTTCTTATATTTGTGCGCATGTTGTCTGTTATTTCTCAAAAGTCCAATTCTAGTTTTTCCATCTTACTTGCCTTTTTTTTTTGTGCCCTCCAGTTCAATTGTTCTTTCTTCTAGTTCACTTATTCTTCTTTCTGCTTTTTTGAATCTGCTACTGTGTATCTCTAGTATATTTCTAATTTTGTCTTTCATTTCTGGGACATTTGCCATTTTTCTATTTAATGTTTCAAATTCTTCTTTATGCTCTTCTAGTGTCTTCCTGATGCTCTTTATTACTTTGTACATATCCTTGAGTAGTTGTTCCATATTTCATGTCTCTGCTGGAGTTCTGATTTAGTCATTTGTTTGGGCCATTTCTGCTTGGATCTTCATATGCTTTTATATATATATATTTTAA
Organism: Tamandua tetradactyla; assembly: GCF_023851605.1. Lineage (NCBI taxonomy): Eukaryota > Metazoa > Chordata > Mammalia > Pilosa > Myrmecophagidae > Tamandua > Tamandua tetradactyla. Next base: position 78,120,267 of record NC_135343.1, read on the forward strand.
ATTTATTTATTAATTAAAAAATTAAGATCAAACAAAAGCATTAACGTATCATTCCATTCTACATATATAATTAGTAATTCTCAATATCATCACATAGTTGCATATTCATCATTTCTTAGAACATTTGGGTCAATTCAGAAAGAGAAATAAAAAGACAACAAGAAAAGAAATAAAATGATAACAGAGAAAAGAAAAGATTATACATAACATACCCCTTACCCCTCACTTTCATTTATCACTAGCATTTCAAACTAAATTTATTTTAACATTTGTTCCCCCTATTATTTATTTTTATTCCATATGTTCTACTTGTCTGTTAACATGGTAGATAAAAGGAATATCAGACACAAGGTTTTAACAATCCTTCATATGTTTTTCGATTTTCTGTTGTGTTTAGGACATTTGATTTTCTTAATAATGTAATTTTCCAAGATCGTTGTGGTAGTTAGATTCAGTTGTCAACTTGGCCAGGTGAAAGCACCTAGTTCTGTTGCTGTGGACATGAGCCAATGGTACGTGAACCTCATCTATTGCTGATTTACATCTGCAGTCAGCTAGGAGGTGTGCCTGTGCAGCTAATGACGTTTGATTTTTGGCTGGTGCTTAAATGAGAGAGCCCAGCGTAGCACAGCCTAAGCAGCTTGGCATTCCTCATCTCAGCACTTGTAGCTCAGCCCAGGCCTTTGGAGATGCAGAAAGAAGTCACCCTGGAGAAAGTTGTTGGAACCCAGGGGCCTGGAGAGAAGGCCAGCAGAGACCATCCTGTGCCTTCCCACGTAAGAACCTCAGTGGAAAGTTAGCTGCCTTTCCTCTGAAGAACTAACAAAATAAATCCCCTTTTATTAAAAGCCAGTCCATTTCTGGTGTGTTGCATTCTGGCAGCTAGCAAACTAGAACAATAGTTTACTTCACTCAAGTTTTTATTTACTTGGTTTTGCATTGAAGTCTATCTTTTGCACTTGGTATGTCATTTATTCCCTGCCAAACCAAGGCCTGGGTCTCATGTAGTGGATATAATTCAACTTGAGGGTCTACAGAAAGTGTGGCTGGGGTACATGTGTACTTTAGTGGTAGAATGGCTGCCTACCATGTAGGAGACCTGGGCTTGATTCTTGGCCCATGCACCCCCAAAAAAGGCAAAATAATAATAATGAAATAAACTAAGAATATAAGAAAAATAACAAGCAGCATCAACAAAGCATACCTCAGCTGTAGTAGGCTTGCTCCACTGTTAGGAGATACCCCAAGATTTATTTGGAATGAACTTATAGTGGTGCTCACCAAAGGGAGACAAAATTTAGGAAAATAAATAAATAAAATAAATGAGATACTCACATGGAAAAAGCATGAAATGTGACCCCCATTACATAGCATGCGAAAGAAAAGAAATATCTGTATAATGAGTCTGTAGTCATAGTCATTTGTTAAATGGTAATTTCTCAATTACTCCTCCTCCCTCTCACTTGATCGTTCTTTCAGTCTTAAGGGGTATCTGGGCAATGAACTTTTTAAATTTTTCATACTGAAAAAGGGTGTTGACCTTATGAGGTAGAGGAATGAAAATGGTTGTTGTTCTTGGAGAGACTGGTGCCTCTGGATTTTAGGGCTTCTCTGGCATAGGAATAACCTGGAGGTCTTAAGTTTCTAAGAAAATAAACTTACTAAGTAAGACTTCTATAGAGCCATAGATAGAACGCAGGGTATTCTTTAGGGTTTTCAGGAAAACTGTTGGTTGGGCCTTGGCATACTGTTGTAATTTGCAGTATCTGGCTGAAGCTAGTATAAGAGTACACTCCGGAATGACCTCTTGACTCTCGAATCTCTTAGCCACTGAAACTTTGTTTCATTTTTTTGCTCCCTTTTGGTCCAGAAGGCTTTCTCAATTTTGTAATGCCAGGGCCAGACTTATCCATGGGAGTCATGTCCCACATTGCTAGGGAGATTTATACCCCTGGGTGTCATGTCCCACGTAGGGGGAGGGTACTGACTTTATTTGCAGGGTGAGTTTAGAGAGGCCACATCTGCGCAACAAAAGAGGTTCTCTGGGGGGTGACTGTTAGACATAATTACAAGTAGTCTTAGCTTCTTCATACAGAAATAAGTTTCATAAGGGCGAGCCTGAAGATTGAGTGATTGGCTTATTAAATTGGGAGTCCCTAATGTTTGAGAGAATATCAGGAATTACCTAGGTGGGGAAGTTTGATAGTTCTACATTGTTTCTCCAGACCCTCAAGGGAACGTTGCAAAAAAAAAAACTTTTTAAAAAAAATTTTCTGCCCCACCAATGCTCTGTAATTTATCTGGGTAATACATTAATCTGTACAAAATAATAAGATCTCATTTCCTCTTCCAGGTTCTATGTAATTAGGTTTTTTAAATAAACTGACCAGCTGACTTTGTTTTACACAAGAATAAGAAGGAAAATAATGTCTTTATCAGCAACTCTCGTAAGAGCCAGAGGTCCAGAGGATTTGGAATTGGCTGTAATAAAAGGGTTTTTAATTTTCTAGCAGATATAAGACCTTACTTTTAGTGCTGTTAACTGGAATAAAAATTTTTTTCTCAAGTTAAATTAGTCTTATAGACTGACTAGAAGTTGGCTAAAGGTTGGCACGGAAGTAGATCTCACCAAGTCATGAGACTGCCAAATGACACTATTTTCTTTTTAGTGAGATTAATGGTTGTTACTGAGTATGTGGTCTACTTTAAGTTTTGTTGGTTGTAAACCTTCATCAGCAAGCATCTTCAGAATTGCTTGATAAAAGATATGTATTACTGTTAGCAGCCTGGGAAAGTAAGTAACTATGTGAACTATTAGTTGTGGTTGACATACTTAGTAAGGTTGGATATGAAAGTATCTTAAGTCCTTGTCAGATCCTAAACAACTTCTTAAAATCTTGTTTTCTTTGTGTACATCACCATGCACATATTATTCTGTGAGGTTATCTTGCCTTTCTATTGAAATCTTATTCTTTGAATGTTTTTTCCTTTGGGTCTTTAATAGATCACTCATCCTAATGATGATACTAAAAATACCTTCTTTGATAAAGGAAGGCAAAATGATACATTAAGAAGCGTCACATACTCATTCAAATTAATTTTAATCTTTTCATTTTTGAGTAGTCTGGTTCCTAAGAAACAGATTTTTAATTATGATGCCATTTTTGTGGATCTGTAAAGGAAGCTGAGTTCTCTCACCCCCTAATCTGTGAACTATTATAGACTTCTATTAGTAGTATGTAAAAAAGCATCTAGGCTTTGAAATAAACTCACAGTCTGATTCAGATACTTTACAGCTGTGTAAGATTACACTAGTTACTTTCTCTGAGTATCATTTTTCTTATTTATAAAATGCAATGTTGACAAACATTTTTTTGGTTCCTTTTGAGTATCCTAATGGTCCCTGTCCTCCTAGGACATATTAACATAGTAACTAGTGTGACTTAATTAAAATATTTATAATAAGCACTACAATTGGGAAATTGGATTTAGAAACTAAACCAAGTTTCAAGTTTCCTAGTCTATTTGTGCCATGATTTTTCTATTTAGCAATTCTTGTCAAATATCAAAAAGTTATACTTTCTAGTAGAATAATAGGCTGTGCTTTCAAATTTGCTTCATCCTTTCCCTCATTACCCATAGAGAGTTTGGGTTGAGAGTTCATTGTGATCCAGTTTTTACGAACTCTGATCTTATGTCTTATGTTTTCTTAAAAGAGAGATCTGTTTGAGTGGATCTGTCTTGTTAAGCAGATCTGGATCTATCTAAATTCACGTATCTAGAATATGCTGCCAAATCTGATTCACTTATTGCTGGGAGCAGATGAAGGGACAGAAAATTGAAATGTAGATGACTTCATTAGCTTTCGTGATAGGAAAAAATGAAAAATGAGGAGCACCTTAGGGAATTAAATTAAAAATTGTGAAACTTCCCTTCTATTATATATTTCTACCTTCCTTTACATAGTCTGAGGTAACAACATTAATAATTAGAAAGGATTTTGTTATAGAGTAAAAATTCATTTGTGGTTGTATAATTCCAGTAGCAGTTCTGGTGGAGTTTGAAGGGAACCAGGCTGTTTTATGCTTTAATCAGATGAAAAAATTAAGTTCAAGTTAAAAAAACAAAGGCTTTGATAGTTAAGTATGATCTCCTATTAGTAGATACTGCTTTTTCAGTTTTTTTGGCATGGGCAGTGTGGTAGTTAGGGTCAGGTGTTAACTTGCTCAGGTGAAGGTGCCTAGTTCTTTTGCTGTGAACATGAGCCAATGGCATGTAAACCTCATCTGTCACTGATTACATCTGCAGTCGGCTAGGAGGCATGCCTGCTGCAATGAATGATGTTTGATTTAATTGGCTGGTGCTTAAATGAGAGAGCTCAATGTAGCACAGCCCAAATAGCTCAGCATACCTCATCTCAGCACACCTCATCTCAGCACTCCGCAGCTTAGCCCAGGCCTTTGGAGATGCAGAAAGAAATCACCCCGGGGAAAGTTGTTGGAACCCAGAGGCCTGGAGAGAAGGCCAGCAGAGATTGCCCTGTGCCTTCCCGTGTAATAAAGAACCTCAGTTGAAGGTACGCTGCTTTTCCTCTGAAGAACTACACGTTTTTAACAAAATAAATCCCCTTTTATTAAAAGCCAATCCATCTCTAGTGTGTTGCATTCCAGCAGCTAGCAAACTAGAACAGGCAGGCTCTGGGAATGGAACCCAGCTGTCCTGGCATGGCAGATGAAAATTTTGCCACTGAACCACTGTTAACACCGCACAGATATTGTTTTTTTTATTTTTTTACACTTTTTTACTGAATAGTATAACATATATACAAAGTAAAGAAATAAAAAAGCAACAGTTTTCAAAGCACTCTTCAACAAATAGTTACAGGACAGATCCCAGTGTTTGTCATGGGCTACCATATGATCCTCTCAGATTTTCCTTTCAAGCTGCTCCAGAATATAGGAGGCTAGAAGGCTTAAATATATTTTTATTATCACAATTGACTTTTTTCCTTCATTTTTTTGTGAAAAATAACATATATACAGAAAAGCAATAAATTTCAAAGCACAGTACCACAATTAGTTGTAAAACATATTTCAGAGTTTGGTATGGGTTATAGTTCCACAATTTTAGGTTTTCACCTCTACCTGCTCTAATATACTAGAGACTAAAAGAGGTATCAATTTAATGATTCAGCATTCATATTCATTTGTTAAATCCTGTTTTCACTATATAACTCCACTATCACCTTTGATATTTTCATCCCTCTCTTTAGGAGTTTTTGGGCTATGTCCATTCTAAATTTTTCATGTCGGAAGCATCTGTCATTAATATGGGGTAGGGAGATGAAACTATCTGATGTTCTGGAGAGACTGGGCCCTCTAGAGTTCAGTACTTATCTGGGCCAAGGACCCATCTGGAGGTTGTAGGTTTATGGAAAGTTACTGTAGTGTGTGGAACCCTTGTGGAATCTTATGTGTTGCCCTGGGTGTTCTTTAGGATGGGCTGGAATGGTCCTGGTTGGGGTTTGACAGGTTATGACAGGTAGCAAAGTCTACCTGAAGCTTGCGTAATGGCAACCTCCAGAGTAGCCTCTTGACTCTATTTGAACTTTCTCTGCCACTGATACCTTATTTGTTACACTTCTTTTCCCCTTTTTGGTTAGGATGAAATTGTTGATCCCCCAGTGCCAGGGCCAGATTCATCCCTGAGAATTATGTCCCATGTTGCCAGGGAGACTTTTACCCCTGAATGTCATTTCCCACGTAGAGGGAAGGTCAATGATTTCACTTGCAGAGTTGGGCTTAGAGAGAGTGAGGCCACATCTGAGCAACAGAAGAGGCCCTCCAGAAGTAACACTTAGGCATGCTTATAGATAGTCTAAGCTTCTCTGCTACTTATATAAGCTTCACAAAAGAGTGAAATCAATAGGCTATGCCTATTGATTTCGGTGGCCCTAAATTTGACACAGTATCAGGAAATTTCCCGATGGTAAAGTTTAATAGTTCCATATTCTTTCTCCCATCCCTCAAGGGACTTTTCCAATACTTTTTGAACCAGGTATTGTTTTTTAAAAAAGTAAAATTAATTTCTTGCATCTTCATGTAATGTAATCCATGCTAATAGTTAATCATTTTGATGATTCAGTGCATGACCATAGTCGATGTTTTAATCAGTCTATTAAAACATTTAATACCTATCATAACTCACACACGTACATACTTTTGCAAACACATAGAAGAATGTCTAGAATACAAACCTTTGTCAGCTTTTTCTTGGAGAGGAGGATTACATTGGGGCAGAGAAAGAATGACTTTTAGTCTTTATTGTGTATACTTCTGTATAATCTTGTTTCCTGTTTTCTTTCTTTTTTTAACTTTTTTTTTGTATAATATAATCTATATACAAAGCAAAGACAGAAAAAGCAATAATTTTCAAAGCACTCCCCAACGAGTAGTCACAGGACAGATCTCAGAGTTTGTCATGGGCTACTATACCATCAGCTCAGATTTTTCCTCCTAACTGCTCCAGAATATAGGAGGCTAGAGGAATATATTTATCATGTTTTTTTCTTTTTTGTGAAAAATAACATATATATAAAAAAGCAATACATTTCAAAGCACAGCACAACTATTAATTGCAGAACAGATTCTAGAGCCTGGCATGGGTCACAATTCCACAACTCCAGGTGTTTACTTCCATTTGCCCCAAAACACTGGAGACTAAAAGAAATATCACTGTAATGATTCAATAGTCATACTCGTTTGTTAAATGCTATCTTCTCTGTATAACTCCATTATCACCTTTGATCCTTCTCCCAGTCTTCGGGGGTATTTGGGCTATGCCCATTCTAACTTTTTCATGTTAGGAGGGCTGTCAATAATAAGGGGTAGGGAGATGGAGCTAGCTGATGTTCTGGAGAGGTTATCCTCTCTAGTTCTTAGGACTTATCTGGTCCAGGGATCCATCTGGAGGTTTTAGGTTTCTGGAAAGTTAACCTAGTGCATGGAACCTTTGTAGAATCTTATATAAGACACCCTAGCTTTGTGAAAAATATATTGCTTTGAGGAAAATGCAGATATAAATAAGACAGGTGGAACTCACTAGGAGACTGTACAGAAAGGGCTTGCTCACATGCAGTCTCCTGTAGAGTCTCCTCAGTTAGGACCTGTTCCAATTGGGCCTCCTCCAGTGGAGTCTGCTCAGATAGGACCTGCTCAGATGGGGCCTCCTCCAGTGGAGTCTGCTCAGATGGGACCTGCTGAGATGGGGCCTCCTCCAAGTGGAGTCTGCTCAGATGGGACCTGCTCAGATGGAGCCTCCTCCAGTGGAGTCTGCTCAGATGGGACCTGCTCAGATGGAGCCTCCTCCAGTGGAGTCTGCCCAGATAGGACCTGCTGAGATGGGGCCTCCTCCAGTGGAGCCTGCCCAGATAGGACCTGCTCAGGTGGGCCCTCCTCCAGTGGAGTCTGCTCAGATAATACCTGCTACAGTGGCGCCTCCTCCAGTGGAGTCTGCTCAGGTAGGACCTGCCCAGATGGGGCCTCCTCCAGTGGAGTCTGCTTGGATAGGAACTGCTCAGATGGGGCCTCCTCCAGTGAAGTCTGCTCAGGTAGGACCTGTCCAGATGGAGCCTCCTCCAGTGGAGTCTGCTCAGATAATACCTGCTCAGATAGGGCCTCCTCCAGTGAAGTCTGCTCAGATAGGACCTGCTCAGATGGAGCCTCCTCCAATGGAGTCTGCTCAGATAATACCTGCTCCAGTAGAGCCTCCTCCTATGAAATCTGGTCAGATGGGGCCTGCTCATTTGAAGCCTCTTCTCATGGAGTCTGCTCAGATGAAATCTCCTCCCTAGGATCCTCTTCCTCCCATGGAATCTTCTTCCATGATGCTTCCCCCTCAGAGGGAGCTGATCCCCAGAAGTTCTTCTCGACCAAAAGATAATAAAGTGGAAAAGTCTGACAGGCAGAGTGAAATGGCACGGAAGGAACAAGTACTTACTGAAGTTGGCTTAGAGTTTGTTAACAAAGATAGACAGGTTCTAAATGAAAGTACCATATGCACAAATCTCCTACCACCATCACTACCACTGCCAAAGGAAAACTTAAAAGAAGAGAAATCAATAGACCAAAAATTCTACTCTGAAGGAGTAGAAATTAAAGTCCCTCTTCAGAAAGGACAAGAGGCTGGTACTGAGGAATCTATCAATATTTCATCCTCTGAACAAAACTTGAATATGTCAGAGTGTGAAATTTTAGATGGTAAACATCAGGCTGACACTGCTTTGTGAAATGGAAACTGATACTGATCAAAACTCACCAAAGTATCTTGCCGATAAAGACTGAGCAGTACAACCAACATTTTAAAGGAGAAGTTGGTAAATTAAAAGTGATTATCAGGAAGCCGAGGTAGCTGAAAATACAGGCTTTGAGAGAATGAGGGCAAGGTTATTCTTGTGGAAGATAGCTTGTGGAAGATGTAGTAGTGTTCTTGTGAAAGATAAACGTATATGTTCTTTGGCATTATTTTTGAGTATATAGGACTGAATGGGTCAGCTTTCTAAGGAATTGATTTATTTCATGTATGTAAAAATATTTCCAAAAATTAATTTTCATTAATACAAAGCCTTTTTTTTCCTGGTGTGTTCTTTAATTTTGACTTATGTGATGCTTTCTTTTTTAGACCTTGCCGTGGTGGACTTTGAGATGTGTGAATATTCATCAGCAACTGCTTGAGGAACGTTCCCCTCAGCTTTTCACTCTTGCTGAAGACTGTATTGATCAACGTAAGTGTCGGATTTTTGCTTCATATGGGCATGTACTGCCATTCTAATTTCTCAGCAGACGTTCCTTATTAGTTTGTTCTATGACAAGCATTCTAGTTTGCTGGCTGCCAGAATGTGGTATACCAGCAATGGAATGCCTTTTGTTTCCACTGTTGCCTGCCCATGGAATGGCTTTTAAAAAGGAATTAAGTTGCAAGTTTACAGTTGTAATACTGCAGAGTGTCCAAATTAAAGCAAGGCTATAGAAATGTCCAATCTAAGGCATCCAGGAAAAGATACCTTGGTTCAAGAAGGCCGATAATGTTCAGGGTTTCTCTGTCAACTAGAAAGGTACATGGTGAACATGGCAATGTCTGCTAGCTTTCTCTCCAGTCTTCTTGTTTCATGAAGCTGCCTGGGGACGTTTTCCTTCTTCATCTCCGATGGTCTCTGGCTGCATGGGCTCTGAGGCTCTCTTGGCTATCTGGTTCTTTCCAAAATGTTTCCTCTTTTAAAGGAGTCCAGTAAATGAATCAAGACCCACGTGGAATGGGTGAAATCACCTCTCCCTCTAATTAAAGATTAATACCCACAGTTCGTTGGTTCACATCTCCATGGAGATAATCTGATTGTGTTCCCAGTGTGCAGTACTGAATAGGGATGAAGAGAAGTGGCTGCCTTCAGAAGATGGATCAGGATTAAACATGGCTTTTCTGGGGCACATCATCCTTACAGACCAGCACAACAAGTAATAAATGGTGACTTTTTGTTGGGGTTGTTTACTGTTCTTTTTTTCTGGATGTGGAATATCATAAATAATTAGGTTGTCAGATTTTAGAATTTCTTTAATCTTTTTTTTGCATGAGCAGGAGCCGGTAATCGAACCCAGGTCCCCAGCATGGTAGACAAGAATTCTGCCATTGAGTCACCATCGCACCGCCCTCTTTTAGTCTTTTGAGCTTTAAAATGGCAATCACTTTTATTTATATTACCTACTTAGAGTAATTTGTTCTATGTTCTTGACCATGATTTTATCACAGATTGCTTTAAGGTATTTTAGTATTTTTTCTGTTTTTTTTCTTTTAACTGAAACAATGAGAATTTAATAGCTCATGCTCATGGTTTGTTTTTTTAATTAGTTTTTTTTTAAATACCAAAAAACACCAAACAAATGCAAACATTCTTAACTTTTGATCATTCCGTTCTACATATATAATCAGTAATTCACAATATCATCACATAGTTGCATATTCATCATCGTGATCATTTCCAGGAATATTTGCATCTATTCAGAAAAAGAAATAAAAAGAAAACAGAAAAAAATTCATACATACCATACCCCTTCCCCTTCATGGATCACTAGCATTTCAATCTAAATTTAACATTTGTTCCCCCTATTTATTTTTATTCGATATGTTTTACTCGTGTTTTGACAAGGTAGATAAAAGGAACATCAGACACAAGGTTTTCACAATCACACAGTCACATTGTGAAAGCTATATCATTATACAGTCGTCTTCAAGAAACATGGCTACTGGAACACAGCTCTATACTTTCAGGCAGTTCCCTCCAGCCTCTCCATGACATCTTGACTAACAAGGTGATATCTATTTAATGCGTAAGAATAACCTCCAGGATAACCTCTTGACTCTGTTTGGAATCTTTCAGCCATTGACACTTTACTTTGTCTCATTTCACTTTTCCCCCTTTTGGTTGAGAATGTTTTCTCAATCCCTTGATGCTGAGTTTCAGCTCATTCTAGGGGTTTTTTCAATCCCTGGATGCTGAGTCTCAGTCATTCTAGGATTTCTGTCCCACATTGCCAGGAAGGTCCATACCCCTGGGAGTCATGTCCCATGTAGACAGGAGAAGGGTGGTGAGTTTGATTGTTGTGTTGGCTGGGGAGAGAGAAGCCACATCTGAGCAACAAAAGAGGTTCTCTTGGAGGTGACTCTTAGGCCTAATTTTAAGTAGGCTTGACCTATCCTTTATGGGGTTAAGTTTCATATGAACAACCCCCAAGATTCGGGGCTCAGCCTATAGCTTTGGCTGTCTACACTGCTTGTGAGAATATCAAGAATTCAACTTGGGGAGGTTGAATTTTCCCCCTTTTTCACCATTCCCGAAGGGGACTTTGTTGCTTCCTATGAAACGGAGCTCAAAGGATATTAAGGAATGATGAGAAAGAAAGAAAGAAAGAATGAGAGAAAGAATGAAAGACAGACATAGATGGGTTCAGGGGGTCTGAAGCGCAGCGATAACAGACCAGAGACATCAGACAATGTTATTCTTAACTGATTCCTGCTTATATACTGCAGAGTTCATGTGACAAAGAGTACGCATGCACCTGGTGATAAATACAGAGTGCTTATTTAAGATGACCACAAAGAACCTGGGGCTAAGACAAACAAACATTCTCTCTCTCTCTCTCCCAGACTGTTCTCCATTAAGCAAATAACTGTCTCCTCAATTTCTTGCCGCCACTTTAACGCCAGCTGCTCCCTAAAAATTCTGCAGGTCTTGTTTTAACCCTTGGCTTCTACAGGACTTTGCAAATACTTTTTTATTCACTGTTCAAATCACTCTGGGATTTATCGGGGCATCACTCTGGACAAACCAACAAAATCTCATGTCCTACTCAAGGTTCCATGTACTTAATGGTGTTCATTTAAGCTGTCTACATAAATTATATTAGGAAATGCACTAGTCAAAATATAAATTTTGTACCAAATAAACATTTTTTGCTTTAGTCACACACATAAGTTAAAATTTTTAAATATTACCATCTATTTTCAACACCTTGCAGTAATGACATTCCTTTGTTCTTCCTCATGCAAAAAGATTTTAAAATTTTGTACATTTAGTCACTATCATTATACACTCTAGGCATTCCTAGATAATACAGTCTCAATCTTTATCGTCTATCTTTCTTTCTGATTTCATTTGTGCCCCCAGCCCTCCTCCCTCTATCATTCTCACATGCAGCTTCATTCAGTGTTTTAACAGAATTGTATTACAGTTAGATAGTATTGTGCTGTCCATTTCTGACTTTTTACATTCAGTCCTGTTACACAATCTGTATCTCTTCAGCTCCAATTACCCAATACCTTACCCTATTTCTATCTCCTGATGGTCTCTGTTACCAACGAAATTCTCCAAGTTTATTCACTGATGTCAGTTCATATCCATGAGACCAAACAGTATTTGTCTTTTTGTTTCTGGCTAATCTCACTCAGCATAATGTCCTTAAGGTCCATCCATGTTGTCACATACTTCATAACTTTATTCTGTCTTACAGCTGCATAGTATTCCATTGTATGTGTATACCACAGTTTGTTTAGCGGATGGACATTTAGGCTGTTTCCATCTCTTGGCAATTGTAAATAATGCTGCTATAAACATTGGTGTGCAAGTGTCCGTTTGTGTCCTTGCCCTCATGTCCTCTGAGTAGATACCTAGCAATGGTATTGCTGGGTCATATGGCAATTCTATATTTAGCTTTTTGAGGATTTTTTCTGTTCTTAAGAAGTCTTATTGGAAAAATAAAACTGCAACTTTATTAAAAGAAAAAAGCCTAACTTACTTGGGGTGGAATAAATTGTGCTAAATTGCACATGCTGAATAGGGATTTAGTTTTTCTTTTATATTCTGTTGAATTCATAAAGAAAGACTCTTTTTGGCATTTGGTAGAAAAGACATTTTACGAGGATTACAATTGATAGGGAGCATTTTTATATTTTGTTTTATATTTTTTGTTGTAATATATAATGTGTATGCAGCAAAGGGCCTTAAAATATATGAAAAAGTATAATTACCAAATAATTGTAAATATCCATGTTAATGCCGCCTATTTTGCAGGTGACCCTCATGTATCCTAGTGAAGCATTTCTAAAATGAGAGTCTTGGGAACCTCAACACAAACTTCCGTGGTCCCTGGGCTTTTGGAATGTTTTCTTGGCAAAAGGAGCTAAACAAAAGAAAATAATAAAAGCAAATTCCCTCCTGTGAAGGAGGACTTGAATGCAAATGAATATGAACTCAGTAATGAACATGCGAGTTACAGATTTGACTTAGGTTCTAAAGGCAGTACTCTGTTCCCATCACAAGAGTGTGGAATGAATACATGTGCGTGCACCTGTGTGCCTGTGATGGTGTGATGTGGTGGTGTGAAATCACTCTGTGTGGAGAAGCAGTCGTCTCTACCAGATGGAGGTAGCTCATTCTTTTTTTTTTTTATTTTTTATTTTTTTATTAACGGAAAGAAAGAAAAAAAAGAAAAAAAAGAAATTAACACAACATTTAGAAATCATACCGTTCTACATATGCACTCAGTAATTCTTAACATCATCACATAGATGCATGATCATCGTTTCTTAGTACATTTGCATCAGTTTAGAGGAACTAGCAACACAACAGAAAAAGATATAAAATGTTAATATAGAGAAAAGAAATAAAAGTAGTAATAATAGTAAAAAAAAAAAAAAAAACCCTATAGCTCAGATGCAGCTTCATTCAGTGTTTTAACATGATTACTTTACAATTAGGTATTATTGTGCTGTCCATTTTTGAGTTTTTGTATCCAGTCCTGTTGCACAGTCTGTATCCCTTCCGCTCCAATTACCCATTATCTTACCCTGTTTCTAACTCCTGCTGGACTCTGTTACCAATGACATATTTCAAGTTTATTCTCGAATGTCCGTTCACATCAGTGGGACCATACAGTACTTGTCCTTTAGTTTTTGGCTGGACTCACTCAGTATAATATTCTCTAGGTCCATCCATGTTATTACATGCTTCATAAGTTTATCTTGTCTTAAAGCTGCATAATATTCCATCGTATGTATATACCACAGTTTATTTAGCCATTCTTCTGTTGATGGACATTTTGGCTGTTTCCATCTCTTTGCAATTGTAAATAACGCTGCTATAAACATTGGTGTGCAAATGTTCGTTTGTGTCTTTGCCCTTAAGTCCTTTGAGTAGATACCTAGCAATGGTATTGCTGGGTCGTATGGCAATTCTATATTCAGCTTTTTGAGGAACCGCCAAACTGCCTTCCACAGTGGTTGCACCCTTTGACATTCCCACCAACAGTGGATAAGTGTGCCTCTTTGTCCGCATCCTCTCCAGCACTTGTCATTTTCTGTTTTGTTGATAATGGCCATTCTGGTGGGTGTGAGATGATATCTCATTGTGGTTTTGATTTGCATTTCTCTAATGGCCAGGGACATTGAGCATTTCTTCATGTGCCTCTTGGCCATCCGTATTTCCTCTTCTGGAAGGTGTCTGTTCAAGTCTTTTTCCCATTTTGTAATTGGGTTGGCTGTCTTTTTGTTGTTGAGTTGAACAATCTCTTTATATATTCTGGATACTAGACCTTTATCTGATATGTCATTTCCAAATATTATCTCCCATTGTGTAGGCTGTCTTTCTACTTTCTTGATGAAGTTCTTTGATGCACGAAAGTGTTTAATTTTGAGGAGCTCCCATTTCTTTCTTTCTTTCTTCAGTGCTCTTGCTTTAGGTTTAAGGTCCATAAAACCATCTCCAGTTGTAAGATTCGTAAGATATCTCCCTACATTTTCCTCTAACTGTTTTATGGTCTTACACCTAATGTTTAGATCTTTGATCCATTTTGAGTTAACTTTTGTATAAGGTGTGAGATGCGGGTCTTCTTTCATTCTTTTACATATGGATATCCAGTTCTCTAGGCACCATTTATTGAAGAGACTGTTCTGTCCCAGGTGAGTTGGCTTGACTGCCTTATCAAAGATCAAATGTCCATAGATGAGAGGGTCTATATCTGAGCCCTCTATTCGATTCCATTGGTCGATATATCTATCTTTATGCCAATACCATGCTGTTTTGACCACTGTGGCTTCATAATATGCCTTAAAGTCCGGCAGCGTGAGACCTCCAGCTTCGTTTTTTTTCCTCAAGATGTTTTTAGCAATTTGGGGCACCCTGCCCTTCCAGATAAATTTGCTTATTGGTTTTTCTAATTCTGAAAAATAAGTTGTTGGGATTTTGATTGGTATTGCATTGAATCTGTAGATCAGTTTAGGTAGGATTGACATCTTAATTATATTTAGTCTTCCAATCCATGAACACGGTATGCCCTTCCATCTATTTAGGTCTTCTGTGATTTCTTTTAGCAGTTTTTTGTAGTTTTCTTTATATAGGTTTTTTGTCTCTTTGGTTAAATTTATTCCTAGGTATTTTATTCTTTTAGTTGCGATTGTAAATGGGATTCATTTCTTGATTTCCCCCTCAGCTTGTTCATTACTAGTGTATAGAAAAGCTACAGATTTTTGAATGTTGATCTTGTAACCTGCTATTTTGTTGTACTCATTTATTAGCTCTAGTAGTTTTGTTGTGGATTTTTCTGGGTTTTCGACATATAGTATCATATCGTCTGCAAACAGTGATAGTTTTACTTCTTCCTTTCCAATTTTGATGCCTTGTATTTCTTTTTCTTGTCTAATTGCTTTGGCTAGAACTTCTAACACAATGTTGAATAATAGTGGTGATAGTGGACATCCTTGTCTTGTTCCTGATCTTAGGGGGAAAGTTTTCAATTTTTCCCCATTGAGGATGATATT
This sequence comes from Tamandua tetradactyla, assembly GCF_023851605.1. Taxonomy (NCBI): domain Eukaryota; kingdom Metazoa; phylum Chordata; class Mammalia; order Pilosa; family Myrmecophagidae; genus Tamandua; species Tamandua tetradactyla. Next base: position 78,135,630 of record NC_135343.1, read on the forward strand.
AGCTGTGGGTTTTTCATATATTCCCTCTATCATTTTAAGGAAGTTCCCTTGTATTCCTATCTTTTGAAGTGTTTTCAACAGGAAAGGATGTTGAATCTTGTCAAATGCCTTCTCTGCATCAATTGAGATAATCATGTGATTTTTCTGCTTTGATTTGTTGATGTGGTGTATTACATTAATTGATTTTCTTATGTTGAACCATCCTTGCATACCTGGGATGAATCCTACTTGGTCATGATGTATAATTCTTTTAATGTGTTGTTGGATACGATTTGCTAGAATTTTATTGAGGATTTTTGCATCTATATTCATTAGAGAGATTGGTCTGTAGTTTTCTTTTTTTGTAATATCTTTGCCTGGTTTTGGTATGAGGGTGATGTTGGCTTCATAGAATGAATTAGGTAGTTTTCCCTCCAATTCGATTTTTTTGAAGCGTTTGAGGAGAGTTGGTACTAATTCTTTCTGGAACGTTTGGTAGAATTCACATGTGAAGCCATCTGGTCCTGGACTTTTCTTTTTAGGGAGCTTTTGAATGACTAATTCAATCTCTTTACTTGTGATTGGTTTGTTGAGGTCATCTATTTCTTCTTGAGTCAAAGTTGGTTGTTCATGTCTTTCCAGGAACCCGTCCATTTCATCTAAATTGTTGTATTTATTAGCGTAAAGTTGTTCATAGTATCCTGTTATTACCTCCTTTATTTCTGTGAGGTCAGTAGTTATGTCTCCTCTTCCATTTCTGATCTTATTTATTTGCATCCTCTCTCTTCTTCTTTTTGTCAATCTTGCTAAGGGCCCGTCAATCTTATTGATTTTCTCATAGAACCAACTTCTGGTCTTATTGATTTTCTCTATTGTTTTCATGTTTTCAATTTCATTTATTTCTGCTCTAATCTTTGTTATTTCTTTCCTTTTGCTTGCTTTGGGATTAGTTTCCTGTTCTTTCTCCAGTTCTTCCAAGTGGACAGTTAATTCCTGCATTTTTGCCTTTTCTTCTTTTCTGATAAAGGCATTTAGGGCAATAAATTTCCCTCTTAGCACTGCCTTTGCTGCGTCCCATAAGTTTTGATATGTTGTGTTTTCATTTTCATTCGCCTCTAGGTATTTACTAATTTCTCTTGCAATTTCTTCTTTGACCCACTTGTTGTTTAAGAGTGCGTTGTTGAGCCTCCACGTATTTGTGAATTTTCTGGCACTCTGCCTGTTATTGATTTCCAACTTCATTCCTTTATGATCCGAGAAAGTGTTGTGTATGATTTCAATCTTTTTAAATTTGTTAAGACTTGCTTTGTGACCCAGCATATGGTCTATCTTTGAGAATGATCCATGAGCACTTGAAAAAAAGGTGTATCCTGCTGTTGTGGGATGTAATGTCCTATAGATGTCTGTTAAGTCTAGCTCATTTATAGTAATATTCAGATTCTCTATTTCTTTATTGATCCTCTGTCTAGATGTTCTGTCCATTGATGAGAGTGGTGAATTGAAGTCTCCAACTATTATGGTATATGTGTCTATTTCCCTTTTCAGTGTTTGCAGTGTATTCCTCATGTATTTTGGGGCATTCTGGTTCGGTGCATAAATATTTATGATTGTTATGTCTTCTTGTTTAATTGTTCCTTTTATTAGTATATAGTGTCCTTCTTTGTCTCTTTTAACTGTTTTACATTTGAAGTCTAACTTGTTGGATATTAGTATAGCCACTCCTGCTCTTTTCTGGTTGTTATTTGCATGAAATATCTTTTCCCAACCTCTCACTTTCAACCTGTATTTATCTTTGGGTCTAAGATGCGTTTCCTGTAGACAGCATATAGAAGGATCCTGTTTTTTAATCCATTCTGCCAGTCTGTGTCTTTTGATTGGGGAATTCAGTCCATTAACATTTAGTGTTATTACTGTTTGGATAATATTTTCCTCTACCATTTTGTCTTTTGTATTATATATATCATATCTGACTTTCCTTCTTTCTACACTCTTCTCCATATCTCTCTCTTCTGTCTTTTTGTATCTGACTCTAGTGCTCCCTTTAGTATTTCTTGCAGAGCTGGTCTCTTGGTCACAAATTCTCTCAGTGACTTTTTGTCTGAGAATGTTTTAATTTCTCCCTCATTTTTGAAGGACAATTTTGCTGGATATAGGAGTCTTGGTTGGCAGTTTTTCTCTTTTAGTAACTTAAATATATCATCCCACTGTCTTCTAGCTCCATGGTTTCTGCTGAGAAATCTACACATAGTCTTATTGGGTTTCCCTTGTATGTGATGGATTGCTTCTCTCTCGCTGCTTTCAAGATCCTCTCTTTCTCTTTGACCTCTGACATTCTAACTAATAAGTGTCTTGGGGAATGCCTATTTGGGTCTAATCTCTTTGGAGTGCGCTGCACTTCTTGGATCTGCAAATTTAGGTCTTTCATAAGAGTTGGGAAATTTTCAGTGATAATTTCTTCCATTAGTTTTTCTCCTCCTTTTCCCTTCTCTTCTCCTTCTGGGACACCCAGAACACGTATATTTGTGCGGTTCATATTGTCCTTGAGTTCCCTGATACCCTGTTCGAATTTTTCCATTCTTTTCTGGATAGTTTCTGTTTCTTTTTGGAATTCAGATGTTGTATCCTCCAAATCACTAATTCTATCTTCTGTCTCTTTAAATCTATCATTGTAGGTATCCATTGTTTTTTCCATCTTTTCTACTTATCCTTCACTTCCATAAGCTCTGTGATTTGTTTTTTCAGTTTTTCTATTTCTTCTTTATGTTCAGCCCATGTCTTCTTCATGTCCTCCCTCAATTTATCGATTCGTTTTTGAAGAGGTTTTCCATTTCTGTTCGTATATTCAGCATTAGTTGTTTCAGCTCCTGTATCTCATTTGAACTTTTGGTTTGTTCCTTTGACTGTGCCATATTTTCAATTTTCTCAGCGTAATCCGTTATCTTTTGCTGGCGTCTGGGCATTTAGTCAGATTTCCCTGAGTGTTGGACCCCACATGTTGTAAGATTTTTCTGTGAAATCTCTGGGTTCTGTTTTTCCTATCCTGCCCAGTAGGTGGCGCTCGTGGCACACGTTTGTCTACAGGCTCCACCAGTAAAAGTTGCTGTGGGTCCTTTAACTCTGGAAAACTCTCGCCGTAGGGGAAGTTTGACAGCCGAAGCGTCTTGGAAAAGTGCCAGCCGGCCCGGGGGTCCGAATGCGGGGAGGGTCGCCGGCCGCCGCAGCACGTGAGAGCGCCCGACCAAATTTCCTAGTCGGCCCGGGGCGCCAAGCGTGGCGGAAGGGCGCCAGCTGTCGCAGCCCAGGAGAGTGCACTGTTCCCAGGTGGACCGGGGAGCCACGTGTTTGGAAGGGACCCCCTGGTCACCGTTCTCCGCAGTCTGGGGATTTCTGACCCAACTCTTTCAGTTGGTGCAGGGGGCCTCGCGTGGTGGGGGCACCAGCCGCCGCGGCCCAAGGGGACCGCCTGCCCAATTCTGCCAGCTGGCCTGGGAAGGAGGAAAGGAGGGACTCCGGCCGCTTGCCATCCCGCCCAGGAAAACCCGCGCCCCTCGGTGATCTCACCGGAGCTGGTTCTCCCAGACAGTCAGCCGTTTCAGGATGGGGTATGCCGTCCCTTTGATCTCCGTCGTGGCTCCGGGAGCTGCTCTGTATTGTCTCCACTCCCCCAGTAGCTGTTCTGGAGGAGGAAAGGTGAGGGTGGCAAGGCTGTCGAGGCTGGTGGCGGAGGAACTGGTGAAGGCGGAAGAGGGCACCGTGGTGGTTGGAGGGCCGACGGAGCAGGAGGGGGAAGAGGGGAGAAGGAGGGCGGGCGGGTCGGCTGCTGCGGGGCGTGGGCGCCGCGCGGCGGGCCGGCGGAGAAAGAGAGGGGAGTGGTAGCTCATTCTTGAAGGCATAAAATACCTGTTATCTGTGTGCAGTTGTAATTGCGGGAAGCTCTTGTACCTTCCTTTCAGGATACATCTACGTAGTAACAAGTTAGCCAGAATACAATAGAGTGTGCTGTATCTTGTACAGTAATAAACATTACCTCTACTACGTGGTAGTTTAGTAATTTCTCCATTTTTATTTTGTTCTAGGTCAGAAATAAATATATTAGCATAAATATATGCTAATTTTAGATAAAATGAACATCTGTACATGAATCAAAAGAAAATGTAAGAAAATCTTATTTAATCAGTTTAATTACTGATTCATTTGTGGTGTTCGTACCAGGACTTAGACAATTTGCATTTTCTCAAGATCTTATGTAATGGAAGGCTGTGGAACAAGCAAGAGCTTGTTAGACCATCTGAGCTTGAACTTTGATATGAAATACATATATTTTGCTGTTGGATTTATACTTGATAGATAATAGCAGATTATAGTTTTATTAAAGGTAAGGCATTCACTTTTCTATACAGTGATTTTTTAAAACATTATGGTGAAATATAACATATAGAAAAGCAGTATTCGATTCCCGGTGCCTGCCCATGTTAAAAAAAAAAAAAGCAGTAAATTTCGAAGTACATTTTAACAAGTAATTATAGAACAGATATAGTTTGGTATGGGTTATAGTTCCACAATTTCAGGTTTTTCCTTCTAGCTCTCTGTGCAGGTGTTCTAGTTTGCTAGCTGCTGGAATGCAATACCAGAAACAAATGGCTTTTGAAAAGGGGCATTTAATAAATTGCTAGTGTACAGTTCTAAGGCTGAGAAAATGTCCCAGTTAAACAAGTCTATAGAAATGTCCAATTGAAGGCATCTAGGGAAAGGTACCTTGATTCAAGAAGGCTGATGATGTTCGGGGTTTCTCTCTCAAGTGGAAAGGCACATGGCAAACATGATCAGGATTTCTCTCTCATCTGGAAATGCACATGGGAACACAGTGTCATCTGCTACCGTTCTCTCCTGGCTTCCTGTTTCATGAAGCTCCCCAGGAGGCATTTTCCTTATTCATCTCCAAAAGTCGCTAGCTGGTAGACTCTGCTTCTAGTGGCTCTGTCATGCTTTGCTCGCTCAGAAACCTCTCATTCTCCAAAATGTTTCCTCTTTTATAGGACTTCAGAAACTAATCAAGACCCAACCAAATGTGTGAGTACACGCCTCTACCTAATCCAGCTTAACAACCACTCTTGATCAAATCACATCTCCCGGGAGATGATCTAATTACAGATTTAAACATGCAGTACTGAATAGGGATTAGAAGAAACGGCTGGATTTATAAAATGGGGTTAGGATTAAAACATGGGTTTTCTAGGGGGCATACATGTTTTCAAAAGGACTGTCTGGTGTAGGAACCATCTGGAGGTTGTAGGTTTCTGGAAAGTAATCTTAGTACATGAAATTTTTGTAGGATCTCAGATAGAGCCCTAGGTGTTGTTAAGGGTTAACAAGAATGGTTAAAGGTTAATACCTGTAATCAAAGGTTAATACCCACAATTGGGGCACAGCATCTCTGTGGAGATAATCTAATCAAGTTCCAATTTATGGTGCTATATAGGGATTGAGAGAAATGGCTACCTCCATGAGTGGATCAGGATTAAAACATGGCTTTTCTAGGGTGCATAGTCCTTTCAAACTGGCACACATGCCATCACAAATTTTTGAAATGAAGTATGATATACTCCTAGATATTAGATTTTAATTCCTAAAATTGCTAAAGTTTTGAAAGCCAGGGGTTAGTTGAAGGTCATTGATCGTGTTTTAGTTTGCTAATGCTGCCAGAAATGCTATATTCCATAAATGGGTTGGCTTTTTTTCTTTTTAATATGGGCAGGAACTGGGAATTGAACCCAGGTCTCCAGCACAGAGGCGAGAACCCTGCCAGTGAACCACTGTGGCCCACTGTGAGTTGGCCTTTATGAAGGCAATTTATTACCTTAAAAATTTACATTTCTAAGGTCATAAAAATGTCCAAACTAAGGCATCCTGATAAAGATACCTTGACTCAAGAAAGCCAACCTGGTTGGCTTCAGCTGGTTCTTTGGCTTTTTGTTTCAAACAGCTCCCCTGGGGGCGTTTTCTTCTTGCATCTCTAAACATCTGGGTCTCCTGTTGACTCTGAAGCTTTTTCCAAAATGGTTTCCTCTTAAAGGATTCTAGTAAGCAACCTCACATTGAATGGGTGGAGTCGCATCTCCATGGAAACTACCTAATCATAAGTGTCCACCCACATTTGGGTGGATCACATCTCCGTGGAGACAGGTAGATAACTCCTTCCCAGCAGTGTTGAGTCAGGATTAGAGGACATGGCTTTTCTAGGGTATACAACAGTTTCAAACCAGCACAGATAGTAATTTTTTTTTTCAGCAGCCAAAGTATTTGGGAGAATATAGCATTAGTATTTAGCCCTTATATTTATTTTTAGCTCAGTTTAATTTTGTAAAAAGGTAATTACATTATACTGTATAGAGTTAACTATGCCTCATGCTTTTATGGAGAATTGGTAAACGAACAACAACAAAAACAAACCTGGTAGTTTTTTTCTTAAAAGGAAATAAATTTTGATACATTTGTAATACATTTCTTTTCTTTATCTCTTATATACATTTTCATTTATGGCTACACTTATTACCACATTTCAGTGACAGTGTTTATAATGATGACTCTTTATTAAGAAAAGAAGAAAAATACCTTCCTTACGTACCGTTTTAAAATTTAGGGAAGTTTTAGGAAGAATTCTATTCTAAGAGTTTAATTCTACAACAGAAAGGGTGGTTAGCTAAATATGTGGAAAATAGGGCTCTTAAGTGATTCATTCCCTAAGTGGTTTCAATTCTTCAGTGTTTCCATTTGCTTTGCCTTTCAACTGAAAAATTTTGTACTGTTTTAGGCTAATCAATGTCATTTTTCATCTTATCTAGTCATAAATTGGTCCATTTTGGCTGTCTATATACGTCTGCACATAGTCTTAAACTATAACAGTTGATAAACAGTTTTATTAAAAAAATATTTTGTCCTTGGATTTGACCAAAATGTTGTAATTTATAACTGAAATATGTTCAGTGTCTAGAGAAGGATTTTATATTGGAAATGTTGTTGTTGAAGATTTATGAAAAAGCTTGCAGAATTATTTTTCACTCTGTGAAATAGGAATTTATGATCAACTGTGATCTTTATATTTTTGTTCAAGAATGTTATATCAATAGAATATATTGGAATACAGTCCATCATAATGACAGTTTGCTGGACTGATCATCTTTTTTTTGAAAAGAGTAGATTAGAATTTTGAGAAGTATTTTACTCACCAAGATCTGAGGCATTCTTTTGAATGTCACACTAAATGAAGCTACTATTCTCTAAATCTAACTTAGATGCACAGTACCATGTATCGCAGAATCCAATACTGAAAACGTGTTCCATGCAGTGCAAGAGATGAATATTGTGGTTTAGCTAAGAGAAAACAGGTTAAAATGCTTTGGCAGAGAGCTCTGCAGTGACATCTGCAGGCAGTGCTGTGACTAGCATTGGATTGTTTTCACATTGAACGAGTTGTTCAGGTTAGTCTCTTAGTGACTAATGTATACGTTAATATTTTTTCATAAATTTGATACTTTAGAGTAATGTTATTAGATACGATTATCTGTAATTATGATTATCCACAGGGATTTCATTTTAATATAGCATTAAAATAATTTCATGAGAAGAGATTTTGATTTTAACATATGTTTTTGGTGTACTGGTTGACATTTTGATTCTGAAGGTCATGAATATTCATTTCCAAGGAGAACCTACTGATTTATTAAGTTAATAAATATACGTCTATTGGATGAACATGCTCCTCTTTTTATTTAAACCATGAGGTCATCCCAGGCTCAAAACTTTGTGTTCATAGTTGACTCGTTGTTTTCTATCATTCTGCGTATCTAGCCAGTTCTTAAATCTTATCAGTTCTTCCCTAAGGGTCACATATCTATCCTTCTTCATTCCTGCAACTCTTGTCCTAATCATGTCCGAAATATTTAGTTTAGAAAGGTCCTTTAGAGATCGTCTGGTCCAGCTGAAGCTGACTCTTGTACCAAGAACTGAGACTCAGAGAGGTTGCCCATGAACCAGAGTCTCTAACTGCCAATCCTGCTCATCCTTCTCTCCATTACACTTCTTTGAGTTGGTTGTTGGTGATATTGTTGCAGTTAACACTTGTATAGTGCTTACTCCATATCAGGCACTATTCTGAGGCTGTACATATCTACCTCATTTTTTCCTTGAAGTAGTTCTGACAGAGCTGATGAGTTAACGTAGTGGATATGGTGTGTTTTTTTTGTTTTTTGTTTTTTTTTTGCATGGGCAGGCTCCGGGAATTGAACCTGGGTCTCTGGCATGGCAGGTGAGAATCCTGCCTGCTGAGCCACCGTTGCACCGCCCTTTTTTTTTTTTTTTTGAGGTATAATTAACTTAGAAAATGACTCATAATTAAAATGTACAATTTGACTTTTTTGCATATGTATACTCCTGTGAAATCATCACTACAATCCAGACAATTAACAGGACACAGCATTTTAGAACCTGGCTTTTAGTTCCTATTCTGTCACTGGTTCCTTGTGGGTCCTCAAGGTTTCCTCCCATGTAAAATGGTCTTTGAATCCTTTCCAGATTTAAAGTAATGTAATACTTTGTAGTCTAGCTTCCCACCCAGTCTAAATGTAGTACTCCAATTTGAAGATTGTGATCAAAAAAGTTATTTCCTATTTTCTTGGGCACTCAGAGCTTACTTTGAGAGAGAGCCCATTCTATTCTTAGGACTATAATGTTACCAAGTGCTTTGTTTTATTAATTTTAAAAAATCTGTCATTCTGTCACTTAACTGCTTGCTAATCAAAACTAGCCACTACCCAAATTATCATTGTGATGGGCTCTATTAAATACATTTAAATAAATTAAATTAAATTAAAAATTCATTTTCTTTGTCTTACTAATCACGTTTCAGGTGCTCAAAAGCCACATGTGGTAATGGCTCCTATTTTGGATATTGCAGCTATAGAATATATCATTGTACAAACTTATATGGGACAGTACTGCTGCTGAGCTACAGAGAATGACGGGATAAAAATCTGTCCCTCCCTGTGTGTCCAGCCCTCCGGTTGCTTACAGCTGTTATCATCATGTCCACTTCATGTCTGAAGGGTTTCGGTTGACTTGTAGTGTCTTTCTTGACCTTTGTTCTTTCCCCTAATGTGGTAGTGCTGGACTAATTTTTCTAAATACCTTTCATTGTGTTATTTTTTCTTCTTGGATAAGGAGAATTTTTAATTATTCCCAGTTTTATCTTTGGCCTTCTGTTTCCTATTTGTGCTAGTTTGAAAGGATTATGTACCCTAGAAGAGCCTTTAATCCTGGTCCATCTTGTGGAGGCAACCTTTTTTTTTTTTTTTTTTTTTTTGCGTGGGCAGGCACTGGGAATCAAACCCGGGTCTCTGGCATGGCAGGAGAGAACTCTGCCACTGAGCCACTATGGCCCACCTGGCAGCCATTTCTTTTAATCCATATTCAGCACTGTAGGTTGGAAATTTGATTAGATTATCTCCACAGAGGTGTGGCTTGCCCAGTTGTGGATATTAACCTGATTAGAGGGAGATGTGACTCCACCCATAATTTTGGGAGTCTCAACTCTCCTTAATTTTGGAGAGAGCAACAGAGCTGCAGAGCCACGAGAACCAGTAGAGCCCACATAGCCAGAGACCTTTGGAGATGAAGAAGGAAAATGACCCCCTGGGGACCTTCATGAAGCAAGACGCCTGGAGAGAAAGCTAGCAGATGTTGCCGTGTGCCTTTCCAGTTGAGAAAGAAACCCTGAACTTCACTGGCCTTTTTTGAGTGAAGGTAACCTCTTATTGGTGCCTTAATTTGGACATTTTTGCAGCATTAGACCTGTAAAGTTGCAACTTTAATAAATTCCCCCTTTTAAAAGCTGTTCTGTTTGTGGTATATCACATTCCAGCAGCTAGAAAACTAGAACACTGTTCAATTAATATTTAACTTAGAAAAACATTTTTGTATGCTTGCTATGTTACAGACCTATGCTAGTTGCTGGAGATATCAGTGAACTCAGTGGGACAGATAGGGAAAAAAAAACAAAGTATAAGGAGTGAAGGGCAGGGTGTGATTGGTTTAAACTTGAGAGGTTCAGAGAAGGCTGTATACCAGTAGGTGCTAGAAATTGATTAGTAAATGAGACATATGAGTATCCTCTTTTGTGAACCTTACAATCCAGAGGTAATGTTATGGCTAAATTTCACCCATCTTTCAAAGGCCTGATATTTCTAATAAGGTTTGTTCCACCGTTCCAGCTTTTTGGATTTCCCCCTTTGCTTCAGTACCACACAATTTATAATCAAATTCACTGTGTATTGAATGGTGATTGCGTATCTTCTCTTTCTAGTTGCCTTTTTAGGGGAGAACAGAGCTTAAGCCTTGCTGTGGAATATAGCACAATTCTCAGAATATATGATAAACTCAATATATAATATTAATAAACATATATAATATGTTTATTAATTAATAAACAATATATAATAAACAACATCCTGTTGTTTAAAGGATATAGGATGGAAGAGAGGGAAATAGTTGGGAAGCACGGAGACCTAGGAGGATAAAATAATTAAAGGGGACAGAGGTCGGAAAGGTCAGGGAATAGAGGATTTTTTTTAGGAGGAGTCATATCTCCATCTAGTCAAAACATCACACCCACAATTGGGCACGCCGCATCTGTGTGGATATAATCTAATCAATAGTTTCCATCTATAATACTGAATCTGGATTGAGAGAAATGGCTGTCCCCACAAGATTGGACCAGGATTAAAACATGGCTTTTCTGGTGTACATAATAGCTTTAAAACCAGCACAGATCACTTTTCTCTTGCAGTTTTCAGAATTCTCTCTCTGCTTTGACATTTGACAATCTGATTAGTAAGCATTTTAGAGTAGGTCTGGGTGGATCTCTTCTTTTTGGGGTGTACTGTTGTTCTAGTTTGCTAGCTGCCAGAATGCAACACATCAGAGACAGATTGGATTTCAATAAAAGGGAATTTTATTTCGTTAGTTCTTTAGAGGAAAGTCAGCTAACTTTCAACTGAGATTCTTTCTTACATGGGAAGGCACAAGATGATCTCTGCTGGTCTTCTCTCCAGGCCTCTGGGTTCCAACAACTTTCTCCGGGGTGATTTCTTTCTGCATCTCCAAAGGCCTGGACTGAGCTGTGAGTGCTGAGATGAGGTATGCTGAGCTACTTGGGCAGTGCTATGGTTGAGCTGTCTCATTTAAGCACCAGCCAATTAAACCAAACATCATTCATTGCAGCAGGCACGCCTCCTCACCGACTGCAGATGTAATCAGCCACAGATGAGGTTTACATGCCATTGGCTCATGTCCACAGCAATAGATCTAGTCACCTGAACCTGACTACCACAACTGTGCTTCTTGAATCCCCAGTTTTACGTCTTCCGTTAGAGATGGGAAATTTTCAATGATAATTTTCTTCAGCATACTTTTTTCCCTTTTCCCTTCTCTTTTCCTCCTGGAACACCCATGACACATATATTCATACACTTCATTTTGTCTTTTAATTCCTTATAACTGTGCTCATTTTTTTACATTCTTTTCCCTATCTGTTCTTTTATGTGTGGGATTTCTGATGTCTTGTCCTGTTTTAGTTTGCTACAGCTGCTGGAATGCAATATACCAGAATGGAATATCTTTTAAAAAGGGAATTTATTCAGTTGCAAGTTTACATTCTAAGGTCTTGAAAACATCCAAATTAAGGCAAGGCTATAAAAATATCCAAACTAACGCATCAAGGGAAAGATACCTGGACTCAAGAAGGCCGATGATGTTCAGGGTTTCTCTCAGCTGAAAAGGCATCTGGTGACATCTGCTAGCTTTCACTCTCAGTTTTTTGTTTCATGAAACTTCCGCTAGGATGTTTTCCTTCTTCATTTCCAAAGATCTCTGGCTGTGTTGGCTCTGTGGGTTCTGCTGGCTCTTTCCAAAATGCTTCCCTCTTTAAAGGGCTCCAGTACGCACCCCACCTTGCATGGGTAGAGTCACATCTCCTGCATACCATCTAATCAAAAGTTACCATCCCAATCAGATAGGTCACATCTCTATGGAAATAATAAAAAAAGATCCCACCCAGTAATACTGAATGAAGATTAAAGGACATGGCTTTTCTGGTGTGTACAACAGATTCAAACTGTCATGTCTTCTAGTTCACTAATCCTTTCTTCTGCCTCTTTAAATCTGCTATTGTAAGTCTCCATTGTGTTTTTCATAGAAGATTGTGCCTTTCATTCCCATAAATTCTATCACTTGTATTTTCAAGTTTTTGAGTTCTTCTTATGGTTGCCCAATATTTTCTTTATATCCTTCATCTCTTTTGTCTTATCTTGCCTTAACTTGTTGATTTGATTTTTGACTTGATTTAGCACATTTGTTTGAACTTAATTACTTATCTCAACTCCTGTATCTCATTTGTGTTAGTTTGTTTCTTTGAGTGGGCCACTTCATTTTCCTAGTATGACTTATAATTTTGGTTGGTTTTTTGGCATCTGGTTTCCTTGATTAGTTTATACTGCAGATTGTTTTCACTCTTTTTTTTGTTGTTTTCATAATATTCTTTTATTTTTCTTTTAATGTTCATGGAGTCAGTACTGATGGTCCCAGCTTTCATTTGTGATATTAATAATTTGTATCTTCTCTCTTTTCTTTCTTGGTAACCTGGTTAGAGGTTTATCAGTTTTGCTAGTCTTTTCAAAGAACCAGGTTTTCGTTTAAGTGAATGTTGCTTTCCTGCTTTCATTCATTTCTATGTTTATTTTTATTATTTCTTTTTTTCTGCTTACTTTAGATTTAATTTGCTCTTTTTTTTCTAGTTTCCTAAGGTGGAAGCTTATTGATTTGGGATCTTTCTTCTTTCTGTTATATGCTTACAATGTTATAAATTTCTAAGTACTGTTTTTACCGTGTCACAATTTGATGACTTATACTTTCATTTTCACCTAGGTCAAAGTAGTTTTTAAATTTCTCTTGAGATTTCTTCTTTGACACATATGTTATTTAGAAGTGTGTTGTTTAATCCCCAAATACTTTTGGATTTTCCCAGCTGTCTTTCTGTTATTAATTTCTAGTTTGATTCTGTTGTGGTCTGAAAGTACTTTATATGATTTCTAGCATTTGAATTTGTTGAAGTGTGTTTTATAGCACAGGTTGTGATCTATATTTGATGTGAGCTTTAGAAGAAATTATGGTCTGCTGTTGTTGAATGAAATATTCTATAAATGTCAATTAGATCCAGTTGACCGATGGTGCTGTTCAGTTCAGCTATATCCTTACTGATTTTCTGTTTGGTGACGTATTACTGGCAGAAGTATGTTGAAGTCTCCAACTACAATAATGGATTTTCTATTTTTCCTTGTAATTCTATCAATTTTTGCCTTATTTATTTTGAAGCTCTGTTGTTAAGCACAAACACATTGAGAGTTATATCTATCATTATGTAATGACCCCTCTTTATCCCTGCTAATTTTCCTCATTAAGCTATCTACTGTGTCTGAACTTAAATAGCTACTCCAGCTTTCTTTTGATGAGCATTAGCCAGGTATATCTTTCTCCGTTCCTTTACTTTTACTCCGTGTATTTATTGGTTTTGTTCTGTCACCTTGGGTTTTCTGGTTTGTTGGCTTTGTTCTCTGTCTTTTCTATGGTGTCAATGCAACTTAGTCTAGTCCTTGCATAGCTTCTGTTTAACTGTTCAGAATTTTTCAGCTCTTGTCTTTCTGGTTCTTGCCCTGAGTAAATGGAACGTCCTTCAAGGAGAGTCTCCCTGTGTGTGGTTGATCCCAGTCAGCTGTTCGTAGACAAGGCAGGCCCAGTCTCAGGAGGAGGAGGAGGTCATCAGCATGGCGTTTCCCTGAGGAGGAGACCCAGCCTGCTGCCAGTCTTTCCGGAGCGGGCTCTAGGCTCTGTGCTTTTCCCGGCCTGCGTAGCAGGTGGTGTGTGTCGGCCTGGAGCTCCCCGTGGGTGTAAAATGGTGTGGTGGCTTTAACCTCAGCCTGCCAGGGGCGTGGTTGAGACAGAGGCTGAGGTGGAAGACAAGTTTGAATTGTTTCTGCTTCCCACTCCCAGTGTCTTAATTCTGTGAAGGAGGTTGCTGCTTGAGCTGGGCTGGCCACCCCACCTCCCCTTCCTTGGGAAAGAGAGGTCCTTTGAGAAATTATCTCCTCCGCTTGATTTGTTACCTTGTCTCTCAGACTGTTTTAACTCTGCCCTTGCCTGAGTCAGTGTTAACAAATGAAAATGCCTGGGGCTTTCTCTAATGACCTACTAAGGATATTAAAAAAAAAAAATGGTAAAAATGAAATTCTTTTTAGAGCTGGTCCCCAGACCCAAGGTTTGCCGGTCAAGAGCAGGAGTTGATACCTGGCTCTGTAAAGGTGTTTTTCCAGTATTCTGAGCTTGGTGGACTCCAGAAACCTCTGTTTTTCTTGTTGTTGTTGTTGTTATTTTTGTTTTTGATTCTTTCCTTCATCAGCCCCTTCATCTCTGGCTGGGGAGGGAGAACTCAGGCTTACATTTCTGTTTTCTCTGGGTTTATGTGTGCTCAGAACTTGTATTCAGCAGTCCAAATTTGTTAATTAAAACCATAGTTGGAGCTTGGTTGAACTACCTTCCCTTGCTCATAGTAGAGTCAGCTTCTTTATACCACCAGGAAGTATTTGTCTCTAGCAGCCTGCCCTACAGTGAGGGAGAGACGCCAGCCTTGACAGTGTGGGGTTTTACTTACAGTTCCATGCTATCACCCTGGCCTCTCTCCCTGTTCCCGGACTGGTGTGCTTGGTGTCTGGTTGCAGGCGTCCCCCAAATAGTTGTTGCAGACAGTTCCTGGCTATTTAGTAGCTGCTCTAGAGAACAAACTACACCTCCCTGCACTGCCATCTTGTCCTGTCTCCTGTAATAAGTTTGGAAATCAGAAAGTGTTAGTCTTCCAACTTTGTTCTCCTTTTTCAGGATGATTTTGGCAATTCAGGTCCACTTACCCTCCCATATGAATTTTTTTTTGGTGCATGGTCTGGAAATCGAACTCAGGTGTCCCGCATGGAAGGTGAGCATTCTACCACTGAACCACCCATGCACTACCCCCATATGGATTTGATGGTTGTTTTTTGTTTTTTTCCATTTCCACAAAGGAATCTATTGGAATTTTGATTGGAATTGTGATGAATCTATATATCTCTGGGTAGAGTTGATATTTTAGCAGTATGTAGTCTTCCAATCCATGAACAAGCAATGTTTTATAATTTATTAGGGTATTCTGTAACTTCTTTTAGCAGTGTTTTGCAGTTTTCCTTATACTTTATATCATTGGTTTAATTTATTCCTAAATATTTGATTCTTTTAGTTGCTATTGTGAATCAAAATTTTTTCCTGATTTGCTAGTGTATAGGGACACCACTGATTTTTGCCTGTTGATTTTGTACTGTAACCACCATTTTGCTGAATTTTTTAGCTCTAGTTGCTTTGTATGGATTTTTTAGGGTTCTCTATGTATAGTATCATGTCATCTGCAAATAGTGTTTCTGTGCCTTTTTAACATGTCTTTAGGCATTTTTAAATTTTCTGATACAATAAGATGTGTTAGATTCATTTTGTACTTTCCCTGCTGTAGCCCTGGAATAAGAAGTTTGTACAAAGAGCACTGGTTCCTTTTAAAGCCTTTCAGCAGGCATATCTAGGAAATATAGGTATGTATATAAGTGCATATAAACACACTTCTCTCCCGTGCTTTTCTCTATAGTAAAAGCCATGATCTCACACTAATACCTCTATTCTAGCCAGATATCACAGAATTTATTCTAGTATTTTCCCTTCCATAATTCCCTTCTCTTTCAGTGAGAAACCTGGCTTCCATTAACCTCAACAGTACATATTTGTATAGGAGCTCTGTGTTTCACCAATCTCAAAGCCAAGCAGCATGTTTCTTTGGCTCTAGCCTTAGCCGTGTAGTCTGCCCCGTGGCCCTCGCCTTGCTGAGCACATGGTTAGTCCCTGGCCTGGACCTGTTGAATATGCTGGTCAAGTCCCTGGCCCTTTTGAACACCCAGTTAACCCCCAGCTCCAGAATGTACCTATTTAGTCCCTGACTGAACTCCAGCCCTGCAAACCCTCTGAGCAAGCCCTAGACTCTGTAAACTTGTTGACTAATCCTCTACTTAGGCCCCACTCTTCAGGACTGGGGCTCAGGCCCCAGTCCATTTCTGGCAGCTATGTAGCTGAAGTCCCGAACCCTGGCAAACGATTCACCTGAGGCCCTGTTTGATCCCGCCCTGGTGAACATACTAAATGAGTCCCCAGTCAAGATTAGGTCCCAATCCGCATGCCTGTATAATCCATGGCCCAGACCGAGGAGTTCCAATGAAAGTTTCATTTTTGCATGCAAAGAGTTTTTATCTTTGATTTCATATTTATATACTTTTCTTAAGCTGAAATCCTTGTTCCTAATGATAATAACTTATTTATTTTCTATATGAAAAAATTTAAAAATAGTACCAATATAACTATTAACAGTGGGACCACTGAATGGTGTTTAAGATTTCTTTGCAGCTCTGTTTGTCCTTAGAATATTTTATATTAAGGATGTAAAATATGTTCTAAGTCAAAATGTTTTAAAGTCACCTGAAATGATTATTTTTCCTCTCACCAACTTGTTGCATAGTTATTCTTTTTCATTTGTTTTCATTTTTGAGGGATTGCTCTTTCTCTTTTTGTTTTACTTTCATTTTTTAAAAACATAAAGCAATTGTATGATTCTGAAGTTAAAACTGTATAACTACGTCTGTTCAAAGAAATTGCTCATCCGTCACTGTTCTCCTTATACACTGTTCTCTCTCTTCTTTATTAATTTTTTATTTTATTAGTTTTTTGTGTTTCTTTTTGTTTTATCCCCTTCCCTTTTCTTACACAAAATGCAACTTACTGAATGTACTGTTTGACCCATTACTTTATTTTATTTAGTATATCCTGAACATCACTCATTTTTGTGGCTTTGTAGTGTTCTAGTATGTTGATGTTTTGTATTTATTCACCCTGTCCTGTGTTGATAGACATGGGACCTTTGGACTATTTCTAGTATTTTTTTCTGCCATATTTTGATCCTTGAAACTAGGTTTTAAAAGTTGACTGAGGCAAACAGGAGACCCTGATTCCTCTAATTAGCAAAAGCTTCTGTTTTTGTCTAATTTTATAGTCTTGCCTTTCCCTACCCTTTGATATCTTCTGAAGAATTCTATGAATGCTTCTGAGGTTCTGCTATATAAGCTTAACATGGTACAAACTGTAGGATATCTGAACCAGCTATTTGATGTATTCTAGCTTCCCTTAGACGCTTTGGAGTAAGCGTGATCTGGGTTTGACTTCCTTAGCTCTGAAATGGAGATGATAGCACTCACCGTGAGAAGTCTGGTAAGGTTATTTAGTAGGTAGTTGTATTGCAAATATCTTTGTGTCTTAATGCTTTTATTAGCTAGGGTTTTCTAGAGAAACAGAATCAACAGGAGATATCTGTACATATAAAATTTTTAAAAGTGTCTCACATAACGGTGGGAATGTAGAGTCTAAGGTCTGTAGGGCAGGCAGTGAGCTGGCAGCTCCAATGAAGGTCCTCAACAAACTCTCAGGAGAGGCTGGCTGGTCAACCATGGAGGTGTAAGAGTCCAAGATCTGTAATCCTGGCCACCAGCTGGCAGCTCCAGTGAAGGTCTTCAATGAACTCTCAGGAGAGCCTGGCTGGCTGAAGCAGGAAAAGTGATTGCCTCTTCTGAATCCTCCTTAAAAGCCTTCTGGTAATTAGATGAAGCATCACTCATTGCAGAAGATACTCCCCTTAGCTGCAATCAGCTGTGGATGCCACCAGCGTGGTCATGGTTTTGGTCCATGAAATATCCTCATAGCAACAGACAGGCCAGTGCTTGCCCAACCAGACAACTGGGCACCACCACCAGGCCAAGTTGGCACATGAACCTGACCATGGCAATGCTGTTAACTTGAAAAGTTATTTAATCTATTGAAACAAAAGACTTGTTTAAGAAAGTAGATTTTCTTAGGCTATTGTTTACATATTAATTATTTGAAAATGTTTATTTAAGTGGCTGAAATGTTTTTTAGAACTTAAGCAGATGACAACAAAGTCAAGTGGTTGGCATTTGTTTTTTTTTTTTTTTTTTTAAGAGAGAGGGAGGAAAGGAAGGAAAGACAGAGAAGGAAGGAAGGGAGGAAGAAAGGGAAACATTTTTAAACATTTTCTTGTTTTATTATATTTTGTTTGTTTGTTTGTTTTTTACATGGGCTGGGGCCGGGAATCGAACCGGGGTCCTCCGGCACGGCAGGCAAGCACTCTTGCCCGCTGAGCCACCGCGGCCCGCCTGGCATTTGTTTTTTAATACAAACAACCTCAGTTTCAGAGGATGACCTTAGGCTAATATCAACTTATGTCAATTTTCTAAACTATGTAAATTACTAGATAATATATGGCATTCAGAATAATCACTTTGTTGTTTTATCATTTTAGTCATCATAAGCCGTCATCACTTTTTATAATAGAAAACGATATATGTAAACAGTATTTTAATAATCTGAGAGACTAAGTACTTTTAAGTAA
Source organism: Tamandua tetradactyla (assembly GCF_023851605.1). Classification (NCBI taxonomy): domain Eukaryota; kingdom Metazoa; phylum Chordata; class Mammalia; order Pilosa; family Myrmecophagidae; genus Tamandua; species Tamandua tetradactyla. The sequence continues at coordinate 78,154,234 of NC_135343.1, forward strand.
ACTTCTGAAGATAGAAAAATATGTTAAGTAACTGATTTTAGGAATATTATTAATAACCAATATTATAACTAAAAAGTTTCTGTTTAACCTGTGGCTACTTTCATAAATCAATTATTGTCTGCCATTGGAGGAAACTCAAGGTATTTGGGATCTTTCTGTATTATTTCTTATAAGTGCATGTGAATGTGTAATGATCTAAATTTAAGTTTAATTTAAAAAAATCAGTTAACCAGCAGTATATCCACTCCACCTTCTTTATCTTCCCAATCATCTTTTTGATAACTGGAGACTTTTATTCAATTTATATTTTTCAGATTTCCTCATTACTTTATTTTTATCCTTATAAATGATACATTAAAATAAAGGTAATTTCTTTTTCTTTATCTGCCAGTAATAATACAATCTTAAGTTGCTTCACATTTTAAAAGTGTATGTTTTGCCCATACTACCTGCTAAAAACATAGTGTATGGTAGAGAAAAACACCTAAGATGCAAGACCTTTTCCATTCTGAAAGTATGATGTAATATTTATTTGATCAGTAATCCCTGGTTTTTGGAATATTAGATATCTTTCTTGTCCTATAGGCCTCTTACGTTCATAGCTATCACCTTGGGTAGTGTCTAGGTCAAGAATCGACTGTAAGGAATCCATAAATATAAAATCTTATGTGTTTTTCTGAGTCCCTGGAGAATTTCTTTTCATGTGCTTTTCCTAATACGTAAAACTAGTTAGGATGTATGCAAAGAATAAATAAAAAACCTTTTTTCTTTTCTTTTTTTTTTCTCTTTTGAAAAGAATCTGAGTTCCTGTTGAATCTGTGCTTGTTCTCAAACAGGTTACCATCATCATGAAAATGATTTCTGGGTGCATATGAGGCAGTCATGGTGGTCAGGGAGTGAGGGAATGTGGGTTCTAGTCCTACTTTTCTTGTTAATACCTGTATCAGTTTGTTAATACTGCCAGAAAGCAATATACCAGAAATGGAATGGCTTTTAAAAAGGAAATTTAATAAGTTACAAGTTTATAATTCTAGTGCCAAGAAAATGTCCGAACTATGGCACCAACAGGAGGTTACCTTCATTCAAGAAAGGCTAATACTGTCTGGAACACCTCTGTCAGCTGAGAAGACACATGGCTAGCATCTGCTGGTTTCTTCATCCTGGACTCCATTGCTTTCAGCCTCTGTTTCCTGTGGGGGTTCTTCAGTTGGCATCTTTGGATCTTCACTTAGCTCCTCTGACATAACTCTGGGTTCTGGCTTGCTTAGCATCTAATGGAAGGCACATGACAACATCTACTGGGCACTGCATCTCCAAACATCTGGGTCTTATGTTGGCTCTGCCAGCTCTGAAGCAACTGTTCTCCAAACATCTGCATCTAAAGTTTCTTCAAAATGTTTACCCTTGTAAAGGACTCCAGTAAACTATTCAAGACTCGCCTTGAATGGGTGGGGTCACATCTCCACCCAGCCAAAAGGCCACACCCATAATTGGGGGCATCGCATCTCTAATAATCTAATCAGAAGAGTTTCCACCGTGCAATATTGAATCAGGATTAAAGGACATGGCTTTTCTGGGGGTAAACAACACTTTCAAACCAGTACAATACCTAATGGCCTTGGGTATGTCTTTAGAACCTCTGTGGGCAACCTCATGTTCCTCAGCTATATAATATAGCAGTTGAAATAGACTCATGGTTCCCAACCCCTTTGGGTGCAGAACATCAGTGTTCTATAATCAAATACATTAATATTTTTGCAGAAAAAATGCATGCATAGTCATACTAAGTAGGTTAAATAAAGGCTTATATCTCAGGCCATTTGTTTCAAGGTTTGCTTCCAGATGAGGTCAGTTCAGATTTCTGGCCCCAAACAAGCTGCAGAAACACTTTTGGTTTTCAGAACTTTTTGGATCTCGATATTAAAGTAAGGGATTTTATAGTAGGATACATAAGAAACATCATCTTGTATATGAATGACAGAGTAGCCTTGATAGACAGTTAATTTTGTGACCTTTAATGCTAGAAAGAAGTGCTTATGTGAACCAGGGAGACTCTGTGGCATGAGAGAGAGGGTCCTTTTTGTCTGCAGGTCTCAAGGAAGGTCATTGTGACTGGAGAAAGAGAGCCCTTTGTGGGAGATGGGTGTTCCAGGACTGAATAGGGACTTGTTAGGGCATGCTGAGGAATTTGTCTTTATCCTAAGAGCAGGTAGAAATAGTTAAAGGGTTTTAGAGTGGACTGGAGTTTTGTTGATGATTATGCCATGCATTTCAATTGTTTTTGGGTTTTAAATAGTAGTTGCTCACTTTAACATTTATTGATTGAATAGTTGACACAATTCTTTGGTAAAAAGTCCAATTTTGCAAGAGTTTACTTAGTGCTAAATCTCAATGAGATGTCAATGTGACCCTACTTGTATTTTAATCAAGAGTTATCTGTATTCTTTGGCTGATTATATGGTATGTGAATATATCTCAATAAAATTACACTAAAGAAAAAAGATGAACTCTTTTTAAATTTTAGTGTTAGGCTGCAGTCTTTGAATCTTTTCCAATTTTCCTTTCAGTAGTGTTTGCTCATTTTGTTATGTCTTTGTATTCTAAAAGTTACTTAAAATGACTTAGCAGTAGCTTTGCTTTTTTTTTGATTGTTAAATATTGGTGTTTTGTCAATGACCTTGACAGTGCCATGGTTGCTACTATTTCTGATTGCATAGTAATGATGTCTTCTGAGTCTGGGGCTTTCTATGCCAGTCTGGCTGCCTCTAATTTGTGAACTGACCAATCATTATTTATTTCATTGATTCAGTCATTCAGTTAATTAGACAGTCTTTGAGATAGCTTTAAATATTGATTTATTAAAGGAGATGAAGTGAATTTTTTAAAAGTGTGTCAGTTATAAAAATAAGCTTTTACTGTTTTGTTTTGCAAATCTTTGTCAGGTACTTTTACAGGAAATTTTAAAAGTTGATAAGTCTATTTGATCCGTGATTTCATTGTTTCGTTATTACATGAGATAAATGATTACTTGTTGGGGCTGTTTTTATTTTTTAAGCAAGCACGTAGAAAATTTATTAAGTACACATGCAAAGAGAAAGAGCCTCTGAGGGCAGTATTGCAAGTAAAGGTGTGAGAGAGGGCAATGTTGCAAGTAAAGGTGTGAAAAGTGAGAGGCCAGCATTGTGGGGTACTTTGCTTTTATAAATTTTTGTTCCTTTTGTAATTTTTGTGGACAGTTTTACCACCCTCCCCTTTTTCCTCCTTCCTTGATGCTTGATCATAGATGGCTCACTCAGGCAGGTGTGTTGGTTCCACCCTTCTCCTTCCTTTGTGTGGGCCCCCAGTTGTTGTTTATTCATGTTTTTCTCAGAGATAGCTTTCTCCTTGCTGCCTAACCCTCCCCCCTTTTTTCTAATTTTTCAACAAATTTATTAAATATTTACATAGAATATTAATAAATCAATTAAAAGCATATAACGTTATTTAACTTGGGTTTTCTTCTAGAAATGAAGATACATTGTAAGAGGTGGTCCGAACACAGCTACAGGTGTGAAGCCCCTTTCTGGTGCTTCCTGGCTTTATGACCGTGGGCAGGTTATTTAACCTGCTGTGTTTTAGTTTCCTCTCTAGTAGAAGGGAGGTAATTATGGAGTCCTCATCAAATGTATATTAGGAAAATTGAGATAAAATTCAGTATTTGAAAATCTCTGACATTAAACTATGTAAGAAATAGTAAGTTTTACACGTGGTAAATTATTAAGAAATGTCAATTATTATAATGCAAGTCCATTCAAAGCAAGAAAAAATGATCAAGTGTGACACATTATAATATTCAGTAATGTAATTTTTATCATTTTGTTAATGACTATCAGATTATAGTTCTATACCTATCTATAATAAAACAAGGATATATAAAGCAAAGAGTTAACATTACACTTAGTGGGAAATTTTAGAGAAATCTCTTAAAAACAAGATAAAAGTAAGGGTGACTTGGGTCACCACATTCTTGTATGAAGAAGAAATAAAAATGATAAAATTAGAAGTGAAATAATTAAATATTTTTGCATTCTGCTTATACGTCTGAAACATTGATACCATAAGCACAGCGTTTTCTAGTAAAAGGGCCTTCCTGATCTGATGCTCTCTGTGTCCTGTGGGTCCATCTTAGCATCTCTGGGGACATTTCTCTTTCTCTCTGGGCTCTGTATTGGCTCTTTACAAAATGTCTCTGGGCATTTCTTTTCTCTCTCTAAATGCCCCGATGCTCTCTCAGCTTTTTTTTTTTTAAAGGAGCTTTTCCTGTCTTTTTATTCACTCACGAAGGACTCCAGTAAAGAGGATTAATTGGGTGGGTCACATCTCCATGGAAACAACCTCATCAAAAGCTCTTGCCCACAATAGGCCTGTACCCAGGATTAGAAGAATGTGGCTTTTCTGGAATACATAACACATCAAGCCAGCAGAATAGATGAACACAAAGAGAAATGGAAATTATGAAAAGAAACCAAATAGATTTGAAAACCATGGTAACAGAAACTGAAAATCCCCTAGAGGGTTTCAGCAGCACATCTTTGCTGGTGGAAGAAAGAACCAGTGAACTGGGAGATAAGACAGCTGAAGTCATCTAGTAGGAGTAACAGAAGGGAGAGAGAATGAAGAAAAGCAAACAGAGCCTGAGGAGCCTGTGGAACCGCATCATACATACCAGTATATGCCGTGAAATTCTAAGAAGGAAAAGAGAAAGAGAAGCAGAGAGAATAAAGGAATGATGGCTGAAAACTTTGCAAATTTAGTGAAAGACATGACTATACATGTCTAAGATACTCAGTGATCTCCAAACAGGATAAATCCAGACAGACCCATGGCCACGCCATGTTAAATCAAACTTTTGCATGCCAAAAATAGAGAATTCTGACAACAGTAAGAGAAGGACGATGTCATTTACAAGGGACCCTCAGTACGATGGTGTGCTGATTTCTCACCAGAAACTGTGGACACAAGAATGTGATGGGATGATATTTAAAGTGCTGAAAGCAAAAAATCCCAGCCAAGAATTCTATATCCAGCAAAATTGTCTTTCAGGAGAAATGAGGGCAAATTTAAGGCATGTCCGGATAAACAAAAGCTGGGGGAATCTGTCACCACTAGACCAGCCCTAAAGGAGATGCTAAAGGGAGTTCTACAGGTTGAAAGAAAAAGACAGTAGACAATAGATCAAACCTGCCTGAAGAAATAAAGATCTCTGGTAGCGTTAACAAAATGGGAAGATATCAATGCCAGTGCTTTTGCATTTTTGGTTTAGTAACCTCACTTTTTTCTTGCTGCAGGATCTAAACGGCAAATGCTTAAAATGTAATGAGAAATCAAGGGTTTGTGACAAGAACCACATAAAAATGTGGGGATGGAAAGATATAGGAACATAGCTTGTGCATATTCTTTTTTCTTTTAAGATTTTTAAAAACTTTTTTAATTGTATAGTATAACATATATACAAAGCAAAGAAGTAAAAAAGCAACAGTTTTCAGAGTAGTCTTCTACAAATGGTTACAGGACAGGTTCCAGAGTTTGTCATGGGCTACCATCCGATCCTCTCATGTTTTTTCTTCTAGCTGTTCCAGAATATAGGAGGCTGGAGGGCTTAAATACTTTTTTATCATCACAATCGAGCTTGTGCATACTCTTGCAGTTAAGTTGATATCAAACCAATGAGATTATTATAGATTTAGGTTTTTAAATTTAAGCCTCGTGAAACTACGAAGAAAATACTGGAGAACATGCAAGCTCATAGTGACAGAAATTACAGGCTACCAGGAATTGGGGTAGGTGGGTCTGGGTAATAATTAAATAAAAACAGTGTAGGTTTCTGTTTGTAGAGATGGGAAGTTTTAGTAATGGAAGGTAGTTAAGGTACCACAATATAGTGATTGTGATTAATCCTACTGATTAGTATGCTTGGGATTGGTTGAAATGGGAAAGTTTTTGTTGCATATATGTTCCCATTATTTAAAAAAAAGCCAAAAGAGTGAAAAGACAATCACAATTAAAGCCAATACGTGAACCTGGACAGGATCTATCAAGGGAGGAGAGAGAGCTCAAAAGAACTGGAGCATATGAAAAAATTGGAATATATTTGTAAGTTTTCTATCAGTGTTTAATTTCTTGAACTTGAGAAATGGGTACAAAGTGGATATCCTTGTTCTTGGGTGATGTGTAGTGTTTCGGGAGCATGATGTGTTTAACTTACGCTCAAGTGTTCAGAATTGGATCGATAGAGAAACAGGAGGGTAGATAGATGGATTGATGGATGGATAGATGGAATGATAAGTGAAGTGTGGCAGAATTAAAAAAATTGGTAGATTTGGGTATCTGGGGAGATGGGGGTGTATTGAAGTTTTCTGTATGGGGTTTGTATTAGTTTTCTAACTGTCCCGAAGTTTGAAAATATTTCAAAAGAAAAAGTTTAGGGAAAGAAGAAAAAGAAAATCTAAGCGAAGACATCCTCTCTGGCCGTAGTAAAATATGTAAAGGAAAAATATTTTGTCTTTCTTCCCTTTTAAATTTTGTTTCAACAAAATTGAGCAATCAGAATGTAAATTTTAAACTTTCAGGAATTTTTCTTTTTTTTTCTGTCATTTTAATTTTAATAAAATAGATAATTTCAAATTACACAGTGAACAAATCCATCCACTCACCACTGATAAAATTTTAGAAATATTTTCTATAAAAAGTTTAGTATTTGATTGGAATGAACCCATTATGATAGTTTCTAAAGGTAGAGCTTTCCCATCCCTATCCCTATTGAGAAATTTAAAAAATAAAGAAAAGTACAAAAAAAAGACAAGATTTCCATATACCACAATCCAGAACTAATCAATATCTTGTTATATTTACTTGCAGTCTTTTTCAACAGAAATGGTTATTTATATATAAAGCTGCAATCCCCTTTTACCAATCCCCACCCTACCTCCCGCATTCATTCCTTTCTCTCCTCCACTCTTCACAGCCAATCACTATCAAGAGTTTGGTGTGTTTCCTTGCAGTTCTTTTCAGAAATATTTACATATAATATGCATCCATTGCCAATATATACTACTGAATTATATGAGAGAAATCTTTATTCAAATTTACGATTTCATTGTACTATATATGCATCATTATACAACTTGATTCTTCCTTCGCAACATGATTTTTGGGATCTTTCTGTTAATGCGTGTTGCATTTTACATACATAGTATTCCACCATAAGAATTTTCCATTTTGTTCCTGATGGGCATTTACGTTGTCATCAGTTTTTGACTATGACAAATCATGCCACAGCAAGTATCCTCCTGGTACATATTTCACTTTCAGGAATTTTTTGATGAAAAGATTATGTTTTAAGTATAATAGTGGATTTATGATGGTTGTATATATTTAATCTATTAATTTCTGTGTCCTTCATATTTTTAAATAAGCCTCTGTATATCATGGAAGCATACCAACAAAAGTCAACTGTTATAATTCTGTTTATTCCTGATTGGATTGGATGTCTAGACTGTGCTTATAATGTTCTTGAATCTTATTTAAGCATATTTTCAAAATGAAGTGCAAGTATTTTAAGAGTTTATTTTGCATTTTCCTCATAAAAGAAATTCAAACTCATTTAATGAAATTTGGTTAAGTATTGAGAAATGTATAAAAGGAAAAAAAATCACTAGTGTTTTAACACCGTGAGACAATTGTCTTTGGTAACATTTAAGTATTCTTTTATCCATTCATTCTTCTAATAAGTCTTTTTTTTTCTTTTAACTCCATAATTGAAAATACATTATATTTATAATTTTTTTCCATTTACCAATATAATAGCCATTTTCCCATGTTATTACTAACTTAAGTCTTTGTTGGATTTTAAAAACTAAAAGAGAAATACATGCATATTAGAAAACGTTTTTTAAATGTTTTAAACATAAATGTATATAAAAGCTTTTCATTTAAACATAAATGAAAAGTCTCCATTCTCCAATATCTTAGCTTTCTCTTTTAATGATGAATCTTAGGCTTTTTCTCATATCTGAACATATGGATCTATGTAATTTTTTACTGACTGCATTGTGGGGAGTTCTGATATTTACTCAGCCAGTTCTCTATTGTTGGACATTTAGATTGTTTCTGGTTTTTTGTTTTTAGATACCATGTTTGGAGTACAAATTAAGAGTTTGGTCACTACTGTTGAAAAATTTTCCTTTCTGTAAAACATGTACCTACCCTGTACATAATCCTTTCCTAAGCATTTCTCAAGAAATTCTCCTTTTGCTTAATCATGTTTGCCAAAATTTCTATGCTTTAGTTGATTTTCTACTGTACTAGACACCATTCTTAGTAAAAATAAAGAGTTTACTCTCCTTCCCTTTTCCTCCCTTCCATTTAAATTTATTATCTTTGTATGTCAGGCAGTATTTCATGACCCATCTGAAAACTTGCTATTTAATTTGTGTGCTGTGAAGCAAAATTTGGTTTTATGTGGATTATGCTCTGGATTTTTTCTAAATTGGGTTGTTATTATGCTTAGTTTTTGTTTCATTGTGCCACATCAAAGATAAATAAGGCTCCAATGTGCATTATTTGAAACAAAACAAAATGTGATATTTATGTATATACATGCATATGGATAGATAAATATCTAGCTATAGATATGGACATAGATTTAAAGATAAAAAATCTTGAATTTTGTATTAATCATTCTCTTGCTTTTCTTTGTTGTTTTAACCATTGTCCATATAATATAATATAATCTTTAGTTCTTATAGTGCTGTTTTTTAAAACATTATTGTTCCATCTGTTTGCCTTTGGTTGCTTGTGTATGAGATATATAATTCCACCCTATGACACTTTCACCCTTCTTGTCTTGTTCCATTTTGGGTTTTAAAACAAGAAACATTTCCGTTTTAGGAATGTTTCTTATTTTAAAAATCCAGTCTCATAATATTTGAATGGGGAATTTAGTCTATATTTATTGTGATAACTTATATATTTGTATTTATTTTTTAAATTGTTTTGGCTTGATCATAGCTTTTATTTAAAAATTTCATTCCTTTTTTTTCTCCCCTTATTAATTTTGAAGGTCTATATCTAGTCCTTTAAATTTTTTCCTGGATAATTTAACATACACACTTTAAAGTCTAAAGTTAATAAATATCTTTACTGTCCATGGAACAGAATAAGAATTTTTGAATACATTCATTCTGATCACTCCACTCAGTATGCTGTTACTCTCTAGTATTTTAGTTCTGTTTTTTTCTTTAAATTCTACAAATTAGATGTTTTTATTATTTGATTATTATTTAGGATTATATGTCTATCCATATCTTTGCTCACATTTCTTCTTGCATCTCAGATCTTTTTTAACTGGAATCATTTTCTTTTATACCTGGAAACCATATTCTTTTAGTGTTTGTTTTAATGAGCAGATGTTGGTGATATACTCTCTGTTTGTTTTTGCTTGGAATGTCATAAATGTATTTTGCCTCTATTCTTAAATCATTGGCTGAAGGATTTAAAGTTCATGGTTATCTTCTCTTAGCTCCATGAAAATATTGTTCTGCCTTTTGATTTCTGTTATTGCTATTAAAAAATCAGTTGTTGGCCCAGTTGCTCTTTTGGGGGTACATGGACCAGGAATTGAACCCAGGTCTCCAGTGTGCAGGCCAGTGTTCTACCCAGTTGCTTCTTTGTGAGTGGTCTGCCTTTGTCCTTTTATTACTCTTCAGGTCTCCTATTTTGTGGTCAGGGTCATTTCGTTCACCTTGGATGGGAATAGTAATGGATTTCTTTATCTGCTAGAAATTCGTTGTTGCTTTCTGATTCTGAGATTCAGTGTCTTTTCACATTTCTGGAAAATTCTTAGTTATTGTATCTTCAAATATTGTCTCTTCATTATTTATTCTTTCCTTCTAGATCTTAAATTAGACTTGTTTAGTCCTCTCTTCTGCATCCTTAACATTCTTTATCCTCTATCTCTTTGTTTCCTTATGGGGCATTCTGCAAAACTATTTGAATCTATGTCTTCTAGTTCTTTAGTCTGTTGTTTAAATTGTCCATTCAATTTTAAATTTAAATTTTAAAAGTTTTTTTTTTGAAATTTGTTTGGTTTATTTCTCAGTTTGCTTGGTTAAATTTTTTTATTTGTTCGAGAAGTTGTGGGCTGGTTAATTTTTATACTTCCTGCTCATATTTTCTAGACTTTTATTTCTTGAAACCTATTAAGCATTTCATATCGTGAATCTGGTAATTCCATTCTCTGAAGGCTTTGAGGGTCTGTCTAGCTTTGTAGTTTCTGCTATCTTTCAGGCATTGGTACTTTATTTTCTTTGTTGTGTATTTGTTTTGCTGTGAGCTCATCTTTCTTGGAAATTTATCTGTGGGAAGCCTCTGAATCCTGATTGAAGTTGTATTCCCTCCAGAAGAGGATTTGTGTTGTTTTTGCTGCTTCTCTGGGAACCTCAGTTTCTTGATTTGAGGTTTTTTTGGGCTACATGGCCTAAATTTGGTCAGCAATCCTGTGTGAAGGCTGGCTAGTTTTTATAAAAATTTCCCTCAGTCCATTGCCACTTCTCTTGCTGCCCTCTTCTGTGTAGCAGACTTGTGTCCTTTTTAACCTTACATTGAAAATAGAATTATTTGAATTCCAGCTTTCTATGGAAATCTCCTGCTAGATTACCTATTTTGGTTGGGCCCAGGTCTTATCTTCTGTGTTTGGTTCTTCCTGCAGCCATCAGAATGGAACCCTAAGGTCCTTGGTGGTTGGTACATAACTCCAGGGCAAAGTGTGACTTCAGTGCATGCTTACTTCCTAAGATTCCAGTTCTCATTCTCTGAGGACTCCTTACTTTGTTGACAGCACAACCATTTACATAGAAATATATTAATATTTAAAAAATGCATCTCTTTAGATGTTTTTATTGTGAAGAAAATCAATCATATTGTTGAAATCTGAAGATTAAGCTAGTTCTTAAAAAACAAAATAGTTGGGATTTATCCCCCTACTTTGTTTTCACTCTCTGAACAGAAGATACAGAGAAAACACAGCAGTATGAGAGCAAAGCCAACTGAAATGATACATACATATATATAGGTAGGCGTGGTATAAACTTTGGTCATCTGTGTGATTCATTTAGGTGTTATTAGGGCACTTTAAATTTGATGGTCTTTTCTAGAACTATATGAGCTACTATAATTTAATGGGTATACCTAAATTCAGAAATGACTTTTCTCTGACATTTGTGAAAGAAATTTTTTAAAACCTCAGCCAGGTTTCACATCTTTTGATGTATGTTTGAAGCCAGAATCTCGAGGGAAGATTTCTTTTCTGTTATTGAAACAACCAAGCAAAATTATGTCACTTGTGATTGTACTCTGATTATAAGAGGTTATTATATTTCTGAGAGTAATGGCTAGAAAGTTAGAAATAACGGCAGACAAAAGGAAAAGAAAAGATCCAGCTTTTGTTGAGAATGGGCTTCATGGGAAAAATTCACTGAAGAATTTTCACAGTGAGAAGGCCATGTTTGGTGCCTCTCTGCCTTTTGAGGTTCTTTTGGGGTGAGACGTGGATGTCTTAGCTTATTTTCTTTTTGAGTCCAGAGAATCTCTTTAAGGGCTGGAAGTTTATAGAAAAATTCCGCCTTTCTTTTTCAGACCCGTTTTAATATCAGTTCCCCATAAGACAAAGTACTTACTATATGCTTTTTAGCTATAGGCATTTCTGCCCAACTCCTCTATATACTGTTACATGTGTGTTACTCACCATCTAGATTTAAAATTCTTTAAGAGCAGGGCTATGTAATATATACTTTACATATTAGGCACTCAGCATTTTTCTCATTAACAATGAGTCTTCATTCTCATCATGGTTTTTAACGTTTCATCTTTTTTCTTGCAGTGATGAAACTAGAGAATCTGTTTCTAGATGACTCGGGTCGATATTTGGCTATTCAATTCCATCTAGAATGTGCATATATATTTTTGTATTATTATGAGTATAAAAAAGCAAAAGATCAGTTCACTTTTGCTAAAGACATCAGCAAGTTACAAATAAACTTGACAGGTAAGACCCTTTTTACCTATTGTTGGATAATTTATTTTATTTTATGGTAAAACCACCATATACATTGGCAGTTTGGTGTGTTGCAAGACAGTTTTTGGTTTTCTGTGTCCTATACTTTGCTTTATAAAAATAAGTTTTAAAGATTTTATTTAAAAATTCATTGTTTTAGAGCAAATGTTAAATTATGCAAGAGGCATAATTTCAATAAAGAAGGCCCTTTATGTTCTAACATGGGTAGACATTTTTTTTTTATTAATTAAAAAAAAAAATTACAAGAAGCACAAACATTCCCAACACATACACTCAGCAATTCACAATATCATCACACAGTTGCATATTCATCAGCATGATCATTTCCCACACATTTGCATCAATTCAGAAGAAGACATAAAAAGACAACAGAAATATAAAACAAGAACAGGAAAAAAAAAATTTTACATACCATACCCCTTACCCCTCACTTTCATTGATCACTAGCATTTCAAACTAAATTTATTTTAAAATTTGTTCCCCCTATTATTTATTTTTATTCCATATATTCTACTCATCTGTTGACAAGGTAGATAAAAGGAGCATCAGACATAAGGATTTCACAATCACACAGTCACATTGTGAAAGCTATATCATTATACAATCATCGTCAAGAAACAAGGCTACTGGAACACAGCTTTACATTTTCAGGCAGTTCGCTCCAGCCTCTCCATTATATCTTGAATAACAAGATGATATCTACTTAATGCATTAGAATAACCTCCAGGATAACCTCTCAACTCTGTTTGGAATCTCTCAGCCATTGACACTTTGTCTCATTTCCCTCTTTTTGGTCGAGAAGGTTTTCTCAATCCCTTGATGCTAAGTCTCAGCTCATTCTAGGGTTTTTCTCAATCCCTTGATGCTGAGTCTCCACTCATTCCAAGATCTCTGTCCCACATTGCCAGGAAGGTCAACACCCCTGGGAGTCATGTCCAACGTAGAGACGGGTAGGGTGGTGAGACTGCTCGTTGTGTTGGCTGGAGAGATGGGCCACATCTGAGCAACAAAAGAGGCTCTCTTGGGGGTGACTCTTAGGCCTAAATTTTAAGTAGACTTGACCTATCCTTTGCAGGGTTAAGTTTCATATCAACAAACCCCAAGACTGGGGGCTCTGCCTATAGCTTTGGTTGTCAACACTGTTTGTGAGAATATCAAGAATGGGTAGACATTTTAATAATATAGAGCAGCCAGGCAGCATTCAAATGAACTTGCACCATTTGATTCTGGGTGTGTGGGCCTCCTGAGACCTCTCCTGGCTCATAGTTTTAGTTCCTCTCTCAGTGTCTTGTAAAGGTATTGTTTCCAACCTGCTTTTTAATTTTAATTTCATTTTTTCTTCCTTAAGGGTAGAAATTTTGAATGTTTTATCTGCTTAATATTTCTTCCATGCCTTAGAGAGCTGCCTGGCATAATAGGTATTCAGTTCAGACTGGGAAATTTACAGTGATGGGACCTATTTGTCCTCTCTGGGCTAGAAGTAGATTATCTCTAAGGACCATTCACAAGCTCCCAAGTTCTGCACTTCTTATTGAGCTAGTCCTATGAATAAAACCTTTCAGATAGATTGTGAATAAATATGATTTTGTGGACTGCTCTGGGATCTTAGCCACCTTTTATTACATTACCTGAAGAAAATTAATATCCAACTTACAACTTTTGGAACAATGTCTATTTTAAGTTGGAGTGTTGTCTGTATTTGAAAATATAGTTATATATAATATAACTTGTGAGGTTAGTTTCAGAAGTCATGGTGTAAAATATTTTTGTCATAGGAGACTTTTTTGGTACTATTTTCAAGAGCTTAATGGGAAAGTACCCTATATATTCAGCTTTAACTATTGGTGTCTTTACTAGCCAGTCTTGATGTGTTCTTTCCAGGTTAAGGATGAAGAACTTAAAATTGTAAATGTGGTACTCACAAATGTAAAATTAGAACTAGACTATTATATTTTTCCATTCAACTGTAGCCTTACTATATAAAAGCAAACAGTATTGAAGTGTCTCAGGAGCTATTTTTAGCATAACATGTTTAAAAGGTTGATGCAGCTCTTAGAGCCAGACTCATCACAGAATAAAATCCAGACACCTTACACTGACATTCAAGGTTTTTGTAATCTTATCCTTGCCAAAAAATGGATGTTGGATCTTTGTTTCAGCTATTCTGCTGCAAGATATTTCAAATGCATGATGAAAATATTTCATGTCACATGGAGCTGGATAGTGTAATAGAAAGAAAGACTGTGGGGTTTAGAACTTGAAAATACTGACCTTAAACTCTGGCTCTGATACTGATCTTGAGCGAGTGATTATATCTTAGTGCCTGTTTATTCATCTGTTACACGGGAATGATAATATTTCTTCTACCTGTGATATTTAATGGGTTATTCTTTTTTGAGAAGGAAGGTAGTTTGATGCATGTACGTATGTGGAATCTAGTGGCAAAAATTCTGAGCTTGAGTCCTCCTGTTACCATAGTTTATTGGCTTTAAAATCTTATATCACTGGGCCTTAGATTTCTTTTATGTGAAATGGGGGATACTTTATAAACTCTAAAGCACTATGAGAATACTACTCTTTTTGATTGTACAGTAGATGTGATCAGCAAATGAGTAGATGGAAATTTATTTATTTTTTCAGGTGCTTTGGGAAAAAGGACACGATTTCAGGAAAATTATGTGGCACAACTTATTTTGGATGTAAGAAGGGAGGGGTATATCTTTTCAAATTGTGAGCTAAGTCCAATGCCTACTCCTCAAGAACATTTAACCAAGGTAAGTAGGATTGTTAATTATTTAATTAAATTATCATCCAAGTCTAATAGTTTCAATAGTTGAATACTATAGAAACATTGAATGGGGTTGAAAGAAACTTCATTTTGTCCCTTGAGCTTTTTAAAGATTGCTTGGGGGTAGGGCAGGAGTGGGTAGAAACAGGGTGGATCTGTGTTTAAACCTTTTGTGTAACCCTTAAGTAGAGATCAAGTGACGCTTTTCTTGTAGAATCCAATAATATGAATTAATACAGTTATCTGAATTAATTTAATTTAAAAAATGTAATTAATTAATTTCTTCAGTTATACTCCCTGAAGAAATACATGTTGTAGCCTGAGTAGGACTAATTTTTCTAACTGCTATCCAATTTGCCCTACTTCGTCTTATATGGATGTTTTGGAACATTAAGAGATTTCAAATTTCTTGGGCTTCTTCTAAATAGAGAAACAGATAATCAAAATTTCTTTTTACTGGTTTTGTGATGTGTCTTTTTTTACTCTGTCATAATAGGCTGGTTGATGCCATAAGATGTTTTCCTTGATGTTACTGATGAGTTCTCTTCTTGTAGCATCAATTTCTGGCCCTTGTTCAGATTTCCTACTTACAGGCCTTTGTAGTTGCTTCCCTAGATTAGTATTTATATTCTCTTATTTCAGAGATCCCAACACCAACATTTTTGGATGTCTTGTAGTTGATTTTGCTGTTCTTGAAGCCTGTGCTTTGTTACTCTTCATTGTAGGGCCTGCAAGCAAATTTGCCTTGGTTACACTGGAAACTAAAATTCAGTCCTGTTCTGAGAGTAACACCAAAGATAGGGATAGGGATTTGGAGTGGGTAACAAGAGTACTGTGCTGGTTTGAAAGGATGTATGTCCCCTAGAAAAGCTATGTTTTAATCTAAATCCCATTTCATAAAGGCAGAATAATCCCTATTCAGTACTGTATGTTTGAAACTGTAATCAGATCATCTCCCTGGAGATGTGATTTAATCAGAGTGGTTGTTAAACCGGATTAGGTGACGACATGTCTCCACCCATTTGGGTGGGTCTTGATTGGTTTCCTGGAGTCCAATAAAAGAGGAAACATTTTGGAGAATGAGAGATTCAGAGAGAGCAGAGAATGCCGCAGCACCACGAAGCAGCGAGTCCATTAGCCAGCGCCTTGGAGATGAAGAAGGAAAATCCCTCCTGGGGAGCTTCATGAAACAGGAAGGCAGGAGAAGAAGCTAGCAGATAATACCGTGCTTGCTGCATGCCCTTCCAGATGAGAGAGGAACCTTGAGCATGTTCACCATGTGCTTTTCCAGATGAGAGAGAAACTCTGACTGTTCGCCATGTGCCCTTCCACTTGAGAGAGAAACCCTGAACTTCATCGATCTTCTTGAACCAAGGTATCTTTCCCTGGATACCTTTGATTGGACATTTCTATAGACTTGTTTTAATTGGGACATTTTCTCGGCCTTAGAACTGTAAACTAACAATTTATTAAATTCCCCTTTTTAGAAGCCATTCTATTTCTGGTATATTGCATTCTGGCAGCTAGCAAACTAGAACAAGTAGCAGCAGTCAGTAGTCCCAAGGAAGGGCTTTGAGGTACTATTGGAAATCTGTTGGGCTTACTCCACATACTCTGTTGTTTGCTTTTGTGATAACTTCAGTGAGGTACAGCTATTGATTCTAAGAGAAGGATGAAGAAAGGAAAGGAAAGACATAGAAACTCAGAGAGAAGATGACCCAGGGTGTAGCCTGTACAGAGGAGGTGAGGCGGTGGAGTCATTGCTGAGTGTTTGTTCAGCCCTGGCCCTGACAAGGGAATTCTGCTGATACCTGCTTCCATCCTTTACTTCCTCTGTGAATACTGTTTCCTCTTCCATAAGCTTTTAAATGTAATCTAAGCCTCATCCTAAGCCTTAGATTAACTGTCATAATCCTGGTTTTTGAGTGATAGCGCACCATTTATGAAAAAATTTAATTCTGGATTCTAAGCATTTTCTTAGTAATCATAGTTGTCTGTTTATTTTTTTTCTTATTTATAATGATTGGTATATATTTATTTAAGTATGACATATGGTAACGCAGTATTTTATTCTGTTAATATATGAGAACATTTTTAAAACTAATGGAACTTATTCTAAGAAAAGTTCAACTTTCAATTTTTATTTTTTCATTTTTTTATTACATGGGCAGGCACCAGGAATCGAACCTAGGTTTCCGGCATGGCAGACGAGAACTCTGCCACTGAGCAACTGTTGCCTGCCCCTTTTTTTCAACTTTGAATTTTTTAACATCTCAATACCAGTTAATAATGAGAGATAGTCAAAACAGTTGTGGCCAAAATTATGTCAAAAACATAAATAAATGCTTGGTGTTAACATGTTTATATAAATTCAGTTTATATTCATTTTTAATGTAAAGTTATTTCTCAGCTAGAAAGAATATTTTGTTTACTTCACTATTGGAAATCTCTCTCTCTTTTTTAAAAATATTTTTATTGGCATATCTTGATACACATGTGTTCCATACATGGTATGCAATCAGTGGCTCACAATATCATCACATAGTTGTGTAGTTATTACCATGATAACTTATTAGAATATTTGCATCACTCCAGAAAAAAAAAATAATAAAAAAAGAAAAAGCCCATATATACCATAACCTTACCCCTTCCTCTCATTGACCATTAGTATTTCCATTTCCCCAATTAATTTTACCGTTTATCCCCCCATTATTTACTTATTTTTTGTCCATATGTTTTTATTCCTCTATCCGTACCCTGGATAAAAAGCATCAGACACAAGGTTTTCACAATCACACAGTTGTAAAAATTCTGTCTTTATACAGTCATCTTCAATAATCAAGGCTACTGGAACACAGCTCAACAATTTGGTTCTTCCCTCTAGCTACTCCAATACATCACAAACTAAAAGGACATATCTATATGATGCATAAGAATAACCTCCAAGGTAAACTTTTGATTCTGAAATCTCTCAGCCACTGAAACTTTACTTTGTCTCATTTTTCTCTTCATCCTTTTGGTCAAGAAGCCTTTCTCAATCCCTTGATGCTGGGTCCTGGCTCATCCAGGGAGTTCTGTCCCACTTTGCCAGGGAGACTTACACCACTGGGCGTCATGTCTCACATAGAGGGAGAGGGCAGTGAGTTCATCTGCTGAGTTGCTTTACAGAGAGAGGCCACATCTGAGCAACAAAAGAGGTTCTCTGGGGGAGATTCTTGGGCCTAGTTTTGAATAGGCTTAGTCTATCCTTTGCAAGAATAAGTTTCGTAAGGATAAATTCCAAGGTTGAGGGCTTAGCCATTGATTAGGTTGTACCCACTGCTTGTGAGAATATGAGAAATTCTCCAAATGGGAAGTTGAATATTTCTTCCTTTCTCCTCAGTCCCCTAAGGGGACTTTGCAAATACTTCCTTATTCACTGTCTGTTTTAATTTGCTAGCTGCCAGAATGCAATATACCGGAAGCAGAATGGCTTTTTCAAAGGGAAATTTAATGAGTTGCTAGTTTACAGTTCTAAGGCTGAGAAAATGTCCCAATTAAAACAAGTCTATAGAAATGTCCAACCAAAGGCATCCAGGGAAAGATACCTTGGTTCAAGAAGGCCAAAGTTCAGGGTTTCTTTCTCAAGTGGAAGGGCACATAGCGAACACAGTCAGAGTTTCTCCTCATCTGGAAAGGCACATGGTGAACATGGTCAGGGTTCCTCTCTCATTTGGAAGGGCACATGGTGAACATGGCATCATCTGATAGCTTCTTCTCTTGACTTCCCATTTCATGAAGCTCCCCAGGAGGCATTTTCCTTCTTCATCTCCAAAGGTCACTGGCTGGTGGACTCTGCTTTTCATGGCTGTGTCGTTTTGCTCTGCGAATCTCCAATCTCCAAAATGTCTCCTCTTTTATAGGACTTCAGAAACTAATCAAGACCCACCCAAATGGGTGGAGACATGTCGTCACCTAATCCATTTTAACAACAGAAGAAACGGCTGCCTTTACAAAATGGGATTAGGATTAAAACATGGCTTTTCTAGGGGACACACATCCTTTCAAACCAGCACACTGCCCAAATTACTTTCAAATATGTTGGGACATCACAATAACCTGGACAAACCAACAAAATCTCACATCCTGTTCAAGATTCCATGTACTTACGGTGTTCATCTAACCTGATCATACAAGTTAAATTAGATAATGCGCTTAGATAACACCCAAAATATAAATTTTGCACCAAATAAGCATTTCTCCCTTTGGTCTCACACAGAGGTCAAAGTTTCATCTAACCTGATCATACAAGTTAAATTAGATAATGCACTTAGATAACACCCAAAATATAAATTTTGCACCAAATAAGCATTTCTCCCTTTGGTCTCACACAGAGGTCAAAGTTTTAAAGTATGGACCGTACCATCCTTAACCGTGTATTCTGATCTACCTTAGTCTTACCCAAATCAACTTTCTTCATATCTCTATTTGGAGTCTGATCCCTTTTTCAGCTTTATAAACAATTCCTATATAGGGCAGTGCTGACTCTCATAGCTTCAGAGCTCTAAGTCTGAGCCTCAGGTGTCACATTATACCTGAAGTTTCTGGAACTGACCAGGTTATATACAAGCAGCTCAGTATCTCAGAATTTAGAAATAACAGTTACAGCCCCTGAATATATGTGACTGCTTAAAAGCTTACAATCTAGGACCATTTACAATGCACCCCGACGTGATAACCCAAGCTCTTGACTTCAGTTCACTGAGTTTTTATAGTATAGTTAGTCCATAAGAGTGAGGCATGATAATATTTGTCTTTTTGTTTCTGACATTTCATTCAACATACAGTCCTTAAGGTTCTTACACCTAGTTGTATGCCTCACAACTTCATTCCTTCTTGTGGCTGCTCAGTAGCGCATTAAATTTATACACCATATCTTCCCCTTCCATTCGTCAGTTGTTGTACCCTTAGGCCACCTCCATCCATTATGAATCGTGAACATGGCCTCCATAAACGCTAGTGTACAGATGTTCATTCCTGTCTCCACACTCAGATCCTCCAGCATATGCTGAGCACCAGGGCTGTGGGATCATGACAGCCTCACCTCTCGCCTCCTGAGTAACCACCACGGTGCTCTCCAAGGGGCTGCACTTCTTAGTTTCCCTGTTGACAATGAATGGGTACATCTTTTTCTCCACATTTTCGCTAGCACTTGTTTTTCTCTGATCATTTGTGTTTGTGTGTATATATGTATATTTATATTTATTTATTTATTGAGATATCTTCACTATATACAGTCCATACATAGTGTACAATCAGTGACTCACAATGTCTTCACATAGCTGTATATTTATCACCGTGATTATTTTTAGAACATTCCTGCCTGCTGAGCCACCGTGGCCTGCCCTTATTTTTTCTTTTTACTTCATTTTCTGAATTGTTGCAAATGTTCTAAGAGATGATCATGGTGATGAATATACAGCTATGTGATGATAATGTGAGTTATTGATTATATACCGAGAATGGAATGATCATATGGTAAGAATGTTCATGTTTGTGTGTTATGTTGGAAAAAATTTAAAAATTAAAACACACACACACACACACACACACACAAAACATGTAGTTACAGGACAGATCCCAGAGTTTGTCATGGGCTACCATACAATCCTCTCAGATTTTTCCTTCTAACTGCTCCAGAATATAGGAGGCTAGAAGGCATAAATATTTTTATCACCACAATTGACTTTTTTTTCTTTTCTTGAAAAAGAACATATATACCAAAAAGCAATCAATTTCAAAGCACAGTACCACAATTAGTTGTAGAACATGTTTCAGAGTTTGGCATGGGTTACAATTCCACAATTTTAGGTTTTTACTTCTAGCTACTTCTAAGATACTGGAGGCTAAAAGAGATATCAACTTAATGATTCAGCAGTCACATTCATTTGTTAAATCCTATCTTCTCTGTATAACTCCACCATCACCTTTGATATTTCTATTCCTGTCTTTAGGGGTATTTGGGCTATGGCCATTCTAACCTTTTCATATTGGAAGGTTCTGTCAATAATATGGGGTAAGGAGAGATAGAAATGTCTGATGATCTGGAGGGACTGGGCCCTCTAAGTATTGGGACTTAGATGGTCCAGGGACCCATCTGGAGGTTGTATGTTTTTAGAAAGTTACTCCTGTGCATGGAACCCTTGTGGAATCTTGTATGTTGCCCTAGGTGTTCTTGGATTGACTGAAATTGTCCTAGTTGAGATTTGGCTTATGTAAGAGCAACCACAGAGTAGTCTCTCGACTCTATTTGAACTCTCTCTGCCACTGATACTTTATTAGTTACACTTCTTTTTCCCCTTTTGGTTAGAATGGAATTGTTGATCCCATGGTGCCAGGGCTGGACTCATCCCTGGTAGTCATCTCCCATGCCACCAAGGAGACTTTCACCCCTGAATGTCATGTCCCATGCAGAGGGGAGGCCAGTGATTTCACTTGCAGAATTGGGCTTAGAGAGTGTGAGGCCACATCTGAGCAACAAAAGAGGTCCTCCAGAAGTAACCCTTATGCATACCCATATGTAGGCTAAGGTTCTCTGCTACCTACATAAGCTTCACAAGGGTAATCCTCACGATCAAGGGCATGGCCCATTGATTTGGGTGTCCCTAAATTTTGACACAGTATCAGGGGATTCCCTGATGGTAAAATTTAATAGTTCCATATTTTTTCTCCCTTTGCCAGTACATCTTGATTATCTGGTTAGTATACTCCAGGATGTAGCCAGGCATGGCATTACATTGTTATACAGGATTAAATGACCTCTTTCTTATTCTGGGCTCCCTGTGTTTCAATTGTTCAAATGAGCTATACAGATAGGTTGAGTTAGATTGTACCACAGAAAATTCAAGTTCCACACCAAATAAACTTTTCTTCCTTTGGTATCAAAGATTATATGTGGTTCTAAAATAAAGACACTGTCTTCCTTACCCCTGTGTTCTGAATTACTTTACTCCCAACCTGATAGGCTTCATTCTTACCTCTAAGTATAAGTTATATATATAACTGTAAAAAACAGAAAAGAAGGAGTATAACAGAGAAAATAGGGTTCAACAAATGAGTGTGACTACGAAATCATTATATTGATATTTCTTTTCAGATGAATTTTTTTTTGAAGTACATGTACTTCAAAAATATACTTCCCTCATTTTTGAAGAACAGTTTATAAATTCTTGGTTGGCAGTTTTTCTCTTTCAGAATCTTAAATATATCATAGCAGTGCCTTCTTGCCTCCATGGTTTCTGCTGAGAAATGCACACGTAGTCTTATAGAACTTCCCTTGTATGTGATGGATCCCTTTTCTCTCACTCTTAGAATTCTCTCTCTGTCTTTGATGTTTGACAATCTCATTAGTAGGTGTCTTGGAGTAGGTCATTGTGGATCTATTCTGTTTGGGGTACGCTGCACTTCTGGGATCTGTAATTTTGTCTTTTATTAGAGATGGGAAACTTTCAGTGATTATTTCCTCTGTTATTCTTTCTGTTTCTTTTCCCTTCTCCTTCTGGAACATCCATAAAGTGTATATTTGCATGTTTCATCTTGTCATTTAATTCCCTGAGACTGTACTCATATTTTCTGTTTAGCATTTTAGATGTCCTGTCCTCTAGTTCACTAATCTTTTCTTCTCCCTCTTCACATCTGCTGTTTTAAGTTTGCATTTTGTTTTTCATCTCATCTCTGGTGCCTTTCATTCCCATAAGTACTTTGTTTTTTCAAGTTTGAGTTCTTTATGGTCACCCAGTGTCTTCTTTATATCCTTCATTTCTTTTGCCAGATCTTTCCTCAACTTGTTGATTTGATTTTTTAATGGATTAGCTTGTTTATTTGAACATTAATTAGTTGTTTCAACTCCTGTATTTCATTGGAAGTATTAGTTTGTTCCTTTGAATGGGCATATCTTCGTTTTTCCTACTGTGTCTTGTAATTTTTTGTTGGTGTTTTGACATTGGTTTCTTTGATTAGTTTATTCTGGAGGTTGTTTTCACTTTTTTACCTTGGGTTTTCTTGTTGTTTGGCTTTGTTCTCTATCTGTTATTTGGCATTAAGTGCAATTCATTCTAGACCTTCAGCATAGCTTCTGTTTAAATGATCAGAATTTTTCAGCTTTTGTTTTTCTGGTTCTTGCCCTGTGTAAAAGGAACCTTTTTGTTGTTGTTCAGAATGGCCTCCCCGGATATGATTGATCCCTATTAGATTTTCTCAGATAAGACAGGCCTGGGTCTCAGGAGGAGGGTGTGATCAGTATCCAATTTCCCTAAGGATGAGACCCTACAGGTTTTCAGATATTCCTCTGAAGCTTCTGGGCTGTGTGCTTTTCCTATCCACACAGCAGGGGGTGCTTGCCAGCCTGCAGCTGTCCAATGGTGTAAAGCGGTGCAGTGCCTTTAATTGTCAGCAGACCCTGTTCCTGCCAGGGGTGTGGTTTAGATAGAGGCTGAGGCTCACTTGATCATAGTGTATAATTCTTTTAAAGTGCTGTTGAACTTGGTTTGCTAGTATTTTGTTGAGAATTGTTCTATCTATATTCATAGGAGATACTGGTCTGTAATTTTCTTGTGGTATCGTTATCTTGCTTTCATATGGTTGTCTTTGTAGAATGATTTAAGGCGTGTCCCTTTCCCTTCAATTTTTTGTAGTTTGAGCAGGATTCTTTCTGCAGAGTTTGGTGGAATTTACCAGCGAAACCATCTGGTCCTGGGGTTTTCTTTGTTGGGAAGTTTTTGATTGCTGAGTCTGTCTTTACTAGTTACCGATTTGTTGGAATCTTCTGTTTCTTCTTGCGACAGTGTATATAGTTTGTATGTTTCTAGGAATTTGTCCATTTCATCTAGGCTACCTAATGTGTTGGTGCGCACTTTTTCATATTATCCACCTGTAGTCCTTTTTATATGACTGGGGTCATTTCTCATTTTAGTTATTTGTGCCTTCTCTTTCTCTCTCTCTGGTTAGTCTAACTAAAAATTTGTCAATTTTCTTGGTTTTTTTAAAGAACTAACTTTTGGTTGTGTTGATTCTCTCTATTGTTTGTTATTCTATATTTCATTTATTTCTGCTCTGATCTTTGTTATTTCCTTCCTTCCTTCTTGCTTTGGGTTTAATTTGCTCTTCTTTTTCTAGTTTTTCCAGTTTTGAGCTTTGGTCTCTTACTTTGAATCTTTCTTTTGTATGTAAGCATTTAGAGGTATACATTTCCTGCTTAGCACTATCTTTGCTGCATCTCATAAATTTTGCTATATTGTGTCTTTGTTTTATTTGCCTCAAGATATTTCCTGATTTCCTTTATGATTTCTCCTTTGACCTATTGGTTGCTAAGGACTGTGTGATTTGATTTCCACATATATGGTAATTTTCCAGATCTCCTTCTGGCAGTGACTTCTGTTTTCATTCCTGTATGGTCAGAGAAAATAATGTGTTTGATTTAAATTATTTTTAAATTTATTGAGGCTTTATCCCTTTTCAATTGAATGATCCACCTGATTTAAAAGTCTATGTATTCTGCTGTTGTGAGAAGTATTCTGTAAATGTTTATGTATATGTTCTTTATATGTTAAGTCTAGTTGGTTTATAATATTGTTCAGGTCTTTTATTTCCATGTTAATAATCTGTCTAGATGTTCTATCCACTATTGAAAGTGGTGTGTTGTTATCTCCTCCTATTAATGTAGAACCATTTATTTCTCCCTTCTAATTTGTCAATATTTGCTTCATATATTTTGGGCCTCTGCTGTTAGATGTATGTGTATTTATAAGTGTTTTGTCTTCTTGTTGAAGATTATATATTATCAATATATAGTGTCCTTTATCCATTATAGTAGCTTTTGGCTTAAAGTCTCTTTTTTTTTTTTATTTATTTGTTTATTTTTTACATGGGCAGGCATCAGGAAGTGAACCTGGATCTCCTGCATGGCAGGCAAGAACTCTGCCACTGGGCCACCGTTGCCCACCCATGAAGTCTCTTTTATCTGATATTCATGTAGCCACTCCACCTGTCTTTTGGTTACTAACCTTACTAATCTTGCAGAAAGAGTTATTCTCCCCCAGAAACCTACTGAATACTGCTTTATGTTGAATGATTGAAATTTCAGTTTTGGTCCAAATATTTTGTTTGTGTTTCACCAGAATCTTGAGCTCAGTGATGATACTCTTCTCGATGAGATAAAGTTAGCAGATTGTGAACAGTTTCAGATGCCTGACCTATGTGCTGAAGAGCTTGCTGTTATCCTTGGAGTCTGGTAAGTTAGATACTTTGAACACCTGGCATGTTGGTTCTTTTGTGTTTGCCATAGATTTTATTAGGATTTCTGAAGAGGATGAGTAGGAGAATCCTGTAATGCTTGTGAACGTCGAGAGGAAACAATTGGGCAGCAGTTAAAGGGTTACAGTGTTAAGAATTTCAGGAGTCCCCTGTGAGTTATTATACTCATTCTTCTCTCCTTCATAAAATTTCTTTGATTAGCCTTAACTAAGAATAGATTCTTTATGAAATATTAAAGGTAGATGAGAATGACTATTTTTTTATTAATTAAAAAAAGAATTAACAAAACAATTAGAAATCATTCCATTCTACATGTACAATCAGTAATTCTTAATAACATCACATAGTTGCATATTCATCATTTCTTAGTACATTTGCATCGATTTAGAAAAAGAAATAAAAAGACAACAGAATAAGAATTAAAACGATAATAGAAAGAAAAAGAAAAAAACCTATACCTCACATGCAGCTTCATTCAGTGTTTTAAAATAATTGCATTACAATTAGGTAGTATTGTGCTGTCCATTTCTGAGTTTTTACAGCCAGTGCCGTTGTACAGTCTGTATCCCTTCAGCTCCAATTACCCTTCTCTCTTTTTTTTTTTTTTAATTAACGGAAAAAAAGAAATTAACCCAACATTTAGAAATCATACCATTCTACATATGCAATCAGCAATTCTTAACATCATCACACAGATGCATGATCATCACTTCCCAGCACATTTGCATCGGTTTAGAAGAACTAGCAACATAACCGAAAAAGATATAGAATGTTAATATAGAGAAAAAAATAAAAGTAATAATAGTAAAATCAAAACAAAACAAAACAAAAACCTATAGCTCAGATGCAGCTTCATTCAGTGTTTTAACATGATTACTTTACAATTAGGTATTATTGTGCTGTCCATTTTTGAGTTTTTGTATCTAGTCCTGTTACACCGTCTGTATCCCTTCAACTCCAGTTGCCCATTATCTCACCCTGTTTCTACCTCCTGCTGGACTCTGTTACCAATGACATATTCCAAATTTATTCTCGAATGTTTGTTCACATCAGTGGGACCATACAGTATTTGTCCTTTAGTTTTTGGCTAGACTCACTCAGCATAATGTTCTCTAGGTCCATCCATGTTATTACATGCTTCATAAGTTTATCCTGTCTTAAAGCTGCATAGTATTCCATCGTATGTATATACCACAGTTTGTTTAGCCACTCTTCTGTTGATGGAGATTTTGGCTGTTTCCATCTCTTTGCAATTGTAAATAACGCTGCTATAAACATTGGTGTGCAAATGTCCGTTTGAGTTTTTGCCCTTAATTCCTTTGAGTAGATTCCCAGCAATGGTATTGCTGGGTCGTATGGCAATTCTATATTCAGCTTTTTGAGGAACCGCCAAACTGCCTTCCACAGAGGTTGCACCATTTGACATTCCCACCAACAGTGGATAAGTGTGCCTCTTTCACCGCATCCTCTCCAGCACTTGTCATTTTCTGTTTTGTTGATAATGGCCATTCTGGTGGGTGTGAGATGATATCTCATTGTGGTTTTGATTTGCATTTCTCTAATGGCCAGGGACATTGAGCATCTCTTCATGTGCCTTTTGGCCATTTGTATTTCCTCTTCTGATAGGTGTCTGTTCAAGTCTTTTTCCCATTTTGTAATTGGGTTGGCTGTCTTTTTGTTGTTGAGATGAACAATCTCTTTATAAATTCTGGATACTAGACCTTTATCTGATATATCATTTCCAAATATTGTCTCCCATTGTGTAGGCTGTCTTTCTACTTTCTTGATGAAGTTCTTTGATGCACAAAAGTGTTGAATTTTGAGGAGCTCCCATTTATTTATTTCCTTCTTCAGTGTTCTTGCTTTAGGTTTAAGGTCCATAAAACCGCCTCCAGTTGTAAGATCCATAAGATATCTCCCAACATTTTCCTCTAACTGTTTTATGGTCTTAGACCTAATGTTTAGATCTTTGATCCATTTTGAGTTAACTTTTGTATAGGGTGTGAGAGATGGGTCTTCTTTCATTCTTTTGCATATAGATATCCAGTTCTCTAGGCACCATTTATTGAAGAGACTGTTCTGCCCCAGTGAGTTGGCTTGACTGCCTTATCAAAGATCAAATGTCCATAGATGAGAGGGTCTATATCTGAGCACTCTGTTCGATTCCATTGGTCGATATATCCATCTTTATGCCAGTACCATGCTGTTTTGACCACTGTGGCTTCATAATATGCCTTAAAGTCCGGCATCGCTAGACCTCCAGCTTCGTTTTTTTTCCTCAAGATGTTTTTAGCAGTTCGGGGCACCCTGCCCTTCCAGATAAATTTGCTTATTGGTTTTTCTAATTCTGAAAAATAAGTTGTTGGGATTTTGATTGGTATTGCATTGAATCTGTAAATCAATTTAGGTAGGATTGACATCTTAACTATATTTAGTCTTCCAATCCATGAACACGGTATGCCCTTCCATCTATTTAGGTCTTCTGTGATTTCTTTTAGCAGTTTTTTGTAGTTTTCTTTATATAGGTTTTTTGTCTCTTTAGTTAAATTTATTCCTAGGTATTTTATTCTTTTAGTTGCAATTGTAAATGGGATTCATTTCTTGATTTCCCCCTCAGCTTGTTCATTACTAGTGTATAGAAATGCTACAGATTTTTGAATGTTGATCTTGTAACCTGCTACTTTGCTGTACTCATTTATTAGCTCTAGTAGTTTTGTTGTGGATTTTTCCGGGTTTTCGACGTATAGTATCATATCATCTGCAAACAGTGATAGTTTTACTTCTTCCTTTCCAATTTTGATGCCTTATATTTCTTTTTCTTGTCTAATTGCTTTGGCTAGAACTTCTAACACAATGTTCAATAATAGTGGTGATAGTGGACATCCTTGTCTTGTTCCTGATCTTAGGGGGAAAGTTTTCAATTTTTCCCCATTGAGGATGATATTAGCTGTGGGTTTTTCATATATTCCCTCTATCATTTTAAGGAAGTTCCCTTGTATTCCTATCTTTTGAAGTGTTTTCAACAGGAAAGGATGTTGAATCTTGTCAAATACCTTCTCTGCATCAATTGAGATGATCATGTGATTTTTCTGCTTTGATTTGTTGATATGGTGTATTACATTAATTGATTTTCTTATGTTGAACCATCCTTGCATACCTGGGATGAATCCTACTTGGTCAAGATGTATAATTCTTTTAATGTGTTGTTGGATACGATTTGCTAGAATTTTGTTGAGGATTTTTGCATCTGTATTCATTAGAGAGATTGGTCTGTAGTTTTCTTTTTTTGTAATATCTTTGCCTGGTTTTGGTATGAGGGTGATGTTGGCTTCATAGAATGAATTAGGTAGTTTTCCCTCCAATTCGATTTTTTTGAAGAGTTTGAGGAGAATTGGTACTAATTCTTTCTGGAACGTTTGGTAGAATTCACATGTGAAGCCATCTGGTCCTGGACTTTTCTTTTTAGGAAGATTTTGAATGACTAATTCAATTTCTTTACTTGTGATTGGTTTGTTGAGGTCATCTATGTCTTCTTGAGTCAAAGTTGGTTGTTCATGTCTTTCCAGGAACCCGTCCATTTCCTCTAAATTGTTGTATTTATTAGCGTAAAGTTGTTCATAGTATCCTGTTATTACCTCCTTTATTTCTGTGAGGTCAGTAGTTATGTCTCCTCTTCCATTTCTGATCTTATTTATTTGCATCCTCTTTCTTCTTCTTTTTGTCAGTCTTGATAAGGGCGCATCAATCTTATTGATTTTCTCATAGAACCAACTTCTGGTCTTATTGATTTTCTCTGTTGTTTTCATGTTTTCAATTTCATTTATTTCTGCTTTGATCTTTGTTATTTCTTTACTTTTGCTTGCTTTCCGATTAGTTTGCTGTTCTTTCTCCAATTCTTCCAAGTGAACAGTTAATTCCTGAATTTTTGCCTTTTCTTCTTTTCTGATATAGGCATTTAGGGCAATAAATTTCCCTCTTAGCACTGCCTTTGCTGCATCCCATAAGTTTTGATGTGTTGTGTTTTCATTTTCATTTGCCTCGAGGTATTTACTAATTTCTCTTGCAATTTCTTCTTTGACCCACTCGTTGTTTAAGAGTGTGTTGTTGAGCCTCCACGTATTTGTGAATTTTCTGGCATTCCGCCTATTATTGATTTCCAACTTCATTCCTTTATGATCCGAGAAAGTGTTGTGTATGATTTCAATCTTTTTAAATTTTTTAAGACTTGCTTTGTGACCCAGCATGTGGTCTATCTTTGAGAACGATCCATGAGCACTTGAGAAAAAGGTGTATCCTGCTGTTGTGGGATTTAATGTCCTATAAATGTCTGTTAAGTCTAGCTCATTTATAGTAATATTCAGATTCTCTATTTCTTTATTGATCCTCTGTCTAGATGTTCTGTCCATTGATGAGAGTGGTGAATTGAAGTCTCCAACTATTATGGTATATGAGTCTATTTCCCTTTTCAGTGTTTGCAGTGTATTCCTCACGTATTTTGGGGCATTCTGGTTCGGTGCGTAAATATTTATGATTGTTATGTCTTCTTGTTTAATTGTTCCTTTTATTAGTATATAGTGTCCTTCTTTGTCTCTTTTAACTGTTTTACATTTGAAGTCTAATTTGTTGGATATTAGTATAGCCACTCCTGCTCTTTTCTGGTTGTTATTTGCATGAAATATCTTTTCCCAACCTCTCACTTTCAACCTATATTTATCTTTGGGTCTAAGATGTGTTTCCTGTAGACAGCATATAGAAGGATCCCGTTTTTAATCCATTCTGCCATTCTATGTCTTTTGATTGGGGAATTCAGTCCATTAACATTTAGTGTTATTACTGTTTGATAATATTTTCCTCTACCATTTTGCCTTTTGTATTATATATATCATATCTGACTTTCCTTCTTTCTACACTCTTCTCCATACCTCTCTCTTCTGTCTTTTTGTATCTGACTCTAGTGCTCCCTTTAGTATTTCTTGCAGAGCTGGTCTCTTGGTCACAAATTCTCTCAGTGACTTTCTGTCTGAGAATGTTTTAATTTCTCCCTCATTTTTGAAGGACAATTTTGCTGGATATAGGAGTCTTGGTTGGCAGTTTTTCTCTTTTAGTAATTTAAATATATCATCCCACTGTCTTCTAGCCTCCATGGTTTCTGCTGAGAAATCTACACATAGTCTTATTGGGTTTCCCTTGTATGTGATGGATTGTTTTTCTCTTGCTGCTTTCAAGATCCTCTCTTTCTCTTTGACCTCTGACATTCTAACTAGTAAGTGTCTTGGAGAACGCCTGTTTGGGTCTAATCTCTTTGGGGTGTGCTGCACTTCTTGGATCTGTAATTTTAGGTCTTTCATAAGAGTTGGGAAATTTTCAGTCGAAATTTCTTCCATTAGTTTTTCTCCTCCTTTTCCCTTCTCTTCTCCTTCTGGGACACCCACAACACGTATATTTGTGCCCTTCATATTGTCCTTGAGTTCCCTGATACCCTGTTCAAATTTTTCCATTCTTTTCCCGATAGTTTCTGTTTGTTTTTGGAATTCAGATGTTCCATCCTCCAAATCACTAATTCTATCTTCTCTCTCTTTGAATCTATCATTGTAGGTATCCATTGTTTTTTCTATCTTTTCTACTTTGTCCTTCACTTCCATAAGTTCTGTGATTTGTTTTTTCAGTTTTTCTATTTCTGCTTTATGTTCAGCCCATGTCTTCTTCATGTCCTCCCTCAATTTATCAATTTCGTTTTTGAAGAGGTTTTCCATTTCTGTCCGTATATTCAGCATTAGTTGTCTCAGCTCCTGTATCTCATTTGAACTATTGGTTTGTTCTTTTGACTGGGCCATATTTTCAATTATTTGAGCGTGATCCATTATCTTCTGTTTGCGTCTGCGCATTTAGACAGATTTCCCTGGGTGTTGGATCCAAAAGTTTGGAAGATTTTTCTGTGAAATCTCTGGGTTCTGTTTTTCTTATCCTGCCCAGTAGGTGGCGCTCGTGGCACACATTTGTCTGTGGGTCCCACCAATAAAAGGTGCTGTGGGTCCTTTAACTTTGTTAAACTCTCGCCGTCCGGGAGGTTCGCTAGCCGAAGCGGCTTGGAAGAGTGTGAGCCGGCCCGGGGTCCGAACGCAGGGAGGGTCGCTGGCCGTCGCAGCCCGGGAAAGCGCCCGTCCGAATTTCCTAGTCGGCCCGGGGCGACAAGCGTGGCGGGAGGGCACCAGCGGCAGCGGCCCGCCCGGGAGAGTGCACATTCCCGGGGAGTCACGGGTTTGGAAGGGGCCTCCCCCACCCGTCACCATTCTCCGCGGCCTGGGGATTTCCGATCCAATTCTCTCAGTTGGTCCGGGGGGCCGTGCGTGGTGTGGGTGCCAGCCGCCACGGTTTCAGGGGACCCGAGAATGACTATTTTGACATTTGAGGATATTTATATTTCAAAGGATAGCATTATTTTAATACTGTTGAACCTTATGTGTGATGAGAATAGCTTTTCTTTTTTTTCTTTTCTTCCTATTTTGAAGCAGTTTCAAAGTTGCAAGATAATTGCAAAAGCAGTGCAGAAAACTTTCAGGATAAATTTCCAACATAATACCCTGTGACCTTGAGTACTTTAGTGTGCATTTCTAATAAACAGTGGTATTTCTGTACATAGCCATAATACTGCTATCAAAATCAAGAAATTAACATTCATATTTTGCTGTCATTTAATTCTCAACCTCTATTCAATTTTTCCTGTTGTCCTTCAGATCTCCTTTATAGCAAAAGGATCTAGCCCAGAACATGTGTTTTATATATATGTTTATCATTATCTTTAGCTTCTGTCAACCTGGAGTTGTCAACCCTCATTTTTGCTTTACTTGCATGATCTTGACACTTTAGAACTTACAAGGCAGTTATTTAGTAGTCTTTCTCTCGATTTGTCTGATTTTTGTGTGTGTGTGATTAAAATCAGGTGATTCATCTTTAGCAGGATATCAGAGAAGTGAACCTTTGTGGTTCCATTGCATCCTTGCAGGTGGTATGTAAATTGAATGTGTTGCACTAAGGCAATGTTAACTTTGATGACTTAAAGTGCTGTCTGTCAAACATCTCCTCTATGAAGTAATTCATGTTCATTTTGTAACTGTTTTTTTTTGTATGTGTGTTTTTGGGGGGTGCATGGTCCAGGAATCAAACGAGGGTCTCTTGCATGTAAGGCATTCTACCACTGAATCACCCATGTACCCTGTAATTGGTATTTTGTAGGAAGGTACTTTTAGATTATGTAAATATATCATTCTTCATCCAATTTTACATTTAGTCATTCATTCATTTTTATTAGTAGGAATTTACAGATCTCTGTATTATTCAGTGGTATATAATCTTTCATTATTTATTTATTTTTTTACTTATTAATTTAAAAATTTTTAAAACATAGCAAACATTCTCAACATATGATCATTCCATTCTACATATACACTGAGTAATTCACAACATCATCACACAGTTGCATATCCATCATCACGGTCACCTCTCAGAACATCCACATCAATCTAGAAAAAGAAACAAAAAGGAAACAGAAAAAAATTCATACATACCATAATCTCCACCCCTCCCCAGCATCAACTACCAGCACCTCAATCCACTAAATTTATTTTAACATTTGTTCCCCTGTCATCCACTTTTATTCTGTATGTTTCACTCATCTGTCAACAAGGCAGACAAAAGGAGCATCAGACACAAGGCTCTCACAACCACATAGTCACACTGCAACAGCCGCACCACTGTATAACCAACTCCAAGAAGCACGGCCACTGGAACACAGCTTCACATCCTCAGGCAGTTCCCTAGAGCCTCTCCACTACATCTATTTATTTATTTATTCATCACATAGTTGTATATTCATCATCATGATACTTTCTTAGAACATTAGCATTGATTCAGAGAAAGAAAGAAAAAGAAAAAAAAAATTCATATATACCATACCCCTTACCCCTCCGTTTCATTGATCACTAGCATTTCAATCTCCTAAATTTATTTTAACGTTTGTTCCCCCTATTATCTATTTATTTTTAATTGTTATGTTTTACTCATCTGTCCATAACGTAGATAAAAGAATTTCACAGTCACACAATCACCTTGCAAAAGCTATATTATTATACAGTCATCTTCAAGAAACATGGCTACTGGAACACAGCTCTACATTTTCAGGTCCATCCATATTGTTACATCATAACTTTATTCTGTCTTACAGATGCATAATATTCCATTGTATGTGTATACCACAGCTTATTTAGCCACTTGTCTGTTGATGGACATTTAGGCTGTTTCCATCTCTTGACAATTGTAAATAATGCTGCTGTACACATTGGTGTACAAATGTCCATTTGTGTCTTTGTCCTCATGTCCTCTAAGTAGATACCTGGCAATGGTTTTGCTGCGTCATATGGCAATTCTGAACTTAGCTTCCTGAGGACCCGCCAAACTGCCTTCCACAGCAGCATATCATTTGACATTCTCACCAACGGTGGATAAGTGTGCCTCTTTCTCCACATCCTCTCCAGCACTTGTCATTTTCTGTTTTATTGATAATGGCCATTATGGTGGGTATGAGATGATATCTCATTGTGGTTTTGATTTGCATTTCTCTACTAGTCAGTGAAGTTGAGTATCTTTTCATGTGCCTTTTGGCCATCTGTATTTCCTCTTCTGAGAAGTATCTGTTCAAGTCTTTTGCCCATTTTATAATTGAGTTGTCTTTTTTTGTTGTTGAGTTGAACAATCTCTGTATATTCTGGATAGTAGACCTTCATCTTATATATCGTTTGCAAATATTGTCTCCCATTCTGTCTGCTAACTTTTTACTTTCTTCACGAAGTTCTTTTATGCACAAAAGTGTTTAATTTGAGGAGTTCCCATTTCCTTCTTTCTTTCTTCAGTGCTCCTGCTTTGGGTGTAAGTTCTAGGACACCACCTCCTATTATAAGATTTATATGATATTTCCCTACATTTTCTTCTAAAAGTTTTATGGTCTTAGATCTAATGTTTAGGTCTTTGATCCATTTTGAGTCAGTTTTGTGTAGGGTGTGAGATATGGATCCTCTATTGTTCTTTTGCATATGGATATCCAGTTCTCTAGGCACCATGTATTGAAGAGACTTCTTTTCCAGGTGAGTTGGCTTGACTGCCTTATCAAAGATCAGTTGTCCATACATGAGAGGGTCTATATCTGAACACTCTATTCAATTCCATTTGTCAGTATATCTATCTTTATGCCAGTACCATGATGTTTTGACCACTGTAGCATCATAACACACCTCAAAGTCAGGTAGCATGAGACCTCCGACTCTGTTTTTCTTTCTCAGGATACTTTTAGCTATTCGGGGCACCCTCCCAATCCAATTAAATTTGGTTATTGATTTTTCTATTTCTGAAAAGTAAGTTTTTGGGATTTTAATTGGTATTGTATCAAATCTGCAAATCAATTTAGGTAGAACTGGCATCTTAACTATATTTAGCCTTCCAATCTATGAACACGGTATGCCCTTCCATTTATTTAGGTCTTCTCTGATTTCTTTTAACAAATTCTTGTAGTTTTCTTTGTAAAGGTCTTTTGTCTCTTTTAATTAAATTTATTCCTAAATATTTTATTCTTTTGGTTGCAATTGTAAATGGATTTTTTTCATGATTTCCCCCTCAGGCTATTCATTACTAGTGTATAAAAACACTACACATTTTTGAGTGTTGATCTTGTAACCAGCCATAAAGCTATAAATGCTTTACTCATTTATTAGCTCTAGTAGTTTTGTTTTGGAATTTTCGGGGTTTTCAACATGTAGTATCATATCAGCAAACAGTGAGAGTTTTACTTCTTCCTTTACAATTCTGGTGCCTTGTATTTCTTTTTCTTGTCTAATTGCTGTGGCTAGAATTTTCAACACAATGTTGAATACCAGTGGTGATGGTGGACATCCTTCTATTGCTTTCAGTTTTTCCCCATTGAGGATGATGTTAGCTGTGGGTTTTTCATATATTCCCTTTATCATTTTGAGGAAGTTCCCTTCTGTTCCTATCCTTTGAAGTGTTTTCTACGGGAAAGGATGTTGAATTTTGTCAAATGCCTTTTCTGCATCAATCGAATTGATCATGTGGTTTTTCTGCTTTGATTTGTTCATATGATATATTGCATTAATTGATTTTCTTATATTGAACCATCCTTGCATACCTGGGATGAATCCTACTTGGTCATGGTGGATAATTCTTTTAATGTGCTGCTGAATTCGATTTGTAAGAATTTTGTTGAGGATTTTTGCATCTATATTCATTAGAGAGATTGGTCTGTAGTTTTCTTTTTTTGTAATGTCTTAGTCTGGCTTTGGTATGAGGGTGAATGAGTAGAATGAGTTAGGTTCCTTTCCCACCTCTTCAGGTTTTTTGAAGAGTTTTAGCAGGATTGGTACTAATTCTTTCTTGAGTGTTTGGTAGAATTCACATGTGAAGCCGTCTGGTCCTGGACTTTTCTCTTTGGGGTGCTTCTTAATGACTGATTCAATTTCTTTAGTTGTAATTGGTTTGTTAAGGTCATCTATTTCTTTTTGAGTCAGTGTTGGTTGTTCATGCCTTTCTAGGAAGTTGTCCATTTTATCTACATTGTCTAGTTTATTAGCATAAAGTTGTTCACAGTATCCTCTCCTTCTTTCCTTTATTTCTGTCAGGTCAGTGGTTATGTCTGCTCTTCCATTTCTGATTTTATTTATTTCCATCTTCTCTCTCCTTCTTTTTGTCAACCTTGCTAAGGGTCCATCAATCTTATTGATTTTCTCATAGAACCAATTTCCAGTTTTATTGATTTTCTTGAGTGTTTTCATGTTCTCAGCTTCGTTTATTTCTGCTCTAATCTTCATTATTTCTTTCCTTTGTTTGCTTTGGGGTTAGTTTGCTTTTCTTTCTCTGGTTCTTCCAAGTGGACAGGTAATTGTTCAAATTTTGCTCTTTCTTCTTTTTTAATATACACATTTAGGGCAATAAATTTCCCTCTCAGCACTGCCTTTGCTGCATCCCATAAATTTTTTTTTTAATTTTTTATTAATTAAAAAAAATTACAAGAAACAAACATTCCCAACGCATACACTCAGCAATTCACAATATCATCACATAGTTGCATATTCATCATCATGATCATTTCCCAGAACATTAGCATCAATTCAGAAAAAGACATAAAAAGACAACAGAAAAATATAACAAACAGAAAAAAAAAAATTTTACAGGCCATACCCCTTACTGATCCCTTTCATTGATCACTAGCATTTCAAACTAAATCTATTTTAACATTTGTTCCTCCTATTATTTATTTTTATTCCATATGTTCCTCTCATCTGTTGATAAGGTAGATAAAAGGAGCATCAGACATAAGGTTTTCACAATCACACAGTCACATTGTGAAAGCTATATCATTATACAATCATCATCAAGAAACATGGCTACTGGAACACAGCTCTACATTTTCAGGCAGTTCCCTCCGGCCTCTCCATTACATCTTAGATAACAAGGTGATATTTCCTTAATGAATAAGATAAACTCCAAGATAACCTCTGGACTCTGTTTGGAATCTCTCAGCCATTGACACTTTGTCTCATTTCACTCTTCCTCCTTTTGGTCGAGAAGGTTCTCTTAAACCCTTGATGCTGGGTCTCAGCTGATTCTAGGGTTTTTCTAAGTCCCTTGATGCTGAGTCTCATCTCATTCTAGGATTTCTGTCCCACGTTGCCAGGAAGATCCACACCCCTGGTAGTCACGTCCCATGTAGATAAGGGGAGGGTGGTGAGTCTGCTTGCTGTGTTGGCTGGAGAGAGAGGCCACAGCTGAGCAACAAAAGAGGTTCTCTTGGGGGTGACTCTTAGGCTTAATTTTAAGTAGGCTTGACCTATCCCCTGTGGGGTTAAGTTTCATATGAACAAACCCCAAGACTGGGGGCTCAGCCTATAGCTTTGGTTGTCCACACTGCTTATGAGAATATCAAGAATTCAACTTGGGGAAGTTGAGTTTTCCCCTGTTCTCACCATTCCGTGAAGGGGACTTTGCAAATACTTTTCCACTCACTGATCAAATCACTCTGGGATTCATCAGGACATCACCTGGACAAACCAACAAAATCTCATGTCCTGTACAAAGTTCCATGTACTTAAGGTGTTCAATCAACTATCTACATCAGTTATATTAGGAGATGCACTAGTCAAAGTATACATTTGTACCAAATGAACATTTTTGCTTTAGTCTCACACATTAGTTGAAATTTTAAAATATTAAGTACCATCTATTTTCAGCACACTGCAGTAATGACATTCTTTTGTTCTTCCTCATGCAAAAACATTTTTTAAATTTATACATTTAGTCACTATCATTATACACTCTAGGCATTCCTAGATTACAGCATCTCAGTCTTTATCGTCTATCTTTCTTTGTGATTTCATTTATGCCCCAGCCCTCCTCCCTCTATCATTCTCATATTCAGCTTCATTCAGTGTTTTAACATAATTGTATTACAGTTAGGTAATATTGTGCTGTCCATTTCTGAGTTTTTATATTCGTCCTGTTGCACAATCTGTATCCCTTCAGCTCCAATTACCCAATATCTTACCCTATTTCTATCTCCTGATGGTCTCTTGTTACCAAGGAAATATTCCAAGTTTATTCACTAATGTCAGTTCATATCAGTGAGACCATACAGTATTTGTCCTTGTGTTTCTGGCTAATCACACTCAGCATAATGTCCTTAAGGTCCATTCATGTTGTTACATACTTCATGATTTTATTCTGTCTTACAGTTGCATAATATTCCATCTTATGTAAATGTCACCGTAACTGTGACATTTTAGCCAACTGTCTGTTGATGGACATTCTGGCTGTTTCCATCTCTTGGTAATTGTTAATAATGCTGCTATAAACATTGGTGTGTAAATGTCCATTTGTGTCCTTGGCCTCGTTTCCTTTGAGTAGAGACAGCATATAGATTGGTCCTGTTTTTTAATCCATTCTGCCAGACTATGTCTTTTGATTGGAGAGTTTAATCCATTAACATTCAGTGTTATTACTGCACGGGTAGTACTTTCTTCTACTATTTTGCCTTCTGGATTTTATATGTCATATCTAATTTTCCTTCTTTTTACCTTTACTCATAGTCTTCCTTTCTACACTCTTCTCCACATCTCTCTCTTCTGTCTTCGTATCTGCCTCTAGTATTCCCTTTAGTATTTCTTGCAGACCTGGTCTCTTGGTCACAAATTCTCTCAGTGGTTTTTTGTCTGAAAATGTTTTAATTTCTTCCTCATTTTTGAAGGACAGTTTTGCTGGATATAGAATTCTTGCTTGGCAGTTTTTCTCTTTTAATAATTTAAATATATTATCCCACTGTCTTCTCGCTTCCATGGTTTCTGCTGAGAGATCTGCACATGGTCTTATTGGGCTTCCCTTGTATGTGATGGATTGCTTTTCTCTTGCTGCTTTCAAGGTCCTCTCTTTCTCTTTGACTTCTGACATTCTGATTATTAAATGTCTTGGAGTATGTCTATTTGGATCTATTCTCTTTGGGGTACGTTGCACTTCTTGGATCTGTAATTTTAAGTCTTTCATAAGAGTTGGGAAATTTTCAGTGATAATTTCCTCCATTAGTTTTTCTCCTCCTTTTCCCTTCTCTTCTCCTTCTGGGACACCCACAGCACGTATATTCATGCGCTTCATATTGTCTTTCAATTCCCTGAGTCCCTGCTCATATTTTTCCATTTTTTTCCTGTAGTTTCTTTTTCTTGTCGGATTTCAGATGTTCCATCCTCCAGTTCAGAAATCCTATGTTCTGTCTCTCAAAATCTACCATTGTAGGTTTCCATTGTTTTTTCATCTTTTCTACTGTGCCTTTCATTCCCATAAGTTCTGTGATTTGTTTTTTCAGACTTTCAGCTTCTTCTTTTTGTTCTTTTCTTGCCTTCTTTATATCCTCCCTCAATTCATTGATTTGGTTTTTGATGAGGTTTTCCATGTCTGGTTGTACGTTCTGAATTAATTGTTTCAGCTCCTGTATGTCATTTGAATTGTTGGTTTGTTCCTTTGACTGGGCCATATCTTCAATTTTCCTAGTGTGATTTGTTATTTTTTGCTGGTGTCTAGGCATTTAATTACCTCAATTAGTTTATTCTGGAGATTGCTTTCACTTCTTTTATCTAGGGTTTTCTTGCTGGATGAATTTGTTGTCTATCTGTTCTTTGACATTCCGTTCAGCTTTATCTGGACCTTTAGCTTAAGTTTTGTTTAAAAGAGGAGAATTTTTCAGTTCTTGTTTTTTTGTTTCTTGCCCTGCTTGTGTGGTGCCTTTCCCCCACACACACTTAGGAGGGTTTACTTAGATATTATAGACTCCAGCCAGATTTTTCCAGACCAAACTGGCCTCCTATCAGGAAGAAAGAGTCACCTGCATCAGTTTTCCCTGAGGGTGAGACCCAGCAGGTTGAAAGACTTTCCTGTGAAGTCTCTGGACTCTGTTTTTCTTTTCCTGCCCAGTATGTGGCGCTTGTCTGCCTGCAGGTCCCACCAGCATAAGATGATGCAGTACCTTTAACTTTGGCAGACTCTCCCTGCTGGGGGCATGGTGGAGACAGAGGAGAGGTTGTAGGCTGGTTTTAATGGCTTCAAATTACCAAGCCCTGGGGTCTGAATTCCCTAATGGAGGGATTCCACCTGGGTGGGGCTTCACCCCTCCCCTGGGGAAGGCACAAGCTCCAGACAAGCCCCCAAAAGAGCTCACTTCTGCCTATGCCTGGGGCAGTTGCAGCATGAAAAGTCCTGCCACTGTATCCAGAGGCAGTCAAGCCCTTGTGGATACTCAGCCACAAAAACCTCTGTTTCCTTCTTTTTTTTCCCCCTTTTTCTGTCAATCCTGCACCCCTTGGTGCCAGGGCAAAAATAAGCAACCTCCACTTTGATCAGGTTCACCTAAGCTAGGGGCCTATTTTCAGTAGTCAGAATTTGTTAATTAGTTCCACAATTGGCATTTGATTGTGCTCAGTTCCTGCTGCTGGTAAAGTCCTTTCCTTTCCTCTCTGGGAAGGGGCCTGTTGGGGAGGGGCACTGGCCGCCGCAGCTTTGGGAACTCACGGTTCTGGGGGTGCTCGCAGCTGGTCCAGCTGGTCCAGACTGGGGTATGCTGTGTGTCTGGTCACTATCGTGGTCACAGAAGCTGTTCTGTAATGTTTCTGGTTATTTAGTAGTTGTTCTGCAGGATGAACTAAAATGCGCACATTGTTAAGCCGCCATCTTGACCCGTAATTGCCTGCATCCCTTAAATTTTGATATGTCGTGTTTTTGTTTGCCTCAAGATATTTACTGATTTCTCTTATAATTTCTTCCTTGACCCACTGGTTGTTTAATAGTGTGTTGTTGAGTCTCCATATATTTGTGAATTTTCTCACCCTCTGCCTATTATTGATATCCAATTTCATTCCTTTACGATCTGAGAAAGTGTTTTGTATGATTTCAGTCTTTTTAAATTTATTGGGACTTGCTTTGTGACCCAGCATATGGTTTGTCCTTGAGAATGATCCATGAGCACTTGAGAAAAACTTACATCCTGCTGTTGTAGGATGTAATGTTCTATAAATGTTTGTTAAGTCAAGCTCATTTTTTGTATTATTCAGATTCTCTGTTTCTTTATTGATCCTCTGTCTAGATGTTCTGTCCATTGATGAGAGTGTGGAATTGAAGTCTCCAACAATTATGGTAGATATGTCTATTTCTCTTTTCAGTATTTTCAGTGTTTGCCTCATGTATCTTGGAGCATTCTGGCTTGGTGCATAAATACTTATGATTGTTATGTC
Organism: Tamandua tetradactyla; assembly: GCF_023851605.1. Taxonomy (NCBI): domain Eukaryota; kingdom Metazoa; phylum Chordata; class Mammalia; order Pilosa; family Myrmecophagidae; genus Tamandua; species Tamandua tetradactyla. The sequence continues at coordinate 78,195,254 of NC_135343.1, forward strand.
TTCTTGTTGAATTATTCCTTTTGTTAATACATAATGTGCTTCTGTGTCTCTTTTAACTGTTTTACATTTGAAGTCTAATTTGTTGGGTATTAGTATTGCTACTCCTGCTCTTTTCTGATTGTTATTTGCATGAAATATCTTTCCTAACCTTTCACTTTCAACCTATGTTTATCCTTGGGTCTAAGATGCGTTTCCTGTAGACAGCAAATAGATGGGTCCTGTTTTTTAATCCATTCTGCCTGTCTATGTCTGTTGATTGGGGAGTTTAATCCATTAACATTTAGTGTTGTTACTGTACAGGCGGTTGTTTCTCCTACCATTTTGCCTTTTGGATTTTGTCATACCTAATTTTCCTTCTTTTTACCTTTACTGATAGTCTTCATTTCTACATTCTTCTCCACCTCTCTCTCCTGCCTTTTCATATATGTCTCTGGTGCTCCCTTTAGTATTTCTTACAGAGCTGATCTCTTGGTCGCAAATTCTCTCAGTGATTTTTCGTCTAAAAATGTTTTAATTTCCACCTCATTTGAAGGACAGTTTTGCCAGATATAGAATTCTTGGTTGGAAGTTTTTCTCCTTTAGTAACTTAAATATATCATCCCACCATCTTCTTGCTGCCATGATTTCTGCTGAGAAATCTACGCATAGTCTTATTTGGCTTCCCTTGTGTGTGATGGATTGCTTTTCTCTTCCTGCTTTCAAGATTCTCTCTTTATCTTTGACATCTGACATTCTGATTAATAAATTTCTTGGAGTATGTCTATTTGGATCTCTTCTCTTTGGGGTACACTGAACTTCTTGAATCTGTAATTTTAAGTCTTTCATAAGAGTTGGGAAATTTTCAGTGATAATTTCCTCCATTAGTTTTTCTCCTCCTTTTCCCTTCTCTTCTCCTGTGTAACACCCACAACATGTATTTTCATGTGTTTCATGTTGTCATTAAATTCCCTGAGTCCCTGCTTATATTTTTCCATTCTTTTCCCTATATTTTCTTTTACTTGTCAGATTTCAGATGTCTGTCCTCTAGTTCACTAATCCTGTGTTCTGCATCTTAAAATCTGAAATTGTAGGTTTCCATTGTTTTTTTGTCTCTTCTGCTGTGCCTTTCATTCCCATAAGTTCTGTAATTTGTTTTTTCAGACTTTTGATTTCTTTTGTTTATTCCTTGCCTTCTTTATATCCTCCCTCCATTCACTGATTTGACTTTAGATGAGGTTTTCCATTTCTCTTTGAACATTCTGAATTAATTGTTTCAACTCCTGTATCTTATTTGTGTTGTTGATTTGTTCCTTTGACTGAGCCATATCTTCAGTTTTCCTAGTATGAGTCTTTATTTTTTGCTGGTGTCTAGGCATTTAAACCTTCATTAGTTTATTTTGGAGATTGTTTTCACTGTTTTTTACCTACAATTTTCTTGCTGGATGACTTTGTTGTCTGTCTGTTCTTTGACATTCAGTTCAGTTTATTCTGGACCTCTAGCTTAGGTTTTGTTCAGCACGTCAGAATTTTTCGATTCCTGTTTTCTTGTTTCTTGCCATGCCTATCTGGTACCTTCCCCCCGTCCCCCCACCCCCGCCCACCTTAGGAGGGTCTACTTAGGTGTTTTAGACCCCAGCTAGGTTTTCCCAGACCAAACTGGTCTCCTGTCAGGAGGAAGAGTCACCTGCATCAGTTTTCCCTGAGAGTGACACCCAGCAGGTGGAAAGGCTTTCCTGTGAAGTCTCTGGGCTCTGTAGTTTTCCTATTCTGTCTAGTATGTGGCGCTTTTCTGCCCTCAAGTCCTACCAGCGTAAGGTGATGCGGTACCTTTAGCTTCAGCAGACTTTCCCTCCTGGGGGATGGTTGAGACAGATGAGAGGTTGTAGGCTGGTTTTATTAGCTTCACTTTTCCAGACCCTGAGGTCTGAACTCCTTGAGGGAGGGATTCCACCTGAGCTGGGCCCCACCCCTCTCCTGGGGAAGGCAGAGGCTCCAGACACACACTCATTTAATTCTGCCCATGCCTGGGGCAGTGGAGCCTGAGAAGCCTTGGAGGGTATCCAGAGAGCAGTCAGGCCGTAGAAACACAGCCACCAAAACTAAAGAGAAAAGTCCTTTTCAGGGCAGGACCCCTGTTCCTCAGGTTTGCCAATCAAGAGCTTAAGTTGGTACGTTGCTCTGTGTATCTCCAGGTTCTACGTGCCCCCTCCTTTCCTTCAGGGCCCAGACCTTTTCACATCCAAAAAAAACGTTTTTTCTTTCTTTTTCCATCAGCCCTGCCCTCTCTACCCTGGGGCAAAACCCAGCAACTCCACTTTTACTCGAGTTTCATCTGAACTGGGAGTCTGTTTTTCATAGTCAGAATTTGTTAATTAATTCCACAATTGGAATTTGTTTGTGGTCAGCCGCTGCTGCTGATACGCTCTCTTTCCTTTCTCCTTTGGGAGGCAGCCTGTGGTGAAGGGGTGCTGGCCCTCGCAGCTTGGGGGCCTCATGCTTCTGGATCGGCTCCAGAACACAGTGTTCGCTGTGTGTCCGGCCACTGACGTGGCCCCAGCAGTTGTTCTGTCCTGTTCCTGGCTATTTATTAGCTACTCTAGAGGATGAACTAAATCCCACACTTGGTTAAGCTGCCATCTTGGCCCCCTCCTCTCATTATTTTTTTGATGCTAAAGTTGCCCCAGATTTAGTTAGTAGGAGCCCCTTCTGGATGTTTCCTGTGTCCTTTTGACATGTCATCATCATTCTGTTCACATGCTTTTCCTTTTTGCTGCAAGATGTGCCAGCCTGCCCCTGGCTGCTGCTGATCCCTGGTTGCTTTGAGTGGAGGAAGACATTTAGAATGTAAGATTTGGGTACTCAATTATACTAATTACTGTTGGGAATGATTACCCTAACTTGTTCAGTCCTACTTTTGGAGTGTATTGTTGGCGAAGAAAGGGGAAAGGAAAGAGAAAAAAGAAAGAGGATGAGTGGTGAGCTCAGATATTGTTGAGCTGGGGTCTTTAAGGCGTTACTTCTATTTTTCTTTCCTCCCTACCCTTCCATTTATCAGTCTTGCTTTTTCTTCCGCTCCTCTGCTCTTCTGTTCTTTGTTTCCCTTTTGAAAGATCTTTTCCTTGGTATGCAGTACAACTTATGTCGCTGTTGGCTCAGGGAGAGTGTGTTGACAGTGAATATTCAGAACCTTCAGTTTATTAATGCTGATATTCTTCTTCCTCATGTAAACCGTGGGAATCCTGTTGTTCTGCACAGGAAAGATGTGTTTAAGGCTTTGGTTCATAAGAGCAAAACACAAACTTCCTAGTTGATTTTCTGTAGTCGTCATTTTTGTTCTATCCCTGAGATTTAATAATATGCAAAATAGAATATCTCACAAAGTTACAATGTTGAAACCAGATAAATTAGTAAAGGCAATTTAGGGAAGGGAACATTAAAAAAAATTGTTCTTTTAACTCAATAGTATTTTATCTATAAAGGATAGATTTTCATTTGTACAAAAGTTGAATTCAGTTTTGTGGTCTCCTATTATTTCATTAAAAGGATTCACACTGATAAGAGTACTGTTTGTAAACCCAAATCAATTTTCAAACTGCAATATTTGATTCCAACAACAGAATTTATGTTTACTATGGAAAATCTTTTCAATTCATAATGATACTTAGTATATTAATAATATAATTAGCAGCCAATTATTGACAGTATTAGTGCCAGACATTGCACCATGTACTTTCACATATTTCTCATTAATCTTCTAATAGCCTGTCTTAGTTGGCTAATGCTGCTGGAATGTAATAGACCAGAAATGGACTTTATAAAGGGGATTTATTTAGTTACAAATTTACAGTTTCTAGCTATCTTTCATTTGGGTGCCTTTGTCACGTGGGAAGGCAGAAGGCGCATATGTGATGTCTGCTGGTGTTCCCTCCTGGCTTCAGGGTTCAAATGGCTTTCCCCAGGGTGATTCCTTTATACATCTCCAAACATCTGGGTCTAAGCTTTCTGGCTTCTGACTCCTTCTTTTAAGCTCACTCATTGAGGAAGGCACACCCCTTAGCGGACCACACATGTAATCAGCCATGGATGAAATTCACATGCTGATGATTTAAGACCATAGCAACAGAACACGGGGCACCATCACCTGGATAAGTTGACACCTGAACCTAAGTACTACACAGCCCTAGTAATAGTTTGTTATTTTTCTTTCTTTTCTAGATGGAAGACAGGAATTGAATAGTTAAGTGACTTGCCTGGAAGTCCACATTTTACTGACCCCAAAATCTGAATTCTTTTTGTTTGTTCTATTTTTTTTAAATGTTATTTTGGCAAATTCATACTAATCAACTTCTCAGAAAATTAAATCAAGCCAAATAAATTATATTTCCAGGTGTTTCATCAGTTGTTTAATAGTATATTGAGCTATATTGCGTTCCCAAGATTTCACAATTGGGGAAGGACTGTAAACCAAGAAAATTCTTTTTTTTTTTTTTTTTTTTTTTTTTAACGTGGGCAGGCACCGGGAATCAAACCCGGGTCCTTGGGCATGGCAGGCAAGCATTCTTACCTGCTGAGCCACCGTGGCCCGTGTAAACCAAGAAAATTCTTGTCTTCAAAAACTATTTTTCCCCCAAATAAAACTTTGGTGCAGTCTCAATATATAAAACAGTTTAAAGTGCTATATGGATTTCATAATTTAAATCTTCATTGTTTGGTAGAAATGACTTGATTCTTCTGTTCATTTCAGAGCATCTGATGCACTTAAAAACCTCTGGGTTAGATTTTCAATGGACAATGATACTTATGAATTGGGTTAATATGGGGGTTGTAAACACTGCCTAATTTTTTTCTCATCCCCATGGCCACTAACCTCTCTACAAAGAGGTGACTAGGACATTGTGGTAGGCTGGGTTGAGTAGAAAAGGATACTTGGAGAAGGTAAATTCTTACAGATTGTGGATTGATGCAGTAGTGGGGATCAGCTCATGCTCTCAGCCTTTGACTCCTGCTTCGTTGGCCTTCTGTGTGTTTGATTTGGCTGAAGACCAAAAGCTGGAACTTGCCCCAAGTTTCCTATACCTCAGTATATCTCACTGCTTTTACATAAAGTCATGGTGGAGGTATTTCTTAGAATGCAGCAGTCCTTCAGTAATTCAAACTTCTGGAGTAGGGAAGAGTAATTCATTACAAAATTATCCTGATTTTTAAGTATGCGTAGTACGATATTCTAAGCCCAGATGCCAGTAAATTAAACAGTCATGACCTGACTCAGTGACTAATGACCCTGTGTAGCATTTCACTTTTTTGTATACTCTGTGTAATGAATTTTACGTATGAAAGATAAATGTTGATTCATTTTGAACAAGGCTCTTATCTCACAATAGATTTTATGCTCATATTCACTCATCAGTGTCATAGCAGAGAACTGAAAACATGTTAGGGGTTAACTGGATGTCTGTTGTGGAGATCTATCAGCTTTGCTACCTGACACGTGACTCCTTGTGGCGTCAGACTCACAGTGTCTCAGTGTACATATTTGTGTGGGTTGTATATGTTTCAAACAAAGTCATTCATTAGTTCTTTGCCTCCCATTTATTTATTCTTTATCAACAATGAAAATAGATTTGTTGTTTTAAAAGTATATAAATATTTCATGATCATTATAAAATTCTCAAACTGTTGAAAATTACAAGAACATAATACTATTTTATGGGGTGGTACTTTTTAATTTTTAATATGTAATACAAAAGATTTATATATGTGTGTTATATGTGTTTATACATATCTATGTAAGCTATAAAGGGTAATAATAAAGTGAACACTGATGAACCCTTCACCCAGTTTAAGATTGGAAAATTAAAGATACCATTGTCTAAAATCTGTGGGTTCTCTTTCCTATCTCATCTTTCTACCTCTCATAAGGTAACTGCCATCCTATGTTTTGTGTTTAATGTTTTCTTGTCTTTAAAAGAAATATATTTATATATACACATTTAATCATACCTCTTGATAGGTTGCTTCATTTTGCTTGTTTTTGAGCCTTACAAAAATAGCTTACTTAATGCAATCTTCTGTGATTTGCTTTTTTCGTCAATATTTTGTTTCAATGATGCCCTCATATTGTGTGTAACTCCAGTTTACTTTGCAGTACAGCATTCCTTGGGTGAATTATATCAAAGTTTGTTGTTTCTGCTTTGACATTTGGATTGTTTTCAAGTTTTTGCTGTTGTACACATATTACTGTGGATATTGGTACATATGATTCCTAGTGCACACATTTAAAAAATATCCTAGGCACTATATGTAGGAGTGGAATTGCTGGGTCATGTATGTGTGCATGTTCATTTATAAAATAGTGCCAAATTATATGCCAAATTATCCTCAGATCATCAGGATCTAAGAAATACTATTGTTCTACTTGACAACTTCTTAGTTCTTGCCTGTCTGGTGGCTAGAGTAATATTTTCATTTTTTTGGCATGAGTTTAATAAATAAGAGTTGTGCCATATTAGTTTCATTTTCTTTGTGGAATGGCAAAGATTGGATTCTTTTTTTTCTAGTAAGATGAATTACATTGATATTTAATGAATCAGCTAGGTTTATTTGTATTAATTTTCGTACTTTAAGCATACTCGTATCTATGTATATATAATGCAACAGTATTAAAATATATACTTTTAAATATATAAAATAAAGGTTTATACTTTTTTTTTTTTTACAATTTAGATGTTATTAGATACACATACATTTTAGGATTCATTTAAATTTTTTTTTTTTTTTAAAGCACAAACTTCCAGAAGAATAACCCAGTACATAAGTTAACTGAAGAGGAGCTGCTGGCATTTACATCAGTGAGTAATGTCCTTTTGTTTTTTTCATTACATTTTTTTTCCTTGTAGATTATTTTGCCTCTGAACTAGTCTTGCATCACGTTGCTGATGTTGAAACACTGCCACCTAAAGGAAGTAAGGGGGAGAAACCTCTCATCATTTTAGTTTCTTATATGTCTTGCTACTGATTTGAACATAACCGTTTTTGTTTGTGCTTGCTTGGATTTGAAGGTAGTGAAATAATTGTTCATTATTTTATCTCAGGGCCTAGTTCCGTATTGTGTACATACCAGGTGCTCATTAAATATTTGTTGAATGATCTAAATGAAGTGACAGAGCTAGAGCTCGAATTTCACTCTGGAGTCCCTATAGCATGCAAATCTTGTTGGGTTTGACACTTAGGAATGCATTGCTTATCTCTAGGGCAGTCATTGGAACATCTGGATAGTGACCTCATTTCAGAGAATTAAGAATATGGTGTTTTAGTTTTCTAGACTGCTCAAGCAAATGCTATGAAGTGGTTGGGTTAAACAATGGGAATTTATTTTCTTATGGCTTTGAGGCTAAGAAGGCCCAAATCCAGGCATCATTAAGGTGATGCTTTCTCCTTGAAGACTGTGACATTCTGACACTGGCTGCCAGCAGTCTTTGACTCCTCTGTCACATGGCAGTGTCTCCCGGTCTCTCCCTTCTCTTCCGAGTTCCTAGGATGTTTAGCCTCCTGCTTCCTGTTGCTTCTTCTCTGAATTAAAGACTCACTAATAGGATTAAGACCCATCCAGATTGAGGTGGACCGTTCCTTCTTGACTGAAGTAACCCTGTCAAAAGGTCCTGCTTACAATGGGTTCACATTTACAGGAATGGATTAAATTTAAGAACATGTTTTTCTGAGGTGCATACAGCTTCAAAACACCACATGGAATATAAGAAAGTAAAGTTGATAGATAAAGGACAGAGTTGGAGAAGAATGCAGTGAGAAGGAAAGATAGAGGAATGAATGGTTGTGGATACAAGATCAAAGAATGGTTTTCGAGAAGGGAAAAGTCACAGAGGAAGGGGCAAGTCAGTATCTTTTTAGCTTTATGGATGTAAAGAAGATGCGCGCTTTCCTTAATGAACACATACATATGCTTGATGTGTATCATTTTCAAAGGCATTTTATGATCATGGTTAACAGCCAAATTGGAATTCTAATGTTTTCTTCTTTGTTATTTTATAGATAAGGCAAAAGAGTACCTTTGATGAAAAAGAAAGAGAGCTTTCTTTCCAATGTAATATAAATTTTGCAAATTACTCTGTCCTGTATGCCCTTTTGGAACTTGTTGGTTAGTCATTTGAGTCCTCTGGTTGGCTATTTTATTTTCCCACCTCAGTCTCCTTAGAATTCTTTGGTATTTATCACTATATCACATGTGTTTTAGGTAACTCTGTGGAAATATCCCTATTTGTTTATTAATGTATGGCATAAAAAATTTGATAAGGATATGTGTTAAAATCTGTTTTTTAAAAAAGATATTAGAAATACTCATTATGTTGTTTCCCACTTATTCATTCAGCTAATATTATTTAATATGTATTGTATACCAAGCACTGTGCTGGTCACTGGGGATATGACAGTAAACAAACTCTTTTTTCTCTTGTGGAGTTTTTGTCAGTTTACATCCTAGTGGGGAAAATGTACAGTAGACAAAGAGAGAAATAGATATTTAATAGAAGTGCTAAGGAGAAATAGAAAACAGGATAAGGGGATAGGAATGGAATTGGCACAGCCATTTTAGACAAGATGGTCAGGGAAGATCTCAGTGGGAAGGTGAGCACAAATCTGAGTAAAGTGAGGGTATGGGGACGGGTACAAGAGTCTCTGTACGAGACTCTGAAATGGCTGGGAGCTTGACTTCCCCTTGTACTCAGGGAAGTACAGAGCTGTATGCGACAAGCATCTAATGATGAAGGATAATCTCGAAAGCTTGGTTTCCTTGCGATTATTGAGGTAAACAGATGTGGAATATGACAGGAAGTAATCCTGCTGGTGTCTTATGATAAAGATAACCAGTCGTAAAATCTTCTTGACTTTGGTCTCATAAGCAGTTTACGGTGGCACATAGATTATCCAGTTATCCTGAGAAAATATGAAAATCCTCTGTTTACATTCAAACATTTAATTTTTTTCAGCATTTCATGTAGGTTGGTTTTTTTCTTTCCTGTTACCTGTTTTCCTTTCTTCAGACTGTTCCATTCCTCTATGCTGTGATGTTCTTCTGAACTAATTAATCTGTTGATTTCTGATTGCAATTAATTAATCACTCCTAGTTTGCAATAAGGTCATAAATTTCAGAGTCAAACCTTTTCGCAAGGTCTTTATGCTATATGAACATTCGGCTCTCTCTTCTCTTCTAGTTCTCTTTTAAATCAGAACTGGCCTGAGAACTGATCTCTTTTCGGGAGAAGTCTGTGTTTGATTATGGAGATTTACAATGTGCTGGGTCTAACTCTTCTAAAGAGATGAGTTTTATTAATCCCAAGTAAATCTTTAAATGATAAGAAATCTGGGCAAGAAACTTATGAGTGAGGAGGGCTTTTAGGAGCTCCCTGCATATTTTAGATCTCTGCATTTCTTCCTCCCTGTTTTGAATCCCAAGTGAAGCACACAAAACATACAATTAAAAACAGCTCATTCCTTGTTACCTTTTATCTTCCTTTCATATACGTCTTATCCCTTCTTTGTGCATGATAGTGAAGAAGATAATAAGATGATTTAGAACTGGCCCCTGGTTTCAATGGTGAAAGAAATTTTCTTTATATCCTGTGTAACTCCAAAAGAATATTTGAGGCCAGAGGGACTACTTTTATTGCTGCTCCACTTCTGAACTCTTTTATTTTTCTCTTCTCCTCTCTTTTGGCATGAATCATATTTTGACTTATAATTTATTTATGTACATGTCTTATCTTTCCCAGAAGACCATAAACTTCCAGTTTTAGTGATTGGATTCTTTTCTTTCCTAGGTCTTCTACATGGCTTGGTACAGTATATCAAAGCTTTACTCATAGTTTTGTTCAAGAAACGTACAGGCATACTTGTGAGATATTGTGAGTTTAGTTCCAGAACACCACAGTAAAGCAAATACTGCAATAAAGCGAGTCACATGAATTTTTTGTTTCTTAGTGCATCCAAAAGTTATGTTTACACTGTACTGTAGTCTATTAAGAGGTACAGTAGCATTAAGTCTAAAAACATGAGCCTTCAGTGAGTTGTAATCTTTTTTGTTGGTGGAAGGTCTTGACTCAATGTTGATGGCTGCTGGCTGATCAGGTGGTGGTTGCCCGAGGTTGGGGTGGCTGTGTACTGGTTGAAAGTGTTGTGTACCCCAGAAAAGCCATGTGCTTTAATTCAGTATTGTAGGGTGGAAACCCTTTTGATTAGGTTATCTCCACAGAGATGTGGTGTGCCCAGTTGTGGGTGTGGCCTTTTGGTTAGATGGAGATGTGACTCCACTCATTAAGAGTGAGTCTTGATTAGTTTACTGAAGTCCTTTAAAAGAGGAAACATATTAGAGAAAGTTCTGAGCAGAGGCAGACACTTGGAGAGCAGTTGTTTCAGAGCTGACAGAAACATGGATGTTTAGAGATGCTTGGGGTGCTGACAGAGAGAGCAGATGCCTAGATGCTGGCAGAGCCCAGCGACATCACCATACACTTTCTCATGAAATGCTAAGCAAGCCAAAACCCAGAGTTTTGCCCCAGGAACTAAGTGAAAGCCTACAGATGCTTACAGAGGAAGCCCCCGGCATCAGGAGCTAGAAGCAGCGTACTAGGAGCAGGGACCAGCAGATGCCAGCCACATGCCTTCCTAGATCAGCCGTCCTTGAGCCAAGGTATCTTTCTCTGGATGCCTTTTTAGTTAGGGCATATTTATAGTTTTAGAACTGTAAACTTGTAACTTATTAAATTCCCTTTTTAAAAGCTGTTCCATTTCAGGTATATTCCATTCTGGCAGCTTTAGGAAACCAGTACACTGTGTCAGTTTCTTAAGATGAGACAGTGAAGTATGCTGTGTTGATTGACTCTTCCTTTCATGAAAGATTTGTCTGTAGCATGGGATTCTGTTTGATGGCATTTTACCCACAGAGGAGTTACTTTCAAAATTTGAATTTTGAAACTCCAAAACTTTGCATCACTCCAGAAAAAGAAATAAAAAGAAAAAAAACAAACTCATGCATACCATACATTCAATACTGAATTAAAGCACATGGCTTTTCTGGGGTACACAACACTTTCAACCAGTACACAACCACCCCAACCTCGGGCACCCACCACCTGATCAGCCAGCAGCCATCAACACTGAGTCAAGACCTTCCACCAACAAGGAGTCAATCCTCTCAATCCCTGCCATTACTTTGTAACTAAGTTTATTTAATAGTCTAAATCCTTTGTTGTCATTTCAGTATTGTTCACAACGTCTTCACCAGGAATACATTCCATGTCAAAAAAAACCACTTTCTTTGCTCTTCCATAAGAAGCAGCTCCTCATCTATTAACGTTTTTTTTTATGAGATTGCAGCTCTTCAACTCCACTTCTAATTTGAGTTTTCTTACTATTTCTACCACATTTGTACTTACTTCCTCCACTGAAATCTTGAACCCCTCAAAGTCATCCATGAAGATTGGAATCAACTCTTCTAAACTCCTGTCATTGTTGATATTTTGACCTCTTCCTGTGAATCAGAAATGTTCTTCATATGGTGATGCAGTGGTGGCTCAGTGGCAGAGTTCTCACCTGCTATGCTAGGGACCCAGGTTCGATTCCCGGAACCTGCCCATGCAAAAAAAAAGTGTTCTTCATGGCATCTAGAATGAGAACCCTTTCCAGGAAGTTTTCATTTTCCTTTGTCCAGATCCTTCAGAGGAATCACTTATATGGCAGCTATAGCCTTATGAAATGTATTTCTTAAATAATAAAACTTGTGACTCAAAATGGCTCCTTGATCCATGGGCTGCAGAATGGACATTGTATTAGCAGGCATGAAAACAAGATTAATCTTGTACCATCTCCATCAGAGCTTTTGAATAACCAGGTCCATTGTCAATGAACAGTCATATTTTTCAAAATATGAAAAGGAATCTTTTTCTGGACAGTAGGTATTAACAGCGGGCTTAAAATATTTAGTAAACCATGCTGTAAACAGATGTTTGCTAGAACATCTAGTCTTTGTTGTTCTTTGTTGATAAAACAACGTACAAGCACATACATTCTTAACATATAAACATTCCATATATGGTGTACAATCAATGGCTCACAATATCATCACATAGTTGTATATCCATCACCACAATCAGTTTTTAGAACTTGCATCACTCCAGAAAAAGAAATAAAAAGAAAAAAAAAACTAACAAACTCATGCATACCATACCCTTTACACCTCCCTTCATTGACCACTAATACATCCATCTACCTGATATATGTTTTTTTAATTTTAACATGTGTTTCCCTTACTATTTATTTTTAATCCATATGTTTTACTTGTCTGCCCATACTGTAGATAAAAGGAGCATCAGACACAAGGTTTTCAGAATCACACAGTCACATTACAAAAGCTATATCATTATATAATCAAGAAACATGGCTAGTGGAACACAGCTCTATAATTTCGGGCACTTACCTTAAACTAAAAAGGGGGTATCTATATAATGCATAAGAATAACCTCCAGGATAACCTCTTGACTCTGTTTGAGATCTCTCAGCCATTGACACTTTATATTGTCTCATTTTTCTCTTCCCCCTTCTGGTCAAGAAGGTTTTCTCAATCCCTTGATTCTGAGTCTCAGCTCATTCTAGGATTTCTGTCCCACTTTGCCAGGAAGGTTTACACTCCTGGGAGTCATGTCCCACGGAGAGAGGGGGAGGTGATGAGTTTGCTTGCTGTGTTAGCTGAGAGAGAGATAGGCCACATCTGAGCAACAAAAAAGGTTCTCTGGGGGTGACTCTTAGGCTTAATTTTAAGCAGGCTTAGCCTATCCTTTGTGGGGATAAGTTTTGTATGAACAAACCCCAAGATTGAGGGCTTGACCTATTGATTTGGTTGTCCCCACTCCTTGTGAGAATATCAGGAATTCTCCAAATGAGGAAGTTGAATTTTCTCCCTTTCTCACAGATTTAGTGTCATTTCTAATAGTCTACTTGAATGTCTGTTGTTTTGGATGGTAGTTACCTTCATTAATTACCTTAACTAGATCATCTGTATAATTTGCAGCAACTTTAATATCAGCACTTGCTGCTTCACCTTGCACTTTTATGTTATGGGGATTTCTTTCCTTAAACCTAATAAAACAACATCTGCTAGCTTCAGACTTTTTTCCTGCAGCTCCCTCACCTGTCTCTTCATGGATTTGAAGAGAGTTAAGGCCTTGCTCTGGATCAGGCTTTACCTTAAGGGAATGTTGTGTTTAGTTTGATCTTTATATAGAGAAACTCTATTTATGAAACTTTCTCTATATCAGCAATATGACAGTTTTTGTTTCTTGACAGTCAAGTGTTCACTACAGTAGCACTTTTTGCTTCCTTCAAGAACTTTTCCTTTGCATTCACAGCTTGGCTAACAGTTTGGTACAAGAGGCCCAGCTTTCAGCCTATCTCGGCTTTAACATTCCTTCCTCACGAAGCTTAATCATTTCTAGCTTTCGATTTGACGTGAGAGATGTGTGACTCTTCCTTTCACTTAAATACTTAGAGGACATGATAGGGTTATTAATTTGTCTTATTCAGTGTTGTTGTGTCTTACAGGGAGGCCTATATAAGGAGGCCTGAGGAGAGGGAGAGAGATGAGGGAACAGCTGGTCAGTGGAGTAGTCAGAACACACAGCATTTATCAATGAAGTTCGCTGTCTTATATGGGTCTGGTTCATGGTGCCCCCAAATAATTACAGTAGTAACATCAAAGATCACAGATCACTATAACAGATAAAACAGAATGAGAAAATTTGAAATGGTGTGAATATTACCAAACTGTTCACAGAGACATGAAGCAAGCACATTTTGTTGAAAGAATTGCACTGATAGACTTACTCAGTGCAGGGTGGTCACAAACCTTCAGTTTGTAAAAAACACAAGATCTGTGAAACACAATATCTGTGAAGCACAATAAAGTGAAGAGCAATAAAATTTATGCAAAAGAGAAGAATGAATTAATGAAATATACTGGAACCTGACATAGGATTTGTTTCTGTCCTGCATCTTGGTACTGCAGTGCTGCACTTAGTTCCATAGATGACAGGAAGGATAGCCACTTGTCTCATCTTGCTCTTCTGTAAAATGGGGAAGGGATGTGTTCTAGTTTGCTAGCTGTTGGAATGCGATATACCACAATGAGAATGGCTTTTAAAAGGGGGACTTTATTAAGTTGCAAATCCACAGTTCTAAGGCCGTGAAAATGTCCCAACTAAAGCAAGGGTATAGAAATATCCAATCTAAGGCATCCAGGGAAAGATACCTTGGTTCAAGAAGGTTGATGACGTCCAGGATTTCTCTCTCAACTGGAAAGGCACATGGTGAACATGGTGGTGTCTGCTACCTTTCTCTCCAGGCTTCTTGTTTCATGAAGCTCCCTTGGAGGCATTTTCCTTTGGCGTGTCCAAAGATCTCTGCCTGCATGGGCTCTGTAGTGCTTTACAAAATGCTTCCCTCTTAAAGGGCTCCAGTAAGCAAACCTACCTTGAATGGGAGGACCCACTTCCATGGAAATCATTTAATCAGAAGTTACCACCTGCAGTTGGGCGGGTCACATCTCCACGGATCATTTAAAAACTCCCGCCCAGCCATACTGAATGAGGATTAAAGGACGTGGTTTTTCTGATCCACAAATTAAAACCAGCACAGGGTGATATACCTCTCCTTCAGCAGTGAAGACTTGTTTTTTTAAAATTTTTATTAATAAAACCGATTAACACACAATATGAACATTCTTTTTTCATCATATAGTATATTCATCATGATCATTTCTTAGAATATTTGCATCAGTTCAGAAAAAGAAATAAAAAGAAAACAAAAAAATTCACACATACCATACCCCTTACTCCTCCCTGTCATTGATCACTAGCATTTCAATCTAATAAATTTATTTTAACATTTATTCCGCCATTAGTTATTTATTTATTTATTTATTTATTTATTTATTTATTTATTTTTTTTTTTAAGACAGAGAGAAGGAAGGAAGGATAGAAGGAAGGAAGGAAGGAAGAAAGGGAAACATTTTTAAACATTTTCTTGTTTTATTGTATTCTGTTTCTCCGTTTTTGTTACATGGGCTGGGGCCGGGAATCGAACCGAGGTCCTCCGGCATAGCAGGCAAGCACTTTGCCCGCTGAGCCACCGCGGCCCGCCCCAGTTATTTATTTTTAATCTGTATATTTTACTCATCTGTCCAGAAGGTACATAAAAGAAGCATCAGACACAAGGTTTTCACAATCACGCAGGTTGCATTGCGAAAGCTATATCATTATACAATCATCTTCTAGAAACATGGCTACTGGAACACGACTCTACATTTTCAGGCAGTTCCCTCTAGTCTCTCTGTTATGCCTTAACTAAAAACGTGATATCTATTTAATGCGTAAGAATAATCTCTAGGATAACCTCTCAACTCTGTTTAGAATCCCTCAGCTATTGACACTTTATTTTGTTGTCTCTTTTGCTCTTCCCCCTTTTGGTCGAGAAGGTTTTCTCAATTTCTTGATGCTGAGTCTCAGCTCATTCTAGGATTTCTGTCCCATGTTGCCAGTAAGGTCCACACCCCTGGGAGTTATGTCCCACGTAGAGAGTGGGGAGGGCAGTGAGTTTGCTTGTCATGTTGGCTGAGAGAGAGATAGGCCACATCTGAGCAACAAAAGAGGTTCTCTTGGGGGTGACTCATAGGCCAAATTTTATGTAGGCTTAACCTATCCTTTAAGGGATTAAGTTTCATATGAACAGATCCCAAGATTCGGGGCTCAGCCTGTTGCTTTGGTTTTCCCCACTACTTGTGGGAATATCAAGAATTCTCCACTTGAGGAAGTTGAATTTTCCTCCTTTCTCACCATTCTCCCAAGGGGACTTTGCAAATACTTTTTTATTCACTGTTCAAATCCTTCTGGGATTTATTGAGGCACCACTCTGGACAAACCTACAAAATCTCATGCCCTACTCAAGGTTCCATGTACTTATGGTGTTCAATTAAGCTGTCCACATAGGTTATATTAGGAAATGCGCTAGTCAAAATATAAATTTTGTATCAAATAAATATTTTTTGCTTTAATTTCACACATAAGTTAAAGTTTAAAAATATTAATTGCCCTCTATTTTCAACACCCTGCATTGTTGACATTCCTTTGTTTGAAGACTTGTTTTGAGGATCACACTGCAAAGTGCATGTAAAAGTACTTAAAAATGGGTGGAGGCCAGTACACCCATAGTGGTGCTGTGCTGGGCCATCTGGTCATTGGTCAATAGGCGAGTATTCCTATTTTCAGTCAGCCTGAGTACATAAGACCTGTTTGGAATTGGCTGTTGGAAGCAGTGAAGAAAGACACAAAATGTTCTTTCTTGTTGGGTATCTGCTTGGAACTAGCATTGTGTCGGGTGGTGAACTGTTGAGGCTATGAAATGTCTTACTCTGTTGATCAAAGAGAACTGCAAGTTTAGAAGTCTTAATACTCCTATCAGATTATAAACACGTATTTGAAAAAATAGTGACCTACTTTGCTAGCTGCCGGAATGCAATATACCAGTAATGTAATGGCTTTTAAAAAGGGGAGTTTAATAAGTTGCAAGTTTACAGTTTTAAGGCCGAGAAAATGTTCCAATAAAAGCAAGTCTATAGAAATGTCCAATCTAAGGCATCCAGGGACAGATACTTCGTTCAAGAACACAGATGAACTTCAGGGTTTCTCTCAAGTGAGAAGGCACATGGTGAACACGGTGTCATCTGCTAGCTTCCTCTCCTGGTTTCTTGTTCCATGAAGCTCCCTGGGAGGCGTTTCCTTTCTTCCTCTCCAAAGCACTCTGCTTCTCATGGCTGTGCCCTTCTGCAGCAGTCTGTCGTCCTTCTCTGCTCTCTCCAAAAATCTCTCTCATTCTCAAAATATTTCCTCTTTAGAGGATTCCACTAAACTAATCAAGACCTACCCAAATGGGTGGAGACAGGTCTCCACCTAATCCAGCTTAACAGCCGCTCATGATTGAGTCACATCTCCAGGGAGATGATCTATCTAATTACAATTTCAAACATACAGTACTGAATAGGAATTCGAAGAAATGGTTGCTGTTACAAAATGGGATTAGGATTAAACAAGGCATTTCTGTGGTATATACATCTTCTCAAACCAGCGCAGATAGCGACTGTGGTTAGTGGGCATTCAGTAAATATTTGTAGGGTAAAGAAATGAATGGCGTACTCATTCTGAATTTTGTTGTTTTAATTAAGGTCCTACATTTTACTAAAATGATGGTGAAATCTCTCTTTTTGGGAGAAATTTTTGCCAGTGTTTTCATGTTGGTGAAGTATGTTAAATTACATATGTGAGATACTTTGGGGAAATGTTTCAATTCAGCAATGTCAGAAGCCTATCCTAAAAGAAATACTACTTTTAAAAATATATATTTTTATTATGAGCAACAAACGAACATACCAACATTCTTGACATATAATCATTTTTGACATACGAACCTTCTTGACATGGTTGCAATCAGTGGCTCACAATATCGTCACATAGTTGTGGGAATACTACTTTTTTAAAGATTATCACTATGTAGTGCCATTCCTGTTGTCATTATGTGTGCATTAGTATATCTATGTATTTCAGGAAAAACAAATGAGTCACAGTAAAAATAACCCATATTGTTTTGGAGAGCCATTTATGTTGTAACGGCTTGATCATTTAAAATTAGCTGTATTATCTGTGTTATTTCCTTTCAGATGAGCCAAGTCAGTAACATTTTGTAATGTTGTTAATTTCCGTTCATTGTTGAAAATGGGAACAATTTAGTTAATTCATACAGGTGTTTTAGTTTTCATTGGCAACAATTTTGCTTAAGTGTGAATTGATACTGGCAGTCTGCCTTCTGATTCAAGGTTTCTGTAAATGAAAAAAGGAAAAACAACTTTGGTAGTTACAAATTGTATATATTTTCTCTTTCTGCTAGTAATTTTAAGATTTTTTTTTTTTAAAATTTTTTTATTAATCAAAAAAAAGAAAAGAAATTAACACAACATTTAGAAATCATTCCATTCTACACATGCACTCAGTAATTCTTAGTATCATCACATAGATGTATGATCATCATTTCTTAGTACATTTGCATCGATTTAGGAAAAGAACTAGCAAAACAGCAGAAAAACATATAGAATGTTAATATAGAGAAGAGAATTAAAATAATAATACTAATAATATATATATATAAAAAGGAAAAAGAAAAAAACAAAAACAAAAGATACAAACACACAAACAAACAAACAAAAAACCATATTTCAGGTGCAGCTTCATTCAGTGTTCCAACCTAGTTACATTACACTTAGGTATTATTGTGCTGTCCATTTTTGAGTTTTTGTATCTAGTCCTGTTGCACAGTCTGTATCCCTTCAGCTCCAATTACCCATTATCTTACCCTGTTTCTAACTCCTGCTGGTCTCTGTTACCAATGATATAGTCCAAGCTGATTCTCGAATGTCGGTTCACATCAGTGGGACCATACAGTATTTGTCCTTTAGTTTTTGGCTAGACTCACTCAGCATAATGTTCTCTAGGTCCATCTATGTTATTACATGCTTCATAAGTTTAGTCTGTCTTAAAGCTGCATAATATTCCATCGTAGGTATACGCCACAGTTTGTTTAGCCACTCGTCTGTTGATGGGCATTTTGGCTGTTTCCATCTCTTTGAAGTTGTAGATAATGCTGCTATAAACACTGGTGTGCAAATGTCCGTCTGTGTCTTTGCCCTTAAGTCCTTTGAGTAGATACCTAGCAGTGGTATTGCTGGGTCGTAATCCATTCTGCCATTCTATGTCTTTTGATTGGGAAATTCAGTCCATTAACTTTTAGTGTTATTACTGTTTGGATAATATTTTCCTCTACCATTTTGGCTTTTGTATTATATATATCATATCTGATTTTCCTTCTTTCTACACTTTACTCCATACCTCTCTCTTCTGTCTTTTCGTATCTGACTCTAGTGCTCCCTTTAGTATTTCTTGCAGAGCTGGTCTCTTGGTCACAAATTCTCTCAGTGACTTTTTGTCTATAAATGTTTTAATTTCTCCTTCATTTTTGAAGGACAATTTTGCTGGATATAGGAGTCTTGGTTGGCAGTTTTTCTCTTTTAGTGATTTAAATATATCATCCCACTGTCTTCTAGCTTCCATGGTTTCTGCTGAGAAATCTACACATAGTCTTATTGGGTTTCCCTTGTATGTGACAGATTGTTTTTCTCTTGCTGCTTTCAAGATCCTCTCTTTCTCTTTGACCTCTGACATTCTAACTAGTAAATGTCTTGGAGAACGCCTATTTGGGTCTATTCTCTTTGGGGTGCGCTGCACTTCTTGGATCTGTATATTTAGGTCTTTCATAAGAGTTGGGAAATTTTCAGTGATAATTTCTTCCATTAGTTTTTCTCCTCCTTTTCCCTTCTCTTCTCCTTCTGGGAC
Organism: Tamandua tetradactyla; assembly: GCF_023851605.1. Lineage (NCBI taxonomy): Eukaryota > Metazoa > Chordata > Mammalia > Pilosa > Myrmecophagidae > Tamandua > Tamandua tetradactyla. Next base: position 78,214,729 of record NC_135343.1, read on the forward strand.
ACCCACAACACGTATATTTGTGCGCTTCATATTGTCATTCAGTTCCCTGATTCTCTGCTCAAGTTTTTCCATTCTTTTCCCTATAGTTTCTGTTTCTTTTTGGAATTCAGTTGTTCCATCCTCCAGTTCACTAATTGTAGCTTCTGTCTCTTTAGATCTACCATTGTAGGTATCCATTGTTTTTTCCATTTTTTCTTCTTTGTCCTTCACTCCCACAAGTTCTGTGATTTGTTTTTTCAGATTTTCTATTTCTTCTTTTTGTTCAGCCCATATCTTCTTCATGTCCTCCCTCAATTTATTGATTTGGTTTTTGAAGAGTTTTTCCATTTCTGTTCGTATATTCAGCATTAGTTGTCTCAGCTCCTGTATCTCATTTGAACTATTGGTTTGTTCCTTTGACTGGGCCATATCTTCAATTTTCCGAGCGTCATCCATTATTTTCTGCTGGTGTCTGGGCATTTGATCAGATTTCCCTGGGTGTGGGACCCAGCTGGTTGAAAGGTTTTTCTGTGTAATCTCTGGGCTCTGTTTTTCTTTTCCTGCCCAGTAGGTGGCGCTCGTGGCGGTCGTTTGTCTGCGGGGCAGTCGGCCTGGGAAACCGCGCGTGGAGGCGGGGGTCGCTGGCCGTGGCTTGGGGGAGTGCTGGTCCAAATTGCCCAGCTGGCCCGAGACGCCAAGCGTGACGGGAGGGCCCCGCTATCCAATGTTCCCAGTCAGACCGGGGAGCCACGTGCGTGGAGGGGACCCCAGATGCCAGCCACCCCAGCCGGGAAAACGTGCACCCCTCGGGTATCTCACAGCAGTGGATTCTCCCTACCCGTTCAGCCGTTCCAGAATGGGGTACGCTGTCTTTTTTGGTCTCTGTCGTGACTCCGGGAGCTGTTTCGTATTGTTTCTGTTTCTTTAGTTGCTTTTCTGGAGGAGGATCTAAGACCCGCGCGTCTTACTAAGCCGCCATCTTCTCCGGAAGTCCAATTTTAAGATTTTTAAATAAATATTTATCTGTGTCCATAAAATAGTTTGCTAACCATTTCTACAGATAATCACCTATTTAAAAAATTATCATTGTTTCAATTTAAAATTTTTAAAATAGGCAATGTAGTTTTGAGAGTTAATGTTTGTACTTCTAATAGTTTGTGATAGCATTAAATGATGACAATATGTCTTTTATTAAACAGGATAGCCCCCAAATTTGATTTTCTCTTTAGATTTGATATTTGGCTATTAAGATGTTACTCATATATTTCATTTTAATAGACATTCATTGATAATAAACTTTATTACTCTCTCTGGGTTATAATTTTGTGATATTTAAAGAAGCAGGAGACGGTATGTTTTATTTTTTATGTCAGTATGTAGGCTATTGAATAACGGGACTTCATAAAAATTTGTTGAATTCAGTTAAACTGAGTTGCTTTTATGTATCTTCTTTTAGGAGTGACAAAAAATAATGGGTATTAGGATTTGTAGATCTTACAAGGTTCCTTTCTCACCACCATCTCCTTTGTTAACTGCTAGATTTGTTTATTTAAGGTTAATCGTGGCTTAAGGTAAATACTTATTTGTGAGTTTTGTTTCCAGCCATGTTAAAGTAACTGGGTCTAGACTTGCCATCCCACTGTAAGTAACTTCAGAACTGGGCAAAGTATTTGAAATAGCAATCAGAAAAAGGATAATAAGTCATGACCAAATAGTATTTATACCAGGAATATGAAGTCAATTTAATATTCATAAAATGATCAGTGTAATTCACCTTATTAGTAAAGAATTAAACCAACTAACTAATCATCTTAATAGAAATGGGAAAAGCCTTTGACAAATGCAGCACCCTTTCATTATAAAAACTCCTTGTACTTTTGTGCCAAGTAAGCTCTGATTGAAACCATGCTTCTGCAATCAAGATTATAAACTATAGACGAAGTACAACAATCAGATTTTAAAAGACAAAACAAAACAAAATGCAGTTCCCTTATGACAAAGATTCTAGAGATGATGTTTTGCTTGGGAGGAGGGAGTAACAGTGGGCGATTTTCTTGTTTTTCTCCTGTGGCCGCATCTCCCTGTGTTACCTGCAGGATAACTAAGTTTAGTGATGGACAGTCTTGAGGTAGAGATGTATTTCCTTAGATAGGGTGGTTGGTCAAGAAAGACTCTTTTAGGAGGTGACATTTAAGCTGAGGCCTGAAGTGTGAGACAGAGCCCCAGCCATGTAGACAGTAGGATGGTCAGTTCTCAGGTTCTCAATTGAGAGACGTTAAGAGCAGTAGCCCTCTAATGGAATCGCAGGGAAAGACCCTGGATCAGCTCTCTCCATACATCTGTACGGGTTATAACTGAAATCTTCACCAGCTGGCCGTGGACTGCGGGTTAAACAGGTTAGGTTGATGTTCTCTCCACTGGGTTTGGTGGTTGAATTCTTAGTCTGAAATTTAAAAAATCATATAATTTCTTCACAAGTCAATAGACCATTATAACATAACAGCCATTTAATTTTCTTTTACTTTACTTAGCGTCCCATATTATCATTGATTCTTATCTCATACGTAGTAGTATATTATAAAATATATTCCTATCTACTGTTACCTCCTTTCAGAAAGACTTTTGTGAGTGTTTTTTCCCCAGCCAAGCAGATATAAGATGAATACACTCTTCAATGAAATCATTATCCGGTCAGTTCCTTCTTTACTTTTCAAATGTCTGTTTGTTGGAAATTCATTTTACTTTCAGTGTTTAGTGAAGATGGTTTGCTTGACCTTCACATAAAAGACCCAGGCAAACCTCTTGTTCTCATGCCATCAGAGAAAACAGTCTGATTTTGTTTTTCTGAGGAATAGATTTTCCCCCTTCAGTGTGCAAAACTTTGGGACACCCTTATTAAAGCTGGGGTTTCATTCTGACACGCCTGTGGTTTGAGCTGGTCTGCGTGGTGGAATGCTCTCAGGAGTCAGACGATCAGTGCGATCGGTAGATTAGTGCCTTCATCCATGCCCGCTCTAGATGGAGATTTTCTGTGAAGGGTGGAAGAAAGCATTATAGGACGAGAGATGCTTGAGAGGAGGGGGTGGGTAGCGAATGTGCTTGTCCATTGGCACTTTTATATCGGCTTCATTAAGCCTTACCTATTCTTATTAATCTTCACAACAGTGTGTGACATGGGTATTGCTATTCCTGTTTTAGAAAGGAGGAAAGTGAGATCCAGGAAGGTCAAGTAACTTTACAAGGTCGTGGCTAATATCATTGGTGGAGCTGGAGTCTAATCAAGCTTTGGCTGACTTAGAGACGTTTCCCACTGTTTACAACAATGTTTCCTCAGTGCTTGTCCATCCTGTTATAATGAGGTTACAAATAATAATCCCTTTCATAAAATGAAGAGAAAAAGAAGGCAGTGATGGGACCTGCTATAGGTAATATAATCAGTTTACCAATTTATTTAATGAGAAAAGTTCATTCCTTTGAAAATGCTTTAGAACACATTTTGCAATAAAAATAATCTACCAAATAGTATTGCACATTTTAAAGGGTTAGATTTTTTGTGTCTTCTGTCTCATATTCATATCTTTGTTGTGCCATATACACCTATTTATGTTATGTTCATTATTTTTGTAGATATAAGTTACTGGAAACTAAAAAAAGTAAGCTTATACATTAATCTTGTAAGCTGTATTTCAGGGAGATAAAAAGTATTTTAATTTGCAAGGTTAGTTATAGAGGAAAAACATTATCTAATAAACATTGCATTGGCATGTTCAGTTCTAAGAGGCCAGGGACCTTGTCTGTCACGTTTGCTACTTTGTCCCTGGGGCCTGGTGCAGTACCTTGTACAGAATAGGTGCTCAAGAAATTTTCAGTGAATTAATGAATGGACAGACTTCCATAAGAGCCCATTCTTACTTCGATTCTTCTCCATTCTTTGTGTATCTTTGCCTATACCTCTTCTTTCTCTGTCCCTTTAATATAGCAGTTTCCCAAGGTTTATCTTTGTCCTCTTCTTACATTACTCTACTTTCTTATATTCCCTGGAATATCATCCACTTCCAGGAGCAAACATTTATTAATTTATGTATTTAAATAAGCACATGTTCACTTAGAAAGTGTTAAAAATATAAAGATATTGTTCTGCGGCTCAGAAGACCAAATGTTAGAGGCCCATTTTGTTACTAATGAGGGAGTAAATTGAGCAAGTCATTTAACCTGTTGGTGCATCATTTTCCTTTTTTTTTTTTTTGTAAGGGGATTGTCCTCGATTAGGGGATGAAAATTCTAGTGCCTGTGGGGGCCAGGCAAGTAATTCAAATGGGTGAAGTGAGTTGGACATGGTATAATAAGGATTTGTAGGGATTGTGATATACTTTAAGCTCCACTGAAGGACTTTTTGTTAACCTTTAATGAAAATTTGGAATCAAACATGTTTTGACCAAAGACGCATACTTGCATTTTCTTAGCATGGTAGTTCGTAACCTTGGCTGCACTTTACAGTTACCTGGGCGGGGTTGGGGGTGGTTTAAAAACACTGCTGCCTAGATTTTGCTCTCAGGCTCTGATTAGGCGTTGATACTTCAAAAGCTTCCCAGGGGCTTCTAGTGTGCAGCTAGGCTTTGAATGATTAATTAGAGCTTAATTAACTAGGATGTTTTCCACATCTACTTTTAGAAACCATAGGGAAATGGTAAAGAAGCATACTAGGATGTCATCCACTTTCAGTCAAGTGAGCCTTTTCTCTTTCTTTGTGGTTATCATCACTGAAACTTATTTTCGTGAATGCTCACCCAGAGACAGTATTGGACTCCACGTTATCATCAAAGAAAGCTTAAATTGTGTTCATTATACCAAGCAGTCCCAATTGTATCATAACACATTTATCTCTATTTTCACTGACCCTTTATTTCTCACCACGTTTGTGCTCTTATTCGATGATTTCTATGCCAGTCACTGAACTGGTGGCAGTCACAGCTTTTTCTGGGGTTACACTTCAGTATGTAACTTCAGGGTTCCGTTATAAGGCAGTTTCCTAAAGATTCCACATCTACGAAGGCATCTAACTAAAATTGGAGACTCCCTACCCTTAACAAGGCCAGAAAGCATTCTCATACATTTAGAAATTGGTTCTCTGTAATAAAAATTAAAAATATATCTTTTGCCTTTAACTTTAAGTGATCAAAAATTTCACTTCTTGAGCATTCTGTGTACTTGAGCTTTGATTTGCATTTGCAGCTATGAATTAGGATGCTTTTAAAATGAAAAGTTTTTATATTCCTTATTGTTTTCATTTGTGAGTTCAGGTGATTTTATTTTTTTTCAATTTGCGAAAGAGTATTTTTATGAAGTTTATTTTTTTCTCATTTTTTGTAACTCATGAGATAAAAAGACTTGTTAGTTTATGGTATAATAACTTCATACTATCTGGAGATATATAAATTCATAGCTATCTGGAGAGATCCTGATTAATTTTTCTTTAAGTGATTTATTCCATAGAATTGGTTTGATTAGATTACATAATGGCTTTTAAATGAACACATTCATCAGAAAAATTGGAAACCACATGCTTTATTATTGTTATTGAGTAGATTTTCAAAAGTGCCTTCAGATGTATTCTATTTGGAAGAATTCATGTGGTCTTACTCAGATTTGAATCACTCAGTTTATCCCTTCTTTCTGTGGTCTTTTTTTCCCTCTTCCAATAGTGTTTGCTTTCACAACCAAAGTTCTGGGCCATTCAGACATCAGCTTTGATCCTCCGAACAAAACTTGAGAGAGGAAGCACACGCCGAATGGAACGGGCAATGAAGCAGACACAGGTAGGAACTAAGGTGGCAATTTTTATTTTTCTTTCAACTGTTTGTTGCTGTTAATAAGCAAATATTTATGCTGTGAATAGAAAAGAATGAGAATGGCTTTTGTTTTACTAAGATTGTTATTATTTAAGGTGTAGGTTTTTAGAATTTGTTTGCTTGGCTCCAAAGCTCAGCCCTGCCACTTAGTAGCTCTGTGACCTAAGTTTTTAACCTCTCTAAGCCTCATTTCCTCAGCTGTAAAAGCAGATAATAACAGCAGTACTCAAATTATAGGTTTATGGTGAATATTGAGAGAGAATACAAGAGTCAATAAAAGAGTTATGCAAACTCACAGTTAAAAGTTATATAAGAAAACAAAATTATAACCCAGAGTAAAAAATAAATGTATATAAATCCATGCTGATATAAAAAAATGATATAAAAAAATCCATGCTGACTAAAAGAATAAATGGAGGAGAAAGGACATATCTTCCTTATAGAAGAATCCAGATACTTTATGTAGATTGTCCCCCTTCAGGATATAGAGCTTAATTCTCCTGTCCTTGAGTGTGGACTGGACATAGTGATTTGCTTCCAAAGAATAGAATATGGAAAGGGAAAATTACTAAGTTTACAGTGGAGAAAAATGGCAAACACCAAACCAAGCTATCAAGATTAACATCATCACTGTATAAAAGTCTGTGGCTGTCATCCTGCACCTCCCCCCATCCCCTAACAGAATGTGATGAGAACATTTTACCTCTGTGCTGTTCTCAAAAGCCCTTAACATCAGTCTAACCATGAGAAAATATCACCACCCAAGTTGAGAGATATACTAGAAAATACCTGATAAGTACTCTTCAAAAGTGTCAATGTCATGAAAAAGGAAAGAAGGAAGCTCACAGATCAGGGAAGACTAAGGAGGCATAATGACAATGCAATGTGGGATTCTGGATGAGATTCTAGAACAAATGAATGGCATTAATGAAAACACTAGTGAAATACAGAGTCTGTTATTAGCAATGTACCAATTTAATGTCTTAGTTTTAAAAAAATATATCATGGTTAGATAATTAATTAACATTATGTTCTAGTTTGCTAGCTGCGGGAATGCAATATACCAGAAACAAAATGGCTTTCAAAAAGGGGAATTTGCTAAGTTGCTGGTCTGCAGTTCTAAGGCTGAGAAAATGTCCCAATCAAAACAAGTCTATAAAAATGTCCAAAGGCATCCAGGGAAAGATAACTTGGTTCAAGAAGGCTGGTGAAGTTCAGGGTTTCTCTCTCAAGTGAGAAGGCACATGGTGAACACAATCACAGTTTCTCTCTCGACTGGAAGGGCACATGGCAAACAAGGCGTCATCTACTAGCTTTCTCTCCTGGCTTCCTGTTTCATGAAACTTCTGGGGAGGCATTTTCCTTCTTTATCTCCAAAGCGCTGGTTGATGGACTCTTTGCTTTTTCATGCTACAGCATTCTCTGCTGCTCTCTCTGAATCTCCAAAATGTTTCCTCTTTTATAGGATTCCAGTAAACTAATCAGGACCCACCTGAATGGGTCGAGACGCACCTCCAGGTAATCCGTCATAACAACCACTCTTGATTAAATCACAAAGAAACGACTGCCTTTGCAAAATGGGATTAGGATTAAAACATGGCTTTTCAAGGGTACATACATCCTTTCAAACCAACACACATTAGGAGAAACTGGATGAAGAGTGTATAGGAATTCTCTTAGAGTATCTTTCAAAATTTCTGTAAATTTAAATGTATTCCAAATAAAAGGTCTATCTTAAAAAAAAATACATACTTATACTATGATTAGAGGGAAAGTTACCTTTGTTTAAGAATGTATATCCCTGCAAGCACTGGTGCTTGATTGGTGTCTTCTTGTATAGCCCAGCTTCTGCCCGGCATCTAAATGATGCATCTCTTAGGTCCAAATGTTTCTTATTTTAATACTTCTTGAGTTAGATTTTTAACTCAGGATATTGGAAATAAATAAATAAAGAGATCCAAAACAACGTTGGATGAAGTATGTAAAGGTTTACTAAATAATCCTGTTAAGCATAACTTGAAACTGCCTACAAGTTCGGGTAGTAGGAAGGAGCTCTTGAAGGGTTGGTTTAGACAGGGGGAGTCTGTTTGGTGCATACAGGGGAATAAAGAGGACTTCAGTCGAGTTCTTGCAAGTCTGGTTCATACTGAGGAGCGAGATAATGTTGGAAGACAGATTCCTCCATTTCTGGTGCCAGCTTTATATAAGGCTAAAGAATTTCAATTTTCTCTTCTTGGGAAAGAAACTGTAGGAACTATAATGAAAATCATTATTTTGAAAATAGTCTTGGAGCATTTGCAGGATATCCTGATGATGATAGAAACAGAGACTTCAATTGAGGGGCTACCTTAAGAGGCCTGCTGATGGAGATTTTGTGTACATAGAAAGAAAAGACAAAGTAAGAAATGATTTACTTAGGTCCTTGTTTTAGACAAATCTTAATTTTGAAAAGGAAATTAAAGTGAAAGGAAGTAAAGCTCATGAAAACCTTTTCATATGACTGCTTAAATTTAAATGCCTCAAAAAATGTTTAATAAGATGTTTTTTCAAAGACCAAGTGAAAACTGGATCTAATGAATTAAGTAAATTACTAATGACTTGAATAATTTAAAAATCAATTTTTGACATACGGCTCACCTAAATTAAATCATTAGTTGCAAGGTTAAAGCAGATGTGTGTCTAGATTAAATGACATTTTTGTTTTAAAAAATCCATGAAAAACCCCCACCACAGGGTGCATGGGTGGTTCAGTGGTAGAATACTCGCCAATCATGAGGGAGACCTGGGTTTGATTCCTGGACTATGCACCCCAAAATAAACAAACAAACAAAAACACAACCCACCACATTCCATCTCTGTGTAGGCCTTCTTTCGGCAAATAGATAAGAGTATACAAATTACTAGAAATTCGGACGTTACTTAACGTCTCTGTGCCTCAGTTTTCTCATTTGTAAAATTGCCTAATGGAGTTATTATGACGATTATTTGAGTCAATGAATATTTAGAACAGTGTCTCTCAGATGCTAAGTGTTTAATAAATGTTAGTTGTCATAATTACTGTTATTCCTCTGTCCTGAGTACTTATTAGGTTCTTTAAATGAATTATTTTATGTCCTTTTTATTTTGTATCCTATTTATTTTTACTATTTACATGAGACCTGGATCTATATTCTATGACTTTTCACCTTTGCTTTCAGTCTTTTGATCCTTTTGCTTGCTATTACGGGATTTTTCTTTGACCTTTTCTTCCATATCACTCATTTTGATAACTAGCCTCATTCCTAATACTATCCAGTCCATCTATGTAATTTTTTATTTTGACAGTTATTTTCCTTTGTAGGAAATCTGTACTTTGCTTTCATGATAGCCTTTTCTTGTTTTATAGATATATCTCATTTAATTTCTTTGCACATTGTAATTAGAATTTAAAAAATTCTTTCCATGAATTCTCTCTCCTCAGGGGTGAAGTTTTATATGTTTATCTTGACTGCTCTTTTTCATGGTGTTGTTTTTTTTCCTTGAGTGCCCATTGATCACCAAAGTTGATTGTATTGGTTGTTAGTCTGAGTTTCCTCTCTATTACCTGGGTCTCATTATCCCCTTGAGCAGGAGGGCTGCTTTGCAAGACTCTGCGCACCTGACCAGCGTGTTTCTACCAGCAGGCTTCTTTAGGGTCGGCAGGGATCTTTCCTCTACACCTTTGCTAAATCTGTACCTCTGAGGTACTTCAGAGGTAGCTGGGCCCTCCTGCTGTTAAAACAGAGATGCTTTTCAAATAGGCATTGTATCTTCTGGTACTTCATTCCCTTATTCCTTTCCTTCTGAGAACATGTATGAGCTCTGTGACAGTATCTCCTAGATAGCAGAAGCAGGCAGTATTCCTGAGATTAGGAGGTCGAGTCAGTGCCCAGAGTTGCTGCTGGCAGTGATCAAGATGCCAGCTAAAGAGCTGGGAAAAAGGGATAGAGACTCTGAAGAGGGCCTTCTTTCTGTGGATGTCTGAACATCTGTTTCACGATGAGAGACAGAAACCATAGCCTGGAATGCTGGGACAGCGTCACCAGAGTGACAGAACAGATGAGCAAGGCATACAGCAATGAGCTAAACAAATTGTGAGAGATTCTTAAATTAGTGAACTCAAGGAAACTGCAAAAGAAACAAAAACCTTAAAGTAGTTAGAAAAGGGACCTATTCGTCAAGAATATGGTTAATGTGTTTAAAGGTTGGGTAGCAGGGTCAGAAAAAAGACCCTGACAGACCACATAATGGGTAATGGGGTTGACTGTATGCAAAACTGATATTAGTTCTCCCGAATGTATTGACACAGGGCCTTCTTTTATGCTCTAGAACAGAGCCCGACCTCAGGTCAAGGCATCATAGCAGAATTGTCATCTGTGTGTGATCATAAAGAAGAATACTTACAGGTGCAATAGCTTGGGACAGAGAGCTAACTTATGAGGATCATCTTGAGAGGAATTAAGTAAGTCTCAAAGGAATGGGGATATGGTTGTAAGAAAGACACTAATGGATACAGCTATAGAATATAATATTTAGTTATACTACACTGGAGGTAACACAGCATATTCTCAGATGTGGGTATAGGCTTCCCATTTCCCATGAATAGATGCCCAGCTTTAGAGGATGCTACCCTATAGAGTGCTAGTGCCAGAAACTTTCCTTTTGGCATTTTCACAGGGCTAAGGATAGTATAAGTCCCCATCCCCCTGCCAACTATTTACCAAGAGGGTCAGTTTCCCTCAGGAGTCACAGGCCTCTAATATGTCTTAGTTTATTCACTCTTAAGTTTTATGAAAAAAGTTTCTCTGAAGTTCAGTTTTACCCCATAGGCAATATGTGAATATACTACTTTAGGATCAGCATCATTTCTCACTTGGACTTTTGCAACTCTCCTTCTTTTTTCTCTTTACCACTGACTGTCATCTACCTCTTTTAGAGTTATGTTTTTGCATTCTATTCTGTCTGTAAACTGTAGATATATATGTCTATAGGTATGGCTTTAGATCATTTCTCCACTTGATCATTTCTCTGTGTTTTCTCATGGCTTTTATTTTAGCATTTACTAAATTATGCTATACTTGGAAACCTTTCTGCCTCCACAGCTAGAATGTGGGCTCCTTGAAAGGTCAGGTTCTGTATTTTATTTTATTTTTGTAGTCTCAGAATGGATACTGGATGAATGTTGAATGTTGAATTTTAAAATGAATGTTGAATTTTCTGTTTATTAGCAGGACTAATTGAGAGTTAGCTAAATTAAAGATGGTATTTTTACCTGGTACTTTATTAATCTGAAAACTGCGGAGATCAGCCCTTTTGATATCATTCCAGTCTGAATCTTCAAAATAGTTCCAAGTCCAAGTGCCAGAACAACAGGAGCAGGCAGTCACTAGAGGCCTACTGAGGCTAACCACTTCCCGACGGTAGTAATTGACAATTCAGTGGGCTGCGTTGTTCTAAAGGGAAGGGAAAGAGATAAAGAAAGGTCAATTTTTTCTTACTGGGTTTCCTAAAAAATGATTAATTACATGCACAAATCACTACCCTTAAAGGTCATAGGAGGAAGTTACAAGAGAATGGAGTTCATGAATTTAACTCCTTAATCAAATGGAAATATGTTCACTGTGTAGTTTTCAACAAAATTTTTCTTCTTTATTGCAAACTGCATTTGTTCTATATTAAAGACTTTTTGCCATGTTTTGTGTTTCAGAATATGTATGTACTTGATTTTATTTTCACGTACATTCTTCACAAAAGTACATCCACATGCATTATATTTGGCGGGGTTGGTATTGATCTTGATCTGTGATTGATTGTGTGAGTGGAGAATAGAGTGGAATGTACTACTGCCAGTATGGAGCCACTGAGGAAGGACCTGGCGGTAGCATGAAGCACTTGACCTAGGAATTCAAGCTACCTTGGTTATGTTTGGCTTGTGTAATGAGTGGGCTATCTCTAAAAATTCTGAGAAATTACATTTGATTTTTTTTTTTTTTTCTGGAGGGGTGGGCATGGACAGGCTCTGGGAATCGAACCTGGGTCTCCAGTATGGTAGGTGAGAATTCTGCCACTGAGCCACTGTTGCATTGCCCTGATTTTCACATTATTTTAAACATTTTATTTTTCACTTATTTTAAACATTCTTTTGAATAGATAGAAAGTGCTTATAGTGAGTAGATTGAAGTTCACAGTTTTTCAAGTCTTTATACTTCTGTTTCAGTAAAATTTAAGAACACATCTGAATAAGGAGTCTTTAGTTGTAAGAAAGAGAAACCCAATTTAACAGAAGCACAAAAGGAAATTTATTGGCTCTTATAATAAAGAGAAATACTGGGGAAATTCTAGTCATGGAGGTAGCTGATTCAGGGGCTTAAGCAGATAAGCAGGTCTTTCTCTTTCTCTCTTTCATCCCTCCTACGCTCATATTTCTGCTTTTCTCTGTCTGCTTCAGTGGCAGACATCTGTGTGTCAGAAGAGCACCAGATTTCATTGCCCACAAACCTCAGCTTCTGAAAGAGTGATCATGGACTTGCTATAACCAGTAGAAGACTTGGAATAATCTGGAGGGAAGGAGTTGAGGGGGCAGAGGCAGGAAGAATTAATTGAAGCTTCTTGTGAGAAAGGCTTGGATTGCAGAACTTATATCTCTGGGCCTTCAATTTAAGTGAGATGAGAGGGAAACAGAATCCACACAATATCAGGATATGATACTCTGTGGGAAAAATAATAAGCAACTGAATGAGTGAAATTGGTTTCTGATAAGGCCAAAGAAGGTGTGCTGGTTAGAAAGGATGTATGTCCCCTAAAAAAGCCATATTTTAATTTAAATCCCATATCATGAAGGCAGAATAAACCCTATTCAGTACTGTATATTTGAAACTGTAATCAGATCATGTCCCTGGAGATATGATTAAATCAAGAGTGACTGTTAAGCTGGATTAGGTGACAGCATGTCTCCACCCCTTTGGGTGGGTCTTGATAAGTTTCTGGAGTCCTATAAAAGAGGAAACATTTTGGAAAATAAGAGACTCAGAGAGAGCAGAGAATGCTGCAGCACCATGAAGCAGAGAGTCCACTAGCCAGTGCTTTGGAGATGAAGAAGGAAAATGCCTCCTGGGCTGCTTCATGAAACAGGAAGCCGGGAGAGAAAGTTAGCAGATGACGCCATGCCTGCCATGTGCCCTTCCAGATAAGGGAGAAATCCAGACTGTGCTCACTATGCACCTTCTCACTTGAGAGAGAAACCCTGAACTTCATCGGCCTTCTTGAACCAAGGTATCTGTCCCTGGCTGCCTTAGATTGGACATTTCTATAGACTTGTTTTAATTGGGACATTTTCTCAGCATTAGAACTGTAAACTAGCAACTTATTAAATTCCCCTTTTTAAAAACTACTCTGTTTCTGGTGTATTTTATTCTGGCAGCTGGCAGACTAGAGTAGAAGGTTGTCAGCTGATAACCTGGATCTAGGATGTGAGTTTCTTGGTAATAGATAAGAGGATCCAGAATGTGATTTCTTGGTAATAGATGAGTAAAAATGTGCAATAACTAGTTTGTAGACAGGTGGTATAAAAGGTTAGGGCAAAATGATATACAGTATGCAATATAAAATAAACTTTATTATTAATGAGTAAAAATAATATGAAAACAAAGTTAAAAAAAAGTGAAAATTAGGTAATAGCAAAGGAACTTATCAATGAGATAAAGTGAAGTACACCCAGTTAAAGCCCACTTCCAAAGGCACCTAGTGATAATTTTATTCAGATTCTAGAGGGGGAAAAATTTAAGTTCTTTGGACAGAGTCAGATTAGGTTGCCTGAACTGCTGCTTTAACTTTCCTGGGTGAGAGCACCTTATATGTATCTTCACATCCTTAAGGCAGCATTTCCTAAACTTACCTGAACCTTTGAACTGCCCCCTGGGGTGCTTGTTAAAAGTATGAACCTTTATTCTGGTCTTCAGAGATTTTGGAGTGGAGTGTTGATTCTTACAATCAGGCACATTTAGGAAAGACTGCCTCAGGTAGAAGCATCCTGTTAATCCTTAGCAGCAACAGATGTTTTCTGTCAAATAATCAAGTATATACAGAACAGAAGACTGGCAGGGCATTTGCCAAGGTCTGGAGGCCAGTGCTGTGATTGAACGGTGGGCTGAGGGCCAGGAGAAACCCTGGAGGTAAGTGTTGTTGAGGGCAACAGAATCTGGGGCCAGTTGAAATTGAGTTAATAAAAGTTGCTTTGCATTTGACCTGCTCAGGGAAGTAGGGTCTAATTATTATTAAAATTAAGTACTGAAACTTTTTAGAGAGGATAATCCTAGGAATTAAAACATTCACTGAGGTTTTAATGATCAATAAAAATAGTGTTACTCTTTGAATACTTATGTTTGCCCAGATTGTAAACAGGAGGCTTGTGCTATCATTCCCTCATTTTTAAAGACAAGATAATAAAAAAGAAGTTTTTGGTACTTCTTTAAACACTAAACAAAGTCCCATGGAGAAGTTTTAGGAGAGCGCTGAAAGGGGCCAGCATGTAGGGAATGCGTGAGAGCACCTACTTTTACTAATACCTACAGCAGCAGCTCTCAAAGTGTGGTCTGTGGTTTCAGAGTGTCTGTGAAGTCAAAACTATCTTCATGATAATTCGGAGATACTATTTACCTTTTTAACTGTGTTGATATTTGCATATGATGCAGAAGCAGTGATGGGTCAAACTGCTAACTTCTTAGCCTAAATCAAGGTAGTGGCACCAAATCGCTAATAGTCATTTTATGCTTCACTGCCACAGATTGGTAGTAAAAGGGGGGGGGGAAGCCAATTATGTTTATGGATGTCTTCAGTGAAACAGTAAATATCATGTGGTTAAGTCATACCCTTGAGAACCTGCCTTTTTACCGTTCTGTGTGAGAAGATGGCGAGCGCTCACAAAGCACTTCTGCTGCACACTGAAGTACATTGGTTGTCTCATGATAAAGTACTTGTTTCAGTTGAAAACTGAACTGGCTACTTTTTTCATGGAGTGCCATTTTTACTTTCAGGGACGGCTGACAAACCATATATGGGTATTCAGACTTGGATATTTGGCAAAAACTTTTTCAAAAATGAATGAAGTGGAGAAGTGCCAAGATGGTGGCTTAGTGAGGTGTAGGATTTAGTTTGTCCTCCAGAGCAGCTACTAAATAACCAGGAACAGGACAGAACAACTGCTGGGGCCATGTCAGTGACTGGACACACAGCGTATCCCAGTCTGGACCAGCTGGACCGGCTGTGAGCCACCCCAGAATGGTGAGTTCCCCAAGCTGCAGTGGCTGGCGCCTCTCCCCCACAGGCTGCTTCCCAGAGGGTAAAGGAAAGGGACTTTACTAGGAGCAGGGGCTGAGTACAACTGAGCTCCAATTGTGGAATTAATTCACAAATTCTGACTACTAAAAATAGGCCCCCAGCTCAGCTGAACCTTGAATCAAAGTGGAGGTTGCTGGTTTTTGCCCCGGCGCAGAGGGGGCAGGGCTGACAGAAAAAGAAAAGAAAAAAAAGAAACATAGGTATTTTGGATTGGATAGCACATAATATTTGAAAGGACTTGGGTTCTGAAGGAAAGGAGGGGGCACATAGGATCTGAAGATACACAAAGCAACACATCAACTTCAGCTCTTGATTGGCAAACCTGAAGAACCTTTTCCTGCTCTTTTTTGTGGCTGTGTTTCTATGGCTTGACTACTCTTCGAATACAGTGCAGGGCTTCTCCAGCTCCACTGTCCCAGGCATAGGCAGAATTAAGCTTGTTTGAGTGTTTGTTTGGAGCCTGGGCCTTCCCCAGGAGGAGGGGGGCAGCTCAGGTGGAATTCCTCCCTCAAGGAGTTCAGACCCCAGTGTCTGGAAAAGTGAAGCAATTAAAGCCAGCCTACAACCTCTCCTGTCTCCACCACACTCCCAGTAGAGAGAGTCTGCTGAAGTTAAAGGTACCACATCACCTTATGCTGGTGGGACCTGCGGGCAGACAAGTGCCACATACTGGGCAGGTAGGAAAAACGGAGAGCCCTGAGGCTTCATAGGAAAGCCTTTCAATCTGCTGGGAATCACCCTCAGGGAAAACTGATTCAGGTGACTGTTTCCTCCTGAGAGGAGGCCACTTTAGTCTGGGAAAAACTGTCTGAGGTGTAAAATACCTAAGTAGACCCTCCTAAGCGGGGAAAAAGGCACCATACAGCTAGAGCAAGAAACAAGAAAACAGAACTGAATAGTTCTGACCTGTTGAGCAAAACCTAAGCTAGAGGTCTAGAATAGCTGAACCAAATCAGATGGACAATAAAGTCATCCAGCAAGAAAATCCTAGACAAAAGAAGGGAAAAAATCTCCAGAATAAACTAATTAAGGTAATTAAATGCCTAGATGCCAGCAAAAAATAATGAATCATACTAGGAAAATTGAAGATATGGCCCAGTGAAAGGAACAAACCAACAATTCAAATGAGATACAGGAGTTGAAACAATTAATTCAAAATGTTTGAACAGGCATGGAAACCTCATCAAAAATCAAATCAGTGAATTGAGGGGGGATATAAAGAAGGCATGGAATGAACAAAAAGAAGAAGAAATTGAAAGTCTGAGAAAACAAATTACAGAACTTATGGGAATGAAAGCAGAGTAGAAGAGATGAAAAAAACAATGGAAACTTTTAATGTTAGATTTCAAGATACAGAACATAGGATTAGTGAACTGGAGGGTGGAACATCTGAAATTTGACAAGCAAAAGAAAATATAGGGGAAAGAATGGAAAAGTCTGAGCAGGGACTCAGGGAATGGAATGACAACATGAAGCACACGAATATACATGTTGTGGGTGTCCCAGAAGGAGAAGAGAAGGGAAAAGGAGGAGGAACTACTAATGGAGGAAATTATCACTGAAAATTTCCCAACTCATATGAAAGCCTTAAAATTACAGATCCAAGAAGTGCAGCATATCCCCAAACAGAATAGATCCAAATAGACATACTCCAAGGCACTTACTGATAAGAATGTTCGATGTCAAAGAGAAAGTGAGAATCTTGAAAGTAGCAAGAGAAAAGCAATCCATCGCATATAAGGGAAGCCCAATAAGACTATGTGTAGATTTCTCATCAGAAACCGTGGAGTCGAGAAGACAGTGGTTTGATATATTTAAGTTACTAAAAGAGAAAAACTTCCAACCAAGAATTCTATATCTGGCAAAATTGTCCTTCAAAAATGAGGTGGAAATTAAAACATTTTCAGGCAAAAAAAATCACTGAGAGAATTTGTGACCAAGAGATTGGCTCTGCAAGAAATACTAAAGGGAGCACTAGAGACAGATAGGAAGAGACAGGAGAGAGAGGTGTGGAGAAGAATGTAGAAATGAAGAATCAATAAAGGTAAAAAGAAGAAAAATTAGATATGACGTATAAAATCCAAAAGGCAAAATGGTAGAAGAAAGTACTACCCTTACAGTAATAACACTAAATGTTAATAAAAAACATTTATTATTCAATCAAAAAACATAGACTGGCAGAATGGATTAAAAAACAGGACCCATATATGCTGTCTACAGGAAACGCATCTTAGACCCAAGGATAAACATGGGTTGAAAGTGAAAGGTTGGGAAATACAAATAACAATCAGAAAAGAGCAGAAGTAGCTATGCTAATATCCAATAAATTAGACTTCAAATGTAAAACAGTTAGAGAAATAAGGACACTAAGTATAAATAAAAGCAATTCAACAAGAAAACATAACAATGATGAATATGTATGCACTGAGCCATAATGGCTCAAAATACACAAGGCAAACACTGAAAAGAGAAATAGACACATGTACCGTAATAGTTGCAGACTTCAATTCCCCACTCTCATCAATGGACAGAACATCCTGACAGAGGATCAATAAAGAAACAGAGAATTTGAACAAACAATAAATGAACTAGACTTAACAGACATTTATAGAACATTATACCCCACAACAGCAGGATACACCTTTTTCTCAAGTGCTCGTGGATCATTCTCAAGTGTGGGGAAACGCAAGCAAGAGGAAAAAGACAGACAGATTTTGAGTATAGAATCTGCCACGGAAGGCTTCACTCGCTGTGCTTTTATTGTAGAACATTACATCATTGTTTCAGGGTATTACATCAGTCTAGGGTATGCGCATGTGCAAGCGTAGTTATCGTTATATAACTTGTTTACTCTTTCTCCTTATTTGACTTCTGCTTCCCTAAACTTATATGGTCCTCTCTTCCGTAGCAGCCCCTTTAGTCCAGGATGTGTCCCGGATCCTGGACTGCCACGTTGAGATGGACCATCTTATTTAGGGATTCCCCATACTTCCCCTTTTTATTTTTTGTTTTTTTTTCAGCACAACACCATTAAATGTTTTTTAATTTAATGATGACACAGCAGAGTGTCAGGAAGGAAGGAATACATTAAATACAATAACACAGACTGATACAGAATATGATAAAAATACAACCATATATAAACATCATTTTTTAACCAAGAAGTATATAACCATCCGTGAGGAAATTCCAAAGCCCCAAATTAAAACCTTGAGACACCTTGATTTCTTTTAAGTCTCCTAAATCTCCTGTTTGCTGTTTGATAGAACGACTATTATCTGTCAAATTGAAGCAACACATGCAACTGATATCTCGACAACCATGGTGGTGCAACAAGAGTAAATAATCAACAGCTGCTGTATTATCCAAGATGGCTTGCCTATGCTCCTTTTGTTCTTTATTTAGTAAGCCAATCACATTGGAAGTTTAATTAATATTTTTTGGCAAAAGGCAAGCAAGTCCATTAATAGTTTTTGCATTCCTGAAAATCAGAGCAGGAACACCTACTAGTAGAGCCGTTAAACTAACAAATCCTTCTTGGGACAACAAGGAAACACTGGAGGTGTCATGTAATTCTTGGAACATATGAGTCTCTCACTCAGTCGTCTTGTGAGTACTAGCAGAATGATATCATTGCGGTAGTAGGATTTTCAAACGACTTAGGCAAGTCCTTTTATGGGAAAGAATGGTTGGGATATAATTATAAGTAAAAGATGTTCATGTTAAACACCACCCAGTGGGTAGCCATACGTGTCCAGTACCATAAAGAATAGGGGTATACATAGAACAATTCCAAGAGGCTGCAGGGGGCAATGACAATGAGTAGTACAGGTCTCGATTTGAGCACCAGTAACATTCTGACTAGCAACATATGGGGTGGATAGGAAAATAGCATTGGTAGGTTTTTTATAAGAGATCTGACCCCAGATAAGGGAGTCTAAATGTGACAGATTTTTCTGGAAATTAGAGAAAATGGTACTATTGACGATAGAAGTAGGATCCTTGCGTACTGCTATCAGACAAGACCCAAGAAGGGTATGCATTTCTAATTCCTTCATAATTCAGAAATGAGAAGCATTAACGATATCAGCTAATTGAGCCCAAAGATTATACTGCATTCGTTCTGACAGGCTTTGATCATCACAAAGAGCTGAGACAGGGGTTGGCATGAGAACTCCAGTAATAGTTATAAGTAACAACTTAGAATTCATAGTCAATTTAGTAAAAACTGCTGTTAACAGATTTTCCAGCATCAGATCAACATTTTGCTCTTTCAGAAGATCTTGAGCAGATTGAACAAGGGCTTCGATATCTCCCCATGTAACAGGATGAGACACTGAGATCTTTAAACTGAGGTCTTTTCTGGGCTGGGCAACCTTGATTCAGGGACATCTTAAAGTTGGGAATGGGATTTTGTAGACCTGATGCCAACTCATTCTTTGCTGGTAGAACACACTTAGCAGGAATCCACACGGGTCCTGTGGAACACAAAACAGAAGCATATCCTCTTCCCCGTGTTAACAGCATCGTAGGACCTTTCCACATAGGGCCAGGAGGTTCTTTATAATACACCATTCATTTTGGAAGATCTTTTGGGGGGCAGAAGTGTAGTTCAACAGGAGAATACCTTGGGCGGACGAAAGTTGTAAATGATTAAGAGTAAATAAAAGAACAGAGATAGTATTAGGAATTTCTGCAGGGGTAGTACTCCCCTTTTTTATTTGCTTAAAAAGCAGAGCTTTTATAGTGCCATGAGCACATTCTACAATAGCTTGTCCTGTAGGGTGGTATGGAATACCAGCGGTGTGGAAGATATTCTATGCTGCAGAAAAGGAATGAAATGCTGAAGAGGAATAAGCGGGGACGTTGTTTTAAGGGCTTGTGGAACTCCCATGGCCGACATAGCATGAAGCAAATGCTGGATAACGTGGTGTGTAGATTCACCTTTTAAAGCAGAGACACGCAAAAATTCGGAAGAAGTATCTATACACACATGGAGATACTTGTAGGGGGCAAAAGGCATGTAATGGATAGCATCCATTTGCCACAGTGCATTGGCATTGTGGCCATGGGGGTTAACAGCGGCATAAGTAAAGGAATGAGGAGCAGTTGCGCATTGAGCACAATTAGCTGTGATATCCTGAACATGGTGAAGGGGTGTGAGAAACGTTTTGCACAGTGCCTTAGCAGATCGATGGAAAAAGGCATAATTGTCTATAGGATTATCAAAAAGGGGCTAAATCTGTTTGGATGCCAAGTCAGCACGATGATTCCCTTCCTGTAAAAATCCCAGTAGCAGTAAATGACTTTGAATATGTGCCACATAGAGGGGGGCAGAATGATGATGAAGGTGAGACTGTAATGTTAAAAACAGGCCAAGAAGATTATTATCAACAGTAGTAGTAAGAAAGGAATTTGGGAAGGAGAACAACAAATTGTGTACTTAGAGGGTATTCACTATAAGGTTTATTGGCTCAGGAAAAAGTTGTAATGCTAAAATAACGGCTGTTCACTCATTACCCTGCGCAGACAT
The DNA here is from genome assembly GCF_023851605.1 of Tamandua tetradactyla. NCBI lineage: Eukaryota > Metazoa > Chordata > Mammalia > Pilosa > Myrmecophagidae > Tamandua > Tamandua tetradactyla. The sequence goes on from NC_135343.1 coordinate 78,235,444, forward strand.
TTGAGGCAGCACGTAATGATGGCACCACTGTGAGGACTTAGAACAAAAATAGAAGAGAGCACTTCGAGTCTTAGAGCTGTCAGTAAAAATAGTGCGTGTGATATAGCGGAAGAAGTCATTATAGAACGAAATATAAAAGACCCACAGGAAAAAGGGTGAAACATGGATCCTTAAGAATATTAAAAGAGCAGGATGTATGTAATTAGCTAGAGCATTTTGAAAGGATGGGTCATGCATGAGCAAGTTTTTTTAATTATTATTATTATTTTTAAATTTATTAATTGAAAAATTAACAACAAACAAAAACATTAACATATCATTCTGTTCTACATATATAATCAGTAATTCTCAATATCATCACATAGTTGCATATTCATCATTTCTTAGAACATTTGCATCAATTCAGAAAAAGAAATAAAAAGACAACAGAAAAAGAAATAAAACGATAACAGAAAAAAAAGATTATACCTACCATACCCCTTACACCTCGCTTTCATTGATCACTAGCATTTCAAACTAAATTTATTTTAACATTTGTTCCCCCTATTATTTATTTTTATTCCGTATGTTCTACTCATCTGTGGACAAGGTAGATAAAAGGAGCATCAGACATAAGGTTTTCACATTCACAGAGTCTCATTGTGAAAGCTATATCATTGTTCAGTCATCATCAAGAAACATGGCTACTGGAACACAGCTCTACATTTTCAGGCAGTTCCCTCCAGCCTCCCCATTACATCTTGGTTAACAAGGTGATATCTACTTAATGCGTGAGAATAACCTCTTGACTCTGTTTGGAATCTCTCAGCCATTGACACTTTATCTCATTTCACTCTTCCCCCTTTTGGTCAAGAAGATATTCTCAATTCCTTGATGCTGAGTCTCAGCTCATTCTAGGGTTTTTCTCAATCCTTTGATGCTGAGTCTCAGCTCATTCAAGGATTTCTGTCCCATGTTGCCAGGAAGGTCCATACCCCTGGAAGTCATGTCCCATGTAGACGGGGGAAGGTGGTGAGTTTGCTTGTTGTGTTGGCTGGAGGAGAGAGGCCACATCTGAGCAACAAAAGAGGCTCTCTTGGGGGTGACTCTTAGGCCTAAATTTTAAGTAGACTTGATCTATCCTTTGTGGAGTTAAGCTTCATATGAACAAACCCCAAGACGGGGGCTCAGCCTATAGCTTTGGTTGTCCACACTGCTTGTGAGTATATCAAGAATTCAACTTGGGGAAGTTGAATTTCTCCCTGTTCTCACCATTCCCTGAAGGGGACTTGGCAAATACTTTTCCATTCACTGATTGAATCACTCTGGGATTCATCAGGGCATCACTCTGGACAAACCAACAAAATCTCATGTCCTACCCAAGATTCCAAGTACTTATGGAGTTCAATCAAGCTATCTACATAAGTTATATTAGAAAATGCTATAGTCAGAATATAAATTTTGTACCAAATAAACATTTTTTGCTTTAGTCTCACACATAAGGTGAAATTTTAAAATATTACCATCTATTTTCAGCACCCTGCAGTAATGAATTCCTTTGTTCTTCCTCATGCACAAACATTTTTTAAATTTGTACATTTAGTCACTATTATTATACACTGTAGGCATTCCTAGATTATACCATCTCAATCTTTTTTTTTAATTAAAAAAATTAACACAACATTTAGAAATCATTCCATTCTACATATGCAATCAGTAATTCTTAATATCATCACATAGATGTATGATCATCATTTCTTAGTACATTTGCATCGATTTAGAAAAAGAAATAGCAAGACAACAGAAAAAGAAATAAAATGATAGTATAGAGAAAAAAATAAAAATAAAAAATAAAAAATATATATATAAAAAAACAAAACAAACAAACAAAAAAAACTATAGCTCAGATGCAGCTTCATTCAGTGTTTTAACATAATTACATTACAATTAGGTAGTATTGTGCTGTCCATTTTTGAGTTTTTGTATCCAGTCCTGTTGCACAGTCTGTATCCCTTCAGCTCCAATTACCCATTATTTTACCCTATTTCTAACTCCTGATGGTCTCTGTTACCAATGACATATTCCAAGTTTATTCTCTAATGTCGGTTCACATCAGTGGGACCATACAGTATTTGTCCTTTAGTTTTTGGCTAGTCTCACTCAGCATAATGTTCTCTAGGTCCATCCATGTTATTACATGCTTCATAAGTTTATCCTGCCTTAAAGCTGCATAATATTCCATCGTATGTATATACCACAGTTTGTTTAGCCACTCGTCTGTTGATGGACATTTTGGCTGTTTCCATCTCTTTGCAGTTGTAAATAATGCGCTATAAACATTGGTGTGCAAATGTCCATTTGTGTCTTTGCCCTTAAGTCCTTTGAGTAGATACCTAGTGATGGTATGGCTGGGCCGTATGGCAATTCTATATTCAGTTTTTTGAGGAACCGCCAAACTGCCTTCCACAGTGGTTGCACCATTTGACATTCCCACCAACAGTGGATAAGTGTGCCTTTCTCCGCATCCTCTCCAGCACTTGTCATTTTCTGTTTTGTTGATAATGGCCATTCTGGTGGGTGTGAGATGATATCTCATTGTGGTTTTGATTTGCATTTCTCTAATGGCCAGGGACATTGAGCATCTCTTCATGTGCCTTTTGGCCATTTGTATTTCCTCTTCTGAGAGGTGTCTGTTCAAGTCTTTTTCCCATTTTCTAATTGGGTTGGCTGTCTTTTTGTTGTTGAGTTGAACAATCTCTTTATAAATTCTGAATACTAGACCTTTATCTGATATGTCGTTTCCAAATATTGTCTCCCATTGTGTAGGCTGTCTTTCTAGTTTCTTGATGAAGTTCTTTGATGCACAAAAGTGTTTAATTTTGAGGAGCTCCCATTTATTTCTTTCTTTCTTCAGTGCTCTTGCTTTAGGTTTAAGGTCCCTAAAACTGCCTCCAATTGTAAGATTCATAAGATATCTCCCTACATTTTCCTCTAACTGTTTTATGGTCTTAGGCCTAATGTTTAGATCTTTGATCCATTTTGAGTTAACTTTTGTATAGGGTGTGAGATACAGATCCTCTTTCATTCTTTTACATATGGATATCCAGTTCTCTAGGCACCATTTATTGAAGAGACTGTTCTGTCCCAGGTGAGTTGGCTTGACTGCCTTATCAAAGATCAAATGTCCATAGATGAGAGGGTCTTATCTGAGCACTCTGTTCGATTCCATTGGTCGATATCTCTATCTTTATGCCAATACCATGCTGTTTTGACCACTGTGGCTTCATAATATGCCTTAAAGTCCGGCAGCGTGAGACCTCCAGCTTCGTTTTTTTTCCTCAAGATACTTTTAGCAATTCGGGGCACCCTGCCCCTCCAGATAAATTTGCTTATTGGTTTTTCTATTTCCGAAAAATAAGTTGTTGGGATTTTGATTGGTATTGCATTGAATCTGTAAATCAATTTAGGTAGGATTGACATCTTAACTGTATTTAGTCTTCCAATCCATGAACACGGTATGCCCTTCCATCTATTTAGGTCTTCTGTGATTTCTTTTAACAGTTTTTTGTAGTTTTCTTTGTATAGGTCTTTTGTCTCTTTAGTTAAATTTATTCCTAAGTATTTTATTCTTTTAGTTGCAATTGTAAATGGAATTCGTTTCTTGATTTCCCCCTCAGCTTGTTCATTGCTAATGTATAGAAACACTACAGATTTTTGAATGTTGATCTTGTAACCTGCTACTTTGCTGTACTCATTTATTAGCTCTAGTAGTTTTGTTGTAGATTTTTCCGGGTTTTTGATGTATAGTATCATATCGTCTGCAAACAGTGATAGTTTTACTTCTTCCTTTCCAATTTTGATGCCTTATATTTCTTTTTCTTGTCTAATTGCTCTGGCTAGAACTTCCAACACAATGTTGAATAAAAGTGGTGATAATGGACATCCTTGTCTTGTTCCTGATCTTAGGGGGAAGTTTTCAATTTTTCCCCATTGAGGATGATATTAGCTTTGGGGTTTTCGTATATTCCCTCTATCATTTTAAGGAAGTTCCCTTGTATTCCTATCCTTTGAAGTGTTTTCAACAGGAAAGGATGTTGAATCTTGTCAAATGCCTTTTCAGCATCAATCGAGATGATCATGTGATTTTTCTGCTTTGATTTGTTGATATGGAGTATTACCATCTCAATCTTTATTGTCTGCATGAGCAAGTTTTGACAATCTTGTTTAGTCGGTGGTAAAATAATCTCTACGAGATTAAGTCTGAGCAAATGAAGGGCATGATTTTGTCCCTTCGAGATGAGATCCCCTAATGCACGAGACAAAGTGTATATGTTACAGGAAGGGGTGGGCGAAAGATGTAACCACTCTACAATGTATACTTTGGCATTAGACAGCACAAATAGTACTTCTGTAGGAAGTCCTTTGGTAGGGAGAACCACCAACTGAGGGAGATGATTAGCGGGAAGTTGGTCTACCATATTTTATCATAGTGACATATTAATGTCATCAAGAGCAGAAATTATTGAAGAGGTTGGATAAATGATATCTGCGGGGCTAGAATGGCCTCTTAACGCATGAAACAGAGGCTCAAGTTGAGATGTAGATAAAGGAAAATAGGGACAAGCCCAAGTAAGGTCTCCTAAAAATTGTTGTAACTTGATTAAAGCAGTGGGAAAGGTTAATTTAAGACTAGGCAAATTGGGGACTGAGGAAATGGCCAGAAGTTTGTGTAAGAAAAGGGAAAGTTTAGTTGGATTTTTTCAGGGACTATGTGTAGTCCTGCTATGGCCAGAAAAGCTGTTATTGAGAAAGAACTTGAGAATTTAAGGATTGACCAGCTACTAAAATATCATACATGTAATGAAGTATTATCAGTTGTGGATACTGTTGCCTAAAGGGGAACAGCACTTTATAAACAAAATATTGGCAAAGTATAGGGCTGTTCATCATTCCTTGAGCAAGTACCTTCCACTGATATTGTTTAGTCGGTCTTTGATTGTTAAGAGTAGGAACAGTAAATGCAAATTTTTCTTTGTCTTGAGGAGCTAAAGGTGTGGTGAAAAAAATAATTTTTTAAATCTACCACAAACAGAGAATATTCTTGAGATACAAGATTTGGATTAGGGAGACTACATTGCAAAAGGCCCATGGGTATAATACTTTTGTTTACTTCCCTTAAATCATGTAATAGATGCCATTTACCAGATTTTTTTCTTTATAACAAAATGGGAGTATTCCAAGGACTAGTAGACTCTTCTATATGTTTAGCAGCCAATTCTTGAGAAATGAGGGCCTCCACAGCCATTAATTTTTCTTGAGATAATGGCCATTGATTGACCCAAACCAGTTCTCCTGGGAGCCACCGCAAGGGTAAGGCTGTAATTACCATGGAGGCCATTAGGATAAATTTGTTTTGATAGTAGTTTGGAGTTGGGCTAGGAGATCTCTACCCCATATTACAAAAGTAATGTCTAAAATTAAGGCTATAATAGGTCTATCTTGGAGCCTTGGTTGATACAGGACAGCCATCTGGTACCTTTATAAGCTGAGGAGCTACCCCCAATGCCCCATATGGGACTTACGTCTTGCCTGGGCCAAACCGAGGGCCAAGAGGAAAGCGGATGACAGAGGCATCTGCCCCAGTGCCTAATGCACCAGTAAAGGAAAGGTCTTTTATCTGTATGGTTAAGGTGGGTCTGTTATGATTAATTTGAACACTAGTAGCTACTATAGTAGAACCAAATCCTTTGTTTTCTTGTAATTTTGGTAGAATTTGGGTAGAAATATAGAGCAGCACAATTAATTGTGCAATGAAAGCATCTTTTTGCAGGGTTAAAGGAATTAAAGCCCATACCTGGAGCTCAACAATACCAGTATAATCAGAGTCAGTCACCCCCAGGATGACAAAAAACTGTAGTTTGGCTGCGTGGAAACGAGAAAGGAGCAGGCCAACAACCTTGCCAGGAAGAGGTCCCTGAAAATTAGTGGGTATTGTATAAATTGTACCAGGAAATTCCAGGAATTTTTCCTCGGTCACTTTTAGGTCGATTCTGGCACTGCCCTGGGTGGCGTGAATGGATTGCAGGAAGGTAAGGGGTTGGCTGTTAACAGTGGTATCCCCTGTTGCACCTGGGCAGGGAACATGCCCATTTGCAAGTTTCCCTGATTTACCATTAAATAGCATTGATTGGCCCAGTGATATCCTTTATTACATTTAGGGCATTTTTTGAAGGGCGACCAGCCTTGACTTTACAGTCCTTTTTGAGATGTCCCTTTTTGTTGCAATTAAAGCACCAAATGGTCAGTAGTTCTTAAAGCAGCTGCCAATAGCTGAGCTTTATGGTTTTCTGTTCCAACGTTTTGGCAGGCTGAAATCATCTGAGCAATAGTAACATCAGGTTTCATATAAATACCCTTTAAAGCAGCCTTATGATCTTGGTTAGCATTTTCATAAGCCAATTAGCAGAGCAGGACTTGTCCCACTTGTTCATTGTCAATTTGTCGAATGATAGCCTTACCTAATCTATCAATGAAAGACAAATGGGTTTCAGCTGCTTCTTGTTTGACAGTTGCAAAGGACCCAGTAGGTGTTTTAGCGTCTGGAATTTTATGCCACACTTTTAGAGCTAAGGAAGAAATTTGTTCATGTGTGGGTCTAGGGTAAGTAATTTGCTGATTAACATCCAAATAAGGGCCCTCCCCCATAAGCTATTGAAGACTAACAGCAATTCCATTATCTAAGCTGTACATGGCTTGAATAGTGGCTAAGTCTTTGTACTCTTGAGCCCAAACCGCATATTGGGCAGAAGAGACTATGGTTTTAATCAAAACTTTCCAGTTGAAGGGCGTCATTTCGTATACTCCCCTAATACCTTCTATCATGCTTAACACGTAGGCACACCGTACTTGTTAGTGGCCTTTTTTAATTCCTTAAACATGGTATATGGCAAACTATCAAATCGAGGAGCTTGATTTCTGTCTCACATTACTGGACAAAGAGCAATAAGCTTGCCTTCTTTTCGAGCCTCCTGAGCTAGCTGCTGCATGGGCATGGGGGGCTGACTGGCACCGGCATAGCTAGGGGAAGGAGAGTATGATGTTTCAAGAGAATTTAAAGCAGGCACAGGTACTATAGGTGCCAAAGCAGGGGTAGTTAACCCAAGAGAAGAGGAAGGTGGTAGGGAAGGCACTTCTATTTTACTAATAGCATCCTGGCAGAGATGCCATGTGTAAAGGACAGGAATAGGAGCCTGTGGCTCCTCATGCAGGGTGTGTCCCAATTTTTCCCAATCTGCTAGGGAAAGAGTTCCAGCATCCGGGTACCAGGAACAGTTATCAGAAATTTCTTGCAACAACCGTGTTAAATGCCTGTCACACACACAGTGACCCACCTTTTTAAGGAGAAAAAGCAGTTCAGCCTCATGTTTCTGCTATGCTGGCGAAAGGGAATTCCCCATGATTTACCGAGGTTTTCCAAAGAAAATGAAAGGATATGTCTCAAAGCCCTGCAATCAGGTAAGGCAAGATACTCCCTTCCAGACATGGAGATCTCAGAATGGTCCCTGTTTGGGTGCCAGCTGTGGGGAAATGCAAGCAAGAAGAAAAAGATGGGCAGATTTTGGGTACAGAATCTGCCACGGAAGGATCCACTTGCTGTGCTTTTATTATATCATTGCTTCAGGGTATTATATCAGTCTAAGGTATGCGTATGTGCAAGTGTACTCATCGTTATATAACTTGTTTACTCTTTTTCCTTATTTGACTTCTACTTCCCTAATGTTATATGGTCCTCTCTTCCATAGCAGCCCCTTTAGTCCAGGATGTGTCCTGCATCCTGGACTGCCACGTTGAGATGGCCCATCTTATTTAGGGATTCCCCATACTCAAGGATAGACCATGCGCTGGGTCACAAAGCAAGTCTCAATAAATTTAAAAAGACTGACATCATACAAAACACTTCCTCAGATATAAAGCAATGAAGTTGGAAATCAGTGTTAGTCAGAATGCCAGAAAATTCACAAATATATGGAGGCTTAACAACACACTATTAAACAACCAGTGGGCCAAGGAAGAAATTACAAGAGAAATCAGTAAATATCTTGAGGCAAATGAAAATGAAAACACAACATATCAAAATTTATGGGATGTGGCAAAGGCAGTGCTAACAGGGAAATTATTGCCCTAAATGCCTAAGTCAAAAAAGAAGAAAGGGCAAAAATCCAGGAATTAACTGTCCACTTGGAAGAACTAGAGAAAGAACAGCAGACCAACCACAAAGCAAACAAAAGGAAAGAAATAATGAAGATTAGAGCAGAAGTAAAGGAAATTGAGAACATGAAAACAATCGAGGAAATCAACAAAACCAGAATTTGGTTCTATGAGAAAATCCGTAAGGTTGATGGACCCTTAGTGAGGCTGACAAAAAGAAGAGAGGATGCAAATAAATAAGATCAGAAATGGAAGAGGACGCAAAACCACTGACCCTACAAAAGTAAAAGAGTTAATGAGAGGATACCATGAACAACTTTATGCTAATAACTCAACAATGTAGATGCAATGGACAACTTCCTAGAAAGGCATGAACAACCAGCATTCACTCGAGAAGAAATAGATGACCTCAGCAAACCAATCATGTAAAGAAATGGAATTAGTCATTAAGAAGCTCCCCCTAAAGAAAAGTCAGGACCAGATGGCTTCACATGTCAATTCTACCAAACATTCAAGACAGAATTAGTACCAATCCTGCTCAAACTCTTCAAAAAAATTGATGAGGAGGGAAGGTTACCTGATTCTGTTACACCAACATCACCCTTATACCAAAGCCAGACAAAGCTATTACAACAAAAGAAAACTACAGACCAATACTCTAATGAATATTGTAGATGCAGAAATCCTCAACAAAATTCTTACAAGTCGAATCCAATAGCATATTAAAAGAATTATCCACCATGACCAAGTAGGATTCATCCCAGGTATGCAAGGATAGTTCAATATAAGAAATCAATTAATGTAATACACCGTATTAACAAATCAAAGCAGAAAAATCACATGATCGTCTTGAATAAATTTAACTAAGGATACAAAAGACCTATACAAAGAAAACTATAAGAAATTGCTCAAAGAAATCACAGAAGACCTAAATAAATGGAAGAACATACTGTGTTCATGGATTGGAAAACTAAATTAATTAAAATGTCAATTCTGCCTAAACTGATTTACAGATTCAATGCAATACCAGTTAAAATCCCAAAACCTTACTTTTCAGAAATCAAAAACCCAATAAACGAATTTATCTGGAAGGGGGAGGGTGCACCGAATAGCTAAAAATATCCTGAGAAAGAAAAATGAAGTCGGAGGTCTCACGCTACCTGACTTTAAGGCATATTACAAAGCTACAGTGGTCAAATCAGCATAGTACTGGCATAAAGATAGATACACTAACCAGTGGAATCAAATAGAGTGTTCAGATATAGACCCTCTCATCTATGGACAGTTGATTTTTGACAAAGCAGTCAAGCCAACTCATCTGGGACAGAACAGTCTCTTCAATAAATGGTGCCTAGAGAACTGGATATCTACATGGAAAAGAATGAAAGAGGATCCATATCTCATACCCTATGCAAAATTAACTCAAAATGGGTCAAAGACCTAAACATTAGATCTTAAGACTGTAAAACTTTTAGAACAAAATGTAGGGAAATATGTTATAAATTTTATAATAGGAGGTGGTTTCCTAGACCTTACACCCAAAGCATGAGCATTGAAGAAATAAATAAATAGGAACTCCTCAAAATTAAACACTTTTGTGTGTCACAGAACTTTGTCAGGACAGTAAAAAGACAGCCTACACAATGGAAGACAATATTTGGAAACGATATATCAGATAGAGGTCTAGTATCCAGAATTTATAAAGAGATTGTTCAACTCAACAACAAAAAGATAGACAACCCAGTTACAAAATGGGCAAAAGACATAAACAGACACTTCTCAGAAGAGGACTACAAATGGCCAAAAGGCACACGACGAGATGCTCAGCTTCCCTGGCTATTAGGGAAGTGCAAATCAAAACAACAATGAGATGATATCTAACACCCATTAGAATGGCCATTATCAATATAACAGAAAACCACAAGCACTGGAGAGGATTGGAGAAAGAGGCACACTTATCCACTGTTGGTGGGAATGTCGTATGATACAACTGCTGTGGAAGGCAAGTTGCCAGTTCCACAGGAATCTAAGTACAGTATTGCCATATGACCCAACAATACCATTGCTAGGTGTTTATTCAGAGGCCATGAGGGCAAGGACACAAACAGACATTTGCACACCAATGTTTATAGCAGCATTATTTACAATTACCAAGAGATGAAAACAGCCAAAATGTCCATCAACAGATGAGTGGCTAAACAAGCTGTGGTATATACATACAATGGAATATTATGCAGCTGTAAGACAGGATAAAGTTATGAAGTATGTTACAACATGGATGGGTCTTGAGGACATTATGCTGAGTGAGAGTAGCCAGAAACAAAAGGATGAGTGGTCTCATTGACATGAGCTGACATTAGTGAATGAACTTGGAGAGTTTCAGTTGAGAACAGAGACTATCAGGAGATAGAAATAGGGGAGATATTTGCTAATTGGAGGTGAAGGAATACAGATTTTGCAACAGGACTGATTGTAAAAATTCAGAAATGGATAGCACTATACTACCCAACTATAATACAGTAATGTTAGAACACTGAATGAAGCTGAATGTGAGAATGACAGAGGGAGGAAGGCTGGGGGCACAAATGGAATCAGAAAGAAAGAGGATAAAGCCTGAGATGGTATAATCCAGAAATACCTGGAGTGTACAATGATAGTAACTAAATGTACAAATTTTAAAATGTTTTTATATGAGGAAGAACAAAGGAATGTCAGTATTGCAGGTTGTTGAAAATAGATAGTAATTCATATTTTAAAACTTTAACTTATATGTGAATTTAAGCAAAAATGTTCATTTGGTACAAAACTTATATTTTGACTAGTGCAGTTCCAAATATAACTTTCGTGGACAGCTTAATTGAACACCATAAGTACATAGAAGATTGAGTAGGGCATGAGATTTTGTAGGTTTGTCCAAAATGATGCCCTCATAAACCCCAGAGTGATTTAAACAATGAATAAGAAAGTGTTTGCAAAGTCCCCTTAGGGGAATGGCAAGAAAGGGGAAAATTCAGCTTCCCCATGTGGAGAATTCCTGATATCCTCACAAGCAATGGTAACAACCAAAGCAATAGCCTAAGCCCTCAGTCTTGCAGTTTGTTCATTTGAAACTTAACTGTGCAAAGAATTGACTAAGCCTAAAATTAGGCCTAAGAGTCACCCCCAGGGAACCTCTTTTGTTGCTGAGATGTGACCTCTCTCTCTCAGCCAACATGACAAGCAAACTTAATGCCCTCCCTCTTTCTATGTGGGACATGACTCCCAGGGATTTGGACTTTCCTGGCAATGTGGGACAGAAGTCCTAGAATGAGCCGAGACTCAGCATCAAGGGATTGAGAAAACCTTTTTGAACAAAAGAGGAAAGAGCAAAATGAGACAAAATAAAGTGTCAATGGCTGAGAGATTCCAAACACAGCTGAGAGGTTATCCTGGAGGTTATTCTTACACATTATGTAGATATCATCATTTTAGTTAAGATATAATGGAGAGGCTGGAGGGAACTGCCTGAAAATGTAGAGCTGTGTTCCAGTAGCCATTATACAAAGTACATGCATTCCATAACAATATCAGAAATCCTTAAACCATTTCAGTAACATTACAAATACTATACAATGTTAAAACCTGTACAAATCTCAAAGTTAATTACAGGCGTGATCTGTCGTAAAGCGAAGTTCTCCTCCTGCTCTTCACCTGTAGAAACTCAGAACAAGTTATTTGCTGCCAATAATCAAAGGAGGAACAGCCATAGGATACATATGCCCATTTCCATAGGGAGGAAAGTACAGAGGGGTCAGTGGACCCATGTGGTTTCGAAAATCTACAGGGCAAACTCTATTAGATTTCAAAGTCTGAGAGTCATTTATCTTCAGGGCTTTAGAAAACAGCAGTCTCACCCTTTCCAAATGCCTACACAGAGGCCTGCCTCTCTCCAGACGCAACTCTGGGGGACATTGGGGAGACCACCTATTTCTCGGCACCACCTACTCCAAGAACTGGGGCTGCCCTTGAATGCTTTGCCGTCTCTGGGGCACATGCTAAAACCCTCCATGTGGTGGCAGCCAGGTGCTCCCCAAACCCCAATGACTGTACTTCACCCTCTGCAAGGCCTGAGGCAGCATGACTCTTCCACTGCAACGAGGTGGAAGGCCCATCCTCTGCCTTCGGGGCAAACTCACCCTCTTCATGGGCTTGAGTGGGTCCGCTCTCCTGGCCTGAGGCTTCTTGACTTCAGACCTCAACCTCCATGGTTGTCTGTCCCTTCTCTGGAACCCCCAGTCCAAACTGGCAGCAGCTCTGTTTATACAGGTCCCACAACTCTCTTGTTGACTTTCTATGCAGTAGCCTTGGATCATGCCCATCAGACATAGAGTTTCCACAAATCCTTCCTGGGTAATTCCATGTCCAATCCTGGCTTTCTTGGTTTCACATTTGACCAAATCTCACATGAGGCACCATTCTTTGGGGACTCCCCTCCTGGAAGCCGAGAATTTTCTAGAACGTCAATCTCTGCTTTCTTTGTACCCAAGAGTTCAGGTCTCAGCTTCTCTCTTTCCTGTTGCATTTCACTATAAGCTGCAAGGAGAAACCAGGCTGCACTTTCCACATTTAATTTGGAGATCTCTTCTGCTAAATACCCAAGTTCATGGCTTTTAAAATCTGCCTTCCAGCCAAAGCCACTTATCAACTTTGCCCCTTAGGGACTAGCTGTGCTTTTTTGAAGATATGTGTGCCATACTTTTTATATGGGAGCACATAAAGTCTAAATCATAACAGACTTTGTTCAGAATTGTCCTTAAATACTTAGGCATTCTTCAGTTACTAATTTAAAATGCATTCTCTATCTTCTCTAGTTTTTTCAAGAATGTTCTTTGGCTGCTGAGACAGAGCATTAAAAAAGGAAAGTCAAATCACTTCTTTCCTGGGTTTTATTAATTTATTCCCCTTTCCATAGAAATATTCCCTGACCCATGGTACTGTGAGTCCAGGAAGATTTGGGCATTGTTATTGCAGAGAGTTAGCAGATTCATATAAATAAATACATTTTCTCAAAGAATAAATACTTTTAGGTGAAATATAGGGGAAAATGACATTAAAGGGGAGTCGTAAAACTTGAAAACAATCTCATGTCACAACAGTTCATGTATCATGAAATCATCTTTGGTGTATCCTAGTAGTTGTGCCTACTTTTCTGTGACTTGGCTCTCCTTTTCCGTGACCATGCCCCAGATTGATCTTCACTCTACCCATTACTTCTATTTATCCACTTCTTTTCAGGCACCCTCTTAGAGTTGACTCTGATGTTTTCACTTAGTTTGTGTTCCCAGGAGCCTGAGCCACTTTTATTTTTTTTCAAATATTTTTATTGTAAACCTTAACAAACAAACATACAAACATTCTTGGCATACAGATATTCTATACATGGTGTACAATCAGTGACTCACAATATCATCATATAGTTGTGTCTTTATCAACATGATCAGTTTTGAACATTTGCATCTCTCCGGCAAACGAAATAAAAAAGAAAAAATTCATACATACCTTGCCCCTTACCCCTCCCTCTCATTGACCACTAGTATTTCAATCTACTCCATTTTTGTTCCCCGCGCTGTTTTTTTATTTTGTATCTGTATTTTTTACTCATCTGTATCTGTGTTTTTAACTCATACCCTGGATAAAAGAAGCATCAGACACAAGGTTTTCACAATCATACAAGTCACACTGTAAAAACTATATCATTTGGTGGGTCATAGTGGCTCAGCAGGCAGACTTCTCTCACCTGCCATGCCGGAGACCTGGGTTTCATTCCATGTGCCTGCACATGGAAAAAAAAAAAAAAAAAAGCTATATCATTATATAATCATCTTCAAGAAACATGGCTACTGGAACACATCTCTATAGTTTCAGATATTTCCCTCTAGCCGCGCCAATATACCATAAACTCAAAAGGGATTATCTATATAATGCCTGAGAGTAATAACCTCCGAGATAACCTCTCAACTCTGTTTGAAATCTCTCAGCCACTGACACTTTATTTTGTCTCATTTCTCTCTTCCTCCATTTTGGTTGAGAAGGTTTTCTCCATCCCTTGATGCCGAGTCCCAGCTCATCCTGGGATTTCTGTCCCATGTTGCCAGGGTGGTTTACACCCCTGGGAGTCATGTCTCATATAGAGAGGGAGAGGGCAGTGAATTTGCTTGCCTTGTCGGCTGAGAGAGAGAGGCCACATCTGAGCTCAAAAGACGTTCTCTAGGGGTGACTCTTAGGCCTAATTTTAAGTAGGCTTAGCTTATCCTTTGCAGGGATAAGCTTCATAGGGGCAAACCCCAAGATTGAGGGCTCAGCCTATTGATTTGGTTGTCCCCACATGAGCCACACTTGCTTTTTTTTTTTTTTAGCTCTGATTTTGTTTACTTTATTATTTTTTTAAACTTTTATTTTTTTATTTAACATGCAAAACAAAGAAAGAAAAAAAAAACAATAGTTTTTAAAGCACTCTTCAACAAGTAGTTATAATAAGACAGATCCCAGAGTTTGTCATGGGCTACCATACGATCCTCTCATATTTTTCCTTGTAACTGCTCCAGAATATAGGAAGCTAGAGGGCCTAAATATTTTTTTATCATCAAAATCGATTTTTTTCCTTCTTTCTGAGTTTGGCATGGGTTACAATTCCACAATTTTAAGTTTTTACTTCTAACTGCTCTAAAATAGCGGAGACTAAAAGAGATATCAATTTAATGATTCACCGTTCATATTCATTTGTTAAATCTTATCTTCTCTGTGTAACTTCACCATCACCTTTGATCTTTCTATCCCTCTCTTTAGGGATGTTTGGTCTGTGACTATTCTAACTTTTTCATATTGGAAGCGTCTTCCACTAATATGGGGTAGGGAGATGCAACTATCTGGTGTTTTGGAGAGGCTGTGCCCTCTAGGTTTCAGGACTTATCTGGACCAGAGACCCATCTGGAGGTTGTAGGTTTCTGAAAAGTTTCTCTAGTTAATGGAACCATTGTGGAATCTTATATATTGCCCTAGGTGTTCTTTACGATTGGCTGGAATGGTCTTGGTTGGGGTTTGGCAGGTCATGATGGGTAGCAATGTCTAGCTGAAGCTTGCATAAGACCCTATCGACTTTATTTGAACTCTCTCTGCCACTGATACTTTAGTTACACTTTTCCCCGTTTGTGTCAGGATGGAATAGTTGATCTCACAGTGTCAGGGCCGGATGCATCCCTGGGAGTCCTTTCCCACACTGTCAGGGAGACTTTCACTCCTGGATGTCATGTCCTACGTAGAGGGGTGGGGCGGACAATGATTTCACTTGCAGAGTTGGGCTTAGAGAGAGAGAGGCCACATCTGAGCAGCGAAAGCGATCCTCCAGAAGCAACTCTGAGGTATGCCTATAGGCTAAGCTTCTCCACTGAGCCACTCTTTTTTTTTTCCTACTTCTACAAACATGGCGGAATGAGCCACTCTTAATGACTTGTTTAGTGAATGTCTGCTTGAATACTGGCTTATCTCTCCCCTTCTCTCTTTACAGACCATCTTTCCTTAAAAACCACCTCATCAGACCAGTTTTTCCTTATATCCAAGTGCCCGTTGCTTTCAAATGTGTAATTTATAAAATTCATAAAATTTAGAAACTGGAATGTAAACACGGCAAGTGAAGGGTTAGGGCACACTGCTTTGAAGTTCATAAAAGCTTGTGAAATTGCAATTTCTCACTGAGCATATTGCTCATGTACGTGCAGAAAAGCATAAAACATAATCATTGAAAGCTTCCCTTTCATTCAGTCCCATTCTCCTAGTACTTAACATTCTTCTGTTGACTTCCAGAGTATTTGTATACTGGTTTTACCTATATTAAATGTAGGCAGTACTTGTGTTCAGCTAATGGTGTCTAAAATGACTAAGAAACCTCCACATAGAGATTTAGAATGTTGGAACTTTGAGGATCATTTAAAGAACCACTTCATAAATGAGTGCCATTTGGTTAAGCAACTTGCTTGTTCAGGATAGACCTAAAACAGAATCCATATCACTTTACTTCCTAGCCCCTGCCTTTTTCATTTCACCATGCCTGTAAAGAACTCGTTTGTTTGAAAATAATAGTACTGTGCTGGTTTGAAAGGATGTATGTACCGTAAAAAAGCCATGTTTTAATCAAAATCCCATTTCATAAAGGTAGAATAATCTCTATTCAATACTGTATGTTTGAAACTATAATCAGATCATCTCCCTGGAGATGTGATTTGATCAAGAATGGCTGTTAAGCTGGATTAGGTGATGACATGTCTCCACCCATTTGGGTGAGTCTTGATGAGTTTCTGGAGTCCTATAAAAGAGGAAACATTTTGGAGAATGAAAGAGATTCAGAGAGAGGAGAGAAGAACGACATAGCCACGAGGAGCAGAGAACCCACAAGCCAGCGACCTTTGGGGATGAAGAAGGAAGACACCTCCTGGGGAGCTTCATGAAACAGGAAGCCAGGAGAGAAAGCTAGCAGGTGATGTCATATTCGCCATGTGCCCTTCCAGCCAAGAGAGAAACTGTGACTGCATTTGCCATGTGCCTTCTTACTTGAGAGAAAAACCCTGAACTTCATGGTCTTCTTGAACCAAGGTATCTGTCCCTGGATGCCTTTGATTGGACATTTCTATAGACTTGTTGTAATTGGGACATTTTCTCGCCTTAGAACTGTAAACTAGCAACTTATTAAATTCCCCTTTTCAAATGCCATTCCATTTCTGGTATATTGCATTCTGGGAGCTAGCAAACTCGAACAAGTACTATTTCTAAATGGATTGCTAGAAATAATTCTACTCTGAAAACCTAGAGATGTGCTATAAATATACCCCTGTATTTGCAGTGAATTAGCAAATATGAAAAGAGTATTTTGAATACTATGAAGGAAATACAGAAATCACAATATATTTATCACCCCTTTTTAAAAAAAAAAAAAACTTTAAAAATTTTATAATGTAACATATATACAAAGCAAAGAAAGAAAAAGGGAATAGTTTCAAAGCATTCTTCACCAAGCAGTTACAGGACATATCCCAGAGTTTGTCATGGGCTACCATATGATCATCTCAGATTTTTCTTCTAGATACTCCAGAACATAGGAGGCTAGAAGGAATAAATATTTTTTATCACATTAGACTTTTTTTCCTTTTTTTGTGAAAAATACACTCCTTCCTTTTGTGTATTTTGCGTAATGGTGACTTACCAGTTTTACTGGTAGGTAAATCTTATGTAGGTGATTGTCTTGTTTAAGGTAAGAAGAAGTATAGGATAATTATTCTGCACAGGAGTGAAAATAGCTTAGAATTCTGTTTTTTATCTCATTTTAATCACAAATTGACCTAATAAGGTTCTTAAAAAGAGTGACTGAGCTTGTATAGGGCCTTAATTATGGTATCCCCAGCTCAAATAAGAATTGGTTCCCTGGGCTCTATCCAGTGGTCTCTGCCATATTGGAGGGTATATGAGAGTATCAGAGGCACTTAGATATTCCGAGAACATCCCAGAGTATCTGAATATGAATATAATACATCTATTTATTAATCAGGTTTGTATTATTACTGAATATTATGTTTTGTCTAGATGCAGTAACTACAGTAAGTGACATGGGTTCTGATTGAAAATATTTTTTGTATGTTATTAGTTCTTAGTGAGAGTAAAATTTTGCATCCTTGCTTGTTTTTAAAAATTTTATTAAATGAGCATTATCTTTTTCTTTCCAAAAAAAATAGATTAAAAATTTTGTCCCTCTCTTATGAAGTAATTCAGTGATCTCTTTATTTATGTATTGTAACCATATGTATTCAGCCAAGGTTATTCTCTTTTAGCCTCTCTCATACAACTCAACAGCTTTGGGCAATAACATGCAAGCTTTTTGCTATTAAGTTTCTGTGAAGTAAAGCCAGAAAACTTGTTAAATATTTTGAGCAAGATGGTGTAGGAATCTGGATATGTCTCAATTTATTCTCTCTTGATTGAATAACATCTTAAACTGTCAAAGAAGTGCTATAGTGAGTGTTTTCAGCTATGAACAGTAATTCATTCTGCAAGATTCTTTTAGACTAGCAAATGTATCTTATAGTCAGTATAATACAGAGAACCCCCAATTCAGTTGCTCTGCTCAGAAACTGATCCTGTTTCTGTTTAACTGGGATATGTTACATTTCTGTCCCTTTTCTTTTTTCTGAGGAAGTTTGTACTTGCTACCTTTTACTTCTTTTTGGAAACTTCAACTTTTTAAATTAATTTTGTAAAACACAGAAAAGTTGCCAGTACATTACAAATTTCTTTTGTATCCTGAAGTATTTGAGAGTAAGTTGCCTATCTGGTGCTTCATTATCCTCAAAAACATGGACGTTCTCCTGCATAACTACAATAAATCCATTAAAATTGAAATTTAATATTAGCATATTATTACCATCTAATCCTCATAAAATAGCTCAATGAAAACTAGTCAACCTACTAAAAAGACAATGAGTACCGCATTTGTGCAAGAAAAGCTCATGAGAATTCACAGTTGAGGAAGAGTATAAGTGTACAATATCAAGTAAATATATATACTTAGTATACCATGAATAACAAATGAAGAGTCAGGTTAGGATATCATGGCGATAGCACTGCAGTCTGTGCATTTACCTAGGAATTCCAGAGTGATGCTTTCTCCTTTGAGGCTGTGAGCTCTTTTGATGACAGAGCTCCTCATCAGATAGTGTGAGCCTTTTCCTTTGCAGTTGGTCCTGGTACCTTGCCTCAGAGTCTTGATGGTTTATTTATTTATTTATTTTTAATACAGCTGTCCAAAATTATGGCTTTTATTTATTTATTTATTGCTTTTTTAATTAATTAAAAAAATATTAGAAGAAAGAAACACAAACATTCTTAACATATGCTCATTCCGTTCTACATATATAATCAGTAATTCATGGTATCATCACATAGTTGCATATTCATCATCATGATCATTTCTTAGAACATCTGCATCAATTCAAAAAAAGAAATAAAACGAAAACAGAAAAAAAAATTAAACATACCATACCCTTTACCCCTCCCTTTCATTGATCACTAGCATTTCAAACTAAATTTATTTTAACATTTGTTCCCCCATTATTTATTTTTATTCCATATGTTCTACTCCTTTGTTGACAAGGTAAATAAAAGTGGCATCAGACACAAGATTTTCACAATCACACAGTCACATTGTGAAAGCTCTATCATTATACAATTATCTTCAAGGAACATGGCTACTGGAACACAGCTCTACATTTTCAGGCAGTTCCCTCCAGCCTCTCCATTACATCTTGGATAATAAGGTGATATCTACTTAATGCATAAGAATAACCTGCAGGATAACCTCTTGACTCTGTTTGGAATCTCTCAGCCATTGACACTTTGTCTCATTTCACTCTTCCCCCTTTTGGTCGAGAAGCTTTTCTCAATCCGTATGCTGGGTTGAGAGCAATCCATATGCTCATTCTAGAGTTTTCCTCAATCCCTTGGTGCTGGGTCTCAGCTCATTCTAGGATTTCTGTCCCATGTTGCCAGCAAGGTCCCCACCCTTGGAAGTCATGCCCCACGTAGACAGGGGGAGGGTGTTAAATTTGCTTGTTGTGTTGGCTGGAGAGAGAGGCCACATCTGAGCAACAAAAGAGGTTCTCTTGGGGGTGACTCCTAGGCCTAATTTTAAGTAGGCTTGACCTATCCTTTGTGGGGTTAAGTTTCATATGAACAAACCCCAAGACTGGGGTCTCAGCCTATAGCTTTGGTTGTCCACACTGCTTGTGAGAATATCAAGAATTCAACTTGGGGAGGTTGAATTTTCCCCCGTTTTCACCATTCCCCGAAGGGGACTTTGCGAGCACATTTCCACTCACTGATCAAATCACTCTGGGATTCATTGGGGCATCACTCTGGACATATCAACAAAATCTCATGTCCTACCCAAGGTTCCATGTACTTATGTTGTTCAACCATCTACATAAGTTAAATTAGGAGATGCAGTAGTCTAAATATAAATTTTGTACCAAATAAACATTTTTTGCTTTAGTCTCATACATAAGTTGAAATTTTAAAATATTAATTACCATCTATTTTCAGCACCCTGCACTAATGACGTTCCTTTGTTCTTCCTCATGCAAAAACATTTTTTAAATTTGTACATTTTGTCACTATCATTATACACTCTAGGCAGTCCTAGATTATACCATCTCAGACTTTATTGTCTATCTTTCTTTGTGCTTTCATTTATGTCCCCAGCCCTCTTCCCTCTATCATTCTCACATTCAGCTTCATTCAGTGTTTTAACATAATTGTATTACAGTTAGATAGTATTGTGCTGTCCATTTCTGAGTTTTTATATTCAGTCCTGTTGCACAATCTGTATCCCTTCAGCTCCAATTACCCAATATCTTACCCTATTTCTATCTCCTGATGGTCTCTGTTACCAACGAAATATTCCAGGTTTATCCACTGATGTCAGTTCATATCAGTGAGACCATACAGTATTTGTCCTTTTGTTTCTGGCTAATCTCACTCAGCATAATGTCCTTAATGTCCATCCATGTTGTTACATGCTTCCTAACTTTATTCTGTCTTACAGCTGCATAATATTCCATCATATGTATATGCCACAGTTTGTTTAGCCACCTGTCTGTTGATGGACATTTTGGCTGTTTCCATCTCTTGGTAATTGTAAATAATGCTGCTATAAACATTGGTGTGCAGATGTCTGTTTCTCTCCTTGTCCTCATGTCCTCTGAGTAGAGACAGCATATAGATGGGTCCTGCTTTTTAATCCGTTCTGCCAGTCCATGTCTTTTGACTGGGGAGTTTAATCCATTTCAGGTAGTACTTTCTTCTACCATTTTGCCTTTTGGATTTTATATGTCATATCTAATTTTCCTTCTTTTTACCTTTACTCAGTCTTCTTTTCTATACTCTTCTCCACACCTCTCTCTTCTGTCTTTTCTTATCTGTCTCTAGTGCTCCCTTTAGCATCTCCTGCAGAGTTGGTCTCTTGGTCACAAATTCTCTCAGTGATTTTTTGTCTGAAAATGTTTTAGTTTCTCTCTCATTTTTGAAGGACAATTTTTCTGGATATAGAATTCTTGGTTGGCAGTTTTTCTCTTTTAATAATTTTAATATATCATCCCAGTGTCTTCTCGCCTCCATGGTTTCTGCTGAGAAATCTATGCATAGTCTTATTGGGCTTCCCTTGTATGTGATGGATTGCTTTTCTCTTCCTGCTTTCAAGATTCTCTCTTTCTCTTTGACCTCTGACATTCTGATTTCTAAATGTCTTGGAGTATGCCTGTTTGGATCTATTGTCTTTGGGGTACGCTGTACTTCTTGGATCTGTAATTTTAAGTCTCTCATAAGAGTTGGGAAATTTTCAGTGATAATTTCCTCCATTAGTTTTTCTCCTCCTTTTCCCTTCTCTTCTCCTTTTGGGACACCCACAACACGTATATTCGTGCGTTTCATATTGTCATTCAATTCCCTGAGTCTCTGCTCAAATTTTTCCATTTTTTTCCTTATATTTTCTTTTTCTTGTCGGATTTCAGATGTTCTGTCCTCCAGTTCAGAAATCCTATGTTCTGCCTCTTGAAATCTACCATTGTAGTTTTCCATTGTTTTTTCATCTCTTCTACTGTGCCTTTCATTCCCATAAGTTCTGTGATTTGTTTTTTCAGACTTCTGATTTCTTCTTTTTGTTCATTCCTTGCCTTCTTTATATCCTCCCTCAATTCATTGATTTGGTTTTTGATGAGGTTTTCCATGTCTGTTTGTATATTCTGAATTAATTGTTTCAGCTCCTGTATGTCATTTGAATTGTTGGTTTGTTCCTTTGACTGGGCCATATCTTCATTTTCCTAGTGTGATTTGTTATTTTTTGCTGGTGTCTAGGCATTTAATTACCTTGATTAGCTTATTTTGGAGATTGCTTTCACTTCTTTTACCTAGCATTTTCTTGCTGAATGAATTTGTTGTCTATCTGTTCTTTGATATTCAGTTCAGCTTATTCTAGACCTCTAGCTTAGGTTTTGTTTAACAGAGAATAATTTTTCAGTTCTTGTTTTCTTGTTTCTTGCCCTGCTTGTATGGTGCCTTTCTCCCCCCACCCTTAGGAGGGTCTATTTAGATGTTATAGACCCAAGCTGGATTTTCCCAGACCAAACTGGCCTCCTATCAGGAGGAAAGAGTCACCTGCGTGGTTTTCCCTGAGGCTGAGACCCAGTAGGTTGAAAGACTTTCCTGTGAAGTCTCTGGGCTCTGTTTTTCTTATCCTGCCCAGTATGTGGTGCTTGTCTGACTGCAGGTCCCACCAGCATAAGATGATGCGGTACCTTTAACTTTGGCAGACTCTCCCTGCTGGGGGCGTGGTGGAGACAGAGGAGAGGTTGTAGGCTGGGTTTTAATGGCTTCAAATTACCAAGCCCTGGTGTCTGACTTCCTTGAGGGAGGGATTCCACCTGAGTTGGGCTTTACCCCTCCCCTGGGGAAGGCACAGGCTGCAGACAAGCCCTCAAACGAGCTTGTTTCTGCCTATGCCTGGGGCAGTTGCAGCCTGAGAAGTCCTGCCACTTAGTCCAGAGGCAGTCAAGCCTTTGTACAAACACAGCCACAAAAACCTCTGTTTCCTTTTTTTTTTCTGTCAGCCCTGCCCCCTTGGTGCCGGGGCAAAAATGAGCGACCTCCGCTTTGACCAGGTTCACCTGAGCTGGGGGCCTATTTTTAGTAGTCAGAATTTGTTAATTAATTCCACAATTGGTGTTTAGTTGGGCTCAGCCCCTGCTGCTGGTAAAGTTTCTTTCCTTTCCCCTCTGGGAAGCAGCCTGTGGGGGGGGGGTGGCGGCTGCCACAGCTTGGAGAACTCACGGTTCTGGGGGTCTTGCATCCAGTCCAACTGGTCCAGACTGGGGTACTGTGTGTGTCCGGTCACTGACATGGGTGGATCCAGGAGCTGTTCTGTACAGTTTTTGGTTATTTAGTAGTAGTTCTGGAGAACAACTAAAATGCGCACATTGCTAAGCCACCATCTTGGCCTGGAAGCGATGGTTTACTTCTTGATGTAGTTTGTGAGAGGTCAGTGGTTCACTACCAGTGCAGGTATTTCAGTATACCATGGCTTCTTCAGTGTGTGTAGCTTGCAGTGCCCACAAGCACTATACCATGCTATCCTATGAGTGAATATCCAGTGTAATAGCTCTGTGTCTGAAGGGGGAGAGAACTTGCTCTCTGTGATCAAATGGACCTAATTTTTTTTTTAACTTCATTCCTGAGAAAATAGTCCTAAATGAAGTTCTTCAAATGTTTTTTTCTCTGATTTGCATTACTAAGTACCATTGTCTTTCCGAGTTAGCTTTACAGATATGAAATAGATATGCTAAAGAACAGCTTTTCATAGAAAAAGTAAAAAGGCTGATCAGTAAAACTAGTTCTTTGATAGAGTTACTATAGGTAATCTCAATTTGAAAGATTATTTTTCTGGTAAATTTTTCATGTGCTTGTTCTTGTAAATGTTGACTAACTTTAAAGTTTTTTAAACATTTAAAGAAATCAAAAAAAATTCATGCATCCCTTTACTAATAAAAATAAATTGAGTTCTTCATTGTTTATATGTACATTCATACAACTTCTATAAAAAGAATCTTGTGTATATTAAAAGTTATTACACATATAGATGCTGATCGTAATATGTGTCCTTAGGCTCTCGCAGACCAGTTTGAAGATAAGACTACTTCTATATTGGAACGCCTGAAGGTATTCTATTGCTGTCAAGTACCACCACACTGGGCCATTCAGGTATTTTGTTGTTATTGTCATTGGGTATGGAAAATTCTTTTCATTAAGAAGGTGAATGACTTCAAAAAAGGTGATTTCTAATTTATGTTTGAACTTGCCTATATTTCAATGAAAAGGATATAAATAGCTAGCTAGGGATTATCAAATTACTTAAAATTGTTGTTTTGATTAAGGTGCTATTGGGCATAAAAATTTTATTAAAGAAATTTAAAAGTAGTTTAAAGAATAATCTTGGAAATTAATAGGGAAACCATTAAAAGCTTCCATTTTCAAAAAAATACTTTATTTATAAAACTCTTCAAAAATGACTTTCTTCTAAAAGATGAACCTTTTAACCAAGTTGTTTACAAAAATATTTTTTAAAACATTTGTTAGGTACTCTGTATTTTGAGATATCCTTATTTACTTTCGGAAGGGTTGAGAATCCTAATGTAGCTCCTAAAACCCCACGTGGGGCTGGGAATTCTGGCCCCCAATCTCCTTGGTATGCCTGGGTTATAGGCATGGTACCCCTAATTTATAAACTTTTAGCATGTAAGGGAACTTAGACACCTGATCCAATTTCTTAATCTTACAGAGATGAATATTGAGGTCTAATGCAATTAGCTATACTTTTCCAGCAGTTGAACTTTTTCCCTGATTTCCTCATATTTAGTCCAGTTTACTGCCTTTCCTAATCCCTTTATTGGTTTGTAATTATACCAGCTAATAACAGCGGACCTTTGCTGTATACTTAGTGTGATGCCTGCATTGTGTTCTGCATTTTAAACATACTATCTTACTTTATTGAATCAACTTTGTGAAATATTTCTGTTTTAGAGATGAGGAAGCTAAGGTTCAGAGAGGTTGAGTAACTATTACACTCTTAGAGCCTCTCACAACATAGAGTCAAATAGTGTAGCCTGAGATTTGTAGATGATTTAGTAACTGTTACTTTAATCAGTTTTCTGTCTTCTCTCTCTCGTGGATTACGCACACAGATAATGATTTAGAATTATAAATGCCCACACATATTCCAGTGTCTCAGATTTTCCCCATTATCGGCTTTCTTAGAGTAGGTTACATTTCTCAGGCATAGGGAAAACTAGGTATATAACACGTTGGTATTCATTTTCTATATGGAAGGATTCTCAGTAAAATATAGGCAAATAAAAAGCTTTGCTATTTCATCTCAAAAGGAGTAGCGTTTTCATGAAGAAGGTGTTAACAGTTGGGATTTTTTGGCATGTTTTGGACTGTGACTTGAGAAATTTATTAAGTGTTTTGTACCACGTGGTTTGTGGTGGATAAATATCTCAGACTCTGAGCTATTATTATGACAAATGTCTGTTGAGGGTGTAACATTTAATCTATGAACAAAAGTTTTAGGGAATTTAAATAATGTTCAAACAGAATTTAGGCTAAATGTTATTAGCCTTGGAAGCTGTGGATTTTAAGTTCCCTGGACAGTTCAATAAAATCCTCTTTCATTAAAAAGTTAAATCATTTTATTTTTTACATTGTAAGAAGTAATCAGATCTTTGCTCTTATTTTAAAGACCCAGATATAATGGCTTTTTCAGTAAAAAGATATTTAATCTCTGCTCTGCCACTAACTAGCCATATCATCTTGGATGTCACTTCCTTGAAAAGATCAAACTGTTGCATGAGTGTTAAATGTAGTCCTATTCCTACATGCTATGTCCGGTTTTTTTTAAGAAATCCAATCAAATATTATAATGCAGCTGAATCCTCCAATATTTCATGAAATACTACCACCCTTTTATTATTTTTAATTTAACTTTTTATCATGGTAAATTTCAAATATATATAAAAGTGAAGGGAATATAATGAACACCCATGTATGTTCATTTATTTTGAAAATATATTAATTTACAATTTTTAGGAATCTTTTATTTTACTTTTTAATTTTGGCAGTCCTGGATCTTCCATAAGTTGTAGCTGAATTCAAGTATGCATTAAATTTTGAGAGTAGTAAAATATATTAAGAAAAAAACGACATAGCATTACTAATACGAAACTATTCCTTATTCAAGAACCTCACCAATTTTTTTTTAACCTTTCTGAGATATTTCTTTTTTATTCCAGCATGACAGGCCATTTATTAAATCACAGTATATTTATTTTTGAATATATACATTTATTTAACCTTTACTACTCCTACCCCAACTTGCCTCCTTTTATCTGCCAAAGCATGGAAATTAGGAGCGAAGAATATGCTTAAAACAAATTTACGTAGACATGGGTGAGAAACAGCTGAGATACTCCCATGACTTTGATTTGTGGAATGTAATGTGTTTTGTATATGAACACTAATATACGTCAGCCCTAATGCATAGACTTTATGTTGCCTGTATTGGCTGCTTGGAATCCTTTTTTATTGATTAAATGGTATCTCATTACAGTTTTGATTTGCATTTCCGTGATGCCTGATAATGTTGAGCATCTTTTCATGTGTTTACTGGCCGTTGTATATCTTCTTTGAAGAAATGTCTATCCAAATCTTTTGCCTATTGAAAAGAATTTTTTTGTCTTTTTGGTGTTGAGTTTTAAGAGTTCTTTCTCTATTCTGTAGATTAAACTCTAGTGTGCTATATGGTTTGAAACTATTTTCTCTCATTCTGTAGGTTTTTTCACTTTTTTGATAAGTTCCTTTGATGTGCAAATGTTTTTAATTCTGATAAAATCAAATATATATATATATTTTTCCTTTTGTTGCTCATGTTTTTGGTGTCATATCTAGGAATCCATTGCTAAGTCTCAGGTCATAAAGGTTTGCTCCTATGTTATCTTCTATGGATTTTATTGTTTCAGCTGTTATATTTAGGTCTTTTGTCCATTTTGAGTTGATCTTTGTATGTGATGTGAAAGTAGGGGTCTACCTATTCTTCTGTATGTGGATATCTAACTTTTGCAAAATCATTTGTTGGAGAGAATATTCTTTCCCCACTGCATGAACTTAGTATCTTGTCAAAAATCAACTAGCTATAGATGTGCAGGTCTATTTCTGAACTTTCAATCCTGTTCCCATAATCTGTCTGTCTTTGAGCCAGTACCACCACTGTTTATTACTATCACTTTATAATTCAATCAAAATTGGAAAGTATGAGTCCTCCAACTGTTTTTCTTTTTTCAGGATTATTTTGGGTATTTGAGACCCCTTACAGTTCCATATAAATTTGAAGTTTTCCATTTCTGCAAAAAAGGCTGCATTTAATTTTTATATTACTTTGGATGATAATTACATATTAACAATGATAACTCTGTCCATGAACATAGGATGTCTTTAATTTTTTTCTGCAATGTTTTGTAGTGTTCAGTGTATATGTTTTGTGTTCTTAGTTAAATTTATTCCTAGATATTTTATTCTTTTAGATGCTATTGTAAATGGAATTTTTTTAATATCCTGTTCGGATTATTCATTGCTGGTGTATAGGAGCTCAGTTTTTTTGAGTGTTGACCTTGTACCCTGCCATTTTGTAGCTGTAATAGTTTTCTTGAGGGTACCTTTGGTTTCTCTACATATGTGATCATGCCATCTGCAAATAGAGATAGTTTAACATTTTCCCCTCTGTTCCAGTTTGTGCTGTTGTATACCCCAGAAAAGCCATATTCTTTACTCTTGCTTTAGTACTGTTGGGTGGGATCTTTTTGATTAAGTTGTTTCCATGCAGATGTGACCCACCTAACTGTGGGTGGGACCTTTTGATTAGGTGGTTTCCATGGAGATGTGTCTCCACCCAGGGTTACTTCCTGGAGTCCTTTAAGAGGGAGCTGTTTTGGAAAAAGCTTTAGAGCCAACAGGAGACACAGACATTTGGATATGCAGGAAGAAAATACCCTTGGGGAAGCTGTTTGCAATGGGAAGCCTTATGAAATGGAAGCCAAAGACTGCAGCAGATACCAGCCACATGCCTTCCCAGCTGACAGAGGTGTCCTGGTCAGCGTCATCCTTTCTTGACTTAAGGTAACGGGTGTCTTAATTTGGACATTTTCATGGCCTTAGAACTGTGAACTTGCAGCTTAATAAATTCCCTTTTTAAAAGCCATTCTGTTTCTGGTATATTATATTCCAACAGCTTTAACAAACAAATATACTTTCCAGTTAGGATTCCTTTAATTTTCTTTGCCTTGCCTAACTGCTCTGGCAAGAACTTCTGGTGCAGTATTGAATAGCAGGAGTGAAAGCAGGCATCTTTTCTCATTCCTTATATTAGGGGGAAAATTTTAAGTCTTTCAGCATTGAATGTGATGTTAGCTGTGGGTTTTCATAAATGGTCTTCATCATGCTGAGATAATTCCCATTATTCTTACTTTTCTGAGTGTTTCATCAAGATAAATGTTGGATTTTGTCAAATGCCTTTTCTGCATCTATTGAGATAATCATGTGGGGTTATTTGCATCATTCTATGTATGTAATGTATTACATTGGTTAATTTTCATAGGTTGAATTATCCCTGTATTCCTGGGTTGAATCCCACTTGGTCATGGTGTATAATCTTTTTTAATCTGCCATTGGATTAGGTTTGCTATTATTTCTTTAATGATTTTTACCACTATATTCATAAGGGAAATTGGTCTATAATTTCTTTTTTTGTGATGTCATTATCAGGCTTTGGTATCAGAGTAATGCTTGTATCAAAGGATGAATTAGAAAGAACAAGTTTCCTCCTCTTGAATTCTTTGGAAGTGTTTGAGAAGAATCATTATTAATTCCTGTCTAGATGATTGGTGGTATTCACCCATGTAGCCATCAAACCTAGACTTTTCTTTGGTGGAAGGTTTTTAAATTTTTGATTCAATCTCTGTACTTATTAAAGATTTGCTGATGTTTTCTATTTCTTCTTGAGTCAATTTAGGTAATTGATATATTTCTAGGAATTTTTCCTTTTCTTCAAGGGTTATCTAGTATGTTTGCTGTTTTGAGTTTCCTAGCTGCTAAAACAAAGGATTGGCTTAAACAGTGAGAATTCATTGGCTTATTGTTTTGAAGCTAGGAGAATTCCAAAATCAAGGCATCAGCACGTGAGTGATTTCTCCCTGAAGATTGTGGTATTCTGGGGCTGGCTTTGCCAGTCCTTCGGTCCTGGTCTTTTCTTTCATGTCACAGCTGGAAGACTGTGGCATTCTGGGCTGGCTTTGCCGGTCCTTTGGTCTTGGTCTTTTCTGTCATGTGATAGTGCACATGGCAGCATCTACTTTTGCTTCCTGGTTTCATTGAGTTTCAGCTTCTTACTGCTCCCTGTGGCTTTTCCCTCTGACTTTCACTCTACTTATAAAAGACTCTTGTAATCAGATCAAGTCCCATCCTCATTCAGTTGGGCCACACTTTAACTGAAATAACGTCTTGAAGATATCTTATTTACAATGGTTATAAACTTTCCAGAATGTGGTTCAAGACCAAGAACATGTCCAAAGTAGGGTAACTATTCAATCCACCACAATGGTATACAATTATTCATAATACTTTCTTAATAATCCTTTTTATTTCTCTAAGGTCAGTAGTGATGGCACCATTTTCCTTTCCAGCTTTGGTTATTTGCATTTTTTTCTCCTGTTAGTCTAGTTACCATTTTTCTTTCCAGTTTTAGTTACTTACATCTTTTCTCTTGTTAGTCTCGTTACCATTTTTCTTTCCAGTTTTAGTTGCTTACATCTTTACTCTTGTTAGTCTAGTTACCATTTTTCTTTCCAGTTTTAGTTATCTACATCTTTTCTCTTTTTTTTCTCTTGTCAGTTTCATTGATTTTTTTTTTTCAAAGAACCAACTTTTTGTTCTGTTTATGCTCTCAATTGTTTCTCTGTCATTTTGGTTTGCTAAAGCAGCTGAAATGCAATATACCAGAAATGGACTGGCTTTTAACAATGGGGATTCATTAGTTTACATATTTACAATTCTAAGCCATGAAAATATAACAATTAAGGCATTAATAAGATGATACCTTCTCTGAAGAAATGCTGATGGCATCCGGGGTTCCTCTGTCACGTGGTAAGGCATATGTCCAGTATCTGCTGATCCTTCTCTCCCAGATTTCGTTACTTTTGGGTTCTGATTCTTTCAGTTTCTGTTGGGGCTTGCTTCTTTGGGTATTACTCTCTCTTCAAGCTCTCTCAAGTTTTCTGTCTTTTATCCTTTCTCATAAAGGGCTCTAGTAAAGGATTAAGACCCACCTTGAATGGAAGAGGTCGCATCTCATTTGAAACAAGTTAATCAAAAGATCTCACCCACATTAGGTTTGCCCCCACAGGGATGTATTAAAAGAACATGGCCTTTTCTAAGGTACAAAACAGCTTCAAACCTGCACATCTGTTCTCTGTTTCATTTACTTCTTCTCTAATCTTAATTATTTCCTTTACTCTTCTAACTTTGGATATACTTTGCTCTTGTTTTTCTAGTTCCTCAAGATGTAATTGAGGTTATTAGTTTCTTAAAACAGACATTCAGAGCTATAAATTTCCCTCTGAGCACTGCCTTTTCTGCATCCCATAAATATGGGTATATTTTCTTTTAGTTTTCATTTGTCTCTAGTATTTTCTAATTCCCCTGGTAATTTTTTTCTTTAACCCATTGTTTAAGAGTATACTGTTTAATTTCCACATATTTGTAAATTTTCTACCTTTCCTTCTATTATTGATTTCCAGCTTCTTTCTGTTATAGTTGGAGAAGTTACTTTTTAGGATTTCGGTACTTTAAAATGTATTTCGACTTCTCATGTACTCTAACATAGTCTGTCCTAGAGAATGATCTGTGTGCACTTGAAAACAATATATATTCTGCCATTGTTGAATGAGGAGTTCTGTATATGTTGGTTAGATACAGTTGGTTTACAGTGTTGTTCAGGTCCTCTCTTTCCTTATTGATCTTCTGTTTGAATGTTCTACATAGTGTTGAAAGTGAGGTATTAAAATATCCAACTATTATTGTAAACAATCTATTTCTCTCTTCAGTTCCGTCATCCCTTGCTTCATTTTGGCACTTTGCTGTTTGGTGCATATATGTTTATGATTGTTGAATCCTCCTGTTAAATTGACCTTTTAGAGCTAATTCATGTCTTTCTTTGTCTTTGGTAATAGTTTTTTACCTAAATCTTGTTTTGTTACTTCTTTCATATTGCAGCTCACTCTCTGCTTTGATTACTAATGCATGAAATATTTTTCCCATCCTTTCACTTTCAGCTTATTTACATCTATTGATGTAAGATAGGTCTCTCTCTTTTTCTTGATTAGAGAAGTTGTGGATTTATAGAACAATTATGCATACAAAATAGGATTCCGTATACCACACTATTATTAACAATTTGGCTTGTTGTGAAACATGTGTTACAATTGATGATAGCGCATTTTTATAATTGCACTATTAACTATAGCCATGGTTTAACTTAAGGTATACTATTTTTGTAGTGTTCCAAGAACTTTTTAAAACTAATTATTCTGTTACCATATATATAATTGGACATTTCCCCTTTTAATAACAGTCGGGTATATATTTCAGTGCGGTTAATAATGTTCACAATATTGTGCTACCATCACCACCATTCATATAAGATAGGGCAATTGTAAACAGGATATAGGTCATCATGTTACTTTATCCACCCTACCAACCTCTGCCTTTTGATTGGAGAGTTTAATCCATTACGTTTAGGGAAATTGTTAATATGACAAGATTTACTTTTGCCATTTTGCTAATTGTTTTTTGTACGGTTTATGCCTTTTTGTCCTTCCTTCCCCCCATTACAGCTTTCTTTTTTTGGGGGGGAGAGTGCATGGTCTGGAATCAAACCCAGGTCTCCCTCATGGAAGCCACCACTGAACCACCATAATCTTTTATTATACATGTTTCAAATCAGTTATCCTTTCCCTTTTTTTTTTTGCATGGGCAGGCACCAGGAATCGAACCTGGTCTCCAGCATGGCAGGCGAGAATTCTGATACGAAGCCACCATCACACCACCCTACCCTTTCCTTTTGTCTAGAATCTCATACTTTTTTCTTTATGTTTACCAAAGGAATTACATTTTAATATACTAAATCTATTAATTTAGTTTGTATTGATTCCAACTTGACTTCAAAAGTGTACACAGCCTCTCTTTCTCCGCCGCGCGGTCCCCACGCCCCGCAGCAGCCGACGCGCCCACCCTCCTCCCCCCTCTTCCCCCTCCTGCTCCGGCGGCTCTGCAACCACCACGGTGCCCTCTTCCACCTTCACCGACTCCTCCGCCACCAGTCTCGACAGCCTTGCCGCCCTCACCTTTCCTCCTCCAGAACAGCTGCTGGGGGAGTGGAGACGGTGCAGAGCAGCTCCCGGAGCCACGACGGAG
The DNA here is from genome assembly GCF_023851605.1 of Tamandua tetradactyla. Taxonomy (NCBI): domain Eukaryota; kingdom Metazoa; phylum Chordata; class Mammalia; order Pilosa; family Myrmecophagidae; genus Tamandua; species Tamandua tetradactyla. The sequence goes on from NC_135343.1 coordinate 78,267,775, forward strand.
ATCAAAGGGACAGCATACCCCATCCTGGAACGGCTGACTGTCTGGGAGAACCAGCTCCAGTGAGAACACCGAGGGACGCGGGCTTTCCTGGGCGGGACGGCAGGCGACCGGAGTCCCTCCCTTCCTCCTTCCCAGGCCAGCTGGCAGAATTGGGCAGGCGGTCCCCTCAGGCCGTGGCGGCTGGCGTCCCCACCACGCGAGGCCCCCCAGACCAACTGAAAGAGTTGGGTCGGAAATCCCCAGACCGCGGAGAACGGTGACCAGGAGATCCCTTCCAAACGCGTGACTCCCCGATCCGCCTGGGAACAGTGCACTCTCCCGGGCTGCAACAGCTGGCGCCCTTCTGCCACGCTTGGCGTCCCAGGCCGACTAGGAAATTTGGTCGGGCACTCTCACGTGCTGCGGCGGCCGGCGACCCTCCCCGCGTTCGGACCCCCGGGCCGGCTGGCACTCTTCCAAGACGCTTCGGCTGAGAAACCTCCCCTACGGCGAGAGTTTTCCAGAGTTAAAGGACCCACAGCAACTTTTACTGCTGGATCCCATAGACAAACGTGTGCCACGAGCGCCACCTACTGGGCAGGATAAGAAAAACAGAACCCAGAGATTTCACAGAAAAATCTTACAACCGGTGGGATCCATCACTCAGGGAAATCTGACTAAATGCCCAGACGCCAGCAAAAGATAACGGATCACGCTCAGAAAATTGAAAATATGGCCCAGTCAAAGGAACAAACCAATAGTTCAAATGAGATACAGGAGCTGAAACAACTAATGCTGAATATACGAACAGAAATGGAAAACCTCTTCAAAAACGAAATCGATAAATTGAGGGAGGACATGAAGAAGACATGGGCTGAACATAAAGAAGAAATAGAAAAACTGAAAAAACAACTCACAGAGCTTATGGAAGTGAAGGATAAAGTAGAAAAGATGGAAAAAACAATGGATACCTACAATGATAGATTTAAAGAGGCAGAAGATAGAATTAGTGATTTGGAGGATACAACATCTGAATTCCAAAAAGAAACAGAAACTATCCGGAAAAGAATGGAAAAATTTGAACAGGGTATCAGGGAACTCAAGGACAATATGAACCGCACAAATATACGTGTTGTGGGTGTCCCAGAAGGAGAAGAGAAGGGAAAAGGAGGAGAAAAACTAATGGAAGAAATTATCACTGAAAATTTCCCAACTCTTATGAAAGACCTAAAATTACAGATCCAAGAAGTGCAGCGCACCCCAAAGAGATTAGACCCAAATAGGCGTTCCCCAAGACGCTTATTAGTTAGAATGTCCGAGGTCAAAGAGAAAGAGAGGATCTTGAAAGCAGCGAGAGAGAAGCAATCCATCACATACAAGGGAAACCCAATAAGACTATGTGTAGATTTCTCAGCAGAAACCATGAAAGCTAGAAGACAGTGGGATGATATATTTAAAATACTAAAAGAGAAAAACTGCCAACCAAGACTCCTATATCCAGCAAAATTATCCTTCAAAAATGAGGGAGAAATTAAAACATTCTCAGACAAAAAGTCACTGAGAGAATTTGTGACCAAGAGACCAGCTCTGCAAGAAATACTAAAGGGAGCACTAGAGTCAGATACAAAAAGAAGAGAGAGGTATGGAGAAGAGTGTAGAAAGAAGGAAAATCAGATATGATATATATAATACAAAAGACAAAATGGTAGAGGAAAATATTATCCAAACAGTAATAACTCTAAATGTTAATGGACTGAATTCCCCAATCAAAAGACACAGACTGGCAGAATGGATTAAAAAACAGGATCCTTCTATATGCTGTCTACAGGAAACGCATCGTAGACCCAAAGATAAATACAGGTTGAAAGTGAGAGGTTGGGAAAAGATATTTCGTGCAAATAACAACCAGAAAAGAGCAGGAGTGGCTATACTAATATCCAACAAATTAGACTTCAAATGTAAAACAGTTAAAAGAGACAAAGAAGGGCACTATATACTAATAAAAGGAACAATTAAACAAGACATAACAATCATAAATATTTATGCACCGAACCAGAATGCCCCAAAATACGTGAGGAATACACTGCAAACACTGAAAAGGGAAATAGACTCATATACCATAACAGTTGGAGACTTCAATTCACCACTCTCATCAATGGACAGAACATCTAGACAGAGGATCAATAAAGAAATAGAGAATCTGAATATTACTATAAATGAGCTAGACTTAACAGACATCTATAGGACATTACATCCCACAACAGCAGGATACACCTTTTTTTCAAGTGCTCATGGATCATTCTCAAAGATAGACCATATGCTGGGTCACAAAGCAAGTCTTAACAAATTTAAAAAGATTGAAATCATACACAACACTTTCTCGGATCATAAAGGAATGAAGTTGGAAATCAATAATAGGCGGAGTGCCAGAAAATTCACAAATACATGGAGGCTCAACAACGCACTCTTAAACAACAAGTGGGTCAAAGAAGAAATTGCAAGAGAAATAAGTAAATACCTAGAGGCGAATGAAAATGAAAACACAACATATCAAAACTTATGGGACGCAGCAAAGGCAGTGCTAAGAGGGAAATTTATTGCCCTAAATGCCTATATCAGAAAAGAAGAAAAGGCAAAAATACAGGATTTAACTGTCCACTTGGAAGAACTGGAGAAAGAACAGCAAACTAATCCCAAAGCAAGCAAAAGGAAAGAAATAACAAAGATTAGAGCAGAAATAAATGAAATTGAAAACATGAAAACAATAGAGAAAATCAATAAGATCAGAAGTTGGTTCTATGAGAAAATCAATAAGATTGATGGGCCCTTAGCAAGATTGACAAAAAGAAGAAGAGAGAGGATGCAAATAAATAAGATCAGAAATAGAAGAGGAGACATAACTACTGACCTCACAGAAATAAAGGAGGTAATAACAGGATACTATGAACAACTTTACGCTAATAAATACAACAATTGAGATGAAATGGACGGGTTCCTGGAAAGACATGAACAACCAACTTTGACTCAAGAAGAAATAGATGACCTCAACAAACCAATCACAAGTAAAGAGATTGAATTAGTCATTCAAAAGCTCCCTAAAAAGAAAAGTCCAGGACCAGACGGCTTCACATGTGAATTCTATCAAACATTCCAGAAGGAATTAGTACCAACTCTCCTCAAACTCTTCAAAATAATCGAAGTGGAGGGAAAACTACCTAATTCATTCTATGAAGCCAACATCACCCTCATACCAAAACCAGGCAAAGATATTACAAAAAAAGAAAACTACAGACCAATCTCTCTAATGAATACAGATGCAAAAATCCTCAATAAAATTCTAGCAAATAGTATCCAACAACACATTAAAAGAATTATACATCATGACCAAGTAGGATTCATCCCAGGTATGCAAGGATGGTTCAACATAAGAAAATCAATTAATGTAATACACCACATCAACAAATCAAAGCATAAAAATCATATGATCATCTCAATTGAGGCAGAGAAGGCATTTGACAAGATTCAACATCCTTTCCTGTTGAAAACACTTCAAAAGATAGGAATACAAGGGAACTTCCCTAAAATGATAGAGGGAATATATGAAAAACTCACAGCTAATATCATCCTCAATGGGGAAAAATTGAAAACTTTCCCCCTAAGATCAGGAACAAGACAAGGATGTCCACTATCACCACTATTATTCAACATTGTGTTAGAAGTTCTAGCCAAAGCAATTAGACAAGAAAAAGAAATACAAGGCATCAAAATTGGAAAGGAAGAAGTAAAACTATCACTGTTTGCAGACGATATGATACTATACGTCGAAAACCCAGAAAAATCCACAACAAAACTACTAGAGCTAATAAATGAGTACAGCAAAGTAGCAGGCTACAAGATCAACATTCAAAAATCTGTAGCTTTTCTATACACTAGTAATGAACAAGCTGAGGGGGAAATCAAGAAACGAATCCCATTTACAATTGCAACTAAAAGAATAAAATACCTAGGAATAAATTTAACCAAAGAGACAAAAAACCTATATAAAGAAAACTACAAAAAACTGCTAAAAGAAATCACAGAAGACCTAAATAGATGGAAGGGCATACCGTGTTCATGGATTGAAGACTAAATATAATTAAGATGTCAATCCTACCTCAACTGATCTACAGATTCAATGCAATACCAATCAAAATCCCAACAACTTATTTTTCAGAATTAGAAAAACCAATAAGCAAATTTATCTGGAAGGGCAGGGTGCCCCGAATTGCTAAAAACATCTTGAGGAAAAAAACGAAGCTGGAGGTCTCGCGATGCCAGACTTTAAGGCATATTATGAAGCCACAGTGGTCAAAACAGCATGGTATTGGCATAAAGATAGATATATCGACCAATGGAATCGAATAGAGTGCTCAGATATAGACCCTCTCATCTATGGACATTTGATCTTTGATAAGGCAGTCAAGCCAACTCACCTGGGACAGAACAGTCTCTTCAATAAATGGTGCCTAGAGAACTGGATATCCATATGTAAAAGAATGAAAGAAGACCCGCATCTCACACCTTATACAACAGTTAACTCAAAATGGATCAAAGATCTAAACATTAGGTGTAAGACCATAAAGCAGTTAGAGGAAAATGTAGGGAGATATCTTATGAATCTTACAACTGGAGGTGGTTTTATGGACCTTAAACCTAAAGCAAGAGCACTGAAGAAAGAAATAAATAAATGGGAGCTCCTCAAAATTAAACACTTCTGTGCATCAAAGAACTTCATCAAGAAAGTAGAAAGACAGCCTACACAATGGGAGATAATATTTGGAAATGACATATCAGATAAAGGTCTAGTATCCAGAATATATAAAGAGATTGTTCAACTCAACAACAAAAAGACAGCCAACCCAATTACAAAATGGGAAAAAGACTTGAACAGACACCTCTCAGAAGAGGAAATACGGATGGCCAAGAGGCACATGAAGAAATGCTCAACGTCCCTGGCCATTAGAGAAATGCAAATCAAAACCACAATGAGATATCATCTCACACCCACCAGAATGGCCATTATCAACAAAACAGAAAATGACAAGTGCTGGAGAGGATGTGGAGAAAGAGGCACACTTATCCACTGTTGGTGGGAATGTCAAAGGGTGCAACCACTGTGGAAGGCAGTTTGGCGGTTCCTCAAAAAGCTGAATATAGAATTGCCATACGACCCAGCAATACCATTGCTAGGTATCTACTCAAAGGACTTAAGGGCAAAGACACAAACGGACATTTGCACACCAGTGTTTATAGCAGCGTTATTTACAATTGCAAAGAGATGGAAACAGCCAAAATGTCCATCAACAGAAGAATGGCTAAATAAACTGTGGTATATACATACGATAGAATATTATGCAGCTTTAAGACAAGATAAACTTATAGCATGTAATAACATGGATGGACCTAGAGAATATTATGCTGAGTGAGTCCAGCCAAAAACTAAAGGACAAATACTGTATGGTCCCACTGATGTGAACGGACATTTGAGAATAAACTTGAAATATGTCATTGGTAACAGAGTCCAGCAGGAGTTAGAAACAGGGTAAGTTAATGGGTAATTGGAGCTGAAGGGATACAGACTGTGCAACAGGACTAGATACAAAAACTCAAAAATGGACAGCACAATAATGCCTAATTGCAAAGTAATCATGTTAAAACACTGAATGAAGCTGCATCTGAGCTATAGGGTTTTTTTCTTGTTGTTTTTTACTATTATTACTACTTTTATTTCTTTTCTGTATATTAACATTTTATATCTTTTTCTGTTGTGGTGCTAGTTCCTCTAAACCGATGCAAATGTACTAAGAAACGATGATCATGCATCTATGTGATGATGTTAAGAATTACTGATTGGCTCTTTAAGAAAGCCTCAAAGAGAGAAACCATTTCCAGATCCAAGCCCCAGGACCTCTGACTGGATCTCATGAAACTATAGACAATGAAATAAAGAAAATCAAAAGTGTATCACCAGACTTCCTGGAAGATGGCGGCTTAGTAAGACGCGCGGATCTTAGTTTCTTCTCCAGGACACCTACTAGGGGAGTAGAAACGATACAGAAAGCGCCCAAAGCCACAACAGAGATAAAAAAGACAGCGTACCCCATCCTGGAACGGCTGGCTGGCTGAGAGAAGCAGCTCGGGTGAGATCGCCGAGGCGCGCGGGCCTTACCGGGCGGGGTGGCAAGCGGCCGGAGTTACTCCCTTCCCCCTTCCCGGGCCGGCTGGGAGAATTGGAGAGGTGGTCCCCTGAAACCAAGGCGACTGGCGCCCACACCACGCGCAGCCCCCGGACCAACTGAGAGAATTGGATCGGAAACCCCCAGGCCGCGGAGAACGGTGACCCCGTGACTCCCGGGGAACGTGCACTCTCTCGGGCGGGCCGCTGCCGCTGGCGCCCTCCCGCCACGCTTGTTGCCCAGGGCCGACTAGGAAATTCGGATGGGCTCTTTCCCTGGCTGCGGCGACCAGCAACCCTCCCTGCGTTCGGACCCCGGGCCGGCTCAAGCCACTTCGGCTAGCGAACCCCCAGGATGGCGAGAGTTTTCCAAAGTTTAAGGTCCCACAGCACCTTTTACTGGTGGGACCCGCAGACAAACGTGTGCCACGAGCGCCACCTACTGGGCAGGATAAGAAAAACAGAACCCAGAGATTTCACAGAAAAATATTACAACCTTGCTGGGTCCAACACCAAGAGAAATCTGAATAAATGCCCAGATGCCAGCAGCAGAAGATAACTGTCCACACTCAAAAGATTGAGAATATGGCTCAGTCAAAGGAACAAACCAATAGCTCAAATGAGACACAAGAGCTGAGACAACTAATGCTGAATATACGAACAGAAATGGAAAACCTCTTCAAAAATGAAATCGATAAATTGAGGGAGGACATGAAGAGGACATGGGCTGAACATAAAGAAGAAATAGAAAAACTGAAAAAACAAATCGCAGAACTTATGGAAGTGAAGGATAAAGTAGCAAACATAGAAAAAATAATGGATAGCTACAATGATAGATTTAAAGAGACAGAAGATAGAATTAGTGATTTGGAGGATGGAACATCTGAATTCCAAAAAGAAACAGAAACTATAGGGAAAAGAATGGAAAAATTTGAACAGGGTATCAGGGAACTCAAGGACAATATGAACCGCACAAATATACGTGTTGTGGGTGTCCCAGAAGGAGAAGAGAAGGGAAAAGGAGGAGAAAAACTAATGGAAGAAATTATCACTGAAAATTTCCCAACTCTTATGAAAGACCTAAAATTACAGATCCAAGAAGTGCAGCGCACCCCAAAGAGATTAGACCCAAATAGGCGTTCTCCAAGACACTTACTAGTTAGAATGTCAGAGGTCAAAGAGAAAGAGAAGATCTTGAAAGCAGCAAGAGAAAAACAATCCATTACATACAAGGGAAACCCAATAAGATTTTGTGTAGATTTCTCAGCAGAAACCATGAAAGCTAGAAGACAGTGGGATGATATATTTAAGTTACTAAAAGAGTCGTGCCAACCAAGACTCCTATATCCAGCAAAATTATCCTTCAAAAATGAGGGAGAAATTAAAACATTCTCAGACAAAAAGTCACTGAAAGAATTTGTGACCAAGAGACCAGCTCTGCAAGAAATACTAAAGGGAGCACTAGAGTCAGATACAAAAAGACAGAAGAGAGAGATATGGAAAAGAGTGTAGAAAGAAGGAAAATCAGATATGATATATATAATACAAAAGGCAAAATGGTAGAGGAAAATATTATCCAAACAGTAATAACACTAAATGTTAATGGACTGAATTCCCCAATCAAAAGACATAGATTGGCAGAATGGATTAAAAAACAGGATCCTTCTATATGCTGTCTACAGGAAACACATCTTAGACCCAAAGATAAACATAGGTTGAAAGTGAAAGGTTGGGAAAAGATATTTCATGCAAATAACAACCAGAAAAGAGCAGGAGTGGCTATACTAATATCCAACAAGTTAGACTTCAAATGTAAAACAGTTAAAAGAGACAAAGAAGGACACTATATACTAATAAAAGGAACAATTAAACAAGAAGACATAACACTCATAAATATTTACGCACCGAATCAGAATGCCCCAAAATACGTGAGGAATATACTGCAAACACTGAAAAGGGAAATAGACTCATATACCATAATAGTTGGTGGAGACTTCAACTCACCACTCTCATCAAGGGACAGAACATCTAGACAGAGGATCAACAAAGAAATAGAGAATCTGAATATTACTATAAATGAACTAGACTTAATAGACATTTATAGGACATTACATCCCACAACAGCAGGATACACCTTTTTCTCAAGTGCTCATGGATCATTCTCAAAGATAGACCATATGCTGGGTCACAAAGCAAGTCTTAACAAATTTAAAAAGATTGAAATCTTACACAACACTTTCTCGGACCATAAAGGAATGATGTTGGAAATCAATAATAGGCAGAGTGCCAGAAAATTCACAAATACGTGGAGGCTCAACAACACACTCCTAAACAACGACTGGGTCAAAGAAGAAATTGCAAGAGAAATTAGCAAATACCTCGAGGCGAATGAAAATGAAAACACAACATATCAAAACTTATGGGACGCAGCAAAGGCAGTGCTAAGAGGGAAATTTATTGCTCTAAATGCCTATATCAGAAAAGAAGAAAAGGCAAAAATTCAGGAATTAACTATCCATTTGGAAGAACTGGAGAAAGAACAGCAAGCTAACCCCAAAGCAAGCAAAAGGAAAGAAATAACAAAGATCAGAGCACAAATAAATGAAATTGAAAACATGAAAACAATAGAGAAAATCAATAAGGCCAGAAGTTGGTTCTATGAGAAAATCAATAAGATTGATGGGCCCTTAGCAAGATTGACAAAAAGAAGAAGAGAGAGGATGCAAATAAATAAGATCAGAAATGAAAGAGGAGACATAACTACTGACCTCACAGAAATAAAGGAGGTAATAACAGGATACTACGAACAACTTTACGCTAATAAATACAACAATTTAGAGGAAATGGACGGGTTCCTGGAAAGACATGAACAACCAACTTTGACTCAAGAAGACATAGATGACCTCAACAAACCAATCACAAGTAAAGAAATTGAATTAGTCATTCAAAAGCTTCCTAAAAAGAAAAGTCCAGGACCAGATGGCTTCACATGTGAATTCTACCAAACGTTCCAGAAAGAATTAGTACCAATTCTCTTCAAACTCTTCAAAAAAATCGAAGTGGAGGGAAAACTACCTAATTCATTCTATGAAGCCAACATCACCCTCATACCAAAACCAGGCAAAGATATTACAAAAAAAGAAAACTACAGACCAATCTCTCTAATGAATACAGATGCAAAAATCCTCAATAAAATTCTAGCAAATCGTATCCAACAACACATTAAAAGAATTATACATCATGACCAAGTAGGATTCATCCCAGGTATGCAAGGATGGTTCAACATAAGAAAATCAATTAATGTAATACACCATATCAACAAATCAAAGCAGAAAAATCACATGATCATCTCAATTGATGCAGAGAAGGCATTCGACAAGATTCAACATCCTTTCCTGTTGAAAACACTTCAAAAGATAGGAATACAAGGGAACTTCCTTAAAATGATAGAGGGAATATATGAAAAACCCACAGCTAATATCTTCCTCAATGGGGAAAAATTGAAAACTTTCCCCCTAAGATCAGGAACAAGAGACAAGGATGTCCACTATCACCACTATTATTCAACATTGTGTGGAGGTTCTAGCCAGAGCAATTAGACAAGAAAAAGAAACACAAGGCATCAAAATTGGAAAGGAAGAAGTAAAACTATCACTGTTTGCAGACGATATGATACTATACGTCGAAAACCCGGAAAAATCCACAACAAAACTACTAGAGCTAATAAATGAGTACAGCAAAGTAGCAGGTTACAAGATCAACATTCAAAAATCTGTAGCATTTCTATACACTAGTAATGAACAAGCTGAGGGGGAAATCAAGAAACGAATCCCATTTACAATTGCAACTAAAAGAATAAAATACCTAGGAATAAATTTAACTAAAGAGACAAAAAACCTATATAAAGAAAACTACAAAAAACTGCTAAAAGAAATCACAGAAGACCTAAATAGATGGAAGGGCATACCGTGTTCATGGATTGGAAGACTAAATATAGTTAAGATGTCAATCCTACCTAAATTGATTTACAGATTCAATGCAATACCAATCAAAATCCCAAAAACTTATTTTTCAGAAATAGAAAAACCAATAAGCAAATTTATCTGGAAGGGCAGGGTGCCCCGAATTGCTAAAAACATCTTGAGGAAAAAAAACGAAGCTGGAGGTCTCGCGCTGCCTGACTTTAAGGCATATTATGAAGCCACAGTGGTCAAAACAGCATGGTATTGGCATAAAGATAGATATATCGACCAATGGAATCGAATAGAGTGCTCAGATATAGACCCTCTCATCTATGGACATTTGATCTTTGATAAGGCAGTCAAGCCAACTCACCTGGGACAGAGCAGTCTCTTCAATAAATGGTGCCTAGAGAACTGGATATCCATATGCAAAAGAATGAAAGAAGACCCACCTCTCACACCCTATACAAAAGTTAACTCAAAATGGATCAAAGATCTAAACATTAGGTCTAAGACCATAAAACAGTTAGAGGAAAATGTAGGGAGATATCTTATGGATCTTACAACTGGAGGCGGTTTTATGGACCTTAAACCTAAAGCAAGAGCACTGAAGAAGGAAATAAATAAATGGGAACTCCTCAAAATCAAACACTTTTGTGCATCAAAGAACTTCATCAAGAAAGTAGAAAGACAGCCTTCACAATGGGAGACAATATTTGGAAATGATATATCAGATAAAGGTCTAGTATCCAGAATTTATAAAGAGATTGTTCATCTCAACAACAAAAAGACAGCCAACCCAATTACAAAATGGGAAAAAGACTTGAACAGACACCTCTCAGAAGAGGAAATACGGATGGCCAAGAGGCACATGAAGAGATGCTCAATGTCCCTGGCCATTAGAGAAATGCAAATCAAAACCACAATGAGATATCATCTCACACCCACCAGAATGGCCATTATCAACAAAACAGAAAATGACAAGTGCTGGAGAGGATGCGGAGAAAGAGGCACACTTATCCACTGTTGGTGGGAATGTCAAAGGGTGCAACCACTGTGGAAGGCAGTTTGGCGGTTCCTCAAAAAGCTGAATATAGAATTGCCATACGACCCAGCAATACCATTGCTAGGTATCTACTCAAAGGACTTAAGGGCAAAGACACAAACGGACATTTGCACACCAATGTTTATAGCAGCATTATTTACAATTGCAAAGAGATGGAAACAGCCAAAATCTCCATCAACAGAAGAGTGGCTAAACAAACTGTGGTATATACATACGATGGAATATTATGCAGCTTTAAGACAAGATAAACCTCTGAACCATGTAATAACATGGATGGACCTAGAGAATATTATGCTGAGTGAATCCAGCCAAAAACTAAAGGACAAATACTGTATGGTCCCACTGATGTGAACGGACATTCGAGAATAAACTTGAAATATGTCATTGGTAACAGAGTTCAGCAGGAGTTAGAAACAGGGTAAGACAATGGGTAATTGAAGCTGAAGGGATACAGACTGTGCAACAGGACTAGATACAAAAACTCAAAAATGGACAGTACAATAATACCTAATTGTAAAGTAATCATGTTAAAACACTGAATGAAGCTGCATCTGAGCTATAGGTTTTTGTTTTGTTTTGTGTTGTTTTGTTTTGATTTTACTATTATTACTTTTATTTTTTTCTCTATATTAACATTCTATATCTTTTTCGGTTATGTTGCTAGTTCTTCTAAACCAATGCAAATGTACTAAGAAATGATGATCATGCATCTATGTGATGATGTTAAGAATTAATGATTGCATGTGTAGAATGGTATGATCTCTAAATGTTGGGTTAATTTCTTTTTTTCCGTTAATTAAAAAAAAAAAAGAGAGAGAAGGGATAATTGGAGATGAAGGGATACAGACTGTACAACGGGACTGGATATAAAAACTCAGAAATGGACAGCACAATACTACCCAATTGTAATGCAATTATGTTAAAACACTGAATGAAGCTGCATGTGAGGTATAGGTTTTTTGTTTTTGTTTTTTTTTCTTTCTATTATTGTTTTAATTCTTATTCTGTTGTCTTTTTATTTCTTTTTCTAAATCGATGCAAATGTACTAAGAAATGATGAATATGCAACTATGTGATGTTATTAAGAATTACTGATTGTACATGTAGATTGGAATGATTTCTAATTGTTTTGTTAATTCTTTTTTTAATTAATAAAAAAAAATTTAGTACAAAAAAAACATAAATAAAAAAAAAAGAATTACTGGTTGCATATGTAGAATGGTATGATTTCTAAATGTTGGGTTAATTTCTTTTTTTTTCTTTTTTTTCTTTCTTTCCATTAATAAAATAAAATAAAATAAATAAAAAAGTGTAACATACAGAGATTCTATATTTCTCCATCCCTCATTTTTAATGTTTTTCATGCCACAGACTACATCTTTATTCATTGTATGCCCAGTAACAAGGATTTATGCTAGTTTTTTATTCATTTGAATCTTCATTCTTGTCAGAAGTAAAAGACAGCATTACAAATGAAAACTGAAAAAATACTGGCATATATCTTTACCTATATTGTTACTTATATTGGAAATCTTTATTTCTTCAGCCAGCTGTGAAATACTGTTTAGTGTCCTTTTCTCTCAACATGGAGGACTCCCTTTATTTACCATTTCCAATAAGGCAAGTCCTAGTGATAATGAACTGCTTTTATTTTTGTTTGTCTGGAAATGTCTTAATTTCTCCCTCATTTTTGAAGGACAACTTTGCCATATTATTCTGAAGTAAGTTTTTCCCATTCAGCAGTTTAAATATGTTCTCCCACTGCCTTCTGGCCTCCATGGTTTCTGTTGAGAAATTGGTCATTTTAGTCTTACTAAGGATCCTTTAGATACAACATGTTGCTTCTCTCTTGCTGTTTTTAAGATTCTTTGTCCTTGTCAGTGGACAGTTTGGTTATAAAATGTAGTGTAGATCTGTTTGGGTTCATTTGGTTTGGCATTTGTTGAACATCTCAGATTTTTATATTCATATCTTTCATCAGATTTGGGTAATAGTCTACCATTATGACTTCAAAAAATTTTTTTTCTGACTCATTATCACTCTGTTTTCCTTCAGGGACTTCTATAACGCATATTTTGGTAGGCTTGATGGTGTCCTATAGGTTCCTGGGGCTCTGTTCTTTTCTTTTCTTTCCATTCCTTTCTCTTTCTGTTCCTCAACCTGAGTAGTTTTAATTGTTTTATCTTCCAGTTTGCTGATCCATTCTTCTGCTTCCTCCACTCTGCTTTTGCTCTCCTTTATCAATTTTTTTCACTACGGTTATTGTAATCTTGACTTCCAGAATTTCCACTTGGTTTTTCTTTTTAATTTTTGTCTCATTATTGAAATTCTCAGTTTGTTAATATATTGTTTTCCTGACTTCCTTTAGCTCTTAGGCCATGTTTTTTAGTTCATTGATTGTATTAATTAGGGTTGTTCAAAGATCTTTGTTTAGTAATTACAGATACTATACTTCCTCTGAAATATTTCCCTTCACCTTCTTTTTTCTCCTGTGACTGTGCCATACTTTTATATCTCCTTGTATGTTTTGTAATTTTTTGTTGGGACCTGAACATTCTGAGTATTACGTTGTATCATGGTCAGGTTCTTGTGTCACCTTGACCAGATGGTGGTGCCTGGTCATCTGATCAGACAAGTGCTGGCCTTTCTGTTGCTATGAGGACATTTCATGGACTTAAATCATGATTATGTTGGTGGCATCCACAGCTGATTGCATTTGTGATCAGCTAAGGGGAGTGTCTTCTGTGATGAATAATGCTTTTTGTCTCATTACTGGAAGGCTTTTAAGGGTTCAGAAAAGACAGTCACTCTTCCTGCTTCAGCCAGTGAGCCTCTCCTGTGGAGTTCATCCAGATCATTCATCGGAGTCGCCAGCTTCACAGCCTGCCCTATGGATTTTGAACTTTCCTATTCCCACAGTTGTCCAGCTGGCCTTTCCTGCAAGATCATTGAGGACCTTCATTGGTTACCAGCTTGTGGCCTCATCTACAGACCCTGGACTCTACATTCCCATGATTACATGAGGCACTTTTATAAATTTTATATCTATGGATATCTCCTGCTGATTCTGTTTCTCTAGAGAACCCTAGCTAATACATGTTGTGGTCACTCTAGAAATCTAGTTTTCTCAGTCTTCAGTCTGCCAAACTAAGAACAGGAAGAAACAAAAAGAGAAGGAAAAGAAGTGGAGGGACAGAAGAAAAAAATATTAGTAGACAAAACACCTATCAAAAAAAAAAGAGAAGGAAAAAGAAAATGAACATTACTACTTCTCCAAGTCTCTTGTTATTTACCAGTTTGAAGCCAGATCTCCTGCTTTTGAGGCTGAAACTTAGGCAAGCATCTGTGCTTATTCTTCAAGCATCTAAATATAAAATAGAGAAAGAACAACCAACCAACCAAAAGAAAGAAATAAGGAGTAGGTGCACTGGCTCATTGTATCCCTGTAGATGCTGGTTTTAACTGAGGCTAGATTCTGTGCAGGGCCCTCAGGGATCTGCCAAACTAAACAATATAAGAAAGAGAAAGAAGAAACCCAACCAATGAAAAAAGTGCCTTTGGAATCTGCAAACAATGAAATACCCATACACGGGAGGGGAAAAAAACCCGTACATCCGATGGATGCTGGTGGGAGGCTTGAAGCACTGCTGCCAGAGGGCCAAAAGTGAGACCAGCTTTGGTTTCATTTCCTCATGGATCTTCCAGTCCAGCCTCAATTCTCCCCCACTTTTAGAGGAAGCGTTTACTCTGGTAGCCGGCCCCAGCTGGCGTCTCTGCTGGAATCTGGGCCATAGTGCAACCGCAGCCATTTCTGCAGCATTGTCATGGCACTGAGCAATGCTGGTCACTGGTTTGTGTTTTCACTTAAAAAACTCTTGACAATTTCTTGCTTCCTCTGACACTCCTGTAGTTGTTCTAAGTGTCCATTCTGGTTCCAGGGTTACTACTTACTTAATTTCAGTCTTTTTCCAGCTCTTTCTTTTTTCTGGTAAAGGGATTTATACAACTTCCTTTTCTGCCATTTTGCTTTTTAAGTTCTTCTAGGTTCTTTGATGACATTTAATGTGTAGAGTTTTTAAAGCAGTTTCTAAATTATCTTTTAATTCCCCCCCCATAAAAAGATTGCTAAGGTAAAGTTAAATATTCAATCATTACAAATTCCTAATTAGTAACGGCTGAATTCTAGAAATGATGCAATTATACATTGAACAGACCCTAAAAATGTCTGTAAGTGGAACAGAAATCTTTCTTTATGTCAAGAAATGTTAACTATTTGAACTTTGATTTATCTAGCGCCAACTTGCAAGTTTACTCTTTGAGTTGGGGTGTACCAGTTCGTCCCTTCAGATTTTTGAGAAGCTGGAAATGTGGGAAGATGTTGTCATTTGTTATGAAAGATCTGGGCAGCATGGAAAGGTACGTAATAATAAAATTCTGAGTACTGATAAGAGCCTTTATTTATTAAGCATCTTCTCACTGTGTGTGTATATGCTTTTTAAAGCCTAACTTTGCCAGTAGTTCATTTATATTCCTCTTTTTTTACTTCTTTCCTCAAAATTCTTTTTAATGTTTTCTGTGATTTCTGTTAGGGCAGATATTTTGTATGTGCTCATATGTGTATGTATATAAAAGGGGAAAGCAAATTGAAATTGATATGTAATTGTTTGTATTAGATATTTGGTATTTAAGAAAAATAATGAAAGCTTTGAAGACACTGTGCATTTTGGTGTATATCCTTTACTAACTCTCTTCTGCACGACGACCTCATAGTGAATATTAGGGATTATTTCAGGCATCACTGGGTTGCCTGATGGTCAGAGGCTGTGGGCCTGATGGGAGGTACCCAGGATGGAAAGCATCGACCAGGCCTGCACATGAAAATCCAAAGGGTGTGATGATCCCCCTCGGGGCAGAAGAGTTGTCAAATGTGTAATGCATATTTAATTCTACCCTTAAATTGGGTCAAGAGGGAAAATTTTACAATATTTGCGTCTGTTATTGATCTGTTGCTTTTCCCCTCATAAATGAACAGAATTTTAGCATTACTAGTAGCCATTAAAACCAACACATTGAAGTCATATGCTAATTGTGTATTAAAATGTTGAAAGGCTAAATTTGTGTCATGAGTGTAATACATGAGCAGAGTAAAATTCACAAATTGGATCATTGACACCTACAGTGAACCTTTTGCCATCATCCAAAAAGGAAAAAATAGTGGTGCAAGTATATTTATCTATTTCTTTTTTTTTTAATACTTTTATTGGTAAAACTTAGCATACATATATTCCATACATGGTGTACAATCAGTGACTCACAATATCATCACATAGTCGTGTATTTCATCACTATCTCATTTTTTTGAGCATTTGCATCACTCCAGAAAAAGAAATAAAAAGAAAAAACCGATACATACTATACATTACCCCTCCCTCACATTGACCACTGGTATTTCCATCTACCCAATTTATTTTACCTTTTGTCCCCCTTATTATTTATTTACTTATTTTTAGCCATATTTTTTTTTACTCATCTGTCCATACCCTGGATAAAAGGCGCATCAGACACAATATCATTATACAGTCATCTTCAAGAAGCAGGGCTACTGGAACACAGCTCTTCAGTTTCAGTATACTTCCCTCTAGCCACTCCAATACACCATAAGCTAAAAGGGAATATGTATATAATACGTAAGAATAACCTCCAGGATAACCTCTCATCCACTGACACTTTACTTATTCTTACTTCTCTCTTCCCCCTTTTGGTTGAGAAGCTTTTCTTAGTCTCTTGATGCTGGGTCCAGGCTCATCCCGGTATTTCTGTCCCATGTTGCCAGGGAGATTTACACCCCTGGTAGTCATGTCCCATATAGTGGGGAATGGCAGTGAGTTCACTTGCTCTATCATCTTAGAGAGAGAGGTCACATCTGAACAACAAAAGGGGTTCTCTGGGGGAACTCTTCGGCCTAATTTTAAGTAAGCTTAGCCTGTCCTTTGCAAGAATAAATTTCATAGGGGCAAACCCCAAGATCAAGGACTTGGTCTATTGATTTGGTTGTCCCCAGTGCTTGCAAGAATATTAGAAGTTCTCCAAATGGAGAAGTTAAATATTTCCCCCTTTCTCCCCTTTGCCCCAAAGGAGACTTTGCAAATACTTCTTTATTTGCTGTCCAAATCACTCTGGGATTTATCAGGGCATCCCACTAACCTGAACAAACCAACAAAATCTCACACCGTATTCAAGATTCCATATACTTATGGTGTTCAACTAAACTGACCGTACAAGTTAAATTAGGAAATACACTACCCAAAATATAAATTTTGTACCAAATAAACATCTCTCCCTTTAGTCTCATACAGAAGTTGAGGTTTTAAAATACGGATGATACCATCCTTTACCCAGTCTTCTGATATACCTTAGTCCTATCCAGATCAGCTTCATTCGTATCTCTACTTGACGTCTGACCACTTTTTTCAACTTTTTGAACAGTTCCTGTGCAGGTATTGCTCACTTTCATAGCTTCAGAGCTCTAACTCTGAGTCTCAGGTGTCGCATATACACCCGAAGTTTCGGGGAAAGACCGTGTTATAAACAAACAACCCAGTATATCAGAATTTAGAATTAGCAGTTACACTTCCTGAATGTATGTGACTGCTGTAAGAGCTTACAATCTAGGACCCTTTCCAATACACCCCAACCTGAAATCCCATGCTCTCAACTTTAGTTCATCAAATTTTTATATTATAGTTAGTCCATATAATTGGGGCATGTATCTATTTCTTAAATACCATCCTATGTATATCTATTTTAGACTAATAGTAAAAGTTTATAATTTACATTCATTTCACTAATCAATTAATTGTAATGAATGGTTTTGAATTATGTTTGATAAAGGCAAAGCCAACATGGGAGTAAAATTTTACGGTAGATGATCATAAAATTATAATATTTTATTACTGGAAGAGAATTCCATAGTTATCTAGTCCAGCTTTCTCCTTTTCCAAATGAGGAAAGGAGTTCCTTATGATTTGCCTCATATTACAAAGGTAGTTATTGATCATTTGCTTCAGAGACAGTGTTGCACAGTGGTTGAAAGTATAGTCTCTGGACCCCAAACTGCATGAATTCAAATGCTAATCTTGCCACATACTGGCTTTGTGATATTGGGCAAGTTACTTAACCCCCTCTTTCTCTTCCCTCTCCCCCCTCCCCCCCATGCCTCAGTTTCTAATCTAGAAGCAGATAATCTTACCTCATAGGCTTTTTTGAAGTCAAATGTGTAGATTACATGGAGAGGCTGAAGGGAAGTGCCTGAAAATGTAGAGCTGTGTTTCAGTAGCAGTGTTTCTTGAAGATGGTTGAATAATGATATAGCTTTCACAATGTGAACTGTGTGATTGTAAAAACCTTGTGTCTGATGCTCCTTTTATCTACCTTGTCGACAGACGAGTAGAACATATGGACTAAAAATAAATAATAGGGGGAACAAATGTTAAAATAAATTAGTTTGAAATGCTAGTGATCAATGAAAGGATGGGGTAAGGGGTATGGTATATATAAATTTTTTTTGTTTTCGTTTTATTTCTTTTTCTGAATAGATGCAAATGTTCCCAAAAATGATCATGATGATGAGTATGCAACTATGTTATGATATTGTGAATCACTGATTATATATGTAGAATAGAATGATCAAAATAGGAATGTTTGCGTTTGGTGTTTTTTGGTATTTAAAAAAATAAAATAAAATAAAAATAAATTTTAAAAAATGTGTAGATTACAGAGAATGATGCTTATTGTATGATGGTTCATCAGTATTTGCTGCTATTATTGCTCTAATCCTAAGACTTGTATTCTTTCACATGTTACTATTTCTGAAATGGAAATATATCTAACAATCAATGGTGACTTTTAACTGCCATCAGTCGGGTGGTCATCTTTCCAGGTTGTTACTGTCTGTGCATGTGCAAGCTTAGTCATATCTATATTTAGTGTCATCATTTCAACTACGTTATGTACATGGTGTCATTACTACTTATGTTGAGTTTAATTGCCATTTAAAATGTCTTCAGAAAGATTCCATTGTGATTTGGCTTTAAAATCAGTTGTTGAATATACAGTAGGTAACTTAAAGCAGAGAGAGGCTACTGGTGACAAAAACATTTGCCATTGGAGTAATCATCACAGTTCCATTATTTTTCTTTGAAGCTAGCACCAAGTGCTTTATGGGAGTTAAGAATAGAAGATACCCAAAAGTAGATGAAGCTGTATTTTGTACTGAGATGTGTAAAAATGGATTGCCATTTAAAATTGCAACCACTGTATCAAAGGCAGGAAGAATTGCCAGTTCTTTCTGAATAGATTTAAAATATATTAAAGTAATGAGAAGATGGTATATTTCATTCAAGACATTTTATCATAGTTTAATTGAAAGCACTTTTTTCTTTCTTAGCAAGGAGTCCATCTCACAATTGTTGGCATCTCAAATTCAAAGAAATATGGTATTTTTTCCAAGAACTTCTTAAAGTCAAGGATTTATATATATTTTAAATACTCATTGTCTGAATCTAAAATAGTACTCAGATGTTTGTTTAATGGAGGAATGAATGAATGAACATCTTGACCTCTAATTTGATCTAGTTTTTATTGCAGTCATTCTCCTTCACTGTGTAAATCTTTTACAATGTCAAGTAAATAACTGAATAAATGTTAACTGCATATAAAATATGGTAATTTTTGAAAATTTCAAAATACTTAAAGTTGGTGAATCATGAATACCCAAAGCTTATTTGAAATATTAAATTTGTTTTTAGAAAGTATGGAAAATAGAAATTTACTCATTGCAGAAGAAAAATATAATGAATCTTTCCCTTTAAAAGAAAGGCTTTTGACTATATCCCCACTGGTAGTTGTGGTGTTATTTTTTTTTTTATACTTACACGTGACCTAATGAGAATTGTCTTGGAATGGCTTTGAATTCTCTTGTTTCTAATTACTCTAGAAATGTGCATATTTTAATTTTAGGGATATATACTCATTTACTTTCTTAGATCTTTCTGTGAGTTACACTCAAGCACTCCCCAGAATATTGATTTTAAAGGTTAATTTTAGCGTTTTAACTGGAACATAAAAGACTTACCCCACCTGTTTTTCTTATGCTGTATTTGTAGATCAATTTAACCATAGGTCCTAAAAAGTTTTGCTTCTAGTTGGAAGCAAATGTTTTATTTTTAAAACAGTTGAGATTCTTTTAGCCTTTGGTCAAATGCCAGCAGTTGTCAACACATTTTAGTTTAACTAGAAGTTTGTGAAATTTTAATCCTTGCATTTAATGCTTAATGGCATAATTTATTTTAAAAGCAAATTCACAGAAATGCCTCATTCTGATTATTGCATTTTGGTGCTCATGTTTGCATTCCACTATTGTAAGGTCTCAACTGTCTAATTTAGAAGCCACCTACACAAGTTCTTGTTATTTAATGACTATTGGCAAAATAGCTAAGATTAATTTTGCCTGAACTTGCAATCAGAATTAGCTCTCGTCTGTTAGCATTTAATTTTTAAAGTTATCTGGTCTACTTATAGTGTTTCCTCAAGCCTATGGACCAGTTCTCAATTGAAAGACTGAGCTGACATAAACTCCCTGAGGAGAGCCGGGAGGTAGGAGGTGGGAACTCTCTTGTTTTCATAGGAAACTAGGCTTTTGCTTACCTGAGATTGCTTCTTGTCTTTTATTGTGCTACGCTTACAGATTGTTGTAACTCTGGTTGTTGTTGTTAAGTCTTTTCCCTATATTACCACAAATCTCTTCCTGTCATTCCCACCCCCCCGTAATTTCTCTGCCTTCAGGATGAAGTCTAAGCTCTTTTGAATGAATGACTTACAGATCAGTTTAGCATCTGGTTTCTGTTTACATAACTATGGCATTCCCCCCCCTCTCCCTTTTTATCTCTGCATTCACCCCCTTCATCCTTCTCATCCAGGTTGTACTTGAAGTTCCAGGGGGAACTAAATAATTAAAATTTCTTGAATTTGCATCATTGTCACACTTTGGGAATTTTGTACGTGCTGTTGTCTGTGTAGAACCCGTGACTTCCTTCAGCTAACTCCTTTTTCTTTAGGTCTCTGCTCGGCAATTGCTTTCTGTAGAGAGCCTTCCCTGATACCTCCCCTCTCTCATTTGCTCCTGCAGCACCTGCCACTACTCTAATACCCCACTGGCTGATTTATCTTACGTACTAAACTATAAGCTATTTAAGAATGAGATTTGTGTCTACCTTATTACAGCCATCTCTCCAGCACCTAACATAGGCCTGGTACATAGTAAGTATTCAAAAATATTTGTCAAATGAATAGGAGATGTTTACTGAACAGTTATGGCATTGAAGTAAATCTCCAGGACACACCATTGCACTTTACATGAGGGGGAAATTACCTCTTCAGTTTCTGCCATATTATTCTCTCTCTAACAACAAATTATGAGATCCTACCCCCCCATTGTAACCTTTTAACTTCAGAAATACAAATAGGCTATGATTCTTGCACAGTAGATGCTGCAGTCATTGTGAGCATGTTGTAATATAGTGCAAATTCTTGAGCACCTTTTATTTACTACATTCTTTATGTAATTATTTTGCAACTGTCACATAATAATCATAACAACCCTACTAGGTATAAATTATTTTTACCACTGTACTGATCAGGATTAGTAACTGGCACAGTTTGGAATCAGAGTTCAGCCCTCACTTTCCTCTAATATTTAAAAAATGGAATATTAGATTTGTTAGTTAAAATCTGTTATACTCACTTGAAGGAGAAAATTAGGCAAAATAATTGAAAAGACTCTATGACTTGGTAATGCAAATAAGAGATGATGAGCTAATTGTTTGAGAACTAGGCCTGTTTTTAATTATTCTGTTTTATCTTGGACCTGGAGTATTTATGTTGGCAAGTACTCTTTGAAACATCAAGCTCGAGCATGATGCTGTTACACACATAAATGTAAACGACAATTAGTGAACAGCTGGCTCAGTGAGAGAGTGGGTGAGACTAGCCACCACCACATAGAAGAACACTGGCTGGGAGGGACTGGTTGGGATGAGATGAAGTGCTTGTACTTCCACCTCTTGGTTGCTGCTCATACAACGAGAATTTAGACTGGGAGTAAAGCTCTAGAAGGATTGTCCCTGGGAGCTAGGAGAGTAGAAGGTGCTGTGGTGCTGTCTTAGCTTTGTCCTGGTCATGTTTTTCCTGTATAAAGAAAGGACAACATTGCAACTTCCTACTGATCAGTCTCCCTGTCCGTAGCAGAAAGCAGCAGCTGTCTTTGCTTTCTGCTTCAGAGGAGCAGATTTAGAGTATGTCCAAAGCTGTGTGAGTTACATGCATACACATAACACATACACTCATTTACAAGCATCTTTTTAAAGCCTAAACTATAATCAGGTGGTCTAATCTGACTAGTAGTAGAACTTTAAATTCTTTCCGTCACTGCCCTCCCTCTCCACCTCACCCCAAGCAAACCTGTAGCTGCTAAACCTATATTCTGTCATTTCTGTTGTGGTCCAGTAAAGTTTGGTAGTTGTCAGTGTTGCCGGGTCTGAGCACTCATTTTCCTCCCCTTCATTCTTTCCCAGGAATACTGCCTATAGTTGTTCTGCCAGTTTCCTCCCCTATGTCTGAACAGATGCACTGTCAGATGAGGGCCACTCTTACCACACATTTGAATTTTTAATTCCTTTCACTAATGTACAAAATCAAGGCACAAACTATAGCCAAGAAGGACAGTTCATTTTTATAATTCCTTCTATTCAAATATGAATGATTTTCTTCAGTTGTAAATGAAATATTTTATCTCCCTTTTCACTAGAGACTGAGCTAAACTTTTATCCCTACTTTTTAACCAGAACTCAGGCACCTACCCCTGATCAGGCACCTCCTGGAATCCTAATGGTGCGTGGGATAGGCTCTTCTGTCACTCATCTCAAATTTCCCATATAACAACTTGCAGGAAAATATTCCCTATAAATGTAAATGAGCGGGCCATGATGGCTGAGCAGAGAGTTCTCGCCTGCCATGCCGGAGACACGGGTTCGGTTTCCGGTGCCTGCTTATGCAAAAAAATAATAATAATAAAATAAAATAAAATGTAAAGGAGTCCCAGTGTGGCATGTTTTTCCAGGTACTAACCCCTTTGCCTATAGCATATTTCAGGTTCTCAGCTATCCTTCAATACTGGACCATTTGATCAAAAGGTAATCATCAGGGTACAGAATCCTTCAGACACTGAGAGCCTCCTTTTGGCTATGAATTAAATCTTCAGTGTTTTTAGTCCTAAGAAGAGTCACTTCCTAGATTCAGTCACTGGGGTTAGAAGGCCTGTGAAATTCAGATTCTGCTCTGTGGCCTCTCTGTTCAGTAGGACTAAGATGTTAGATCTTTCTAGTTTAGCCATAGAGTGATACTCAGTATTAATGTCAGCCAAAGCTTGTCCCATGAAGGAATTCTTCCTTTGTCCTCAAATGGGAAGACACTTTTGTGGTTTCTATTAGAATCTGAAGATCCTTACGATTCATTAGTGGTCTTTTGTGACTTTAGCTGTTTAATTTCAGTTGAACTCATCCAGCATTTATGGAGTGCCTACTCTGTGCTGCGTAGTGGTAATCCAAAGATGAGTAAATACAAATGTCCTAGGAGTTTATAGTCTAACAGTATAGTCACATGTGAGAAGATTGTTGTAGAATAATATGGTAGGTACTAAGGTGGAGGTACAGAGTCTGGATTCCATCTGGCTCTCATATTTACAACTAAATTTCCCTCCCTTTGCTGTCCTTCTCAGCAGTGCCCTTGGTTTACATCTTGTGTAGACTCCTTCTCTCAGATCTAGGATGTTATCCTGGGATTCTCCACACTTTCGTAAAGTACTGATATTTGATAGGAACTGTCCTCACGTGGACAGATGTTTAACCCTGTGCGATCAGTACTTGTTTTTCCTTTGCTCTCACTGTCTCCGTTCCTGATGGCTCGGTTGCATGACTGCCCACTTTAACAGTTGATAATAGCAGTTCTGTCTTGGAGAAACTGTCCACAGCTAACCAGTGTGATTACTTATGGACAGTTTTAGTACTCCTGGGAGCTGTTTCAAGTTCCCCTCCTTTGACCAAGTTGTGACGTGGCCAGTACCTTCCTTTCCAGCGTGGTCCTCTGAGGAGGACGTTGAGGAGCATAACCATGAGGTCAGCACTTACTGGGCGTCTGACAGACGCTGGATGCGTGTCACACCCAGTTCTTACAGCCTCTCTGTGAAGTCAGTAGGCAGGGTACAGAGGAAGGAAACGCGTTCACGGTCAAGCGTTATTAAGCAGTAGATCTGGCATTTAAACTGTCTTTCTGATTAAAGCGCCTACATCCCCACAGATCTTCCCTCTTAGAGTTGGAAGTGTACCAAATGGATCATGCAAAAAAAATTTCCAGAAATACATTAGAACTCTCTTGGTTGTAAGAAAACCACCTCACTCTGGCTTGAGTAAAAGAAGGATATTTGTTGCTTCCTGCAACGAAAAATTTTGGTAGACCTAAGATTTAGTAGATAGCTACATGCAGGGTCTCAGATGATGCCATCGTGACTGTAGCTCATTTACAAGCTCCTTCTATGAGGCGGGCAAGGTGGCTACGGAAAGCCCACGTTTAGTAACCCGGGTGGGAGAACGTGGTCAACACCATCGCTGCCGCGGGAAAGTTATGCTTGCGCTCTGGAGGCTTCGTGAGAGAGGCTTCGTGAGGGGCCCGAGCTCTGGGCCGCCTCCCCCGAGAGGCTTCGTGAGGGGCCCGAGCTCTGGGCCGCCTCCCCCGAGAGGCTTCGTGAGGGGCCCGAGCTCTGGGCCGCCTCCCCCGAGAGGCTTCGTCAGGGGCCCGAGCTCTGGGCCGCCTCCCCCGAGAGGCTTCGTCAGGGGCCCGAGCTCTGGGCCGCCTGCCCCGAGAGGCTTCGTCAGGGGCCCGAGCTCTGGGCCGCCTGCCCCGAGAGGCTTCGTCAGGGGCCCGAGCTCTGGGCCGCCTCCCCCGAGAGGCTTCGTCAGGGGCCCGAGCTCTGGGCTGCCTGCCCCGAGAGGCTTCGTGAGGGGCCCGAGCTCTGGGCCGCCTCCCCCGAGAGGCTTCGTGACCGCCGGGGCGTTCTGTTAGCAGATCAGGGAAACGACGCTGGGCAAGACACAAAGGAACTGATGTCCACAGGACTGTTAAACCTGATGTCGGAAACTGGCAGCTTATAGATGTCCGAGACAGTCCAATGTTTTGAAAAAGCTTACTCTAAGCAGTATAGGTTTCCTTGGTAAATTAAAAGGATGTTTTTCTAGCTAAAATTGTAGGTTTGGCCTTTAATCTTGACTGACTTAGTTTTATGCTGAGATTTACTGTTTATCCTTAGTCATGTTTTAAAAATTGTATTAAGAATAATAATTATGTTGAATTATAAATTAAAGTATATTATTAAAACAGCCTAGATTTGTATGCGTGTTTGGGTAGGGGAATGATCTTTGAGGCTTTAGCTGACAAGATTATTTTTTTTTAATTTTTTAAATTAATTTTTTAATTTTTTTAAAATACGACAACAAAGAAACACATTCTTAACAAATGATCATTCCATGCTACATGTATAATCAGTAATTCACAACATCATCCCATAGTTGGATATTCATCATCATGATCATTTCTTAGAACATTTGCATCAATGCTGACAAGATTATTTAAGTACAGTACAGATTCTTTGTAGTCATTTGCGCATTTACATGGATAAATATGTGCATGTTTGGAAGTGAATTTTTACCCTATCCAGTAGATGTTGAGATAAAATTTTTTCTCAACCTATATGAATGTAGTGCTATATTTTCCCGGGGGGAGTAGCATCCTGCAACCAGAAATACCAAAGCTTTTTCATTCTGTGAAGATTTGCAGCCACCCATATTTTGAAACTGCAAAAGTGATATTACAAAAGCTGTACATAGTGCCCTTACACTTTATTTATGTTCACTGGGTATGTCTTTTGTAGCTCTTTCTTTGGTGATAAATTATATAAATTTACTAGTAAATGGAAGAAGGAGGAGAAAATAGAAAAAAATTGGAGAGTGATGAAGGCTGAGGAATGCAATGTGACTAGTTGAAGAAAAGAAATATATTGCCTGCAACACTGCCCTTGGGAAAAATAATTCTTTTGGCAGAAAGAAGAGGTCCAAGATCTCAA
This sequence comes from Tamandua tetradactyla, assembly GCF_023851605.1. Classification (NCBI taxonomy): domain Eukaryota; kingdom Metazoa; phylum Chordata; class Mammalia; order Pilosa; family Myrmecophagidae; genus Tamandua; species Tamandua tetradactyla. Next base: position 78,294,225 of record NC_135343.1, read on the forward strand.
GGAGAAAGAATGAACTTCTCTAACACAAAAACGTGGAATAGGAGTGTGCTAGGGCCCCTGCTCTAGCTTTTCTTGCCTTCTCTAAGAAACTGCTGTACATCCTGGTCCTTCAGATCTGTCTTCCCGTGAATAAAATACCCAGAATTGATATTGTTTGGCAACAAGAAGTTACATACCAGCCACCCTTTTTTTTTTTAAATACCAAAAAGCACCAAACAAACGCAAACATTCCTATTTTGATCATTCCGTTCCTCATATATAATCAGTAATTCACGATATCATCACATAGTTGCATATTCATCATCATGATCATTTCTTGGAACATTTGCATCTATTCAGACAAAGAAATAAAATGGAAACAGAAAAAAAAATTCATATATACCATACCCCTTACCCCTCTCTTATATTGATCTCTAGCATTTCAAACTAAATTTATTTTAACATTTGTTCCCCCTATTATTTATTTTTATTCCATGTGTTCTACTCGTCTGTTGACAAGGTGGATAAAAGGAGTATCAGACACAAGGTTTTCACAATCACACGGTCACATTGTGAGAGCTATATCATTATACAATCATCTTCAAGAAACATGGCTACTGGAACACAGCTCTACATTTTCAGGCAGTTCCCTCCAGCCTCTCCATTACATCTTGAATAACAAGGTGATATCTACTTAATGCGTGAGGATAACCTCTCGACTCTGTTTGGAATCTCTCAGCCATTGACACTTTGTCTCATTTCACTCTTCCCCCTTTTGGTCAAGAAGGTTTTCTCAATCCCTTGATGCTGGGTCTCAGCTCATTCTAGGGTTTTTCTCAATCCCTTGATGACCAGCCACTCTTTACATTCCTCTTTCTTACAAGAGTTTCTATAGGTATGAGTTGGTGGAAGAAGTATTTGAGATGCCAAATATCTTAGCATTTCCAAATATGAAGATTTTCCTTATTACTATTTAATATTCCATTTGTACATTTATTTTGTCTTTGCAAAGGTTGCAAGCACTACATTTGTTTTATGTATCTTTAGACTATAGTGAATCTTTATAGTCTGTAATGCAGTGCAGTTAGGTGTAGAATAAGTATTTGTAGAATGGTGTTTTTGACCTTGCAGGTGCTTTGTGAATATGACTATATTCTGAGCCTTGGATCTTATTTTTAGAGTAGAATACCTATGTGGAGGTATATATAAGGGAATATCACCTTTTTTGTTTCTGTAACTTTGATAATAACTTTAGCATCCTGAAGTTTAGTATTCCTGATATTAGTAATTTGAGTTATTTCTTTGTTTTTCTTGGTCAGCTGAGCTGTTTTGGGTTAAATTTTGTTCCCCAAAAAGATATGTTGAAGTCCTAACTCCTGGTACCTGTGCTCATGTGACTTTATTTGGAAATGGTTTTTGCAGATGTAATCTGGTTAAGATGAGTTCATACTAGAGGATGGTGGGCCTGTAATGCAGTATGACCGGTGTCCTTCTGACAAGTAGAGGAGGGTGGTGGGCCTGTAATGCAGTGTGACCGGTGCCCTTCTGACAAGTAGAGGAGGGTGGTGGGCCCATAATGCAGTATGACCGGTGTCCTTCTGACAAGTAGAGGAGGGTGGTGGGCCCATAGTGCAGTATGACCGGTGTCCTTCTGACAAGTAGAGGAGGGTGGTGGGCCCATAGTGCAGTATGACCGGTGCCCTTCTGACAAGTAGAGGAGGGTGGTGGGCCTGTAATGCAGTATGACCGGTGTCCTTCTGACAAGTAGAGGGTGGTGGGCCCATAGTGCAGTATGACTGGTGTCCTTCTGACAAGTAGAGGAGGGTGGTGGGCCCATAGTGCAGTATGACCGGTGTCCTTCTGACAAGTAGAGGAGGGTGGTGGGCCCATAGTGCAGTATGACCGGTGTCCTTCTGACAAGTAGAGGAGGGTGGTGGGCCTGTAATGCAGTATGACCGGTGTCCTTCCGACAAGTAGAGGAGGATGGTGGACCCATAGTGCAGTATGACCGGTGCCCTTCTGACAAGTAGAGGAGGGCGGTGGGCCCGTAATGCAGTATGACCGGTGTCCTTCTGACAAGTAGAGGAGGGTGGTGGGCCCGTAATGCAGTATGACCGGTGTCCTTCCGACAAGTAGAGGAGGGTGGTGGGCCCGTAATGCAGTATGACCGGTGTCCTTCCGACAAGTAGAGGAGGGTGGTGGGCCCGTAATGCAGTATGACCGGTGCCCTTCTGACAAGTAGAGGAGGGTGGTGGGCCCGTAATGCAGTATGACCGGTGTCCTTCTGACAAGTAGAGGAGGGACGCAGAGACACAGGTAGACACAGAGGGAAAACAGTTACCTGAAGGCATAGGAAGAGATTGGAGTTGTGCTCCCACAAGCCACGGAATGCCAAAGAAGTTGGTGTCCGTCAGGAGCTAGTAAGAGGCAAGGAAATATCCTCTCCCAGAGCCTCAGAGAAAGTATGGCCCTGCTCACACCATAGGTTTCTGATTTCTAGCCTCCAGAACTATGAGAAAATAATTTTTTTGCTTTAAGCCGCTCAGTTTGTGGTACTCTGTTCCAGTAGTCCTAGGAAACAAATACGCTAGCTAATGGACTTGTGGCCCATTTTTTGGATCTTTTCAAAGAACCAACTTTTAATTTTGTTAATATTCTCTGTTATTTTTCTATTCTCTATTTCATTTACTTCCACGCTAATCTTTATAATTTCTTTCCTGCTTGCTTTGGATTTGGTTTGTTCTTCCTTTTTCTAGTTTCTTATGGTAGAAGGTTAGTTTTCTTCTTTGTTAATATAGGCTTTTACAGTTATAAGTTTTCTCTAACCACGGCTTTCACTGTATCCCATAAATTTTGGTATGTCTTATTTTGTTTTCATTCACCTCAAGATATTCCCCAGTTTCTCTTGTGATTTCCTCTTTAACCCATTTGTTGTTTAAGAATGTTTTACTTAATTTCCACATATTTGTGAATTTTCCAATTCTTTCTCTGTTATTGATTTCTAGCTTCATTCCGTTGTGGTTTGAGAAGATATTCTGTCTTTTTAAATTTATCGAGTCTTGTTTTATGGCCTAACGTATGGTCTATCCTAGAGAGTGGTCAGGGTGCATTTAAGGAGAGTGAGTATTCTGCTGTTGTTAGATGGAGTGTTCTATAGAAGTCTTTAGGTCTCATTAATTTATAATATTATTCAGATTTTCCATTTCATTATTGATCTTCTGTCGCAGTGTTCTATCCATTTTTAAAAGTGGTGTATTGATGTCTCTATTAATGTAGAACTATCTATATCTCCTTTCAGATCTGTCAGTGTTTACTTCACACATGTGGGGTTTCAATGGTTAAGTGTATGTATGTTTATAAATGTTACATCTTAATAACTTGATCTTTTATCAAAATATAGTGTTCTTTTTGCCCTTTGTAATATTTTTTTACTTAAAGTCTATTTTGTCTGACATTAATATAGCCACCCCTGATCCCTTTTGGTTACTACTTGCATAGAACATTGTTTTCAATTCTTTCACTTTCAACCTACTGTGTCTTTGAATTTAAGGTGAGTCTCTTGTAAGCAGAATGTAGTTGGGTCATTCTGCCAATCCTTGTCCTTTTTTTTTTTTTTTAATGGGCAGGCATGGGGAATCGGATCCGGGTCTCTGGCATGGTGGGGGAGAACTCTACCAGCTGAGCCACCATGGCCCACCCCCCCAATCCTTGTCTTTTGACTCTAGAGTTTAACCCATTTAGGCTTTTCTAAATCATATGCATTTTTCCCCTCTCACTTCTTCAGTTACTGCCACTTTTGTATTTGATTATGTATTGGATTCTCCAGAGAAATGGATAACCGACAGGATATATATGTATGCAAGTATTATGAGATTTATTATTAGAAGTGGTTCACATAACCATGGAGATTGGTAAGTCCAAATATATAGGCAGGCTGCAAGTTGGGAACTCTGATGAAGGTTTTGATGAATTACACAGGAGATAAGCAGAGAGAGAAATTCTTCTGTCTGTAAATCATCAGTTCTCCCTTTAAGACCTTCATCTGATGAGATGAGATTTCTCTCATGGCTGAAGGCAGCCTCCTTTGTTGATTGTAGATATAATCAGCCATTGATGCAGTCTCCTGACTAATGATTTAAATCCATGACAGTAGTAATCAGGCGAGTATTTGCTTGATTTAACAACTGGACACCATAACCTAGCCAAGTTGACATCTGAACTTAACCATCACAGTTGATCTTTTGTGATGACCATTTAGAATTCCCTTCTCAATTCTTTATTTACATATTCTCTTTGTGGTTACTGTGGGGCTCTAATTTAACATCCTGAAACTATGACGGTTTTGTGTGAGCTGATACTAATATAACTTCAATAGCATACACAAACCATGTTCCTCTATTTCTCCATCCCTCCATTTCTACGTTGTTCTTGTCACGACGCTTTTATACATTGTGTCCAAAACCACAGACTTATCATTACCCTTTATACGTTTGCATTTTAGATCCCATAGGAAGTAAAAAGTGGGAGTTTCACTAATGTAGACCATATACTATAGTTAATAGTGCAATTATAAAAATGTTCTTTCATCAGTTGTAACAAATGTAACACATTAAGTTAGGGTATTGTTAATAAGCAGGTTTATGGGAGCTATTATTTTATGTGTGATTTTTCTGGAAACCTACAGTTCCTATAATTAAAAGTGTAAGAACAGGGTGGGCCACGGTGGCTCAGCAGGCAAGAATGCTTGCCTGCCACGCCAGAGGACCCGGGTTCGATTCCCGGTGCCTGCCCATGTAAAAAAAAAAGTGTAAGAACAAGAAAAAGTAACTGCACCCACCTTATGGGGTGGTTATGAGAGGCAAATGCATTAATGTACTGTAAAACTGTTAGAATAGTGCTTAGTGCTTAGCATCTAGTAAGCACTCCATAAAGCAGGCTTATTGCTATTCAGTTAGCAGACATTTATTGAGGACCAGATAGGGTCATTTAGGATTCTTAGCATTGCTATAACAAAGTATCGTAAACTAGATGGCTTGAAACAACAGGAAAAAAAAAGTGGAGTTTCAAACCAAAATATGATGCTGGCATTTATATTTACTCAATACCTGAGGTATTGATTTCTTCATGCAGGTTCAGTCTACTGTTTAGTGTCCTTTCCTTTCAACCTGAAGTACTCCCTTTAGCATTTTTTGTAGGGCCAAGATAGTGATGATGAATTTTATCAGCTTTCATCTATGTGAGAATGTCTTAATCTCGCCCTCATTTTCAAAAGACGGTTTTCCTGGACGTAGAATTCTTAGTTGGCAATTTTTTTTTCCCTCTCAGCACTTTGTATATGTCATTTCACTACCTTCTTGCCTCTGTATTTTCTGTTGAGAAATTGGCATTTAACCTTATAGAGGCTCCCTTGTACGTGGCATGTGGCTTTCAAGATTTTCTCTTTCTCTTTGGTTTCATTATAATGTATATTAGTGTGGATATCTTTTTTTTTTTCTAAGTCGTTTATTTTATTTATTATTTTCATTGCTTTTAACGAAAAAAGCCCTACGAGCAACTACAAAGAACTTTAAAGGAAATAGCTGCTTTTTTTTTTTAACGCACGCATTGGGCCTTGATAAAAACCAAGACCTTCAACAAATTGTTCAACGACTCATAACTGCTTCTCTCCACGGAAATCTTTCGTAAAAGGCGAAAGATATATACGATTTGAAGAAAAACTAGAATATAGTGTGGATATCTTTTGAATTGATCCTGTTTGCAGTTTGTTGAGCTTCTTGGATGTGCTTATTCGTGACTTTCATTAAATTTGAGGTGTTTTCAGCCATTATGTGTTTGGATATTCTTTTGCATCTTTATCTCTTTTTTTCCTTCCTGAAACCACCATGGTGTATATGCTTGATTGTGTCCCACAGGTTTCTAGGCTCTATTCAATTTTCTTCATTCTTTTTTCTTCGTCTTCCTAAGGTTGAATAGTTTCAGTTGTCTTATCTTCAAAATCACTAATTCTTTCTTCTGGCTCTCCATGTAGTCTCAGGTCCCCCCCATGTGATTTCTCCACATGGATTAGCTTGGTTGTTACCTCATGGCAACTTCAGGGCAGATGGACTCCTTTCATGGTGGCTTAGGACTCCAAGTGAGTGTCCCAAGAGAACCAGGCAGAGCTATTTGACTTTTTTGTAACCTAGCCTTGAAAATCACAGATTTGTCACTTTGACTGAAGTCAAAAACCCACTCAGATTCACACACAGACATATTGACCACTGCCTCTTGATGAGAGGAGTATATGGTTCACATTATAAGAAGATAGGTTGGGAAATATTGTTGTGTTCATCTTTAGAGAAGTAATATGTCATACATCCATAAAACTGGACAAAATGTAAGAGGCAACTGTTTATACATTGGACAACAGGTACTGAAAGTCTGTGCTCCAGAAAGAAGAAACCCATGAGATAAAGGCTATGACGTTTATCCTGGCTTCCCAACTGGGAATTTTCCTAACACAGATGCAGAGTGTAAGCATACAGCATGGTACTCTCACTAAGCTTAGAAACAGAGATCAGCATTTGGCTGCTGAAGAGCCTATGGGAAAGTCATTGGGGAGCAGGAGCTGCATGAGGGGAGGCAGGAAAGAAATCTATGGTAGTTCACTGTGGAAACTTGGCCAATGAGTGATTGTAAATGCATAGGGTAAGTTTATAAAAGGTTTATAAGAGTTCAGATTCTATGGGATTGAGATCAGAAAAGAGGAACTAGAGGTTGAACAGAACATTGGTGTCCTAGCCCAGCGAGGGTAGAGATACCGCATTAGCATCCCAGGTGTCATCTAAGCAACAGCAAGGCCACCCCTTGGGAATAAGGACCGTGCACTTGAACGTGGTTGGGAAAACTGTGTTCTGTGTGCCACATCTGGCCCGTGGCCTATTTTCATAGATAAGGTTTTATTGCAACACAGCCATGCCCATTCATTTATCTATTGTTTGTGGCTGCTTTTATACTACAGTGGCAGAGTTGAGTAATTGTGACAAAGACTGTATGGCCCACAAACTCTGAAAAATTTACTTCCTGGCTTTTTACAGAAAAAGCTTGCTGACCTCTGCCTATGGTAAGGCCTAGTCAAGAGCCACCCTAACAAAACCTAAAACTAGGCTGCAACAGTATTTGTAGGAAAGACAAGAGTTTGAACTTCAGGTGTCACCAGCTTGAAGAGCTCGGTAAAACTTGGAACTTTCCACAGATCTGCCTTAAAAAATCATAAAACCAAGCCTGCTTGAATTCAAGATTGTTAGCCAGTAATTGAATTGTCTGCTAGAACTAAATTCAGCAGTCAGCAAAGAAAATAACAGAATACAGAGTCATGATATCCAGAATTCAATACAAAATCACCCCATATACAAACAAAGTGGGAAGTGTGATCTGTAGTCAGGAGAAAATCTTGAAAGCAGCAGAGAGGGGAGGGCACACATTATAAACTGAGAAACAATGATTTGACTGATGGTTGCCTTCTCATCAGAAATAGTAGATGCCAGAACTCACTGGAAAGACATCTTTAAGGTACTTAAACAGACAAACAACAACTTGTCAAAGGATTTTATATCCAGTGAAAATACTCCTTCCAAAAGAAAAAAGACAGTTTCAGATAAATGAAAATGTAGAGAATTTCTTTCCAGCAGACCTGCTGAAGTAACGGTTTTCAGGCTAACAGAAAATGAAACCAGATGGAAACTAGGATCTATTGGAAGGAATGAAGGATTATAGAAATTGTAAATATTTGGATAAATATTTAAAAGACGTTCTTTTTCCTCTTTTAATTTGCTTAAAATAAAACTGAAGCAGACATGTCATTGTAAGATGAAGTTTAGACTATGTAGAAGTAAAATGTGCGACAGCAACAGCATGTGGAATTATGCTGTTTTGAGGTTATACCATTTTTGAAGTGGTAGAAGTGAGGTAATACAATATTAACTTTAAATGAGTTTTGATAAATTGGAGATGTATGGTTAGCCCTGGAGCCACTACTAAAAAGTAATAAAATGATGTATAGCTAAAAGCCAATAGAAAAAATAAAATGGAAGACCAAAACATACTTGATTAACCCAGTCAAATGCGCTAAATTTCATTTAGGAGAACTAGTGAAACTGAATTCATCCTACATTGTAATTCAGCAATCCTCCAGAAATAGCGTCCTTAGAAAAAGTTTTATAAATTCTGATTCTGTTTTCAGATTAGGCCAAAAAAATCTGCATAATCCATCATGAACCAGAAATGCAAAAGAGCCAACATCCAAAGATGATTTTAGAAGCACAATACTCTTTGAAAATATTTCAGGAAAATTAGACTACTTAAGAATTATCCGTATGTCCAAACTAAAGGAAATCAAATAAACAGATTTCCAGATTACCAACTACATAAGATAAGGACTTTGAAGTCTCATTTTAGCTGCTCAAGGATGACTTTCTTAGATATCTATACCCATTTCAGCCCATTGCTATCTTAGCATCTTTGGCTATACCACTGTTTATATGAAGGTCTTTGTGTGTGTGTGAAGATGGAAAGTATAGCTATGAAAACCCTTTTTGCTCTCTGCTGAAAATGATCAGAAATGTGGTAAAGAGCATGGTGGGGAAAGGATATAGGATTAACTTCGGGTGATCAGGTGAATCCAGATTGTGGACTATGTTATTGTTATTTCTGTTGTTCTATCTAGGCAGAAGAAATCCTTAGACAAGAGCTGGAGAAAAAAGAAACACCAAGTTTATACTGCTTGCTTGGAGATGTCCTTCAAGACCACTCCTGCTATGACAAGGCCTGGGAGTTGTCCCAGCACCGCAGTGCTCGCGCTCAGCGCTCCAAAGGTCTCCTGCACCTTCGAAACAAGGAGTTCAAAGAATGTGTGGAGTGCTTTGAACGCTCAGTGAAGATTAATCCCATGCAGGTTAGACAATACATAATCCCACTTGCCCTCAGCACTTACTCTTTTCTTTGGCATTGATCCTTATTGAATAAGTAATTTTTTTTCCTTAATGGTTGGTGAACTTGCCTTTGTGAGTAAGAATTTAATCTCCTGTATACATCTTGCTTGTCACAGAAAGTGGATGGTAGATTTTTTCTTACTCATATTTTGTTGCTTTAACAGAAGAGGCTACTAATTTTCTTTAACGCAAATACAGCTATTAAAATTAGGTATCATTTTGAACAGATATGTTAGGAAGGAAATGAATGAAATCAACGATGAAAAAAAAAATTTATAAATAGGATAGCATACAGAATGGATAATTGATCATTTTAGGAGAAAATATATATATTTTCTAGTGACATGATAAACCCATAGGAGAGGACCCATTTTTGAGGGAAAAGATAACTTTAATATATATTTAATGATATACACTTAGTAAAGTGAATTTATAATCAGAAATAGCCATTTTGAATTGGGTAGGCTTGAACGTGTCTTTTATATTGAAGAATTAGAAGTATATTTTTTATGGCAGGTTGAGCTAATTGCTTTCCTCAGTCTGGGAAGTGAATATGATTAGAACTTTCCAAGTCAGGTGGCTGGTAATGAGCCTGGACTAGAGAGCAGACAGGTGTAAATAAGGAAAATCAGCAGAAATTAGCAGTTGAATTTGGCAGCAAGTATGCTTTCTGTTATACTTCAGGAGCTAGTTTTTGTTAACAGCTTCCTCTAACTGGATGGTTCTTAACTGGGGTTGATTTTGCCTCCCAAGGGCATTTGACAGTATCTGGAGTCATTTTTGATTGTCACAGTGGGGTGTGGGTGAGGGTGCTACTGGTATCTTGTGAGTATGCTGCTAAACATCCTATAATGCATCGGACAGCCCCCACAACAAATTTTCTCGTCCCAGATGTCGTAGTTCTAAGACAGAGAAACTCTGGTCCAATTTATCACTCAGTTTCCTTTATTTTTTATTTTTTATGGAAAATGGAATTCATTCAATATTGTATTTTTACAATTTTACTTTTACTTTTATGGAAAACTGTATTGTATCCTTAGTAACCTCTGCCTAGCCATAGCTGCCATCATAAATGGGGAAACTTAAGTCCCTCCTTTAACCTTCCATAGTTTAAGTTAAATCAGTGCCAGGAGCCTCACAAACATGAGTTATTCTCTCAGTTTTCAACGTGTCAGCGTTAATGCCTTCCTTCTGCCACACTGGCTGCTCTCTTAGTGTCCTTCCCTGTTCTTCCTCACCTTTTGGGGTGCCCGAAGCTTCGTCCTTGGATCTCACCCTAGTCTAACTCACCCCCTTGGTTTCGTTCAGGTCCCATCACTTTACGTACCATCTGTACGTCAACAACTCTCAGAGCTTATTTGTAGGCTTTTCTTCTCCCCTAACTCCAGATTCCTATATCTTACTGCTTACTAAATTTTCCCATTTGGTTCTGTAACTTGACATTGCCACTACCTGAAATCCTCTTCTTCCCCACGTGCAGCCTGCTCCCTGCAAGGTCATCCTTATCCCAGGCAATGATGGCTCCATCCGACCTTGGAGTCTTCCTTGATTCTTCTTTCTCTTATACCCCACTTCTAATCCATCAGCAGATCCTAGCAGCTCTTTGTTTGAAATATGTCCAGAGTCAGACCACTTCTCACTCCCTCTCCTGTGACCATCCTGGTCCACACAGCTTCATTATCTCTCAACCAGTTCATTGTTACAGTCCTTTACTGGTTTTCCTGTCTCTCCCTTTGTCCCATCAATCTGTTCATGAGCATCCAAATTGATCCTTTCAAATGTTAGCTCAAGTAATTCCTCTGCTTACAGTGCTTCACAGCCTCTTATCACAGGTGTGATAAAAGCCAGAGTCCCTTAATAGTTCACAGGACTTAATATAGTCCAGCTTCTGTTGCTTCTCTACCCTCACTCCTCGCTCTCTCCTTCACCATCCCACACTGTCAGCTTTGCTCCTCCCTGGTTATACTGGCGTATTTCTGCCTTTGGGTCTTGGCCTTTGTTCCTCCTCTGCCTGGAATGTTTTTCTTCTAGATATCTACATACCTTGCTCTCTTACTTTATTCAGATGTCACTTTCTCAGAGAGACCTTGTTGATCATTCTACTTAAAATTGCAGCTTCTCTCCCATCCTATACTCCCTATCCTTGTTCCCTGCCTTATTTTTTTCCATAGCACATAACACTTAGCACTTTATGTATAGCTTACCTTAAAAAAAAATTCTGTTTCCCTTTTACTAAAATGAATGTCCCATGAAAGCAGGAATTTTTATCTGTATGATTCACTGAAATTTTCTAAGTGCCTATAACTGTGCCTAGCATTTTAGAGACTTGTCTTAGTCTTCCAGAGCTTTTATGACAGGTGTCACACACTAGTTGGCTTAAACAATAGGAATATATTGTCTTGCAGTGTTGGAGACCGGAAGTCCAACTTCAAGGTATTGGGGCCATGTTTCTCTGATGTCTGTAGTGGTCTGGTGGTGCCTCCATCACGTGATGATCTGTCTCTTTCTGTCTCCTCCTGTGGTTTCTACTTCTGTGTCTAACTTCCTTTGCTTATAAGAAATTCACCCATTTTGGATTAAGGCCCATCCTCATTCAGTTTGTCTACACCTTAACCAATAACATCTTCAAAGGTCCTAATTGCAAATGGGTTCCTACCTGCAGGGCAGGAGGTTAGGAACTAGAACTCTTTATGAGGGACATGATTCAATTCCCCAAAGTACTTAATAAATATTTATTGAATGAGCAAATAAATAATATCTTTACCAATTATTCAGTCAAATATAACTGCTGTGACTGAGCTGTTGGATAAGGAAATGGCAAGAGATCACCACATAGTCCAGTTATACCATCAGCTGTGTAATCTGGTGAAACAAACATCAACAAACCTAGCTGACACTACCAGGTATCAGAGACATGCCGAGTGAGTTATTTGTAAAGTACTAGGTATATAAAGACCAAAGAAAGCATTCCTAGCTTTGGTAGACCGTGGAGAGAGGAGGTTGAATTTGGCTTTGAAGGACAAGTAGTACTTGAATGGGCAAAGGACGGTGGAAGGGCATTCCAAGACGGTGAATGGAGTGAGCAAAGCTCAGGAAGCAGAAAGAGAAGATGGGATGTGTGTGGGTTGGGGGAGTGCAGGGGTAGATGAATAGGGTAACTGGGCATAGTGAAAGCGGACAGGGCAATTACAGCAGGAAAGCTAAACTAGAGACAGATTGTGATGTCTTAAATGGGAGACTTAAATGTTTGGCAGATAGAGAGCCCCATTGAAGGGTTGATTTGCTTTGGCAATACTAGATGTAAGAAGCTAGGAGACTGTAGCTGTGGTCTCACAATGCAGTTGGCATTGTGGGAAGGGCAATAGGAAGAAAGGGTTTGGATGTGAGGGAAGTTGCAAAAGAGAACTTGTCAGAGCCTGATGGTCTCATTAAGTAATTTTGAATTTATTACTTAGAGAGACAAAGAAATAACAGTTACTCAAATCAGAGTCACAGTTACAAACAGATGTTATATGAGGATATATTGCAGTTTGTCATGTGGATCCAATTCAGGCAGCATGTAAGCCAAAATAATTCAGGCATTTGATGCTTCAGTTTTACAGAACTACAAGATGAAATATTGAGTCCCATAAACTTATTTTATCTTATGATCCAAATCTGAGCTATCTGTGAAGAAGGTGCTCCTATATACATTTCTTCTTTAAATATGGTAAAAAGGGAAAATAGGAAAATTGAGTTTAAAAAATTCCATCCTGTTTTTTCCAAACATATCTAAGCAATTATGTTTAATAATGTAATTTAGGTAAAATGAGAGTGGTATTTGAATGGCTTTTATGCAGACTTTCTGAATCAAAATGAGGTAAAAAAAAAAAAAAAGAGTAGAAAAGTACTGTTATTAAAAGCTGCAAAAAATCACAGAGGAGGGAAGTCTTCTTAACTCATTCCATGAGGTTAGCATTGTTCTGACAACAAAGCCAGATAAAACATCATAAGAAAAAACTACATTGCAACTTTCCTTTATGAATATAGATGTAAAAATCCTCAACAAAATACTTGCAAATCAATTCTAATAGCGTATTAAAAGCATTTTACACAATGATGAAGTGGGCTTTATCCCTGGTATGCAAGGTTGGTTCAACATAAGAAAATCAATTAATGTAATACACCGTGCTAACACAAGGGAAAAGCACGCAATCTCAAGTGATGCATAAAAGGCATTTGACAAAATCCAGCACCTTTTCATGATAAAATACTTAGAAAACTAGAAATAGAAGGCAAATTCCTCAACTTGATAAAAGGCATAGATGAAAAACCCACAGTTAATATTGTACTCAACGGTGAAAGACTGAAGGCCTTCTCCCTCGGGTTAGGGAATAAGACAAGGATGGCCCCTCTCACCACTGTTGTTCAATATTTTACTGGAAACTCCAGCCAGAGCATTTAGGCAAGAAAAATAAATAAAAGGCATCAGATTGGAAAGAAAGAAGTAAAGCTTTCTCTGTTTGCAGGTGACATGATCCTCTATTTATTAAATCCCAGAGAATCTACGATAATAATAATAGAGCTAACAGACAAATTCAGAAAAATTGTAGGCTCCAAAATTAATATTCAAAATCCATTGTGTTTCTATACACTAGCAGAAAATATTCCTAAATGGAAATTTAAAAAACAATTCCTTTTACAATAACAACTATAAAAGGATAAAATACCGAGGAGTAAATTTAACCAAGGAGGTAAAAGACTTGTATGCTGAAACTGCAAAACATTGCTGAAAGAAATTTAAAAATACCCCTAAACAAATGGCGGACATCTTGTGTTCATGGATAGGAAGACTTAATATTAAGATGTTTATTCTACCTGAAGTGATCTACAGATACAACACAATCCCTATCAAAGGTGCAGCACTGTTTCTGCAGGAATTTAAAATTCAAATGGATTTGCAAGGGACCCCAAATAGCCAAAACCATCTTGAAAAAGTAGAAGAAAGTTGAAGGTCTTGTATTTCCCAATTTCAAAATTTTTGACAAAGCCACAGTAATCAAAATAGACATACAGACTGATGGAATAGAATTGAGAGTTCAGAAATTAAACCATACATCTATGTGCCAAGTACATTTATTGGGGAATGAATAGTTTCTTCAACAAATGGTACCAGGAAAACTGAAATTCACTTGAAAAAGCATGAATCTGAACCCCTACATCACACCATATACAGAAATTCACTCTTAATAAATCAAGGATCTAAACATAAGAACTAAAACCATTAAACTCTTAGAAGAAAACGCAGAGACAACTTCATAGCCTTGGATTTGCTAGTGTTTTCTTAGATATCACACCAAAAGCACAGGCAGCAAATAAAAAGATAAATAAAATGGACTTCATCCAAATTTGAAACTTATGTACGTTAAAAGATATTATCAAGAAAGTGAAATAACAATCTACAGAATAGGAGAAAATATTTACTAACCATATATCTGTAAGGCTTTCATAGCCAGATTATATAAATAACTGCTACAACTTAACAGCAAAAAGACAAATAACCAAATTAAAAATCGGTCAAAGGGCTTGAATTTACACTTCTCTAAAGAAGAAACACAGATGACCAATAAGCATGTGAAAGTTTGCTCAACATCATTAGCCATTAAGGAAATGCAAATCCAAACCACAGTGAGATACCACTTCATACCCACTGGGATGGCTATTATTAAAAACAAACCAACCAAAACAGAAAATGCCAAGTGTTAGTCAGAATGTGGAGAATTTGGAACTTTTATATATCATTGATAGAAATGTAAAATGGTGTAGACACCATAGAAATCAGTTTCGTGGTTCTTCAGAAAGTTGAACATAGAATTACCATGTGACCCAGCAACCCCACTTCTTGCTATATATCCCAAAGATTTGAAAGCAGGGACTTGAACAGATATTTGTACTGCAATGTTTATATCAGCATTATTCACAGTGGCCAAAAGGTGGAAGCCACCCAAGTGTCCATCAACAGACAAATGGGTGAACAAAATGTGCTATATACAATAATGGACTATTATTTGTCTATAAAAAGGAATGCAGTTCTTATACATGCTAGAACATGGATGAACCTCGAAAACATCATGTTGAGTAAAATAAGCCAGACGCAATAACACAAATGTTGTATGATCTTGCGTATGCGAAATGCGTAGAATAAGCAAATTCATAAGGACGGTTAGTAGATTAGATTACCAGGGACCAAAGTGTGAGGGTGTTCTAGTTTGCTGCTGCCAGAATGTGCTACCAGAAATGGAATGGCTTTTAAAAGGGGGAATTTATTAATTTCCTAGTTTACAATTCTGAAACTGAAAATGTCCCAGTTAAAGCAAGTCTGTTAAAAAGGTCCAAATTAAGGCACCAACAAGAGATTACCTTCATTGAAGAAAAGCCAATGAAGTTCAGAGTTTCTCTCTCAACTGGAAAGGCACATGGTGAACATGGTGACATCTGCTAGCTTTCTCTCCAGGTTTCTTGTATCATGAAGTTCCCTCAGGGATGTTTTCCTTCATCAACAAGGGTCTCTGGCTGTGTGGGGTCTCGTGGTTCTCCTCAGTTTCTCGCTCTTCAAAATGCCTCCTCTTTTAAAGGATTCCAGTAAACTAATCAAGACCCACCTGGAATGGGTGGAGTCACATCTCCCTCTAATCAAAGGTTAATACCCACAATTGGGCATGTTACATCTCCATGAAGATAATCTCATCAAGAGATTCCAACCTACATTACTGAATAGGGATTAAAATGATTGCTCCCACAAGATTGGATCAGGGTAAAATGTAGCCTTTCAAACCAGCAGAGAAGGAAAGAGGGAGTTAGTGTTTAATGAATGCAGAGTTTCTTTTTGAGGTGATGAAAAGTTTAGATAGTGGACATTGGTGATGGTAGCACAATATTGTGCATGTAATTAATACCACTGAATTGTACACCTGAGTGATTAAAATGCGAAATTTTGAGTTGTGTGTATGTTACTACAATAAAGAGTTATGAGAAAGAAGTTGGAATGGGTTTTGGTAAGCTTCCATCACGTCGTACTTCCATCTTTTGCCATTGTCTCATCTAGTACTGTATTTAATGCATGTGTGGTTGTACAGTGGCCAGAGTTCTTTTTTTACAGTGTGCTAAATCTAAAAGGTGGTAAGAACCTGTCTCTTTTTTCCCAAGCCTTTCCAGATGCAATTTAACCAACATTTCCCTTTCAAGAGAAGCATGCAGGGTATTTACTGATAAAACCAAATGTGCTTGCTGCAAGTGGAGAACACCCACCTCCTTCAGGTATTGGTGGTAGGACAAATACTTAAGCCAGTGTCTCTGTGTGTCACTTGTCGTATACCAGGCGTTTATGCTCACGTGCCATGCTGTGACCTGTGGCAGTATTAGTACGAAATGTGGCAAAGTGTAGATTAGATACATGGGAAGTAGTGGCAGAGCAGTCCTGTTGTAAATAAAACCATGAAGAGTAATCTGAATTTTCTTGCGGTTTGGTCATTTATGGCCTAATTCTTCCCGTTTCTATATTATACTATTTGGTAACTTAAAAAAAAATTATGGGAACATATGTACAGCATAACATTTCCCATTTTAAACAACCTCAGGTGTGCAGCTCATTGGTGATTACATTTACAATGTTGTGCTACCATCACCATCAGCCACTACCCAAATGGTAACATTTTATAGTTTAAAATAAACCTTTTTGGTAGCAAATAACTCTAAAAAGCAAACAAACAAAAAGTGCATTTTTAATGAACAATTAAGAACTCGATTTCAATCTGTCAAGAGAGTTAATGATTGTGTAACTTGTATAAAATGTTAGTTGATGTTTATCTTCCACTTCAGGGGAAAAAATGTCTGAAAATTCTTTTTACATAAGAATTTTAAAAACTATAGAACAGTACAACAGAAACAATGAACCCTAATGTAAATTCTGTACTCCATTTAATAGCATAATTATAATAATTATGTTATAATTATTTATTATAATATGTTATACAGGTAACATGCTAATGCAAAGTGTTAATAATAAGGAACTGTGGAGTGGGGCATACATGGGAACTCTGTAAGTTCTGCTGGATTTTTTTTTTTTCTTTTTTTTTACATGGGCAGGCACTGGGGATCAAGCCTGGGTCCTTGGGCATGGCAGGCAAGCATTCTTACCTGCTGAGCCACCGTGGCCTGCCCTCTGCTTGATTTTTCTGTAAACTTACAACTGTTCTAATTTTAAAAGTTGGGTTTTGTTTATAGAATTCTTGGTTGACAGTTTTTCTCTTTTAGTAATTTAATATATCATCCCACTATCTTCTCGCCTCCATGGTTTCTGCTGAGAAATCTACGCATAGTCTTATTGGACTTACCTTGTATGTGATGGTTTGCTTTTCTCTTCCTGCTTTCAAGATTCTCTCTTTCTCTTTGAAATCTGACATTCTGATTAGTAAGTGTCTTGGAGTACATCTGTTTGGATCTATTCTGTTTGGGGTCACTGCACTTCTTGGATCTATAATTTTAAGTCTTTTATAAGAGTTGGGAAATTTTCAGTGATGATTTCCTCCATTAGTTTTTCTCCTCCTTTTCCTTTCTCTTCTCCTTCTGAAACACCCACAACATGTATATTCATGCGCTTCATGTTGTCATTCCGTTCCCTAAGTCCCTGCTCATATTTTCCATTCTTTTCACTATATTTTCTTTTTCTTGTGAGATTTCACATGTTCCGTCCCCCAGTTCACTAATCCTATCTTCTGCCTCTTGAAATCTGACAATGTAGGTTTCCATTGTTTTTTTCATCTCTTCTACTGTGCCTTTCATTCCCATAAGTTCTGTGATTTATTTTTCAGACTTTTGATTTCTTCTTTTTGTTCATTCTTTGCCTTTTTTATATCCTCCCTCCATTCATTGATTTGATTTTTGATGAGGTTTTCCATGTCTGGTCGAACATTCTGGATTAATTGTTTCAACTCCTGTATGTCATTTGAATTGTTGGTTTGTTCCTTTGACTGGGCCATATCTTCAGTTTTCCTAGTATGATTCACAATTTTTTGCTGGTGTCTAGCCATTTAATTAATTAGTTAATTCTGGAGATTGTTTCCACTTCTTTTACCTAGGATTTTCTTGCTGGATGACTTTGTTGTCTGTCTGTTCTTTGACATTCAGTTCAGCTTTTTCTGGCTTCTAGCATAGGTTTTGTTTAGCAGAGGAGAATTTTTCAGTTGTTGTTTTCTTGTTTCTTGCCCTGCCTGTATAGTACCTTTTCCCCTCCACCCTTAGGAGGGTCTACTTAGGTATGGTAGACCCAAGCCAGATTTTCCCAGACCAAACTGGCCTCCTAACAGGAGGAAAAAGTCACCTGTATCAGTTTTCCCTGAGGGTGAGACCCAGCAGGTTGAAAGACTTTCCTATGAAGTCTCTGGACCCTGTGTTTTTCCCATCCTGCTCAGTATGTGGCAGTTGTCTGCCTGTGGGTCCCACCACCATAGCATGATGAGGTATCTTTAACTTCAGCAGACTCTCCCTGATGGGATGTTGTTGAGACAGAGGAGAGGTTGTAGTCTGGGTTTAATAGCTTCCCTTTTCCAGGTCCTGGGGTCTGAATTCCTTGAGGGAGGGATTCCACCTGAGTTGGGCTTCACCCCTCCCCTGGGGAAGGCACAGGCTCCAGCCAGACCCTCAAATAAGCTTGTTTCTGCCTATGCCTGGGCAGTTGCAGCCTGAGAAGTCCTGCCGCTGTATCCAAAGGCAGTAAAGCCTTTGTAGAAACACAGTCACAAAAAAGAAAGAGAAAAATCCTTCTCAGAGCAGGGCCCCTGTTCCTCGGATATGTCAATCAAGAGCTTAAGCTGGTATGTTGCTTTGTGTACCTTCAGATTCTATGTCTCCCCTCCTTTCCTTCATGGGCCAGACCCTTTCGATTATTATATACTATCTGACCCCAGAAAACCTCTTTGTTTTTCCTTTTTCCGTCAACCCTGCCTGCTCAGTGCTGGGACAAAAATCAGTGACCTCTGCTTTGATGAGGTTCAGCTGAGTTTGGGGCCTGTTTTAATAGTCAGAATTTGTGAATGAATTCCACAATTGGAGCTTGGTTGAGCTCAGCCCCTGCTGCTGGTAAAGTCCCTTTCCTTTCCCCTCCAGGGAGTAGCCTGTGGGGGAGGGGCGCCGGCCACCATGGCTTGGGGACCTCACAGTTCTGGATGGGCTCACAGCTCATCCAGACTGGTGTACATTGTGTGTCTGGTCACTGACATGGTCCTAGCAGTTGTTCTGTACTGTTCCTGGTAGCTGTTCTGGAGGACAAACTAAATCCCACACCTTGCTTAGACACCGTCTTGGCACTCACCTTAAAAAAAAAGGAAATTAATTGTGAAATATGACATATATACAAAAAAGTGGTAAATTTCAACAAGTAGTTATAGAACTAATTTCAAAGTTTGGTAAGGGTTACAGTTCCACAATTTCAGGTTTTTCCTTCTAGCTGCTCCAAGACCCTGGAGGCAAAAGAAGTATCAATGTAATTATTCAGCAGTCATATTCATTTGTTAAATCCTATCTTCTCTATTATAACTCTTCCTTCTCGTTTGATCCTTCTTCCAGTCTTTAAGGGTATTTAGGCTATGCCCATTCTAACTTTTTCATGTTGGAAAGTGCTGTTGATAATATGAGATAGGGGGATGGAACTGATTGATGTTCTCGGAGAAGCTGGGCCCTCTGGGTTTCAGGACTTATCTGGCCTAGGAACCATCTGGAGGTTGAAAGTAAACATAGTATGTGAAACTTTTGTAGAATCTCAGATAGAGCCCTAGGTGTTCTTTTGGGTTAACAAAAATGGTGTTGGTTGGGATTTGGTAAACTGTGATAATTATCAATATGTAGCTGAAGCTTGCATAAAAGTAGCCTCCAGAATTGCCTCTTAACTCTATTTGAATTCCCTTAGTTACTGATAACCTTATTTTGTTGTATTTCTTTTCCCCCTTTTGATCAGGAAGGCATTGTTGATCCCACGGTGTTAGGGCCAGACTCATCCTTGGGTGTCATGTTGTCAGGGAAGCTTGTACCCCTGAATGTCATGTTCCACATTGGGGGAGAGTAATGATTTTCCTTGCAGAATTGGGCTTAGAGAGAGGGCACATCTGAGTTAAAAAAGAGGTTTTGTGGAAGTAATTCTTAGGCAAAACAATAGGTGGAATTAGCTTCTCCACTGCAGAAATAAGCTTCACAGGAGCAAGCCTTAAGATCAAGGGCTTGGTCTATTGAGTTGAGAGTCCCTAATGTTTGGAAAGTATCAGAAGTTTCCCCAGTGGTAAAATATATATATGTACGCCCCAATTTTCTTACAAGTATTTTCTGAGGCCATATAATATTAGTTCTTTACTTTCTTTGCTTATTTTGTACCACATAATATCTCCCAGGTTCATTTACCTCGTCACATGTTTCACGACTTTGTTCCTTTCTCTAACTGCACAGTATTCCATCATATGTATACACCACTTCATCGTGCTACTTCTCAGTCAGTATGTAACAGCCAGTATGTTGTTACCTACAGTCAATAGGTAACAGCCGCCTCCATTCATTGGGCATCATGTATAAGGTCTAAAGTAAAAGATTCACGGCTCACATTAGCCTCACATAGTTGTACAATCATCAGCACTCTCAATTTTAGATAATTTTCATTGTTCCAAAGAGAAAAATAACCAATAAATGCACTTTTACTAAATAGAAAATCCAAACCTTCCCTTAACTCTTGTCCTTCCTCCTCAATAATTTATCCTAGTATCGTAGAACTGTTGATATCTTCCTGTTAAACACAGACCATTGCATGCAATAGTAGTTTTCCCCCATACCCCTCTATTATTGACTCTCTATACAAAATTCATACCTTTGAAGTAGTTCATGCACGAACTACTGTATTTGTGTTCCTAATCGGTGGGATACATGCTGTGTACAACCCCTCTCATCATGTTAAACTTCAATATGGCAGTATAGCTTGTAAATCCACTAATGAACTGCTTTCACTTATATCCATTCCCTTACATTTATGTTCAACCTCATTAGCTAACCATTCATCCATCTCCAGCCACTGTGTATCTCCAGGTCCCCTATATTCTATATTATAAGCCTCTGAGTTTACCTTTACCAAGGTTATAATAGTGAAATCGTATAGTATCTATCCTTTTGTGTCTGGCTTATTCATTCAGCATTATGTGTTCAAGGTTCATCTATGTTGTCATATGCTTTAGGACCTCATTTCATCTTACTGCTGCATAACATTGCAGTGTATGTATATACTACATTTTGTTTATCCACTTTTCTGTTGATGGGCACTTGGATTGTTTCCATCTTTTGGCAATTGTGAATAATCCTGCTATGAACATTGATGTGCAAATGTCTGTTTGTGTCACTGCTTTCAGTTCTTCTGGGTACATACCGAGTAGTGGTATTGCTGGGTCATGGAGCAACTCAATATTTAGTTTTCTAAGGTACTGTCAGACTGTCTTCCATAGTGGTAGTACCATTATACATTCTCACCAGCAGTGCATAAGTATTCCAATTTTTCCATGTTTTTTCCAACATTTGCTAAGTTCCCTGTTTGTTTAATAACAGCTAGTCTTATAAGTGTAAGGTGATATCTCATCGTAGTCTTGATTTGCCTATCCCTTATAGCTAATGAAAATAAGCATCTATTCACGTGCTTTTTGAATTTTTGTTTTATTTTTAATTTCTTTCTTCACGTGCTTTTTAGCCATCGGTGTTTGCTCTTCAGAAAGATGTCTATTGATTTCTTTAGCCCATTTTATAATTGGGTTGTTTATTCTTTTGCTGTTGAGTTGTATAATTTCTTTATGTATATAGGATATCAGACCTTTATCTGATATATGATTTCCAAATATTTTCTTCCATTGAGTTGGCTGCCTCTTCACCATTTTGACAAAGTCCTTTGAGGCACAGAAGCTTTTGATTTTGAGGAGCTCTCGTCTATCTGTTTTCTTTCATTGCTTATGCATTGGTGTAACATTTATGAAGCTACTTCCTATTACTAGGTCTTGAAGATGTTTTCCTTTATTTTCTTCTAGGAATTTTATGGTACAGGTTCTTCTATTTAAGTCTTTGATCCACTTTGAGTTAATTTTATACTGAAAGGTAAGGGTCCTCTTTCATTCTTTTGGCTATCGCATTCCCATTTATTGAAAAGACTATTCTGTCCAAAGTTAGCTGATTTGGGGACCTTGTCAAAGATCAACTGACCATTGATTTGATGGACTATCTTCAAACTCTCGATCAAGT
Organism: Tamandua tetradactyla; assembly: GCF_023851605.1. Classification (NCBI taxonomy): domain Eukaryota; kingdom Metazoa; phylum Chordata; class Mammalia; order Pilosa; family Myrmecophagidae; genus Tamandua; species Tamandua tetradactyla. The sequence continues at coordinate 78,316,463 of NC_135343.1, forward strand.
CCACTGTCCAGTACTTCTATATGTGCCAGTGCCATGATTTTTTTGATCACTGTGGCTGTGTAATAATCTTTGAAATCTGGGATTGTTAGTCCTGCCACTTTGCTCTACTTTTTAGGAATATATTTAGCTATTTGAGGTGTCTCTCCCTGCCAAATGAATTTGGTAACTAGCTTTTCTTTTGATTGGTACTGCATTGATTTTGTAGATCATTTGGGGTAGAATTGACATCTTAACTACATTTAACCTTCCTATCCATGAACAGGGATTATCTTGCCACCTATTCAAATCTTTGATTTCTTTTAGCAATGTTTTCTAGTTTTATGTGTACAAGTCCTTAACAGCTCTGATTAAGTTTATTCCTAGATACTTGATTATTTTGGTTGCTATATTGAATGGAATTTTTTCCTTAATTGTCTCCTCAGTTAGATCATTGCTTACATGTAGAAACATTACTGATTTTTGCACATTAATCTTGTATCTCACCACTGTGCTGAATTTGTTTATTAACTCAAGAAGTTTTGTCATAAATTTCTACATATTTTCCTAGTATCATCATCTGCAAATAATGAAAGTTTTACTTCTTCCTTTCTAATTTGGGTGCCTTTTGTTTTTCTTGCATGATTGCTTTAGCTAGAACTTCTAGAACAATGTTGAGTAGTAGTGGGGACAGAGGGCATCCTTGTCTCATTCCAGATATTAGGGGGAAGACTTTCAGACTTTTGGATATGCCTTGCATGAAACATCATTTTCTATCCTTTCATTTTCAATCTATTTGTATCCTTGGGTCTAAGATAAGTCTCCTGTAAGCAGCGTAGAAATGGATCATATTCTTAATCCATTGTGCCATCAGTGTCTTTTTATTGGTTAGTTTAGTCCATTAACATTCAAAATTATTACTGTAAAGATTTCTTGACTCTACCATCTTATCCTTTGTTTTTTATTTGTCCGATCTGTATATTCTTTTCCCGCTTTCTCTTTTTATCCTTTAAGCTACACTGCTGGTATGCTTCAATTCTGTGCCCTCCTCCAGATCTCCCTCTCCTGCCTTTTTTTTTTCAGCCAACAGAATTCCCTTTTACTATTTCTTGTAGGGGCTGGTCTCTTGTTGACAGAGTCTCTCAGCCTTTGTCTCTCTATGAAAATTTCAATCTCTCTCACACTTTTGAAAGATAACTGGCTGAATAAAGAATTCTTGGCTAGAAGTCTTTCCCTTTCAGGATCTTAATTATATCATAACACTGCCTTCTCGCCTCCATGGTGCCTGTTGAGGAGTCCAAACTCAGTCTTATGTGGTTTCCCTTGTATGTGGCGAGTTCTTTTTCTCTTGCCACTTTCGGGACTTTCTGCTTCTCCTCAACACTTGACACAGACTGATTAGGATGTTTTGGAGTAGGCCTATTTGGATTTATTCCATTTGGGGTTCTTTCAGCTTCTTTGATTTGCTTATTTGATTCTTTTAAGGGTTGGGAAGTTTCCCCCCTTATCTACTTAACTAATCTTTCTAGTCTTTTACTCTTCTCTTTTCCTTCTGGAACATCGATCATTCTTCTATGTGTGTGCTTTGTGTTGTCCATCATTTCCCTGAGATCCAATTCAAATTTTTCCATCTTTTTTGCCATTTATTCTTTAGTGCATTCAAGTTGAATTATCCTGTCCTCTGATTCACTTATTCTTACTTCTGCCTCTTAAAATGTGCTGTTATGTTTCTCGAGTATATTTTTAATTCGGTCTACAGTATCTTTCAGTTCTGTTGTATCTGCTGTTTTTCTGTTTATTCTTTCAAATTCGTTATGCTCTTCTAGTGTCTTCTTGATACCCTTTATGTTATTAGCCAACCCATTGAATTTATTTAGGAGATTTGTGTGAACATCTTTCATTAGTTCTTCCAAAGTCTGTGTCTGCAGTTTTTTAATTTGCTCATTTGACTGGGCCGTATCTGCCTGCATCTTTGTATGCTTTATGATTTTTTGTTGGCTTTGAGGCATTTGATTGCCTTACTTTGAATGTTGATTTCCTTCAGTCTTCTAAGGTTTGTATTTGCTTTGAAGGCCTCCGTTTGTACTTGTTTCTTCAGTAATTCCCCACCAAACCAAGGCCTGGCTCTCATGCAGGGGATTCAACTGTACTTGAGGATCTGTTTGAAGCTAGACAGTTTGCCAGACTGCACTTTCTGTTGCTTCCCAGCAGATGGTGCTCTTGGGCCTCCTCTTCTCCACAGGCCTGACTCCCCGACTGTGGCCGCCAGCAGCTGGGTGAGCAGGATGGGGCAGTGTGGGGCTTGGTGTGGCAGCTTGGAGGCATGGGGCACAGCATGTGTGCAGGGCACGGAGGCATGGGGGATTCAGTGTGGGGGGACGTGGTGTGGGGTGTGGGGTGCAGCATGAGGCATGGCTTGCTTCCTCACCCCCACCTCCCTGTCTGAGCACTCCTGAGGGCTCCAGGCCTCCATATGGAAAGGGGAGTGGTAGGCCCTGTGCATTAGCTGGAGGGTCTCCTGAGCAGGGAAAAGAAGTTTACTTGCTTCTGGGTTTCCCAGGGGAGCTCTGGGCTGTGGAGCTGAGGGAGCTGATAGCCTAAGCTAGCTGTGGGACAGGCACGTTCTTGGGCATGGCCTCTTGTCCCCATTGGATTCCCAACAGAGCCCACTCACCCTGTTCTCTGTGTCCGAGTTCCTTAGCTTTTTCATCCAGGACCTTCCTGTATAATGTAGAAGACCCTCTCAGGTCACTTGCACCCTGGAACTACTGTCCCATTTGTTTTTCTGTCACTTCTCTAGTTGTTCCTTGGAGCATAGGTGAACTCAGCCTGTCCTGTCCCACCATCTTCGCAGAAGTCACTGCTGACCTTCAGAAACATCTCAGGTTAATGAGATTGAAGAGTGAATGGCAGATGAGTAAATGAATGTGATATCCATAGAGAGGGCATTTTTAGCGTGTAGTAGAAAGATGAAAATTAAAATGTGGAGTATGGTACTTAGAGGGAGCAGAAGAGTCAAGTAAAACTTTTCAAAACTCTGGAGACCTTCATTGAAGGCAGAAAAACAAAGCCCCCAGTGCCGTAAGGAGAGAGAGAATATTTTAAAGAGAGAGGGAAAGAATGCTTAAGGAAATGTCACTCCAGGGAAAAGTTGAATAAGGAGAAGAGATGAAGTTATTAACTTTGGCAATGGAAGGTATTATTTCTAATGAGGCTGGAAGAAAGATGAGAGTATTAATATTATTGTAATAATTTCTTTTTATGAATCATCTACTGTATACTAAGATAGAATATGTGTGAACTCTTTGTAAACCATTTTGAGGTATTGAGGGTGATACAAAAAAATTGTGTTAAGACCCAAGCTGAATGGAGAAGTGAGTGTTGGTAGTAGACCAGGAGCTGTGGTTAGAATTTGGATAGTAGGGAAAATTGGGAACAGTATTCCGGAAAGGAGACTAGCAGATGGAAAAATCAACCATGTAGAAAGCAAAGGTTTCAACTGGTAACTAGAGTTTGCTGTTTATTTTTCATTCAGTTATTATGATAATAGCAGCTAGTGTTGAGTATTTACCATGTGCCAGGTATTGTTGTAAACATTTTGCATGTGTTTTTAATCTTCAGTATAATCAGCGAGGTGTTTGTTCTTATTACCCTCTTCTCACAGATGAGAATGTAGAGAGGTTAAGTAATTTTTAGCACCAGATCCCACGTTTCTGAGAAGAGTAACTGGGATTTGACGGGGGCTTACTGGTTTCTGATCTCTTGCTCTGAACCTCTTCATTATTTTTCCTCTCAAGAAAATTGTTTTATATTAGGAAGTAATGGCAGAACTGATTGAAGTCAAATTTTGGAAAACCTTGCATACCAGACAGTCAAATTCAAACTTTTTTATTCCCTAATGAAGGTCCATGAGAGCTTTTATCAAGAGCAAAGTGAAGTTATAATATTTATGTTTTGAAAGATCCAGGACAGGGCAATGAGCGTGCCTCAGAGAGGCCAGGGAGTTTTAGAGGAACCGAGGCAGCCTTTCCCAGACTATCATATGCACATGTTTAGACTTACAGGATCTAATTCTCTGTGATTTTCATTATCCTGGGGTCTTGTACAATGCTTTTCTTGATTTGTAGGAGTTAACTTTCCCTTATATTTTAGTTTTTTGAAAGAAGAAAATTTTTTAAATTTGAAGTGGAGTCGTACATTTCCTTTTGTAAATTTGTTATTAGTTATGGTGGGAAAACCCAAGGAGGTTGGAGCTTACATTCCTATGGAGAAGACAGGATGAACATATGTCAATAATATGTAGGAGGAAAAGATTCCTTCTTTTTTGTTTTCCTCTCTCATATTGGTAAGCGGTAACAAATGAAACTCTTTAGGTTTAACTTGTGTGACTGCCAAGGAACGAAAGCTCGGTGCTAACATCTGGGCTATAGCTGAGATTGAGGTGTGGTAGAAGGCTTTGCTGCTATCCATTGGATTCTAAATTCCTAGAATCCCAAGGCACATGACATAGTAAATCACTTCACCTTTCTGTGCTTTGATTTCCTCATTTGCAAAATGGGGGTTATAATCTTACCTCAATTTGTAGTTGAGAAAATTAGAGCCAATAATGTAGTCTCTAATATTTCTTAGTCCATAGTAAGTTCTCAGTAATGGATATAATATAGTGATTATTTTTTATGCTGCCTGTTACACTATTGTAGGAATAATGGTAGAGAACCATTGTTACCTTTTCCGTAGCCCAAAATAGGCAGATCAGGGGAGTCACACATGCAGATGCCACGTAAATACCCATATTACCCCAAATTGTAAATTTTCTGGAAAGGGTTGGTAAATAATAAGAACCAGTGAAAACTAAATCTAGCATAAGAATAAGAGAAGGACATTAAATAATTAATAGCCTATCAAGTAAAAGAAAAAGTATGTATCAATTATGATTAATCCTTTGTTTAAAGGAAGAATCTGAAATGGAGGAAACGGATCTTCCATTTCAGCAGAGATAGAGAAGCTGGCATGTAAAGACTTGTATTTCCTTTGGGAAGAGTTAGAACTTAAAAAATAAGAAATTCGGTCACAGAAGAGTTGATGGTGTACTGTTTGTCTTTTTTTTAAATACAAGTACCTAGCATCACTTTAGGAAAAGCTGCTCCCACAAAGTGTTGTGACAGCACTCTTTGATTTGACTTGGGTCATTTCCTGTCTGTTGAGACTGCATTCTACAGGCACATTTGTATTTAGGGTCCAGGAAATGAGGTAGAGATTTAGAAAGGAGAGGAGGAGAGTACAAGTTGGTGTTAGGATTAGACATAGTATTTTTATTTTTACTTTATTATTATATGTGGCATCAGAACAGTTGATCCTGTAAGAGAAATCAGCAGAGTGTGGAGCTACTGTTTATTTACCCTGTAGGAACTTTGAGTTGGAAGGAAATGTGGAATAGTGGTCTCATAATTTAAAAAAGAAAATTCTGGCATATAAGCGTATGGTGCCTATTGTAAATGTACTTTAAGTACCCTTGTAAAAATTCACTTTTTAATTGTAAAAGTAATCTGTGCCCATTGTCCCATGTTACTTAATCTTTGTTAGTCTTCAGAGTAGCAAAATATTTAATTTCTGTTTTAATATTAGTTTTCAGGGTTTAATAGTATTGCAGTCACTTTCTTTATTGTACGTGTTACACACTTGGAACCATTAACCATTTTGCGGCTTTAGGCAAATTATTTTCTTTCTAGGTCTCATTATCTTCTTGGCCTCTTTTTCACTGATCTCTAAGTTTCTAGCTCTTTTCAAACCTGCTAATTCTAAATAAATTTTAAATTTTCATCATCAGTGTACTTCTTTTGTCATTAGGTGGCACTAGTGTACCTTTGAACCCTGTCACCACTTGGATTTCCAGAATTGGGGGAATCTAAAGGAGCCTTGGAATTTTAGCCTAATCAAACCTCATCTTTTAACAATTGGGGAACTTCAACTCAGAGACTAAGGCACATGGCCAGGGTCATACAATTACTTAGAACTTCTTGAATCCCAGCCATCTGTCTTTTGTCTTCATTACACTGTTTTCCTACTTGGTTTTTAAAGAAAATTCAAAGAATGACCATGTTGTCAACCATTCAAATAAAAATAACTTGAAACCACTCTTTAAGACAGACATCACATTCAAAATCAATAGTTGGCATGTTTCTGCGTTTCTCCTTCAGACTGTCAGCTTCCAAAGGTCATTCATTGCCTTACCTATAGCTAACCTGCCCTCAGGGTTTGTCCTAGAAATAAGCTCTACAGGAATCTCAACCAGAGCCTCTTTCAGGTGATTATTTAGCTCCATTCTTGCCCATTCCCCCTGATAAGTTGTTTTCTTTCAGCAGTTGCTTGCAGCTAAATATGGTCATCCACAACTTTGTTTCATCTTTGTCCACTGCCTAATCCAGGCAAGAGAGCCTCTGGGGGAAAGGTAGATGTGCTTCTGGTTCTTCAAAAACTGATCTCCCACAGGGGTTTTCCCAGCACATGTGAACTGTACTGTTATTCCCTCTCTTTTTTATCTGTAACAAAGATGTATTACCATAAATCATGGCTGTGGGCAGGCAGAATAGTGTATCGGGAAGCAGTGTGGTTGAGTGGAGAAGGCATGGCTTTGGAGTCACCCCTACTGGGTTGAATCTCTCTCCTCTCTCTCTGACTGACTGTGACCCTTCCTTCTCTCCCCAGCAAGGGTTCTGTTACCTCCCTGCAGGATTGTTGTGAGCAATAAATGAGGTAATGTATGAAAAATTCGTGGATTGTGTTTTTGTTTTTATTTTTGTTTCTAGCAGCATGGCTGCTTGGGGAGATACTTGGAAGAATTATGTAGTAATATTCAAAAGAAGATGGGGAAGATTTGCTTTGACTTGGAGCTGGAAATCAGTCAGACCCCTAAGGACTTACTTGTACTGTAAGGGCTCAGATTTTATATTTATTGTGTCTTCTCTCCAGCACCCTGCATACTCAATACATGTTTATAGAATTAAGGAAGTGGAAATGCCTTTTGTATTCCAGAATGTGGTTGTCTGTTGTGGATGTACATTATAGCTTGAAACTGTGTATGTTATGTGATTAAGTAGAGTTGTTTTGTTCATCTAAGATAAAGAATTAGATGTGAAGTTTGGCACGGGTAAACTTAGTTCATATTGGGGTCTTTAATAATATTTGTTGAGCCCCTGTAGATAGGAAAGCTTACACTAATCACTGGCTATTCCTTGTTAGGACTATTACTTTTAGTTTTATTGTTCGATGGAGTGAATAGATGAGAAATGGTGCTTTATCTCATTCACCCAGAAACTACATGCAAATCTCTCTATTTATAGTCAGGTTTTTTTTCTAAAGCCCTTATTTGAGATTCTTAAGGTGTGAAATGCTGATCCATGATGGTAGATGCTCGTTAAGTCCTAATTATTATTGTTGCTGTTGTGTGAGCAAAGCAGGAGTGAGTGTGGGGCCTATTTGTGAAAGATGGCAGCCCAGAGGAAGCAGCTCTGTATTAGAGAAAGTATCGCTGATCTACGTCAGTTTCAGAGAAATAACGTAGAACTGTGCTGTCCAGTATGATTGCCACACACTACATGTGGCAATTGAGCACCAAAATGTGGCTGGTTAAAACTGTGATATGCTATAAGTGTAGAACCACCCAGAATTTCAAACTTGGTATGAAAAAACAGATATAAAATAATCACATTAATAACTTTGCATATAATAACATTTTGGATATATTGGGTTCAATAAAACGTTTTATTAAAATTAATTTTGCTGATTTCTTTTTAAAAGGTGCCTGCTAAGAAAATGTAATGAAGCTTGTATTGTATTTCTGTCCAATAGCACTAGATTAGAAGATACTGGAGGTCTTTGGTACTGAGCTATGTACAACTTTGTTTTAGGGAATCAAGTGGGAGGTTTTTTGAGTTTCTCTTTATTTTGATTTTCTGAGGAAAATGGCCATTCCTTAACCAAGATGCCATCACTCTTGGTAATACTAGTGAATAACAGTGAGCACAGTATGTGTGGTTTAGTGATTTAGCACACCATAAGCAATTAGAGGATCCTAGAGTTTAAAGAAAAAGATCCTTTACCTGATCTCAAAGAATAGAGTATTTGCAAAGATCTTTACCGGTTATAATGATATGTTTTCCATAGATGAAACTCTACTAGCAGTTTATGGTCCTAGAATTTTCCTTCCAAGGCAAATTATTAAAATAACAACAAAATAACCAGAAGTAAAAAGAAACAAGAACCATACACTGTATATTGAATTAGGTCATCTGCCTGATTTTCATTAAATTTGTTTTGGTTTCAAGACACTGATTACAAAACATTAACTTGTTATAAAAACTTGACGTTAAATAGTGATCTCATCACCATCCTGTTTGAGAGCTGTAAGATAATTACTGATTTTGGACATGTGTACCCTTTATAAATCTTATTTTCTGGTAGATTGAAAAAAAAATTACTTGTTCACATGTGAATTTAAAAACGCTGATTTTTGTAATAGCATGTGGGAAATAGTATTATGGAAACTTCGTTCTTTGCTGATAAAGAAAGCACGTCAGGCACGTGGATTTTGAGAACTTTGAGGGCAATTCTCATTGTTCTGATGTGTAAACTTGCTGCCATCATTCTTTGGTTCTAAGATGCCATCAGTTCTAAGAGAGATCTTTATTTTAAGTATTGCTTCAGATAGAAAAAAAATTCTGCCAAAACAGGATTCTGTCAAACGATTGGTTTTTAAGATGCATCTCTGTTTCAGAGATATTAAGTGGTGGAAAAAGTACACCTTAGAATTGATGAAATACACAGATTTTTAACTTTCAACTTGTTTGGGAGTTAGAGAGCCTGTTTTATATATTCTAAATTAGTATCAGATAGATCCAGAATGTATCATGTTTAATGAGTGTGTGGTTTGGCACATTAAAGCTGTTTTTATTTGAATCTATAAATATCCAGACAAAAGCAAAGTAGTGAGTTAATTTTTGAGTTGCTGGAAGTTCCTTGATTTGGAAAAGTGAACTTCTAGTTTTTAGTTTCAACTTAGTACCTCTGCAGCTCCCACCTCCCACCATGTGCTCCCTCCCCCCACCATCCCCTTTCAGGCTGTACCTTCCACAAAATCTGTTCTCCATAAAGCAGTTGATAGCAGTTATTTATAGCCTCCAGTGAATTCAAGGCAAAAGGTTAAGTTGTCCAAGGATATCTGCATTCTAAGCCTTATCTCTAATTATTAGCTAAAAATCTCTGTCAGCTTAAAGACTTTTCAGGCCTCAGCTAGCCATGTGGGACAGTGTGGGAATGGCTAGGAAAGAAAGAGGGAGGCAGCCTTCTACTCCGCCTCTACAGAGGGCTGTGGGCGGGTAACAGAGCACCTCCTTTCCTTTCCCACCCTAAAGTGTTCACTAAATTTATCAGCTGGCTCCCTGCCTGTGCAGTGGAAATGAGTAAGAAAGTAGACTTCATTCCATGCATGGTTTTCAGACTATGTCTGGAAAAAAAACAAACTTGATTTGTAAATAGCTGTATTTCTGACTAATTTCATTGAATTTTTATCAGTTTTATCTTCCTTTTGATCGAGGCCATTGAATTTTAAGGAAACCCTGTGAAGTAAAAAATTCTTTGTAAAGTGAATAGCCACTTCCTAATTTACCTGTTTTCTAAAACTTAGTCATTACCAATCTTATTGACTCAAGTCAGGCTATACATTTTGAATGACCATTTGGTAATCCAGATTCTGAGCCTAATTTTCTAAATGCTCTCCAGTCCTTCCTAAGTGGATACATGATAGAGAAGTTTGGCTCTCGGTAAAACTGCAGAAGTACTTCTAGTCTGACTTGAAGGTGAAGGCAGAAATTTTATCTTTTAAAATTTGTAATATATTCATTGATTGTGAATCTGCTGATCCTTTCTATACCTTTTACATAGTAAAAAATGCTTAGTAAAATGTTAGGTTAATCCCAGGTTTATAGTGTCAGGCTTTAATATAAAGGCTAACAAAACTCTTCATTGCTTTGATGGAGTTAGATTAATACAAATTGCAGTCTTACTTGGCAGAAGATATTGCACGTTTTCAAGGTTTAATTAGATTTAAAATTATATGGAAAAAACTCATCTTTATTGCTAAATTTTGTACATTTAAACTAATATAAAGTGTAAGGCAAATATTTATCATATACCTTTACATACTTTATAATAGTGTTTGTTAATAATTTTCAGATTCTATGCTAAAAATATATCTAAGTGTTTGACGACTTTGATTTTTTCTCTTTGCAGCTTGGCGTCTGGTTCTCTTTAGGCTGCGCGTATTTGGCCCTGGAAGACTATGGCGGCTCAGCAAAGGCGTTTCAGCGTTGTGTGACTCTGGAACCTGATGTAGGTTTGTTTGGTCTTCTGTAGTTTTTACAGCTCTTTAACATTCTGTAAGTTATTTGAGCTGTACTGTAGTTCACTGCAACAATTCCTCTTATGTTAGAGGAAAGTTTACCTTTGAAGGGGTCACACTTTATAAAGTATATGATTTATAAATCTCACATTGGTTTCACTTAGAGAATAATTTGCTGAAACAATTTTTTGGTTAAAAAAAAAGTAGGTGCCTAAGAGTCACCCCCCAGTGCTGTATATTTTTTAAAAATATACAGCAAAGTATCATGTATATTTTTTACATCCACTAACATGTATTGCCTGTGTTAATTGCCTAATAGGGAAGGTCTTTTAGTGGAGTCTTTTTTTGTATATGTTTAACGCAGTTTTATTGAGATTCAATTCACATACCATACAGTACATCCATTTATAGTGTGCAAGTCATGGTTTTTAATTTATCTACAGAGTTGTGCAGCAATTATCACATCAATTAGATTATTTTTGTCGCTTGATAAAGCAATCTTCATATTCATTATCACTCACTACCTAAAACATACTCCACCCTGTCCGAGGCAACCACTAATATCTTTCTGTCTCTATAGATTTGAATATTCTGGATGTTCCATATAAATAGAATTAGACAATATGTGGTCTTTGTGACTGGCTTCTTTCAGTTAGCCTGATATTTTCAAGGTTGATGTGTGTTGTAGCATGTTTATCAGTACTGCATTCCTTTTAATCAGCAAATAGTATTCTGTTGTATGGATATACCACATGTATTTTTTTCATATACTAGCTGATGGATATTAAGGTTTTCCCGCCTTTTGGCCATTAGAGTAATGGTGCTTTCAGCAATCATGTACAAGTTTTTATGTGGTCATGTACTTTGGTTTCTCTTATTAGATACCTAGAAGTGGAATTGCTGGGTCATATGGTAGTTCTATGTTTAATTTAAAAAAAATTTTTTCTTCTTCCTTTTTTAATATTTAATGAGAAATCTTCACATACATACAGTTCATACATGCTGTACAGTCAGTGGCTTACAATATCATCACATAGTTGTGTATTCATTACCATCATTTTTAGAACATTTGCATCACTCCAGGAAAAGAAATAAAAACAGAAATCTCATGCATTCTGTATCTCAAACCTCTCCGTCTCATTGACGATTTTTCAGTCTACCCAATTTATTTTACCTCTTATCCCACCTAGTATTTATTTTTATCAATATTTTATATTTTAAGATTTTTATTGTAAAAATTTTACAAACATATAAACATTCTTGACATGCAAACATTCCATACATAGTGTACAATCAGTGGCTCACAGTATCATTACAAGTTGTGTATTCATCTCCATGATCATTTTTTTTTTAATATTTGCATCACTCCAGCAAAGGAAAGAAAAAAGAAAAAACTAATACATACCATACCACTTACCCCTCCCTTTCATTGAGCACTAGTATTTCAGTCTACTCAATTGTTAACCTCTGTTCCCCATTATTTATGTATTTTTTATCCATATGTTTTACTCATCTGTACATACCCCGATAAAAAGGAGCATCAGACACAAGATTTTCACAATCACACAGTCACATTGTAAAAGCTATATAATTATATAATCATCGTCAAGAAATGTGGTTACTGAAACACAGCTCAACAGTTTCAAGTGCTTCCCTCCAGCCACTCCAATACATCTTAAACTAAAAAGGAATATCTATAATAATGCATAAAAATAACCTCCAGGATAACCTCTCAACTCTGTTTGAAATCTCCCAGCCATTGACACTTTATTTTGTCTCAATTTTCTCTTCCCCCTTTTGGTTAAGAAGGCTTTCCCAGTCCCATGAACCTGGTCCCGTCTTATCCCGGGAGTTCTATCTGACGTTGCCAGGGAAATTTACACCCCTGGGAGTCATGTCTAATGTAGAGGGGAGGCAGTGAGTTCATCTGCTGTGTTGGTTGAGAGAGAGAGGCCACATCTGAGCAACAAAAGAGGTTCTCTGGGGGGTGACTCTTAGGCATAATTTTAAGTAGGCTTAGGCTATCTTTTTCAGAATAAGTTTCATAGCAGTGAGCCCCAAGATCAAGGGTGCTGCATATTGATTCAGTTGTCCCCTCTGCTTGCGAGAATATCGGAAATTCTCTAAATGGGAAAATTGAATATTTTCTCCTTTCTCCCTAGTCCCCCAAGGAGACTTTGCAAATACTTTTTTATTCATTGCCCAAATTACTCTGGCTATATTGGGGTATCGCACTAACCTGGACAAATGAACAAGAACTCATGCCCTATTCAAGATACCCTGTACTTACAGTGTTCAACTAAATTGACCATACAGGTTAAATTAGGTAATGTGCTTCCCAAAATACAAATGTTGTACTGAATAAACATTTCTCCCTACAGAAGTTTTTAAAGATATGGACAACATTATCCTTTACCCCGTATTCTGATTTACCTTAGTTCTATCTGGATCAGCTTCATTCATTATCTCTAGTCGAAGTGTGATCCCTTTTTCAACTTTTTAAATGGTTCCTATATGGGATAGTGCTGACTTTCATAGCTTCAGAGCCCTAACTCTGGGTCTCGGATGTCACCTCAATACCTGAAGTTTCTGGAACTGAACAGATTATATACAAACAGTTCATTATCTCAGAATTTAGAAATAACAGTTGCAACTCCTGAATATATATGACTGCTGTAAGAGCTTACAGTCTAGGACACTTTACAATAGGCCTCAACCTGATAACCCATGCTCTCAACTTCAGTTCACCACATTTTTATATTACATAGTCCATATGAGTGAGGCATGATAATATTTCTCTTTTTGTTTCTGACATTGCATTCACCTTACAGTCCTTAAGGTTCATGTACCTAGTTGCATGCCTCACAGCTTCATTCCTTCTTGCAGCTGCTCAGTAGTTCATTGTAAGTATATACCAAGTTCCCCCTCCTTCCCTCAGTCATTGTACCCTTAGGCCACCTCCATTCATTGTGAATCACAAACACTGCCGCCATAAACACCAGTGTGCAAATGTCCATTCCTATCCCCACAGTCAGTTCCTCCAGGTATATACCAAGGAGCAAGGTTGCAGGATCATATGACAACCCCACCTCTAGCCTCCCACGAAACCACCACACTGCTCTCCAGAGAGGCTTCAGTTTCCCTCCCGACAGTGATTAGGCACATCTCTTTTTCCACATCTTCTCTAATACTCGTTTTTCTCTGTTCAGTTTTAAACAGTTTTTTTCCACACATCATACAATCCAACCTAAGGTAATAACCGGTTTGCCACCATAATCTATATGAAGACTTTTCCTTTTCTTTCACAAAGAATCCATACCCCTCCCCTATGCCCCCCCCACTCCTGCTGACATTTGGTTATGGCATAATGCCTTTATTACATTTAGCGGAAGCATATTACAGTGTTACTGTTGACTATAAACCCTATCTTGCATTGGTTATACTTTTTCCTGTATACCATCCATTTTTAGTATCTTACAATGTTGACATTCATTTGTTCTCCCTCATGCAAAAACGCTTTTATATTTGTACACTTAATCACCATCATTTTCCACTCTAGGTATTCCTAATTTATTCCTTTATCCTATCTTTCCTGGTTTTCATTTGTGCCCCAGTCCTTCTCCCTCAATCATACATACATTTTCGTTCAGGGTACTTATATTATTGTGTGCCAATCAGGTAGTTTTGTGCTGTCCATTCCTGAATTTTTACAATCAGTCCTGTTGCATGATCTTCAGTACACTCATTTATTAGCTCTAGTAGCTTTGCTGTAGATTTTTCCAGATTTTCAACATATAGTATCATGTCATCTGCAAACTGTGAGAGTTTTACCTCTTCCTTTCCAATTTAGATGCCTTTTATTTCTTTTTCTTGTCTAATTGCTCTGGCTAAAACTTCCAGCACAAAGTTGAATAAAAGTGGTGACAGTGGGCATCCAAGACATTGTTCCTGATCTTAGAAGAAAAGCTTTCAGTTTTTCCCTTTGAGGATGATGTTAGCTCTGGGTTTTTCATATATGTACTTTATCATCTTGAGGAAGTTCCATTCTGTATTTATCCTTTAAAATGTTTTCATCAGCCTTCCGGGTCAAGATGGCGGCTTAACAACGAGCGTGTTTTAGTTCGTCCTCCAGAACACCTACTAAATAACCAGAAACAGTACAGAACAGCTCCTGGGGCCACGTCAGTGACCAGACACACAGCGTACCCAGTCTGGACCAGCTGGACCGGCTGCGAGCACCCCTTAACCATGAGTTCCCAAAGCTGCGGCAGCCAGTGCCCCTCCCCCACAGGCTGCTTTCCAGAGGGGAAAGGAAAGGACTTTACCAGCAGCAGAGACTGGGCACAATCAAACACCAATTGTGGAACTAATTAACTAATTCTGACTACTAAAAATAGGCCCCCAGCTTAGGTGAACCTGATCAAAGCGGAGGTTGCTCATTTTTGCCCCAGCGGCAAGGGGGCAGGACTGACAGAAAAAGGGGGGGAAAAAAAAAGAAAAAAGCAGAGGTTTTTGTGGCTGTGTATCTATAAAGGCTTGACTGCCTCTGGATACAGCGGCAGGACTTTTCAGGCTGCAACTGTCCCAGACATAGGCAGAAGTGAGCTCTTTTGGGGGCTTGTCTGGAGCCTGTGCCTTCCCCAGGGGGCGTGAAGCCCAACTCAGGTGGAATCCCTCCATCAAGGAATTCAGAAACCAGGGCTTGGTAATTTGAAGCCATTAAAACCAGTCTACAATCTCTCCTCTGTCTCCACCATGCCCCCAGCAGGGTGAGTCTGCCAAAGTTAAAGGTACCGCATCATCTTATGCTGGTGGGACCTGCAGTCAGACAAGCACCACATACTGGGCAGGATAAGAAAAACAGAGTCCAGAGACTTCACAGGGAAGTCTTTCCACCTGCTGGGTCTCACCCTCAGGGAAAACCGACGCGGGTGACTCTTTCCTCCTGATAGGAGGCCAGTTTGGTCCGGGAAAATCTGGCTGGGATCTATAATATCTAAGTAGACCCTCCTAAATGTGTGTGGGTGAAAGGCACCACACAAGCAGGGCAAGAAATAAGAAAACCAGAACGGGAAAATTCTCCTCTGTTAAACAAAACTTAAGCTAAAGGTCCAGATAAAGCTGAACGGAATGTCAAAGAACAGATAGATGCAAATTCATCCAGCAAGAAAACCCTAGATAAAAGAAGTGAAAGCAACCTCCAGAATAAACTAATTAAGGTAATTAAATGCCTAGACACCAGCAAAAAATAAATCACACTAGGAAAATTGAAGATATGGCCCAGTCAAAGGAACAAACCAACAATTCAAATGACATACAGGAGCTGAAACAATTAATTCAGAATGTACAACCAGACATCGAAAACCTCATCAAAAACCAAATCAATGAATTGAGGGAGGATATAAAGAAGGCAAGGAAAGAACAAAAAGAAGAAACTGAAAGTCTGAAAAAACAAATCACAGAACTTATGGGAATGAAAGACACAGTAGAAGAGATGAAAAAAAAAATGGAAACCTGCAATGGTAGATTTCAAGAGACAGAACATAGGATTTCAAAACTGGAGGATGGAACATCTGAAATCCCACAAGAAACAGAAACTATAGGAAAAACAATGGAAAAATATGAGCAGGAACTCAGGGAATTGAAAGACAATATGAAGTGCATGAATATACGTGTTGTGGGTGTCCCAGAAGGAGAAGAGAAGGGAAAAGGAGGAGGAAAACTAATGAAGGAAATTATCACTGAAAATTTCCCAACTCTTATGAAAGACTTAAAATTACAGATCCAAGAAGTGCAGCATACCCCAAAGAGAATAGATCCAAATAGACATACTCCAAGACATTTAATAATCAGAATGTCAGAGGTCAAAGAGAAAGAGAGGATCTTGAAAGCAGCAAGAGAAAAGCAATCCATCACATACAAGGGAAGCCCAATAAGACTATGCACAGATCTCTCAGCAGAAACCATGGAGGCGAGAAGACAGTGGGATAATATATTTAAATTATTAAAAGAGAAAAACTGCCAACCAAGAATTCTATATCCAGCAAAATTGTCCTTCAAAAATGAGGGAGAAATTAAAACATTTTCAGACAAAAAATCACTGAGAGAATTTGTGACCCAGAGACCAGCTCTGCAAGAAATACTAAAGGGAACACTAGAGACAGATACGAAAGCAGAAGAGAGAGATGTGGAGAAGAGTGTAGAAAGGAAGACTATGAGTAAAGGCAAAAAGAAGGAAAATTAGATATGACTTATAAAATCCAGAAGGCAAAATAGCAAAAGAAAGTACTACCCATGCAGTAATAACACTGAATGTTAATGGATTAAACTCTCCAATCAAAAGACATAGTCTGGCAGAATGGATTGAAAAACAGGACCCATCGATATGCTGTCTCTACTCAAAGGACACGAGGCCAAGGACACAAATGGACATTTTACACATCAATGTTTATAGCAGCATTATCAACAATTACCAAGAAATGGAAACAGCCAAAATGTTCATCAACAGACAGCTGACGAAACAATCTGTGATATTTACATAAGATGGAATATTATGCAGCTGTAAGACAGAATAAAGTTATGAAGTATGTAACAACATGAATGGACCTTAAGGACATTATGCTGAGTGTGATTAGCCAGGAACAAAAGGACAAATACTGTATGGTCTCACTGGTATGAACTGACATTAGTGAATAAACTTGGAATATTTCCTTGGTAACAGAGACCATCAGGAGATAGAAACGGGGTGAGATATTGGGTAATTGGAGCTGAAGGGATACAGATTGTGCAACAGGACTGAATATAAAAACTCAGAAATGGACAGCACAATACTACCTAACTGTAATGTAATTATGTTAAAACACTGAATGAAGCTGCATGTGAGAATGATAGAGGGAGGAGGGCTGGGGACATAAATGAAATCAGAAAGAAAGATAGATGGTAAATATCAAAATGGTATAATCTAGGAACGCCTAGCATGTATAATAATAGTGAAATGTACAATGTACAAATTTTAAAAATGTTTTTGCATGAGGAAGAACAAAGGAATGTCATTACTGCAGTGTGCTGAAAATAGATGGTACTTAGTAGTTTAAAATTTCAACTAATGTGTGAGACTAAAGCAAAAAATGTTTATTTGTTACAAAATTTATATTTTGACTAGAGCATTTCCTAATATAACTCATGTAGATAGTTTGATTGAATGTCATAAGTACTTGGAATCTCAGGTAGGACATGAGATTTTGTTAGTTTGTCCAAAGTGATGCCCCGATGAATCCCAGAGTGATTTGATCAGTGACTAAAAAGTGTTTGCAAGCCTCCGTCGGGGAATGGTGAGTGTGGGGAAAAATTCAACTTCCCCAAGTTGAATTCCTGATATTCTCACAAGCAGTGTGGACAACCAAAGCTATAAGCTGAGCCCCCAGTCTTGGGAGTTGTTCATATGAAACTTAACCCCACAAAGGATAGGTCAAGTCTACTTAAAATTTAGGCCTAAGAATCACCCCCAAGAGAGCCTCTTTTGTTGCTCAGATGTGGCCTCTCTCTCCAGCCAACATGATGAGCAGTCTCACCACCCTCCCCTTCTCTGTGTGGGACATGACTCCCAGGGGTGTGGACCTTCCTGGCAACGTGGGACAGAGATCCTGGAATAAGCTGACACTCAGCATCAAGGGACTGAGAAAAACCCTAGAATGAGCTGAGAATTAACATCAAGGGATTGAGAGAACCTTCTCGACCAAAGGGGGAAGAGTGAAAGGAGACTAAGTGTCAATGGCTGAGAGATTCCAAACAGAGTTGAGAGGTTATCCTGGAGGTTATTCTTATGCATTAAGTAGATATCACCTTGTTTTTCAAGATGTACCAGAGAGGCTGGAGGGAACTGCCTGAAAATGTGGAGCTGTGTTCCAGTAGCCATGTTTCTTGATGATGATTGAACAATGATATAGCTTTCACAATGAGACTCTGTGAATGTGAAAACCTTGTGTCTGATGCTCCTTTTAGCTACTATATCAACAGAAGAGTAGAACATATGGAATAAAAATAAATAATGGGGGAACAAATGTTAAAATAAATTTAGTTTGAAATGCTAGTGGTAAGTGAAAGCGAGGGGTATGGGGTATGGTATGTATAATCTTTTTTTTCTCTGTTATCGTTTTATTTCTTTTTCTGTTGTCTTTTTATTTCTTTTTCTAAATCGATGCAAATGTTCTAAGAAATGATGAATATGCAACTATGTGATGATATTAAGAATTACTGATTGTATATGTAGAATGGAATGATATCTTAATGTTTTGTTTGTTAATTTTTTAATTAATAAAAAAGTTAAAAAAAAATGTTTTCATCAAGCAAGGGTGTTGAATGTTGTTAAATGCCTTTTCTGTATCAATTGAGATGATCATGTGGTTTTTCCACTTTGATTTGTTGATGTGATGTATTACATCAATTGATTTTCTTATGTTGAATCAGCCTTGCATACCTGGGATAAATCCGACTTTGTCCTGATGTATAATTCTTTTAATGTGCTGCTGGATTAGATTTGCAAGAATTTTCTTGAGGGTTTTTTGACTCTATATTCATTAAACAGATTAGCCTGTAATTTTCTTTTCTTGTAGTATCTTTGTCCGGCTTTAGTATTAATGTGATGTTGATTTCATAGAATGAATTAGGTATCTTCCCTTCCTCTTCAATTTTTTTGAAGAGTTTAAATAGTACTGATTCTTTCTTGAATGCTTGGTGGAATTCACATGTAAAGCCATCTGGTCCTGGACTTTTCTCTTTTGGGAGCGTCTTGATGCCTGATTCAAGCTCTTCACTTGTGATTGGTTTTTTCAGGTCGTCTATTTCTTCTCGAGTCAGTGTTGGTTGTGCCTTTCTAGGAAGTTGTAATTTCATGTACGCTGTCTAGTTTATTAACATATAGTTGCTCATAGTATCCTCTATTTCTGTGGGGAATTCTGTCTCCTTTTCCATTTCTGATTTTATTTATTTGCATTCTCTCTCTTTTATTTGTTATCCTACCTAAGGGCGCATTGATTTTGTTGATTTTCTCAAAGAAACAACTTCTGGTTTTGTTGATTCTCTATTTTCATATTCTCAATTTAATTTACTTCTCTAATCTTTGTTATTTCTTTCCTTTTGTTTGCTTTGGGGTTAGTCTGCTGTTCTTTCTCTAGTTCTTCCACGTTAACAGTTAATTCCTTGATTTTTGCTCTTTATTCTTTTTTTAAAACAGGCATTTAAGGCAATCAGTTTCCCTCTCTTCACTGCCTTTGTTGCATCTCATAAATTTTGATATGTTGTGTTTTCATTTTCATTTGCCTCAAGATATTTACTGATTTCTCTTGTAATTTCTTCTTTGACCCACTGGTTGTCTAAGAGTGTGCTGTTTAACCTCCATATATTTGTGAATTTTCTGGTCCTCTGCCTGTTATTGATTTCTAATTTCATTGCATTGTGATGCGAGAAAGTGTTTTGTATGATTTCAGTCTTCGCTTGTGACCCAGCATATGGTCTATCCTTGAGAATGATCCATGCACATTCAAGAAAAATATGTATCCTGCTGTTGTGGGGTGTAATGTTCTGTAAATGTCTGTTAAGTCTAGTTCATTTATCATGTTGTTCAAAATCTCTATTACCTTATTGATCCTCTGTCTTAGATGCTCTATCCATTGATGAAAGCGGAGAATTAAAGTCTCCAACTATTATGGTATAGGTGTCTACTTTTCCCTTGAGAGTCATCAGTGTTTGCCTCAAGTATTTTGGTGCACTCTGGCTCAGTGCATAAGTATTTATGATTGCTGTATCTTTTTGTTGAATTGTTCCTTTTATTATTTAGTGTTCTTCTTTGTCTCGTGTAATTTTTTACATTTGAAGTCTAATTTGTCAGCTATTAGTATAGCTACTCCTGCTCTTTTCTGGTTGTGGTTTGCATGAAATATATTTTCCTAACCTTTTACTTTCAATATATTTTTGTCCTTGAGTCTAAAGTGAGTCTCCTGTAGACAGCATATAGATGAGTCCTGTTTTTAATCCATTCTTCCAGTCCATATCTTTTTTTATTCAGAATTTAATCCATTAACATTTAATGTTGCTGCTGAATAGGCAGTATTTTCTTCTGCCATTTTGTCTTTTGGATTTTATATGTCATATCTAATTTTTTTTTCTCTTTTTACCTCTATTGACAGTCTTCATTTCTACACTCTTCTCCAGACCTCTCTCTCCTGTCTTTTCCTATCTGCCTATAGTGCTCCCTTCAGTATTTCTTATAGGCTGGACTGCCAGTCACAAATTCTCTCAGTAATTGTTCGTCTGAAAATATTTTAATCTCCCCCTTGTTTTTAAACAACATTATTTCTGGGTATAGAATTCTTGGTTAGCAATTTTTTCTCTTTTAGAATCTTAAATATGTCATACCACTGCCTTCTTGCCTTCAAGACTTCTTCCACACATAGTCTTATTGAGCTTCCCTTTATGTAATGGATTGCTTTTCTCTTGCTGTTTTCATAATTCTCTCTTTGTCTTTGACATTTGATGTCTGATTTGTAGGTATCTAGGAATAGGTCTATGCAAATCTATTCTGTTTGTGGTACACTGCACTTCTGGGATCTGTAATTTTGTCTTTCATTAGAAATGGAAAATTTTCAGTGAACATTGGAATGGAAATACCTGTTCCAGTCCCACTTTTATTTATATACCCAGTAGCGGGATTTTTGGGTCAATATATCTTCTTTGGAGAGATAACTATTCTAGTCTTAGCCTGTTGTTTAATTAGGTTGTTTGTCTTTTTGTTGTTCAAGTCAGATATATGGTTACCAAATATTTTATCCCATTGTATAGATTGCTGTTTTACTTTCATGATAAGGTCCTTTCAGGCAGAAAAGTTTTAAATTTTGATGAGGCCCCATTTATCTATTTTTTTCTTTAATTGTTTGTGTTTTGGGTATAAAGTCTAAGGAACCATTGCCTAAAACAAGATCCTGAAGATGCTTCCGTATGTTTTTTTCTAGAAGTTTGAGATTTCTGGCTCTTATGTTTAGGTTCTTTGATCCATTTTGAGTTGATTTTTGTATGAAGTGTGAGATAGGGATCCTTTTTCCTTTTGGAAATGGGGTCCGCTTTTCCCATTACCATATGTTGAAGAAACTGTTCTTTCACTATTGAGTGGCATTTGTCCATTTGTCAAAACAGTTGGCCCTAAATATGAGGGTTGATTTCTAAGCTGTCAGTTTGATTCCATTGGTGTAAATATCTATCCTTATGCCAGTACCATGCTGATTTGATTACTGTGGTTTTGTAATACATTTTAAGACTGGGAAGTGTGAGTCCTCCAACTTCATTCTTTTTCAAGATGGCTTTAGTTATTCAGGGCCCCTTACCCTTACATATAAGTTTGATGATTGACTTTTCTGTTTCTGCACAGAAGGTTGTTGGAATTTTTATTGGGATTGTAATGAATCTATAAATTGCTTTGGGTAGGATTGATATCTTAATGATATTTAGTCTTCCATACCAAGAACATGGAGTGTCCTTCTGTTTATTTGCATCTTTTTAAATTTCTTTTAACAATTTTTCATAGTTTTTTGTAGTTTTCTGTATATAAGTTCCTTACATCCTTGGTTAGATTTATTCTTAGATATTTAATTCTTTTAGTTGGAATTTTTTTCTCGATTTTTTTCTTCTGATTGTTCATTGCTTGTGTATGTAAACACTACTGATTTGGGGGTGTTGATCTTGTCCCTTGCCACATTGCTGAACTTACCAATTAGCTCTAGAAACTTTGTTGTGGATTTTTCAGGATTTTGTGTAAATAGGATCATCTGCAAATAGGGAAAGTTTTACTTCTTCCTTTCCAATTTGGATACCATTATTTCTTTTCCTTACCTAATTGCTCTGTCTTAATCATTGTGTATAATTCTGTTAATATGCTTTTGGATTTGGATTGATAGTTTTTGTGTTTGTTTTTTGTTTTTTTTTTTGAAAATTTTTCCATCTATATCCTGAAGAGCTGTTGGTCCATAGTTTTCTTTTCTTGTGGTATCTTTATCTGGCTTTAGTTGGAGGGTAATAGTGGCCTCATAGAATGAATTCCAATTTTGGGGGAAGAATTTGAAGAGGAATGGAATTAAATCTTCTTGGAATGTTTGGTGGACTTCCCCTGTGAAGCTGTCTGGTCCTGGGCCTTTCTTTGTTGGGAGGTTTTTGATTAGTGATTCAGTCTCTTTACTAGTAATTAGTTTGTTGAGATCTATTTCCTCTAGAGTCAATGTAGGTAATTTGTGTGTTTTTAAGATTTGTCCATTTCATCTAAGTTATCTAATTTATTGGAGTAAAGTTTTTCATAGCATCCTGTTACAGTCCTTTTTATTTCAATTGGGTTGGTAGAAATGTCCCTCTTTTCATTTCTCATTTTTGTTGTTTGTATCTTCTCTCTCTTGTTTCTTTGGGTTTGTCAGTGTTACTGTTCTGTTCAAATAATCAACTTTTGGTTTTGTTAATTCTGTTGTTTTTTTAATTCTGCATTTCATTTAATTCTGATCTTTGTTATTTCCTTCTTCTTACTTTGGGTTTAGTTTGCTCTTCTCTTCCTAGTTCTTGCAATTTTGGCATTAGGTTTCTGATTTGTAGTCTTTTTTAGACTTTAGAACATTTGGAGCTATAAATTTCCCCTTCTGCAGTGCCATCACTGCATCCCATAAATTTTTGTTTGCTATGTTTTCATTTTCATTCACTTCAACATATTTCCTAATTTTATTTGTGATTTCCTCTTAAACCCATTGGTTGATTAAGAGTATGTTGTTTAATTTCCACGTATTTGTGAATTTTCCATTTCTTCCTCTGTTATTGATATCTAGCTTTATTTTGTTGTGGTCAAAGAATATACATTATAGTATTTCAATATTTTTTAACTTATTGAGACATTTTGTGACCAACATATGGTCTGTCCTGAAGAATGATCCATGTGTACCTCAGAAGAATGTGTGTTCTGTTTTTGTTGGATGAAGTGTTCTGTATATCAGTTAGGTCTAGTTGATTTAGAGTATCATTCAAGTCTTGTATTTCTTTATTGATCTTGTTATCCATTGTTGAAAGAGGTGTATTAAAGTCTCCTACTATTAATGTAGAACGATCGGTACCTCCCTTCACATCTGTCAGTATTTATACGCTTCATTTGTTAGGCACATATATATTGATAAGTGCCAGATCTTCTTGTTGAATTGTCCCCTTTACCAGTATTATAATGACCGCCTTTGTCCCTTATAACTGTTTTTTACTTAAAATCTACTTTATCTGATATTAGTAAAGCTACCCAGCTGTTCTCTTTTAGACTACTTACATCATACATTTTTCCATCCTTTCATAGTCAACTTACTTGTACCTTTAAATTAAGGTGAATCTCTTGCAGACAGTATGTAGTTTGGTCATGCCTTTTTATCCGTTCTGCTAATATTTGCCTTTTGACTGGAGAATTTAACCTATTTACATTTCTTTGGTCATTTTGCGATTTAGACTTTGTATGTCTTATACCTGCTTTGTCCCTCAATTCTTTGGTTAAATATCTACTTTTATATTTATATGTATATATATGTTTTTATGTTATACCACATTGAGTGCCTTCTATTTTTATCTGGCTTGATTTTTCATCTATTTTACTTGTGGATACCAATATCCAAAATAAATAATAATTATATTTGGTTTTGATACCAACTTAACTTCAGTAGCATACATGTATATTTTTCCTATACGCCTCTGTCCCCTTGCCTTTTTTTATGTACTTGTTGCCACTTATGTCTCTGTACATTCTATTTTCTAAACCATAGATTTGTCGTTATGTTTTATGCATTTTAATTTTAGCACCTGTAGGTATTAAGAAGTCGAGTCACATACCAAAAATATACTACAATAGTATTGGCATTTATAATTATCCAAATGATTACCTTTACCTCAGGTCTTTATTTCTTTATGCCAGTTTGAACTACGGTCTAGTGTTTGTTCTTTTCAGCCTGAAGAACCCCCTTTAGCATTGCTTAGAAGACATATCTAGTGGTGATGAATTTCCTCAGCTTTGGTTTATCTAGGATTATCTTAATGTCTCCTCATTTTTTGAAAGAAGAAGTCACTTGATTCTTGGTTGGGAGTTGTTTTCTTTCAGCACTGAAAGTATTCAACCTATGCCTCCTTGGTTTCTGATGAGAAATCAACACTTGGTATAATTGAGGCTCCCTTGTACATAACACAGTGCTTTTTTCTTGTAGCTTTCATGACTCTCTCTGCCTTTTGCCTTCACTAGTGTGATCTGTTTATGATGGGTGTATTTTTTTATTTATGTGTATCCTGTTTGGTGTTCTCTGGGCTTTTTGGATGTACATATTGATATCTTCTGCTAATCTGCTTAGTTTGGAAAGTTCTCTGTCATTTCTGCATGTATTCCTTCTTACATTTTCTCTCTTCTCCATCTGGGACTCCCGTAATGCATATGTTTGTATGCTTGATGGTGTCCCAGAGGTATTCTAGACTGTTTTCACTTTTTATACTTCTTTTATCTTTCTGCTTGTCAGCTTGACTCATTTGAAGTGCATATTAGTTACAGTTCTCTAGTGAAACAGAACCAACAGGAGTTATAAAAGTATCTGATGCCACTTTGGAAATGCAAGTCCCAAATCCGTAGGGCACGGTGCAAGTCTGGCAACTCTGAAGAAGGGTCTCAACAGACTCCACAGGAAAGGCTCACTGGCTAAAAAAGCAATGAAAATTCTCTCTTCCCTTAAGAAAATCTTCAACCAATTGTCCAATTGATTGGATTATCTAGTTGTGGGAGATGTGCCCTTAGTTGATAGTAGATGTAATCAGCCTCAGCTGCAGTCAGCGGACTGATGATTTAATAAACCAGCCTTCTGGCTTATCCACCAGCCGTGAAATATACTTGCAGTAATGGTTAGGCCAGCGCTTGCCTGACCAGACAACAGAGTACCATCACCTGGCCAAGCTGGCCCCAGAGCCTAATCATCACTAAGTTTCTTGCTTTGTGTTCAGTGAGTCTTTCTTTTGGCAGCTCCAATCTGTTCTTGAAACCCTCCTGGGAATTTTTATTTCAGTTATTATGATCTCTAACTCAGCAGTTCTATTTTGATCCTTTTAAAAATTTCTGTCTCTGGCAGGCCATGGTGGCTGAACAGGTAGAATTCTCACCTGCCATGCCAGAGATCCGGATTCAATTCCTGGTGCCTGCCCGTGCAAAAAAAATTTCTGTCTCTCATATTGCTCATTATTGTTCTCCTAATATCCTTTAGGTCATTCTCCATATTTTCCTTCATGTCCTTGAGCATGTTTCAGATCATTTTATCAAAGACTTTGGTATGTCCACATTCTGTTCATCTTTGTTGGTGTTTTTTTTATTTTCATCCTCCTCCTTTTGATGAGCCATCATTTCCCGTTTCTTTGTTTGATTTGTACTCTTTTGTACACTGTATATTTGAATGTTTTTAAATGTTAACTCTGAGATTTATTCCCTGAGATATTTGTTTCTTGATTTTTGTAACCAGCTTATCATAAGACAGAGATTTTCGAGTCTCGTCCTGCCTATCAGGAGGGTGTGTGTTCAAGGCAAATGCAGTGTGCGGGTTCTCCCCTCTTTTCTGGGTCTCTGTCTTATCTGGGGCTTTTGCTTGTCACTTGTCTTGGAGTTCCCGTGCTATCGGAGTTTCATTGACCCATTTCCCAAAGGTCAGACCTCTCTGTGCTGCATGTTTCAGTCCACAAGCCTTTGTTCCGTATTGGCCACCTTTATCATTTGGTA
The DNA here is from genome assembly GCF_023851605.1 of Tamandua tetradactyla. Taxonomy (NCBI): domain Eukaryota; kingdom Metazoa; phylum Chordata; class Mammalia; order Pilosa; family Myrmecophagidae; genus Tamandua; species Tamandua tetradactyla. The sequence continues at coordinate 78,342,628 of NC_135343.1, forward strand.
TACTCCTTTCATTGTCTCAAGCTTCTTTTGCCTGGAGGGCAAATTGTGGAGGAAGAAGCACCCTGGAGGGGACTTTGCCAAATTAGTCTTTTCTAGCCAAAACAGGGCCAGGGTCCTACAAGGGGTCACAGGCCATCTCCACAGTAACCAGAGGAGGGAATCAGAAACAGTTCCAGGAGCTTTTTGCATGGTTCCCCAAAGACAAGCTTTCTTGCCCTGACCAGCAAATATAGCCCTTCCACTAACTATTCCGCACAGCCCTGAGGAAGTGTCCATGGTCTCTATCGCTACCACCCTCCCTGGGGTGTTTTGAAACGTGGCCACTGCCTTTGAATGGGTAGGTTGAAGCAGTGGCTGCTGTCCTGGATGGGTTCAACAATGGCTGCCCTCAGACTTGAGCCCCTGCCGTCCAGGGTCACCATCAAAAGCCTTGATGGGCCGTACCTACCCCAGCCTTGGGGAAGAGGATTTTTACATCCTTTTCTATCACCAGTGAGCTAACTACGGGCTGGCTCCCATGATGGCCTGTCACGAGAGTGGGAGATGTTCCCTGGGAGCCTCTGTGTGGTGAAAGTAATTAATGTTCTTTACCATAATTTGTCAGCCTTGTCCTCTTGCTCTTCCCTGGATGCTGTGCAGTGGTCTTCTGGTCTCTGGAGTTCCAAATCAGATGTTTAAGACAGTTCTTGCCTGTTTTTAATGCTTGTTCTGGTTGGAAGGATTGAATCCTGGAGCTCTCTGCTCTCATCACCTTCCCACAATCCTCTTGGAATTGTTTTCTTAATATTATTTTTGAATTGTTACATTACCAGTGTAGAGAAGCACAGTTAATTTTTTGTATTTTGATCTTGTAGCCTGCAACGTCCTGATCTTAGGTAGTAAGCGTTTCAGTCTATCACTTGATGAGTATGATTTTAGCTATGGGTTTTTCTGTAGTTGTTCTTTATCACATTGAGAAATTTCCCTTCTCTTCCTAGTTTGTTGAGTATTTACTGTCATGAAATGGTGTTGGATTCTGTCACATGCTCTTTCTGCATCTATTGAGATGAACATGTGGGCTTTTTTCTCCTTTATTCTATTAATATGGTATATTACATTAATTGATTTTTAGTTGTTGAACAAATCTTGTATGCCCAGGATAAATCCTTTTAATAACCTGTGTGATTCAGGTTTGCTAGTATTTTGTTCAGGATTTGCATCTACATTCATAGGGAATATCAGTCTATTATTTTATTTGTGATGTTTCATCTGGCTTTGGTATCAAGGTAATACTGGTCTAATAGAATAAGGTAGAAGGTGTTCGAGGGAGGCTTTTCTCTCTTTTGGGGAAAGCTTTGTGAAGTATTTGTGAACTCAGCATTTGCTGGAATTCACCAATGAAGCCCTTTGATCCCAGGTTTGCTTTGTGGGAAGTGTTCTGATCACTGACTCAGTCTCTTTACTTGCTGTAGGTCCATTCAGATTTTCTATTTCTTATTGTGTTTGTTTTGATAGTTTTTGTTTTTCCAGAAATTGGTTCCTTTCATCTAGGTTATCTAATTTTTGCCATATCGTTGCTCATAGTGTTCTTTTATAATACTTTTTAATTCTGAAGAACAGTAGGAAAATCCCCTCTTTCATTCCTGATTTAAATAATTTGAGTCTTCTCCCTTTTTTCTTGGTCAGTCTAGCTAATAATTTGTCAATTTTGTTGCTGTTTTCTAAGAACCAACTTTTGGTTTCATTAATTTTTCTTTTTTTTTTATTCTCTATTTTATCAATTTCTGCTCTTATTGATATTATTTTATTCCTTATTGGAGAGTGTTAATATTAGTATTCTACCAAAAATACATCTCATTATAAATAAACAGTAAATATTATGGGGGTCAATCTTTGTTTAAAACATTAGACACCATTCATATGCCACTTTCAGCTCATAACTTCCTTAATTATCACATTTAAGCCTTTTGATGGACACTTAAAGTTAACCAGTATATTCATAAGTGTCTAAATTACTTATATAGGATCCTTGGATCTAAGGAAAAGGCTGAAGACTACACTATTGATAGGTATTTTATTTAATGGAATTCTAGCATTTGGAATCTGTCTTCTAACTCAGATTCAGGCCCAAGCAGTCTAAACATTTGAAATGGAATTCCCCATGACCCACCCTTTTTTCCCCCTTTTTTGTTTAAGTGTTTATAATTTAAAGACTTTGCAGAAATCTCAAATGAACAGTTTAATTTATTTTTGACAAATGTATATTGCTGTGTAACTCTCATCTGTTTCAAGATATAGAAACTCCAATTGTCTCAGAAAGTACCCTCCATCAGTAACGATATACCTGTACTTCCTCACCCTCTACCCCCCAGCAATCCCTCTTCTGAATTTTTTCCCCCATAATTTCGCTCTGCCCTTTCTAAAACTTCATATAAATGGAATCAAAGACTATGAACTCATTTTTTTTTCTGACTTCTTTTACTCAACCTGTGTTTCAAGTAATCATCTATGTTAGTTGTACCAGCAATTTATTTCTTTTTATTGCTGAATAATTTTGTAATATAAGAGTATACCACAATTTATTTTCCCATTATCTTGTTGATGGACATTTTGGTTATTTCCACTTTGGAGCTATTATAAATAAAGACTTTCTTTGGACATATGCCCTCATTTCTCTTGGATAAAAACATAAAAGGGAAACAACTTGATCATATTTTAGTGCTATTATAAATGTCTTTTGTTTGTTTGTTTTGCTTTTTGTGCATGGGCTGGGAATCAAGCCCAGGTCTCCACATTCTACCACTGAGCTACTCCTGCATCCCCCTTACAGGTGTGTTTCATAGTTCTGGTTCTGTATTTCGGTCTTTGATCTATTTTTAATTGATTTCTGTATATAGTGTGAGGTAGTGCTCCACGTCACTCTTTTGCAAATGGTTATCCAATTTTCCTGGCACCGTTTGTCAAAAAAAGGACTTGGCACTCTTGTCTAAAATCAATTGGCTATAGATGTGAGGGTTTATTTCTGAACTGTCAGTTTGATTTCATTGGCCTATATGCCTATCCTTTGTGCCAGTACCATGCTATTTTGATTACTGTGGCTTTATAATAATTTTTTTTTTTTTTGCATGGGCAGGTATCAGGAATCGAACCCAGGTCTCCGGCATTATATATTATATATAATATATATATTATAAATGTTATTCTTCAAATTTTACTTTTCAATTGTTCATTGCTAGAGTATAGAAATAGTTGACTTTTCTGTATTTACTTTGTGTTGCTTGAGTAGTTTGTACCTCTCCAAGTTCTCTAATCTTTCTTCTGCAGAATCTAATCTGCTACTGATCACATCCAGAATGTAGTTCATCTCCAATATTGTGTATTTCATCTCTAGAAGTTTAGTTTAGGCCATTTTTGTATTATTTTATGGCTTGACATACATGATCAACATTTTCGTCTCCTTGAACATATAGAATATGTTTATAACTGCTTTAATGTCCTTATCTACTAATTCTGTCATCTGTTTTTTTCAAGTCTGTTTCTATGATTTCCTGCTTTTTGCATATGCCTGATAAGTTTTAAAAAATATTTTTACTGGCAAATCTTCACATGCATATAGTCCATACATGCTGTACAATCAGTGGCTTATGGTATCATCACATAGTTGTGTGTTAATCACCATGATCATTTTTAGAACATTGTCATCGCTCCAAAAAAAGAAACAAAAAGAAAAAACTTATACATCCCATATCCCTAACCCCTCCCTCTCACTGACCACTAGTTTTTCAGTCTACTCAATTTATTTTAACCTTTGTTCCCCCTATTATTAATTTTATCCATATTTTTTACTCATCTGTCCATACCCTAGATAAAAGGAGCGTCAGACACATGGTTTTCACAATCGTAGTCACATTGTAAAAGCTATATCGTTACACAATCATCTTCAAGAAACATGGCTACTGGAACAAAGCTCTGTAGTTTCAGGTACTTCCCTCTCGCCACTCCAATACACCATAAACTAAAAAGGGGATATCTATATAATGCATAAGAATAACCTCCAGGATAACCTCTCAACTCCATTGACATTTTATTTTGTCTCATTTCTCTCTTCCCCCTTTTGGTCAAGATTTTCTCAGTTCCTTGAGAAATTAGATCTGGATTGATGACATCCTGGGATTTCTGTTCCATTTTGCCAGGGACGTTTACACCCTTGGGAGTCATGTCCCATGTAGGGGTGGGGAGGGCAGTGAGTTTGTTTGCCATGTCATCTTAAAGAGAGGGGGGCCACATCTGAGCAACAGAAGAGGTTCTCTGTGGGTAACTCTTAGGCCTAATTTGAAGCAGACTTAGCCTATCTTTTGCAAGGAAAAGTTTCATAGGGGCGAACCCAGGATTGAGGGCTTGGCCTATTGATTCGCTTGTCCCCACTGCTTGCAAGAATATCAAAAATTTTCCAAGTGGGGAAGCTGAGTATTTCCCCCTTTCTCCCCATTTCCCCAAGGGGACTTTGCAAAATTTCTTTATTCACTGTCCAAATCACTCTGGAATTAATCAGGGCATCACACTAAGCTGGACAAATCAACAAAATCTCATGCCCTCTTCAAGATTCCATGTACTTATGGTGTTCAATTAAACTGGCAATATAAGTTAAATTAGGAAATGTACTACCCAAAATATAAAATTTGCACCAAATAAATATCTCTCCCTTTAGTCTCACACAGAAGTTGAAGTTTTAAAATATGAATGATATCATCCTTTACCCAGTCTTCTTATATACCTTAGTCCTATCCAGATCAGTTTCATTCATATCTTTACTCGATGTCTGACCACTTTTTTCACTTTTTAAACAGTTCCTGTATGGGGTACTACTGACTTTCATAGCTCTAACTCTGAATATCTGGTGTCACATAAATACCCAAAGTTTCTGGGAAGGACCATGTTATATACAAAAAGCTCAGTAGCTGAGAATTTAGAATTAATAGTTACACCTCCTAAATATATATATATATATATGACTGCTGTAAGAGCTGACAATCTAGGACCCTTTACAACATTGCATTGTTTCTTAAGAGAAATCATCTGTCACTAACACTGGTTTCCCCTACATGTAATGTGTCTTTTTTTTTTTTTTTGTCTTCTTTTAAGATATTCCTTTTTATCTTTGTTTTTGTTTTTAGCAATTTTCTTATTATTTGTCTAAATGTTGTTTTCTTTGTACTTATCTTGCTTTGGGCTTGTTGAACTTTTTGGATACGTGGGTTTATAATCTCTTCAAATTTGGTAAATTTTTGGTTATTATTTCTTCAGATATTTTTACTGCTCCATTTTCTTTCTGATACTTCAATTTCAAGTATGTTGCACTACTTACATTCTCCCAGTAGGTACTCAAGGCTCTATTCACTGTTGTCGTCGCACTTGTTAATGTTGTGTTGGTTCTCTGGTGCTATAGTTTCTATTGCTACGTCTTTGAGTTCAGAGATTTCCTCTGCAATGTCCAATCTGCTATTAAGCCTATCCATTGAATTTTTCATTTCTGATCATAAATTTTTTGTTCTATAACTTCCATTTAGTTCGTTTTGCAGTTTTCATATCTCTGCTGAGATTTCCTGTTCCTTTATTATGTTCATGTTTACTTTTGATTTTTGAGCATAGTTCTGATGGTTGCTTTTTAAGTCCTTCTGTGCTTATTCCAAATGAAATCTCTTTCATTTCTGGATCTATTTCTTTTTAATTAATTTTCCCTGTTTATGGATGAAATTTGAGTGTCCTGGAAATTATCTGCCCTACCCATTTTGTGCCATGTTGTTGAGTTTCTGGATTTTGATGTCTTCCCTTAAGGACTGTTGAGTTTTATTTTGACCATTGATTTACTTGTGAGTCAGCTTGAGTTTAAGCTTTGTTTGGGTGAGTCTAGAGTTGTCTTTATTCTTAGGTTACAATAACTCTAGAATAAGGCATAGCCTTCCTTGGGTCTGAACTGAATGCCATGGGTTTTCAGTAAGAGCTCTCCACGCTGATTGGTTGAAACTTGAATAATTCCTAGCACTGTGTAATCTCCATTCAGTTCATAGCTCCCTTAGTAGTTGTTCTCTGCCAGTCCTCGAGGAGTTTTGCCCTGTTCATCTACAATTTGCTATTCAACTAAGGACTCAAAGCGATCCCTATTCAGCTTTCTGGAACATAGACTCTGCACAGATGCCTCTTTCTTGCAAATTCCAGCCACCTTTTTAGCCCTAACCCTACTCTCTTTTCTCTTCATTTCAGTAAGACTTGCTGTGTTTTGTTTGTTTCTTTCTCCCTGTGTTATAGAACTGCAAGTGCTTCTGGCCAGAAGAGTAGTTTAATTGTAGAGACACTTTAATTGCTTCCCTTCCTTCAGGGATCGTAGTCCTGTACTGTCTGTTGTCCAACTTCTCAGAAACAGTTGTTTTCTATATTTTGTCTAGTTTGTAACTTTTTTATGGTGAGAGAGTTAGTCTGTTACTAACTTGCCTGTTTTTTCAGTACTAACTTGCCATGTCTTGAAGTGAAGTTTCAGTGCCCTTAATTTTCTAACCATATTTATAGGGCTTGAGAATTTTATACCTTAAGTATTATAAAGCATAGAGTGAAAAGGATAGCAAACATAATTTATACTGTTCTTGATAGAATCACCATTATGTAAAGTCTTTATTTATTTTTGCCGTCGGGGAGAGGCATTAGTTTTACCCCATTGTAGTATGTTTGATTGACAGAGTACTTAGTAATAACACTGACGAATGCATACTCCTTTTTTCTATCACCTGATGAAGGATGCTGATAAAATTATGCAAAGCCTTTTAAGATAGGAAAAACAATATTCTGCCTTGTCTTGGATTTATAGATTTATGTATAAATGATGTTGCAATTTGTCCAAGTATTTTAAAAGTTTATTTTCTCATACACCTTTAAACACGCCTTATTGAAAATTTGGTTATGAAGAGCATATACTGGAGTAGGAAAATGTGTTGTATCGTTGGTTTCAGCAGCTATTTTACCTAAATGCGAATAGTCTGTAACTGTGTTCTCTGTCATTTCAGAATGCTGAGGCTTGGAACAATTTATCAACTTCCTATATCAGATTAAAACAGAAGTAAGTGACAGCCAAGTATGACAGAACTTTGCTTCCCAAATAAGTAAGCAAGATTCTTTCCAACAAAGCACTGAAAGATTGTACCTTATTCTTTCTGTATCTTTTTCCTTTGACCATCCATATATTTGAGTTAGAATGCCTTGACATAGTCTTTGAGTTTTAGATTTACAGCTTATTTCTTGAAAACATTTAATATGTAAGCAAATTAATATTTCTTAATATCTTTTTTGAGACTGAGGTTTTGCATTCTAAATTTTGTTACATGATACAAGCAAGCATGCTTTTAGTTGTTCAACTCAATTGATACATTACATTATAGTGTTTACTGTGTGCTAGACATTATTAATAAATGTAAATAAATATGAAACTGTCTTCAGGGAGTGTAGGCTTAAAAAATAAAATACTATGCCATAGTATTTTTAAAAACTGCTTAACAATATGAGCAGTATGTGGCAAGTATCAAATAAGAAATGCAAAGAGGGCTATAATAATAGTAAATGATATTTGTTGAGCCCTTAATTTTTGTCAGACTCATTTAGTCCTTGAGGGTCTCAGAAAAGAGAAGAGAGAAGGTATATGATCTTAGTTCAGAAACACTTCTGAGAGAATGTTAGACTCGAGCTGAAATTTGAATGATGGGTAGAGGGAACAGAGGAAAAGCTTTCAGCAAGGGGAGTGATCTGCCCAAATACAGAGTGGTAGGAACGAATGTAGTGTTTTAGGAGACAGGAAGTAAAGTGGTTCAGCTATAGTCCAGTGAGATCTGTAATGAAAGTGTAGTGAGAGATAAGATTGGAAAGGCAGGTTGGGTCCAATCGCAGTGTGTTCTGATGATCTGACTAACATGTTGGGACTATCCTATTGGCAGGAAGAAAGCCAGAGGTTTTAGTGGGGATAGCTTCATGAAGAGAGGCACTTTTTAAGGAGGTTTATCTGTGGCAGTGTGTGAGACAGACTAGAGAGGAAACTGGAGGCTGGGAAACCAGTTAGGAGACAGCTGTTGTAACAATCCAGGCATGAGATAACTAGAGTGGAAAAAGAAGGGGCAATTGCCAAACAATGTATTAAGGGCACAATAAACTGGGCTTATTGACTGGCTATAGAAAACGAAGGAAAGGGAAGAGATAAGGATTTCTTTTGCCACCATTTTAATTAATTAATTAAAGGATGGACAGATTTCCATCTGTCCTGGTCTTGTTTTCAGATTCAGTTTTTCTTTGTTGAATCACAAGATATATCTGAGGACATAGTTCAGTTTATGTTTAATGATTAAGAGCTTCCTCTACTCTTTGATGACAAGCTACATAAATAAAGTACCATTTATTCTGCCCTTCTATTCAGCAAATAATATTATGATTTTGATTGCAACTGATTGTGTTAAAAGTCACTGGAGACCCTTTTGGTTTAAAGCGTGGGGTAGGGGAAATCCTGCCATAGTTGTAGAATGATCTCATTGAGTTTTTGTAGTAACTCTGACAATTCTGGAAATAGTGAAGTTCTTGATACTCTACCTTGTCTTCCAGCCCATTAATCTCATGCATTCTGCTTTCTCTCTTAGGAGTTTTTTCACATTATCCCTCAGCCTCTTTTTGATGCCTTCTTTATCTTCCTGCAGCCCGTTGAATAGGTTTTTATGTAAAAGTGGGGTTATAAGGTCGGAGGTAAATCATTCCTTTATTCTTGCCTTTTTACTCTTTCCTTTCTTGGCTGCTGCTCCAGACATAGCTAATTTTTGACTCATGAGATTATTACTTCAGAAGAAAGTTATTACTGCTCTTTTCAAAAGAATCCTATCCGTGCCTTAAAATGGCCTGTTCAACTAACTCATTTATCCTTTTCCTGTCACAAAGTTCTTCACTAAAGTACCTTTTCACTATTTTATTCAACTTCCCTAGGTGTCATATCTGTACCAGTTCCTTGGAAAATTTTCTCATCTTGCTATGTAGCTTTCATAGGGCAGTATCTCTATCATGGAGTTCATTAACGAATACTAAAAATGAAGCTCCTCATAAAAGACCTCAAAAAGAAAGAAGAAATCAACTCTGAAAATTTTGAGGCCAGAAAAGTATGAGAGTATGAGAGAACATGTAGGAAAAAAGGGGTATTTTTCATGGTGTGGGCTGCTGCTTGTTGAGTTGTTTTCCAGTAGAATGACTTCACAATATCCCCCACCCCCGTTTCTCGAATGAGGAGAACTGGGGAGTCTCCGTCCATCACTCCTGAAGGCAGTTGCTGTTACGTGGAAGGTGAGGGGCAAAGTAAAGTAGAGAAAAGAAAAAAGGGAAAAAAGTCCCATGGAAACAATTCATGGCTGAATTTGAAGTAGTTAGAATAAGGATACTTTCACTTTTTACATTTCTTTACATGGGCAAGCACCAGAAAGTGAACCTGGGTCTCTGGCATGGCAGGCGAGAACTCTGCCACTGACCTACCATTGCCCGCCTGGTACTTCCACTTTTACTAAGGACAGTGGGCCAGGGAATAAATGAAACAATACATTCCATAAAATCTTTAGGTGAATTGTCGAATTTAGAGAATAAAAACTAAACTGCAATGAATTGGCTATGAATGAAAAGACTAAAAGGACCTAGCTGCAAGAAGGTCATTTTGATAGATACCATAGGTATATTAGAGATTGATTGAATTACTTATGTCTTAAAAGATTTGTGGAGAAAGTTACTGATGATAAGGGTACATTCTTTTTCACATGGTTAGGAAATGAGATGGCCAGGAACATGGGATGGCCAGGAAAATCCCAAACAATCTGTTCTAGTTTGCTAGCTGCCAGAATGCAATATACCAGAAATGGAAGGGCTTTTAAAAAGGGGTATTTAATAAGTTGCTGGTTTATAGTTTTAAGGCCAAGAAGAAATTAAAGCAAGTCTATAGAAATGTGCAATCTAAGGCATCCAGGGAAAAATACCTTGGTATAAGAAGGCCAATAACATTCAGGATTTCTCTCTCTCCTGGAAGGGCACATGACAAAGTCTGTTAGCTTTCTCTCTTGGCTTCCCGTTTCATGGAGGTCCCTGGGAGGCATTTTCCTTCTTCATCTCGAAAGGTTGCTGGCTGGTGGACTCTCTGCTTCATGGTTCTGCAGTATTCTCTGCTCTTTCAGAATCTCTGGCTTTCTCCAAAGTGTTTCCCCTTTAATAGGATTCCACTAAACTAATCAAGACCGAATGGGTGGACTCACGGCTCCATGTAATCAAGCTTAACACCCACAATTGATTGAGTCACATGTCCACAGAGCTAATTGAATCAAGTTTTCCGGCCTGTAGTGCTAAATAGGGGTTGGAAGAAACCATTGCTCCCACAATATTGATTAGGATTAAAACGTGGCTTTTCTAGGGTACATAAACCCTTTTAAACCAGCACACAACCTCTCTAAATTTTACTTTGAAGTCAGCAGAGAGGAGGGGCCTTGATGAAACACTGAAGTTCAACAGAGAAGGGAATGTTGGACCTTGTAGTCTTAAATTTTAAAACTTCAGAATGGCTATGTGAAAGGGAGATTGACCGCATACATTTGAAAAAGGTTACTATAATCATTTGGTAAAACATTTATGATCTCTAAAGGCCAGGAGGTAAAACATTAGGGATCTTTGTTAATGTTAATCTGTTTGCTGAGATGTTCAACTTTTGGAATAGATGACCTGAAGTTCTGTTGATTACCATCTCAGTATCAAGTTTTTCATAGTTGTTTTCTTAAGTGATTTAGATAAGACAATTACTTGATGGCTTGGCACATCTTATCTGTAAAACTAGCTAGGCTTGCTTTAATTTTTACTGATTTATGTGTCTTTCTATATCTCTTGAGCCCATTTTTGCTAATTTGTTCATAGCATTCTCATGATTTTTTAAAAATTGCAAAGCTTATATTTTGAGTAGAGTTGGTAGAAGTTTGTCTAGTTCATTAGCTTTTTCAGAGCCTGCTTTTTACAAAAAATAATTTCTACTCTTGTTTTATTTGTCTTTATTATTTTCTTCCTTTACTTTATGTTTATTTGATATTCTTTTTTCTACTTTACTAAACTGAATTTTTTAACTTATTTTCCATCATTCATGTCTTGTTACAAATGAGTATAAGGTCATAAGTTTACCTGTAAATACTGCTTCAGCTGTATCCCACAGATTTGATACATAGTACTTGCATTCAGTTCCAGATATTTTGTCATTTCTATTATGAATTTCTCCCCCTGCCCCATTTTTAGGCTTACATTTTTAAGTTTCTGATTATGCATATTTTAAGCTGTCTATTTACTGTTGATTTCTTATTTAATTACAGAAACTGTGGTCTATATGATTTTAGTTTTATTTTTTTTGAACACTAATAACTTGTAATCATTTTTATGCTCAATAATTAATTGAGACATTTCATCAATTTCTTTTCTCATCATTTACCATTTCTAGTATCTCTTTCATAGGTTCCTTTTTCTTAAGCAAGGAGGAATCCTTTAGTAGATCTTTTAGTTAGGATCAATAGATGGTAAAAGCTATCTTAATCTTTTGTACATTTGAAAATGTTTGATTTTGCATTTACTCTTGAGTGGTCTGTTTAGCTGGTTATAAAATTTTAGGTTGACTGTTATCTTTACTCAGCACTTTGAAGTACTGCCTTTTGTTGTTTACGAAATATCCACTCTTCTCTAATTGTCATTCCTTTGTAGATTTTAGGAATATCTCTATTTTCTCTAATTTAACATAATATATTTAGATTTTGTTTTATCTTTATGATACTTGGTACTTGAAATGTACTTTCGATCACAAAACCTAGATCCTTTTTTTAAAATTTTTTATTAATTAAAAAAAATTACAAGAAAGAAACACAAACACTCCCATCATATACACTCAGCAATTCACAATATCATCACATAGTTGCATATTCATCATCATGATCATTTCCCAGAACATTTGCATCAATTCAGAAAAAGAAAATAAAACAAAAACAGAAAAAAAAAAAATTTACATACCATACCCCTTTACCCCTCCCTTTCATTGATCACTAACATTTCAAACTAAATTTATTTTAACATTTGTTCCCCCTATTATTTATTTTTATTCCGTATGTTCTACTCATCTGTCGACAAGGTAGATAAAAGGAGCATCAGACACAAGGTTTTCACAATCACACAGTCACATTGTGAAAGCTATATCATTATACAATCATCATCAGTAAACACTGGCTATTGGAACACAGCTCTACGTTTTCAGGCAGTTCCCTCCAGCCTCTCCATTACATCTTGGATAACAAGGTGATATCTACTTAGCGTAAGAATAACCTCCAGGATAACCTCTCAACTCTGTTTGGAATCTCTCAGCCATTCACACTTTGTCTCGTTTCACTCTTCCCCCTGTTGGTTGAGAAGGTTTTCTCAATCCCTTGATACTAGGTCTTAGCTCATTCTAGAGTTTTTCTCAATCCCTTGATGCTGAATCTCAGTTCATTCTGGGGTTTCTGTCCCACGTTGCCAGGAAGATCCACACCCCTGGGAGTCAAGCCCCACGTAGACGGGGGGGGGGGGGGGGTTGGTGAGTTTACTTACTGTGTTGGCTGGAGAGAGAGGCCACATCTGAACAACAAAAGAGGTTCTCTTGGGGGTGACTTCTAGGCCTAATTTTAAATAGGCTTGCCCTATCCCCTGTGGGGTTAAGTTTCATATGAACAAACCCCAAGACTGGGGGCTCAGCCTATAGCTTTGGCTGTCCACACTGCTTGTGAGAATATCAAGAATTCAACTTGGGGAAGTTGAGTTTTCCCCTGTTCTCACCATTCCCCGAAGCAGACTCTACAAATACTTTCCCACTCACTGATCATATCACTCTGGGATTCATCGGAGCATCACTCTGGACAAACCAACAAAATCTCATGTCCTACCCAAAGTTCCATGTACTTAAGGTGTTCAACCAACTATCTACATAAGTTATATTAGGAGATGCACTAGTCAAAATATAAATTTGTACCAAATAAACATTTTTTGCTTTAGTCTCACACGTAAGTTGAAATTTTAAAATATTAATTGCCATCTATTTTCAACACACTGCAGTAATGACATTCTTTTGTTTTCCTCATGCAAAAACATTTTTTAAATTTGTACATTTAGTCACTCTCATTATACACTCTAGGCATTCCTAGATTATACCATCTCAATCTTTATCATCTTTCTTTCTGATTTCATTTATGCCCCAGCCCTCCTCCCTCTATCATTCTCCATGCAGCCTCATTCAGTGTTTTAACATAATTGTATTACAGTTAGGTAATATGGTGCTGTCCATTTCTGAGTTTTTATATTCAGTCCTGTTGCACAATCTGTATCCCTTCGGCTCCAATTACCCAATATCTTACCCTATTTCTATCTCCTGATGGTCTCTGTTACCAACAAAATATTCCAAGTTTATTCACTAATGTCAGTTCATATCAGTGAGACCATACAGTATTTGTCCTTTTGTTTTTGGCTAATCTCACTCAGCATAATGTCCTCAAGGTCCATCCATGTTGTTACATACTTCATAACTTTATTCTGTCTTACAGCTGCATAATATTCCGTCTTATGTACATGCCACAGTTTGTTTAGCCAACCTTAGATCCTTTTTTAATTCAGGAAAATCCTCAGCTGTATTTTTTCAAATATAGCATCCTAATATTCTCTGTATTTTTTAACTCTGGAATGTCTATCGAATGTATGTTTGAGCATTACTTCTTATTCTTTCCTCTACTCGTCTCAACTACTCTTTTGTTTTTTAATCACAACTCTGTTTGAATTCTTCACTATTATCTTCCAGTTTATCAGTTCTCATTTTGACTATTTAAAGTCCAGTTTTTGTGATGTGTTGAGTATTTTGGTTTTAATGACTTTCTATTTGAAAATTTCCAGTTGGTTATTTTTCACATCTTCCTGTGCTTTTTTCATTTCTACCTGTTTTTTTGTTTGCTTTTTGTTTTTTTTTTGTAATTTCATACTCCTTTTAAATGTAAATTATTTCTTTCTTTATCTTTCAGTATTCCAAACAAAATTTTTAAAGGCTTAATTGATTGTTCCTTAAAATTCATTTTATCTTTAGTAAATTCATGTTCTGTTGGTTGATTTTCTTGACTATCTTTCCTTGCACTAGATTTTTTTCACAGTACGTGGAATTTTGACTTGTAGACGCATTTATAATAGGAGACATTTATTGTTTTGTTTTCGCCTCCACACCCTTGGGCCCTTCATGACTACCATGCTTATTGCTTTTTGTCTTGTGGTTTTGTAGTTGCACTTGCCTAGATACTTTGACTCCACCTCTGGAACCAGGCCTTGATTTTCAGTGATCCTTCTCCTGAACTAATATTGGGATCTTACAGACCTAGTTACAGAGCCAGTGGGTAGCTAGGTCTTATCTTTACTCCAGGATTGTGTCTGTTTCTTTCAGCTTCCCTAGGATTATAGCTTCTATAAAGCGTATACCCTAGGCAGTATTCAGCTGTCTTTCACAAGGAGGAGGGGGTGGAGCTCCTTGGCCTTGGAAGCTATTTCTATTCCTCACTTCGATGGAAGGAACTTTTTTTTACCTCCTCCTTCCCAGGACCTTTTCCAGGTCATCCCTGGCTTCTGGGATGCTTGCTTCTGGCCCCAGAATCCAGTTGGAAGGCAGTCTTTACTTTCTTTATCTCTTTGTGCTGTTTCTCCATCTCAGAGATCTCGTTTTTTAAACTCAGCAGTATTTTGTGTTTTGGTTTTTTTAAAACATGTATTTGTTCACAGAGTACATCAAAGCATGAGTTTATTTGGCCATTTTGGATAAGAAGATAACCTTACCAGTTTTCAGCCAACATATTTTGATTGTTTCCCATATTATTAACTGACCATTCTTTGAAACTCTGTAATGGTAATCCACTATGCCAACATATTGGATGTTTAATAATTTATTTCTATCTTTCTATTGTTAGATGTTTTGGATGTTTTTAATTTTTCACTATTAAGACAATAATTTCAAATTTCAAGACATTTCTATTTGAAGTAGTCATTTGTCAGTCTGAATTTTGTTCTTTAAAGATGAATGATAGCATTACTAGGCATTAATAGCTATTCAACATTTTTAAGTTACAATTTGCCTCTTCTTTATGTCTTGTAATCCTTGATAATAATTGGTGTATATGCTTCTGCTAATTTCCTGTAAAAGAAATCATTTGTTTTACAGAGCATCTCCTGATTTTAAGTACCTGCTGTTTCTAGTATTTATCTCAATAATGGACATTTTCTTTTTTTCTCCTTTTCAAGCTAGTATTATCTTTTACTCTTTGAAAATTTTGATTGCCTTTTTTTTTCATCCCTGTGTGGGCATGAACTATATTATTTAGTTATGCTAGGAGTTTTCAGTTTTATGCTCCGTTTACCACTCAGGCACTGTTTTATTACTCATAATCTTATATATGAATATAACTGAATAACCAAAAATCTGGCTGGTTTAATTATTTGATTTGTTTGGGTGTAGTTTTGATTTCAAAATGACTTTATCGCCCTCTTTTTTTTTTCTTTTGTTTAAAGGCAAATATCCTATCACTTAATAGAGTAAAAACTTAATCTTGCTCATTTTCTACCTCAGTGTCTACCTGAAGAAGGTCTCATTGTCAATAGTGAGAGTGGTGGAGTTGTAATATTGAATGAGGAGATGGTAGTCTCAGGCATTAGGTGTCGTAGGGGACACAGGGACATTTGTTATATAAGAAAATAGCATTTCATACTTGGGCCTTTATCCAGTTAAACTCTCTTATCAGAAAGTATTACTTTTTTATTTATTTAAAACTAAGAATGAGTCTTTGAATGTAAAATGATGTTTCTAGCCTAACAAGGAAATGCCTCTAAGAGGGTATAAATAAAGTAACCTACCTCTCTCTCCTTCATCCCTTCCCTGCATCTCCCACCAAACCACTTACTGTTATAGTGACTATATTGTACCGTGTATGTATGTGTGTATATATATATATATGTATTTTAACATGGGCAGGCACCAGAAACCGAACTCAGGTCTCCGGCATGACAGGTGAGAACTCTGCCACTGAGCCACCGTGGCCCATCTTATACAATATATTTTTTAAAGCATGGATTTCAAATATTCAATCATCTTGTTTCCCTCAGTATTATCCAATCCTGTGGTCCAGTTTTGAATTTAGAGTAGACCAAGATTCCTGCCAATTTGATGACACACCTTTAGACCTTAAAAACTAAAGGTGGGGCCACGGTGGCTCAGCAGGCAAGAATGCTCGCCTGCCATGCCAGAGGACCTGGGTTCGGTTCCTGGTGCCTGCCCATGTTAAAAAAAAAAAACTAAATGGTATACCAAAACATTGTTCAAACTTCAAGATCCCCCTACTTTTATACAACTAAGCCAGTCTTGAACTTCAGTATTTTCTAAATCTGTTGGACTCAGTCAGAATGAATATCAACATATTATCTGAACTGAGCCTGAATGAAAAAAATTATTGAATACTTACAAAGAAAAGAAATTATAGTGAAAACAGGACATATTTTGAGAGGTTTTAGAGTAGTTTAAAATGTATAAATGATAACCAGATATAAAATAATGTCCTGTTACCAGTAAGTAGATTGTGGAAAGGAATGAGTGTCTTTGTATGTATACTATATATGCCATTGGGTCAGTCACTGAATTTTGTAGGAAAATTTGAGGTGGTTTTAGGTTGTTTGATCCCCTAATTCTATTTGTTCTTAACATGAGCGATTGAGGATTGACTGGCATTCCACATTGGTGTTCTATTATGATTTATTCTAATCAAAAGAATTCATTATTGCTCTCTTTAAAATTTCACCTTCAATAGAGTAAAAGCTTTTAGAACTTTACAAGAAGCTCTCAAGTGCAACTATGAGCACTGGCAGATCTGGGAAAACTACATCCTCACCAGCATCGACATTGGGGAATTCTCAGAAGCCATTAAAGCATATCATCGGCTCTTGGACTTACGGGACAAATATAAAGATGTTCAGGTGGGATATATATATTTTGTTATTTCAGTTTGCATTTGATATTGATGCTTGACTTAGATATAAATTGTTTCCTTGAATATATGCAGGAAAATTTTGTTAAATACAAGTAAAATGAAATATATATATAAAAAGTATTTTTCCTTTAATAAAATATTCATAGTTACATAAACTGAATTTTGTTTTTACTGTGACTTGAAATTAAATAGATTGCTGTCTGTATTACTTATTTGGGTATCTCCGTATATTTGATGATTTGTAATAGTTGAAGCAAATCCCATATTCATTCACTTATTCACTGATCAGGCATTTATTGCATACTTTCAGATGGTTTGAACAGTAAAAAAATGAAGACTAACATTTTCTTTGCAGTTTTTAATGAGACAGCCTTCTTGCTGAAATGAAGTTAGAACTGATTGACTCTTAACACAGTACAAAAAATACTGCGTCCTATCAGAGAATATAGGAGATTTTAAGCCACTCTGTCATCTGATACGATTAAATGTGCCCTATCTGTGGGGTTTAGTTGTGGTTGAAGGCAGTGTGCAAAGCTGATAGAGCTTATGGGTGGCAATATTGTAGGAAAGGAGGGAAGAAGGAGGGGAGTGTAAAGGACATTTGCTCTGAAATTTTTTAGATGCCTTCCATATAATGGCTTACTTTTAGTCAGCAATTATTCAGTCCATACAGTTAATTGTGAAGTAAAAATATATTTCTCTTTAAGTTTTTAATGAGGAGCTAAAAAATGAAAGAAAGTTTAGTTGATGTAAAGAGTGATTCAATAGCATAGGATTGCTTTTTTTTTTCCCCAATTTATTCAGCTTTGGTTCTGAATGCATGGAGATGCATTTTGGCCATTTTTCACAGAAGAAAAAAAAGGTTTTTAAAAAATGCTTTTCCCAGCTCCCAGCATAAATTGAGATGTTTTGATTTAGGTTTTATGTTAAGTGGCTCTTCAAGCACGTTAGTGGTCATACTCATAGAGTCCGACCCCTTCTAGCAGTCGAATCATAGGCTGTTTCTATCCATAGCAAAATCATGTTCTCTTTCCCATTTGAAATATTCCATTCCTGTAGCTGTTTTAGCACAGTGTTTAACTTATATCATTCTGAACTTATGTGAACATTTAGTTGTTCACTAAATAGTTTTCCTAGAGAAAATTATTACGATTTAGTTTAAATTCATGGCCAGTTAATACTTTAATCTCTTTTTTCCCCCTAATTCTTCCCTTCCTCCTCAATCTCAGAATATGAAGCAAGTTTCCTTTGTACAGTAGCATCTCATCTGAACATGAATATTTCAGTGAGCTTGGAAATACTTTCTGTAAAAATGCAGTATTTATAGAAACAATCACGTACAGCGTTTGGATTCTGGCTCCTTCCCTCTCCCACCCCCATTGCCACACATGGGGCACCAAGAATGATTCCTGTCCAGTGAAATACTGTTTATGTGAACAGAGCACCTTGTTAGCCTCAAGTGCTAAAATGTCAGACGTTATGGCTGTTAGCCTAATTGTCTTATTTGGATCGGGGGAATGTTACTGAGAACATAACGACTAGAAAGCCAGTGCCTTGCTCAGGTCAAACGATCATCTTTAGCAACTTGTAGAAAACACTCAGGTGATCAGATATAGAAATCAGCAGAGTGAGGTAGTTTTCCAGTGTGTACCTACCAAAAAGAGTTATCTTTGTGCTGTTTTTGTCAGTAGCTCTCTTTAGAAGAGTCCTAGAATTCTCGTGGTGACGTTTAGTCTCTGGAGGTGTGGGTAGAGACACTCCATAGTGCTATATCGAGCTGAAGGAAAGTGTTGGTGGCTAGTAATGGGCATAGTCCTGTTTAGCTCATAGTTTATTCCTCTCTATCATCCTGCTTCCTTACAACTAGTCAGTATGGACCAAGACTAGTTGATAGGATGTCTGGAATATTTTTAGCTCAGGTAAAAAAAAATTTACTTAATTTGAATTTACTCTACAAGGTTGGCACCAGAGTCTTTCAAAAACATTCTGATATTCTTATGTTTGATACTAGCCAATGTAATTCCATTTTAATTTGATTTTAAATTTCTCTTTGTATTTCTTTCTACTTCTTTATAGAGATAGAATATTGTCATTTCAGCTTTTCTAATTTGTATGTATGGAAATGTATAAATGTACACTGCTGTATACTCATTGTAATTCAGACATAGTGTAAATTAACTACAAATTGTTCTTCAGTTTTTTTCACTGTTTATAATTAGACAGCAACAACAAATGTAGTATATCCACATATATCATTTTCTTCCTTTCCTTTTTGTGTCCTAATTTTGAATAATGCATAGGTTGATAAAACCCAGGAAGGCTTTTCTACGGTAGTATTTAAATTCATATCTGGGTTATACATATTTTGATTTATGATAAGGTACATTTTCATGTTGGAGCATAATTGATCCCTATTCAGTTTCCTGGTTTTCTACTATTATAAATAATGCCATGAATATCCTTGTGTATATCAATGATTCTTTCCTCAGTGTAAATTCTGAATGTTGATCTGTTGGTGTGTTTTGTTTTGTTTTACTCATTACTTGGGCAATCATTTTGGGAAAAGAATTCAATTATTGCATTATTGACTCCTTATTTCTTATTTATCTATGGAAGAGGCAAAAAAGAGAATTAACATATTGAATGTTTACTATGTCCTTGGCACTTAACATTAATGATCTTTTACAGTGTGTAAAATAATTGAGGTAGACTCTTAATAGTCCTCATTTTTCAGTTGATGAATATGAAGCCCAGAGAGGTCATGTAATTTGACTAGTCCTGTAGCTAAGAGAAATTAAGGTGGAAATAAACTTAGGCATGCTTGGTTTTTTCCTTTGTGTCTTGTCTTGAAATCTACAGGAAGATCTATGTTTTCAAAAAATATGTTTCCACATCATATTAATGTATATACCTAACAAATATTTTTTTTAATTCAGGTATAATTTACACAGATCTTAAATGTTAGTTCAATGAGTTTTGACTATTATATGTATCTGTGCAACCACCACACAAAATGAGAAATGGAGCATTTTTATCATCACAGAAAGTTCTCTTGTGCCCTTTTCCTGTCAATTGAGCTACTACCCTTTTCCTACCAGACACCCACTTTCTGATTCCTGTCCTCACATGTTAATTTTGCTTTTTCTTGTCCTTCATATAAATAAAATCATGCAGTATGTATTACTTTACATTGATGTTCTTTATAGGGATTCTATTGGTGTTTTCTTTGGGAGGTGAAGGGTGAGGTGGTGGTAACGTGCAATGGGTAGGTCGCCGACTAAATTGAAGTCCTGCTTCATTGTGGACTGTTGACCGAAAGAAAAGAGGGGAGTAAATTGGTATTGATTGTTTTGTTTTGTTTTTTTGCAAATTTTAGCTCTGTGAAATAGGTATCTTCATTTTACTGCTGAGGAATCAGGTTCAGCAAGGTGAATAGGTTGCTGTCTCAAGTAGTAAAGTTAAGACTTGGGGTCTGGCCTATAAGACCTGAAGTCTGCATGTTCTATAAGACCTGAAGTCTGCATGTTCTTTCTTCCCTTTTTATTTTATTTATTTATTTATTTAAGCATTTGCTCTGCCTTTTATTTATTTATAATCCATATTTTTTACTCATCTGCCCATACTATAGATAAAAGGAATATCAGACACAAGGTTTTCACAATCACACAGTCACATTGCAAAAGCTGCATCATTATACAGTCATCTTCAAGAAATATGGCTACTGGAACACAGCTCTACAGTTTCAGACACTTCCCCCTCACCTCTCTAATACACCTTAAACTAAAAAGGGGATATCTGTATAATGCATAAGAATATCCTCCAGGATAACCTCGACTCTTCCAAATCTCTCAGCCACTGACACTTTATTTTGTCTCATTTCTATCTTCCCCCTTTTGGTCAATAAATTTTCTCAGTCCCTTGATGCTGAGTCCCAGCTCATTCTAGCATTTCTGTCCCACATTGCAAGGGAGGTTGACATTCCTGGGAGTCATATCCCAAGTAGAGAGGGGGAGGGCAGTGAGTTTGCTTGCTATGTTGGCTGAGAAAGAGGCCACATCTGAGCAACAAAAGATCTCTGGGGGTGACTCTTAGGCCTGATTTTAGGTAGGCTTAGCCTATCCTTTGTGGGGATAGGTTTCATCTGAACAAACCCCAAGATTGAGGGTTCGACCTGTTGATTTGATTGTCCCCTACTGCTTGCGAGAATATCAGGAATTCTTCCAATGGGGAAGTTGAATTTTCCTCCTTTCTTGCCATTCCCCCAAGGGGACTTTGTGCATGTTCTTTCAGCACGCAGAGAATTGTTATTTTTTTTGTGAAGGAATAGGAAATCAAATTCCAAACTGCTTACCTCTCTCTGATAAATTGAAGTTTAGGGAAGCCCAGGGTCAGGGTTATCAAACCAGGAAGCAGAGCAAGTATTTTAGCTCCAAGTGGAGCAAGGAGTTAGCCAAGCTGAAGAGGTAGGAAATTGTTTCATTCTTGGCCTGAGGCCCTCTTGAAAGTTTTTGTAAATGGACCTAAGCCGTCCCTTTCCTTCCTGTTATGAGGACCATTAGGATTCAAAGTGCCAAAGTGCTTTAGGCCAAGATATTGGTGCCATCCAGCCAAGGACTTCAATATCAGTGTTGGGAGAGGAGCAAGCTATACTTTTCTATTTGTGGAAATTCTTCAACATTTATATTAAAATTGATGTTCCTCCAAGTGATGAACTGTCAACTCTGTTCAGGGTTCAGTGTTGATTCCCCATTGACATTCTTTGCTGCATCCCCCAAATATAATGGAGATAAGAAGTAGGTTTAGGATAGAGAATGAAACAAGTTTCAAATCACCTATGCAAGTTTCCTAAGGCTGCAATGATAAAGTACCACAAAGTGGGTGACTTAAAACAATAGATATTTATTCTTTCTAGTGGCTAGAAAATCTGAATTCAAGATGTTAGTAAAGCCATACTCCCTCAGAAGGTTCTAGGAAAGACGCTCTTCCAGCTCCTGGTGGCCCTAGGTGTGCCCTGGCTTATACCAACATAACTCCAATCTCTGCCTCTGTCTTTACATGGGCTTCTCCTCTATTCTATTCTCATTTAAGAGTGTAAGTCATTAGGTTTGGGCTCCATCCTAAATTCAGGGTGATTTTATCTCAAAATCTTTAACTAGTTACATCTGCAAAAACCCCATTTCCAAATAAACTTAGGACATAACTTTTGGGGGGACTATTCAACCCACTATATCACCTCACTAAATTAGGACTGTGAGCAAAGGATTCATAGGCCATTACATGGCATCAGTTTGGTAGGATATTAAGAAATTATGTGACTGTTTATATTGATTAAAATAAAATTCCTTTTAAGTATCCAGGCTTAAAAATATATATTTAGATTATTTTATGATGTATCAAACGGACTAAATATATATAAATATTTTTTCATCTCATGGAAAAATTAGGAATAGAAGTGGATGCTTACCAAATTTCCTGAACTTTGAAGTGTAAAAGAAAACTCAAAGGAATTTCTATGACTGTGTTTTTAAAAAGGTGACAAAATATCTGTAACAAATAGGAAAGCTAATAATAACTTCATTACATAAAGAGTTAATATCTGTTACAAGAATGAAATGGAACAAAATAGAGAATCCAGAAACAGACTAAAGTTGGTATGGGAATTTAGGACATGGTATGGATGGCATTTTAAACCTGTGGGATAAAAATAGAGTATTCCATATGTATTGGAATAGTTTGGGACCAAAAATTGAACCTCTGTCATTCTCCTTAAATGTAATAAATTCAGACTGATGAAGTATTTAGATTGAAATGCCTTGAAAGGGTAGGATCATGTTGGGAGAACACACATTCTGAACTTAGAGAACTTGGACTTGCACCTCACCTCTGCCACAGGCTGTGGGACCTGGAGAAAGGTATTTATCTTGTCTGTGCCTCGGTTTCATAAAATAGTACCTGCCTCACCGGATTGTTATTAGACTAAATGAACTAATGTATGTGAAGTACTTAGAATAGCGCCTGGCATGTATGAGTGTTATTTACGTGTAGCTGCTGGAATCATCATCATCGTCGCCATTGTCATCTTCGTCCTCGTCATCATCATCATTTTTGAAAGAGTGAAATTTAAAAAAAACTGAAATGCGAAAAATATGTTTATATGCTTGGGAATAGAGAAATTGAGGATCAATAATCATAATAGTTTATAATTCTATAGTACTTTGCTGGTTATCAGAGCTCTTATATGTATGCTGATTCCTTTGCTTCAAAAATCCCTAATAGATCATTTAAACACCCAGACACAGGGGCCCAGAATAAGAATGAGAACCTTTAATCCTGGATAGCTTAACGTAAGGCCTGGATACTTCCCGGAGTATATGAAGCAGATAATCAAAAAGTGTTGGCACAGAATGATCAAAAGTTGCGAATGTTTGTGTTTGTTTGGTGTTTCTTGGTATTTAAAAAAAAATTAATTAATTAAAAAAAAAGTGTTGGCAAAGTCCCTTGAGGGCTGGGAGAAAAATTATGGAACTATTAAGCTTTACCACTGAGGAAACCCCAGATACTGTGCCAAACATTAGGGACACTTAAATCAATAGGCCAAGCCCTTGATCTTGAGGTTTGCTTTTCTGAAGCTTATGTATGTAGTAGAGAAGCTTAACCTACCTGTAGGCATACCTAAGAGGCACCTCTGGAGGACCTCTGTTGTTGCTCAGATGTGGCTTTTCTCTCTCTAAGCCCAACTCTGCAAATGAAACCATTGCCCTCCCCACTACATGGAACATGACATGCAGGATGAAAGTCTCCCTGGCAGCATGGGAGATGACTCCCAAGGATGAGTCTGACCATGTCACTGTGGAATCAACAATGACATCCTGACAAAAAGGGGGAAAAGAATTGCAACAAATAAGGAATCAGCGACTGAGAGTGTTCAAATAGAGTCACGAGGCTACACTGGAGGTCACTCTCACGCATGCTTCAGTTAGACATTGCTACCTATCAAAACTTGCCAAACATCAACCAAAACCATTCCTGCCAATCCTAAAGAATATTAGGGCATTATGTAAGATTCTAAAAATGTTTCATGCACTAGGAAACATCCCAAAACCTACAACCTCCAGATGGGTCCCTGGACCAGGTAAGTCCTGAAATACAGAGGGGCCAGCCCCTCCAGGACATCAACTAGTTCCATCTCCCTACCTCGTATTTTATGTTATTCCAACATAAAAAAAGTTAGAATGGGCGTAGCCCAAAAACCCATAAAGAGTAGGAGAAAGATCAAAGGTGATGGTGGAGTTAAACAGAGGAAGTTGGGTTTAACAACTGAATCATTATACTGTTATTTCTTTTAGCCTCCAGTACCTTCAAGCAGCTAGAAATAAAACCTAAAATTGTAGAGTTGTAACTCATACCAAACTCTGAAATCTGTTCTATAACTAATTGTTGCAATGTACTTTGAAATTTATTGCTTTTATGTATGTATGTTATTTAAAGAGAAGGAGAAATATAACAGAAAAGATAGGATTTAACAAATGAATATGACTGCTGAATCATTATATTGATATATCTGTTGGTCTCCAGTGTGTTGAGGCAGCTAGAAGAAAAAATGAAACATCATGAAACTGTAACCCATACCAAACTAAAATCCGTCCTTTAACTGCTTGTTACAATGTCCTTGGAAGGGTGGTACAAGGGTAGCTCAGTGGTAGAATTCTCACCTGCTGTGCAGGAGACCCAAGTTTGATTCCTGGAGCCTGTACCTGCCAAACAAAAATGTACTTGGAAATTTATCGCTTTTTTGTATGTATCTTATATTTCACAATAAAGAATATATGATATGGCAGATAGGAAATCTGATCTCATTATTCTTATTTACCAACTTTCTGGTCAGCCTCCCATGTTTATGGAGGACTTTAGTAATGAACTGTATATTTATTCCTTTCAACCCTACTCCGGCTAGTCTTGAAAGTTTTGATGTTTAGGTTGTTGTTTTTTTTGTGTGTTTGTTTGTTTGGTGTTTAGGTTTTTGGACTTGAGAATTCTTTGTCCCTTTTCTTTATCCTATACAATCATTCCACTCCTGTGGCCATATTTGAATTCTGTTTCCCCAAGAATTGTTCCATCTATCAAATATTAAACTTTTACTCTTCAGCTACTTAATGCATACTGAGTAATTTTATAATTTTGGCTAGTTACTAATGGGTTAATCTTAATATTTTTACCTATAGCAGTAGATATAAACTTTTAAATGGTTTAAAAATTTCTTTTCACTTTTGATGAGGTAAATGAGTGTAGTGCTGATAAACTTGCACACTGCCCAAGAGGAATTGTTCCTTCCTTGGTGATCATTAAATCAAGAAAATTCTGTTTCCATTTCTATATCTATTAAAAGAAAGGGTTAAATATATGATAAAATTTGTTTTCTTGGTTTTGTTTTATTTTAGGTAGTCAGTCTAGATAACTGGAATGTGATTTATCTGGCTTACTGATTGGTGTGAGGAAAATTCTGATGTTGACCAGAATGTTGTAAAATTACTGTAATGGTATTTTGCATAATTCTGTCATCACTCTAAAACAACTTTTTAAAATGACATATTTGGCTCCTTTTATTAATGTATTTTAATAACTTTTTTCCTTTAGTGCTTTCTTAATTGCAGGAAATAACTTTTAATTAACTTTTATTGAAATATGTACATACAGAAAAGTATACAAATCACAAGCGGACGTACGAATTTTCATGAGGTAAACACACCTGTGTAACCAGCTTTCCAGCCCAGCTTAGCCCCAAGACCAAAGAACATGCCTGGCACAGAGTTACTCTGGCACAGAGTTACCCATGACTTATGAGCAGAACAGACTTCCCAATGGTGGCCAATCAGAAAAACAGAAGTCAGTGTTCTGCCCAAAAAAGAGAGAGCGTGCAGTGCCACAGGAATGGCTTGTAAAGGTTAGGTACGTCCACAGGGTGTGACAATGGAGCTTCAGCCAGGTCTGATAAGATGTGGTTAGGGTAGGGGGATTTTAATGACATTCCTTCCCCCCAAGGGGACTTTTAGTGTCTGTCCTGACCGCGTAGGGCTGCTTACAGGGACTTGTTCTCATAGTGGAAGAGGGTATGGGGCCCGGGCCCTGGGTCCTCAGGCCAGCGTCCAGACCATGAGTCAGAACTTTACAGCCCTCCCAAAGCCTGCAGCCCCTGTGGTCACTGCCCCTGCCTACCATGGGTCGCCACCAACACAGGACTTAGTTTTAAAGTCTTATGAACGAATAGTAATAATGTGTGCCATCATCTTTTGTTTCATCTTTACCAATCTTTGAATATATTTATATATTTTTGCTCCTTCTCTGTTTTTAAATTCAGTTTTTACTTTATCAAAATAACACATACATACAGTTTTGCAAGTTAAATAGTAGTATAAGGCTTAAAACAAAATAGAGCAATTTCCTGCTCTATCTTCCCTACTTTTCAAGATCCTTCTCCCCAAAGGGGAGAAACCCATGAGTATTTCTTTTGCCATTAGCATGTGTTCATATTTCATAATGATAGTTATATAGTTTTTTTAATTAACCAAATTTAGACATTATCTGTTGATTTCTTGTTATAATAAATGAGAACTTAACTCTCTTATACTAGCACTTTGGCAACTTCCCTGTCTTCCCAATATATTTATATTAAAATTCTCTCTTCCAATATATTTATATTAAAAATTTTTAGCCAAATGAATATTCTGTTAACATTACTACCCCTACGCAGATAGCATTGGAAGTGACTAGAGGCACTTGGTATCTGCTCCACCCTTTCCCCCAATGTACAGGCTCTTCACTTCTATCGTTCCCTCTGGAACCACTCAAACGCAGACGCACACACACGCACACACACAGGCACTTCACCAACATTTTCCCTTTCAAACTACCAGCACTGCTGGTCTCCATTCTTATTGGCAAGAAAACCAAATTTCTCTTGTTCATTGTCTCCTCAAGGAGGTCAGAGTGATGGGATGTTGGGCCAACTGTGAGCTCCCACAAGAAGCAAAGGATTTTACTAATTTAGTGTTTCATTTGTACATGTGAATAGCTATTTTAATAGACCATCCTGTTCAAAACCTGTTAATCCTTGAAGCAAGCATCTCCTGTTCATAGAATGATCACTTGAAGCAAGTAGTGCACATTTATACTGTTTCTTCTATATTGTTACTTTCATATTGAAAACCATAGGTGGGATTCTATTGTGGATTTCATTGCTTTCATATTTAAAACTACACGTGTGGGATTATAATGTGAATTCCAGACAGAGATAATGTACTTTGTCCAAATGAAGAAACTCGATTGAATGTTCTCCTGTCACTGTGTATAATTAGGACCATGGGTCTGAGCTTACATTCTTGGAAGTGTTAACACTCCAGAGGAGCCACAATTCCTCAGCTGCGCCTCCTGTGTGGATTAGGATGTCTATAAGGAGACATAGCAAGGTGTTATAATGGTTGAAGTTCTCTTAGCAGCACCTTCGGGAAGCGGTGTATTGATTCGATCTTTGTTTCAGGCACAGTTGTTTATTGAGTCAGTGCTATGTGCCAAGCCCTTAGGTGGATACTGGGAACACAGTGATGATGACATGTGGCCCCTCCTTTAACTTCAGGGTAAGAAAAAGGATCCAGACACCCTGTCTCTTAGAACCTTGCCGCTCAAAGTGTAGTCCATGGACTGGCAACAATCACCTGGGAGCATGTTAGAAATCTACAGTCTCAGTCCAAGATGGATCTCCATCAAAGATTCCTCATTTCTAACAAGTTTCCAAATGATTCCAGTGCTGTTGGTCCAGGGACCACGCTGAGTAACAAGTTTTTAAAATACTCTTCTCAAGCTGGGCTTCAGGTAGTTTCTAGTTAAAAGGAGAAAAGATACTTTCTGGGTACCCCTGTGCCCAATGCAAATGCATTAGTGGTTTATCATTCCACAATTAGGCAGGGGAAAGACCTTTTTCATCAGAGTTAGAATGTTATCACAGCAGTCCAGATGGAAAATAATGAGACCTAAACAAAAGCAGGACATACTGGATTTAGGATTTATTAGCAATGTTGAATCAAATTAATTAGACATGCTAGATGGGACATGACTCCCAGGGGTGTGGACCTTCCTGGCAATGTGGGACAGAAATCCTAGAATGAGCTGAGACTCAGCATCAAGGGATTGAGAAAAATCCTAGAATGAGTGAGACTCAGCATCAAAGAATTGAGAAAACCTTCTCAACCAAAAGGGGGAAGAGTGAAATGAGACAAAGTGTCAATGGTTGAGAGATTCCAAACAGAGTCGAGAGGTTATCCTGGAGGTTATTCTTACGCATTAAGTAGATATCACCTTGTTAGTCAAGATGTAATGGAGAGGCTGGAGGGAACTGCCTGAAAATGTAGAGCTGTGTTCCAGTAGCCATGTTTCTTGAAGACGATTGTATAATAATTCAGCTTTCACAATGTTATAGTGTGATTGTGAAAACCTTGTGTCTGATGCTCCTTTTATCTACCTTATCAACAGATGAGTTAAACATATGGAATAAAAATAAATAATAGGGGGAACAAATGTTAAAATAAATTTAGGTTGAAATCCTAGTGATCAATGAAAGGGACAGGTAGGGGGTATGATATGTATGAATTTTTTTGCATTGTCTTCATTTCTTTTTCTGAATTGATGCAAATGTTCTAAGAAATGATCATTATGATGAATATGCAACTACGTGATGATATTTTAAATTACTTATTGTATATGTTGAACGGAATGATCATAAGTTAAAAATGTTTGCATTTGTTTGTTGTATTTTTTTTTAATTTGAAAATTAAAAAATTAATTAGACGTGGCAGAAATGCAAGAGAAGAGAATCTGGGTTGATGCTCAGAAAACTGTGTATATGGGATCACATTAGAGACTACAGGAAGAAGACAGCTGTGGGATCTGTATTTCACACTTGGAGAGATGGAGTGAGAGATGTTCACGGGACATGACTGGTAGATCTTGAGGTGCTGGAGCTATGGAGAGGAGTCTGGTTCAAACTGCACAGACAATCACAGTATGCTTGGTAATGTATTTGAAGCTACAGGTTTGAATGAGATTGTTCAAAGAAGGACTGAGCACTGAGTATGGGCCCTATGGAAGAAGAGAACTCAAAGGAGCCAGTAAAGGGGCATTCAGAGAGATAGGCATGCAGTTCTAGAGAGGGGTTTAGGACGGTTTGACTTTTATTTTAATAAACGTGTAAGGGTGACAACTCTGCAAGTAAAATCATGCCCACTCCCCCTACATGGGACATGATATCCAGAGTGAAAGTCTCCCTGGCAAAGTGGGGCATGAATCCAAGGGATGAGCTGGCCCTGGCACCATCAGATTGACAGTGTCTTCCAAATGAAAAGAAAGAATAGTAACAATATAAGGTATCACTGGCTAAGAGAGTTCAAACAGAGTTGAGAGGCTATTCTGGAGGTTACTCTTACACAAACTTCAGCTAGATATTGCTATTTACCATGATTTGCCAAAGCAAAACCAAAATCATTCTTGTGAACCCTAAAGAACACCTAGGGCTCTCTCTAAGATTCTGCAAAAGTTTCTATGCACAACAACCTCCAGATGGGTTCCCAGGCCAGAAGAGTTCTAAAACACAGAGGGCCCAGCCTCTCTAAGAGCATCAGCTGGCTTATCCCCCTATTCCACATTATCACCAGCCTTTTCCAACATGAAAAAGTTAGAATGAGTATAGCCCAACTAACCCTAAAATTGGGAGAAGGATCAAAAGGAGGAGGAGTTGTAATAGAGAAGATAGGATTTAACCAGTGTGACTCCTGAATCATTATGTCAATATTTATTTTATTCTCCAGTGTCTCGGAGCAGCTAGAAGGAAAAACTTAAAATTGTGGAACTGTAACCTATACCAAACTCTAAAATCTGTTCTGTAACTACTTGTTATTATGTACTTTGAAATTTATTGGTTTTTTGTATATATATCATATTTCACAATTTTAAAAATGTTAAAAAGTGTAAGGATGATAGTCTAACAAATCTCACAGGTTTATCAAGATCATTGTCCTTGCTGATTTTCTTAGCTTCCCTCTGCTAAAACAAATACCATTAAGTGGGTTGGCTTAAACAACAGGCATTTATTGATTCATGGTTTTAAGACTAGGAGAATTCCAAAATTGCAGCTTCAGCAAGATGATGCTTTCTTCCCGAAGATGCATTCTGGGTCTGGGTGCTGTCCCTCCTTGGCCCTCGCCTTTTCTCTCACATCACACTGCACATGGTGACATCTTCTCCTTCTCCTCCAGGTTCCATCGTCTACTTCTGCTGTCTTCCTGTGGATTTCTCTCCTTAGAAAGGACCCTGGGAGACTAGATTAGAGCCCAACCTGATTCAGTTGGGCCACACATTAACTGAAGTACCATCTTCAAGAGATCCTATTTAGTATCAAGAGATACTTGATCCTATTTAGTGCCAAGAAATCCTGTTTACAATGAGTCCATACTGACCAGAATGGATTAATATTAAGAACAAGTTTTTCTGATGAGAATAATTCAGTCTGTACAATGCTGTTGATGGTAGCGTTTTGGTTTTGCTGTTTGTTTACTTCTAACTTATCAATTCACTTATATGCATTTTTTAAGGTCCTTAAAATTCTAGTCAGGGCAGTGATTGATGGGATGACTGATCGAAGTGGAGATGCTGCAACTGGCCTCAAAGGAAAGCTGCAGGAGTTACTTGGCAGAGTAACTTCAAGAGTGACAAATGATGGAGAAATCTGGAGGCTGTATGCCCAAGTATATGGAAATGGGCAGAGTGAAAAACCTGATGAAAATGAAAAGGTTAGTTATCCTCTCCTTCTGGACTCTCACTTTTTGTTTGAGCAGCTATGTAGTAGATCTACTTTTTTGAGTAATGAGTGGAGAATTTAGTAATTAGTATTAATATGCTTGATTTTTCAGTTTTGAATCAGAGTCCTTAACATATATACTTTGAATTGTGGACAGGTTAAACTTATTTGTATGTGGACTTATAAACCTTCTTTTCTGTCTTCTGTTTTTTTTTTTGCTTTCCATGAGTTTTTCTTATTTAATTGTTCTGTTCTCTGCAAAAGAGTTTTCTTTAACCTCTTACCCGTTGCTGGACCTGTGGCAAAGCACTGGCCTTTGTTTTTATTCTACGCCCTTCTGCAGGCTCGTTGCTAAGGACTGAGGTAGATTTGGTCCAAGGACAGGGGGAGTGTTTAGATTCGTGATGGAGACTGTGAAAGGGAAAGGAAAAGGAAATAGACAAGGAGAAGTACTTTTAAAGTCTAAACATATAGTGCTTTATAGAGGTTGTCCTGCCCTGTTTTCACCAGTGCAATAGAATACCAGTTAAACCCAAGTTAGTCTCTTATCTTTGAACTTAAAGGAAGCTTCAGAGTTTCCAAGGTTGGAATAATTGTTTTGTGTTTCTTTTCAAAACATCTACATCAAATATATTGCTTGCATGGGTTTGGAATTAGCCACAGTACAGATAATCTGTGGAATTCCTAGCCATTCTCTCCTCCCTCCATCCATCCAGCTGACTTCTGCCTTGGCCTTGCAGCCTAGAAAGTACGTTCTGAAATACACACATGCACACACTGCTGCATTGCAGTCTCCATTTCTTCTTGAACTATGTGCTGTGTATACAGAATTAATGGTACTCTGAATTCTGATCTGCGACTTCTCCTTCCAGAATTCACAAGGATGGGGTTGTGAAAGAAAAGAAGTGTTTTAAACTTCTGTGAGCTTATATGCCTCTACCATCAATTACACAATTTATACCAAATTCATGCTTTCTGCTCTAAATTGCTCTCTTAAACTTATGGCTACAAATGCTGGGGAAATCTGTATAGTTCTTATAGCTTTCCAATCCTGGCCTTTATATTTTTCTCTTTACAAGGAAGTGTCTTTATCCAAATATATATGCCTGATTTTCTTTAATTGCTTATTGCTATTGTGTGTGCATCTATCTACTTTTGTTGATGAGAATAAGAGAGCTATGGTACACAGATGCTAATTTTTTAGTTGGAATTAATTCCATATGACTTCCAAGAAAGATAGAGTTAAAATGTGAATTCTAATTGTTCTCATGTTGTTCTTTCTTTCCTCAGGCTTTCCAGTATCTTTCTAAGGCATACAAGTATGACACACAGTCCAGTTGCTGGGAGAAAGATATTACATCATTTAAAGAAGTGGTGCAGAGAGCCTTAGGACTTGCACATGGTATGTGATGCAACATTTGATATCCATGGCATATCTTAATGTATTTTTTGCTGATAAAAGAGAATATTAGTCAGAAGTAAAAATTCCATTACAAAGAATTTCAGATTATTTCATTATACTGAAGTTATTGCATTTAATTCAGCAAACATTTATGACCAATTACTATGTAGTAGGCCTTTTGCAGCAATTAAAAAAACAAACAGGTAGAGACTTAAGTAATGTTTGAAAAAATGATGGGTTATAGTAAATTTTTTTAAAAAGATGCACAATACTTTACACCTGTATTAACTTTCTGTTTGTATTGATTATGCAGTATGAAGGAAACCAGTTAATTTTTCCCTATTATTCTTCCTTTACTCATATTCTTCCTTTATAAATGGAAATATTTATTCATTAAAAGTACACAGATCTCTGGAGTGTATGGTAATAGCATATACAAAAGAAATATAAAACAATCTAATCTCTAGCTTTGGGAAACTGAGAGGGTGATTTGAGGGAGGTGGGTTCTATCTGTGGTTGTACGTGAAAGCTTACATAAAAAAGCTACATGCCTGTTGGGTAAATATATCCCACTTTTAATTATTTGCATTAATTAAGAATATACCAGTTAGATTTAGTAACATATATTTATTTTTATATAAATATGGGTGTGTGATACACTGGGAATACAGTTCAAATAAAATAAGCCTCAATCTTAGAAAATGAAACACAAAGACAGTGAATCTACATCCTAATGTCATCATCTTACTTCTCTAATTTCTTCCTGCAATTTTAAATACTTTAGAGCAAATAGGGAGGCAACAAGGGACAATGAAGAGGGAAGCGCTGTGGAATCAGGGAGACCTAAGCTCTAGGACTGGCTCTGCCACGTACTTGCTAGATGACTTTGGGCAAATTATGTAACTCCTCTTTCCCCACAGTGAGATTGGAATAATAGCTACATGTGATTGTTAAGAAGAATAAATGAGAGCGTATTTAAACACAAACAGTATTTTGTAGATGGTTTAAATGTTAATCCTTCTTGCTCACCCCCCTCCCCTTCCTTTCAAGGTAGGAACTCAAAACTAAAAAGAAAAGTGAAGAGCAAGGATGAAGTTTAACTTTACCTGTAATAAAGTGACAGAACATTGGAACAATTTAGAAATGGGCTTGATAACTAATAATTCTACTTATGGCCTTTGACATCATTGACAAAAAGAATATGAATATCCAATTTCCTAGGTCACCCAGCTCTTGGCAGATAAGGTTGAGATGTTGAAATCTGCATAGCTGAGATTCCATATGGAGAAGAGAAGTTTGGGGTGATTGCTAATAGGCCAGTGGATGGATGTTTTGGGGGTGGCTAGAATTCGTATGGATTGGATTGGCCTCATGGTGGGTGGACTCAGATGGAGGTCAGGCTTTATGCCTTTGACCTTTGTGGAGTCAGTGTTGTGTCTGGGGAAAACATGCTAAGATGTATTATGTACATAATTAGCAGGGTGCAGTTTTCTTTGAAGAATTTATCTGATCTATGGACTTCAATTTGCCAACCCTAAACATTTCTTTTAACAGCTAGCTCTCTAATTTCAAAGCCAACATATTTTTGGTAATCACAGAAATCACTGAGTGATGGTATTAAACCTGTCAAATATAAAGATGCAGGTTAAAGAAATGTTCTAGGAAAAAAATCTTCACTTTGCATCTTTAAGTTGTTTTTAAACTATTATCAGCACCATTTTTTCATCAAAGCAGTACTTGGAGAAAAAACAGTGTCTATTCTTTTAAGTTCTCCTTTGACTTTAATGAATTATGTGTTGGTGCTCCTACAACATTTTAAATGTATTTGGGTGGATGCTCAGCTTTGGTTTCTAGTGATATTTTATTTTTATGAAGATAAATCTTAGCCTTTTCTGACTTCTTTTGTATACCAGTGCTCAAAGAGTGAGCTGAGTTTCTCTGCTATTCTGTTCTTTTCAGCCTCTCTCCCCAGCTCTGTTCCTCCACTCCACCCAATTCTGAAAAGGAAATAGAGCATTTTAAAAAAAAAACCTCTCCTAACATAAGACACTGCAATCTCAAAGCAGTATCTGAGACCTTGCAGTAAGAATGCTGTCATTGTGTATCCATTTGCATTGTCTGAAGGGTATTCATTTACAGTTTCTGCTAATTTATTTTCTAAGAAAGAGTAGAGAAAAGCTAGTTCATTCTTTGCCGTTCCAGGAACTTTTAAAACAATAGTTGTGCATTTTCACTACAGCCTACAACAGCCTACATGAAAGGAGGCACTGCTGTTTTGGGTTTTAATTGGAAACAGATTGATTCTCTCTCCCTCTCTCTCTCTCTCCCAGTCCCTTTCTCTTGCCCTCTCTCATGTGTGCCCATGAAATGAGATTGAAGAGGGGAACTAATAGAATATGTGTCTCTTTGCTCTATTGTTTTTCTCAGAATAGAAATAAGGATTAAAAGAAAAATTACAGCTATTTCTGATGTAAGTTCTTAGGTATTCAATAGTCTGAATACCTGAGCTATGATAGTTACAGTTTTTTTCTATAAACTATACCTCACTATCTCCAGGTAAACTCTGCCCTTTGGAAATACGATTAACATTGCTAATTACCATGCATCCTTTCCACCTTTAGCTGAGAAATATCAAAATTGCATTATTAGTCTGAAATAAGATGTCAAACCTGGTGCTTGCTGGCCATGGAAGATATTATTAATGATCAAACTCTGTTTTGCCAGGCACAGCCAGGTTCACAATTGATTAGAATTTGTAGCACAAAGAAATCTATTTTCCATCCCTAATCTAAGATCTAGGCACTAAATAGTTTAGTGCAGTTTTAAAATAGAATCTGGTTAATGGTCTGTTTGAATTTAGCATAATTTAGGTAAACAAAAACAAGAACACAACTCAGTGAAGAAATATTAGTCACTTTGTTTATACAACTCTTCACTTGTTCTTATAAAGCGCTATTAATAACTGGGCATTCTACCAGGGAGGAGTGTACCCCTTCATAATTTCATGTGTTAGGAAAATGGGCTCCCCAGAATGCCGGAGGCAGAGCTGTTGGGAATGACTCTGCTGTCCTCCCCTCCCCGTTGATACCTTGCATGGCTCAGGAACCACCTCCAAATGAAAGTACCGTTCTTCCAGAATGGTGAAAGAACCCTGAGTATGAAAAAGCATTAGAGTCCACCTTGCCTGCTTCTGCCCCTAGCCAGTAGTTCTCTACCCACTCAGCATCCAGTGAGACATACAGCGCGCCGATGGAGCGGACGTGGGCAAAGTGATGGTGACCAGGCTTGGGCTGGGGCTGCTGCTTCTGGCGCTACTCTTACCCATGCAGATGTGTTCAACTCACACAGTTGTCACAACACTTTCAAGTAACTCCTCCCAGAATACCTCAGATGCTCCAAGTCCAGATAATGCTATTATCCTAGGAGGTGGTAGTACCCTGCAGTGTGTAGCTGGCCTCCTTGTGGTCTCACTCTCCTTTTTATACCTCTACTGTTAAGAGACTTAGACCAAGAAACAACTATGCTTCCCCGTCTTCTGAGCCCAACCCCCCACCCCCCAATCAACTGGCATCTAAAAGCCTGTGTGGCAAGGAGAAAGCAGTCTTCATCAAATTTACTGGCTCCACACCTTATTGATGCAGAAAATGTTGAGAACCCCAAATTTGTCTGATTTAAAAAACATGTGGAGGATTTGACTGGATGATGAATGCCAATATTAAATTTGCTGGAATTTTATGTAGAAGAAGAAGAGAGACAATATCCAAAATGAAGAGATGATTTCCTTAAATGTGACTTAAGAAATATGGACACTTAAAACTCTACCTTGGGCCAGGCCATGGTGGAGCAGGTAGAGTTCTCGCCTGCCATGTCAGAGAAGCTTTATAATCAGAGACCCGGGTTTGATTCCTGGTGCCTGCCCCCCCCCCCCCCCCAAAAAAAAAAAACAACTCTACCTTGAAAAGCAAATCGATTTTATCTTATTGAGGGAGAAAAAATAGGGTGTGGAATGAAGATTAAGCTTTCATTTGGGACATTAGATGTCTAGAGCAATGAAATGATTAGGTAATTAGCTTCCGTGATACTATTTATATGTACATTAGAAGGAACCTCCAGGTGTTACTGTAAATTCTCCATGTGTTGTTTCATCAATACTAATTTAATGCTAATAAACTCTAAATAAAAATTTTACGTTGTTAAGCTATCACTATTCTCTTGGGACACGAGCTCTTACTTCTGAAGCTTTGGATTTGACATTGTATTTGACTTTTTATATAGTAATTGATGTGTGTCAGTGCAATTATGTATTGGAATCTACCCCCCAATGGAAACATATTGAATAAATCTTGCTTATACACTTATAAAATCAAATGGTAGGTATTTCCCATCACATTTCCATCCAACAAGAGCACCATGGTCATTTAGGGAAACTGATTACAAAGAGTAGAAATACATTGACCTTGACCAATTTCAAAATACTGCTTTTTTGTTTCTGCATGTGTTGAATACATCTTACACTTTAATGAGTGATCTTTTTTGAAAGTAAAATTCACAGGTCTTGACACTTGAAAGGCAAATATGAAGAGGCCAGAAACAATGTAAATACAGTATTTAGGAAGTGAAGACTGGAATGTACCCTGCATTAAATGTGTAAAAACCTTTATACTCTTTCTGTAAATGTATTTTTCAGCTTTATAAATCAGAAGAGCCACAATTAGAACAATTTTTGAATCAGTTAATATTTTTATATAGTTAGAACTCTTGGTCTTAAGCCTAAAATCAGCTTGATTCTGGAAAGTAAATCTTTTGCAGCTACCTCAGTGCACAAAAACCTTTTTAAAAATAGACCCCCATGAAGTTTTTGGTTTGCATGGTCACGAACCAATACGTAGATATTCCAGCATCTCATATAGCCATGGTAGTCTTGGCAGCCAGTCATTTTTTTCCCATCTTTAGAAATCTACACGGGAACAACCAGATCCCAGAGATCACAAGCAACTGTGTGTGTAAATGATACTGCCTTTTGCTTTATGTCTGAATGCTATATGTCTGTTTTGGATTGTATATTGTGTTTGTGTATCTATGCTTTGATTCAGAGTAACTTCTCATGTTACGGAATTAATTTGCATTGAGCACAAATTATAAATAAAAAATGACTGAAAGAGAAATCAGAAAGGATTAGAAATTGAGCTGTGAACTCCGGCAAGTCAGCTCCTGGGCTCGTGTCAGGGAAGTTGTGAGTCTCTGCCAGGTCCTCTGGGTCCTGGGGAAGCCCCCCCAACACGTACCGCATCTGTTCCAGCCCTTGGTGGGCACCTTGTTTCAATGAAATTTTGTGTCCTCACTGTGTGCCTGCTGTGTGTGTATTTAGAACGTCACTCCAAACCATCTGTAACTCACCAAAAATCACTCATTTCCCTCAAAATTCCCCTTTTAGCATTTAAGTGTCTTTCTTAAAGAAGGATAGAAGGGGGAGTTGTGCACATAATTATTATTTCTTTTCAAAAATAAGAACTTTACATGTAGAAATATTTCTGAAGTCTGATCCTAAATGAATAATGGCTTTTTTAAATAATGGCTTCTTTTTTTCACTAATTATTTTTATTAAATTTAATTTATACTTTAAAAATCGTACTTATTTTTTAATGGGTGTTTTCTCCCATATTTATCTTCCAGTGGCTGTAAAATGCAGTAAAAACAAATCCAGCACCCAAGAGGCTGTACAAGTACTTTCTTCAGTTCGGCTCAATTTACGGGCTTTGTTATCTAAAGCAAAGGTGAGAGTGAAGTGTGCATTAATTAGAATTGTCATAGAAAAAGGCCTCTACTGTCTGCGTAGGGCTCTTAACTCTTCTTTTAAATCACGGGTAATTTTAAGCCTACGTTATATTTTAGATAGTAGCCCCCTAGGTGGTTGGATGTGCTGGTGAGATGTTACTGGACCGATGGCTAAACCACCCTAAACTCAGGTAACTTAGGGGTCATAGAAATAGTGGTTTATAGGCTCATACCTCATGATTTTTAAAAATTAAATTAAAATCATGCACTACCGATTTATTATCACTTTTCCCAAAGTGTAGCATACATACCACTGTTGGCACTTGGGTAAACTTTCTGATTTTAACCTATATTTTATTGCATATTACAAAAAGAATAGCTGGCACATCAAACCTACGGTTTCATGGATGTTATATATTCTCCATTTATGGTAATGATGTAATGTTTCCTTTAAAATACTTTTATTTAAAAAGTAAAAAAATTTGATCCAGAGAAAAATATTAAATAGTTGGTATATATTTGACAAAAAAAAAATGTTAAGGTAGATAGGTGACTCAGGTTTGACAATTAAAATAAACCATCAGTTCCCAAATACCAGCCTGTGGACCAAAGCTGTGATAGGGATGCCCAAGAATCATGCAGGAAAGGTTTCTGAAGACTGACTTCCTGGGCTCTAACCTTAACGGATACAGAGCCATAGCTGAGATGGAGCCTGGGAAATCTGTATTAAGTCACCCAAGTAATTCTAATGTGCAGCTAGATTTGGATTAATCCTCTGGAAGCAAAATATAAAGGAATTTAACTTCTGGCGCAACTTAGTACTTTCCTTCCTAGTCTTTACTTGCCTTCGCTATTTAATCTTGGATGGCAAACTAATTTTGACTCACTTCTGAGAGCAAGTATGTGGCATGTGGAGACCATTTCTGGACATGTGTATAAACTTTTCCAGATTGTTCCTTTTTATTAATTAGTTGATTTTTTCAGATCCAGATGTCATTTTTGCCTCCTTAGATAATTAACTCACTTTATTATCCTTACTTAGCTGTATGCCAGAACCAGGTTCTACAATCTACCCTGATCTCTGTTTCCTCCCCAGTCTGCCAGCACAACTTCAGATTTATGTGTCTCTCGGCATATTTCCCTCAAAGAAAGTCAAAGCATCCAGCTTTTCCTGTGACTCTCCTTCCAAAATTGATAGTAAAGTTTCCTAGCTTTGTTTAGCCCACAAACCTGTTGGTACATGACTATTTTTTTCCTTCAGGATATACCCGTCCAGATCTTGTGGTAATTATAGTATCAGCCACAGCTATCACCTCCTTGGAAATGCTCCTTTTTGCTAGAGGTGCTACAAATTTTCCTTTTTTATTTTTTTTTATTTTAAAACTTGATTCACATAACAAAACCCTTTCTAACACACATTGTTCTTAAAGGAAGAAAATAATTGTTCCTGAGCGTTTCAATCAATTTATATATAACAGAACTAGTTTTAAACCATTTTCTTGTCACTCAGTGTTCTAGTTTGCTAGCTGTCACCCTGCAATATACCAGAGACGGAATGGCTTTTAAAAAGGGGAATTTAATAAGTCGCTAGTTTACAATTCTAAGGTTGAGAAAATGTTCCAATTAAAGCAAGTCTATAAAAATGTCCAAATTAAGGCACCAACAAGAGGTTACCTTCACTCAAGAAAGACGGATGAAGTTGAGGGTTTCTCTCTCCACTGGGAAGGAACATGGCGACGTCTTCTAGCTTCATCTCCAGGCCTCTTGCTTCCTGAAGCTCCTCCTTCATCTCCATAGGTGGCTGGCTGGTGGGCTCTGTAGTTCTCGTGTCTCTCCTGCTCTCTTCATTCTCAAGCTCTCTCCAAAATGCTTCATCTTTTAAAGGATTCCAGTAAAGTAATCAAGACTCACATGAAATGGGTGGAATCACATCCCCCATTATTCAAAAGTTAATAGCTGCCATGTTTCTTGAGGATGATTGTATAGTGATATGGCTTTCACGGTGTGGCTGTGTGATGGTGAGAGCCTTGTGTCTGATGCTCCTTTTGTTTACCTCATGGATGAATGAGTAAGGCATGTGCATTAAAAGTAAATGGATAGTGGGGGGGATAAATGTTGGAGTAGATTTGGTGGATTGAGATGCTGGTGGTCAATGGTGGGGGGTATGGTGTGTCTGAATTTTTTTTCTGTTTTCTTCTCCTGGATTGGTGCAGGTGTTCTGAGGGGTGATCGTGATGATGAGTGTGCAGCTATGTGATGATATTGTGAGTTGTTGATTGTGTGTCAGGAGTGGAATGGTCATATGGTGGGAATGTTTGTGTTATGTCGAACTAAAAGGAAAAGTTAATAGCCGTAATTGGGCAAGCTGAATCTCTGTGGAGGTAATCTAATCAAGTTTCCAATATACAGTGCTGAGTAGGGCTTAAGAGAAATGGTTGCTCCCACAAATTGAATTAGGATTAGGGCGTGACTTTTCTGGGGTCCACAGATCCTTTCAAAACAGCACATTCAGCAATGCTAATTCATATGATTCCTTGGGTTACTGTGGTTTTTTATTTTTCCTCTTTTCCTTTTGTCTTTTTGACATTATTTTGGCAAACATTATTAAGGATTTATTGTGTATCTGTGTTAGAGGGGCAATTTGAGGCTTGGTAGTTAATTTATTTTTGTATAAAATTTATTTAATCAGATGAGGAATTAAAATACAAAATAAGTATTATTTTTAGGGACTTGGATTGAGATTTGAACATGTCTTTTTGGGGGAGCATGATACGGTTCCCACCAAGAGCAAGTATGTATATACACATACATATGCAAATATGTACATTCACATATACAAAAGTTTCACAAAGGACAGTCTGATCAATTTTCTATTCTTTTCTCTTCTGTTGCTTTTTTCTAGTTAATGCTTGTTGCAGCTCAGTAAACTAATTTCCCAGCCCAATAATTTTTAAATACGTTCTTAAAATAATCTATAAATCCTGCACTTGTTTGGGAAATTTAGGCATGTTTCTCAAATTCAAATGCACTAGTTAAATTTAGCTTTCAAACTAGTGATATTATTTGGTAATATCACTAAGAGAAAATATTTCATATATCCAAATCTTGAAAGTCATAGAAAACTTTACTTAATGTACACAAAGTAAAAAGAACTTTATAATGTTTCTATGTCTTGTTTTTAGTAATGTTATAAAAATAAGGTGAAATTATTATTTTATTAAGGCAGTTCAATTTCCACCAATTTAACTGGCTAATGCATAACGTACTGTCTTATTGTCTGTATTGTAAATGTTAATAACACTTTTCAAATAAGTTTGAAAACGTATGTTTTTTCTGTGTGCTTTATGTTCTGTTTCCTTTTGCCTTCTTTTCAAAGTGCCTTTCTTCCCTATTCTCTGTACAAAGCTTTTTCTTATAACTTATTACCATTATATGCATCTATACTTGCATGACTTATGTAGCCTTGTCTGTGCAGG
Organism: Tamandua tetradactyla; assembly: GCF_023851605.1. Lineage (NCBI taxonomy): Eukaryota > Metazoa > Chordata > Mammalia > Pilosa > Myrmecophagidae > Tamandua > Tamandua tetradactyla. The sequence goes on from NC_135343.1 coordinate 78,384,205, forward strand.
TGCTGTGCATCCTTCCATATTGTGTAGATATCCAGATGTTGAAAATGAGACCTCAGACCATCATCTGTATTTAGATTTTGATCTCATTAGATCACCACTGGATCCTCCAAAAATAAAAAAATCATATCCTAATATTTATTTTGAAGTGCCTTTTTTCATATAAAATGTGGAAGTCTTTGATTTCATAGTGGATCATAGGACTTTTCCTCTTTAATTGCATTCCAAAATAACGTACTTTTAGAACACTTTAAAAAGTAAAAATGAATTAAGATAGTATGTAAATAGCTTGCAGTAGGCTTGGTTTGCACGAATCTCTGCTCTTTTCTTGCCATGCTAGGGCCTTCATGGAGATAAGCTGGAACCTAAAGATTTACCTAACAAGTCATGTAGTCAGAGTGGCTCCTTGGCCCTTGTCATTGTGCAGGTGTGTGGCTGTATTAGTTAGGGTTCTCTAGAGAAACAGAATCAATAGGGAACACTTGCAAATATAAAATTTATGAAAGTGTCTCACGTGACCGTAGGAATGCAGAGTCCAAAATCCACAGGGCAGGCTGCGAAGCCGACGACTCCAATGGATGGCCTGGATGAACTCCACAGGAGAGGCTCACCAGCCAAAGCAGGAATGGAACCTGTCTCCTCTGAGTCCTCCTTAAAAGGCTTCCCATGATTGGATTTAGCATCACTAATTGCAGAAGACACTCCCCTTTGACTGATTACAAATGGAATCAGCTGTGGATGTAGCTGACGTGATCATGACCTAATCCTATGAAATGTCCTCATTGCAACAGACAGGCCAGCGCTTGCCCAATCAGATGAACAGGTACCACAACTTGGCCAAGTTGACACCTGTCCCTAACCATGACAGTGGCAAAGAGCATCATAAGGCTTGTTGGTTCATGGGGGTGCTAAGCCTGGTGCCCGACCTCTTTTGGAACACTCGGCCAGAATTTTTATCCCGTTTTTCCTTTCTAAGCCTCAGTGTTTCTCTGCCTCCTCTTTACTTTATAAGGTAGGGATACAGATTCATTATGATTCTCAAACACTGTAATTCTTCATTTTTAAAGACTGCTTTGTTGGTCAGTTCTTTTCCTAAAAGATGTTTTCTATACTAATCACATTGCAGAAGTCCTTATGTTGTTCTAGTGTGAAATGCTGTATAAGATGTAACTGCAAAGTAAGGTGACACGATTTTACTAAACATTTTTGAAGTTTTATACGCGAGTGAATGCTCTTTGCTCTAAGAAATAATCACTATGTGAAACTCTAAGCTTAACCCAGTAATGTTATCATCATTGGTAGTGATATTTTAATGGTAAATTTGACTTTTGTAAATAAATCATCTAGTTAAGTCTGATGAAAGAGCTATATAGTAAGCTTAGTAACGCAGTTTCTGATTGATGGTATACACAAACACGAAATGTGATCATAAAATCCTGAGGCAGATTTTCTTGGGTGTCTATACTGGCTCATCAGGCAGTTCGTAGAGAGGCATTCCAAAATGTTTTTGGCTATGGTAGTATTGTTGAAGTATATTGCAGTAAGCCTCCCAAGGCTTATTTTATGTTGTTGAGGGTTTTTTTTTTTTGGCTTTTACCAGATCTTGATAATCTTTGGCCTCAGAGGCCAAAGCCAAAATTATTGTTAAAATAATTAGCATAAAGGGTGTGATTTACATGAACTTGAATAGAAAATATATTTGTTTACTTGTATATAAAACAAATAAATTTGCTTTGTTTGGATGGATAATGTTCCTTAATATAAAAACCCACCTATAACTTTGATATGAGTAACCAATAGTGAAAGCAACCACTTGGAAGAGCAGAGCTCATTTGAATTTACAAGTTCAGGCAGACATGCCATTTAATTCGTTGTTTAGTTGTTAAGACTTGACCGTTTCCAGGATGTGAACTGAAGAAGCAATACCACTGCTGCTATAATGCTGTGGTCTTATTATCAAAGGTCATTTTAATTCTACAGTTGGTATTTCTTTTATTTTAAAAAGGCTCTAGCGCTTGTTCTGATAGTTCTTTGCTGTTTATGTTGCAGCAACATTTTACAGATGTGGCAAGTGGAGAAATTTCCAGGGAGCTAGCTGATGAAATGGCAGCGATGGATGCCGTAGTGAAAGAGCTCCAAGACCTCAGCAACCAGTTTCGAAACCAGTATTGACCATGCTTGCAACACTTCCTTGGAAAGGTGCTTTCACCTTCTGTTACTTCTCTTATACCTATGTATCTGAAACACAAAATATTCAGTTTTTAAAATAAATTTCTGTTTTTATGGCTAACAGTCTGATTTTTGTACCTTTCTCAAATGTTTTGAACTATCTGAAGGACACTAAATTAAAAGTTCCCCATTTCTTTAGGTCTAGCTACAGTTAAATTCAGTATTCATATTATTTCAAGGTATTTCAAGCACAAAGAGCAAATAAATAATAGTTTGCTTTTTAGCATAGGCTTATTCTCTCTCAGCCTAATATGAATTAGATCATTCTTTGGAAGCATTTAGTTCAAAGTGGGGAAAATCACATATTACAACTTTGTGTAATCATTAGATGGGCTGCTTTATTGTCCAAATGTGATAAAAGATTTGGTGATGATGAAAACCTTTACGTTTCTTGGAACTTTGTGTTTCAATGAGGAAGATACAGGCTTAGCTAAATTGAAAATGTGGGTATGGTTTAACTTCTAAATCAAGAAAATGTAAGAAAAAAAAATGACATTACTCAAGTTTTGATTCCACACTAAGTGACTAGTTAACCAGGCCAGGCCTCCTCGTTGTGTGTACTGCCAGCCATAAAGATGATATTTAATCAGAATATTATGTGTGAAAACAACTATAAATCATGCCATGTTGCAAATTGCCAAAGTAAAATGCTTTCTTAGTAATGTCTTTGGAAACAAATATTAGAGGCAGCAGCTGAGCTTCATAATCTGAGTACAAAAGTCAGAGTAAGGAATTCTAATTCCTGGCTGTGCTCCTGAATTTTGACTCCCATACAAACTCATTTGACCCTTGTTTTTATTCATGTTCTTATTTATAAAATGTGAAATTACTCTTAGCTTTTTTGTGAATTTCAACTGCCTTTTAATTTTAAAAATAGATCATCCATGCATACAAAGTATTCAGAACATTAAAAAAGTCTTTTAAAAAATTCCTTCACCAATAAGTTTATCCTAACCAGTGCTAAATGCTTTGTCTACTTAACCATCTGCTTCTCTTTTCTGATATCATATTAGCCTAAAGGAATGTCGATACCTATGAGAAAAATCAATAAAATGAGGCAGTGTTATGATTAGCATTAAGTGCGTACGTTACATCTTTTTTGGAAGCTTTTGTGGGGGTGGGTAGGTAAATGATGGAAGAAAGGGTGGGTGGGTGGGTGGGTGGATGGATGGATGGAGCAAGGTTTTAAGATCAGCTCTTTATCAATAGCAAGTTATAACGCCCAGTAGAGAATGGATAGAAAATAAATACTGAAATGAACAATGATTTCAGTATTTAAGTGAAAGTCTAAAGAAGAGTTTCAAGGTTTTTAGAAGTTTTTAGTTCTGTTGCTTTCCTTTGGGTGTACAATACAGTATTGGTGACTATGAACATTTACAAACCAAGTCCGCAAAGGGTCGTCCGCTCCAGTTCTGCTCTAGAGTGCTGTGCTGAAGCCAAGTTTGCAGGATGCCGCCCTATCCCCTCTTTTGTTTTGGAATGATCTTACCAAAAAGAGAGCTATCATATGTCTTCTTCTTTAGGTATAGACCTATTAATTACATTTAGTAATCTTTCTTATATGAATGTTTAATATAATTGAAGAAATGTAAGGGGAAATACTTTGGTAAAGTAAAAAAAAAAAGCTTTAGGCTTTCTAATGAAAACCTCAGCACGTCAGGGATGTAGTTTCTTCATCTGTGAAGTGGGTATAGTAATAATAGTACCTTCCATCAGGTTAATATTTCTTAGAGCACTTTCACCCACCCAGCTTCAGAATCAATAGCACAGTATCTGTGAAAACAGCTATAGTTCATCTATTACAGCTTCTTTTGTACTTTGTATTGATATATTATGGTTAAATACTTGCTATTTCCAAATACCTTATCTATTGTAAGTTTCATTTTCCTGTATAAATACTTTTGTTTTCCGAACTGCTTTTTTGCTTCATCAATTAGATAAAAGAGAGTGTGAATAGTAATGAAACTAGCTACAGGCTATTGAGTTCTCATTGTGTGTTGTGCATTGTACCCAGCATCATCTTAAACCCTCAAAAGAACCCTGCTAGGAAGGTTTGTGATATCATCAGGAAACTGAGGGTCACAATACCCAAGGAAAAGAACTAGCCACATGCACAAGGTTGCTAAAGCCTGCATGCATGCTTTCTCCTTGCTAGGTTGGGGCTAGAAGAGCCTTGAGTGGTCTACTGATTTCAGTCTTCTCTTTCTAACAGTGGAATACCAGGACATTTTGCCTGTCATCACTTATAAAGTTCCCCAAGGAGAGAAATTCTGCGAGGTTTAGGTTAATAGCCTGTGGTCCAGAAAGGTTATTCAGTCTTTTTTATAAATGTAAATCCTAGTCAGTCTTTTTCCAGAGAGGCAGCCTAAGTAAATAGGAACCCCAACTTCATAGAAATGAGAAGAAAAAACAAAACAAAACAATAAGGAATCCCTGCTCTACACCCAAACTGAAACTCAGGAGGCCTAGAGAGTTGATCCTGCATGTGAGAAGCAGGAAACGGGGTGAAGTTGAGGACTGACCTTACCTCAAAAGGCACCTCAATGCAGTAAAGGAGTGAGTACTCAAAACCTCAAAAGCATTGACTTATTTGTGCACTAGGATTAGTCTCTTTATGATGTAATTGTTTCTGTTGGACATGCTTTTAGTTTGGTATTCATAAGCAGAAATGGAAGAAGAAACACTATCAAATATATGTAGTAAATTCACCCACTTTCCTGAATTACTTCAGAGATTATGACATAAGAAAAGGTTTGACTACTTTGGGCTATTTGTGACCATTTATCCAAATGGATAAATGGGTTACGGTAAATCCGAGTTAAAACTGTAAGTGAGTCTGATGAAAAGTATTCTTTTTTCCCCCATTTTCCTCTTTATAACAGCCAAATCAATCTAAATCACTGTTTAGATAAGGCAACTCTACTTTATAGGCCGAGACTGAGGATTAAAACCTGCAAGTGGACACAACACACTTTCTTTCTGCATGTTTATTCTCAACACTCCCTATAGTGAATGGCAAAGGGCCTTTATTCAGATGTTGAGAACTGTGCCATGGTAATACAAATGGATTTTTCACGACATGCAGAAGTGCTTATAAATAGATAGGTTTCAATCAACAAGTAGCTTATTCAGGCATGTGCTCAAATATAGTAGCTGCATTCATTAGACAAACATTTCACACTAATCCCAAGACTATACTAATAAAAGAGTAATCCCTTATGGGCTGAAGGTAATACTGGTTGCTTTTAACTATGAGAGTCTCAAAGCCTAATAATAATTGTAGCTGCATTTGGTTTTCAACAAGTGAACTTAAAAGCTGAGCTTATCTTGCAATTTTTTTCTTTTCTAATTTTTTTTTTTAATTGCAATAGCTTAATGGACAAAGAAATACTTTTTACTTTGGATGTGTGGCTTATAGCAAGCCAATTCCGAAATCAATTGGGTGTGCATTTGTGTGTGTATGTGTGTTTTCTCATTGCTTTATGACAAAGCACCTTCTCTTTCACACTGGTTAACACAAATATTTGCAGATTTTGCTTTTTCTTATTAAGTTACTTTTAAATTTTGAGAATATTTGCAAACCCTTAGGATAGTGGTTTGACTTTCTGTGGACCTTTCCTTCCATGGGCTTGATTTTTTTCACCAAGCTCTTTATTCCCACATTATTCAGAGCTAGCTGTAATTCGCTCAGCAAAATACCCGAAAATTTCCCTTGCCAGTGATGTCGGCCCTCCCTTCCTCTTTATTATTCTGACTTATAAATTACAGTGACCTGTGAGTCAACCACACCATCTCTTGGCCCTGCCCCAACATTGTGATCTATGAAAAGGGAGTCCTTCCAAGGACTAAGAAGCGGAAAACTGATATTATTAAAGCAGTCTTCTGCACGGTAAGTATCAGCCAGTTTGGAGTCTTTTGTGGTGTTATTGCCAGAAAGGGTTGGGGGCGGGGTGGTTTGCGCATAAATCATGTTTATGTTGAGGAGCTAACCTGAGCACTGCTAACTTTTTCCAGACTGAGAGTTCAAATGAGCATCAGATCTATAGGCACATAGAGATGGCTATAGAGTGCTGCTCACAGACTGGGAAGTGCTTCTGAAGACTTTCTGTGGGATCTGGAAGTCTGTTCACCTCTCTGGGCTTCAGTTTCCTTATCCTATGTAACCTGTCAGTGATCCATATTGCACAGGGTTGTTATAAAGATCAAATGAGAAGATGCATGTAGATGTAAATAAAAAGTTTAGTAGATTACAATTGAAGATGAGTGTCTTGCACTGTACGACCTTTTCTGTCCCCCAGTCGGGAGCCTAATGTCAGTCAGAGCTGCTGGAGTGTTGCAAGTCTCAGCATTTTCACTCTCTAGCAACCTCTTCCCATTTCTGGGCTACAAACGGGGATCAGACAAGAGATAAAGGAAATAAGTGTGACCAGATTTTATGAAGTGAAGGAAAAAGAGAACCTATCATCCCGATTTCTCACACTGGTACTGATGATAGGAAGGAATGGAGAGAAAAATGATAAGATGAGGAATTGACTGAGTAGGATGAACACAGTGGCTTCAGCACTTCCTGGACGTGATCACACCTGAGCTGCTGAACCTCTGGGCTTCAACTTCTTTAGCTATGCAATACAAATACCCACCCTCACATCAGACAGAATGGCTGTGGGATCAAATGAGATGACACATGCAAAGTATTTTGTGAGCAACTGCACAATCAGCTCTTGTGATGAAGTGAAAGGACATTGTGGATGGCTACGCAGGTCCCAGGAGCTGGTGGAGCCCCTGGGTGGGTGCACCCAGCAAACAATTTGGTTCCAGTTTCCTTAATCCCCACGGGAGTCTTAGCCCTGTGATTTGGGAAACAACGCTACAGAATTTCTTTCATTCTTCCTTGTGCCCCTTATCACTACTCACTGAAATCAGCTTGGCCTATCGGATGTCTGGTGCCAAGGTCAATGAAAGCAACCTTGGTATTTTAACAGCCGTCTGACCAAAAGACCTGCTTATGCCCTTCCAGTTCTTTTTCACAAGAAATTTGTGACAGCAACAGAACGAGCGTGTGCTTCATATACAATGTTGACTCCCCTGAGCGTAATCAGAAGAACATAAGGTTATTTTTTTCTGAACAGGTATGCCCTGATTGATGTCCACCCTCTCCCCTTTAAAAAACTTACATTCCCCTGCTCATTGTCAAAAAATTTGAAAACACAAATAAGAAGAAAAAAATTAAAACCACCCATATCTCACCGTAGAAGATAACCATATTAACATGTTTAGGGATATCCTTTGAGACTGCTTCTTATATAAACAAATATGCATACATCTGAGAGAAAGATTAGTATGTTTGTTTGTTTTTACCAAATTAAACTTTTGAAATAAAATACATGAAAACAGGCCTGCCTTTAACAATTGCAGGGCTCAGAGAAAAAGTACAAATGGAAGCTCCTGTGCCATTTATCTAAATATTTAAAAGTGATAAATCAAGCTAAGAAACTGTTTAATTGTTTTATACTTTTGTCTTGACAAGTATTCCTTTATAATGACCTGAAAGGCCATTTTTAATTCCAGACCAGAATAGGGTAGTACACAGAGAACCAGCCACCCCTCAGCTCCATCCATTCTGCAGGGGCCTCATCTGCCTGGCTGCTTGGCTGCACAGCTAAGAGCCGTCCACATATTCACATTGCTAGGCCTCCAGCCTGGCAGTGCACAGACCAGAGACCACCCCACCCGTAGGAGTGTGGACTGCGGACATGCCATCAGAAGGCGTGGATGCAGGCTTCTAAGTATTTGGGCAAGGAACTCTGCTCTACCAGGTATCTGAACATAGTCTAGAAAGTAGAGGTACTAAAGGGTATCTGGAAGAGGGACTGAGAAGGACTTTAAAGTGAAAGGCCCAGGGTAAAGGTCTCTTGCTGAATTTAAGGATAGTTTTGGTGGTTTGAAGCTGTATGTATCCCAGAAAAACATGTTCTTAAATTTAATCTATCCTGTGGGTGTAAACCCCTTGTAAGTAGGACATTTTGATGTGGTTACTTCAGTTAAGTTTGGCCCACCTCATTCAGAATGGGTCTAAATTCTATTACTAGAGTCCCTTATAAATGGAATGAGTGCAGAGATGGGGGTGGGGGTGGGGGAGGGAGAAAGAAAGCCACAGAAGCAAGAAGCTGAAAGTAACAAAACCCAGATGAGAAGGGAGAAACCAACAGACACCACCATGTGCCTTGCCATGTGGCAGAAGAGCCAAGAATCGCCAGCAGCCAGTCTTTGCGAAGAAAGCATTGCCTTGATGATGCCTTGATTTGGACATTTCTCAGCCTCAAAACTGTAAGAATAAATTCCTATGGTTTAAACCCAACCCATTTCATGGTATTTGCTGGAGCAGCGTAGGAAACTAAAACTGATGGGGAAATGGTGTGAAGGAAACCCACATTTAGGAGGAACATTTGTCCCCCATTTCCTTAGTTTTCTCCAGAAGAGAGAAAATTTCTATTGCATATACCAAAAAGATAAAGATTAGGAAGAATGCTTTAGCCTCTCTTTACTTCTCATTTACTCCAAGGGAGGAAGAGTGGCATCTGATTGATGAAAGATGGGAAAAGAAACTGGCCAAGCTCCACTCCCTCGCCCTCTCTCTGCCTGCCAGTAGCGCAACTGCATTCTCCTGCCTTGTCCATCTGGTAAGCTCATTTGAGTTGAAGCCCAGGTTTGTCCAAAAGATGGTTTCTCTCTCAGTTCTCCCTAATGGAGCTGTAATTCTGGGCCAATCTGTCCTGTTGTCCCAAACTCTTCCTTGGGTAGATCAATCCATGAGCTAGACTTCAGGGGAAGAATCAGGAGCACGATTGAGGCCACACTTCAAAATAATACAACTAGGTTGTGTGATGGTGACTCAGCAGACAGAATTCCTGCCTGCCATGCCGGAGACCCGACTTTGATTCCCGGTGTCTGCCCATGCAGTGGGGGAAAAAAGATAAGAAAAAATAATAAAACTGATATTTGGATTTGCATCTGTCTAAGTCCAGTGTCTATACCTCAATTGGCTTTGAAATCAATTCAGGCAGGAGAGGGAGGTATGACTAATTATAGCAGGATTATTGAATTCAAGCCCTAACTGTGTGCCCTGAATCCGGTGAAGTAAATTTTTAACTAAAGCTCTGAATCAGAATCACCTGAATAATTCTTTTAAACCTGAACACGTGTAGTTTTTTTAACTCCAAAGGTGATTCTGATACCTCTGTTTGAGAATTTCTGAATATTGTTGAGCTTCATAAACTGAAAATAATTTCTGTTCTGCTGTCATAAGCTGAAAATAGAGCTTTTAGATGGTAAAAATGCTTTGAATATTAAAGCTCTCTCTATAAAGCATTGTTTTTATTAGGAATCACTGTCTAGTATTGCTAATTACTATAATTATTAAATAATGTATATTTAGAGAAAAGTACAAGAAAACAAATGTCAGTTTCAGTTGCCAACAATCTGACTGACTATGCAGAGGAATAAATTTTTACAACAACCAAATATACTGGATAAAAACTTTTTTTTTTTATTATTTTTTTAAATGAATGGCTGGGTGTTGGAAAAATAGGGAAATTTCTGGAGCCGTAAAACATGAGTGCAGAGAGGTAAATGAATGTTAAAATTGGCGTGTGCCCAGAAAGCATCTACTGATTCTGGGGAGCTGAATTTGTGTATTAATGGACTAGGCATCCTGGTGTTAAGGGACAAAGCCCAGCACCCATCAAAGTGAGAGGTTGGATCAGGGATCCTCTGATTCCAAGGCCATCCTTAATGAAAAATGGAATAATTCTAACAAAAACCCACTCCACAGAGGGAGAGCTTGAGTTACTTGTCTATATTTGCCTTCGCTTAGAGCTGAGGGGAGACAAAAAGAAAAGGAAAAATATCTTCCCAGATAATTCCTGATCACAGAGCTGCCTCATATTGGAATCTATACTTCTTCTGTGGCCTAAAAAATGAGAGCCAAAAGTTCATTTTGAAATGATCACACATTAGTGTTACCTACTTGATAGAGTAATCCTCTTTTGAGGTGCTCCAGTTTGCAAACTGTAGAATGTGATATACCAGAAATGGAATGGCTTTTAAAAAGCAGAATGTATTAAGTCGCAAGTTTACAGTTCTAAAGCTGTGAAAATATCCCAATTAAAGCAAAATGTCCAATCTAAGACATCTAGGGAAAGATACCTTGATTCAAAAAGGCTGAAGACGTTCAGGGTTTCTCTCTCAACTGGAAAGGCATATGGCGAACATGGCAACATCTGCTAGCTTTCTTTCCAGACTTCTTGCTTGATGAAGCTCCCCCAGGGGCATTTTCCCCCCAGGGGCATTTTCCTTCTTCATCTCCAAAGGTCTCTGGCTGCTTGGGCTCTCCTGGCTCTTTCCAAAATGGTTCCCTCTTAAAGGGCTCCAGTGAGGAACCCCACTTTAAATGGGTAGAGACGCATCTCCATGAAACCCATCTAATCAAAAGTTACCATCCACATTTGGGTGGGTCACATCTCCAGGGATAATCAAAAAGTTCCCACCCAGCAATATTGAATGAGGATTAAAGGACATGGCTTTTCTAGGGTAGACCACAGATTCAAACCAGCACTTGAGGAATGCAGTTTAAACACAGACCTCAATGCATTACCTCCAATAAATTCTGAAGGAATACAAATTCACAATAAAATACTGGAAACACAGTAGACATGCTGCTATTATTTTATTAAAATAGAATCAGACCCGTAAAGATCATTAGTGTTGAAATTATTAGAGATTATAGAAAAGATGCAGTTTGTCTGTCATATATAATAAAATACAGTCAAATAAACTAGAAAAGTATCCAAAAAGTTTCAGAAATAGTTGAAGAAGCACTTCTGGAAATGAAAGATATAGCAAGTTTATAAAAACTCAGTAAATGGGTTAAATCAAGGCCCCTCTACCTTAACATTATTTATATTTTGGGCCAGATAATTCTTTGTTGGAGGGGGACAGCAGCCCTGTGCTTATAGGATGTTTAGCAGCATTACCAGTTAGATGTCAATAGCACCACTCTCCCAGTTGTGACTAACAAAGGTGTCTTCCATATTGTCAAATGTCCTCTGTAGGACAAAAATTGGCCTCTTTTGAGAACCACTGGGTTAAACAACAGATTAGGCAGAGATGAAAAGAGAATTAGTGGAAGGAAGGATCTGAAGCCATTGTAGCACATTTTATATCAAAAAGGGAAAAAATAAGTGAGAAGTTAGGAGACATGGAAGATCAGTTCGAGTTCTAAACTAATCAAAGTTTCAGGAGGATATTAAAAAGAGTAGAGATGAGGAATTTGAAGAGATAACAGCTGAAGATTCTTCAGAATTGATGAAAATTATCAGTTCTCAAATTCAGAATTTCATATAGATTTTTTTTAAATCAACTCAATTTACACACACACACATGCAGCATAGAGGGATTTTGAAAATGAAGTTTTAAAAGAATATTATAAAATTACCATTTATAATAGCATAAAAAATCCCAATACCTAGGAATCAGTCAAAAAGATGGCAAATACCATCATAAAAAAAACTACATAACATTGTTGAGAGAAACATTTAAAGTCCCAAATAAATAAATGATGGGAAATACTTGTGCTGGTTTGAAATGATGTATGTACCCTAGAAAAGCCATGTTTTAATCCTAATCCCATTTTGTAAAAGCAGCCGCTTCTTCTAGTCCCTATTCAATACTGTATGTTTGAAACTGTAACTAGATCATCTCCCTGGAGATGTGATTTAATCAAGAGTGGTTTTAAGATGGATTAGCTGGAGGCATGTCTCCACCCATTTGGGTGGGTCTTGATTAGTTTCTGGAGTTCTATTTTGGAGAATGAGAGCGATTCGGAGAGAGCAGAGAAGCATGACACAGCCATGAGAAGCAGAGAGTCTACCAGCCAGCGACCTCTGGAGATGAAGAAGGAAAATGCCTCCCTGGGAGCTTCATGAAACAGGAAGCCAGGAGAGAAAGCTAGCAGGTGACGCTGTGTTCACCACGTGCCCTTCCAGATGAGAGAGAAACAAACCCTGACCGTGTTCACCATGTGCCTTTCCACTTGAGAGAAACCCTGAAATTCATCAGCCTTCTTGAATCAAGGTATCTTTCTCTAGATGCCTGTGATTGAACATTTGTATAGACTTGTTTTAATTGGGACATTTTTTCGGCCTTAGAACTGTAAACTAGCAACTTATAAAGTTCTCCTTTTTAAAAGCCATTCATTCCATTTCTGATACATTGCATTCTGGCAGCTAGCAAACTAGAACAATACTAAACTTGTGAATTTGAAAATGATAAAGCAAATATATCAGTTTGCTTTATCATTCTCTCCAAAGCGATTCTAAAAATGTATATGGAAATTCAAAGGTTGAAAACAGCAGAAACAATGTTGAAGAACAAAGTTGAGGGACTTACATAGGCAGATATCAAGACATTATTTAGTTACAGTAATTAAAAGACAGTGTGATAACGGTGAAGAACAGAACAGAGAATCCAGAAATAGACCTACTCATGTGTGGACAGTTTGTTCCTGACAGCACTGACATTGTCCCACAGTGGAGAAAGAATGATCTTTTCCATTAGTGGTGCTGAACCATTTAAATCCAAATAGAAAAAAGTGAATCTTGATCCCTTATCTCACACCATACATAAAAATTAATTCCAAGTAAACTGTAGATCTAAATGTGAAACAATGTAGAAGATCACTAGGAGAATATCTTCAAGACTTGGGAAAGGTAAAGTTTTCTTGAGTGAGACAAAAAAAAGTACTAACTACAGGAAAAAAAATGTTTTAATTGGACTACTATAAAGTTACAGACTTCTGTTCATCAAAAGACATGACCAGGAGAATGAAAATGTAAGCTAAAGAGTGGGAAAAGATATTTGCAATATATTTATAACTGAAGAAGGACATGTATCCAGAATATTAAAGAAAGATTACAACTCAATATGAAAAAAACAAGCCAATGACAAAGAAGTGGGAATTTCACAAAGGAGGATAGACAGATGGCCAATAAACATACAAAAACATGCTGAATCTCAGTCATCAGAGAAGTGCAAATTAAATCCATAATAGATAGGACTCCACATGCAAAAGAATGGCTAATATTAAATTGGGGCTGTATACCAAGTGTCAGAGAGGATGTGGAATGACAGCAACTCTTAAACATTGCTGGTGGGAGTGTAAATTGCTCAACCAGTCTGAAAAACAATTGGCAGATAGTTCTGCTAACTTTGAAGATATGTATCCCTTATGGCCCAACAATTTTACTCCTACATGCTTACACTTACACACACATACACACTTGCCTATGTACATGGAAACTCAAACAAGAATGCTTCTAACAGCATTATCCATAATAACCCTCAGTGGAAATACTCCAAATGTCTACCAATAGTAAAATTAACACAGAAATGGTGGGATGGTCTTGTAAGGAAGTACTATTCATCAAAGAAAATGAATTTACTCCAGGTACGCTACTGCAACAACACGGGTGACTCTCTCAAACATTATATTGAGCAAAGGAAGTGACACATCAAAAAATGCTTTCTGCCTGTTTCCATGTACATAATAGAGTTCAAAATGCAGATGCAACTGAACTGTGTTATTTCATGATGACTGCTTGGCTGCTAAACTAAAGAACCACAAGGGATTGGTTACCACAAAAGATAGGTTAGGGATTATTCTTGGGGGTACAAAGGAGTGATGATTAGGAGAGCGCATGAGGGTTTTTTGGGGAGTTGCCAATAAATTTATTAGCTTGGGTCATGGTTAACACGATCCTTTTGTTTTGTGCATTTTTCTGACTGTGTGTTAAAAAGGTTAAAAATAGGAACAGTACACTCACTTTTCAACAATGGAGTGTCTGCCTCCCCTTCTTACATTCACTCTTGTCCACCTCTGTTTTTCGTTCTTTCTGAGGAACCTCAAGTAATTTTCCTTGCAACTCCTAAAATTGACTTGAGAAGGCAAACTGCTCTGTAAGATGAGACTTGGCCACACACATCAAATGTATCCTTGTGTAACTTAACTCCCCACCCATCCCCACCACAAACATCTCCTTAAACAAAATATAACGACATTTGATAACTCTAAGGTGGTTGTATCCTAAGACAGAAATGTGTATAATTTGACGCTATCCCAATAGTAGGGTAGTAACCTAAGGACACCAACATTTAGTCTCTGACCATGTGCCATCTTGGTGGCCAAAGCCAGCCTCTCACAGTCTTCTTGGAAAGCACAGTACTGACGAGTTTACTATCCCTGTGGCATTTCCTCTAGACTCCGTGGTCTGATGGGAAAAGACCCTGTTGAGCCATGAAGGCCAACAGCATGACCTCTGAGTGGGGTGGTGAGTTCCCCCGAAGGTGTGAAGGAGATCCCAATTGTCCTGTCTTGACAGGATCCACACCCACTGTTACAGGGAGAGTACTCCTGTGCCTGGACGGCTTGTGAACAGATGGAGTGAAATCTCACCCACAACTACAGAGGGAAAATGATACACCAAAATCCAGCAAACAAAACAGGAAAAGATAACACTCAAGTCTTAAGCTTTTCTGGAAGAATTCCAAAAATGCATATTTCAAGGGAATGTCTCAGGGCAACCCTAAATAAACTTGCAACCTACAGATCAAAGACACACTATTTAATTAGCCGTCCCCTGACCCTGCCAATCCTACTGTCCCTTTCTCTGTTACAGGCATCCAGATGAGCCCTCCCGTGACTGTCTTTGCTCTCTGCCTCCAGAATCACAGGAATTACTAACCAGCCCTGACATTTGGTTTCTCATCCTCAAGAATGTAGCTGGTACATTCTTTATGGGAATAGGAGGCACTCCCAGGAAGGGAATGAAGACCGAATGAAGAATATCTTATTTCATGTGCGGAGAACAAAGAGTGTCTTTCCTTCCCCAGTGCCTGTGCGAGATTGAGGACTTGAATGAAAGCAGACTGGCTGGGCCTGGAGCTGAGAAACGGTCAGCCGGGCAGAGGCTCGCTGAGCTAAGAGGGAGCACTTTCCCTCCCCCACGATTGTTCTTTTAATTGATTCCTGTCTTGCTAAGAGAGTAGTGATTGATATAGGGTTATTTATCCTCGACTATAACATTCCACCACAATAAACTACTTTCCTGCACTGATCCAAAGTTCTACAGATTCATGTGGGGCCTGGTTATTTATTTTTTTTAAACATAACAACATACAAACAAACATTTTTACCATATGATCATTCCATTCTTGGTATATAACCAATAACTCACAATATTATCACATAGTTGTATATTTATCACTGTGATCATTTCTTAGAACATTGGCATCAATTCAGAAAAAGGAATAAAAAGATAAAAGAAAAACACTCATACATACCATACCCCTTACCCCTTGCTCTCATTGATTGCTATATTTCCAATATATTTTAGCCCCTTATCACTCCCTTTCATTGATCACTAGCATTTTAATCTACTAAATTTATTTTAACATTTGTTCCCCCTGTTATTTACTTATTTTTAATCCCTATGTTTTACACATACCATAGATAAAAGGAGCATCAGACACAAGGTTTTCCCAGTCACACAGTCACATTGCAAAAGCTATATCATTATACAATCATCTTCAAGAAACAAGGCTACTGGAACACAGCTCTACATTTTCAGGAACTTCCCTCCAGCCTCTCCAATATACCTTAACTAAAAAGGTGGTATCTATGTAATGCATAAGAATAACCTCCAGGATATTTTGAAATCTCTCAGCCATTGACACTTTATTTTTTCGCTCTTCCCCCTTTTGGTAGAGAAGGTTTTCTCACAATCACACAGTCACATTGTGAAAGCTATATCATTATACAATCATCATCAAGAAACATGGCTACTGGAACACAGCTCTGTATTTTCAGGCAGTTCCTTTCAGCCTCTCCATTACATCTTGGATAACAAGATGATATCTACCTAATGCATAAGAATAACCTCCAGGATAACCTCTCGACTCTGTTTGGAATCTCTCAGCCATTGACACTTTGTCTCATTTCACTCTTCCCCCTTTTGGTTGAGAAGGTTTTCTCAATCCCTTGATGCTGGGTCTCAGCTCATTCTAGGGTTTTCCTCAATCCCTTGATGCTGAGTCCCAGCTCATTCCAGGATTTCTGTCCCATGTTGCCAGGAAGGTCCACACCCCTGGGAGTCATGTCCCATGTAGACAGGGGGAGGACAGTGAGTTTGCTTGTTGTGTTGGCTGAGAGAGTGAGATGGGGCCTGGTTATTTTTAAATGTTGAGTTTCTCCTAAGGCATAGGTGCTCTACACTCAGAGCTTTGTGAACTAGACAGACGGCTGCCCAGATGAATGACCGTCAGTGACCCTTGCCTCCTGCTATTCATGGCCTTATGCCATACCCACCCCTTGAATAACTTGCTTCCAACAATAGAATAGAGTATTGAAAAGCCTCTCTGTGGTCTACAATGCAACTCTGATGATGTCACACGTCTGCCTAAGCCTCTGGAGTTCTCCATGAAGTGCAAACTCTTTGCTATGTCTGTTATAATGTGGCTCCACGCTACCTCCCCAGCTTTTCTTCCATTATTCCACTCCCTGCTGGCACCTTGTGCTCCAGCCACAGGGATGGGACCTTTTCCCCACTGTGGCCTGCCCCTCCCCAAGTTTGTCTTCTCTTTAGCTGCCCTTCATACTTGCTGTTCGCTACCTCTACCACCCCACACCTACCTCTTCCATTCCTGCCGGATCCCGTACCCACCACTAATCCAAGTGCCCTGCCACCTCCCTTTAACCCCACACCCACTTTTGGCCTTGCCTAGAATACTTGTCAGACCTTCGTCCTACTTTTCGTTCTGCCTCTCCTTTGGTTTTCCCTGGTGTGATCTCCCATGTGAGATGAAAATTCCACTAGGGCAGAGACTGCTCTTCATTCTCTTTATGGTCTTTCCTTCATCTAGAAGATTGCTTTGGGCAAGTGAGGAAGTGCCTAACCACCCTACCCAGAATCAATGAATGGCAGTGTGATGTGGCACAACTTCTCCCAGATGGTGTTAATACAAGTTCAATCCAAAGAAGACTATACAGCCAAGCCAGTTTGGGAAACAAGCTATGCTCTGTCCTTTCACGAAGAGTCTTGGTGGATGATTCACGTCTTTGAGAAGTCCTGCAGTAACGAATTGGACGCACCCCAGTCTCCAGCTCTGGCTTTCTGTGATGCTGTGATTTAGGCAGGAAGTTTGGAAACTGCCTCCTCGGGCATCTGCAGGGGACTTAGCCAGTTACCGCTCACCTCACAGTGGATGCAGCAGCGTTTTTACACTTGGTGAGGCTGTTACTATGCGCTATAGTCTGTACTCAGGCCCCAGGTTTAGTCTCAGGTGATTCCAGGATTATTTCCATTGGTAAGGCCATTAGATACCCAACTCCTAAAAAGACGAGGATGCTACTGTTTAAGCTGCCCACATGTTTGGAGCCATGTCTACCACAGGTTAGGTATGACTGCTTCATTCATGGAACTTTCTGCTGTGTTGCAGAGACTGTAATATAAAGATTTCAGATATTAGAGGTTTCACTTTCTTCACCCACCTTTGCCAAATGTAGTTCCATTTCATGGATGTTTAGTAAGCATTTGCTATGTGTCAGGCACGGTGCTGGGTACTGAAGTTGCGAAACTCAATCGTTAACTGTTCCTGCCCTTAAGAATTTCTAGTCTGTGAATGACTCTGAGCACAAACACATTATTTTGATATAATTCCGTGAAAGCTAAAACCTTGGTATGTGTGGGTTTGCAAGGGAGGGAGAGGAGGGTAGGACGGTTAGCCTAGTGGAGAAGGGAGCCCTAGGATGAGAGTTGAAGGATGTAGAAAAGTTACCCAGGGAATGAAGGTGGAAGACAGAAAATCCAGTTTAGTTGAACAGGTTTGTGGTTATTGTTAGCGCTGTCTATGCCAGCAGCTCCGTCTGCCAGCCCTTAAGGTCCTGAGATGACTGAGGCTCACTCCCTCCCTCCAAGGAGCTCAGCTGGGGCGTGGTAGGGGGCAGGGGGCGGGTGGAACTGAAGCAGAGGTCAGATGAGGTTCATTGCAACTGATTAATGGAGACTCAGGAAATCTGAGAGCGAGCATAGGTCATGCTCTCAATTTTAATTTACACAATCATTTCTTCCCTTAAATGCCATTTTTAAAAGAGCTAACATCATTCCTTTGGGTGTTTTAAGCTGTCGGCCTAAGAAGTGTGAACCTAGGAATTTCTATCTGGTCACTGATCACCCACTCCTCCTTTCTCTTCCTGAGCTACCCTTCCCTGCAGGAGGCTTTGGAGAAGGACAGGGCTTACCTCCTTTTGTGGTCGTTACAGCTCTACTCCTAGGGTTCATTTCAAGGCTGTAACGTGATTGCCGAGCTGAGTCCTGGGCCTTGGTCTCTTTCAGCCATGCTCTTAGCATCTGGGGCCGGTGGCAGTGCTGGCCGGGCTGCAAGTTCCCGGTGTGCCTTTGAGCCTGAAGCTACACCGCGCTGATGTCCTGCTTTTTACACTTTAAATCACGGAAGCCACACTTGCTCATCATGAATGAGAAGCATATTTGGTTCTTGGTTCAGCATTCAGCAAGCAGTACCGTTTATTTTAGTTTCTAAGACTGGATTTTTTCTGAGAATCCTGTTTACAATTAGGCTGTTCCCTTTTCGCTGTACATATGAGTAAAATACCTAATGGTCTACTCCATTTGAGTTCATAAAATTCAGTCATTGTATTTGTACCTGAATCAGGTGATTTGGGAATTTCTGTTTCATTCTTGGAGAACTCCATCTTTCATGTCTTCTCACTTTCTACCTTAAGACGAAAGTTGGCAGTTTATATTGGCAGGATCAAGAGAGAACATAAACGTGGGTGGAATATATATGCAGTGATGGATGGAGATGTTAACGTTTTTGGCTTAAAAATCAATTTTCCCTTGCTGTCGTACTCAGGCTAAGGAAGCACCAATTACTTCAGATCTTTCCTGGAGTAATTAATTCACCTGGAAAGCCTTCCTCTCCTCCCTTCCTGTTGTCCCTTCCCAGTGACTTGTTTTTCTTTATTCCAAGAACTTTTACTGAATTCCTGTCAGAAACATCGCTGTTCTAGGGACCAGGGGTGCAGGGGTGGGGGCTACTGATGAAGGCAGCGGGGGCGGGAGGGATTGGAGGGAGGCAGAGACGTCCTTACACTCCCTCCACTGCTGGTCTGAGTGTGAGACACACGTCCTGTGTGTGTCCTGGAGAAGCCCCACAGAGAGTAGGCAAAGGAAGGGGGGAGGAAATGCCCCTGGGACCCTCGGGTTCAGTGGGGTGACTGGGCACCGCCTCCCCCCCCCCCCCAGGATTGGGCTGCGGTGTGGACTGAGTGGGGGCTACAGTAGGACTGGAAGGGATGGTGTGGACAGGGATAGGGGCCGTGTTTGGGTCAATGGGGTTGACATCTGCACAGTGGAGAGATACCCAGCTGTGAAAATGGCAGAAGGCAAGGACTGCCTCTCCTCACACGTCTTCAGGTCTGACCCCTTTCTGAATCATTTCAGCTGCAAATGGTCACTTCATTTATGAAAGGATCAGACGGGTCAGGCCCTGTTTTGGGAATATAAGCGTAAACAGGACGCGGCTCCTGCCTCTGAAGGAGTTTGCAGCCTGGTGCTGCAGTCCCTACTCAGGACAAGGTGGCAGAGTCTCCTGGGGAGTTTTAAAAACCTCCACTGTCCAGAAACTCTGACCCAGCCGGACAGGGAAGGGCTGCCCTTTCTCCAAAGAAACTTCAGGCAAGCGAGATAATGGTGAGCGGGGGAGGGAGCGCCAGCATCATCCCTGCTTTCCCAGGTGCTGTGTTAAATGCCTTGTATGTGGTGGGAGAAGGTGCACGCGTGCACACATGCACACGCCATGCTGTGCTCACACAGGATCATCCCAGTTTCACAAATGAGCCATCTGTGCACCTCTTCTCAACTTGACGCTCAGTGACATCATGTATGCATCCTGAAATCAGCCATCGTGGAAATATTTACACCAGGGAAATTGGCAAATGCTACAAATGAAGGCGTTTGCCTCCCTGGCGAGCCAGTTGTTAAATACTTACTGGAACACCTCTGTGTACGTGTTATATTCTCATTTAATTTAATCTTCAAAATAAACCCACACTATGCGTAGAATGACTTTACAGCTTTCAAATACTTTACAAATCTGTTCCCTCCCTCTCACAGTAACCCCCGAGCAGGTGTCAGTATTCCTGTGTTAAAGGTGAGGAAGCTTTGGCTCAGAGAGGTCAGAGAGAAAGGGGCAGCCTGACATAAAGCCCAAGTCTGGAGATCTGTCCTCTTCCTACTAGGCAGGGATCAGAACCCGGGGTCAGATTCCCGAGTCTGTCCTGATCACTAGAGCTGGAAAGGCCAGGATGACCCCGTTCTCAGATGTCTGATGACAGGAAGTTTCTGCAGCACTGGGAGGCTTGGCTTAATGAATTACCTTCCTGCTCAGCCTACTGTTACACAATGAATGCTCCTTACTAAACTTGCAGCCTAAATAGGCCTGCAGAGACCTCCAGCCCGGGGAGGTGCCGTGGTACTTTCTGAGTGGGGAGTGATGTTGTGCCAGAGAAATGTGCCCTTGGCTGGCATGGAGAGACGAGGAGCAGGAACTTTTTTCAACCCACACCATTAAGATCTTGGCTGAGGCCATGGGAATTTCCAAATATTTCACTTGTTCTAATTGAGGTAGCAATGAGCATACTTCGCTACTATGAGACTTAGAGATTCATGTCATCATGGAAAATCCCCGGGAGCAAGGGAGTTGGTTCTAAAATGGGGAAAATAGCAACAAACCCAAGCAGATCTTGCCTGCTGGGGAAACAGAACGTGTCCTAAGGAAAAAGCAACTCCTGGTTCCCTGGGTGTCTCTCTCCATACTTGGGTTTTGTCCGGATCTGCCTGGGATCTGCTGGGGTAAATAACTGAGTGAAAAGCTGGGCACATCATGAGGCACTGAGGTGAAGGGCCCTTTTCAGGCAGTTTCCCCAGATGCTGGGCGGGCGGCTCCGGCCACTCCAGCGTGGGCAGACACCGTCCTGGTGGCCTCCTGTGGAACTCGGAGTGTGTCTCTCCTGCTCCGAACTCGGCTGGAAATTTCCACACGGGGCGGCCAACCTAACTCCCCTTTACATTCTGAGTTATGTCCTGTCTGAAGGGATGGGCTTCTGGACGGCCAGAAAGGAAAACCTGGGAAAGAAGTGATTTTTATTACTGTCGAGCCGACAGGGCAGGCCTGACAGTGGCAAGAATTTAGAACCCAAGGACCCGAGTCCCACCCGGGGCTATGGGTGGGAGGGGGCTGATCCCTTTACTATGCTGTGCCCCCCCCCATGCTCCCTTCCACCCCGAGTGCTTGGCTCCAGGGTGAAGATTTCTTTTCTTTGTGATCTGTAAGCCTATGTGTGCCCCCGCAGCCCTGTGGTGTCAATGCGGAACCCCTGGGAGGGAACCCCTGGGAGGGAACCCCTGGGAGGGAACCCCTGGGAGGGAACCCCTGCCGCGGCCGCGGAACCCCTGCTGGGCTTGGTGGACCGTGGCCGTGGGGGTGGGCAGCCACCTCAGAAGCCCGACCTTGTGATGAATGGTTTAGATGGACTCAGGGTAGGATGGAAGATGGGAAGCAGCTGGTAGAGACAAGGCAGGCACCCGCAGGCAGGGGCAGGATAAGGGGGATCCCCTGGCCCCAAGTCTCTGAAACCTAGCTCCTGGGAGGGCTCCCCCGAGACCTGCAGCGCCTGGGGCTTGTGGGAGAGGCAGAAGCTCCGACCACCCCGGCCCCGCCGCCTCAGCGCCTGGCTGTTCCGGGTCAGGACTTCTGGGCTGCTCTGGAGCCGGGCCTCTGCCAGCCCCTCTGAGTCTCTGCCCGCCGAGGCTGGGTGGAGGGCATGTGCCCGCGCTGGGTTAGCGCACAGGAGCCAAGAGTTGTTTACAGCGTGGAGAGTTCAGTCTCTCCCTGTTTTCTCTCTTACATCACGAGGCATCTGGAGTGAGACAAGAGATTGCAGTTGCATCCCCATCTTTGTCCCTTACTGCTTGCGGGATCTCAGCCAGCTGGCTGACTTCTCTGAGCTAGGTTTCCGCACCTCTAAGAAGGAGGGTAGAGAGGACGCCTCTGAGCACCCCAGGGCAGCGAGCAGTCCGGACCTGGCTCTGCTTAGCCCCACGAGTCCTGCAGATGACGCGCGTGGCAGGGTCGTCCTCACCCCATGTGGCAGGGGAGGCCCCCAGGCACAAAGGAAAAACGCTGTTTCCTCATCCCCCTGTTAGGAGGAAACAGCAGGGGTGCGAGAGATGGGAGGTTTGTGGAGACCGGCAGCTCTCTAATGCTTCCCAAAGCCAGGAAGGGCCTGGCTTGGCGCTGAAACACTGGGCAGGGAGGGGCTGGGAGCCCTGGCGGCTCAGAGAAGGCGGAGGGAGGCGTCTGAGCCTCTCAGCCCAGCACCTGACCCCGTGACTCGTTTTCACTGTTCACATGAAGGCTGGGGCAGGTGCCCCTTAGTAGGTGTTAATAGAGAATTTCTCTAAGATGATGAGATCTGGGAATATTTGCCTTTTTTTTTCTGTTCCTTTTTTGAAATGAGCACATTCCACTTTTGTAATGAGAAACAAAACAAGAAAAAACTGTAATTAAAAAAAAAAAATCCACCTTCCTGGCAACATGGGACAGAAATCCTAGAGTGAGCTGAGACTCAGCACCGAGGAATTGAGAAACCCTTCTCGACCAAAAGAGGGAAGAGTGAAATGAGACAAGATAAAGTGTCAATGGCTGAGAAATTCCAACCAGAGTCGAGAGGTTATCCTGGAGGTTATTCTTACGCATTAAGTAGATATCACCTTATTAGTCAAGATGTAATGGAGAGACTGGAGGGAACTGCCTAAAAATGTAGAGCTGTGTTCCAGTAGCCATGTTTCTTGAAGGTGATTGTGTAGTGATTCAGCTTTCACAATGTGACTGTGTGATTGTGAAAACCTTGTGTTTGATGCTGTTTTTATCTACCTTATCAACAGATGAGTAAAACAAAGGGAACAAAAATAAATAACAGGGGGAACAAATGTTAAAATAAATTTAGATTGAAATGCTGGTGATGGGTGAGGGGGAGGGGTAAGGGGTATGGTATGTATGAATTTTTTTCTGTTTTCTTTTTATTTCTTTTTCTGAATTGATGCAAATGTTCCAAGAAATGATCCTGATGATGAATATACAACTATGTGATGATATTGTGAATTATTGATTATATATGTAGAACAGAATGATCGAAAGTTAAGAATGTTTGCATTCGTTTGGTGTTTTTTGGTGCCCTACTTGGTTGCGTCTATGGCTCGTTCATTTCCACCACGAGGGAGGGAAAGATAGAACCTGTCAGAGCCTGAACCACCTCCTAAGTGTTGAAGAACAGGGGACACTTACTCCAGCTGCAAAAGCAGCCCATCCCACTTCCATCCTACTCTGCAAAACCGGACAGACGTCCTCCAAAAATGGCAGAGAGAGACACTTTGTGACAGGACTTAAGAAACTCGCACTTCTTAAGTATCTGCCCTTTGGCCCCTTGCCCCACGCCAGAGGCTCAGACTCTCTGGGAGGGAAGAGCGTCTCTGTGTCTCTCTAGTCCAGCTGCTTCCAAAATGAACCCTCTTAATAACCAACTTCCAAGGTGTAGCGTAAGGGCATGGGAGAATATTTTTATTAGAGATTGGGGGTTAATGCCTTTCTAAGTGTGGAAATATGTTCCCCAATGTGTTTCCAAATATAGAAAACTCATATAATCAAAGATGAGGGTACGTAGGAGCTGGCAGTGAAAGCAGGGTGCCAGGTGAAGTAAGAGAAGGAATTCCCAATTCTCAGGACCAGGCACCCCACACTTAACTCTGTGCTACTGGTTTTCAGACAATACAGGATCATTTTCATTCCTACCTGGGGGCTCTTTAGACAATAATTTCAGCAGGAAATCAAATGCTTTGCTTTTGGAAAAGCCACTGCCAAATCCCTGAAAATAAATTGCATTTCTCCCACCAGTTCTGAACTAGAAGTATTTGGGAGGTTGAAAAAGTCATGTTCCCAGTGCTTTTTTTTGCCCTTATGTCCCTGAAGGCGTTGTTTTAGATTTGTTAATGGTTGTCAAATGCTCGATGGAAATATATCTCAGGCATTTTTAACTTGACTATATTTACCAAGATTAGGTCCTATAATTGTCAGGTTGCTGCTTCAGCCAAAAGCTGCCCCCCATATTCCCATTGAACCATCTTTAGCTTCCTGACAGCTGAGTGTCCTCATCCCCCTGTTAGGAGGAAACAGCAGGGGTGCGGGAGACGGGAGGTTTGTGGAGACCGGCAGCTCCTTAATGCTTCCCAAAGCCAGGAAGGGCCTGTCTTGGTGCTGAAAGATGTACCGACAACGTCCAACCGAATGGGAATTAGAGGCTGATGTCCCTGGATCACGGCTGCCCCAACAGGTCTATTCCAAGCTGCCTATTCCCCAGAGAATGAGCGACCCCTCTGAGGCTCGAGGTTAGCCTCTCAGAGTCCCCAAAGAGGCTGGGAGGAGCCCTCAACTTGATGTGGCCCCCCAGAACAGCGGCAGAACTTTAGGTCCTGCCCCGAACCCTTGTCAGAGCATCAGAGACACGAGGACGGCCTTGGGTCGGGGCTGGTGGTGGCCGTGCTGGCTTGGATCCTTCCCCCTCCTCCCCACCATTTTACAGCAGGGTGGCATCCGTCTCCTGAGGGACTGCTGAGTTTTGATTCAGAAAATCCTAGGAAAGTAGAGGAAAAGGTTATTTTAAACTCAAATTTGATACTTGGATGTATTAATGACTTGGCAGACAAGACTAGAGAAAAAATTCCCCACCCCCCTTGGCATTGCTCATGGCCTCACCCATGTATCACTTGAGGTTTGAGGAAGATTAAAGTAGCCCAAGAAATGCCAAGAAGAAGGGAGGAAAAAGTGGTTTCAGAAGAAGGGGTGGAAGTCAGACCCGATGAGGAATGCTGAAATGTGTCGTGATTCCTAAGCCTGGAAAAAAAGGAAAGCGAAAGGATAATTAAATCTCTGTTTAAGTAGAGAAGGTTGGTTATGTGAGGGGTGCTGATCTGTTTTCTACTCTTGCTGATTAGTGATCGTGAGTTTCGGTTCTAGAGAGTGAACCTGAGACTAGATTCACCCCCCATGACACTGGGCCCTACCCCGGGCCCATGGCTTGGCGGTGGCACTTCCTGAGCCTACCTGGACACCTCAGATGATGGAAACCTCAGAGTTCCATTCCGGAGAGGAAGCTTGGAAGACATGTTGGCTAAGAGAAAAATAAGGAAATACCTAGTCTTAATTAAGTGTTGAATTGAGTTTGTGAAAGAAAGAGTGGGGATTCTTTCCTTGGGGAGTCTTAAAAATTATACCTACCTTCCTTGTTTTAAGGATCTTCTTGCCTGGAGACGGAGGGCTATAGGAGGTCCCCTCTAGAAGGTCACCTCTTTTTGTGAGTCTGTGGAGTATTAAAACTCGGAGGACAAAGTCCAGCTTGGCTAGTTGGGCAGAGGGTGAGATGAAGAACTCACATAATCAACCTCCCGCAGAGCAGGACTGG
The DNA here is from genome assembly GCF_023851605.1 of Tamandua tetradactyla. Classification (NCBI taxonomy): domain Eukaryota; kingdom Metazoa; phylum Chordata; class Mammalia; order Pilosa; family Myrmecophagidae; genus Tamandua; species Tamandua tetradactyla. Next base: position 78,410,078 of record NC_135343.1, read on the forward strand.
CCTGGGGACCGCTGGAGCCAGGGAAGGGGTCATACCACGAGCACTCTCTCTCTCTACCCCCTTTCTCTAAGCACTGGCTTCAGATTTTTGCTTTTATTTTCCGCACAGCTTTGTAGGTGGCCAGTGAAAGGCTTGGCTTTAAGCCTCACTCCTCACTCTCCACGGCACCGCCCTTTGTTCTAAGCCAAAACATTCCAAGAGGGACTAGGTCTCGTGCACACCTCTGAGTGCAGGGGAGGGGCCGCCACGACCAGGAGTCCCCTTCCCCCCGAGTCATGTGCCCCCAGGGTCGGTGGGATGGCAGAGCAGATCCCCCCACAAACGCTGAGGAGACACAACCAAGGTGTCCAGCTTGGTCTGAGCAAAACCGGGCTTTAACTGTGTGTGAGGAGGGCCATAGATCTTGGGGAGAAGAGAGAGAGAGAGAGAACTAAAGACAAAAAAGGACGTGGGGGCAGAGGTGGGGTGAGGGCAGAGAGGGGGAGCAGGGAGGGTCACCCTGTGGCATAGGCATGCTAATTGGAAGGACATTCAGTTTTCCTCTTGTACATAGATGCCTCAGGCTATATATGCCTCTTGCCAATTTCCTTTCAACCTTAACTAACAGCTTTTCCTCTTTAAATCCTGTCTGAGCTAGTTGGCGAAGTACAATAACACTTTCTGTTTATTTGTGCTTGGTATAGTTGGAAAGATTCCTATGAAGTTTTCTTGGTCCTACCATTTTGTCTGAACATTTCTTCCCAGCACAAACCCTCTCTTAATAGACCGACTACCTGGGAAACATGAGATGTCAGTGGCAACTGTACCTTTTCACCTGGTGGAATATACCTTCCAGCTATGAACTCTGGCTGTGAGTGTGCTCGCAGCATAGGTGCAGGTGAAGCCAGACACAGCAGCAGGTCTTAGCTTTCCCAGATCGCCAACATGAAAGTGGTGGGAATGAGGACATGCAATGGAGATGACCAGAACCTTGAAACCAGTCAGATTAGTACATGAATCCAAGCTGTGAATGAGCGAGGACTGCAATGGAAGCATTAAGGCAGCCGCCAGAGCCCCCTTTCCTACCAAGGCCTTTGATCCCCAGCTGGCTCCTGAGGGCTAAGAGCTGAGTCCCTTCTTGGGCATTGCTGAAGGGGCCTACCTCACCCGACGTTAGATCTCTCTCTGGGGTAGCCTGGGCTGATCAGGGACACAAAGCTCAGTTCAGGCCAATTCTGAAAGCATCCCACCTTCAGAGCTTCTGTGGGGTCAGCTGTGGCCTCTGCTGTAACTGCGTCCCTGTCCCACCTCTCCTTCTCCCCAATCCTGCTTCCTTCGCTCATTCACAGGTGGGGTTTCCAAGAGCATTTCCTAGACGTCCTCGTAGAGTTTTCTTTTGGGACTAAAGCTAATGTATGTATTGAGCAGGTACTCAATAAGTTATTGTATTGCTTTTTAAGCCACAACCCATACAGGTCAGTCCCAGAGTTAAGCCACAACTACAGAGGATACAATCTATTAAACAAGAAACATCTCAAAATAATTCAGATCCTTTACTTGTTCTCTTCCAGAACAAGACTCTTGGCTGCGAGTTACAGAAAATACAACGAAGATTTGTTTAGGAAGATAAAGGATATTTGCATGTACATATGATTGGTGGGGAAGGAGTTTCATCATTCGTAAAATATAAAATCCAGGGGTAAACTTTCACACATATCTGGGTCCAGGGGCTCAGTGAGGTCATGAGACGCTCTCTCTTCTCCATCTTCCTCTATGATGCTCCATTCTCAGGCAGTCTTTAACCAACTGGTGGTAGGACGGTTGCCATTACCTACAGCTCCATGTCCAGTTGGAGATTGTTGTAGTTAGATTCAGTTGTCAACTTGGCCAGGTGAAGGGGCCTAGTTCTGTTGCTGTGGACATGAGCCAATGGTATGTGAACCTCATCTGTTGCTAATTACATCTGCAGTCGCTAGGAGGCGTGTCTGCTGCAATGCGTGACGTTTGACTGAATTGGCTAGTGCTCAAATGAGAGATCACAACGTAGCACAGCTAAGCAGCTCGGCATTCCTCATCTCAGCACTTGCAGCTCAGCCCAGGCCTTTGGAGATGCAGAAAGAAATCACCCCGGGGAAAGGTGTTGGAACCCAGAGGCCTGGAGAGAAGACCAGCAGAGATCACCCTGTGCCTTCCCATGTGAGAAAGAATCAGATGAAAGTTAGCTGCCTTTCCTCTGAAGAATTAATGAAATAAATCTCCTTTTATTAAAAGCCAATCCATCTCTGGTGTGTTGCATTCCAGCAGCTAGCAAACTAGAACAGGGGTAATGCCTCTTTTCAAGGTACTCATAAAACATAAAGCTGCCTCTTACCAGCTTTATGACCCTGGGTCAGTTATTTAACCTCTCTGTTCCATAGCTCCCTAATCTGTAAATGGGTGATGACAGCACTACACATATTAAATGTGTTAGTACTTGTACATGTTTACAACAGTGCCAACATATTTTAAACCGTACACAAGAGTATGTTAAAAAAAAATTTGATTTACTTAACTTGGGTTCCATTCCCACCATTGAACTGACAACCATGGGCCAGAAAGAAATGCTGTTCACATTGGTTGGGCCTGAAAGACATTCCCACTCCTGGAGGTGAGGGTAGAGTCAATTCCACCGAAAACATGGGGTCCGAGATGGGGTTCTCCAAAACAGTATTTGAACTTCTCTTACGAGATGAAGGGGAATAGATGCTAGCTAGGCAAAAGAACAAATTTTGATTCTATTTGTGTTTCTTGAGCACTATACACAGGAAACACAATTGTTTAACAATAGTATTTTTTTAGCCCTTTACAATTTTTCAGGGTACCTTTACAACGAAGGGATCTTGTAGACATTAGATATTAGTCAAGTGAAAAAAACTAGCATTACCAATAATGAAACAAGTTGATATTTTGTTCTTCCTAATTTTATACAATGGGAAGATATTCTTCTTTATCATCTTAAAAAAAATTTTTTTTTAAATTTTGACTTTCATATTTAGAGCTACCTGGAACTGGGTTTTGGTATTTAAGATGAGCAGAGCCTCCAGTAGGAATACCCAGCTTTTCCAGTACCATTTATTGAAAAATTCATCATTTCCCCACTGTTCTGTTCTAGTACCTCAATTATATTTTGATTGTCCATATAATTGTGAGTTTCTGGGATCTCTGGTCTGTACCAATGATTCTTATCTATTGCTGTGCCAATATCACACTGTTCTCACTACTATAACGGGTAAAATGAGAAAGTCTAACACAAACTTTATCAGAGACCTAAAAAGAGAGTAGAAGGTTTAACAAAGCCAAATAAATCCTAAGCAAAATGAACAAAAACATAATAAATAATAAACGTATTTATATTTACATCTAGAATCCTATACTCAGTAGAAATATCCTTCAAGGTGACAATGAAATACATTTTCAGACAAAGAAAAATGGTAGTTTACTACTAGCAGAAGCATTATAGAGAATACTTTATGCAAAAAGAAAATTATCCAAGATGGAAACTCTAAGGGTCAAGAGCAAAAAGCATAGGAAATGTGACTGTCACAACTATAAGGGTATCTTTTGTGATACTTGTTGTTATCTCTCATAGTTCTGTGTGTTGACTGGACTGCACTGGACATTTACTCTGCTGGTCTCACTTGGACTCTCTCATGTGGTTTCGTGGCTATCGATGGAATCATTTGGAGGCCTGACTGGGACAGCAGCATGACTGAGCCGCTCTCCCTCTCCATGTGGCATCAGGGCCTCTCCTTCCCTTTGTTGTCTCTGCACCAAACTAGCTAGGCTTCTTATATGGTAGCTCGAATGCAATAGTGGGAGCTGTCAAATCATCTTAATTTTTGGCTCATAAATCTCCGAATGCCCCTTCTGACATCTTCTATTGATTAAATCAAACCACAGTCCAGAACAACTAGTTAGAAGAGCAATATGGAAAAAGAAGACTAACCACACTATAAACCATTTAGATTGACCATACATCTATAAACCACTCCATCCTTCAACAGCAAAATACGCATTCTTCTTAAGTGCACAAGGAACATTCTCCAGGATAGATCATATGTTATGCCATGAAACAAAACTCAATACATTGAGATGGATTGAAATCATACAAACTGATTTTGGTTTAAATAACAGGCATTTAGTGGCTCATGGTTTTGAAGCTAACAGAAGTCCAAAATCAAAAGTCAGCAAGGCAGGACTTTCTCTCCAAAGTCTATAGCATTCTGGCTGGCTGCCAACAATTCTCAGGGTTCTTTGGTTTATCTCTGCCTCTCGTCACATGATGATGTCCTCTCCTTTCTAGCTTTCCAGTTCTGTTTATAAAGTAATCTAGATTACTTTATAAGTAGTTTGGATTAAGAGCCGCACTCTTGATGCGGAACCAGCCTGTTCCCAGTGTGGATCCCTGGGAGCAGAATATATGCTCATATACTGGGAGCGTGTATGTCTGGCCCAATCTGTCTGGTGATGGTCTGAGGGACCCACCCCCCCCTGGACTCGCCCTACACTCACAGAGCTCACCTAAAGAGAGCTGCCGGAGAACAGCCAAGTCATGTGCCTGGGGCAAGGGATTGCTCGCCGTGACACATTCAGTGCAGTGACCTGGGCTGTGAGGAGACTGTTTTCCAGGGAAGGGCCTTCAGACAGTGTGAATGGGGAAATTCCCAGGGCCCCATGCACATGTCCAAGAAGGCACACGAGCAGAAAGGCTCGGGGCGTGGCGCTCTTCCCTACACTCGTACTGACAAGCCCGGACGGAGAGCACTTGCACAGGCCAATCTGAAAAAACCAAGGAAAGTATTTTCTTTTCTCCCTTTTATTTATTTACTTGTTCATTTGTTTGTTAGCTCCTGGCACTAAAGGAAAGCTCTTTCATAACACTGGCTGGATACAAGCTTAAGGAATGGATGCCTCTGTCTAAATTCAAGCAACAACACATTGAAGTATCAGGAAGCAAAAGCCAAGACAATGGAGAAGACTAAAGCATGAGAAACCAGCAATGAGAACTACAGATATTTGGGATGTTGAATTTAAACCCCATGATACATAACAGACAAAAACTTCTAGAAAATTGTTCTAAATATGCTTAAAAAAAAACTAAAGGAAAACATGGGAAAAAAGAAAGAAAGGAAATCAGGAAAATGATAGATGAACAATATCAATAGAGAGATGGAAATTATGAAAAGGAACCAAATAGTTGAAGGCCAAGGTAACAGAAATTAAAAATTCCTAGAGAGGTGAGAGCAGATTAGAGCTGACAGATGAAAGAAGCAGTGACCTTGAAGATAAGACAATTGAAATCATTCAGTCTGAGGAGCAGATAAAAGAATGGAGATAAAGGAACGAAGCTTGAGGAACCCGTACAATGCTATCGAGCATATCCTCATACCTAATGAGGGAATCACAGAAGAAACAGAAAAAGGGGCAGAGAGAATATTCAAAGAAAAAATGGCAGAAAACTCTCCAAATTTAGTAAAAGACATGCATAGACATATCAAAGATGCTGAACAAACTCCAAACAGAATAAACCTAAATAGACTCACATTGTGGCATATTATAATCAAACTGTCAAATGTCAAAGAGAATTCTGGAAGCTGCCAGAGAGTAAGCGATGTGTCATGTACAAGGGAATCCCAATAAGATTAAGTGCCAATTTCTCATCAGAAATCATGGATTCAAGAAGCAGTAGGAAGACGTTTAAAGTGCTGAAAGAAAAACAAAATTCCACCCGAGAATTCTGTATCTGGTAAAAGTGTCTTTCAAAAGTTAGGAAGAAATTAAGAGATTTTTCAGATAAAAACTGAGCGAGTTGGTCACCACTAGACCAGCCCTAGAGGAGATGCTAATGGAATTTCTGCAGGTTGGAAGGGAAAGGACAGTAGACAGTAATTGATACCACATGAATAAATAAATATTTCTGGTGAGGGTAATGACAAGGGTCAGTTTAAATTCTAGTATTATTACGTTTTTGGTTTGTAACTCCACTTTTTACTTTCTGTGGGCTCTAAAAGGCAAATATGTAAAATATAATGATAAATTAGGGGTGCACAGGTGGTTCAGTGGTAGGATGCTTGCCTTCCATGTGGGAGACTGGGATTCTATTCCCAGACTCTGTACCCCCAAAATAATAATAATAATAATGATAAATTAGTAGTTTTGGACTCATAATATATAAACATGTGTGCTAGTTTGAAAGGATGTATGGACCCTAAAAAAGCCATGTTTTAATCAAAATCCCATTTAATAAAGGCAGAATAATCCCTATTCAATACTGTATGCTTGAAACTGTAATCAGATTATCTCCCTGGAAATGTGACTTAATCAAGAGTGGTTGTTAAACTGGATTAGGTGATGACATATCTCCATCCATTTGGGTGAGTCTTGATAAGTTTCTGGACATCTATAAAAAAGGAAACATTTTGGAGAATGAAGGAGATTCAGAGAGAGCAGAGAAGAATGACATAGCCACGAGAAGCAGAGAGCTCACAAGCCAGTGACCTTTGGAGATGAAGAAGGAAAATGCATCCCGTGGAGCTTCATGAAACAGGAAGCCAGGAGAAGAAGCTAGCAGATGACACCGTGTTCGCCATGTGCCCTTCCAGATGAGAGAGGAGCCCTGAACATCATCGGCCTCCTTGAACCAAGGTATCTTTCCCTAGATGCCTTTGATTGGACATTTCTATAGACTTGTTTTAATTGGACATTTTCTCGGCCTTAGAACTGTAAACTAGCAACTCATTAAATTCCCCTTTTTAAAAGCCATTCCATTTCTGGTATATCGCATTCTGGCAGCTAGGAAACTAGAACAACATGTCATTTATGGCAAGAACTACATAAAGGTGAGGGAATAAATGGGCATAGGAATATAGTTTGTGTATACTATTGAAATTAAGTTGATATCAAAGCAAAGGAAATCGTTATAGATTTGGGATATTAAATTTAAGCCCCATAGTAAGTATAAAGAAAATATCGGAGTATATATAAAATCATAGAGACAGAGATTAAAGTACAGGTTGCCGGGGTGGTGGCAGGGAAATGGGGGTTGCTACCTAATATGGCTTCTGTCTGGGGAGATGGGAAAGTTTCAGGTAACGAAAGGTGACGCGAGTCCCACGATACTGTGACTGTCATTAATCCCATTGAACGGTGCGCTGGGGAGTGACCGAGATGACAAAGTTTATGTTGTATATATGTTCCCACAATTAAAAAAATAAAGAGCAACTAAAGAGACAATGAAAATTAAATGCAATATATGATCCTGCATGAGATCTAGCAAGGTACATTACTGAGACATTTGAAACATTGGAATAAAGATGATATGTTTTATATCAAGGTTAATTTCTTGAACTTGATAGCAGTAATTAAGATGGTTACATAAGTGAATATCCTTGTTCTTAGGAAATGTATGTGGCAGTATTAAGTGTTCAAGGGGTACCATGTGTACAACCTGCACTCAAGTGTTCAGAAAATGTATCGATTAAATGTTAGATAGAATGATCAATAAAAGTGGCAACATGTTAAAATCGGTGAATCTGGGTGCCTGGAGAGGGGTTGGGGTATGTTGGAGTTCTTTTTTTCTATATGTTTGAAAGTATTTTCAAAATGAAAAGTTAATATAATTCTTCAAGAGACTTTATTTACAATGGGTTCACACACAGGGAAGTGGATTAAGATTAAGAACACGTGCTTGTTGGGGTATGTAATTCAACCCACCACAGAAAATAGAAAAAAGAAAGAGTTTCTAAAATCAAGTTACTAGAATGAAAGAAGGCATATTACTACTGACCTAACAGAAATAAAAAGGATTATAAGGAAATACTGTGAATAACTGTTTGCCAATAAATTAGATAACTCAGATGAAATGGATAAATTCCTAGAAAGACAAACTACCAAAATGTAGAAATAAAAAATTTGATTAAACCTATAACAAGTAAAGAGAAAAACATTCCCTAGAAGAAAAAGCCTAGGTCCAGATGGCTACACTAGTGAATTTTACCAAACATTTAAGGAAGAATTAGTAGCAATTTTTCACAATTCTTCTGAATCACAGGCTGATGAGACAGACAAAATAAAAATACAGTAGACTTTCCTATTTGGGAAACCTGGTGCACAGAAATTCTGAAATCCAGCTGGGCCTATGTCACCAGTTCCTTGATTCAGGCCCATTCCCACCCATTTGGAGAAGGCACAGCTGAAGGATGAGGTGAGGAGACAAGAACGAGGAGGCTGAGGTGGTCGGACTGCTCTTACTGAGGCTGTCCAGAGTAGGACATGATGAAAGAACATTCACTCCTCTCTAATTAGAGGTATGCAAAATGCCCAGCTCTTACAAACACCACACGTATTAAGAGATTTATTATAGGAATTGGCTCACACGATCATGGTGACAGGAGCCCAATACCTTGGAGCCTTTTTCTCTAGTCCTGTGTGAAATCTGCTTATAACCAAAAAAAAATACAGCAGACAAATTTCTGCTTACAGCTGACTGCTTCCTGATTCTCATTTGGCTGGAGCTTTTCGATGTTTAGGCTTTGAATTCTGCTAAATATACACCAAACTTCTATCAGTCATTTACATCTTAGCACAAACCAAGGTCCTGAGAGATTGATCTCTCTGTGATGAGAAGAAAGAGCTATTTCAAAGCCCTGAAACACAAAGGTGGGAGGAAAGGAACTTTACTGAAGGATGAGTGGGCCATGCCAGATGGCAAGATCAGAGACAGCTCACGTTTTAAATTTCCCTAGTGCCAAGCCTACTAAGTCATTCTTAGAGAGATGATAATAACCATGTGTCTCTCCTGGAGGGGGTCTTTCATAGGAATCTCAGACTGAGTCCAAAGCTCTGAAGCTACAACAGTATAATTCTGAACAGGCACCAGCAGATAAGAAATGGATTGAGAGGCATCAGAGTCTACAGAGCGTTCAAATCGCAAATTAGCTCTGCAGTGTGGTCTGTTGACAGCCTCCTAATGGACACTCAGACCACTTTTACTATAGAACAAAGATTCTGTCCTTTTCTCTAAAGATCGGTGCTTCTTTGAGAGATTGGAGGACATAGAGTCTTTGGAAACTACTTCATAAATATTGACATCTATTTTGACCCCAAAAGCTATCAGCAATGGGAGATAAACTAAAGGGTTCAAGTGATTGGTCAGTCTGATTCTTTTTGATTTCAGAAGGCAAATGATTCCCTAAGTGTGCTGGGAATGGAAACCACCAAGGAGAGGTGTTACCTTCTTCCTGTGGAGAAGTCTTCCGTTTCAGCCCCGTTTTCAAGTCTTACCTGTTCCTACAGGTAAGACATGAAATGTTTCAATGAATCCATTAATCTTTTAACTGGCTGGCTTAACCCCATTTTGCTGCACATGTTCAGTTAGCTAATTCTATTAGCAAAGGATCAGATGGTCTAAAAAGACTGAAAGAGTTCATTTTTTGGAAAGATTCCTAATTTGTAATGTTGGTGGTTACTACACCCAAGATTCCACTGTAGTTAGAAACAGTGGAATGTAATTTAGCTGTGGCTGTATTTCTGTTTGTTAATTTAGCTGATTTGAATCCATTAAGTTTTTTTGTTTTTGTTTTTAACATGGGCAGGCACTGGGAATCGAACCCGGGTCCTCTGACATGGCAGGTGAGCATTCTTGCCTGCTGAGCCACCGTGGTCCACCCTGAATCCATTAAGGTTTTAATGGACCTACTTCCATGCTAATTAGCCAGAACTTCCATTTGGTAGTAATTGGCTAACAGGTAGGAAGTATAGGGATGCTTCCCTCATCTGTGCTTCCTACAGCAAATTCTGTAAGGGGCCCAGCTCCAGCTTGGGATACATTTGGCATCTAGAAACAGATCTTTGAAACTGCTCGTGTTTATAATCAAAACCAGAATCTATCCAGTGAACAAACACTAAAACTCCTTGAGTTTTGTTTTTCTAGCTGAATTTCCAATGACAAAATATCAAAGGTGTTTTGCTTATTGGCTCTTCCCTGGAGATCTGCGGCTCAGATAAGACTAACGTGTCCATGACATTGTTTAAAAAGAGAAATTGGCATCTGAAGAATCTTTTTTTAAAAGACAAAGCAAATACTTTCCACTTCATTATTTTATGCTTTTGAAAATCTGATATTTTGTCAGCTAAGTCTTGTGGGCTGACTGGGTCTTTCCAGGTTTTCCCCAGGACTCTTCAGGCTGATCCGGTGACCCCATGTTCATAAATATTAGCAAGACAGGATAATGAACCTTCTCACTAAGTCTTCTCCCAGGGTCAGGAACTGGGCACAGCCCTTTCCTGAGGGAACCAATCCGAGTCCCTGCTATACCTACTGCAGATAGATCCAGCAGCTTTCTTTCCCCCTTGCACAGGTAACTCTATGCCACGCAGCCTCAGAACAAAATCTTCCTCTAGAGATCATGGTAAAGTATAATTAATTTTAAGTTGCAAATAAAATTCGGCAAGTTTAGCCAAAATTAGAGAAGGGCAGGCATGATTGTTACCTCACGCATCTACGCCATCCCTCACCCCCGCTGCCGCTGAATCCCACGGCTGTCCTGCCTTCCCCAGTAAGCATGCCCTCCCGCTGCCTGGACCTGGTCTACAGTTCCAGTGGCAGCTTAGATGGTGGCAAAGCTTTCATCAGTCTGAGGAACGGTGTCTTTAGGCAGTAGGTTTACTACCGAGGGAATGTGTGTGACCGCACAGCGAGGGATGGATTCAGCCAGCCACCCAGGAAAGTCACAGCCACACCTCCTGTCTCCTTGGGGCAGAAACTCTTAATTTCTGCTTTCATCGAGTCATTAGTCTCAAACCACATACCTGTCTCATCTCAAAATTCACTCTTTAGCTTACCTTGAAGTGGAGACCTAAGGATGAACACGTCCCTACGCTGAGGAAAAATCATTTGTGCTCACTAGCTCATTATTCAACAACCCTTTACTGAGTGTCTACCCTCGGATCAGTTAGTTTAGATCTTCCCAGATAACCCCACTTAAAGAAATTTCGATATTTTCCCATAAAGGCAATCTAGCAACTAAATATTCATTATGGTTTAATATTTGAGGTTCTGGCAAATCCACCAATTAGGCAAAAAAAGAGGCAATAGAACTGTGTGTATTAATTTGGAGTTTGCCGATCTCACCCTGTCAGCTTTAGACACAAAAATGAATGAGGCATGGTCCCCACTCTGATGTGTTTTCACTGAAGCTGTGGACGGAAGACATGGGCATCAGTAACTCTAATAGATGATGGAAAGGGTAAGTGTTGTAAGGAAGAAAAGACAAGGAGGTTATGCAGAGTCGGAGAGACCTCCTGGAGGAAGCATCTTGGCTGGTGATGGATGCAAAAGCTGAGGACCAGCAGAGATGTGTGGTGGGGGGTGAAGGCAGACAAAATGTGTGAGCAGACGTCTGCGAAGAAGGGTAGAGGAGTTTGGGTGTGGGAGGGATGCAAAAACGATCTGGACTGTGGAGATTCGACACCACTTAGGAGGCAGTGGGTGGGTGGAGCTGAAGGTTGCTAAAGTAGAGGGGGCAGGATAGGGATGGTTGATATGGCAGATGGGGATGGAATGGGGGTGGGCAGGGGACATTCAGAGAGCAAGAGGCGCGCAGGGAGCCAGGCAGGCCGGAAGTGGGCAGGCGTCCTGCGCAGGGGTGGACGGCTGTCAGTGGAAACCTGTGGCCCCGTGGGTTCTGGCATCCGACAAAGCACATGGCATCAGTCCTGGAAAAGACTCTGGCCAGGGAAAAGGGAGTCTGAATAAGTTACAGCAGTGCTTCTCAAACTGCGCTGTGCTCCGACCTTTACTTGTGCTTTATAATGCTAACGAGTGAGGCTTGAACAAATATTCATTAGAACCATTTGACACAAGATGCCCCTTAGGTTTCCACTTCTATTCCAGTTATCTTTTAGGATGTGGGGCATAAATCCTTTATTCATTTTGAGAACTCCACTGCCAACCTGGCTAAATAAAATTCTTTGATGGATTTTCTTCCTACTTTTAATTATTTACACTAAATAATTGTAATAAAATTTAAAAAGTTAATAAAAGTGAATATATATATTCACATAGTTTTGCACTTTATGCAAATGGACTCATACAGAATGTACTCCCTGAGGTCTGCTTTTTTCAGCATTATGTTAGGGAGACTCATCATCTACGCTGCCGGGCTTTGCCGAGACCGCCCGTTCTCCTTGGCGTGCAGGATCCGGACAGGGAGAGAATTCCGTACCCCTGGCTTTTGGTCCTGGTCTGCATTCTTTGGGCCCATTGTCATTAAGATCTCTTCAAGACGATACTTCATTACGGTGGCTCAGGCTGGGCTTTAATCCGGACTGCTGGAGACCTTCATAAACCTAAGGGAAGTCCAATGGGGAGATGAGCCATGGGGCTCAGCCAAAAGTGGAAGAATGTCGAGTAAAAGAAAATAGCTGTCTGCACTGGGCATTGCTAGGAGGGGACCCTCTTTCTCAGAAGAGAAAAAGTGACATTCAGGGAGGTTCTAAGAGAAACGAACATACCCTGTGGTGTTGTTGATAAGCAATACCTGGTGGTGACAGCGCTCCTCTCCATCCAGTCAAGATGGTTTATCCGACTGGACTAGCATACCACACACATCAGTGCAAACCTGCCGCCCGCTTTGTAAGACCACCACCCCCTGGAGCCTGGAACCCATCAGAGCATCTCCTCACTGGCATCCGCAGTCACTCTACATGAGCTTCCCCTCGGCTCCCTCGGCCAGAGCTCCTTCCCATTCTGAATGAGATGCTGTTTGCAGTTCATGAATTGCTCAATAAAGCTGTGAGATCCTGACTTACATGGAAGTTTTCTTTTATCCAGAGAAAGGAGAAGCTACCACCATGTGCCTTGCCATGTGATGGAAAAACCAAGGAGCCCCAAAGATGACAGCCCAGCTAGAACACACTGAATCCTAGAAGAGGCAAGTCTACTTGCCCCTGAAACTGCGAGCCAGTTGATTCCTGTTGTTAAGCCGACCCAGCGTATGGTATTTGTTTTAGCAGTGGGAAACTGAAGCAGGTCCCTCGTGTGTTCCCTCATAATTGTAGAGATCCCAATGGAGGTTGGCATGTGTCCCTTGACAGGACTGGTCACAGGGATGTGAGCTGGGTCAGCCGATTGGAATTTTCCAGATCGGAAGCTGGGGGGTTCCCCTCTCCCTCAAGAGAAGTGGTATCTCATAGTGGACTCAGGATCAGGCTAAGTTCAGCCCTGGCTGTGTCCCTTACTAGCTGTGGGAGTCATTTAACCTCTCCATTTCCTATCCTAGTTTCCTCATTTGTAAAAGGGGATAATAATTACAGTACCTATCCCACAGGGATGTTTCAAAGATAGTGTGTGCTTAGAACCAGGCCAAGCGCATATTAAACGCTAATAAGGGTGTTTTTATTCTTGATGGTGAACTTGAAGGTTTACAGCTGGGCTGAGGAGGCCAGTGAGCTGTCCACAATTTGAACGTGGCGTTGCTCGAGGTTCTCTGTGCGTATCACAGCCTGTCACGCCTCTGTGCCTTTGCACATGCTGTTCCCTCCACCTGGCCTATCATCTTCCCTTTGTTCCCCCAGAAAACGTCCATCCCTTTTTCCTGTGTCAGCCACCGGGGCCAGTCATGTGTGGGGCCTCTCCACTCTCTCCCAAGTTTCCAACATGCAGGCTGAATAGGAATGAAAAGAAATGGCTACTTCCAAGATGAATCAGAATTAAAACATGGCTTTTCTAAGGCACATAATCCTTTCAAACCAGCACAGTAAGGCAGTAAAAAATATTAATATTTTACCCTTGAGAGCATGTACTTTTTAATATTCTATGTGGCAAAATGGGAAATATGCATAAATCAGAAGGACAATGGTTGCCTCAATGAAAAGCCCTTGTGTGAATACGTTGCAAGCTGAACGAGCAGCTTTTTCCATGGAACACCATTTTCACTTGAAGGAAAAAATGACAAACTATGGTTATTCAGACTTGAATATCTGGCAGACATTTTCTCGAAAATGAACAAAGTGAGCCTGTAACTTCAAGGAAACAACTGCCAGTGCTTTTTGCCAAAGTTAAAATTCAAACTTTCAAGTAAAAATTTGAAGTTTGGAAAACACGTACCTGCCACCAGGAGCTTAAGAGCTTCCCGGTACTTAAAGGCTTTTCTGGCACGATTGGTGGAGATATTAATGAGTGTGATTTTATGATATTGTATAATAAGATATGTCAACATTTGGAAGATCTACATAATTCAGTGAATTAACATTTTATAAAGGACCAATGCATGATGTTACAAAATCACAGATGGGCATAAGAGCCATTTAATCTAAGCTTGGCCAGTGGATTTTAATGTAACATTTAGAAAAGTCCATTGAAATGGTGCCAGATTCCACATTGAAACCAGCCTGGAAGAAACTGTCACTTGTCAAGTTTTGGTGTAGAATCAGGGAAGAATGACAACAGTTATCTGAAAAAGCTATTAAAATATACTTTCCCAACTACTTTTCAGTGTGAGTCTGGAGTTTCTTCATTCACTTCAAACAAAATAACACATTATGACAGATTGACTGCAGAAACAGATATGAGGATCCAGCTGTTTTCTAGTGAGCCAAATAATAGATCTGTAAAAACTTAAAACAATTCCGTTCTTCTCACTAAATATATTTTTTTGTTTTGTAAAATACAGTTATTTTATTTAAAAACACCTTATTTATGTTTACAACATCATATAAAATTTAATTACAAGTTGAGCTTATTTTCAGTTTTAAATGAATGAATTCATTTTTAAACAAATTGTCTCAGCTTTCATTTCTAGTGCAGTGTTGATAGATAAAATCCGCAAAAATAAAAGACCATTTGGTCCTCAATAATTAATGAGTGTCAAGGGGTCCTTGAGACCAAAAAGTCTGAGAGCCTCTGTAGACCTAGACTTGTCTGCAGATCTCTCTACAAACCTTAAGCTTCCCGAGGATAAAGACCGTGTCGTTTCTGCTTTGGCATCCCCAGCACCCAACGCAGTGTTTGTTGAATGACTGGCAGACTGGCTTCCCTTTGCCAGAGGAGTGGACCTCTGGCTTGGCCTCAGCTTCCACCTGCCCTGCGCTTGCCTACTCTGTGAGTCGTTTGCTTTGCGGGTCATCTTGAAATGCTCTTGCAGCTGTGTGGTGGCTGTCCTCAAGCGGACACTCTGTCTAAGGGTGTCGCTATCCGAATTAACCCTTTGGTGCTCTGGTTTTCCCCTTTAACCCTTAGGTATAAATGAAGTGTGCCTGGCCCCTTCAAGGTTTGGGGGGGTCAGGGGGGATAAAGATGAAGACCCACGGTCTCCCCTCCAGGGGCATTCACTGTCTGATGGGAACTCAGACCCGGCCTGCTGGATGCACGCAAGGATGGCAGGTGGTCGGGGAAGCTTTCCTGAAGGAACAGAGGTGAGATTTCTTCAAGCGTGGCCTAGTCCATGAAATTGTCCTCCAGACCTTCAGCTTGCATGGCACGATGTCTGACCGACTTGTTCAGGCAGCTCGGTGTGACAGAGGCGGCCTGAGAAGCGGCCCCGAGGCTGGCTGGAGACCTCACCCGAGAAATGGGAGAGGATCCCCTTTTACGTGGCCCTCCTGGATGGTGGGGCACCCTGGCTGGCTCCCCCTGCTGCCTGTTCTCAGGTGTCCAGGGTCTGCCCAGCGGCCCTGGGCGGCCTCCTCCTTGCCCCGCCACCTCAGCCGTTGCCCGGGAAGCTGTTTCCTTGGCCCTTGTTGCCCGGCCCTGCCCTGGCCCTGAGCTGCTGGAGGAGAATTGGTGCTCGACGGTAGCTGGGAGACCCCACAGAGGCCGTCGGAGCCCCGCGTCCAGCCTCCCTCCGCCCCCCGGGTCTGAGCAGCCCCGTGGGGGGCACCAAAGGCGGCCAGGCGGGTGGGCCCAGCACCCTGGACTCGGGCTGTGTTTCTGGCCTAGAATCCCGGGTTGGGAAGGAGCGGGGCAGGAGGAGGCGAGTGAGAGCATCCTGCCCCACCCAGCCCCCCAATCTCTCCCTCTCTCTCTCTCTCTGCTGCTGTTTTTGTTTGAAGTCCCAGTTATGAAAGGAACTCAGGGCCCACCATAATCTCACAGCATTAGCTTAGAGGGGAGAAGGCTCTCCCAGCCCCAGTGAGCCATGACGAGGTATACGTGTATTCTATGTTCTTGCTGATAGCTGCCTAGGATGGTTCCTTAGCAAATTATCGTGAAACATCTGTTAGCCTCCTTTTGGAGGAGGTATTGTTGTTTAAGTTATTAGAAGCTCCTATGAACCCTTCCTCACCCTCACCCTTTTTTTTCAACTTTTTTTATTGTATAGTAGATCATATATACAAAGCAAAGAAATAAAAAAGCAGTATTTTTCAAAGTACTCTTCAACAAGTAGTTACAGGACAGATCCCAGAGTGTGTCATGGGCTACCATACCATTATCTCAGGATTTTCCTTCTAGCTGCTCCAGAATATAGGAGGCTAGAAGGCTTAAATATTTTTTTTTTTATCATCACAATTGACTTTTTTTCCTTCTCTTTTTTTGTAAAATATATATATATATATACAAAAAAGCAATAAATTTCAAAGCACAGTACCACAATTACTTGTAAAACATATTTCAGAGTATGGCATGGGTTACAATTCCACAATTTTAGGTTTTTGCTTCTAGCTGCTCTAAGATATTGGAGACTAAAAGAGATATCAACTTAATGATTCAGCATTCTTATTCACTTGTTAAATCCTATCTTCTCTACATAACTCCACAATCACTTTTTTGATCTTTCCACCCCTCTCTTTAGGAATGTTTGGGCTATGGCAATTCTATCTTTTCCATGTTGGAAGGGTCTGTCACTAACATGGGGTAGGGAGATGGAACTATCTGATGTTCTGGAGAGGCTGGGCTAGGTTTCAGGACTTATCTGGACCAGGGACCCATCTGGAGGTTGTAGGTTTCCGGAAAGTGACTCTAGTGCATGGAACCCTTGTGGAATCTTATAAATTGCCCTAGGTGTTGTTTAGGATTGGCTGGAGTGGTCCAGGTTATGATAGGTAGCAAGGTCTACCTGAAGCTTACGTAACAGCAACCTCCAGAGTAGCCTCTTCACTCTATTTGGCCTCTCTCTACCACTGATAACTTTATTAATTATACTTTATTAATTACACTTCTTTTCCCCATTTGGTCAGGATGGAATTGTTGATCCCACGGCACCAGGTCTGGATGCATCCTGGGAGTTATCTCCTGCATCGCCAGGGAGACTTTAACCCCTGGATGTCATGTCCCACGTAAGGCCTCCCTTCTTCTTTTGCTTTAAATTTTTTTAATGTACTATTCTACACTCACAAGAAATTATAAAAAAATAGTTCAGTGAGTGCATGTATACCCACTATCCAGCTTCTCCGAGTAGCATCTTACATAACCAGAGTGCATTATCAAAACCAGGAAATGGAGATTAGTAAATGCTATGAATTAAATTGCAGAATTTATTTGGATTTCACTAGATTTTACATACACTTTTTTGGGTGTATGGTTCTATGAATTTTTGTCACACGTACAGATTTTTATAACCACAGTTACATTATAAAACTGCTCCATCACTACAAAGAAACTCCCTCATATTAGCCCTTTATTGTCACACCCCACTCATCTTTCAAATATAGTTTTTGTTTTAATAAAAGTTATGTTTCATAAAATATCTCTGATTAGTCTACCTCAGTGCCCTGCATGTAAGTAACTTCTGTGGAATTTAAGATCAGAGAGTCAGGGGGCCTAGCTTTGAATATTATCTTGGTGGCTGGCTTGCTGTGTGATTTTCAACAAGCAACACAACCTCTCTGAGCCTCAGTTTTGTCAGCTATGAAATGTAATTAAGCCTCCACGTTTGTAGAGATGCTGCATGGATTAGACAGGAAGTGTATGAAGTGGCTGACACATCACAGATGCCCTGTCAGTGGCCGGTGCCTTAGGTCAGACTGAGATGAACACTCCACCCAGCTGCACCCAGGTGGTTTCCTGGAGAATGCGCCAAGGGAGAAGCTGAACTCCCACGCAGTTGCATCTTGAGACCTCGGAAGGTTCCACAGAGACCTGGGCTGGCCCTTGCGAGTTGCACCACTTGGACCCCTGCCTGGCCCAGTCACGGTCGGTGGCTGCTCTCGGAGGGCCTGGAGCCTGGGCAGGGGGTTCCCTCCAGCAGACAGCGCATCCTGGAGTTGGAGCGAGCTGTGAGGCGGCAGCACCACACCCCATCGGTGAGTACTGACGGGCAATCCGGGCAGCCCAGCCCTGCGTCTGTCGTAGACACTTGATTATTATGGTTCTGGGGAAGGGGCATCAAAAGAAGAGACAATTAATCACATTTTTTCCATCCTCCCCACATGCTAACCACATTAAGCCCCAGGCATATGTGAATGGCTTAATAACTCCAGAAAAAGCTGTTTCCTTTTCTGACGTAGGGCACTGAAGGAGGTCTGTTTACATCTTTGGGTAAAAGCAACAGACCCTCCTCCTCCTTACAGATGCTGAAGGAAATTTCCTAAAATATCCTTCGCCAGCCCCATAAAAGAACCCCGTCTTGTATGATCCTGCCCTAATTAAGCGCTGCCTTGAAATGAGGTTTGAAGGCAGACTTCTAATGACTTTTCAAGAAATCCCTTAGCCTGCCAAGTCTGAGTTGGTATCGGTAATGTTATAAAGTTTCTGTGTTTGTTTAGTAATAGCTGGAAGCATGCTTGATGTCTGATGCCGAGCTGAGTCCCGTGGGGGATACCAAAGAAGAGATGCTGATTCTCCAGCTAGGAAGATTTGGTGCCTTCCCTCTCTGCAGAGCTACTCCGAGCAAGAGTAAATCATGGAATTTTGAGAGCACCGGCCAAAGTAGCATGGCGTGGTTCTGGGTGCTTGGTGGGTGCCCGCCCCACAGATAGCTCTCAGATTGGTTAGAGACTGTTCATAGCTAACCTGGACTTGGTATGGTTTGGTTTATAAATGTCGCAATATTTATGTTCCCTTTTATAAAGAAAGATTAGACAAAGGTCATCTCCATAAAAGTAAAGCATTTCCATTCTGTGCAGCATCATGAGCTGTAGGACAATTGAAATCTTGCATGATTTGTTAATCTCTTTGGAGCAATTTTTTTTTGGGGGGGGGGAGGCAGTTATCCAAGCAGTTCTTTCCTTTTGTTTATTTATAAATACAGATACAGCCAACAGCACGTAGAAATAGTGAATGACAACATCGAGAAATTTTCATAAGTCTAGTAAGGGGATTTTTCTGCCAGAAAACTTGATAAACACTTTTTTTTGTCTTCCTCTAAATCCATGCTGGGAGTTTTGGGGCAAGCCGTCCTCGCGGATACACAGTGGAGATCGACCCATCTGTGAAGAGGGCACAGCCACGCATATTTTCAGAGTAGGGCAGGGCTGGACCCAGCCTGCAGGTCACTGTTCCCCACTACCCTCCCTTGAAACAAACCAGGGCACACTGATGGCAGAGGGCAGCTCTGCATGAGAGGAGAAGGAGGGTGAGTGGGCCAGCACACGCTGTGTCACCAGCACCATTCCTGGAAGGTCCAGGAGGGGAGATCTGCCAGAGGGGGCCTCTGCAGGACCCGGAAGGTGGTGGCCTGTCATCCTGGGGCACTTCATGGCGCATGTCATGCCCTCTCGTCCTCGCTGGAGGGAAAGGGCGGGGGAGCAGAAATCAGATCTGATTTCCCTTTGGATCCCTCCAGGGCCTTGCAGAGATAGAGTGGATGATTAATAAGTGTTGGCGGCTGAGTGGACTTTTTTCTGTAGCTTCTAATTAACAGTGCCAGAAAGTGAAAATATGAGCTCATCGGCAGTGGTCAGAACCAAAAATTAGTCATATTTAGAGACAGCAGATTTTCGATGGTTACATCAGAGATCTGGGGATGTTCTTGGAAGCTTCACTGGGCAGTTGTCCTTTTGAAGTCAGGCTGGATGGTGACCTCATCTAGTGGATGAGCTAAAGATCGCTGGTCTGAGCACAGATCCTTTCTCGGGCAGATGACCTTAGAGAAGTGGCCGAATCACCTAAGGCTCCACTTCCTCAGTGGTGACGTTGGGTGGGCACTGCATTGCGTCCGTCACAGGCGTTTTGCAGGTCAGATGAGCAAATGTCTGCATGGTGCCAGGGTCATCCCAAGTGCTTAGTATATGGTCACTGCTATTCCCATTACTAGGGTAACCACATAAGGGTCACCCAGTGAGATACTTCTAACAATGAGAGGGTGCAAAATGAGGGTATGTTTCACGGCTATGGAGTGTTTGCAAATAGAATTAATTCTTTAAAAAAGAATTGAAACAATGCGGGTGCAAGGGTGGTTCAGTGGTAGCATTCTCGCCTGCCATGCAGGAGACCCGAGTTCGATTCCTGGTCCATGAATTTCTAAAAACAAACAAACAAGCCGAACAAAAATTCAACAAATGCTGCTGCAATAATGGGATACTCACGTGGAAAAATAATGAAATGTGACCCCTCCATATGGCATACAAAAAAAATGATAATTATAATTTAAACAATAACTTTCCTGAAAGATTTATTTATTGACCAACAAATTGGTTTCTTCAACTGATAGACCTATAAAATAGTTCTATTCGAAAGCAATTTTTAGAAATAAAATTCTTGTGCAGAATAAAATAACACATCTGTGCACACAAAGCAAGTTTTAAAAAATTCTTTCGGTTGATTATTTGAGCATTAAAAATTTTTAAGCAGAATAATTATTATTGGTACATATTTGTGTGCTTTAATCAGTTTCTTAGCTGTTTTTGGCATGGTAATCTTCTGCAGAATATAGTTTTTCAATAGTTTTATTATTTTTAACCTTTCCGATAAAATTGTCTACGGTTTAGACTTCATAAATTTTAACTTGTTGATACTTTAATTCATACTTCCCTGTAGAAAGTGATATATTTAATTGAGAAAATACTCTCTCTAAGGTGTTGAGGTACATGATAAACTGAGAGCAATTCTGCTAAAGGAAGGGTATTCTCAATTTGTTTCCTTTTTTTATATAGTACTGAAATGCGTAAATATTTACAGCTATTTTTGGTCTCTATTCAGAATACCTTTCTTTGGCAAACATTTCCATGACACAACTTGTCAAGTCAATTGTCTCTATTTATGATTCTTTTGAGAGTTTCACCTAATTTAGATGATTCAAAAATTGTAGGCCTTCTCGATTTCGTTCTATTCTGGAACAGAACTTAAATTTATCCAAATAAAAATAGGAACGCCATGAAAATATCCTTTTCACAGGTTGAACCAATCCAGGGCACATTATAGAATTTCAAAATTAAGTCTTGTTCCTCATTGAAGCCCTCTCTGCTCTGCTGCTGTGTTTTGCAGCTGCACAGGCCTATGGTCTGCAAGCTCACACTAGGCCCAAAGCTTGGAAGAGTCCTGCACTTAGTTTAATGCTCCACTGTTACCATCTTAAAATTTTTAATGCTTTTTAAATAAGGGGACCTGAATTTTCATTTTGCACTAAGCCACACAAATTATGTAGCCAGTCCTTCTTGCCACCTTGGTTTTAGATAGTTGCATTCTCTACGGACTTCAAAAGCACCTGAATACTCTTTGAGAATCCATTCATTCAATACTTTGATTAAAGATTTTGAACAAAATGCACCCAAAATTTAGAGCAATGTAGGTAAGACATTTAGGTTGATTTTTATAAAGTAGTTCATCACAAAGGCTCAGCTATTTCTAAGCCAATCGAGGGCAGGCAGCAAAGAGAGAGAGCACCCACTACCACCCTGCAATTCTTTTTATTCAAATGTAGCAGCTTTGGCAGAGAATTTGGTGGTCCAGTTACATAGTGTGTGTGTGTGTGCATGTGTGTCTAAAATTTGACAACTAGAGCTTTCATTCCCATCATAGAACACTGCAGCTTGTTTGGATAAACATCCACAATCCAGCTCAAGTGCATTTCTGCTCTACAGGTTCTTAATTTAGTAGAAATATTGTTCCCACAAGGATGGGCTCACCAAAAGTTACACACATTAGTGCTTCAAAAGCAATCAAGTTTCTCTTCAGTGATGGACTTTTGAATGGGAGTTATAACACTAATCAAAATAAAGCCAGATTTTCCACCTTTGACGGAATGAGCATTCAAAGGTTAAATATTATTCTGTGAATTTGAGTTTTTTTAAAAAAATGAACCACTATTATAATTAACTGATTTCTCATTTGAAGCATCTGATGATCCTGATAGAAAACTGGTGTCTTTTTGCTGTTCGCACAGTTCTACTTCTGCTAAAGAGGCCTTACTAGCAGCTAATACTTCATTTTGCAGATGTGCACAAGAGAACTTGGAATTGAAAACAAGTGCAATTAGTTTAGAAGGATTGCAGCCAAATGAAAAATTAAGTTTCACAATGATATGAAAACACACTGCATGTGTTAAGTCCTGTTTGGGCACAGTCTACTCAAAGTCACTAACTTTTAAAAACCTGTTACTCTTTTTTTCTTTTAATAAAAGATTGCATTTTAAAATACTTTCAAACTTACAGGACAGTTGCAAAAACAATGCAAAACTCATTCTGAGAACAACATACCCCCCACCCAGACACCCAGATCCATCAACTTTTAACATTTGCCTTCCTTTTTCTTTCTTTCTTTCTCTCTCTCTCCCCCCTCCCTCCTTCCCTCTACCCCCTCCCTCTGTCCCTCCCTTATCTATCTATCTATCTATCTATCTATCCACCCAGCCATCTAAACTACTAACTTCTGAAGTAAATGCAAGTGCTTTTCAGCAGATCTGTGTTTTCATGAATCGCTACGATAGCGATAGCCGTCAACAAATATTTTATACACGTTCCATATTCATCTGCAACTTTAATATTTTAACTCTTAAAATAGACTGGATGTTTTAGGTTTTACAGAAAAATTGTGCAGAAAGGACAGAGTTGCCATATTACGCCCCTGACCCCAATACAGATCCCCTAGTTTCCCTGACTGTTCATGTCTTACGTTGGTGTGATACGTTTGTTACAACGCTGAACCAATATCAATACATTATTAACTGATATCCAGTTTCAGTACAGTTCACTCGTTGTGTGCTGTCTGGTTCTGTTTGTTTTGATAAATGCACAAGGCCATGTATCTACCCTCACTGTATCATGCAGATTAGTTCCACTGCCCTAAAAAGGCCCTTTGCTCCACCCCTTTATCCTTCCCTCTTCTCCCTTCCCCTCTCCTTGAACCTGTAGCAGCCACTGATCTTTTTACTTTCTCTGTAATTTTGCCTTTTTCAAAATACCTAGGGTTGGGATCACACAGTGCATGCCTTTTTCCTTCTCTAAGCAATATGCATTTCTGTTTGCTCCATGAATTATCTGGACTTTTTTTCCATGTAATATTTTAACTTCTCACTAAAAACGCACTTCCACCTTGTCGGGCTGACTGCTGCCAGAAGGGTTTAACAACAGAAAAATAAGTTGGCAAACGAGACAATAAATACGAGCTGCAGGTGGAAAGAGAGTGAGTGACCAACCCCGCAAGCAGAGTCTGCGAGCCCTAGGAGGTGACCGCTCGGCCTGTTTCCTGCACGGACTTGGCTCACACCTGGCCTGGAATCTGCCCCCCTGCCCGCCTGCCCTGAGGCTCCGTGGACCTCCCAGGCCGCGGCAGGAACTAGGAAGGGGCCTGGGCGGCTGGGTGCGTCCATCCTCCACCGCCACTGAGTCCACTGGAGCATGCTCGCCTCCAAAGGGCACTGCCAGGAAATGGTCAGGCGTAAAGAGAAGGGTTATTGCTGGTTGTCCTTCAGATTTAACCAGGAGTGTGCTGCATGGCATGTGTACGCCATCATTTCTGTTCAGGACTAGCAGAGCCTGGATACCAAGTGGAGCTCTACTAAACCCATCCAAGCTTATTTAATTCCACCATTATGTATAACAGTTTGCTTAAAACAAAGGAAGGATCTCAGATATACACTAAAGTCTATGGCACGTGCAGACCATCCTGGGAGAAACCGGACGTTTAAACACCCAAAGCACCATCTATTGCTTTGGGGGCCGGAAGTGGCGGGTCATCAGTTCCGGAAGTCAGGTGCCCGGAAGGGGCGGGTCATCCGTTCCAGAAGTCAGGTGTCCGGAAGGGGTGGGCCATCAGGTTCGGAAGTCAGGTGTCCGGAAGGGGCGGTTCCAGATGGCATTGGGAGGGGCGACACAGCTTCCGCAGCTCCAGTTGCAGTGCCCTTCCCCGTTCCCCTGACCTAACAGTTATCCGTGTGTCTCCCTGATGAAATAGAATATTGCAATAATTTTATTCATAAATAAAAATGACCTTTCGTTGAAACATGAAGAGTGAAGTTGGAAATGGGACAACCTAAAAGGTAAAAGATGAAAGGCAGCTCGATGGGTTTATTCCGGTATCATGACATCTCCCTCCTGGAAGTCAGATCCCAGGGACAGTTTCTTGTTCATTTTCTTATTGGGGCTATTTTCAGTTAAATCAGGCTGAGTTCTCCAGAGGGGGAAGGCAAAACTGGCATCGGAAGTCCAGGTGAAATTCTCTGGGCCTGCGGCACTGAACTCTTTTCACTGGGCCCCAGGTGGAGCGTCAGGAAACCTCTGCACTTGCTTTTCAGAGGGGGCGGGGGGGGGGGCTTAGACGTGAGAGTTACATTGAACACAGCTGTGCACGAGTCGTGTGACCCTTACTGTCCAAGGGCCTTGTCACCTGCAAAACGGCCCCCGCAGCAGGGGCTGCTGACACGTCTGGGTCAGAACAGCTGAGAACAATGTTCAGCTTGAAAAATAACTTAAGTGAAAAAAAGGTGCATAAACTTTCATCGTATACTGGCTGGCTGTAAACTAAGGCCATGTCAGGGAGAAATTCTAATGACTTGTTTTTATATTTGGTCTAGTCAGATATTTCTGGGGCACCTAAGCACACATTTCCCAGGCGACAAGTCACTATAATAAAATGAATTGGATCGCCTTATTAGCTTCTCTGAGTTCTTCACTGGCGGATTTTGGGAAACAAACGCTCAATGTTTAACCAAACCCATTTACAGTCTTGTGGGACTTTGCGACAGCAGCCCAATCACACGATGTACCAGCAGAAGAAACATTTCAGGATGAACAAGTATGACCTAACACTGATTAAAACTGCAGTTTTTAATTCAAATAATGCTAATGTGACTGGAGACGTACAGATAGGAGGAAATAGCAGACAGGAGCAGACTGTACCTGGATTTGCATGCTGTCCACCCTGGAAGTGCTTTCTGTTTGTCCAAGTGGCACACTGAAAGTTTAGTTAATAAGTTTCACTTGACCTGTAGTCAGTCAGTCTTTAAATATTTTATGACTTTCAGTTTTTTAAAAGCTTCCCCAAGATACGATACTCAAGCACAAAGAGAGAAAGGCACATAGATTTTGCTTTAAAGTAAGCTAAGTAAGCAAACGTTGCTTGCTTTCCTCCTGCCTGGGAATGCAGACTGTCTCTGAGCCTTTATCGTCAGGCAGGCACGTGGCTGCATCAATCAGTGCACTAACACTTCACCATTTTTCTTTTCTTTTCTTTTCTTTTTGCATGGGCAGGCACCAGGAATCGAACCTGGGTCTCCGGCATGGCAGGTGAGAACTCTGTCACTGACCACCATGGCCTGCCCTTCACCTCACCCTTTTGAGAGCTTTGCTTTTATTGTAGGATGGTTGTAAACCAGGGAAAAGCTACCAAATCCATAAATGCTCTAAAACGACATTTCAACGGGGCTGCATGGCTGGTGTGGAGCTGGGGGGGAGTAGGATTATGCTCGTGCTTGGAAGAAGAAAAGCCATAAAACTCAACAATGGCTAGATATGACTGTGTTAATTCAATAGGGGAACAGACACAAGTTGGGGTCCTACACTTCTGCAGTTTGAATTGTGTATGTATATTATTTAAAGATGATGATAGTTATAAAGTGAAATCTCAAACTATGCATGCATTAAAGAAAATCATCCACAAAACACGGACCTGAGGACTTTAGACATTTAGTCTTCCCGCAGCACTTGACAGGCACTTCTAAACATTTCAGTGCTTAGATAACTTTTACCCTCCTAAATGCCCCATTTAGGATGCAGGAGACAAAGTCTCCCTCACTAGCTGTACCCCATCTCCAGGGAAGGCCTGACCAAGTCATGTTTTCTAGCAGGTATGGTCTACTTCTGGCCTCATTTCTACTGTTTTGAAATCACAGTTACAAAGGCCCAGAATTGAAAGGTTTGATGGTAAATGTCACTTAGAAAGAAAGACGGAAATGGGACTATTGATGTAACCCAACAATTGGTTTTATGAGTCAAATATCGATATCCCTCTTTGTAAATAAATATAATGATGTCTGATGCGGACATGGCAAGTGTTTGCATTTGTTAAATCATTATGGCTGCCATATGCCGTTGGTTTGAATAGTGTCTGTATTTTTGCAGGCTACCATGGCAAAACATACAAACATGAACATTCTCACTGTATAATTTAAATAAAAAAAAAATACGTTTCCCTGGCAAGTACAGTTTTATTTAGATTTTATTTTTATTTGAGTAGCATGGGGGCTGGCTAGAGCCTTTCCAAGACAAGATTTCATCAGCTATTCCATGTAGTCTCCTCAAAATTACCACTTTTGCAAAACTGCTTAGTTCCTTTGCAACATTAAACACAGTTTTTAAAACACATTATTTTTAAATTTATGAATTTAGAGTGACAGCTCAAGCATGCAAATATTTATTTATTTATTTATTTAGCATGGGCAGGCACTGGGAACCGAACCCTAGTCTCCATCATGGCAGGCGAGAACTCTGCCACTGAACCACATCGTACTGCCCAAAGAAATGGCACCGTGTCATGGTCAGGTTCATGTGTCAATTTGGTCAGGTGATGGTGCCCAGTTGTCTGGTCAAGCAAGCACTGGCCTATCTGTGCTGTGAGAACATTTCATGGGCTTAATTCATCAGCAGGTTGGTTGCATCTGTGGCTGATTACATCCGCAGTTGCCTAAGGGGAGTGTCTTCTGCAATAAGTGGTGCTTAATCTAATCACCTGAAGCCTTTTAAGGGGAATTCAGAAGAATGAAGCGCTCTCTCTTTCTCTCAGCTGCAGCCAACCAGCCTCTCCTGGGGAGTTCACTGAGGACCTTCATTGGAGCTGCCAGCTCACTGCCTGCCCTACAGACTTTGGACTCTTGCATCCCCACGGTTAGTGAGACACTTTTATAAATCTCATATTCACAATACCTCCTGCTTCCCTGAGAACCCTGAATAATTCAGACTGAGTTTCACTTATTGCTGTATCCAAATGCCAAGTTTAGAGACTGATACATAAAAAGGTTCTCAATAAATATTGAATTATTTGAAGAAAAAGTTACCTAAAATGAAAGAATCCAAGAAGAGATACACATTTTCCATGTTAAGATGATAATATTGCCTTGTATTTCTGTAACGTAAACATCGTGAGAGTTGGAATTTTGTTTCATTCACTACCGTATCCCTAGGCAAATGAATAGCACATAGTAGGTTCTCAAATACCTGCGAAAGAATAAGTAAGATGGAGGTAGTTTAATTGAGCAGTTAAGAGCCACCTGGGTTCCAATGCCAGCTCCCCCACTTACTAGCTGTTGGATTCCTTCAGTGCCTCAGTTTCCTCTTTCGTGAAATGGGGATAATAGGAGCCTGCCCCA
This sequence comes from Tamandua tetradactyla, assembly GCF_023851605.1. Lineage (NCBI taxonomy): Eukaryota > Metazoa > Chordata > Mammalia > Pilosa > Myrmecophagidae > Tamandua > Tamandua tetradactyla. The sequence goes on from NC_135343.1 coordinate 78,437,773, forward strand.
TCAGGTCGTGAGAATTAGAAGAGTTAGTACATGAAAGTGCATGCAACAGTGCTAAGCCCATGGGAATCCCTGAGGAAATGCTAACTCTTCGTCACCAGTACTACCACTTACTGACTCTTGGCATCTTAAAGTTCTTAATTTCAAAAAACCTCAGTTTGCTCATTTGTGAAGTAAGACTAATAAAATATACCCTATTTTGAGGATTAAATAATGCAATATTTGTTCTTCCTTCATGACATCAGGTATGGCATTAGGTGCTCAGTATAAGATCACTATAATTCCATTTCTTTCTGAGTGCTTTTTTTAAATTATTTTTTTATCTGAGTGCTTTTTATCTTAAAAAATATATATTTATAATTCCATAACAACCTAGTAGTCAAATATTGTGCTCCTTTCATAGGTGAGAAAGCTGAGGCCCAAAGCAGCTTCGTGTGCCTAAATCCGAAGTGAGGGACATTCTCTAAAACACCCAGCCAGTACTCTTTGAAACTGTCAAGGTCATCAAAAACAAGGAAAGTCTGAGAAATTATCACAGCCGGAACGAGCCTAAGGAGACATGATAACTAAATGTAATGTGGCCTCCTGGATGGTCCTGCAACGTTGGGTAAAAACTAAGGAAATCTGGAAAAAAGAAAGAAAGAGAACTATGTACTTTAATAATAATGTGTCAATGTTGGTTAATTAGTTCTGACAAATGTACCACATTAATATAAGATGTTAATACTAGGGGAAGCAGGATGCGGGGCATGTGGAAACTATGCTAGCTTTGCCACTTTTCTGTAAATCTAAAACTATTCTAAAATTTAAAATGTGTTAAAACCAAAACAGTCAAGCTGTAAAACAGCCAACGACAGCCACAGCAAAAGAGGTGCTTCTGGTAAATGAAAAGGAGAGAGAATCCTTAGAACTCTTGCAACTTGGATTCTAAGGCCCAGACTTGAAAGAGGGTCTGGGTTAATGATAGGAGAAAACAAGAGAAGGGAGAAAAGCCAGGGTCCCTGCCCTACTTCCTCAGAGGGTCACTGGCCACCGGTGAGGACGCGGGCTGTCATGTCTCTTCTCTGTCAGCCATAAACCAGGTGGAGTGCATCCGGCCCGAATAAGAAAGCTCTGATCTTTGCAGAGGTGAGAAACTTGGAGGCAATTCAGAATGAGCTGGAAGGATGGTGGTTCCAGAGCCTTAGTGGACTCTAGAGGAAGAGTCTCTGCCACCTAAAAGAGCAGCAGTGGGAGGGAACCCCAGGAAGTCCTACGTGGAGGGCGGGGTGGAACCTAACCTGTGATGTACCTGTTGCAAAGCTGTGTGCAGATGAATTCCTCTGTAAGTGGTGCTACTCAATCCTGCACCGAAGTGAGGGCAGGGGTGGGGCGTAGGGGGTGGGGGAAGGGGAACTGGGCCAGGAACATACCTGGGACCCAGGGCTTAGTTCTCTCAGGTGGTGGCAGGATCTCCCTCCTCAGAGGCCCCAGTTGGCCAGATTAGGTCATACTTTCCCCACAAACAAAACAAACAAAACACCTCCAAGAAGTATCTACTTATACCAGCAAAAAAAATGGTGCATAGACAGTTGCGTATGTTTTAGGGAGCAGTTGCACAAAAATGGTTTTCAGGCAGTTTTTTGTAACATGACTGCCACCTTTTGTCCTTCCGGGCTTTCATGATTAACACTCATATCCCAACAAGCCGTAAACGTAAAGCTGACTCTTCATGTTGGCAAATGGTACAGATCTGCGTCATTTGCTTGTGACAGATTAAATATTGGTGGACCAGTAAGTGGTACCTGACGAACAGTTGACAGTCTGTTTCACAAAGAATCCCCACCAGCAAATTTCAGCACTGGGTCTCTCTCGTGGGCCAGGGAAGTTCTGTTTGTAACAGGACAGAAAGAAGGACAAACAGCCTGTGTCTATGGCTCCCAGGACTGAACCCTGGGGTTCAGCTCACTATTAATAGCAGAGGATCGGGAACCAGTGAAGGACCCCTGTTGGAAAGGTTCCCAAACTCATCCAGGGAACAACCTAATCAAGCTGGTATGTCGAGAGGGGAGTGATTGGGCTAGATGATACTTCGAGGGTAATTAAGAATGGAATTCCATTAGCAGCCCATGTGTTCCGAATAGGAACAAAAGGACATAGCTGTCTATTAATGGTTCTACTCAGGTACAATTTGCCTAAATAAAAGTTTGCGTTTACTAAAAGTCTGTTTGCTTTTTAAATGAGAACTAGCATTTTTAAGACCATTTGCTCGTTCACAGGAACTATGCTGCACCAAACTTAAACTGAAAAGGCAGAAAAGTGTTACTTAATCTGGGTTTTTTATCCTGAGTCCACGTTTCTGTTTTTATCACACCTGACTCGTCATCTCTGGAACGTCTATCATTCTTTTCCTTTCAAAGCTCATGAACATTCACATCCTTTTCAACCACACTTTTAAGAGAAAGAGTCAGATCACTCCTCTGTTGCAGAGGAAAAACCGAGATACGGTGAACAGTGTTTCTTTTCTTTACCTCCCGGTTCCTCATTAAGATGCAATTTGATAAAGTGCCCAAATCTGAGGCGTAGCTTGATGGATTCTGGCTGATGTATACACTGGGGTAACCATCAACCAGAAGATACAGACTACTTTCAGCATCACAAAGGTCCTTTATGAATCTTTCAAGCCAACCCCACCCTGGCCATCTTCTCAATAAGGCAGATACTAATCTGATTTCTGACACCATTGATTCGTTTTCACTGTTCTCAAATGTCATGAATGGAGGCATACACTATGTATTCTTTTGCTTCTGGCTTCTTTCGCTTAACGGAATGGCTCTGAGGTTCCTTTTTATGTTTTTTGTGTGTACTGAAAATGCTTTCTTTTTTAAAGAGTTGCTGCATAGCATTCCATTAAATGAATATTCCAGTTTATCTGTTCTCCCGTTTGTATGCCTTTGGGTTGTTTCCAGTTCGGGGTCCTTATGAATAAAGCTGCTATGAATATTCTTATACAAATCTGTTTGTGTACATATTAATTTACGTCTCTTCAGTATATCCTAGGGGTTGGATTGCTGTGCCACAGGGAGAAACTTCATTAGAAACTGCTGAACAGCACTGCAGCGTGACTCTGCTGTTTCATGGGGTAGGAGAGTCACAGGTGCCCAGCCTCTAATGAACACAGTAGGTCTGCCCAGCCTCTAGTGAACACAGTAGGTCTGCTGTGCAGTCTGACTGTTAATTTTAGTGGATGGGTAGTTGTATCTCCCTGACATCTAAGGAGATTGAGCAAATTTTTGTTGGTTATTTCAACATCATGTGTGAAGTGCTGTTCAACAAAGTGTTGGTCCATCTTTTTCTTGGCTTGGCTTTTTCTAAAAGTAGACTTTGGTTTTTACAGAAAACTTGAGAAATTTGAATACCTGTCTCCAGTTTCCCCTGTTATTAATATCTTATATTAGTCCGGTACATTTGTTACAATTAATGAGCCAATACTGAGATGGTAGCTTTACCTTAAGTAAATCGATTTTTAGGATTTTCTTAGTTTTACCCATGTCCTTTGTCTGGCCCAGAATGCCATGCAGAATCTGACATTACATTTAGTTATCACATCTCCTTAGGCTCCTCTTGGCCGTGACAGTTTCTCAGACTTACCTTGTGTTTGATGACTGTATTAGTTAGGGTTCTCTAGAGAAACAGAACCAGCAGACGATATCTGTAAATATAAAATTTATGAAAGTGTCTCTTGAAACTGTGTGGATGTAAGAGTCTAAGGTCTGTAGGGCAGGCCACGAGCTGGCAGCTCCAATGAAGGTCCTCAACGAGCTCTCAGGAGAGGCTGGCTGACTGAAGCAGGAAGAGTGACTGTGTCTTCTGAGTCCTCCTTAAAAGCCTTCTGGTGATTAGATTGTGTCACTCATGGCAGAAGACACTCCTCTTAGCTGATTGTAAATGCAATTGACTGTAGATGCAGCCAATGTGGTCATGATTTAAGTCCATGAAATGTCCTCATAGCAACAGACAGGCAGCGCTTGCCCAACCAGACAACCGGGCACCACCACCTGGCCAAGTTGGCACATGAACCTGACCATGGCAATGACCTTGACACTTTTGAGGAGTACTGGTCAGGGTTTTGTAGGGTGCTTCTCTATTGGAATTTTTTTTTTTTTGGTAACATGTATACAACATAAAATTTCCCAATTAAACCACCTTGAAGTATATAATTCAGTGGTATTAGTTACATTTATGATACAGTGTTGCCATCACTACCATGCATTACCAAAACATTTCCATCATCCCAAAAGGAATCTCTATATCAATTAAGCATTAACTCCCCATTCCCCCTCTCTGGTACTCTGTAATCTACTTAATATCTTTATAAAGAAATTGTATGTTCTAGTTATTTCTTATCAGTGAAATCATACATTAACTATCCTTTTGGGTCTGGCTTCTTTCACTCACAATGTCTCCAAGGTTCATCCGTGTTGTCGCATGTATCAGAATCTCATTCCTTTCACCAGCTGAGTAATAGTCTATTGCATCTAGAGGCTACATTTGGTTTGTCCATTCAATTATTGATGGGCACTTGGGGTGCTTCCACCTTTTGGCTATTGTAAATAACACCACTATAAACATTGCTGTAAAAATATTTGAGTCCTTGCTTTCATTTCTTTTGGGTATACACCTAGAAGTTGGAAGGGTCATATGGTAGTTCTATTTAAATTTTTGAGGAATCATCAGCCATTTTCTGCAGAGGTTGTACCATTTTACATTCTCATCAACAATGTACAAGTGTTTTTATTTCTCTACATCTTTGTCACCACTTGTTATTTTCTATTTTTTTAAAATAATGCCATTCTAGGGAGTGTGAAGCTGTATCTCATTAGGTAATTCTTGTGTATGGTGTGAGGTAGGGACTATGGTTCATTTTTTTTCCCATATGGATATCCAGTTATTCCAGCTCCATTTATTGAAAAGAAATATCCCATTGGATTGTATTTAGCTCCTTAGTGGAAGATCAATGACTACTATGGGACAACTTCTAGACTTTCCATTCTGTTTGGTTGATTTTACTGTCTATCCTTATGCCAATTTTGCCATGCTGCCTTGATCACTACATCTTTATGAGAAGTCTTAATATCAGGTAGTATAAACCCTCCAGCTATGTCCTTTTTCAAAGTTGATTTGATGAATCTAGATCCTTTACATTTCCATATGAATTTAAAATCCAATTTATCCATTCCTTTAAAACAACCTGTTGAGATTTTGATTGGAATTGCATTGAAACTATAAATCAATTTGAAAAGCCTTGACATCTTAACAATATTAAGTTTTCCAACCTATGAATATAGTATATCTCTTTCTTTTGGGGACTCTTTTTTTATTTCTTCCAACAATGTTTTGTAGTTTTCAGTATGCATAATTTACACATCTCTTGACAAATTTAGACCTAAATATTTTATGCATTTTATCTCTTTTGTAAAGGATATCCAATTTTTTAAGCATACTTGGCTAATTGTATATTGCTAATATACAGACATAGAAATGCTTTAGGCAGAATGGTCAATTTTGTACTCTTGCTAAATTCACTTATTAGTTCTTGTAGTTTGTGGATACCTTTGGATTTTCTTCACATGCTATGATGTCCTCTGCAAATGAAAGCAGCTTCACTTCTTCCTTTCTAATCTTTATGTCTTTTATTTCATCTTCTTGTCTTGCTGCCTTGGCTAGGACCTCTAGTAAAATTTTGAATAAAAATGGTAGTGGTACTATGGGATCAACAATGCCATCCTGACCAAACAGGGGAAAAATAGTTGAACAAATAAGGTATCAGTGGCTGAGAGATTTCAAATACAGTCTAGGGCAGTGTGATGGTGGCTCAATGGCAGAATTCTCGTCTGCTGTGCCGGAGACCCAGGTTCGATTCCTGGTGTCTGCCCATGCAAAAACAACAATCTCAACAACTGTAATCTCTAACCATTACAGTCTAGAGGCTACTCTGGAGGTCACTCTTATGCAAGCTTCAGTTAGAGTTGCTACCTACCATACCTTGCCAAATTCCAAGCAAAGCCATTCCAGCCAATCCTTAAGAACACCTAGGACAATATGTAAGATTTTACAAAGGCTCCGTGCACTAGGGTAACTTTCCAGAAACCTATAACCTCCAGATGGGTCCCTGGACCAGATAAGTCCTGAAATGCAGAGGGCCCAGCCTTTCCAGAACATCAACTAGTCTCACCCCCCCATCCCATATTATCCACAGCCCTTCCAACATGAAAAAGTTAGAATGGGCACAGCCCAAATACCCCTAAGGAGTGGGAGAAAGATCACAGGTGGTAGTGAAGTTCCACAGAGAAAGCAGGGTTTAAGAAACGAGTATGAATGCTGAATCAGTATATTGATATTTCTTTTACACTTCAGTATCTTAGAACAGCTAGAAGTAAAAACCTAAACTTGTGGAGTTGTAACCCAGACCAAACTCTGAAATCTGTTCTACAGCTTAATTGTTGCAATGTGCTTTGAACTTTATTGCTTTTCTGTATATATGTTATTTTTCACACACAAAATATTTCTTCTAGCCTCCAGTGTTTGGAAACAGTTGGAAGAAAAAAATCTGAAGTAGTGGGATGGTAGTCCATGACAAGCTCTGAAATCTCTTCTGTAACTACTTGTTGAAGTTTACTTTGAAAATCATAGCTTTTTCTTTCTATGTATGTTATATTTAACAATAAAAATGTTTTGAAATTGGTGGTGGAGGATGTTCTTACGATGTTCCCTACATAGATGACAGCGTTCAATATTTCATCATAAGTATGTTGTTGTCTTTAGGTTATTTTTAAATAACCTAAAATGTTAAAAATAACTTTTAAAATGATGATGTTCCCTTCTAAGTGGGCTAGAGTTTTTATGATGAACAGGTGATGAATCCAAATGCTTTTAACCCAACCACTGAGATAACAGAGTGGTTACTTCTTTTATTTTGTTAATGTGGGGAAGTTAATTTATTCCAACTTTGCTTTCTTGGGATAAACCCTACTTGATACTGATATATTTTCTTTCTGATATATTGCTGGATTCAATTTGCTAATATTTTGTTAAGGAATTTTACACCTATGTTCACGAGAGATATTGATCTGCAGCTTTCTTTTCTTGCAACTTTCTTGTCTGGTTTTATTATCAGATTCTGTTGGTTTTATAAAATAATTTGGTATGTGTTTTGGTTTGCTAAAGCTTCTGGAATGCAATATACCAGAAATGATTGGCTTCTATAAAGGGGATTAATTTAGGTTACAAATTTAAATTCTAAGGCTGTGAAAGTGTCCGAAATTAAGACATCAGTAAGATGATACCTGGACTCTGAAGAAAACCTGCTGGTATCTGAAACACCTTTCTCAGCTGGGAAGGTACATGGCTGGTGTCTGCTGGTCCTTGCTTCCGGTTTGTTGCTTTCAGCTTCTAATTCCAGTGGCTTTCTGTCTGTCCTGTGGGACTTTCTGTCTGTCCCGTGGGACTTTCTCTCTGTCCCGTGGGACTTTCTGTCTGTCCCGTGGGACTTTCTGTCTGTCCTGTGGGACTGCTCTTGGCGTCTCCAGGTATTTCTCTCTCTAAGCCTCTGTGAGTTCTCCCTTAAGCTTCTCTGGTACAAACTCGGAATTTCATCCCTTTAGCTTCTGCAGCTCTTTCAAGGTTCTGTGGTTCCTTGCTTAACACCTCCTAGGGCATTTCTGTCTCCAAGCATCTGTGCTTTCTCCAAAATGTCTCCCTCTTAAACATTTTTAATTATAAATTTGGTTCCTTTTATATATAGTCAGATGTTCTATTTCTTCTAGTAGCAATTCTGATAATTTGTATCTTTCAGGGAATATATCCATTTCATCTAAGTTGTTTTTAACCTTTTAATATTTTTAATGAATACTTTGTTTTATTTCTGGTATTAATTTGCTTGCTTTGTTTTATTTTTAAATGATCAGTCTTGCCTGGATTCTGTCAATTTTATTAATCATTTTAAAGTACTGACTTGATTTTGTTGATTTTTTTCTATGATTTGTTTTCTATATAACATGCCTCTTCCCTTACCTTTTAGGATTTTCTTCCTTCCACTTTCTTTGAGTTTTATTAGTTTTTCCCTTAGCTTCTTGAGGTCAAAGCTTCAGTAATTAATATTAAACATTTTTCTATTCTAATATATTCATTTAAAGCTATAACTTCCCCCTAAACACTGCATTTTTATCTGTACTTTACAAATTTTGATATGTTGTGTTTTCATCATCATTCAGTTTAAAATATTTCTAATTTCAATTAGTATTTCATCTTTGATGCATGGGTTAAAGTATGTGGTTTAATTTCCAAATATTTATGGACATTCTAATTCTCTTTGTTATCAGTTTCTAGCATAATTCACTGTAGTTGAAAATACTTCCTATATGATTTTTATTTTTTGAAGTTTTGACCTTTCTTGAAGGCTGTGGTAGATTGCAGATGGTACAAACCTGTTGCATCTCCACCTATCAAGAGTTGAAGACTAGTTCTCCACCCTTGAATCTTTACTAGCCTTGTCATTTCCTTTGGCCAATAGAATGCGATGAATGAGAGGTTGTACAGGTTCGGAGCCTTGGACTCACGAGGGCTGTAGCTTCTGCTTTTGCTCTCTGGGGATGCCGGTGCCACCTGAACAAGCCTAAGATGGTCTCCTTGAAGATGCAAGGTTGCTTGAAGAGATGCCTAGCCATACCAATGAAGACCCTGGACATAGGAGTGACCCCAGAAGAGACTGGCAGAAGTAAAGATGCATCATCTCAGCTTCCCCTAGCCCAATTTACTAATCCATAGAGTCGTGAGCAAGTAAATGACTATCATTTTAAGCCACTAAGTTCTGGAGTGGTTTGTTACACTGCAAAAACTGATAGAGCTGAAGGGAGAAATAATTTTAATTGGCGATATCAACATTTCTCTCTCAGCAACTGATAGAACCAATAGACCCCAAAAATCAGAATCGAAATTTAGAGAAACAATACAAATTTAAAAATCAACCTAATTTAAACAAGCAGGTGCACATGAAAGCAGACCGAGCCTGAAATTGCCAAGGCCAGGTATCACTCCATTTCGTATCGTATTGATTTTGCACTGCCCTGCAGCTTCCCAGTGAGCCACCTGGGGACATAACTGGACAGCTTGAAGGCGACAACTTCTTCAGAAGAGGAATGTCAGTGACTGAGAACACCTAGATCTGCTGTTTCTTTATCGATCCTGAGATTCCCTGGCCTGGAACAGGCATCAGGAGCCAAAGATGTCAACTGGTATATTCTGTGGCTATCAAGTGAGGACAGATTTACGAGAAAACAGCCATTTTGTATTAGACTCTCACAGCATGTGTGGCAATGTTACTAGTGCTTTCAATCAGAAGATGATAAACTTCTGAAGGTGTGCCGATCCTATAGGAACCTCCAGGAATAGCCAAGGCTGCAAACAGGGTTGCCCAGATGGACTCTCAGCCTCTGGTAGAGAGGGAATTATAGCTCTCTGGTGCTTACTGGTAATAGCTTGATCTCCGAGCTGCCAAAAACTGGTAACTCCAAAGTTATGAAATCTGGACTGAATGCATCTATGAAATTTCTGTCGGTCTAGCTGTCCATAAGCATCTACAGTGGTGAGAAAGATTGGAAGGAAAACAACTGAGGAGTTCTCAGGAGTGTCCTGCAGCACTGGGATCTGGGGCACTTGAAGAAGATGTTGACACAGTTCCAACATGACTGCTGGGGAGAATGCAGGACGTCTCTTAGGCCTGGTTACGAGGCCCCTTAATCTGGGTCCTGAGCTTTAGAGGGTCATGCTGTGGCCTTCTTCTGACCAAGGCCCTTGTCATGAAGTGAGGAGTCCAGGGGCTAAAGGGATGTGCTCACCCTAGGTCCACTGTGGTAAGTAGAGTTCTAAGATGACCTCCTAGATTTCAGACCCTGCATATCCTACCTGATTCCCCCCCCCCCGGAGTATGGGTGGGACCTGTGAATGTGATGGATGTCATGCTCATGATTGGATTACACTATGTGGCAAAGGTGAAGGGATTTTAAAGATGTATTTATAGCCCCTCATCAGTTGGCTTTAAGTTAATCAAAAGAAACAATAGAGAAACAATTGTTTCTCTAAGGCCACTTTCCAGGTGGGCCTGACTCAATCAGGCGATGGCCCTTGAAAGAGGAACGCAGCCCTTCCTGAAAAGAGGACTCGCCTGATGACCTTGCAAAAAGCAAGCTGCAATTTGTGTATAACCTGGTCATTCCCTGAAACTTTGGGTATTTATGTGACACCTGAGACTCAGAGTTAGAGCACTGAAGCTATGAATGTCACCACTACCCCATTTAGCAATTGTTTAAAAAACTGAAAAAGTGATCAGACTTCATCTAGAGATATGAATAAAGCTGATCTGGACAGGACTAAGGTAAATCAGAGTACCGGGTAAAGGTTGATATGACCCATGTTTTCAAACTTCCAACTCTGTGTGAGAACAAAAGCAGAGATGCTTATTTGGTGCAAAGTTTATATTTTGGGTAGCATATAATCTAATGTAACTTGTATGGTCAGATTACTCGAACACCATAATTAAGTGGAATCTTGAATAAGGAGTGAGACCTTGTTGGTTTGTACAGGTTAGTGTGATGCCCTGATATATCCTAGAGTAATCGGGCAGAGAATAAAAAAGTATTTGAGAAGTCGAGAGGTTATCCTGTAGGTTATTCTTATGCATTATATAGATACCCCTTTTTAGTTTGTGGTGTATTGGAGTGGCTGGAGGGAAGTACCTGAAACTGTTGAACTGTGTTCCAGTAGCCTGGATTCTTGAAGACGATTGTATAACAATATAGCTTTTACAATGTGACTGTGTGATTGTGAAAACCCTGTGTCTGATGCTCCTTTATATATATATAAAGCAAGCTGCATTAGTTCTACAACCGCAGGAAATGAATTCTGCCAACAGCTTGGGAAAGGATCCTGAGCCTCAGAGGAGACCCCAGCCCTGTCTGACGCCATGATTGCAGCTTGGTGAGAGCGTGAGCAGAGGACCCAGTTAAACCACTCCTGGCCTCCTGACCCATGTCTGTGGACACCATGAGATAATAAATGTGTGTTGCTGGAAGCCATTAAGTTTGCAGTAATTTTATATGCAGCCTAGAAAACCAAGACAGCCACGTGTCATCCTCTAGTCCGGTGCTGCTCAAAGTGTGGCCTATTTACTACTGGTCCATGAGAAGTACAGAAAGTCATGTTTAGAAGTTTAATGGCAATTTGACCCTAACAAAATATTTCAATTGTATTTTTTTTAAGTAAAAATAAGTGAGTTTCTTTACTGCTGGATTTTTTTTTAAGTTTTTATCGTGAAATAGAACATATATACAAAAAAGCAATAAGTTTCAAAGTTCATTTTAATCAGTAGTGTCAGAAGAGATTTCGAAGTCTGGTATGGGTTACTATTCCACAATTTCAGGTTTTTCCTTCTAGCTGCTGCAAAACACTGGAGGCTAAAAGAAATATAAATATAGTAGATCAACAGCCATACTCATACTCATTTGTTAAATCCTGTCTTCTCTGTTATACCTCCTCCTCCTCCTTTGACTCTTCTCCACTCTATAGGGATCTTTAAGCTATTCAATTGTATTGTTACAAAGTATTTGTCTATAGCGGGTTGAATATATTTTAGAAACCAACAACTGGTCCTTCTCCAGAGAAGCGCTGTCTAGCTTAGCTCTAGGCTCTTGGAACTCTGAATTCTCTCTCCCACTGACCCCACGCCAACTCCCAGGGCATTGGTTCTTCTTCCCGAAGGCAGATGGTGCTGCTGATTAACTCAGCTCTAGGCCTGAGGGCAATCACTTTGTGGGAGTGGAGATGAAGTTTAGGGTTGGAGTGTGCACATGCGTGTGGCACCTAATAGTGCTGGATGAAGTCAGAGGAGAGAAGAGACAGGAAGATGGCTAAGAGGAGGAAACGCATTTTATTTAATGTCATGTCAGCTTGATTTATATTTTAAACATTCTAGATAAATGCTCCGTGCGCCTCCATCTGCACTCCCACCTGCCTTGCGAATGTGAGGAGCAGGCTTAAGAGGGTGGCTCAGAAGACGTCTCCAAGTTCTTCTCCCACTGACGGCAAACTAGGATCCCGCCTGCTTCCGTGGAAGTGTTTGTTTGTTAAGTTGGTTGATTGAATGGTTTGTTTTGTTTTTTAGTTCTGTACTGAGTATATTTAGTTTCTCCACTTCTTTCTCAGTTGCACAGTAATGGGTTATTCTGGATCTGTGAAGTGCCAGCAGGAACCCAAGAGCCGCCGGAGGGGCAGACCTTTCCCGCGCAGCTTTTCCGATCCCCGGGAGGAGGTGGACGCTGCAAGCCGCTCTGTATCTGCCACTGCAAAGACTGAGGCTCCTTCTGTTCATCTGAGTCAAAAGTCTGGGGTTTTGGGTGTATGTGCAAACCACCTCCTGCTTTTCTAGACACTATTCTAGAGGCCTTGTTTTGTGGAACAGGCAATAGAAGAGAAAATGAGGGAGGGACTAACACAGACCTCAAGGGCTTGCCTCGGAAGATATGTGGAAGGCTGGGTCCCAGCTGGTTCACTGCTTTAGAACAAAAGGCTGTTTCCTGAAAATAACCGTTAAGGAATGCTAAAAAGGACTATCTATGTGTTCAGCTTTATTCCCACAGTTGACTGTTAATAGCTCAACTGACAATCAAGGGACACATAGGGCTGCCACCTATAAATAGTCCTGAGTGTGTCCGAGAACGAGCATGGTTTGGGGCAGGCTTTGGAAGACAAGCTAGAAATTAGAAGTTGAAATTGAACAGAGAGAAATTCAGGGAGGAATTTAGGGGGAATTTAGGGAACAAATGTTGCTGGCCAAAATGTCAGTGCCTAGAGCAGCCTCTAATGACTGAGAAGCAGCGGGAGGCTCCGTATCTGAAATTGCTGGAATGTTCCTCCCCTTTCATTGTTTTCCTCAGAAGCCCGGAGTCTGTCCCAAAACTGTGGGTGCGCTGTGGCTGAGTGAGTGCCAAGCTGGGGCCGAGAAGAGTCTTGCTTTCTGTACCATCTTTCCCTGGAGCCATACTAAAAGCTCAGGGTACTTTGAAAACAGCTGCTGCACTTCTCCCGAATGGCCTTTCTTTGTTGCCTTCAGCTCCCAACCCTCGAATATATCCTGCATTTTTCTATTTATGCAGGTGTATGTTTGAGTCCAGTCTACAAAAGTGATGTCAAAAGTCTTGGGGTGAGCTGTCGTCGTGAGTGTCTGTGATGGGCTCTCTGCTGCTTGCGTTCACCTCCTCTGGACAGACGAGTTTATTTATCTATTTGTTTCCGAAGCAAACCTTTTGGCCAGGACGCTCGCCAAACAGCTGCAAAGGCATCTCACTCAACTAGTCAAACTCGGGAGCCAACTTACATCAGAATAAAAACTATAGAGAACAGAGCTTCCTTCCCCAAATCCATTTGCCTCCACCGACCCCCCAAGAGTGTGACTTTTGTTGGCTGTGAATGGCAGTGATGCTTGAGGTCCGAATAACATCCCCAGCCCCTGCCCTCTGGAAATACTTGATCTGTTTTCTTTGGTGTCCAACACCCTCTGCCATAGACTCACCTCACTGCTGGATGTGCTTTATCTGTTCTGTGACAGGAGACCCTTGAATGTGCCCATCTTTCTCGTTTTCACACTCCCTCTTCTTGCTTCTGCCCCCTTCCAACTGCCCACCGACACTCAAACAAGTGCCTCAATTGTTGTAGGTACTTAATTCACAGTCTGTGGAATGAATGAAAGCTTCCAAACATTCATTGATAAACTGATCACAGGAGTCCCTTGAATGTGCATTGCGCTTGGTTGGGCTTTTGAATCTAGCATCTTGTTTCAGCGTTGTGATATCCCTGTGAACTCAGCAGAGCAAGTAGTAGTTCCATTGTGAACACGTTAGAAAATTGAAGTCTCAGAAGGTTATGACTTAAAAAAAGAGGTCACGCTGCAAATTATTGGCATAGCTCACGTTAGAATCCATTTTTCTAGTCTGCTGCTCCTGCAGCTAACCGTGGTGCTTCGGTTCATCTGACTGATCTAAGCTAAAATTTGAATCCTTTTTGCTTTTGCAAGTGGAGAGACAGACCTGGGCATCTGTGTTTTGAAGTGGCCTGTTCGGTGTGCCAGCTCCTGGGTTGGAGGTGATCCTAAAACCTTCACTCGCTGTATAACCCCAAGTGACACACGGATCATTCCGAACTACAGCAGGCAAACCACAATAGCAAGCTTGCATGTTTCTTATATCATCACTTATTTATGCCAGATTATTTTTAATGGGGGTGGAGCGAGGCCTCAGGTACAGTCATGTCCAGAAAGAAAAATCTTAGTATGACGATACTTATAAAGACTCACAGAGCCCAGAGGATGGAGTTCTTTTTCACTTTTCTTTCCAGGTCGCTCTGGCAGTCCTTAGGGAGTCCAGAGATAACTGGGGTTCCCCTTCTCTGCCTCGACACTCGACAAGTCCTTCTGTCTTCAGGTCCATCCTCCCCAGAGGTACCTGTTCTCAGCTGATCTCGTTTAGATTCTTTCAGTTCTCCCCAGAGCAACCTCCCCATAAGCCGAATCACTTACATTTTGCTTGTGAACATCGACCCCTTTGTACACCACAGAATCCATGAGCTGTTATTGCCAACAGAGTTTCTGTCCCTTTGCTTCAGCTACAAGAGATCTATTCCCAGCAAAGGGCAGGGTGTGAGTGGAGGCAAGAGGAGGGGAGAGGGGGAGAGAACCCTACCCTGTGGCAAGTGGCGAGCTTAAAGCCATCCGATGCCCCACTGTCCTGCGCTCATTCATTCAGCAAAACGTTTATCATTTGCCTTGTGGCAGGAGCTATGCTATGGGAAATAAATATGAATAGGATACAATCCTTGGCCTAAGGAAGTTCATAGTTTAGAAAAAGAAACAGATGCAAACAGGATTATTATATAATCATATTATACAATTATATGACTCGCAGCCCCAGAGCTTTGGGAGGCCCAGAGTTTACTGCAGGGATCTATAGACCAAACTCTGGCTGTACAGCGGATGAATAACCACGTACGCAGAAATCCTTCTGTTCCCTAGTTTTAAGAATTCATTCCAGGGACAGAAGGCCAGATGGCAATAAAGTGAACAACTTATTTTGAACATTATTTTTACGCAATAAAAAACCAACACTTTCAGTTTCCCCCATTGTTTCAAAGAAACTAGGGCTTTGGATAAAAGCCAAAGAAATAAAGGGGTACATAACTCCCTCCCCCAATCTCTTCTCCTGCCTCTGCCACGGCTTTGTGGTTCCTGCATTTGAAGGTCTTAAGTGGCCTTATAGACTAGCCTTGTGGAGAATAAAATATTTCATTTAATCCCATCTATCTATCCTTTCAACGTGTTGTCAACGTTTTTAAAGTTATTAATAAGACACAGGAAATAATGTGTGTGTGTGTGTGCATTACAGCAGTAATTTCTCACACAATCCAACAGCGCAAGTAAAGCGTCATTCCAGCAAAATAATAAAGATGTGTCCGACAGGAAAATAGTTTACACTTCTTCCATTTGAAAACTGAAATTGAAATTAATTAAAATGAAATGATGAACGATTCAGTTCTCAGTCACACTGGCACACATTGCCAGTGTCCCACAGCCAGGCACAGCTGGTGGCTGAGGCACTGGACAGCCCAGCGCGCTACCTTCCGTGAGATTCGACAGCCCTGTCTCTATTCCTCATTTCATGTGTCAGTGCTGCTGAGAAAGGCTCCAGAACCTTCTCTGCATGATGCTGGAGCAAACCCATGGTGCTTGTTAGCGTTTAACCTAAGCCCTAGCGAGCCCGCTTGGGGCTGATGTTCCCCTTTTATGGAAGGGAAGCTCTGCAGGCAAGGGTGGCAGGATTTAGGGAGCTGTGGTGGAAGTTGCAGGTTTGCCTGGGCTTGTGCTTTGCTCTCGTGTCCTGCAGTTCTGAGAAAGCCAATTAAAGTGGAACAGGCTGGCAGCCCCAAATCCACTGTCCCCAGTACAACCGCTCACCTCAGCCCTCTCAGGGAGCTGCCCAGCACTTCCCGGGCCTGTAGCAGGAGCTCCTTCACCCTGCCTTGAGAAGACACAACTGCCCTGAAACAGCCACCGCCCGCCCTTGAAGACCATTTCCCAGGGAAGGTGTGTTCCTTTGACCTTTTCTCCAGGAGTGTGACTTTCAATAGGATGAAAAAGGGCAACCTCTGAGGGAAAATGGCATGGGTAACACTCAGGCTGAGCCAAGGAAGGAGGGACGTCAAGGGTGGAAGGATGGAGGGGCCCCCTTCTCTGAGGGAGCTCCCCTGCCACGCTTGAAGGGAGTGCCACGGTCTGGTCCAAGCTGGGAGGAAGAAAGAGAAGTTTTAAGAAAAATGCAGGCAGAGAAGTTTAAACGGACACAGAGGAGCCAAAAGGAGGACGTGCCCAGTTTACTAGGAAAAAGTACTCGGTCAGTACTTCTGCTGACCTCTCGCTGCTGTTGCAGAATGTTTTAATAATTAGACACACCCAAAACATGTTAAGCGTCAGGCCACCTGCTGCTTCTCACGGCCAGCATTATTTGCCATCAAATGTGATCCTAATGTTTGCTTTGCTATTGGACATCCTATGAAACAGAATCTAAAATCATACATTTTCCCCTCTCTAAATCAGAACCTTACAACTGTGGTTGCAATGATAACGTTGTTGAATGTTTTGTTTTACTTTCAGGCCTTGAGTCGTGATACTAAATTCCCTATCTCATCCTAGTCTCTGTACTTAGGTTGACATTTGAATGCTATACTTAGAAATGAATCTTGTGCCCCTTTTCATCCCATCTGAGGCAATTATGTGTTTCTGGTTTTGCAGGATCTTAGGATGTTTTCTGTCTTCAACTGAGCACATCCAGTTACTCCAAATTAAAGTTCCTTGGCTAGGGTTATTTTCATCCCTGAGAATTTTTTTGAGAGCTGTTCCTGTTATAGAGGATAAAAGAGTCCCAGTTGCCCAGAGTCAGGGCCTCTTGAAATACAGGCCCTGCGTCCAGAACGGGACTTCTCCCTTTTATGGAAGGGAAGCTCTGCAGGCAAGGGTGGCAGGATTTAGGGAGCTGTGGTGGAAGTTGCAGGTTTGCCTGGGCTTGTGCTTTGCTCTCGTGTCCTGCAGTTCTGAGAAAGCCAATTAAAGTGGAACAGGCTGGCAGCCCCAAATC
The DNA here is from genome assembly GCF_023851605.1 of Tamandua tetradactyla. NCBI lineage: Eukaryota > Metazoa > Chordata > Mammalia > Pilosa > Myrmecophagidae > Tamandua > Tamandua tetradactyla. Next base: position 78,454,983 of record NC_135343.1, read on the forward strand.
CACTGTCCCCAGTACAACCGCTCACCTCAGCCCTCTCAGGGAGCTGCCCAGCACTTCCCGGCCCCTGTAGCAGCAGCTCCTTCACACTGCCTTGAGCTTTTCTGTCGCATCCTTGAAAACACTGGTTATATTTAGTTTAGCAAAGTGTCTTTACCAGAAACAAAAAGCCTGGAGTACCAACTACAGCAGCCGTTCACAGGGAGAAACACACATTTCTATTTTTTTTTCAGGTTTTGTAAAACACCGAAGTTAAATTTAGAATTATTCCCAGGGTCTATAGTCAATGTTTTATCTGTGGAACCTAGATGGAGTGAAGTATTTTATTTTCATTTGATTTCAGATGGGGCAGGGGGTGGGGGCGGGAAGCAAAAGAAACTCATTTCTTTTCAGAAATGTACATTGCCTCTAACTCTTACCATTGAAAGAAGTCGAGTCTCTTCTTGCTTTCACTTTAAAATGGCTGCATGCTACTTGCTTTTATTCTCTAGAAAGAGTTAAGTTTCTTGTAGACATTAACCCCAAATGGAAATAATTGGCCAAAGGCCTAAATTTGTTCTTTATGAGAAATACAAGACTCTAAGGAATTCCAGCCTTTTTAGAAGCGTCACAGAATTTGCCCAGGAAGTGTGATATTGGCAGTAAGGGAACATCGGTGCCTTTTTACTGTGTTTATGTGGACATGGGTTCTGGGTTTTACAAATAGAGAAGTATTGTACAAGTCTGTAGGGGTTATGGAGTGAAATGCAGACACACAGAGAGAAAGGTCCTTTTGTACTTTAGGATCCAGTGGTATAGTCAAGAAAAGTGAGAGCATAAAAGTAAAGGCAGTATGAATCATTTGTTCTCTTTAGTTTTCTGAATGTGGCATCTCCGATAGAGAAAATAGTTTCTCAAAGTGGACATAAGGTGTATTAAAAGTGCTTAACCCAAGGTTGGGGTGCACAGGTGGTTCTGTGGCAGAAGGCTCGTCTTCCACATGGGAGACCCGAGTTCAATTCCTGAACCATGCACCCCCACCCCACCCTCCAAAAGAAGTGGTTGACCCAGAATAGCCAAAACAATCTTGAAAAAGAAGGAAAATGGAGGACTCATATTTTTCCAATTTTAAAACCTACTCCAAGCTCCTGTAACCTGGGCAATGTTGTACTGGCATAGGAAAGACATATAGTTCACTGGGAGAGGATGGAGTAGAATTGAGAGTCCAGAATTAAACCCATATATCATATAAATATGAAAACCCATATTTTCAATCAGGGCCAAGACCATTTGATGGTGGAAAACTAGTCTTTGCAACAAGTGGTACAGAATGTAGAGTTACCAAATTACCCAACAATTCCATTCCTAGGTATATTCCCAAGAGAACTGAAAACATATGTTCATACAAAAACTCATCCACAAATGTTCATAGCAGCATTATTCATAACAGCCCAAAAGAGGAAACAACTCACATCTCTATCAACTGATAAACGGATAAATGAAATATGATATATCCATACTAGATGAATAGACCAAAGGAACCCCTTGCACATAAGCAGTCATTTTCATTCCCTCCTATCACCAGCCATTGGCTCTACCTTCTGTCTCTGTGGATTTGCCTGTTCTGGACAGCCCATAAAAATGGAACCATGCGGTATGTGGCCTTTTTATGTCTGGCTTCTCTCACTGAGGATAACGCCTTCAAGGTTCAATATCCTTGTAGAAGATTGTAGAAGCGGCTTCCAGCAGTACTTCATTTCTCTAAATGCCCAGACAACATCCCAGTGTATGGATACACCACATTTTGTTCATCCATTCATCAGTTGATGGAGATTTGGGTTGTTTCCACTTTTTTGCTATGATATAACGTTGCTATAAACAATTATACAAGCTTGATGTTGCACCTGAATAAGTTTCTGTTTTTCTTGGTTCTCATGTCTATTTTAAAGGCTGTAAAAAAGAACAATCCCGATTTAGAAAATAATCATTCTTGTCATGTATAAAGCTTTCTCATCAAATGGTAGAAAATTAACTCTATTTTCTATTATGACCTCATATCCTTAGAGCATTTAGAGCTCGAAGAGAATAAGAGACCCTCTGAGTGAGACTCGGATTTTACCGATGAGAAAACCAAGACCTGGAGAGACGAGTGACTGACTCAAGTCAGACAGCCAGCAAGGGCACGCGTGCAGCCACAGAGCCACGCTCTTGGGACTCCTACATCCCCTTCCCATCTGGGGTACTTTGTGACCTCTTTACCCCTGTGATTCTTACCCAGAGTAAATCATCCATCTGTTAAGACCCTGGGAAGGGAGCTCTCTCTCCCATGGAGAAAGTGGTGGGTCTCCCAAACCTTCCCCCAAGACATTCCCTTCTCGGTAACTAACTGCCATGTTTGTACTTCCCGCCGGCAGCCAATCCCCCATTTAAAGGAGACCCACAAACGGAAAGGCCTGTGGGGACCAGAAAGTAATGGAATTGAGGTAGACAGGCCAGCAAATCAGAAATCACACGCCCCACATAAAGGAGCATAGGACAGCAGATGCAGGAGCAGAGAACTTTGAAGCTTGGGGTTGAGCAAGTGGTTTCTGGGACCAGGTTGCAAGATGTGGCACGTGGGCCATGCCAGCTTCCCTAATCCATGGAATAGCCTGGCATTCCAAGGGCTCAGTGAGGCCCCGCAGGGAAAGCCAGGCTCTCTCAGTGGGAGGAGCTCAAGACCAGAGCTAGACAGCAAGAATGGGCTGGCTCTTTTTCTTTTATTGAGAAATTTTCACACACATACAGTACATACAGGGTGTACAATTGATGGCTCACTTTATCATCACATGGTTGTGTATTCACCACCATGATCATTTTTAGAACATTCGCATCACTCCAGAAAAAGAAATACACAGACAAACCCCTTTCCCTCCCTCGCCTTGACCGCTAGTATTTCAATCCACCCAATTTTGTACCCTTTATCCCCCCTATTATTTATTTATTTATTGTCCATATTTTTTACTCATCTGTCCATACCCTGGATAAAAAGAGCATCAGACACAAGGTTTTCACAATTGCACAGTCACATTGTAAAAGCAATATTGTGAAACAATCATCTTCAAGAATCAAGGCTACTGGAGCCATGTTTCTTGAAGATGATTGTATAATGATACAGCTTTCACAATGTGACTGTGCGATTGTGAAAACTTTGTGTCTGATGCCCCTTTTATCTAAAATGGTATGGACAGATGAGTAAAGCATAGGGATTAAAAATAAACAAATAATAGGGGGAACAAATGTTAAAATAAATTGAGTAGATTGAAATGCTAGTGATCAATAAAAGGGAATGGTAAGGGGTGTAGAAAAAAAATTAGGGAAACAAAGGCTAAAATTTATTGGGTAGATCAAAATCCTAGCAATCAATGAGAGGGAGGGGTAAGTGGTATGGTATGTGTGAGTTTTTTTCCTTTTTTCTTTTTCTGAATTGATGCAAATGTTCCAAGAAATGATCATGGTGATGAATATACAACTATGTGATGATATTGTGAGTTATTGGTTATATACCAAGAATGGAATGTTCATATGATAAGAATGTTCGTTTTTGCATGTTGTTATGTTTAAAAAAATAAAAAAAGAATCAAGGCTACTGGAACACAGCTCTACAGTTTCAGGTACTTCCCTCCAGCCACTCCAATATACCATAAACTAAAAAGGGATATCTATATAATGCATGAGAAAACCTCCAGGATAACCTCTCAACTCTGTCTGAAATCTCTCAGACACTGAAACTTTTTGTCTTATTTCTCTCCTCCCCTTTTTGGTCAGGAAGCTTTCCCAATACCATGATGCCAAGTCCCAGCTTATCCTGGGATTTCTTTCCCACATTGCCAGGGAGATTTACACCCCTAGGAGTCATGTCCCACGTAGGGGTGAGGGCAGTGAGTTCACTTGCTGAGTTGACTTAGAGAGAGAGAGGCCACATCTGAGCAACAAAAGAGGTTCTCTAAGGGTGACTCTTAGGCATAATTATAAGTAAGCTTAGCTTCTCCTTTGCAGGAATAAGTTCCATAGGGGTGAACCCCAAGATTGAGGGCTTAGCCTACTGATTTGGTTGTCCCCACTGTTTGCAAGAGTATTAAGCACTCCCCAATGGGGATGTTGAAAATTTCCTTTCTCCACAGTCCCCCAAGGGTACTTTGCAAATACTTTTTTATTCACTGGTGGGCTTGCTCTTGAGTGTTGATATGCTATCTCCCCAACATTCTCTTCACAGCCGGAAAGAACTTTTTAGGAGGTGGTGGCTAATGTACCATGTAGGGGTTAAAGCCATCCCAGCTGTGTCCGGTAGCCTTGACTGTTGAAGAAGACTGTGTAATGACATAGCTTTTACAATGGGACTGTGTGTTTGTGGAAACCTTGTGTCTGATACTGTTTATCCAGGGTATGAGTAAAAATATATATATATATATTAGCATAAAAATAAATAAATAATAGGGGGAGATAAAGCATGAAAATTGGGTCGATTGGAACACTGTGAGTCAATGGGAGGGAAGGGTAAGGGGTATGGGATTTATGAGCTCTTTTTTTTTTATTTCTTTTTCTGGAGTGATGCAAATGTTCTAAAAACAATCACGGTGAAGCATACACAACTATGTGATGATGATATGGTGAGCCATTATAAATTACAGGGTAATTTATAATCCAAATGGGCTAATCACCGCTTGGCTTGCATTAGTGAGATGCTATTATCTCAGTAAGTGTAAACCTCGCCTGTTAGTGTTGGACAAATCACAGGGCTGCTTGGGGCCTCCAGTCTCCTTTCCTTGGTCTTCTGTGAGGCTGAGCTGTGACTGTACAAATGTGGGGGCAACAGGAACACATGCCAGAGCCCCCAGAAGATCAAAGTGCTGGTGCCGCCTGAGAAAACCTGCCTGTGCCATGTAATTCTCTGAAGCTGAAGGAAGTCTGCAGTAACTATTCAATACATATTTGTTCAACGGAATCAACTCTAAAGCAAACGCATTCTTAATCACTCCTGTGAAAGAGTAAAGCTAGTGTGCAGGCGGCACTAATCGATAGCAAGGAATGTTCTTGGGATAACACTTGTCACCTCTGCTTCCCTACCTCCTGCTTATCCGTTTCCTCAATATTCCTAGATATTCTGATGCAAAGACAATTTTTCTCTTCTTTGCACCCACACCACCCTAATATTGTGTTTTGGTTGTTTGCGTTTTCAAAACCAGAAAATAAGAGCACATTGTTTTTAGCTCTGTGGACAGTGAATTCCAGACAAGGGGAAACCAGAAGGGTTTTATAACTCAGGAAAGGAGTTCCCAGAGGGGCCCGGGCTGTTTTTCTTCCATTCTTTCCTTTTACCATTCTCTGAATCTCTTTTCTGATTACTTTTTAAAAGTTTTTCAACTTGCCCCTCCGCTTTCCTAACCTTCCTTTTTCTGGCTCCCTTTCCAATCTCCTCCAGGTCTCTTCTCTGCCCGCCCTTCGCTTCTCCAAGCTGGCAGGTCCATGTTTTTGCCTGGTCTTCTCTCTCTCATTCGTTTAGAAGCACAGAACTATTTCTCTGTTGTGGAGAAGAAATGCACAGAATGCCAATTTTTAAAATTTTTTCCTAAGAGAAGCTCCCCAAAGGTCCTCCTCCCACTGATTCAAATCATTCAGATGAGAGTGTGTTTCATTGACACTGCACTGTTTGCGAGGTTTTGTTCAACTGGCTGACTCCATTATCCTATAAATTGAGCACTTTTCTGCAAAAGATGCTTCACCAGCACAACTGGATAAAATAAATGCCACCTGGGAGAAAAAAATCAAAAGCAGATATTTTATTAAAGACCTAGCCTAGCATCATTAAATATATCTCTGCCAAAACCTGCATCTGGTTGTAAAATCTTTCTTTTGCAGGAAATTTTTTTTTGCTCCAAAGAGCCATCCAAGAGTTGCTACTGTGTGAAAACTCTTTAGCCATTTATACTTTGTGGGTTTTTAACAAGCATACCTTCCAGTAGACTCAATAACAGACTCGCCCATCACTCAGTAGGCACAGAATTCTGACTTCATGACTTTCAGTCTAAGAAATGACCTGCTACCGGGGGATTAAAATGGACGTGGGGAGCACATTTTACCATATGGCATGTGCTAATCTCTGTCCCCAACTCTGCAACACTAACAGTGTGACAAATTGTGGGACAACACACACCTCAACCCAGACAGTTAGACAAAACACCCCGTTGGAGTCAAAACCACAGTATAGGGCTCTGAAAGGGAAACATGCAAAATCACACCTGCCAACCAACCCACACTGCTGCTTCATTGCTGCTTTTGTTTTCCTCCTCTTTGACTTTTTTTTTCTTAACAAAGAAAATTAAATACATAATGCATCTAATGTTGAGAGAAGCACCCACGGTGAGGTTCCCACGTAACCTTAATTCACTGGGTGATATCTGATGTGACTTCACTACAGATAGCTTGAATGATGTGGCTAAGTTTAGGTTGTTTGTGATTTGGATTTTTTTGTGGCTTTTTGTATGCTGTATGGCAGGGGTCACATTCCATTCATTTTGCATGTAAGTATCCTGCTATTGCAGCACCATTTGCTGAATTTTTTTTACCCCTTACCCTTACATTGATCCCTTTCATTGATCACTAGCATTTCAATCTACTCAATTTATTTTAACATTTGTTCACCCAATTATTTATTTATTTTTAATCCCTATGTTTTACTCATCTATGTCTCATATCGTAGATAAAAGGAGCACCAGACACAAAGTTTTCATAATTGCACAGTCACATTGCAATTATGTATCATTATACAATCATCTTCAAGAAACGTGACTACTGGAACACAGCTCTACATTTTCAGGCAGGTCCCTCCAGCCTCTCCAATAAACCTTAACTAAAAATAAATTGAGTAGATTTATTTTTACCTAAAAATAAATTACATATCTATATAATACGTAAGAGTAACCTCCAGGATATCTTCTCGACTGTGTTTGGAATCTCTCAGCCATTGACACTTTATTTTGTCTCATTTCTCCCTTTTGGTCAATAAGGTCTTCTCAATCCCTTGATGCTGAGTCTCAGCTCATTCTAGGATTTCTGTCCCGTGTTGCCAGGAAGGTCCACACCCCTGGGAGTCATGTCCCATGTAGAGAGGGGGGAGGGCAGTGAATTTGCTTGTCATGTTGACTGAGAGAGAGGCCACGTATGAGCAACAAAAGAGATTCTCTGGGGGTGACTCTTAGGCCTAATTAAGTAGGCTTAGCCTATCTTTTGTGGGGTTAAGTTTCATATGAACAAACCCCAAGATTGAGGGCTCAGCCTGTTCTGATTATCTTTTTGAGATCAATATACTCCAGCAAAGAATCCTGATGAGTTCTGCAGTTAGTACCCAATGCTTATGTTACTCAAAGGCAGGGATAATTCCATGGTGGGAGGTGAGATTACTGGGGGTGGAATGAAGATGGGAGAATTCATTTTTGGAATTGCTCCTTACTTAAGTCTTAAGTAAGTCTCAATTTCAGAAAGTTGTCTTTTCAAGAGATAGTTTTTTCATGATGTTGTAGCAAGACGAGAATGTTGTGCTAGTAAAATTTGTGGTATTTGTGCCTGTCGATTATTAATATGTAGTATGTGCACTGAAAATGTGGGTGCCTTCCATATTTTAAGCTACAAATAGAGGTCCACAATTTTACAGGCTGTATGCATATGCATAAATATATACATATAGCCTATATAAATATATCTGTGTGTATATATATATATATGCAGATACACATAGTAAAGTATATATAGAACTTTGCTAATTTTCTTGTTGGGTTCACTGGGAGCAGTGTAAGTTTTATAGAAATGATTTATTGGTGCTTGTGACAAAGTTTATAACAGGTTATGGCTTAAGAACTCTGCCAACTGAAGACATAATGTAGAGTAAAATAAGCCAGACATGAAAGGACAAATATTGTACAATCTCACTGATATGAAATAATTAGAATAAGTGAATTCATAGAGTCAGAAACCAGAATACAGGCTACCAGGGGTCAGAGTGGGGGTAGGGAATGGGGCATCAATGCTTAAATTGTACAGAGTTTCTGTTTGGGTTGATGGAAAAGTCTGGTAATGGATGGTGGTGATGGTAGCACAACATTGTAAATTCAATGAATGGCACTCAACTATATACTTGAATGTTGTTAAAAGGGGAATTTTAGGTTGTGTATATGTTACTAGTATATCGAAAAACAACGACCATAGAACTGTACAACATCAGGTATACAAACAGTGAACCTTAATGCAAACTATGAACTGTAGTTAATAGTACAATTATGAAAATGTTCTTTCATCAATTGTAATCAATGTACCATACTAATGCAAGGTATTAATGATAAAGGATGTATGGGAACTCTATTTTCTGCAAATCTACAACTTCTCTAATTCAAAAAAAAAAAAATTATGCCAACCCAAAGTGTTTTTTCTGGAACTTTCTGTACGAAAGGTCATAAAGTAGGAGCTTGATACGTGTTTAGATGTTCTGTTCCCAACACTGGATCAAACGTATCTTAAGCTTTTCCAGTCCATCATGTCAGTCCCGTTCCAAGTTCCTTTTTTTTTTTGTGCGCCCTACGGTGGGGTCACATTTCGTTCTTTTTCCATGTGAGTATTCCATTATTGCAGCACCATTTGTTGAATTTTTTGTCTGTTTGTTTTGGGAAGTGCATGGGCTGGAATCGAACCCGGGTCTCCCGCATGGCAGGTGAGAATTCTACCACTGAACCACCCTTGCACCCCGACAGGTTCCATTTTGTAAGTTCCTCTTAGATGGCCTTCCAAGGCCTGTCACCCAAGTCTGTTTTTGGATCATTCTGCTCTTCTTCCTTCTTATCCATCAAGCTCCATATTCAATTCATCAGTAAATTCTGATTTTGTCACCCCCCAGATGTTTCAAGTGTGCTAACTTCTCAACTTGCTGCCGTGCCCTTATTCACACTGCTGCCACCTCTCCTCTAGAGGCTACAGCAGCCTCCTAAATGCTCTCCCTGCTCACCCCAGCTCCATGCTGCTCCATTCACCGTGGGGCAGCTGCCGTGTATGCAATCATCAAACACATACTGCAGATCATATGACATTTCATAAGGTTTCCTGTGTTTCCTGGAGTTGGTTCTAAATTCCATAGGATGGCAATATTTTGTTCCCTGATTCCTGTCTCTCTCTTCCCCCTTATCTCATAATCTCACATTTTCTTCTTTCTCCCTCACCAAGCCCAGCCATCCTGGCTCCTTTCAGTTTTCAGATCAAGTCAAGCTCTTTCCAGTCTCAGGGCCTTTGCCCCTGCTGTCCTCTCACCATCTGTGTTGGCACATATGTCACAGCACAGATAGGACTTCCTGAGAGCAGCTTTCCCTAACTTCCTCTAAGGTAGCCACTCCCTGCTACTCTTTGTCTATTACCTTATCATTTCCATTCTGGCTTTTGCTACAATTTGGGATTATGTTGTTTACTTTTCTCCCATAAAATTATGAGTCCCACAGAGATAGGAACCATATTTATCATATTATAGACAACCATATACATCCTCAGTGCTTATCTGGCACAAAGCACGATATCTGGCACAAAGTAGGTGCTCAATAAATACTTGTTGAATGAATGAACAAGTAAACTTCCCTTTGAATGTTAAGGGAAGATCTTAACATTTTCTACTTTTCCATCTAGTCCTGTTTCCTAAGGCAACGTAAAATGATTTTACATGGTCGCATTTCAATGATTTGATTCCCTTCTGGGTCATCTCACTTCTGAGCTGTGTGTGTTTCTCCATCTTCTCTTGAATGATGGGGTTTCCAGCTCCTTTCCCACAGCCATCATCCTCTCCTTGGAGGACTCTGGTCTGACAATGCCCCTTCTAGAAGAGGCAGGTGTGTCCTGATCACCAGAGTCCAACAGGACACATTCTCCTTAATGAGAGTCATGCCAAGTTTACCAATATGTCATTTCCAGGATCTGTTGTTTTCTTCCCAACATATTGCAAAATAGCACATTTCCCAAGTTTGCTGGCACCTTTCCCTTTCTCCATGAATTTTCAGATATGCTACCAGGGACTCTCAGATTACATCTGAAAGTTCCTTTAGAGCTTTGGAATATAGTTGGTCTGAACCTGGAGGTTTGAAATCCTTTATTATGCCGAGATTTTTCTTTACTCCCTAATTTATGGTGGGCTCCATTTTTTTTTCCTTTTCATCATCTATTTTTTTTTTTTTTTTTTGCACATTTAGAATTTAAAATCTGTTCTCCTCGTTCTAGAAGATGGAATTTGAGTATTTGGTAGTTTGGAATTTTTGTCACTGATTCCACCAGCTTCCTGAATCTTTGGGTCCTGTCGTTTCCTTGTTCTTTTTCTCCTCTGTGTCTCTTCTCATGTGTCTCTGACTCCTTTTTCTTCTTCATCTTCATTTTCTTTTTTCCTTTCCTCTCCCCCTTTTCTTTCTTCTTCTTTCTCCTTCCACCTCCTACTTCTTCCCTTCTTTTATCTTTCTTCCTTTGCTCCCTTCTCTCCTCTCCTTCTCTTCCTCTCTCACTGAACATGCTATGGGACATCTTTTTAATCTTGCTTGTTTATTGAATTTCCTGCCAATTGAGGTTTTAGCCTTCCTGAAAGCCTTTATTGTAAGACTTTTGTGTTAGTTCTTGGATATGTGCCCTCATTATCTCTGTGAACACATCCTTTAAAAAAATATGAGCTCATGAGAAAGTTTTTGTGTGGCCACATTGGTTTATGGGTTTACTTATCCTTTTCCTTTTTACTAGGATTGCTCATTATGCCGTTGCTTTAGAATTTATGCAACATTCCCTTTCCTTCCTATTACGGACTGCCAAAAGACATGGTCACTTTCTCCCAAGCCACCTATGATTTCTGTACAGAAACCAGTTCTTTCTCAGTTAAAATTATATCTAGAAGAGCAGTTTCTCCTTCTATCTGAGAGTTGAAATTGTGAGCTAAGAATGTTTAAAGATATTTTAAGTGACTTTACTTTAGCGAAATGTGACTTCCAACAGACATAAAGATAGTTCAATCCCCATGCCCATTATTGCTTGTTGTAGTTATGTGATCTACCTTCAGAAAGCTTCATCCGCACCTCAGCTGTCCGTGCTAGACCCTCACACAAGAGTGACTTGTTTTATCCCCTTTAATTCCAGCTCACTCCACCCTGAGTCCACTCTTACGTGTCTTTCTGTGCGGAAGTGGATCATCTTTTTTTTTATTATTAATTAAAAAAAAATTAACAACAAACAAACAAAACAATAAGATATCATTCTGTTCTACATATATAATCAGTAATTCTTAATATCATTACATAGTTGCATATTCATCATTTCTTAGAACATTTGCATCGATTTAGAAAAAGAAATAAAAAGACAACAGAAAAAGAAATAAAACGATAATAGAGAAAAAAAGTTATACATACCATACCCCTTACCCCTCGCTTTCATCTACCACTAGCATTTCAAACCAAATCCACTTTAACGCTTGTTCCCCCTATTATTTATTTTTATTCCATATGTTCCACTCTTCTGCAGACATGGTAGACAAAAGGAGCATCAGACACAAGGCTTTCACATTTACAAAGTCACACTGTGAAAGCTATATCATTGTTCAGTCATCATCAAGAAACATGACTACTGCAACACAGCTCTACATTTTCAGGCAGTTCCCTCCAGCCTCTCTGCTACATCTTGAACAAAGTGATATCTACTTAATGCGTAAGAATAACCTCCAGGATAACCCCTCGACCCTGGAATCTCTCAGCCATTGACACTTTGTCTCATTTAACTCTTCCCCCTTTTGGCCAAGAAGGCTCCCTCAATCTTTTGATGCTGAGTCTCAGCTCATTCCAGGATCTCTGTCACATGTTGCCAGGAAGGGGGAGTGGATCATCTTTATGCATCCCTTTTTCACATTTAAGTCTACTTCTTCCTATATCTTTCTTTCTTTTTAATAGACTTTATTTTTAGAGCAGTTGTAGGTTTACAGAAAAATTATGCAGAAAGTACAGAGTCCCTATTTACTGCCTCTCACCACACACAGTTTTCCCCATTATTAACATTTTGCATTAGTGTAGTAACTTTGTTACAATTAGTGAGCCAAAAGTATTAGCATTACATTACTAACTAAAGCTTATAGTTTACGTTCTGCTTCTCTCTTTGCATTATATGGTCCTTGGGTTTTTATATTCTGCATCTATATAACATAAAATTTCCCCATTCTAACCACTTTCAAATATACAATTCAGTAGTATTGATTACATTTACAGTGTTGTGCTACAGCCACCTGATCCATTACCCAGACAGAAACTTTGCACCCACTAAGCAATAACTCCCGGTTCCCTCCCCCTCTCCCCCATCCCTGGCAACTGGTAAATCTACTTTCTGTCTCTATGAATGTGTACATTCTAGTTATTTCATGCATTAAATCATACAATATTTATCCTTATTTCCCTCAACATGATGTCTTCAGTTTCATCCATGTTGTCACATATAGTAGAACTTCATTCCTTTTTATGGCTGAATAATATCCCATTGTATGTGTTTATCCATTTATGTGTTGATAGATACTTGGGTTACTTCCATCTTTTGGCTCTTTTGAGTAATGCTGCTATGAACATTGATGACAAATTCTGTTTGAGGTCCTGGGTACATACCTAGAAGTGGGATTACCAAGCCATGTGGTAGTTCTAGGTAGTTGTATTTTTAACTTTCTGAGGACCTGCCAAACTGTTTTCTACAGAGGCTGCACCATTTTACATTTCCATGAACGATGTACATTCCCATTTCTGCACATTCTCTCCAACACCTATTTTCCATTTTATTAAATGATAGCCATCCTTGTGGATATGAAGTGGTATTTCATTGTGATTTTGGTTTGCATTTCCCTAGTGGCTAATGATGTTGAGCATCTTTTCATGTGCTTATTGGCCATTTATATATCTTCTTTGGAGAAATGTCTATTCAAATATTGTGCCCATTTTAAAATTAGGTTATGTGTTAGTTAGATTCAGTTGTCAACTTGGCCAGGTGAGCATACCTAGTCTTGTTGCTGCGGCCATAAGCCAATGGTACGTGAACCTCATCTGTTGCCAATTACATCTGCAGTCAGCTAGGAGGCATGTCTGCTGCAATGAGTGATGTTTGACTTAATTGGTTGGTGCTTAAATGAGAGATTGCAACGTAGCACTGCTAAGCAGCTCGGCATTCCTCATCTCAGCACTAGCAGCTCAGCCCAGGCCTTTGGAGATGCAGAAAGAAGTCACCCCGGGGAAAGTTGCTGGAACCCAGGGGCCTGGAGAGAAGACCAGCAGAGACCATCCTGTGCCTTCCACGTAAGAAAGAACCTCAGTGGAAAGTCAGCTGCCTTTCCTCTGAAGAACCAACAAAATAAATCCCCTTTTATTAAAAGCCAATCCGTCTCTGGTGTGTTGCATTCTGGCAGCTAGCAAACTAGAACAGGTTATTTGCCTTTTTGCTGTTGAGTTGTTGGTGTCCTTTATATATTCTAGATATTAAACCCTTACCATATATGATGAACAGTTATTTTCTTCTATTCCGTAAGTTGTCTTTTCACTTTCTTGATAATGTTCTTTGATACACAAAGGTTTTCAATTTTAGATGATGCCCAGTTTATCTACTTTGTTGTTGCTTGTACTTTTGGTATAAATTCTAAGAATCCTTCTCTTAATACAAGGTCCTGAAGATATTTCCCTGTATTTTTTTCCTAAGAGTTTTATGATATTATCTCCTATACAAAGTCTCTGATCCATTTTTGAGTTAATTTTTGTATATAGCATGAGGTAGGGGTCCATTTTCACTCTCTTGCAGGTAGATATCCAGTTTTTCCATTTGTTAAAGAGACTGTTCTTTCCCCATTGGGTAGGCTTGGAACTCTTATCAAAATCAATTGGCCATAGATATGAGGTTTTATTTCTGCACTCTCAATTCTATTCCCTTGGTCTTTGTGTCTGGCTTCGTGCCTATGATGTTTTGATTACTGTAGCTTTGCAGTAAGTGTTGAAATTGGGGAGTGTGAGTCCTCCAACTTTGTCCTTCTTTTTCAAGATGGTTTTGGCTATTCAGGACCCCTTACCTTTCCATATAAATTTGATGGTTGGCTTTTCCATTTCTGCAAAGAAGGCTGTTGGAATTTTGATTGGGTTGTGTTGAATCTGTAAAGTGCTTGGGGCCTTCTATTTCTTTTGAACCTACTACTTCCTTCTATTGCTGTATTTCCGACAGGAGTCCCATTCCAGCCATGTGAGGATTGACGTGCTTCTTATGTTAACATTCCAAGTTATTTTTCTCTACAGCTCAACCTCTTGAACCAGGAGCAGAGATATTTTAGCGCTGAAAGGTTTTCCTGATAAGGCCTCTCTTAGTTTCACCTAAGAATTATGTATGAGGTACCACCTATACTGGTCCTGGCGTCTTTTGAGGTCATCCCACCCTTCTCACCCTTGACTCCTGTTCCTCTTTATCCCTTGACTAGATTTTATCTCTGATATTTTTCAGGTCTTCATCCTTAGTTAAAATGCCTCCTGTTTTTGCTAGTAAGCCTGTGTATTGCAAGGCATCCCACTAGGAATTTGCCTGCTCCTCTGTTAACTAATAACCATAGTATTTGGTGATCACCCCAGGAACAAATATAGAATACACCCTGCATACACTGGCAGGGAAAAGGATTTATAGATGCCCCTCCCCAAATTTAGCTGACAGTGTGATATTGATCAAGAGCTTATAGAAATGGTCTCAAGAAGATTACAATGTGGTCCTGTCAGTGGTACAAAAAATAATTTCCCCTTCATCCTCAGAGTAGGGGAAGTGTCTCTGATTAAGTGAGGAAGAGGTTCTTGGAAAAAGGTAGGATTGGAGGAGGGGTAGCGGACTTTGGAGGGGAAAAGGCTGCAGGGGTTGCCCCCGCCCCCTCCAGCAGAGAAACCAGATTATCCTCTGTCTCCTGTGGGGCTGGGATGGAAGTCCCTCTCCATCCTACTACCACACGCCCTCCCCTCTTCCTGTGGGGTTTTATCTCACACATCCCATTTCCCACACAGCCTGCCTTGGTGACTCCCCCCACCCCCACCCCCAGGACTGCAGGAAGTAGCTGCTGCAGCTCCAAGTTGTCCAAACCTGTGGCCCAACCCTGCCACCCCCACCTCCTTCCTCAATTGCTCCCTGGTCTAGTTTGCTAACTGCCGGAATGTGATATGCCAAAAACAGAATGGCTTTTAAAGGGGGAGATTTATTAAGTGGCAAGTTTGCAATTCTAGACTGTGAAAATGTCCCAAGTAAAGCAAATCTATAAAAATGTCCAAATTAAGGCACCAACAAAAGGTTACCTTCACTCAAGAAAGGCCAATAATGTTCAGGGTTTCTCTCTCAAATGAAAAGGCACACGGCACATGTCTACTAGCTTTCTCTCCAGGCTTCTTGTTTCATGAAGCTCCCCCGGGGATGTTTTCCTTCTTCATCTCCAAAGGTCTCTGGCTGCATGGGCTCTATGGTTCTCGAGGCTGTCTCAGTCTCTCCAAAATGTTTCCCCTTTTAAAGGATTCCAGTAAACTAATCAAGATCCAGCAGGAATGGTGGGATTATATCTCCCTTTAATCAAAGGTGAATACCCACGATTAGGCATGTCATCTCCATGGAGATGATCTAATCAAGTTTCAACATACAGTGCTGAATTGGGATTAAAAGAAATGGCTGCTCCCACGAGATAGATCAGAATCAAAACCTGGCTTTTCTAGAGAACATAACCCTTTCAAACCAGCACACTCCCCCATGAATGCTCTCCTGCACCCATGTTTGTCTGAGCCTTGCCTCTGATGAAATGAGATAATCCTTGCAAACCATCCACCCTGGGCACCTGGCCCTCGGCAGGGGCTTCACAAGTTTGTTGTTACTACTCCTGGTTGCACTGGCCACTTGTTCTCCCTGCCACGTTCCCTAGGCCCGACTCAGGGGAGACTTTGGTAGCCTCGTGGGGTGGGGGAGGAGGAGCCCCCTGTGGAGGGAGGCCAGTGGGGGACAGGAGCAGCTGGAAAGGAGTAAGTGAGAGAGAAGGTGAGCTTCATCGGTGCCTGGTGGATTTTACTCCTCCCTTAGGTGTTTGTCATCACTTTTTGGGCTCCTGTGAAGACATTTGCTGAAAGGGCTCTTCCACCTGGAGCTCGTTGAAATCAGGCACCCTTCCTCTCACTGAACATTTTCCTATCCCAGTAACTGTACAAATGTTCCACTTCTGAGGTAATTGTCGTTCCTAAACTGAAAACTAGAGTTATCCAAAGAGTCCAAGACAATGGCTTGAATGTAAGTCTTTGTATAACTAGGTTTTTTATTTTCTATGGTTTCCACTTTTTCCTCTTTAGTCATCCACTCTAGGTCTTTGGGTGGAGACTCCAAAGGGCACTGGGCTGCACTGTAAGAGGGTGGAAGATGTATGGCATTGCTTTGGTTGCAAATTTTCCATTTCCTAGAGAGGATGGAATAGCATGAGCTAAACAGAGGCAACTTTTACTTCTTTGGAAATATAATCGCGACCCTTATTTTAGTTGCTTAAAATTTATACAGAAAACCACCAGGTTATGCCAAAAAGACTTTTACAAAGAAAATATTCTGTTCCATTAACAGTCCATGGCAGTGACGTTTCCTTAATGCCAACGGACCTTCCTCTTGTTGCTTGTCTTTGCCAAATAACCACCCATAGGAAAAGGAAGGAAAAATCAGGATGGCCCAGAATTTAACTTTGGAATTTTAAAACATAGAAAACGGACCATATCTTGTTCTTTCTCCACTGGTTCGTCTTTGAGTTGTTGAGGCAGTAGATTGTCTATCCATGAGAGCGTAAAGGAGAGAGAACAGGTTTCAAAGTCAAAGACTTGGGTTCCAGCCCATTTCTCCTAGTCATTTATTTATACAAGGTGTAAGCCTCAATTTTCCTGACCATAAAATGGGAAGAGAAATACTTAGATTGCAGGACAGTCTGAGACGTTGCAGAAATCAGATGTGATTGCAAGCGGCCCTTCCCTCAAGGCATTTGTTCAAATGCAAGATAATACTTATGAGGATTTTCCTTCTTCAGCTGGAAGAGAAAAGGAAGTTTCTGGGAGGCCCAAGGTGACAGGAAGATAATGGACCCTGGTATGTCATCTGTGTCCCGTGTGCTCATCCCCCATCCTGGGCAGGGGCGACCCTCATTCCCTCCCACCCTGAGCCTGATGGAGTGTGGGATAGAGGGGAGCACAGTTTGGGGGCCAAGGTGACAAGATGCTGCCTGAAGACAGAGCAGGACCAATGGTTCCCCATTCTCTGGTTCCTCAGGCTCAGAGTGGTTGGCGGCGGAGGGACACCTTCAGGTGGCCCGTGGGCCGTGGGTGCACAACCATGAGTAAAGGAGGGCTGAGGGTATATGCAGACTTGTTCCTGAGCCAATCTGAGTTAGCTTCCAGGACACCCCAGCAGAACTGGGGAGACTCTGGGTGATGAGGGCATACGGTGGGGTGGGGTGGGGTGGGGGTGGAGGGTGGGTATCGGGTGGCTGTCGAGGGCTTGTAGTCCACAGATGGGACCCCACCAAGTTGCTGAGTACTGGGGACATTTGAGATGCCCATATCCTAGGGTTTCAGTGTGGACTGAAAGAGAGAAAGGGCATGTGAAAACACTCGGCAAATTTTTAAGTGCTACAGAAATAAGTGAGGGGCTGGTATTATCAATACAACTTTCAGGAGTTGAGTGTGGCCCCCTGTTGGGGGCTTGCTGGCAGCTCTCCCGAGACTAGCCGGGGGCAGTAGAAGGTATCCGGACTGGAGAAACGCTTCCCGAGGTGACCTGTGGGATTGTACAAAGCACCGGCCCCATCTCGAGCATTCCTCTGTTTCAGATTCAAGGGCAGGTGGAGGGCCTGCTCCAGAGCTGATGTGCCCAGCAGGACGCACCCTCCCGGCGGCTTTGGGCCTCCAGTCTTGTCAGGGTCCAGGCCGCGGCGAGATCACCCAGGCTCATTTAGCTCTAGATCACCCAGGAAGCAGCACTGCTTTGCCCTGGAGGCGGGCGCCCGTGCAGCTGGGGAAGCACGGCACCTGAAGTTCAGACAGTAGGATCCGAGCAGATAAGTCATCTTCCCTGCTTCCGAGGCACCGACTGTACACCATGTACTCACTGGGTAGCCCTTAGAAGGCAGTGAACACCTGAGGGAGGTGCCTCAAACAAGGTTGGACCCGCTAACAGTCCTTAAGGGGGCCACCAGCCCTCGGTGGGTGAGCAGATGATTACAGCAAAGCAGAGACATCCCAGAGGTCTCGTCATGGGATGTCACGAGTCAAGGATGCCATAGGAGGATGTCTTCCCTGAATCAGGGGGGATGGGAACCTCTGCAGCTCATTTGGATGGGACGACTGCTGTTGGGAGGCCTGTGCAAGACACAAGAAACGCGTTCCATGTATGTCACATGTGTTTGTCCCGCAAAAGTGGGGGGGCCAAAAAGCAGTCACACTGCCTCGCAGCCCACTAAAGGCCTTGGTAAGTGACAGCCCTTGGGCCAAATCTGACTAACTGCTATATTGGGAAATAGCATTTGACTGGAACCCAGACCTACCCACTTGTTTACAGATCTTGTCAACAGCTGCTTGTGCACTGCGAGGGCAGAGCTGAACAGTGGTGTCGGGGGCCCTATGGCCCACAAAGCCCAAAACATTGACGGTGTGACCCTCGAAAGAAAAACTTCGCCAGCCCCTGGTCTTGTGCGCAGTCAGCTCTTGCTCTCGGCCGTGGCATTTTGAGCAGCGCCTGTGGGGTGGTGGCGGCGGCTCCAGGGGACAGCTGGCTGGCTGTGTCCTGGGGCATTATCATGAGTGGGCACCAGCCCGCAGAGTTGCAGGCTCAGAAACTGGGCTGTGTAAGTTCATCTGTACTTCATGGTGGACAAATGATGCCCTTTCAGGGGCTGAAATGACTGTTGGGGGGCTGCCCTTTCTACATACTGGCATACTCAGTCACCCAGCTGGGGCTCGTTGTCAAGAGGTTTCGTGATGAGCACAGCTGGTCCTCAAGGAGCCTCCAGGAGTGTTGTTGGTTCAGGTCAAGGTGAGACCGCAGGAGGGAGCTCACCCTGTCTCCTGCTGGCTGACCCTCTCCGGGACCTAGAATCTCATGTCCACACCCTCCCCCACTCCCCCCACCCCCAGCTCAGCATCTTTCTCTTCTGGACAAGGTTGGAAAATGCCAAAAGGTGCGTCTTTGGATCCCAGCATTCTCTGACAGCCCCTGCTTCTGTTAGCCTCGCCCTTCCTCCTTTCCATTAACAGTGCCAAGGGGAAGGGCCATGGCTGGGAAAGGAGTTGTTCTGGTGAACATGGGGCCTTGCTTCTTTTCCATGATGTAGCATTTCTATGGGTTCTCTCTAGGAGGGAACCATTGGACCCCATGTGTGCAGGTTCTCCAGGGCACCTCACTGTCTCCCCTCCATCCGCCCACCACCTGCACCTGGCCATGTGAGTGGTGCTCTACAGGGGACATAACGGGGATGCCACCAGACCTCAGCGGAGGGCGCCATTAATCCTGACCTAAGGTCTGGGAAAAGGGAGGAGGTGACACTGGAGATGGGCTCTGAAGGAGGAGGAACAATTTGATAAGCAGGGCAGTGAGAGTGTGTGCTGGCAGCAGAGCGATGTGAGAGTCAGAGGGGAGGCAGCGGTGAGGGCCGTGCTGACCAGCCAGAAGACGGAGAGGCAGAGACAGAGACAGGCAGAGACAACAGAGACAGACTGAGCATGGCAGAGCGGTGGCCAGGGGGGAAAGGCCATGGGAGATGAGGCAGGAACGTTGGAGCCAGACCGATGCCGGCTTTATGTGCCTAGACTTTATTCTGAGGGCAAAGGGAAACCTCAAGAGTTTTTGAACAAGATGAGAAAATTATGAGATCAGAGGTTTAGGAAATAAACCCAGCAGCCGTGGGATATACAAGCTGAAAGTAAGAAGAGAGGAATTGGTGATAATCTTGGTGAGAAGTGCAACAGGGGCGAGGGGAATGGAATAGAAAGAAGGGATGCGATCCTAGATAGATGGCAGAGGAATCCTGGAGAGCTGGGGTGGCGCCCCGAGGTTAAATACTGAGGGGCTGGATGGTGGCGACATTAACAGAGTCGGAGCTCTCAGATGGAAGAACAGTTGGGAAGGAAATGATGAGCTTGGTTTTGGATACACTGAACACGGAGTGCTCGTGGGTGCGACTGAAAGCTCTTGGAAATAATGATGAGGGAAAAAGACAAGGCAGATTTTAACAGTTGGGGCTCATTTTCCTAAGTGTTAGTTAGCTAAGGCAAAGGGCTGAGAGATCATCCCAGAAAAAGTAGAGTATGAAAACAGAAGAAAAAGCAACTGAGCATGGAATGTTGGACAAGGTTCTAATTTGAGGGTGAGCAGAAGAAGAGCCCACAAAAGAGACCGAGGAAGTGCCTTCATTGCTTCATTCATTTGTTGGGTCAACAAATATTTATCACGCACCTCCCACACTGAGGTCCTGGACCCCAGGGGTACGATGGGAAACTCCCGAGCTTATGGCCAAGGGGTGTTCAGGAAAGCCCGGGAGAGCAGGGTCTGATGGTGTGGACAGCAGAGGCTGAGAAGTGAGAGTCAGGAAAAGGGGAGGATGGAGAGAAGAGGGACGAGTGAGTGGGAGAGGAGAGAAGTCAGAGGCACCAAGGAGGGGGCTCTGATTCCAGAGTCCTGGGCACTTTCCCTCCCCCTCCTTGCAGAGCCGAATGAATGCCCACCTAATCAGGTTTGTCTCCGTTTCCATAGCAACTGCTGGGAGTTGCTTTGTTGCACATTCTTGAAACTCCAAGTATGGAAGTTACTTTATATCCGGTTACCTACTAATTAGGCTCTAATTTTCTTGTCTCATGAAATGTTCTCTTAAAGTCTTGCTTGCCATGTTTTCTCCTTCCAGAATTCATTTTTCACAGACATCTTTATTCACAAGGAATCTGGACCATAGTACATGCATCATAAGTAATCATGTCATAAACACACGCATACACACACAAATTTTGAGGATCTAAAATCTGATTATAAAAGTGCTCTTTGTAAGAACTTGGGAAATGGAGAAGCATGTAAAGTAGAAAATGCAAATAACTCATTTTCCCATCACTCTGAAATGTCTGTTTGTAGCTTTTTCTTTCATTCCTGTTTCCAGACACATTTTACTACATTTGAATATATTCGTGACTGTGTGTTTACAGTTTTGTAAATTGTAGATAATTTTGTTTATTACCTAATTATGTCATGGACATTTCCCCATGTCATTAAATTATCCATAAAAATATTTCATGTTTTCATGAATACCATAATATTTCATGTTGTTCATTTAGGGTTTTTCTAACCTTTCTCTATTTTAATACAGCGATTGTCTACATAATTTTTTGTTCCTGAGTCTTTAAGATGTTTAAATCCACTCTCACCTCAAAATTATTTATTATGCATTATGTTTTCTTAGAATCGTAGGTTAAAGTAATCATGTCATAAATTTTGAAGAATGATATTAATACTATTAAAAGTTATCATGCCACCCTTTGTCTCAAAATGTAAGTTATTTTGAAATGTTATCTGATTATTTTGTAAACCCCATCATTAAATTAAGAAATTTGACAGAAACTGGAGTAATGATAAATTATTTTTTGGCTATTTGATTGTTTTTGACTGTTGCATTTATTATTTGACCCCAGGTTGTCACCGATGCTTGCTTGAATTCCAGAGGATAAAGTTTTTGACTAGTTCTTTCCTATTTATAGGTTTGTCAGAGAATAGTCATCTTGAACCCAGATATTTTTCATTTCACATTTAATGCTTTTCTTTGTTTTATTATGATGTATCACTTTGTATGAGGATCCAAAGCTTACACCAGAAAGCAAACAGGAAATTATTTTTACTTGGAAAAATCCATATGCCTATATACCTTTCTCTATTATTTCACTCACAAAAGTTTCATGTATTTCTATTTTAAGTATGTTTCTTATGAGAATGTAACTGGATTAAAAAAATTAACTGGCAAGTTTAATTCATTTTTATTTATTGTGATTATTGACACAAGCTTTTTATTTATCCTGTTCTTTTCTAATTCCATATTTTCCCTCCTCTAGCGGTTTAGAACTTATAGATTCCATTTCTAATATAAATGGTTGAAGTTATTAATTATATTTGCCCTTCTCCTAAAACTGAGAGTACCTTAACGCTTTCCAGCCCTGTAGACTATTATTGTCCAGTATTTTATTTCCATTAAAAATGTTATGAAATGTATCATATATAGAAAAGAGTTTATATCACACACGTGCACACATACACATTCACAAATGCTAGCGTACCTACCATTTTAAAAAATAGTATTTTTCCTATACTTAAGAAACCCTTATCCACTCCCAGTCCTGATATTTTTTTAACTTCACAAATTAGATGTTATTATTAGTGTTGAGGTTTATTTCTATTTATCTGCCAGATTACCTTTTTTTTTCTTTCCTGATTAGCATCTTTCTTATCTGCCTTCTGGGGTTATCTTCTTTCTTCCTGAAGTATGTACTCTTAAGAATTTCTTTTCCTGAGGGTCTGTTGATAGTGAATTGTGTTAGCTCTTTGTTCATCGAAAACATCTCTATTTCATCCTTATTCTGCGGTCAGTTTTGCTGAGTATGCAAGTACAAGCTGACAATTATCTTCTTTTGAAGTGCTAAAAGAAAGTTGGCTTCTATTATTGGTGATAAAAAGTCTGTTATCAAGCAGGCAAGCTTTTTTTTATCCCCTTTGGTCATTTTTTTTTCTTTTAACTTTCTGAATTGTGTAGCATAACATATATACAAAGCAAAGAAATAAAAAAGCAACAGTTTTCAAAGCACTCCCCAAAAAGTGGTTACAGGACAGATCCCAGGGTTTGTCATGGGCTACCATATGCTCCTCTCAGATTTTTCCTTCTGGTTGCTCCAGAATATAGGAGGCTAGAGGGCTTAAATACTTTTTTTATCATCACAGTCGACTTTTGTTTCCTTCATTTTTTGTGAACAATAACATATAATAAAGGTATAAATTTCCAAGCACAACACCACAATTAGTTGTAGAACATATTTCAGACTTTGACATGGGTTACAGGTTCACAATTTTAGGCTTTTACTTCTAGCTGCTCTAAGTAACTAAAAGAGATATCAATTTAATGATTCAGCATTCATATTCATTTGTTAAGTCATGTCTTCTATGTATAATTCCATCATCATCTTTTATCTTTCCTACCTCTTTTTAGGAGTGCTTGGGCTATGGCAATTCTAAATTTTTGATATTGGAAGGGTCTGTCACTAATACGGGGTAGGTAGATGGAACTATCTGATGTTCTGGAGAGGCTGGGCCCTCTAGATTTCAGGACTTACCTGGACCAGGGACCCATCTGGAGGTTGTAGGTCTCTGGAAAGTTCCTCTATTGCCTGGAACCCTTGTGGAATCTTACATATTGCCCTAGGTGTTCTTTAGGGTTGGCTGGAATGGCCCTGGTTGGGGTTGGCAGGTCATGATAAGTAGCAAAGTCTACCTGAAGCTTGTGTAAGAACAACCTCCAGAGTAGCCTCTCAACTCTACTTGAACTCTCTCTGCCACTGATAGTTTATTAATTACACTTCTTTTCCCCCTTTTGGTCAGGATGGAATTGTTGATCCCATGGTGCCAGGTCTGGATTCATCCCTGGGAGTCCTCTCCCATGTTGCCAGGGAGACTTTCACCCCTGGATGTCATGTCCCACATAGCGGGGAGGACAACGATTTCACTTGCAGAGTTGGGCTTAGAGAGACTGAGGCCACATCTGAGCAACAACAGAGGTCCTCCAGAAGTAACTCTTAGGCATGCCTATAGGTAGTCTAAGCTTCTCCACTATCTACCTAAGCTTCACAAGAGTAAACCTCATGATTGAGGAAATGGCCTATTGATTTAGGTGTCCCTAAAGTTTGACCCTGTATCAGGGGATTTCCTGATGGTAAGGTTTAACAGTCCCATAGTCTTTCTCCCCTCCCTCAGGGAACTTTGCCAAACTTTTTGATTGTCTGCTTAATTACTCTAGGATGTTTCCAGACATTACAGTAATCTGTACAGGATTAAGGAACCTCTTTCTCATTCTGTGCTCTGTGTGTTTCAGTTGTTCAAATGAGCTTTACAGATAGGTTGAATTAGATTATGCACTACAGAAAATTTCAGTTCCTCCTTTCACCACTTTTTAAATGCAATTTCATTGAGATATATTATAAATTCACTTACCATATAATCATTCAAATTGTACAATCGGTGGTTCACAGTATCATCATGCAGCTTTGCATTTGTCATCACAATCAAGTTTTGAATATTTTCATCACTCCAAATAAAGTAAAAATAAGAATAAAAGTAAAAAATAAAAGTGGAAAAGAACACCTAAAACATTCCATATCCCCTTCCCCCTCTATTATTTATTTATTTATTTGATCTTTTTTTTTTTTCCTTATTCATCTGTCCATGCACTGGATAGAGGGAGTGTCAGTCACAAGGTTTTCACAGTCACACGGTCACACCTTAAATTTCTATAGTTAGTCAATCATCTTCAAGAATCAAAGCTATTGGATTACAGTTCAACAGTTTTAGATATTTCCCCCTTGCTACTCCGATACACCAAAACCTGAAAAGGGACATCTATATACTGCATAAGAATAACCTCCAGAAAGACTTCTTGACCCTCTGTCTGATGTATAGATATCTCAACCACTGAAATCTTGTATCACTTCTCTTTCCCCTTTTGGTCAAGAAGCTTTCTCACTCCCACATTTCTGGGTCAGGCTCATCCCCAGAAGTCACGTCCCACGTTGCCAGGAAGGTTTGTACCCCTGAGGGTCATGTCCCATGTGGTAGGAAGGGCAGCAAGTTCACCTGTGGAGTTGGCTTAGAGAGTGCTCTAGTTGGCTAGCTGTTGGAATGTAATATACCAGAAACTCAACGGCTTTTAAAAAGGGGAATTTAATAAGTTGCAAGTTAACAGTCTTTAGGCTGTGGAAATGTCCTGATTAAAGCAAGTCTATAGAAATGTCCAATCTAAGACATCCAGGGAAAGATACCTTGGTTCAAGAAGGCCAATGAAGTTCAGGGGTTCTCTCTTAAGTGGAAGGGCACATAGTGAACATGACATTGTCTGCTAGCTTTCTCTCCAGGTCCCCAGGAGGCATTTTCCTTCTACATTTCCAAAAGTTGCTGGCCGGTAGACTCTCTGCTTTGTGGTTCTGTGGCATTCTGTCCTTCTCTGTTCTCTCTGAATTTCCTGCTTTCTCCAAAATGTTTCGTCTTTTATAGGATTCCAGTAAAGTAATCAAGACCCACATAGAATGGATGGAGATAGGTCTCCACCTAACCCAGTTTATCACCCACTCTTGAGTGAGTCACATCTCCATGGAGATAATCCAATTAAAGTTTGCAACATGCAGTGCTGAATAGGGATTAGAAGAAACAGCTGCCTTCACAAAAAGTGATTAGGATTGAAACATGGTTTTTCTA
Organism: Tamandua tetradactyla; assembly: GCF_023851605.1. Classification (NCBI taxonomy): domain Eukaryota; kingdom Metazoa; phylum Chordata; class Mammalia; order Pilosa; family Myrmecophagidae; genus Tamandua; species Tamandua tetradactyla. The sequence continues at coordinate 78,480,519 of NC_135343.1, forward strand.
GGGTACACACATCCTTTCAAACCGGCACAGAGAGAGAGGCCACATCTGAGCAACAAAGGAGATTCTCTGCAGGTGACTCTTGACATATTCATACGTAGGCTTAACTTCTCCTTGGCAGAAATAAGTTTCTCAGGGGCAAGTCCCAAAATCTAGGGCTCAGCCGATTAAATTAGTTGTCCCCAATGCTTGTGAGAATATCAGGAATTCCCCAGCTGGGGAAGCTTAAGATTTCCTCCTTTCTCTGTAGTCCCTCCAGGAAACTTTGCAAATACCTTTTTATTCTCTGCCCAAATTACTCTGGGATGTTTTGGGGCATCACACTGACCTGTACAAACCAACAAGATCTCGCTTCCTAGTCAAGTTTCCATGTAATCATGATGTTCAAGTAAACTGACCAGACAAGTTAAATTAGACATTGTGCTACCAAAAATATAAATTTTGGACCAAATAAACACCTCTTCCTTTGGTCTCACACAGAAGTTGGTGTTTTAAAATAGTCAGCATCATCCTTTGCCCTTTAGTCTGATTTACCTTAGTCCTAACCAGATCAGCTTCATTCATATCTCTAATTGAAGTCTGATCTCTTTTTCAGTGTTGGTAACAGTTGCTGTGTGGGGTAATACTGACTTCATAGCTGTAGAACTTGGGCTCCGAGTCTCAGGGTCACACAAATACCCAAAGCTCTTCCTCTGGGCACTTTTAAGCTATTCAAGCTGTCTTTAATATTCTGCAGTTGCACCAGGATGAGTCTGAATGTTTTTTGGAGCTTTTATAAATCCATATGTATCACAAATAGAAGAATTTATGGAAAATTCTAAATATTGTCTACTGCCCTTCTCTTTAGCGGCTCCTTCTGGAACTCTGAGTAGATAGATGTTATAACTTCTCATTTTAACTTCCAAGTTTGTTAACCTCTCTTTCCTAATTTTTTTCCCTTTGTCTCTCTGCATTACATTCTAAATACTTTTGTCATATCCAGCTTTCAATTTACTAATCTTTTTTCAGTTATTCTAATGTGCTAGTTAGCATGTATGTTGAATTTTAAATTTTCAACTGTATTTTTTTTACTTTCAGAAGTTAAAATCTGCTTGCATGTTTATGATTACATTTTGTTCCTTGCTCATGTCTTAAATTCTTTAAATATAGAAAACATGGCTATTTTATATTCCGCATTGGCAAACCATGGCCTGCAGACCAAATCTAGCCTGCTGCCTGTTTTTTTTTTTTTTTTTTTTACTTTTTTATTGTATAGTATAACATTTGTACAAAGCAAAGAAATAAAAAAGCAATAGTTTTCAAAGCACTCTTCATCAAGAAGTTACAGGACAGATCCCAGAGTTTGTCAGGGGCTACCATACCATCCTCTCAGATTTTATCTTCTAGCTGCTCCAAAATATAGGAGGCTAGAGGGCATAAATATTTTTTTTTATCACCACAATCAAAACTTTTTTGTGAAAAATAACATACATACAAAACAGCAATAAATTTCAAAGCACAGCACCACAATTAGTTGTAGAACATATTTCAGACTTTGACATGGGTTACAATTTCGCAATTTTAGGTTTTTACTTCTAGCTGCTCTAAGATACTAAAAGAGATATCAATTTAATGATTCAGCATTCATATTCATTTGTTAAGTCCTATCTTCTCTATATAACTCCACCATCATCTTTGATCTTTCCATCCTTCTCTTTAGGGGTATTTGGGCAATTCTAAATTTTTCATATTGGAAGGATCTGTCACTAATCTGGGGAAGGGAGACGGAACTATCTGATGTTCTGGAGAGGCTGGGCTAGGTTTCAGGACTTATCTGGACCAGGGACCCATCTGGAGGCTGTAGGTTTCTGGAAAGTTCCTCTAGTGCATGGAACCCTTGTAGACTCTTATATATTGCCCTAGGTGTTCTTTACTGCTGCCTGTTTTTGTAAATAAAGTTTTATTGGAACATAGCCAGTCCGTTGATATACATATTGCCTGTGCCTGCACGCGTGCTAGAACAGCAGAGTTCAGTCTTTTCCACAGAGACTGAAACGGTTTGCAAAGCCTAAGACATGCACTATTCAGCCCTACAGAGAAAAAGTTGGCCAAGCCCTGCTACGAGATAATTCCAACATCTTGAGTCTGTGTGTGTCTGAGTCTGCTGCTTGTTTCTGCTAACCCCTTCTAGTGATGTCTTGCTCTGGAGTGACCTTGTGATTTTTTTAGGGTGAGCTTATTTTTCTTGGGGCATTATCCATGAGAATTTTAGGAGCATTGAATTGAGAGAATAGTTCCTCTACTTGTGTTTACTTTTGCCAAGTGCCTAGGGGAGCTACCAATCCAGGACCACTGCAAAGGGTTTTTTTTTTTTTTTTTTGGCTTAAGATAGTTTCACAATGGACAAGTGACAAGTAGAGTGAATCTGAGCCCCAGGATATGAAGCTCCAGGCTTATAATTATTATCTTCCTGAGGGACTGGGTACTTTTTTTTTTTTTTCCTTCCAACCAAAACCAATGCTGAGACAGAAAATTTTCTTTGCTATCTCCCCTTTGCAGGGAAAATATTTTCCAGTTCACTCTTTCACAGGGGATATGGGCCTCTGGGGACTCATTTGAAAGTTTCCATGCTGACGCGTGTGTGCCCACAGCCTGGCCCCATGCCCCCTGCAGCCCCCAGCCCCCATTCACTGGTTGTTAGAACTGAAAGCTCTGATTTACAGAACATCTGGACTCAGGCTTTGGCTTCATTTTTGGCCTCTGAGGAGTTTCCTTAATTTCTTGCCAAGTCAGCTATTTATTTTATCCAGCATTTTAAAGGTGTTTTTAGGGAAGGCATTTCAGGATGCAGAGTTGGTCATATTGTGGGAAATAAACATCAGGAATATTTTAAATGGAAACATTTACAATTAGAACAATGGAAATAGGAATGTGTCATGACGCCTCCACCGGCTTTAAGCCTGGTCGTTAATTAGCGTTACTTTTATCTGGAATCAGAAAACCTAGGTTTGGAGCCAGGCGCTGCCACTTAACTAGCCCTGTGGCCTTGTGTGAAGATAGCAGGGGGTGGAGGGGGCGTAAGGGGGGTCGGCAAATGTTTTCTGTAAAGGACCAGATGGTCGATATTTCAGGTTTGCAGGCCATATGCAACGACTTAACTCTGCTTTTGTAGCATGAAAGCAGCAACAGACCACGTAATGAATGGGATGGGCTATTGTTCCAATAAAACTTTATTTATAAAAACAGGTGGTGCGCTAGATTTAACTTAAGGGTCATGGTTTGTGCCCCCCTCCACCCCCCAGCTTTGTGCAAGTTAATGAACCTCTTGAAGCCTCAGTTTCTTCCTCTCTAAAATGGAGAAAATCATAATACCTGCATCATAGGTTGTCGTGAGCATAAAATTAGCAAATTCACGTAAATGCTAAGCTAGTGTGAGCCCTGATGATGTTGCTGGTAATGCTGACCATGGTTTCCAACCAGCTCTCCATTCTTTTAAGCACATAAGCGCGTCTTCACTTAAAACCATTTGAATATGTCCCATGTAGTCTCTCTGTTGCTATTAAGGACTAATCACAGGCAGCCCATAATAGAGCAGTAACAAACAATCCCCAAATGGCAGTGGCTTAAAACGACACAGGTTTATGTCTTGCCTGCTCTATGTTGCCACCCCAGGTTGGCAGGCCCTCTGCTCACTGGCTTCCCTCTGAGTTCTGGGCCGATGGCGCAGCCCCCAGCTCGAAACTGGGATACTCCAGGGGAAAGGCTGTGACATGCCTCCTTGCACCAACAACAAGTTAAACACTTGGCCTGCAACTGGCACATGCCATTTCCGCTCATAACGCATGGCCAGGTGAGCTGGTTTGAATCCATGGTGGACCCCAGAAAAGCCATGTCCTTTAGTCCTCGTTCAGTGTTGCTGGGTGGGAGCACTTTGACTGTTCCCATGGAGAGGTGACCCACCCGATTGTGGGGGGTAACTTTGGTTAGATGATTTCCATGGAGGTGTGTCTCTACCCACTGAAGGTGGAGATGCTTACTGGAATCCTTTAAAGGAGGAAACATTTTGGAGGGTCCCTTTGTTGCAGAGCCACGAGAAAGCCAGCAGACGCCACCATGTTCGCCATGCCCTTCCAGCTGAGAGAGAGGCCCTGACTGTGTTTGCCATGTGCCTTCTCACTTGAGAGAGAAACCCTAAGCTTCATTACCTTCTTGCACCAAGGTATCTTTCCCTGGGTGCCTTTGATTGGACGTTTCTATTGACTTGTTCTAATTGGGACATTTTCTCGGCCTTAGAACTGTAAACTGGCAACTCATTAAATTTCCCTTTTTAAAAGCCATTCCGTTTCTGATATATTGCATTCTGGCAGCTAGCAAACTAGAATACCAGGACTGGTCACTTCTCTCACCTACCAGCTTGCTGCCCCATTGCTATCAGCCCCTCCAAGATCCTTCAGTTGCACCGCTGCCTCGCTCCAAGGCCACACTGCCCTGAGGCAGCCCAGGTCCAAGGACTGATCCAGCCGAAGAACAAAGACCCAATCGTCTCAGGCCAAATGTGGGGCCACTCTGAAGGCCACTTCAGCTCCGGAGCTCCCTGGGGAGTTGGCTGCGGCCGACAAAAGCCTCAACTTATCCCTGTGCCCAATCCTGCTTCTTTCTCCTTCTTTTCACAGACGTTGATCCAGAGGACACTCCTAAATTAGAATCCTGTACATTAAACTCCATCTCTGGTTCTTCCCGCAGAACCCAGCCTGCGGTGCCCAGCGCAGGCCCAAATGGGGGATACTGCAGGCAGCACAAGCGAGCCCCTCACTCAGCAAAGTGAATGAGGACAGACGTGAGATGAGAGAGTCTCACATCAGATCACTGAGAAGTGCGGACATTTACTGAGCCCTTATCTGCCACACATCGTGTTCAAATATGTTTTCTTGGAGGATGTCATTTAACCCTCACAACCCCCTTTGTATCAGACCAGGTGATGGCATAATATGGCCCAAAGGTCAACTCTACCCATGTCCATTTGTCTACGTGTTGTCTACAGCTGCTTTCATGCTACAACAGCATGAAGAGTTGAGAAGTTGTGACAGATGCCACCTGGCCCACCAGGTGAAAGCGTCTGCCATCTGGCGCTTACAGAAGAAGCTTGCCAACACCTGTATAAGTTCTGATTTCCATTTTCAAGATAAGACGATAGAAGCATAGAGAGATGCACAGCTATTTAAATCATGGAATGCTGTTTTTCGGTTTGGAAGGCCAAAATGAAGAGTGACCCTCTTCCAGGACTGTGGGTACAGAGCCCCCCCATGCCACGTAAAGGTCTTTGTAAGTGCTCAGTGAGTGAGGATGAAGAATTGTTTTCTCTTCTCACCATCCGTCTTGGTAAAATGAGGCTCTGTCCTTCAACGCTGCTTTTAATCTGCTCCCAGCCTGGTTCTGTCCACTACAGAAATTACAATTGCCCTTTAGCCTCTCTTTTTCCAGTGAAAAGCACAAGTGACATCAGTTTTTGGTGTTTTTAACTAGAAAGCCCCTGGTGGAAGCTCCTTTTTTGCAGAAACGGTTACTGGAAGATACGGAGAGGTAAATATATAGAGACTGAGCTGGCTACCAGGAAGCCTTTCCTAATTGCTGGGATATTATTCTGTGCACTGAAGCATAAAGTGATAAAATAAAATGGGAGGCTTGACCCCTTACAGTCTAAGGCTTAGGTGACCTATCTCCAACCGTTTCTAGCTGAGAAGCATTTCCCAGGATGGCACTGAGGGACTCAAAAACATTCCCTCCTGAAAGTGATTGTTTGATGGATTTGAGCACTTAGCTCCGTGATGCCCAGCCAGCTGCTTCCTAGATTCATTCAGAACACGGACCTTGTGCCCTCAAATTCACCTCCATACTTAGCAGTCAAGCTAGGAACTAAGCCCAGGTATCTCACACGGAAGTTTGCACTCAACCATATTTTCTACTCTCTTCTGGTCTGCAAATATCCAGGATTATGCATTTCTGTCCTACAGATGTTGTTACATGCATTCGTGTAGATTTTCTGGCAGTGAGTGCTGATTAGCTGATAGAGGGCTCCACCTATCCATCTCTTTATCCCATGCCTTTCAAAGATAATTCCCCCAACTCTCAGAGAGAACCTTTGGATGTAAATGGGAATATTGGATCCCTAAACAAAAATTTGCAAAATCCTTTCCCCATTCTTTGTCAATGAATACACAACTGGCCTTCAGACATGGCTAGTAACTGGGGTGTGAATGAATCAATCCATCACCAAACCCTTGACAATGGAAGGATCTTGGGCAAGGTTTGTACTGATGATGATGAAGAAGAGAGTCTACAGGATTCTCATTGCTAATTACTCCCTGTGATTAGGTGTCCTAAGGGTCATTAATTCATTCAGCTAACGCCGAGCATCTGCCATGATTCGTACCCTGTGTTAGGTGTTGGAGAGATGAAATACAAGGTCTGTCTTCAACACAGGCCTCCAGGGGAGACGGGGAATCCTGGAAGTCAGTGTGAGTTCAGTTACTTGTAGGCAGGGAAGAGGACACAGGGGGAATCATTATGATATAATATGTCCTTTCTTGAAAGTGAAAGGAAGTGTAGCCTAAGGCTAGTGGATTGGAAGGGGTTAAGTGTAAAGTTCTTTGGCAGCTGGGTAGATGTAATTTGACCCATCTCGGCAGAAGCTTTTTAAACCTGGCCTTTAAAACCAGGAAACCTGGAAGAATCAAAGACACGGGGTTGGTTTTACTGGTCTCCCCTCACTGTTGAGAAAACCAGCCATTTCTCTGGTAGCGTTTCTTCTGTATATCACTCAGTTCATCCATATTAAGTGACATTTACTAGTTGCATTTTCAGAGTATGTCCTGGTCTCAGATAATAGGATACTTGAGAGTGCAATAAAAGAGATGCTATAAAAAGCATCAACTGTTTAATGATATAATTCTGTCAACATAATAGCTAAACGATACAAACATGACAAAATCCTTTCTTCCAAACTCTCCAACTGTTAATCCGAGGGCAAGAAACTTATCCTTTTTCTACATTTAATTGAGATTAGGGGAAAACTTGGGCAAATTCCATCCCCGAACAGAATCCTGTATGCAAAGAGCCGAGGACCAGTCAGAACCTCCTAACCAATCCTCAACTGTTATTAACCACAACTTGCCTCAAATCTGGTTTAGTAGGCCCAACAGGAGCAGAAGGCTTCGGCCGCGAGAAGTATTCTGTGTCTGTTTCGAAGCCTGTGTCACGTGTGTGGTGCCTGGGATGGACAATACATGCTATGATAGTTGAGAAGAGAGCGTCCACTGAGGTTGGCATGTCCTAGGAGCTTCACGCAAGTACAGGAGCTTAGGTTCTATTTTGAAGGAGGCAGTGCACTTAGTTAAGGAGATGAGTGTGCTTTAGGAGGAGAGCACTGTGAGGGAGGCTTGGGTGTCATGTTTCTTAGACTAGATGCTGACCAGGGCCTTTTCTATTTTTCTTTCAAAGAGAAAGAAAGGAAAGAGGTAGATAAATGTAGCTGGTTCATTCGAGGGAGTAGCCTGAAATTAGGTTGAAGAAATGAGGAGGAGAGCCTGCAGGATGACACTTGAGGTTTTAGAAAAGCAGATAAGTTTAGGAATTGATACGTAGAGGTAGTAGAGTACCTTCACTCTTTTGTTTTCTTTTCCTTCCTTCCTTCCTTCCTTCCTTCCTTCCTTCCTTCCTTCCTTCCTTCCTTCCTTCCTTCCTTCCTTCCTTCTTTCTCTCTTCCTCTCTTTTCCCTGCTCACTATATAATGTCTTCATTAATTTGACAAGAGGCAGAGAGAATATTTTGGGGAAAAAAAAGTGTCAAATATTAAATTCAGGCAGCTCCATGTTCTAATGCTATTGTATGAAAGCTGTAATGTAGATGACAGAAACACCAGTGATTGATGTCCGGAAATTTAAATAAAAGATACAATTCCAGCACTCCAACACCCTGGGGAGCATTGAAGATGAAGCAAAGCAGGACTTTCCCTAAAATTGGATCACAATGTATGAAAAGCTCTACGTGAGTAGAGATAACATTACTCCGCTCACCCCTTGGCACTTTTAAACTTAAATTTAAAGAGAGAAATTAGAAAAATGTCCATTGGCTGATTGGAAGGTCAAAGAAATATTTGAAACTGAGATACTAAAGTGAAATTAAAGCAGTTTTAGGGTCTTTTTGCAACCAAAGGGCAAGTGTTTCATGGGTTTCTTTGTTGGCATGCATTTCAGTTCTGTGCATACATAGAAGTATTTTCCAAGGCGTAAACTCTTTGAGGCAGGAACATACTTCCTTTATGCCTCCTTGAATGCAGATCAGCCAGATTCAAAGCGATTTGGGTTGAGTGAATGACAAGTATAAATATAATTTTACTGAGAGCTAGTGATTAGTATATAGTTTAATATTTAGTGTTCAAGTGTTAAGAGTAAACACGTTTGGAATAAACCTCAGCAAAAGCTAAACTGATGAAGAGATTTAGATTACCTGCAGACAGAGAGGCATTGATTCGGACAAAGAGTTCTCCCACTGTGTGATATTCATCCCTGATTATATCAAAGGCAAATGAGAGAGGGAACATAATCATCAGAAAGGGAAACTTAGTGTTCACAAAACTTAATTTTCGTGAATTCATTTTTGGTTCATTGGCACAACATAAGTTTGGGGGCTTAGAGACGTCATCAACTTCCCATTTAGAAGTTATAAGTGCTCTCTTCCCTTCAGTGACTCACATGCAATCAGTGCCATCAAACCCTGCTAATTCTGCCTCTTAAATGTCCTTAAATCCTTCCCCTTGTCTCCACTGCTTCTCTGGCTGTTCTCATCTCTAAGCAGGATCCTTGTGATAGCTTCCCAGCCAATCTTTCTGCTTACAATCACTCCCCTTTCATCCATCTTTCATTCTGCAGAAAGTGATCTTTCTAAGACAGAAATCTGATCGAGGCCCTCTCTGTTTAAAAATTCTTCAAAAGCTCACCCTCTTGTCTCACAGGATGGAATCTCAATTGTCCCCCTGCCATGGAAGCCTGTTCGGGTGGAATCCCCATGTGCCTGTCCAGCCTCATCTCCTGCGGTGTCCACGGCCTGTTACACTAATTCCTCATCTTCCCTGGGGGAGTTAGCATGTAATGTAATGACAGCGACCACAAATATAATATAATCATCATAATAATGACATTATAATAATATGATATATATGGTATAGCAATAATATAATACAATTAGTAGTTTTCAAGTTAATTTACTTGACCCTACTTTTTAAACTTTTTTTTATTGTGAATATAACATATACAAAAAAGCAATAAATTTCCAAGGACATTTTAACAAGTAGTTATAGAACAGATTTTAAAGTTTGGTATGGGTTACAGTTCCATGCTTTTTCATTTTTTCTTCTAGCTGCTCCAACACACTGGAGACCAACAGAAATATCAGTCTAATGATTCAGCAGTCATACTTGTTTGTTAAATCCTATCTTCTCTGTCATACTCCTCTTTCCCTTTAAATAACATACATACATACAAGCAATACATTTCAAAGCACATCGCAGCAATTAGTTGTAGAACAGATTTCAGAGTTTGGTATGGGTTACAATTCCCTAATTTTAGGTTTTTATTTCTAGCTGCTCTAAGGTACTAGAGGCGAAGAGAAATATCAGTATACTGATATAGCAGTCATACTCATTTGTTAAACCCGACCTTCTCTGTGTGACACCATCATCACCTTTCATCTTTCTCCCATTCTTTGGGGGTTATTCGATCTTCACAGATGGCTGTGGCAAGCCCGATTTTAGGGTGGAAAAGCTGAGACTCAGAGGGCCTGTAGCTGCCTAACTATTGTGGTGTACTGTCCTGACTTGAACCCATCTTCTGTGTCTAAATACAACCCTCCCTACCGACTTCTTCAACTAAAGTGGATTCATTAAATACTTAGGAAATGAAAGAGGCAAAGGGTGAAAGTCTGGGCAGGCACCAAAGCATCCTCATAGGTATCACTGTGAACTGAAAGAAGGAACCAGGTACCCAGATGTGTGCAGCATTGTGGGTAGGGGCAGAAAACTAAAAACAACTTAAATTCCACCAATAGGGGAATAATTGGCGGAGTTATGGTCAATCTGTGGAATATTATGCAGCCCTTCAAAAAGAATTAATTAGAGCTCGCACCTCTGGCCCAGGACAGGGATTCCCCAATGTGGCACCAACATGTTGGACCATCTCGTACACTCTGGGATTTGTTTTGCTGCATCCCTGACCTCTACCCATTAGATGCCAGTAGCACACACACACCTAGCTGAACATTGCCAAGTGCTCTCTGTGAGATAAAATTGTCTCCCCTTGAGAATGACTTGATTTTGGACAGTCTTGCCAGGTATTTTTAACTTAGAAAAGCAAGAAGCTGAGAAATATGTTTAATATGTGTGCTGTTTTGAACACATTATGTACCCTAGAAAAGCCATGTTTTAACCCTAACTCAGGATTGGAGGCAGGAACTTTGAGTAAATTCTCTCCACGGAGGTGTGGTGCCACCTATTCCAGGTGAGTCTTGATTAGCTTACTGGGGTCCTTTAAAAGAGGAAGCATTTTGGTGAGAGTCAGAAATGACAGAAGCCCCGTAGCTGAAAGAGAGAGCAGATGCAGATGCTTGGAGAACTGTTGCTTCAGAGAACAGAGACACGGATGTTTGGAGATGCTTGGAGTGCAGCAGATATCACCGGGAGATGTTAAGCAAGATGGGACCTGAGAGAGCCAAGGGAAGCCTAGAGATGAAGGCCAGCCCCAGAGAAGCAAAAGGAGGAGCCCCCACAGGAACAGAGGCTGTAGGCAATGGAGCCCAGGAGCAAGGGACCAGCAGATGCCAGCCACGTGACTCCCCAGCTGACAGAGGTGTTTCTGACCCATCAGCCTTTCTTGAGGGAAGGTGACCTCTTGCTTGGACCTTAATTTGGATAGCTTCATTTCCTTAGAATTGTAAACTTGGAACTTATTAAATTCCCCTTTATGAAAGCCGCTCCATTTCTGGTATAGTGCATTCCTGCCGCTTTCAAACCAACATGACATGATCCCATTTTTAAAATAAAGCAAACAATGACCTCAACAACAAAAATTGCTTCTCTATATGTGGTTGCATGACCATGACAATTGGGAGTAGAAAGGGGAGCAGAAGATGGAGGAAAACTACCGATTTTTAATTTTTAAACAAATATCTTCATTTTATTTCAATGATTATAGATCATATGTTAAGAATTTTAGAAGAGCACATATCATTTGCCAACCGATGAATGGATAAACAAAATGAGGCATTTGCTTACAATGGAATGTTCTTTGCCACATAAAAGAATGAAGAATTGGTACGTGCTACAGCACGCATGAACCTTGAATATATGATGCCAAGTGGAAGAAGCCAGGCTCAAAAGACCAGATAGTGTGAGATTCCATTTATAGGAAATGTCCAGAATAGGCAAAGCTATAGAGACAGACAGTATTCTAGATGCTGGTATGGGCTGGGAAAAGGAAGAATGGGGAGTGACTGCTGGCGGGCGCACTGCTTCTTCCTGGGGCGCTGAGAATGTTCTGAAATCAACTGTGGGGCGGTTGTGCGAGTCGGTGAATACACTACAAGCCACTGAATCGCACATTTTAAAAGGTGAATTATATGGTATGTGAATTATAGCTCAACAATGCTATTGAATGATATTGAAAAAACAAAAGCAAGCCCATACTGCCATGGTGTGATCACGAAGAGACTGAGGTTATAAGGCTTTTAAGCCTAAGAATGAATCTACGAACAAATGCTTCTCAAGAGAAGCCAGCAGGGCCCCATGCATATTTTTGACAATCAGTAGAAAATGTCTATGCAAAAATAAACAATATGATTATTTTATTAATCAGAGCATAATTGTTGATGTCATCCTTCAGTATTTCTTACTTGTGTCTGTGTTGATTCGGGAAGATTTAATAATAAAGAACCTGTTTTGCTAGAGACAAGTAGATGGGGAAGAGAAAAGGTGAAGATAAACCCAAACAGCAAGCCCGCATTTTTAGCCCAGCTTTTTCCAGGGGATTCTGTGGGGCAACACGTGGCGGGACTGAAGGGAGGAGAGAGCTGTGGGTGGTGAGCCTCACCAGATGGAGAAGCAGTTCTCTTATCACGGTGAGCCACACAAGCTTATTATAACTGAGAAATGCTGTCTCATTGGTGTTTGCTTTGTAGTGCAGATATAGGGAAACTACGTATATATTTTTTAAGACTGCTAAAAGAGTCTGAAATTTGATGAATAAAAAAATCCCAAGAAGCAATGAAAATGGTCTAAAATCGAGTGTGACGATGATTGTACCACTAAGTAACGGTACTGTGAGACACATTGATGACACACGTTTTAATATATCTCAAAAAAATATGGATATTCAAAAAAAACTCCCAAGACATTCTGGCTTATATTTCAGATATTTATCCCTTTGTAAATTGACCTGACTATGGCCTGATTACCATGAAGTTTGGAAGGAAGTAGGGCAGCCATCCTCACTGGAGGTGAGGACTGAAGAAGGTTCTGGGAAGGTCATCTCCTTGGCATCTCTCCTGTCCCTCCAATCCCATCTGCTTACGTCCTCTTTCTCCTGCCCGACGCATCACAGGGAGCACTTCAGTGCTTGTGGTAGAGACGTGGTTGCCATAGCGTTGGGTAAATCAGAGTGAAAACGGGAAGGCTAGGGATTGTCAATCCTGCTGAGACAATGTTATTGTGATGCTTTTTCTAAAGGATTACTTTTCCGAACAACCTTTTACAGAGAAATTTTGGTTTTCATTCTTTTTTTGTTATAACAAACTTGAGTATTAAGTGTACAGAAAAATTGTGCAGAAAGTACAGTGAGTTTCCATATGTACACACACACACACACACACACATACACACACACAAATGCAGTTTCTCCTGTGATTGCCATCTTGTATTGGTGTGGCACATCTGCTACAACTGATGGCCCGATAGTGATGCATTATTATGATTAACTAAACTCTGTAGTAGAGTTCACTCTTTGCGTTGTACAATACCATGGGTTTTGATAAATGCATAACATCGTGAATCCACCCTGTGGTGAATTACCGACTAGTTTCATTGCCCCCAGACGCCCTGTTTTCTACCTTTCCATCCCTCCGCCCTCCCCATTCCCCAATCCCTGGCAACTGCTGATCTTTTCACTGACGGTGGTTTATTGGTTTTCATCCTTACATTGGATAACTATGGTCAGCATGTTTCATCTAGACTAATTCTCCTTGTACGTTGGGTACATGGATTGTGATCATGCAATTTTATAAACATGGAAGATAAACAGGACTATTATTATGTTACAGCAAATAGTCAAGTGCGGTCATTGTGAAGCTCTCGTCCACGGCCACACAGGACACATGATGTTCATTGAGACCATAGGTAGATTGTGGGCAAGGCAGGGGCAGATGGCTTTGGCTAAGGTGGCACTTCTAGTGAGTAGCTGTGACTTCTCCCTCTGTATGATGAGTTTTACTTTTAGAAGTAACCAAAACATATTTATTGATATTTCTGTCAAAGAAAGAATTCATTTAAAAAAAAAGAAATGTGAACTAAAGCACAAGGAGAGTGGTTTTCTTGGTAGGTTAATAAACCTGGTATGAGAACTATAGCACAGGGAGATTCTGAAAACATTTTTCAGCATTGCAGCATCTCTGGAATATTTAGTTTCTATGGTAACTGCTTTGAAGATCTGATTGCATTCTGAAACATTCATTAAAATCTGGGTTCAAAGTGTTGAAATAAAATTGAGTAGATTGAAATGCTCGTGATCAATGGAAGGGAGGGGTAAGGGGTATGGTATGTATGAATTTTTTTTGTTTTCTTTTTCTGAATTGATGCAAATGTTCTAAGAAGTGATCATGGTGATGAATATACAACTATGTGATGAAAAAATAATTAAAACAAAAGTTTGAAAAAAAAATCTGGGTTCATTGTTTTATCCTTGTATCTTACAAAAGATCTCAGCTCCGGGAACCGTGTAAGGCAGCACCATAAACAACAGTACAATACAGGACGAGGTTGAACAGACCAAGTCCAACAGGTTTTCTGAGGAGAGGACAAAAGTAGTAGGGAGAACTTCCTGCAGAAGGTGGGGCCTGAGGTGGGTCTGGGTGGCTGAGTGAAATGAGGGGAGGGTATTTCTAAGTGAAGGAAGCAGCAGCTCGGTCTGGGAGACCAGCACCAGCACTGCCCATTCAGGGGCTGCAGGGGACAAACTCAGCAGGAAGGGAAGCCAGTGGCTGAGAGAAGGAGGGAGAGGAGAGGAGCGGTAAATTGGAAGCAGGTTGCAGAAGCCTGGGAAGAGCGGCCTGAAGGCAGTGGAGAAGCACTGAAGGTAGTTAGGCAGGGGACACAGGATGGGGAGAGGTGGGGTGATGAGTGGCGTGTGGGGTGAAACAGAATGAGGGCAAACACCCAGGCAGGGAGGCCACGGGAGCAGCAGCTGACAGGGCTCGAGGACAGGAAGCCTTAAGCTGGGGTGGGGGTGGGGGGGCGATGGGAAAGAAGGGGCAGTGATGACAGAGAGCAGGAGAAAGGTGAGTCCCACAGGCGATGGTGGACTCTTTGACCCACCCCAGGCCTGCGGCTCAGAGGCACCAATCGAGTATTGACATTTCTTCCTACTCCAGCCCTAAACTCACAGGGCTGCTTGTCCTGAGTTCAGTGTTTTCAAGATTCAGGGAGGTGCTTTTTGTTCTTGTATGGTTTCGGTCAGTTTACACAATCCATTTCCTTCATGACTGATGGCAGGTTCCTTTTCAACATCAAATTGAATAGTTAGAGTTTCTTTTTAGCCACCTGCTGTTGCTTTCATCATTTTCTTGATCTTTTTCAATTTTTAAAATGTTTTCCTATGTGACTTCATACAAAGATACAGTGGCTCTCTAGTGTTAGATCAGCCTAATAATCCATAATGCGAAAATGTTAAGTGATTCCATTCAACACGTTTATGAACCACGCATAAGTCACTGCCCCTTTTAGTGGCAAGGCAAGAAATGCATGAGGGATGGTTCCTGTATTCCAGGAACAGCTAATCAAGCACAGTTCCTAAATTTCCCAACTATATAGTTTGTTTGTTTTTTAAATAATGATCTGTGTCTTTATAGGAGAAAAATCCATGGAGATTTTCCAGGTGAGGAGAGAGCTGACTTGACAAGGCCCAATTCATTACAAAGGTGATTTTCTTAGAAAAGAAACGCACCAGGACCAGAGAAAGGAGCGATGGGATAATATAACCTAACGGCAATTAGCCCAGGGAAATGTGAAAGAAATGTATTAGAGAAGGGATTAAGTGAGAGCTGCAATAATGATGGTGCTGATGGGGATACTATCACTTATGGAGTGCTGACTACATGTAATAGGCATTTTATATACAGTCTCTTGTAATCCTCACACCAACTCTTTAGGTAGGCATGGCGAGGTGCTCCTTAGTAATGAAACTCTAGTTTTAGCTGGGCACCAGCTGCCAAGAGAAAGATGGCATTTTGTGGCTTCCCTTGCAGCTTGGTCTGCCCCATGACTAAGTTCTAGTCCATGTGAGAGATGTAAGCAAAAGTGTTGTGTTGGGTGGATGGAAGCCTTCCTTCTTTCTGCTGCCTGGAATGTGGAGGTGATGGCTGGAGATTGTGCAACCATTTTGGACTGCAAAATGACATGTTAAGGATAAAAGGAGCCTGGATCCCTCATGAGCATGGAGCTGCCCTTCAGGCCTGGACAGGCTAACCCTGAACTGCTTTCAAAAGAGAGAAATATACCCCTTTCTGATGCAAACCACAGTTGGTTTGGGGGTTTCTGTTTTCTGTACTCGACATTAAGTCCAAGCAATACAGGTTTATTTTACAGATAAGGAAACTGAAGTGCAGCTTAGAATTTGGGCCCTGGAAACCTGAACTTGGGGCTATTTAGCTAAAAAACCCACCACTGTGTCTACTTGTGTAATACTGTCTCTAGCGTAAAGCCTGAGATAGAAATAAAAGCCAAAGACTGTTCTGTAGTTGGCTGGGTGGAGGAATGTGCCATTATTTAGTTGTAACCTTGCCACTGTCCATCCCCAGAATTTGCCAAGTATTACACATTCTCGAGGGAAAATGTAATCTCTTGGAACAGAACTATTCATGAAGATGAACTTGACCAGTTAATATTTAAGACCTTTAGAAAGATATGCGCATGTTAATAACCTGGAGTTTCCTAATCTGAATTTAATATTAAAAACTAATATTATTGAAAATGGGACCACATTCTTTTCAGGTGAAAAAAATGCAATATTTTGCTTTGATAACAGAAGTAGAATAAACCACATTTCTGGGCAGTATATACATTTTATTTAATTATCACCTACGTAGCACTATGTGCCAGGTACAGTTTGCAAACTTTTAAATGCACTGAATCTCCACGACAGTCCTTTGAGGAAGGTTTCATTAGCATCTCCATTCTCCAAATGAGAAAACTGAGGCACCGAAGGCTTTTATAATCTGCCCAACACCACACAATTGGGAGACAGCCAGTCCAGGATCTGAGCCCAGGCAGCCTGGTTCCAGCATCTCAGCTCCTAACCACCCTGTTATGCCTCAGAAAAGAATTAATAAGGATCCCTGGACAAGGAAATTCAGAATATCCAACAATACATTTAGAATTGGATTTCTATATCTGTTTCAAGTAAAAATGCCTACTAATGCAAATTCAGAAGAAGTTACTACATTTGCAGTTCTTACATTTATTCTTCCCAGATTTTTCACTCTTTCCTTAATCTGTTGTGGATGGCATGGGGCTACCAGGCCCCAGCTGCTCGCTGAGATCATGACCTCTTCCAGGAGCCCTTTCTCTGACAGCCTTGTAATGGGGGAGGTAGTATTAAGGCACCAGTATAACTTCAAAAAATGACATTTTCATGCAAGATATGTCTTTAGCCTTTCTGAGCTTTTAAACAGATTGATTACTATACATGACATGATTTCTGACCTCAAAGACCTCGGAGAATGAGGTGATGGGGCATGAACTTGGGTCACGGCTACAATCCCCATGTCATGGGGACTAGGGAAGGTACTTACATTGCAGATCTCATGACTGGTTCAGGCTCCATGTTGGAGGCACATTAGAGAAGGTTTTGGTGGGTGTGTAGGAGTTTGGTAAGATACCAGTAGGAGCTTTCCAAGCAAAGGCAGAGTCATTAGCAAGGGCCTCTTAAGGTAATGCATTGGGTGGGCTATGGCGGATGTATTGAAGAGAGGGATGAGATGAGAGGACAGAGGGAGGGCTGAAGAGGTATTTGAGAGAGAATATACTTCCCGGAGCTGGTAACTAAAGCTGCTGTACATTTAAAATCTCACAATGCTGAGAAACAGGTGCATGGCCCCTGTTTTACAGATATGTAAACTGAGGCTCAGACAGATTAAGTGAATTCTATTGACCAGTCAGTGGGGTGGCCATTTGGACCCAGATCTCACTTTTCCCCAGTGGGGTAGAGGAGGAAAGGGACGTTTCCGGGGATTCCCCAAATTTGTAGGAAGGCAGGCCATGCCCCTGAGCCTTTTTCCTCTTGAGTACTGTTCCTCATTCCTACAGTTCTTTTATTAGTACTTACCACACAGGGAACTATTTGTTTAGGGTCTATTTACCCCATTAGACTGTAAACTCCATGTGGACAGGTCTGTCCTGCCATTGGCAGGCACCCAGAACCCACACAAAGGCACTTGCTGGCACAGGGCCAATAGTGGGCTGCAGTCCAAACAGGAATTTATTTTTAATTTCTCCAACTAGAATGGAAGTCTGTTTTTAATTTGCTGTCAGGTTCTATATAGGCTAGCTGCAGGCCCTCTGGTTATTCAATAAATGTTTGTTGGATGATAACTAAAAAAGCATTTACATTTTGAACCTGAAACTTTAAAGAGAAGGGAAATGTTGGGGCAAACCCCAGTTGTACTTGCTGTTCAATTCTAGGAGGCACCTCATTTTTCTCTGCAAAACAGCAAAATCTCCATCACACTCAGACATCTTAGCAGACAAACACGCTCTCTTCATCGGACGAGTCTCTGCTTTAATTCTTCCTTGATAAGGCTTCAGGTTGTTTCTCATGGAAGCTGAGTCCCACATCTCAAATCCCGCCCCCGCCTCCAGCACACTTTTTGATGAAATGGTTAAAGAGCAAGGAGAGAGGACGGCTAGAATAAATAAAGTACCTGTTTGCTAGCTGGCTCGAGACGAGACGGAGGTTCAGTCGCTGGCCTCCTGCTTGTGTGGGAGAAGCACGGACTTCCTGTCTCTACTTCTTTGTATGACTTGTAGGGTGGCCGGCCAGCCACCCTGTTCTAACACCTCCTAAGGTGACAAGTTTATTTCTGGTCCAAACTCGGACCCGCTGATGTTCAGATCGCAGCTAGATGTTCAGAAATGGCTGTCAGAACCCTAGTGAGCTGCCTGAGGACACTGACCCACAGATTCTGTGTGTTAATTCTTTCTCTTCCTACGTTCCACTTTTCCCTTCCTCCTGGTTCTCTGTCTACTCCCTTCTTCGTTCATCCATTTCTCCTCCCCTTCTTCCTTCAATTCACTGCTCTCCTTTTTTACTTCTCCCCACCTCCTTTTGTGCCTGCTTCTACTGCACTGTTTTCTTATTCACACTTTCTCTCTACTGTTTTTCTCCTTCTCCCTTTCCTTTCCATCTCTCATTTTCTCTCTCTCTTCCTTCTATATGCAATCTACGGACTTCCTGTTTCTCTCTTTTCTGTCCCTTTCTCTTTCTAAGAATTTCCTGGTGAAACTATAAGAGGATTGTGTCTTGAAGCAGACAGACAGGGGCAGAAGCAGTTCTGATCACAGACAGACAGACAGACAGGGGCAGAAGCGGTTCTGATCACAGACAGACAGACAGACAGAGGCAGAAGCGGTTCTGATCACAGACAGACAGACAGGGGCAGAAGCGGTTCTGATCACAGACAGACAGACAGACGGGGCAGAAGCGGTTCTGATCACAGACAGACAGACAGGGGCAGAAACGGTTCTGATTACAGACAGACGGGGCAAAAGCAGTTCTGATCACAGACACTAAATCTGATTTGTAGTTGATCTTATAAGTAGGAAAAGATTTTCAATTACAAAACTCATAAAGTGTAGGGATGAGGGAACCTGGCTGCATTCTGAGTTTGACTAATGTTCTCAAAGCGCTTTAAAATGTTTGGCATTTGCCGGTCTTTCTTTCTTCCCCTAAATCCTCAAACCCATGAGTTTTTATGGGAAACATAATCCTCTTTTCTGATTCATTTACACTTAGCTCATTTGAGTATTGTTTGGTAAAAACCATCTGAAGTCCAAGAAGTTTTATGAGATCTTTAAAGACTTGTTTTTTGAACCAGGAAGCTGTGTCCTGCCAACATAAACGGACCTGAACCCCAGGGGATTTGGATCTAGGCTCCATGGCATTAAACTGGTTCTCGACTTGGCTAAGACTGGTCTGCAGGCCTGACAGGAACTGGGCTTTCAATTTCAGAATCTTCATGATTTCATTGTTTTAGATGAGCAACTACCACACAAGAGTACGTGGGGTGCATGACATGTTAAAAGGGTTCTCTTGCTAGTTATGTAAATAGCAAGAGACTTATGTGGAATGCTGTGATTGTGCTGGTCCTCTCACTGGAGACTCTTGCTCCTGTGTTGTGTATTTGCACACCCATGGCTGCATACACACACACATATAAGACACGTGTATGGCCGTTCAGGGATGGGATTAACATTCACACGAGAGATTTTTCCTGTGGATACATTTCACAGATGATCCGATTAGAATAAATCCAAATCTGCCATAAGCCAGACTGTAATCAGGTTGAAGATTGGGGTGAAATGCCCATATCTGCATCGCTGTGGCTGAAAAGAAAGGAAGGTTGTATTAGGTATTTCTAATGGTAGAAAACATTTTTCTGCAAAGCCACAAAGCCTGGTAAAGGTAATGGCAGTTCTCAAATACAGGGACCTTGGGCAGACACCTAAGCCTTTAGGAAACCGAGGCACAGAGAGGTGAAAGACTTAAGTTCCCCTGAGAAGTGAAACCACAGCACTGGAACCCCAGCTGTCCCGATTCCCAGTCCAGGCTCTGCCCTCCATCCGCCACTGCCTCTCACTGCTTGACAACGACTTTGGTGTCTGCCATCCACCTGGTTTGTGAGAGTGCCCATGAAGTCTGGAGCTGTAGGTGATGTGGTCCTTTACTATTCCCGAGCTTTCACTTGTCTGACACTTCTCTCTGGTCCTAGGTTTTTGCAACGTCATTAGCTCTTCCAGATCTAGCTACTCCCCCTCGTCCCCCCACCCAACCTCATAAGCTTCAGCTGCTGCCATATCATCCCCACCTGAGAGGGATGGCTGCTGTGGGTGTGAAGGATTCCCCTCCACGTTGTGAGTTATGGTTTGGTCTGTGATATTGGCATCCTGCAAGTCCGGTCCTGCCTTGGGAGGACTTCTATTATTATCTCAAAGTGTTGCTTAATTTGGTTGTTGCTGCTTATCTTCTTTAAAAGCTTTCATTTATTTACACCTTGACTCTCTGACCAGATAGGAAGTTTCTCTAAGAGGAAGGGGTTATGCTTTGTGAGCAGCAGGCTGCCCTCTAGACCATCACTTAGAACCCAGGGCTGGGAGGCAGGTCTTTCCCTGGCTCCCCTCCTCAGACTCCCCAGCTGGTTACTATTGGCCTGGTTCAGAGGCTGTTCGAGAATGTTTTAGAATGACCTCGCTGAGCCTGTCCAGAGGGACCCTGACTGTTTGCCGAGCTACAAAACGTTAGGGCTGGAGGGTACTTTTGACGCAGTGCCTCTGTGTTAGGGAGGAGAAGGCTGAGGTTCAGAAAGGGGAACTGAACTGCCTGTGGCCTGGAGGCCAACTAGCAGCTGGTGTTAGGACAGCCACGAGGCCCTTTCCCTCCCATCCAGTACTATTTATCTACAACAGTGGCTCTGGGACTGGGTTCTCACAGGAAACTTGGTACTCCGGCAGCCGCCAAACCAAATAGTGGAGGTCTTTCTCCAGGGTACAGAAAAAAAAGAAAAATTAATGGATTACATTTCCTCCTTTAAATCATTTTTCCATTAATACTTCCTAAACCATTGTCACCTGCTACCAGCTGTCTACTAACCAACGCAGGCAGATAACCAAAGGATAAGCCATAAATAAACATCAACAATAACCCAAACTTAGAAAACAGCATTATTCTTAGCAATGACTTAAAAAAAAAAAGCTGCAATAACCCTGGGTTTTCTATTGCATTCATATAGTAAAATCCTGCATTCTGCCGGTGACACGGTCTTTAAGTTCAACTGCTAGGAATAAATACCATAATTTCCCAGTTTTCCCCAAAGAGCACCATGACTCCAGTGTGACCTTTTCGGAAAGGGGTCCACGGAACAGGCTGACACTTTTTTTTTTAAATACTAATAGTGGCTAGGGGTTGCCATGGATCCCTAACGCTCTCTCCCCATCCTAAAGCTCTAGGGGCTGCCGCTGCGCCTTTCTCGGTCCACGCGGGCGCCCCCTGCTGCCCGGCCCGCGCTGCGGGACGCGCCCGGCGAGGAGCAGGGTCCCAGAGGGTGCAGACCCGAGACAGTCACGCCAGCGCACAGCCCCAAAGAGAAGCATCCAAACGCTTTCGGAGCCGGAGCGCGGCGTGCCCGGGACAGTCCCTTCCAGGGCCCGATTTGGTATTTGAACCCAGTGCCCGCAGCAGGTATTCCAGTGAACATGGCTCGGACAGCGTTCAGACCGGTCCCGTGGGAGTCCTAGAAGGAGAGCCATGCAGGGACTTGGCCGAGCCATGCAGGGACTTGGCCGAGCCCTTTGTCCTCTCCTCGGACGCGGGGTTGGGCGGCGTGGCCTTTCTGACCCCGCACTGCCAACCTTTGTGGATGCGGAGGGTGGCGGCGCCCTCCCCGGCCCCGGCTCTCGGTTCCCCCAATTAGGAGCTACTGCCTGACGTCACGTCTGCCGGAGATTGGCTGTTCAGATCTGACACTCGCTTCCACGGCCGACAGAAACTTTTTTAAAGACTCTGCAGCCGGGGCTGCTCGTGGCGCAGCGCGCGCGCCCGCTCGTCCTCGCCCACCCTCGCCGGCTGGCGGGCGCGGCGACCCCCTAACCCCCACTCCGGGTTCGGCGGGCGAACCCTCACCTTGCGCGCCCGGCTCCCACCTTCCCCCCAATCCGAGCCCCCCACGCCCCTCCCTCCCCTCCCGGGCTCCGCGCTCCCCACCCCCACTCCCGCCCCCTCCTCCCCGCCACTTTCGAGCGGGGTCTGGGGCCGCGCAAACGCCCGCAGGACTTCCTCCCTTGCAAACCGTGGGTTCCTCCTCTTCCTCGCTGTGCCCGGGCGCTCGCCACTTCCAGGGGGAGCAGCGCGAGGGCTCCCGCAGCAGGCGAGCCGCACGGCCGGGGGCGGGGGCCGGAGCGCGCGCGCGAGGCGAGGCGCGCCGGCTCGGGGCCCGCGATGGCGGGGGCCTGGCTCAGGTGGGGGCTCCTGCTCTGGGCCGGGCTGCTGGCGTCGTCGGCGCACGGCCGGGTGCGGAGGATCACGTACGTGGTGCGCCCGGGGCCCGGCCTGGCGGCGGGCGCCTTGTCCCTGGGCGGACCCCCGCGCCCGCGGACCTTCAACGTCGCGCTCGACGCCAGGTACAGCGGCAGCTCGGCGGGCGCCGGCGCCCCCAGCCGCGCCTCCCCGGGTGGCCCCCCGGAGCGGCCCCGGCGCACCAGTCGGCCCGGCGGCGCGGCCCTGCGGGGACTCCGGCCCCCGCCGGTGGAGCCGGCGCGTCCGGGGGGCCCCGGCGGGCCGCTCCACCCCAAGGCTGGCGGTCACCCGGCGGCCACCCCGTTCGCCAGACAAGGCCGGCAAGTCGCGCGCTCCAAAGTGCAGCGGGAGACTCCGGGCGCCGGGGGCTCCGGGCTGCAGGTTCGCCAGAAGCAGCAGCTGCAGGGGTGAGTCCCCACCCCCGGCCTCCCGCCCTGCGCGCGCCGCCCGCGCCGGGCCCCGCGGGGTCAGGGCCGCCCGGATCCCGGCTGTGGCCCCAGGGCGCGGTGCTCGGTGGGGCCGCTCTGTCCTCCCCGCCTCTGCCGGCGCTGCGAGCGCGGGAGCCCGGTGACTTTCAGCGAGGATGAAATTGCAGGGCATTGTTACCGAGCTGCGGGGCGCCGCAAAGGGCGTTTCTGCCTGGGGGTTAACGAAACCCCCAGCGTGCAGGCCTAAGGGCTGGAAGGTGGGCGGACACCTGAAGTCACCGCAGCTTAATCCCGCAGCGCCGGTTAAACTTCTTTCTGCAGCTCGGGGTTAATTTTTATTCTAGCTAATGGAAAAAAAAAAAAAAAAAGAGAGAAAGTGCTTTGGGGCGGGCTGGCTGTGAAGATCTGCCTCCTGTTCTGTGGGCTGGAACTTTTTAGCATCCGAGACTCGGTGGGCTTCCCTGCACCTGTGGGGTATTGCTATCTCTGGGGCCGAGGAGGGGGCGGGGTAAGGAACTCGGCACTCACGTTCCTAGGCATCCTCCCTCTCTGCTCACCCCCACCCCTTCCCCCAGTTTATCACAGATTGGGGTTGTGGGGGTGAACTGGTTTTGATCAATTGGCTCCCCCCACCCAGGGTTGGTTTCAGGCGTTGTGCCCCCCCCCCCCCCCCCGTCTTTTGGACGTGCACTCTGAGGTTCAATTTCCATTTCAGTTCCGGGCCCAAATAATATACAAAAGTCAGCTTGGCTCTAGTTTAATTTTGGGTTAAAAAAAAATGTATTTGGATCTCCTTTTCCCTTCCCGGACAGTGCTGGGCCCTGCAGGGCTTTTGGGTTCCCCTTTCCTCCCCTGATATTTGGCTGTTCCCGTTCTTGGGTTGGGCATCCTTGGGCTCTCGGAAGCTGAGGAATGCGGAAACAGGAGGGTGGGCTTTCAGGACCTCCCACCCCTTCCCTGGGAAGGGGGCGTTGCTGCCGCGGGGCTCAGAGGTGTTGCTTCGTTTCAGGGTCAATGTTTGCGGAGGGCAGTGCTGCCACGGCTGGAGTCAGGCCCCGGGCTCCCAGAGGTGCACGAAACGTAAGTTGCCAGGTTCACACGGGTCAGAGGCGAAGTGGGGGGTCTCCACGTGAGGGTGGTGGTGGAGGTGGCGGTCCCACAGGGGCCACTTCTAGAGGCTAATGCTGCCTTGGAGGAATTCAGGTCAGAAATTCACTTTACCCCATTACCTGCAGCCTCCATTAGCACCCAGGAAGGGCTTTTTTGGGTGAGGGTAATTATGATATCAGCGCCTACAGCAGTGCCTCCTAGGGACGCCTGCCCTGCACTCTTGAGTCCCCAGCGCTCAACTGAGGTTTCAGTTACTCTGTCCACCTGTGGATCTGGAGCTAGGAAGACAACCCATTTGAGGATGCTCCATATGGAGAACCAGTGCAATTAATTTAAATATGGATGCCAACAAAATGAGACTTTTTTAAGGTGATGGAAAGGAAAGTTGGGGGCTCCTATTCTGAACTAAAACATCAGTAGTTTTTAAAGTTTTTTGAAAATCCTCCACCCCTAATCCCTGGACTTTTTCTAGGTTGCACTGCTGTACCCCACTTCAAAACTGACCTGGGAGGTTTCCTGCAGTGCCCCTCAAAAGTTAATGCACATGATTAGTGGTATTTTAGGTTTAGGAAAATACCTTAATGGTGCATACAGATCTGGGAACATCAGAAAATATTCCTGCTATGCGTTTTGAAGTTCAGGATTAAGTTAAAATGTATTTTGAGTCTCCTTTTGACAACTTGATGCTAAGTATGGCACTATTTGGAGATAAAGAAATCTTATGTTTCCACTTAGGAAAAGTTGAGCATACTTAGATGCTCTCTGCAGAGAGCTTGAGTCATCACTTCGTGGATTGGAATTGTTCAAAATTTCGGCCGCTTATTTGTAGTCAGCATAATAATTCGTCTTATAAACAGTTTGGATTTTAAAATACTGGTGGATGAAAAAAACAAAACAAAAAAACTACACCATTCCAGAAAACTTGCCTGTGGAAAAATACCTTTAAATCTTGCAGGAGACAGGGGTGCTTTGGCAGTAGTGTCTGTAATTTTGTAAAAAGGAGTGTACCGATAGGTTAAGATTTGGCCATGATCCAGAAGACATTCGCAGACATGAATGCACTTATCAGCTTCTTGATTATTGAACTCAAACCACTAGATCAGAAATGCTCAGGGTTATAGGCATTTTAGATTAAGTAATATTTTTTCAATACTTGAATTCTTCCATTCACTTGACAGTGGTGCATCAGCATTCTCCTCTGAGTTTAGAATGGCTCTGGTCAAATTACTTCCTCCTCTCCCTGCCCAAAACCTGATATGACATGGTTCAGCAGTCATGGGGAGGTAACACACCCTTGACAGCACTGCTGCGGTGGGGTAGGACTGTGTACAGACTAAAACCACAGGACAGGGTTTTTCAGACAATGCACAGGAAGTGCTCGTTGGCTTTCAGAAGTTTGCTGGACAAATGATGCAATTGGCTGCCCTATTGGAAAAGAAGATAGTCTCCCATCCTCAGGGATTTGAGGAATCCAGAGATGTTCTAGGCTCTAGAAGGAGAGCATTAAAATTTTGAGGAATTGCCTCACAGCTATTCCCCAGGGAGGCAAGGGTAGCGTTTCCCCTTCTGGTGATCCTGAAAGAGAGGCTGTGGAAGGCGCAGCCGCCAGGAAAGTGAGGGTTGAACAGTTACTGCAGATCTCTGGAGGAAGTTGCTGCCCTGGTTTGGTCTCAGAATACCTACAACTAATGCCCCTAGTTTTGGTTCAAGTTAACCCTTCCAGTTCCTGTAAGGTAGCCCTCTGACAGCACTAGGATTTCAGCAATGCGTCCTCTCTTTCCTTTTCCATGTGTTCTCAGCGTCCAGTCTTAGACTTGCTCAGTAAATAGATAAATTCAGGCCCAAATGCTAAAAACTTAAATCCTCACTTCTTTCAGGAATAGTTATATTTTTGAAAGTGGTACTGGGGTAGGTCAGTACTCAACCCAAAGGAATGCATCTGCTAGATGGATATTTTTCGGCAGGGAACTTGTTTGATGTGTGTTTGTGTGTGTCTGGGAGAGCCAGAGAGATGAGGGGGTCTGCTGCCTTAAGATGGTACAACTGGGAAAGCCTTTGCTCTGTGTCTGAACTGTGTAATGCCAGGAAAGACTCCTGGCCCCTGGGTACAGAGGATCTGAGTTCAAATCCCAAATCCCTTGCTAGCTGTGTGGCCTTAGGGAATTCACTTGACCTTTCTGACTATTTTTGCTGTTCACAAATGACAGTACTAAAACTTTTCCTACCTTGCAGGATGGTTGTAAGTATCATAGTGAAAGAGAACGGGTATATAAGCCTTGATGAAATCTTAACAGGTTCTTAGAGTTTATTATTGAAGCAAGCCAAGTAAGCCCCATCTCATTTATCTATTACTTGGTTGTTTTCTTTCTCTATGCATGTTTCCCCAGCTGTCTTTTTTTTTTTTTTTTTTAAGTAATGTGGCTATGGATACCTTTTTATATCTCAGCTAATAAAGTAGTTTGGGTTGTTTTCCATCCCTATATGATTTATTTTAAAAGAACTTTAACTAAATATACAATTGTTTGTTTCTCTTCAGTTCTCTTTGTGTAAAAGCTTGCTGCTTAGGGGGGAAATTCCCAGTTTATAAATGGAAAAAATTCCCAACATAAATTTTTGTGATTATAACTACTTCAGTGAATATTAGTGCTATTTAGATCTCAAAATAACCTCATGTGTGGTCTCTGTTCTCCTCTCACTTCCTTATTAAGCTGAGATTGAACAATTGCACTTGGTTTTGGTTTATTACATATAAAAATACAAAAACCAGTGACGTGTGAATATGAAGTTCCCCCTCAAGATAGGATGCATAATAAAATTTGCTTGCTCATTTAAATGTGTAGCCCAGGACACCTTCCAGTTGTCATGGTATTTTGAGGCTGGTTTAAAGGTTATGCTGGAGAGTTTCAGCTTATGTAGACGGTGCCCAGCTGATGTAGGAATATATTTCTGCGTGAGACATTTGATGGACTCATGTTGTTCTGCATTTGCTTAATCCAGTGAGGAAAAGTCGGTTCCCCTTAGAGCCAGTCTGGATTGTTTTTTAGTTGATGGAAACTTAATATAAATGAGTCACGGGCAAATGCTTCTGAAGACTGGACATTCAGTGAACCTTAATGCAAATCAGAGAGATGTGAACAGGCAGGCAGCAGCCCTACACAGTAGCAAAGAATGGATGTGTGCCTCTGCCCAGGGGGTCCGCAGGCCTGTAGGTAGAGATGCCCATTGCATGTCAATGTTATTTTTCCAGACACCCTTTGTGTGCGGGTCTCTGGAACTTGAAGTCATTCTGGCCATTAAATATGGGTGAATGTTGATAGTGATAGCTGTTTTGGGCAAAACAGATGGTACCACGTTTGTTTCTCTTTCCTGACAGTTAACGTTTATAGGGAGGCTTTGTAGGTTAAGGACTTGGTCTCCTGAGTCAGGGGTTAAATGCCTGCTGTATACAGTTTTTGTCTTCTCCCACTTTTGCATTCCCTCCACACTGTCCAAAGCAAATGCATCCTCTGATTGGTTTTTCCAGTCTTTTTCTTCCCCTCTCAGGGGGAGTGTGGTTCAGAGAGAGACATTAAAGTGGGCTAGGCTTTAAAGAGGAGACTGGCTATGGGCATGGGACTGGACAACACAGAGGAGTAAAGGAGAGGTAAGAGTGGGGCCAGGCTGGCAGGGCGAGGTGGGTGGAAGAGGCAAGATGGCAGATACGAATCCAGAGCGGGTGCCTGGCATGTTGCACCCCGCCATACAAATGCACGGCTGGTTCTTTCATTTATTTCACAGCTATCTGCTTAGCGTTTACCATGCGCCAGCTCCTATGAATAGAGGAGAAATGCAGCCAGCTGCAGGGAGTGCAGGGTCTGTTTTTACTCAACTCATGGTGCATAGATGACTTGTTCTCTCCTTAACAAGAAAGAGAAAATCGATATTCCATTGCTTTTCCACTGGCATGCAGCCCATGCTGCTTTGAAAACAAAACCTGATCCTAGAAACTTTCCTTAAATCATATACAGAAGCAACACAGTCATGTGTGCACCCTTGGCGCTCAGGGATGTCCCAGCAGATGGCATCCCGAGCAGGACGTGGGATGGGGCTGGGCTGCCAGGTGACCTGGACGGACGCTCTTGGCCTTGCCCTCGACCCCTTGGGCTTGGCGCTGCACTGGCCCAGCTTGGGTGTTGGGCCAGATGATTACACGTTCCTCTTACATCTGCTGTGGCTATCGACAGCTGCTCTGCCAGTGGGTCCGCAGGGCAGTTCACCGTGGCAGCCGGCGGGAGGGCGGCTCCAGCCCTGGGGCAGGGAGCTGAGGTCGGCAGGGTTGGCTGGCAGGGTTGGCTGGAAGATCTCGTCATGCGGCACCGACAGATTGGGCAAAGGGTGAGGGATCCAAAGGTCAGGTTCACAATGGGTCAAATATGTGTTCTCAGCATTGGCTAGGATAAATGTTTAGGAGCCATAAATTCTGCGTTTTGATAGTAGTGAAGCCTTCATGGTGGAGCCTTCCTCTAACCCGCGGACGGGTCTGAGCACAGCGCCTGCCCCTCCTCCTTCCCCATGTGTTAAGAGTTTTTTGCTGCCCACTAACACTTTGCCCTTAGTTGGAAGGGCCTTTTGCAACCACAGGCTCTTGCTGTTTCTGATCCTGTTATTTGTTGTCTTGGATATTCCAGACATGCTCAAACGTGCTTGGGAGTGCGAATTACATTTTCCTAAAATGCTGATTTTGCTTCCAAGTCCTTCCAAGCAGCGGACCGGGGCAATGCGTGTTAGGGTGGTGTGGCCACACTTTGAACACTCACCAAGACCACATCACGCAAAGGGGAGCTGCTGATGGGTGAGGGTAATTTGGGCAGTGCTTTGGAGCCTTGATCTTCACATCCTGTGTGGGTAGGTGAGGCATTATTTGTTAATCCCTTTCCAAATTAGGGGCCCTGCTCAGCCTTCTACTGTTTGACTCTTAGTTCGTTGTTCTTTGTGCTGCCGGAGGCTGCCTGGAAGGTCACTGCTGCCACACTCTCTCTGGGTGAATGCCGTGGGCATCTTCACTCTCCCTGCATCTCTAACCAATCTAGATGGGCTTTCACTGCCTAAACTCACTTTGTCATTGCCCCAGCCCATGGGTACTGTGCATGGGGCTTGAGGGGTGGGACACTCAGTGTTGGGTGACCCCTGGGCACTCTGGAATTTCCAAGCAATGAGGCAAGGATGGGCGGGCTGCAACCCAGACAGTTTGCCTGTGGCTCTAACTTGGCTTCTCCCCAAATTGTGCTGTTGTTCCAGGGTGTTTAGAGGACTGAAGGAATCGGGCACTAGTGATTTTGGTTATGCCTCTGGCTATTTCTGTTTTGGTCTGTTTTGAGGAGGTTGGTGGCTCTCCAACATGAATGTGCAACACGATCACCAGAGGAGTTTGTTAAAATACTCTACTGACTCTGAATATCTGGGATGGGACCCAGGACTATGCATTTTTAACCAACACCCTGGGTGCCCCCAGTTTGATAGAATGGCCCACACTTTAAGAAATAGAGATCTAGGAAGAACTCGCCAGGGCACTATTTATGACCAGTGACCATTTGTACAAGAATTTAAATGCCAAGACCAAAATGTAACACTTCAGAAATTTCTCAAGGTGGGAGCCCTCTAAACTGTGGGTTATCTTAACTTTGAATAGGATGTACAGCCAGATTGTTGCATATAGGATTTTTTTTTTTTTTTTGGTATGCTGTGTGGCGGGGGTCACATTACATTCTTTTTCCGTGTGAGTGACTATCCTGTCATTGCAGCACCATTTGTTGAATTTTTGTTTGTTTGGCTTTATTTGCTTATTTTTAAATTTTTTTTTTTGGGGGGGAGGGGGGGATGCATGTGCCAGGAATCGATGCATATAGGATTTTTAACTTTTGTTTTCTTTAGCCAGTTCAATCTTTGATATATGTACATGTTTTCTTTAGCCAGTTCAATCTTTGATATATGTACATATATATATATATTTTTTTTCTTCTAATAGTTGGAAGTTTGCAAAAGATAAACACTATTGATGATACACAGGTGAATAAGTAAAGCTTTAAGTTTAAACCTTGTGGAGCAAATGAGGTGCCTTTAACCATTAAGTATTCTACTTTTAATTATAAAATGTTTTAAATACACAGAAATTTAGAAAATGATATATCCAACAGCGATGCATCAGAGTCCTGTTTTTAAAAGCTCTTTCTGTGGTAATTAAGCACAGTGGCTTACCGATCGGGGAAGACAATAGTTTTAGCTTGTTCTAAATGCATGTTCTATTCATAACAGTGCTTGCCCTCTTAGTGGAGAGAAGATAGTGTGTAATTCATTGGTGTGACACAGATCAGTTGTTTTGGTACTTGTGGAAAATACGCAGAGCTGTATTTATATGTATGTGCCCATATGCACCTATTAACTTCCCTGCTTACTACATTTCATGTAGACACAGTGCATTGGAGAGTAAGCCTGCACACATTTTCATTTAGACCCAAAATAGTGAGACCGCAAGAGGGAAAACTAGCCTGTTTCACTCTGTCCTGATTCTTACCTGAATTTTTGCCTTCCTCCTATTCCCCCCCTTCCCCTTCCCTGTTCTCACTTTGGCTTGTCCTGAGCTAGAGACAGTGCAGCTGAGTGGTTAGGAGTTCAGTCTTTGGAGTGAGAATACAAGACGTCTATCTTTTTTTTTTCTTAACTTTAAAAAATTATTCCTTTTTTTAATTAAAAAAAATTAATTTTTTTTATGCATGCTCCCCCTTCCACTAACATGGGGTAGGGAGATGAAACTGTTTGATGTTCTGGGGAGGCTGGGCTAGGTTTCAGGTCTTACCTGGACCAGGAACCCATCTGGAGGTTGTAGGTTTCTGGCAAGTTACTCTGGTGCATGGAACCCTTGTGGAATCTTATATATTGCCATAGGTGTTCTTTAGGATTGGCTAGAATGGTCCTGGTTAGGGTTGGCAAGTTATGATAGGTAGCAAGGTCTACCTGAAGCTTGTGTAAGAGCAACCTCCAAAGTAGCCTCTCGAACTCTCTCTGCCACTGATAACTTTATTATTTATACTTCTTTTCCCCCTTTTGGTCAGGATGTAATTGTTGATCCCATGGTGCCAGGTCTGGATTCATCCCTAGGAGTCCTCTCCCACATCGCCAGGGAGACTTTCACCCCTAGATGTCATGTCCCACATAGGGGGGAGGGCAATGATTTCACTTGCAGAGTTGGGCTTAGAGAGACTGAGGCCACATCTGAGCAACAATAGAGGTCCTCCAGAAGTAACTCTTAGGCATTCCTATAGGTAGTCTAAGTTCTCCGTTACCTACATAAGCTTCACAAGGGTAAGCCTCATGATTGAGGGCATGGCCTATTGGTTTGAGTGTCCCTAAAGTTTGACACAATATCAAGGGTTTAGCTGATGGTAAGGTTTAATAGTTCCATAGTCTCTGTTCCCTCCCCCAGGGGACTTTGCCAATACTTTTTGATTATCTGCTTAGTATACTCTAGGATGTTTCCAGGTATTACTGTAATCTATACAGGATTAAAGGACCTCTTTCTTATTCTTTGCTCTCTGTGTTTCAGTTGTTGAAATGAGCTTTACAGATAGGTTGAATTAGATTATGCACTACAGATAATTTCAGTTCCAGATCAAATAAAACTTTTTTCTATTGGTCTCAAAGAGTATGTGTGGTTTTAAAATATAGGCACTGTCTTCCTTACCCCTATGTTCTGAATTACTTTGACCCCAACCTGATCAGCTTCGTTCTTATCTCTAAATATCAGGTTATATGTATAAAACAGCTTCTCAAAGTCCAGAAATGATAATCATCACTCCGGACTTAATGTATCTGTTCTAAAAGCTTACAGTCTAGGCCCCTGTTTTCTTATAAGCATTTTCTAAAGGTGACCATACCGTTGCTATTTTGTTTCTGACTTATTTTGTCTCACCAAATGTCCCACATGTTTATTCACATCGATGCATGCCTCACGACTTTGTTCCTTTTTGTAGCAGCACAATCTTCGTTCATAAGTATACACTATTGTTCGCCATTCTACTTCTCCTTCAGTTCATCCTTCAGCCACATGCATTCATCGGGCATCATGTAAAAGACCCAAAGCCAATCAACATTCTCAATTTTAGATCATTTCATTGTTCCCAAGAGACAGAAAACCAATAAACACACCCTCACCAAATAAGAAATCTAAACTTAACTCCTGTCCCTCCCTCCATTATTTACCTCTGCTGTTGCTGTGATAGTGCTGATGTTTTCCTTTTGAGCATAGCTCATAGCATGCAATAGCAGTTTTCCCCTTGTACCCTGAACTTAAATACTCTTTATACGAGAATCATATGTTTGAAGTAATTCTTTAGGAGAACTCATTCATATTTCTAGTGTGAGTCAGTGGATACGTAGGTCTATATAACCCCTTCAGTCTTGTTCATCTTCAATATGGTAATGTTACTTCTAGACCCACTAGAGAATTACCTTCGCGCCTATCTATTCCCTTACATTGGAGTTCAACCTCATTAGCTAATGGTTCACCCATCTCTAGCTTCTATGTATCTCTAAGTCCCCTATATTCTATATTATAAGCCTCTGATTATACCTTTATGCTGGTCATAAAAGTGGAATCATACAGTATCTTTCCTTTTGTGTCTTGCTAATTTTGCTCAGTATTATGTCCTCAAGGCTCATCCATCTTGTCATGTGCTTCAGGACGTCATTTTGCCTTACTGCTGCATAATATTCCATCATACGTGTATACCATATTTTGTTGATCCACTTGTCTGTTGATGGGCATTTGGTTTTTTTCCATCTTTTGGCGATTGTAAATAATGCTGCTATGAACATTGGTGTGCAAATGGCTGTTTCTGTCATTGCTTTCAGCTCTTCCGGGTATATACCAAGTAGTGTTATTGCTGGGTCATAAGACAGCTGGATATTTAGATCCTAACGAACCATCAAACAGTTTTCCATAGCGGGTGCACCATTATACATTCCCACCAGCAATGCATAAGTGTCCCAGTTTCTCCACATCCTCTCCAACATTTATAGTTTCCTGTTTGTTTAATAGCAGCCATTCTTATAGGTGTGAGGTGGTATCTCATTGTAGTCTTGATCTGCATTCCCCTTATAGCCAGTGAAAATGAGCATCTCTTCATGTGCTTTTGAGCCATCTGTATTTGTTCTTCAGAAAAATGCCCATTCATATCTTTAGCCCATTTTATAATTGGGTTGTTTGTTCTTTTATTGTTGAGTTGTATGCTTTCTTTGTATATACAGGAAAGCAAACCTTTGTCTAATACGTGATTTCCAAATATTTTTTCCCATTGAGTTGACTGCCTCTTCACCTCTTGGGCAAAGTCTTTTGAGGTGTGGAAGCATTTGATTTTGAGGAGTTTCCATTTATCTATTTTTTCATTTGTGTCTTGTGCTTTGGGTATAAAGTTTAGGAAGCTTCCTCCTATTACTAGGTCTTGAAGATGTTTCCCTGAATTTTCTTCTAGAAGCTTTATCGTGCTAGTTCTTGTATTTAGGTGTTTGATCCACTTTGAGTTAATTTTTGTGTAGGGTTTAAGATTGGGGTCCTCTTTCATTCTCTTGGCTATTGATATCCAGTTCTTCCATGCCCAATTATTGGAAAGACTATTTTGTTCCAGTTCAGAGGATTTGGGGGCCTTGTAAAAAATCAGTTGACCATAGATTTGGTAGTCTATTTCTGCACTCTCAATCGATTCCAGTGGTCAGTGCTTCTGTCTGTGTGCCAGTACCGTGCTGTTTTGATCACTCTGGCTTTATAATAGGTGTTAAAATCAGAGAGTGTTAATCCTCCCACTTCGTTCTTCTTTTCTAGGATGCTTTTAACTATTCAGGGTCTCTTTCCCTTCCAGATGAATTTGGCAGTTAGCTTTTCCAAATCTTCACAGTATGTTTTTGGAATTTTAATTGGTACTGTGTTGAATCTGTAGATCAATTTAGGGAGAATTGACATCTTAACTATATTTAGCCTTCCTATCTATGAGCAGGGAATGCCTTTCCACCTATTTAGATCTCCTTTGATTTCTTTTAGCAATGTTATGTTGTTTTCTGTGTACAAGTCCTTTACGTCCTTAGTTAAGTTCATTCCTAAGTATTTGATTTTTTTAGTTGCTATTTTGAATGGAATTTTTTCCTTAACTTACTCCTCAGCTAGGTCATTGCTTGTGTATAGAATTGTTACTGATTTTTGCACATTAATTTTATATCCCACCACCTTGCTGAATTTGTTTATTAGCTCAAGTAACTTTGCTGTAGATTTCTCAGGATCTTCCAAGTATAGTATCATATTATCTGAAGATAATGAGAGTTTTACTTCTTCCTTTCCAATTTGGATGCCTTTTATTTCTTTGTCCTGCCTGATTGCTCTAGCTAGAACTTCTAGCACAATGTTGAATAATATATGGTGACAGTGGGCATCCTTGTCTTGTACCTGATGTTAGAGGGAAGGCTTTTAGTCTCTCTCCATTGAGTACAATGCTGGCTATCGGTTTACCTTTTATAATATTGAGTTAGTTACCTTTGATTCTTGTCTTTTGAAGTGTTTTTATTAGAAAAGGATGCTGAATTTTTTGAATGCTTTTTCAGCACCAAACGAGATGATCATGGGATTTTTTCCTTTGGATTTGTTAATATGCTGTATTACATTAATTGATTTTGTTGTGTTGAACCATCCTTGCATTCTTGGTGTAAACCCCACTTGGTCATGGTGTATAATTCTTTTAATGTGCTGTTGGATTCAATTTGCTAATATTTTATTGAAAATTTTTGCATCTGTGCTCATTAGGGAGATTGGGCTGTAGTTTTCCTTTCTTATAGCATCTTTACCCAGTTTTGGTATTAAAATGATATTAGCTTCATAAAATGAGTTAGGTAGAGTTCCTTTTTCCTCAGTTTTTTGGAAAAGTTTGAGCAGGATTGGTGTTAGTTCTTTCTGGAATGCTTGATAAAATTCCACTGTGAAGCCATCTGACCCTGGGCTTTTCTTTGAAGGAAGATTTTTGATGACTGATTGAATCTGTTTACTTGTGATTGGTTTGTTGAGATCTTCTGGTTCTTCCTGAGTCAGTATAGCTTGTGTATGTCTCCAGGAATTTGTCCATTTCATCTGAGTAATCTAGTTTGTTGGCATATACTTGTTCATAGTATCCTGATATGATTTATTTCTTCAGGGTCTGTGGTAACGCACCCCTTCTCATTTCTGATTTTGTTGATTTGCAACTTTTTTTCTTTGTCAGCCTTGCTCTCAAAGAACCAACTTTTGGTCTTATTGATTCTTTCTGTTATTCTTTTGTTCTCCCATTCATTTATCTCTTCTTTAATCTTTGTTATTTCTCTTCTTCTGTTTGCTTTGGGGTTAGTTTGCTGTTCTTTCTCAAGTTCCTCCAGGTTTGCTGTTAAGTCTTTGATTTTTGCTCTTTCTTGTTTTTTAATATAGGCATTTAAGGCAATAAATTTCTCTCTCAGCAAAGCCTTTACCGCATCCCATAAGTTCTGAAGTCGTACTCTCATTTTCAGTTATCTCTAGATAGCTACTGATTTCCCTAGCAATTTCTTCTCTGACCCTCTGGTTGTTTAAGAGTGTGTTATTTAATCTCCATATGTTTGTGAATGTTCTCGTTCTTTGGTGGTTATTTGAGATCCAGCTTCATCCCATTGTGATCAGAGAAAGTGCTTTGAATAATTCCCATATTTTTAAATTTATAAAGACCTGTTTTTGCCCCAGCATATGATCTATCCTAGAGAATGTTCCATGAGCGCTAGAGAAGAATGTATAACCTTGTGCTTTGGGGTGCGATGACCTATATATGTCTGTTAGGTCTAATTCATTTATCAAGTTATTTAACTTCTCTATTTCCTTGTTGATCTTCTGTCTGGTTGTTCTATCTACAGAGGAAAGTGTTGTATTGAAGTCTCCTACTATTATTGTTGAAACCTCTAACGCTCCCTTCAGTTTTGCCATTATCTGTCTCCTGTGCTTTAGAGCTCCTTGGTTGGGAGCATAAACATTTATGATTGTTATATCTTCTTGGTGAATTGACCCTTTAATTAGTATATAGTGTCCTTCTTTGTCTCTTATGATGTCTTTACATTTAAAGTCTATTTGTCCCATGTTAGTATAGCTGCTCCTGCTTTCTTTTGGTTACAATTTAGATGGAAAATCTTTTTCCATCCTTTCACTTTCAATCAATTTGTATCCTTGTGTTTAAGATGAATCTCTTATAAGTAGCATATAGCCGGATTATGTTTCTTAATCCATTCTGCCAATCTGTATCTTTTTTTTGTTTGTTTTTGTGCTTGTACTCACAGCTGTTGTTTGAATCTGTATCTTTTAATTGGTAAGTTTAGTCTGTTAACATTCAGAGTTATTACTGAAAATGCATTTCTTTATTCCACCATCTTATCTTTTTTAGTTTATTTTTCAGATCTATATATTCTTTTCCCGCTTTCTCTTTGTATTCTTTAAATTACCCTTAGTGGTACTCTCAATTCTGTGCCCTCCTCCAGACCTCTCTCTCCTGTCTTTTTTTTTTCAGCTGGCAGAAATCCTTTATTGACACATTCTTTCAGGACTTCTTTGTCTGCGAAAACTTTAATCTCTCTCTCAATTTTGAAGGACAGTTTGGCTGGGTACAGAATTTTTGGCTGGAAGTCTTTCTCTTTCAGGATTGACTATATCATACCACTGCTTTCTTGCCTCCAGGGTGCTAGTTGAGTAGTCTGAACTCAGTCTCATTAGATTTCCCGTGTATATGGTAGATTGCTTTTCTCTTGCTGCTTTCAGGATTTTCTGCTTCTCTTCAACATTTGACAGACTCATTAGTATGTGCCTTGGGGAAGGCCTGTTTGGATTTATTCTGTTTGGAGTTCTCTGGGCTTCTTTGACTTGTATATTTATGTCCTTTATGAGGGTTGAGAAGTTTCCGCCATTACATCCTCAACTACTCTTCCTTGCCCTTTGCTCCTGTCTTCTCCTTCTGGGACACCAGTGATTCTCATATATGTGCGCTTTGTTTTGCCTATCATTTCCCTGAGTTCTCATCAATTTTTTTCCATCTTTTTTGCCATTTGCTGTTTTAAGTCTTTGAAGTCAATTATCCTGTCCTCTATATCACTTATTCTTTCTTGTCTCTTCAAATCTGGTGCCTCTAGTATGTTTTTTATTTGGTCAACAGAGTCTTTAATTTCTGTGATTTCAGCTATTTTTCTGTTTGTTCTTTCAGATTCCTCTTTGTGCTCTTCTACTGTCTTCTTGCTTTCCCTTATGTCATTTACTATCCCACTTATTTTATAAAGTAGAGTTGTATGAATATCTTTGTTTAGTTCTGATTTGGTGTCTGCTCTGTTGTTTTAATTTGGTTGTTAGGCAGGGCTATATCTGTCTGCATTGTGATATGCTCTATGATCTTCTGTGGTCTTCGTTGCATGTAAATATCTTGATTGATTTGTTTTGCGAGTTGATTTCTATCAGCAGCCTAAGGCCTTGTGTTTGTGGGATGGTTGCACAGCAGGGAGCAGGGCACAGGGTGCGGCACTCAGTGTGGTGATTTGTTTCAGGGCAGTTATAGGTGCAGGTTGGGGATGTTGTGCTGATTCTTGTGAACGTGGGCACCCAGCAGCCAGGGAGGATGTAGCTGTGTGGGTGCCCTGGTCTAGGGGGGCGTAATCCTGGTGTGCACTGGTCTAAGGCGCGGGGCCCTTTGTGTGCATGTGTAGAGCTGTTGCAGCAGGTTGTGTTATGCCTTCGTGGATTGGGGGCAAATTTGAGTCGGCTGTGCAGGTCAGCACTTTCTCAGAGCTGGGAAGTGAGGCTGAGTGCTGTGTGCATGCACGGTTCTAGGACTGCTTGTAAAGTGCAGTTCCCAGAGCTGAATGATGTGATCAGGGGCCCGTGTGCATGCGTGGGCCTGGGAGTGCCGTAAATGGATGTGCTGAGCTCGGGGGGGCGGGGTGAGGCTGTGCGACATTGTGGGGGGGGGCAGGGGAAGCCTAGGTATGGAGGTCAGTGCCCACAGCCTTTATGCACTGACAACAGCCTGCAGGGAACAGAGAGGGGGAGGTAGTGCTCGGGAGGGGTGCAGGAGAGGTGGGTTTGGCTGCACTTGGGGTGGGGGTATCGGGCAGGGCTGGTGGGGTGGGGGCACCTGGAGCGTGGGGAATGGGAGCGGGTGACGGTTTCAGGGGTGTGGGGTGAGTCGCCGGTCATGGGGCTGCACTGGTGAGGGTAGCGCGCCCAAGGAATGCAGCCTGGCTTCCTTCCTAGTCCCCCTTGCGTGCTCTCCCACGGGATCCATGCCTCCATGCCAGCTCACTTCCTCGGCCTCTGCACACCAGGGCTGCTGCATGTGGTGCAGAGGGTTCTCCCAGGTCAGCCACACTCCCAAATTGCCCCCTCAGTCTCCCTGCTATCCCTTCAGTGTCATCGTTTCTTAATGCCTGAATAATAATCTATTGTGTATATGTACCACATTTTTTCCCTGCATTTGTTGGACACGAGTTGTTTCTAGCTTTCAGCGTTTGTGAATAATGGTGCTGTAAACATTGGTGCACAAGCATCTCTTTGTGACCCTTTTTTCATCGTCTTTGGGTATGTAGCTAGAAGTGGGATTGCCAGGTCAAATGGTGATTCTATATTTGTTTAACTTTTTGAGGAAGTGCCATATTGCTTTCCACAGTGGCTGTATCATTTTACATTCCCACTAGCAATGCCCTGGAGTTCCAATATCTCTGCATATTCTCCAATACTTGGTATTTTCCTTTTTTTCCAAGTTAAAATAACAGCCATCCTAATGGGTATGAAGTTGTATGACTTGTGGTTTGATTTGCATTCCCCTAATGGCTAATGATATTAAGTGCCTTTTCATGCGTTTTGGCCATTTGTATCTCTTCTTTGGGGACATGTCTGTTCAAGTCCTTTGCAGGGCTCCTGTCCTGACCACTTTGTCACCACATCCTCACTGAGTGACCTTGGACAGGTAACGGTGAGATCTGCGGTAGAGCTAAGTCACCTCGTTCACAAAGCAGGTGGACAGTGGTCCCTCCCGTCCTCAGAAGCTCATTGGGGGATTGCAGGGAGTTAATAAGTGCTTCAGACCAGGGGTCTTTTCACACCAGCGTCCCGCAGGAGTGAGTCCTTAGGAGTTCCTGTTTGCCTGTGCAGGACTGCCTCCTCCTGGACACCCCTGCTTTGACGTGCCCACTGTGTTTCTCAGACCCCCTGGTGAAAATCGTGGTCCCCTCTCCATTGCCCCTGGAACACTCTGATTTTACTCTTACTTGGCTCTGGGTACGGCAGAGCCCAGGTGGAAGAGAGGTCTGTCTCCTCAGCGCCAGGCTCCTTGAGAGCAGGATTTTTTTCTGTGTCATTTCAGCACCCAGGCAATGTGCTCTGCTGTGGCAGGTCTGCCCCGTAACTGAGCTGGATCGAGTCAAATGGAACTAGCACCTCTAATTTTAATGTGTTGTAGAAGCTGTCCTCTAAATTCTATATAATGAATTCTACTTCCTCTTTCTTTTTGTTTTTTTCACTCTCATATTTTTTGGCAGTCATTTCCATTCGTTTTTCTTTCCCCTGTTCTCTCTGTGTGTTTATCCTTGCCCACAGACAGTGTTTATCATGCTAGCTTTTCAGAGGCATGCCACCTCATTCTCTTTCCTTCTGCTTTCTCTTTGAAGGCAGCCCCTAGCATGGCCCAAACTTTAAGGCAGCTTTTCCTTTCTCCCTGCCAATTTTAGAATCTTTCTGCTCAGCATCATCTGATAGAGATTTGGGACTAAGTAAAATGAATGTGCCATGATTTTCCCTGTAATTTTAGATTCCCAACACTGCTCTTGGCCAACCAAACTACTCCCTACGGCTTCTTCTCTCCACCACGTTTGAGTAATATTGTTGGCATGGACGTGAGTAAACAGTTGCGAAATGCCGTGTTTTGTGAATCAGAGCTGGTGTCTGAGTCTGTACTCCTGTTGCTGGTCAGAGGGGAGGTGAGCTTGGTCAGTGGCTGGGCAGACGCATTGGAGGAAGGTATTGAGATTGGAAGTTGATGTGGTTTGGTGACAAATGGGATCAGTAGGTGAGAGTTCAGAACTGAGTGGCTGTGGGGACACTTCAGAGGCATTTCGGTAATGCATTAAAGGGAAAGCCTCACAGAGGTGATAGGATGTAACCAGTAAGAAGGGAAATATGCTAATTAGGTAAGGAAAATATAAGAATACGGTTCTTTAGTCTCCTTCGCTTAAAATGATTTTATTTTTTACAGGATACACATAGTTTCCATCTGACTTGCAATCTTGTATGAATTTCATTTTATTCTTATTGTTTTTTTGTAACAATGTAGAATCTCCATCCTTTCACCCACATGTATTTCATATTAAGACCATATCAAGCAGCTTGTTAGCAGTTAACACTTTCAAAATATGTTTCACTGTAAAACTGTTTAAACTGACTACGACATGTCAGCTCACTTGGAATCATTTACACTACCCATTCAAGAGTGGGGAGAATTTCTGCCTCTGCCATTAGCTGTGAAACTTCAAGCAGCTGAGTTAACCAAGTCCTCTGAGCCTTCAGATGAGGGGAGCACCATTCACTACCCGACGTAATGCGGTTCATCATTGTGAGTATCAGGCATAACGAACCTTTTTCTTTCTTAATACTTTCATGTGGCAGCAGAGTCATTTTCTTTATACTTTTGGTTTCCCAGCCTGAATGCGAGCTCTGTGGCTATCTTTTTAACCTCAGCACCTGGTGAGCACATAATAAACCTTCGTGGAATGAATGAATGGATGGATGGATGGGTTCATTTGTTGCCCTTTCCCTGAGCTACCCGGTATTGTATATGGGCACACAGAAAGTCTTACATACTAGGAAGAAAATAAGAGTGTAACAGGCTAGGGAGCTGGATGGGAGTGAGGTGGGGTGGGCAGGGGAGGGGAAGAGCTTTCTAGGTAGAGAGAACAGTTCCGTAAAGGACTGCAGTGGGCATGGGTCTGGCCTGCTGCCAGGACAGAGAAGGTCAGCATTGCTGGGCTGTCTAAGAAAGATGAAGAGAAAGATGATAAGGTAGAAGTGGGAGATGTGGGCTGGATCCTGAATTAGGTTTTGTAGACTCTGAAAAGGCACAAATAAGAGAATAAGAGACTATCCAGCACTTTATAAATCAAATGGATTTTATTATTAAGGAATAAACTAAAAGAACGGACTTGGCAGCTTTTAGCACCTTTTCTAAGGCATAGAAAAAATGTTTGAAATTAAAAAGCTATTAAATCACCTTTATTTCTATTTTTTGTTGATGAGAAAAACTGCACATAGAAAGTGAAGTGACTTATCCAATGCCACATGCAAATTAGTGTCACAGCCTGACCTGCTTCATGCACCCCAAGACTGATTGGGACCCCTAAGCCTCTGTCCAGATCTGGCAGAAAAATGTGACTTTCCTCAGAGGCTGAGACTTAGGAGGACGGTTTGAAGCTTAAGCAAGAAAAGTCTGTCATCGCTGCTGTGTTAAAAGTCAAATTAGTAAAGGGATCAGTAAGGGATATGGCCTGTAAAATTTTTTTTTTCTGTTTGTTATATTTTTCTGTTGTCTTTTTATTTCTTTTTCTGAATTGATGCTAATGTTCTGGGAAATGATTGTGATGATGAATATGCAACTATGTGATGATATTGTAAATTGTTGAGTGTATGTGTTGGGAATGTTTGTTTCTTGTAATTTTTTTTAATTAATAAAAATTTAAAAAATAAATAAAAAAATAAACATAATAGGGGAAACAAATGTTAAAATAAATTTAGTAGATGGAAGTGCTAGTGATCAATGAAAGGGAGGGGTAAGGGGTATGGTATGTATGAATTTTTTTCTGTTTTCTTTTTATTTTTCTGAATTGATGAAATATTCTAAGATATGTCATGATGATGAATATACAACTATGTGAAAAAAAAAGTCAAATTAGTGTGACCCCCCCACATGATGCTTGATTAAAAATAAAAATTTTGAATTATTTAGAAATGTATGATAAAAATCCCAACCCGAGAACCACAGAAAGTCCACAGAGAGCAGTTAGGGTGTGTTAAAGAGAGATTTAAAAATAACTGGAATGTATTTGAATGCTCTTCTGAGATTTTATTAGTCCAGCAGGACAACTAATTTATACGTTGGGTTAGTCCCCAGGGGCTGTAGCGGCCTCAGTGGGGTCACCCCCTCTGCTGGGCATCCTGAGCTGCTTGCCATCTCTGGGCGATTTTGTTCCTGTTTGTAAATGGGGATAGTAGCACCTTCCATTTTGTCCCACCTCCTGTTTTATAGTATAGATCAAATAAAATGAGGTTCATGGAACTGGCTCATTAAAGAGCCATATCAACATAAGGTAATATTATTAATAGAGTTTTTCTGGTTTCTCAATTCGTGAGCAAATTTTCTAAAGTGTTAGTATATTTCTTGTCTTGAGAAATAGAATACTCATGCATTTTAGTGGGTTTTTGGTGATCAAAGATCATGGGTCTTGGGTGGGCCGTGGTGGCTCAGCTGGCAGAGTCCTTGCCTGCCATGCCAGAGACCCGGGTTCGATTCCTGGTGCCTGCCCATGCAGAAACCAAGATTATGCTATTAAACAGAAAATGTAGATTTCCCTGGCTACCAACCTATAATACTCAGCTTTGAGTGTTAGCTGCTCTTTTTCTTGTAAAATTTCCTCATTCCTTCCTTTAACATAGACCATTTAACATAGAGGTATCTCCCTCACAGAGCTGTCCCAGAGATTTTCAAAGTGTGATTCCTGGTCAAGGGGCATTGCTATCACCTGGGAATGTGTTCTTGGGCCCACCCCAGACTTACTGAGTCAGAAACTCGGGCTGGGCCCAGTGATCTGGGTTTTAATGAACTTCCCAGGGGATTCTGATAGCAGCTACAGTTTAAGAAGTACTGTTCTAGCCAGAACCATCACCTCCTCCTTCTCCAGGACCCCAACCGCTCTTGAAAAAAGGGGGGTGGGGGTGGGGAAGTCAGCGCCTCTGGGCTCCAGCCCTTGGGGACCAGAGGTCTGTTTTCTCTTCCTTTCCCTTATTTATGCTTAAGAATAGGGTTTACATAGTAAGATACCCGACAAATTGGGTCATTTTTCTCAGTGCCAGATAGGTTCCCTGGAGTCTAAGTGTAGCCATCACATACTCTATACCAATAGCTTGCTGAGGACACCCAGAGAATCCATTTTCGCCGTCGAACAAACACACCCCTGAAATGTGAGCTTTGTTCCTTTAGGCCTTCCTGGGCCTGTACTTTCCCATGGAGGATGCTTTACAGCTTGCAAAGCTGTGTTTGTCAAAGGGAGGTGCCCAGAGCCCTTGCATCAGAACCTCTTGTGTCATGCGTGACACATACAGGTCCCCTGGCCCCACTCAGACCTACCAGACTGGAAGCCCCAGGGGTGGATCCTGGGTGGCTTTCATTTTAGCAAGTATCCTTCAGATCCACAGCTGACCGGTCCATGCCGAAGTTTGAGAACCCTGGCTTGAAAATAAATAAAAAATGTCAAAGGCAAGAAATGATGAGAAAGAGAGTACAAAATTAATACGTGTAGCAAATGAGTGAATGTGGATGGCTTTTTATTTAGAGGCAGGTGTCACTACTCATTAGCAAAATATTTTCAAAGTCAAACAAAGAGCGAGCTGTTGCCCAGCACATGCCCTCAGCGCTGGCAGGGAGTGCTCTTCCCTGGGCGAAGATCGGCAAGTTCAGATGAATGAGGATAAGGCCTGGCTCTTGGCTGTTCCTTGAGGTCATGTTGACTCAGTCCTGGAAGTTGCTGGAGGAATGCATCAGATGTTTGGAAATAGCCCAGTTAAGAATTTCAGCAACAGCATATACTTTTAT
Source organism: Tamandua tetradactyla (assembly GCF_023851605.1). Taxonomy (NCBI): domain Eukaryota; kingdom Metazoa; phylum Chordata; class Mammalia; order Pilosa; family Myrmecophagidae; genus Tamandua; species Tamandua tetradactyla. Next base: position 78,524,535 of record NC_135343.1, read on the forward strand.
TAAATGCGTATTTAGGAAAGGAATTGCCTATTATAAAACTAAGACCCTTTGTAGAAAGGTTTGAAGGAGCTTACATGTTCTCTGAAATAGGGACAATTTTCCCCATTAAGTGTCTTTTTTTTTTCCTTTCTACAAAATAAGTTAATGTAAAAGGCACTTTATCTCAATAAAGAAGAAAAATTAGATCTTTTAAGTATATCAGTTCCTTTCCAGATAGAAAGGTAATTTTTTTTTTTGGGGGGGGAAGCTTATTTAAATCATCAGTTGTTATGCTAAAAACTGCTGAAAAGTAAATATTTTATCTTTTCTTCTCCAAATCTATGTTTTTTTTGATGAAACACCATTTGTTTAACCATCATACAGTCACGGCCACAATCCCAGACAGTGGTGCTAAGGTTTTGACAACAAATTTGAGGAATTATTTAACAATATAGATTTAATTTAAAAAAACTTTATTTTTCACTCATTCAGTCTCAATATGAGTAAACACATTTTTTTTTCTTTAAATGACTGCTGACATTTTTATCACTGAGTTATGTTTGTACATCTGTTCTTAGGGGCTGCTGCTTATTTTTTGCCTCAACTACGCATTTCAGTTCATTTACTTTTTATGAAGTATCTGCTATGTGGAAGGTGTTGTGCTGTGAGTCAAGATGATTAAGTCAACCCCTGCTTTGTGGCAGTACCATCCCATAGAAGGGCCAAGACCACCATACCACAGGGAAGGTGGTGGGGGCACCTTAAGGTGAGCCATGCCCTTGCCATGCCCTCCACACAAGTGTGGGCAGAACCTCTGACTTGCTTTTAGCCGGTAGAATCTGGCAGAGGTTATCAGATGCCACTTCCTTGATTAGGTTACATTATATGGGATTGCATCTTAGCAGACTGGAGGAAGGCTCATTGCTGGCTTGGAAGAAGTTAGCTGTCCTGTTGTGAACTGCTTTGGGAGAGAGCCATGTGGCGGGGAACTGCTAGTGGCCTCTAGGACCTGAGGCGGCTGATGGTCACTGAGAAACCAGGGCCCTCCATCCTTGAGCCACAAGGCAGTGAGTTTTGCCCACGACCCAGATGATGATGGGAAGCGCTTCTTTCCCAGCTGAGCCTCAGGTGAGGCTGCAGCCCAGCAAATGCCATGCTTGCTGCCTCGTGAGACCATGAAATAGAGGGCACGGTTAAACTCTCCCAGAGTCTTGATTTGCAGAAAGTGTGAGATAGATAAATGTGTGTTGTTCTAAGCCATTAAGATTGTGGACAATTTTTATGCATCAGTAGGAAACGAATACAAGGAAGAACGTGTAAATGCCCCAGGGGCAGCGCAGAGTCAGGGCTCATTCATCCATTTCACAAGCATCTGTTGCATGCATTCTGTGGGCTGCCCATTTCCCCAGGCACCTTCAAGTAGCTCCTGGTCTGCAGGATTGGGGGTTCCAGGGAGGGAAGTTGCTCCCCTTTAGGGAAATGCTAGAACCTTTGAGATGGTTTTGAAAATAAAGAGGGTTTGGACTTGGGGGAGTCTGTTTGGTAGGAAGCCCTATAATCAAGGCTGTGATGGTGCTGGCTTTATTGTTTGGTTGGAAGAGGTATTTTCAGGGTACGGTTGGGAGGGTTTGGAATTGCTTTAACCACAAATTTATTAAAGAATGGAAAAATACCATTTAGTATAATAATAAATTAGAGCTGTAAGCTTTAATGGCCGGAGAAGAAAACATTACATTTTATTTTAGGAACAACAAAATTATAAATCAAAAGCCATCTGAAGAAGCATCCTCTGATAATCCTTCTCTTTTATTCAAGTCCTAAATTGAGTCATAAAGTCAGATTCTCAGAAGTGTCCTGCATAATTTTCTTTATCCCTACCTAGTGGGATTTAGAGTAATGAAGAGATCACCTTACATTTGTTTTTAGCTTTTCCTTGGTCTTATGAAGGACCCTCTTGATGGACGTTGTTTCTAGAAAGTGCCTACCATGTTACAAGGTGGGGTAAGCGACAGCGGCTTAGAGTTGCTGTGATTGTGAGGACAAAGAGGAAGCAGTGTGTACCTTCTGCCGTGGGTACCTGGACAGGCACAAGATGGTCTGTTTCTGCTTTATTGCTACGGATCATCTGATTCTACTGCTTTTCTTACACGTGGTTTTGACCAGGAGTTTCTTTATAAATTTCAGGCTCTTCTTTCATGTTGCCTGCTGACATTTCTCATCACTCAACTTTGTAGTAAAAAGCATGGCTTTGAAGGGCCCTCTGGTCTTGTGATCTTGTGAAATCTCCTTTCCCTATCAATTTTCAAAACAGGAGATCAACTCTAATCTCTGGCACAGTTTTGCTCATCTGTGCCCAAAGGCAGGGGACTTGACTTGTGGGTCTGTGGAGTCAGGATTAGAGAACGGAAAGGCTCTTTAAGGGTCATATTTTCTCAACCTCCCATGTTATAGAGGAGGGGAATAAGGGCCAAAAGGACAGAAGTAACCTTCCGAGGCTCTGTTGGACTCTGATTGCTTCTTTTTACAAGAGGTATTTTAAAAAGTTCTGCCTATTATATCCCTAGAGTTTGATAATAATGTGAAGACATATTTTAAACTTGAAAAGAAAAGTGCTCTGTAAATACTAACTATAAGTAGTCATATACTTTGGATAAAAGATCTCATTTTAATTTTGTTAAACAAGAACTGATATAAATATCAGTATTAAAAATACAGAAAGGTGGACGGGTCATGGTGGCTCAGCAGGCAGAGTTTTTGCCTGCCATGCCAGAGATCCAGGTTCGATTCCTGGTGCTTGCCCATGTAAAAAAAGAGGAAAGTGTCCCTGGAAATTTACATAGAGCCTTCAGTGGAAATGCAGGAAGACCCCATACTTTTTTTTTTTTAGGATGTTAAATTTTTTTAAAAAAATTATTTTTTTATTTATGACACATAACTATATACAAACACAAACATTCTAATCATATGATCATTCTGTTCCTGTTATATAATCAGTAACTCGCACTATCATCACATAGTTGTATACTCATCATCATGATCATTTCTTAGAACAGCTGCATCAATTCAGAAAAAGAAATAAAAAGAAAATAGGAAAAAATTCATACATACCATACTCCTTACCCCTCCCTTTCATTGATCACTAGCATTTCAATCTACTAAATTTATTTTAACATTTGTTCCCTGTTATTTATTTTTATTCCTTTTGTTTTACTCATCTTTCGATAAGGTAGCTGAAGGGAGCATCAGACCCAAGGTTTTCACAATCACACAGTCACATCATGAAAGCTGTATCATTATACAGTCATCTTTAAGAAACATGGCTACTGGAACACAGCTCTACAGTTTCAGGCACTTCCCTCTAGCCTCTCTGGTACATCTTGACTAACAGGTGATATCTATTTAGTGTGTAAGAATAACCTCCAGGATAACCTCTCAACTCTGTTTGGAATCTCTCAGCCACTGACACTTTATTTTGTCTCATTTCTCTCTTCCCCCTTTTGGTCAAGAAGGGTTTCTCAATCCCTTGATGCTGAGTCTCAGCTCATTCTAGGATTTCCGTCCCACGTTGCCAGGAAGGTCCACACCCTGGGAGTCATGTCCCAAGTAGACAGGGGCTGTAAGTTTGCTTGTTGTGTTGGTTGGAAAGAGAGGCCACATCTGAGCAACAGAAGAGGTTCTCTTGGGGGTGACTGTAAGGCGTAATTTTAAGTAGGCTTGACCTATATTTGTGGGATTAAGTTTCATATGAACAGAAACCCCAAGATTGGGGGCTCAGCCTATTGATTTGATTGTCCCCACTGCTTGTGTGAATACCAAGAATTCTCCACTTGGGGAAGGTGGATTTTCCCCCTTTCTCACCATTCCCCCAAGGGGACTTTGCAAATACTTTTTTACTCACTGTTCAAATGACTCTGGGATTTATTGGGGCATCACTCTGGATAAGCATATAAAATCTCATGCCCTGCTCAAGGTGTTATGTACTTATGGTATTCAATTAAGCTGTCCACATAAGCTATATTAGGAACTGCACTAGTCAAAATATAAATTTTGTATCAAATAAACATTTTTTGCTTTAGTCTCACACATAAGTTAAAATTTTAAAGTATTAATTGCCATCTGTTTTCAGCACCCTGCACTAATGACATTCCTTTGTTCTTCCTCATGCAAAAACATTTTTGAATTTGTACATTTAGTTACTATCATTATACACTCTAGGCATTCCTAGATTATACCATCTCAGACTTTATCGTCTTTCTTGCTGATTTCATTTGTGCCACTAGCCCTCCTCCCTCTGTCATTCTCATATTCAGCTTCATTCAGTGTTCTAACATTATAGCATTACAGTTAGGTAGTATTGTGCTATCCGTTTCTGAGTTTTTACATTCAGTCCTGTTGCACAATCTATATCCCTTCAGCTCCGATTACCCAATATCTACCCTATTTCTATCTCCTGATGGTCTCTGTTACCAATGAAATTCTCCAAGTTTATTCACTAATGTCAGTTCATATCAGTGAGACCATACAGTATTTGTCCTTTTGTTTCTGGCTAATCTCACTCAGCGTAATGTCCTGAAGGTCCATCCATGTTGTTACATACTTCATAAGTTTTTTCTGTCTTACAGCTGCAAATATATTCCATCGTATGTATATACATAGTTTGTTTAGCCACTCCTCTGTTGATGGATATTTTGGCTGTTTCCATTTCCTTGCAATTCTAAATAATGCTGCTATAAACATTGGTGTGCAAATGTCCATTTGTATCCCTGCCCTTATGTCCTCTGAGTAGATACCTAGAAATGATATTGCTGGGTCATATAGCAATTTTATACTTACTTCCCTGAGGACCCACCAAACTGCCTTCCATAGCGGTTTACCATTTGACATTCCCACAACAGTGGATAAGTGTGCCTCTTTCTCCACATCTTCTCTAGCACTTGTCATTTTCTGTTTTATTGATAGTGGCCATTCTAGTGGGTGTGAGATGATATCTCATTGTGGTTTTGATTTGCATTTCCCTAATAGCCAGGGAAGTTGAGCATCTTTTCATGTGCCTTTTGGCCATTTGTATTTCCTCTTCTGAGAAGTGTCTGTTCAAGTCTTTTGCCCATTTTATAATTGGGTTGTCTGTCTTTCTGTTGCTGAGTTGAACAATCTCTTTTATATATTCTGGATACTAGACCTTTATTTGATGTATCTTTTCCAAATATCATCTCCCATTGTGTAGGCTGTCTTTTTACTTTCTTGACAAAGTTCTTTGATGCACAAAAGTACATTTTGGGGAGTTCCCATTTCTTTCTTTCTTCAATGCTCATGCTTTGGGTGTAAGGTCTAGGAAACCGCCTCCTACTATAAAATTTATAAGATATTTCACTATATTTTCTTCTAATAGTTTTATGGTCTTAGACCTAATGTTTAGGTCTTTGGTCCAGTTTGAGTTAATTTTTGTCTAGGGTGTAAGATATGGATCCTCTTTCATTCTTTTGCATATGGACATCCAGTCCTCTAGGCACCATTTATTGAAGAGACTGTTCTGTCCCAGGTGAGTTGATTTGGCTGCCTTATCAAAGATCAATTGTCCATAGATGACAGGGTCTATATCTGAACCCTCTATTTGATTCCATTGGTCAGTATATCTATCTTTATGCCAGTACCATGCTGTTTTGACCACTGTAGCTTCATAATACGCCTTAAAGTCAGGTGGCGTGAGACCTCCAACTTCAGTTTTCTTTCTCAGGCTACTTTTAGCTATTCGGGGCACCCTACCCTTCCAGATAAATTTGGTTATTGGTTTTTCTATTTCTGAAAAGTAAGTTTTGGGGATTTTAATTGGTATTGCATTGTATCTGTAAATCAGTTGCGGTAAATTGACATCTTAACTATATTTAGTCTTCCAATCCATGAACACTGTACACCCTTCCATTTATTTAGGTCTTCTGTGATTTTTTTTTTTTTTTTTTTTTTTTAAAGGAAGGAAAGACAGAGAAGGAAGGAAGGATGGAAGGAAGGAAAGGAGGAAGAAAGGGAAACATTTTCAAACATTTTCTTGTTTTATTATATTTTGTTTGTCTGTTTGTTTTTACATGGGCTGGGGCCGGGAATCGAACCGGGGTCCTCCGGCACGGCAGGCAAGCACTCCTGCCCGCTGAGCCACCGCGGCCCGCCCTCTGTGATTTCTTTTAACAATTTCTTCTAGTTTCCTTATACAGGTCTTTTGTCTCTTTAGTTAAATTTTTCCTAAATGTTTTATTCTTTTGGTTGCAATTGTAAATGGAATATTTTTCTTGATTTCCCCCTCAGATTGTTCGTTACTAGTGTATAAAAACACTCCCGATTTTTGAGTGTTGATTTTGTAAGCTGCTACTTTGCTGTACTCATTTATTAGCTCTAGTAGTTTTGCTGTGGATTTTTTGGGGGTTTTGACATATAGTATCATATCATCTGCAAACAGTGAGAGTTTTACTTCTTCCTTTCCAATTTTGATACCTTGTATTTCTTTTTCTTGTCTAATTGCTCTGGCTAGAACTTCCAACACAGTGTTGAATAACAGTGGTGATAGTGGACATCCTTGTCTTGTTTCTGATCTTAGGGGGAAAGTTTTCCGTTTTTCCCCATTGAGGATGATGTTAGCTATATGATGGGTTTTTCATATATTCCCTTTATCATGTTGAGGAAGTTCCCTTCTATTCTTATCCTTCTGAAGTGTTTTCAACAGGAAAGGATGTAGAATTTTGTCAAATGCCTTTTCTCCCCTTTAACTCTTTTATTTTCTTCTAGAAACCCCAGAAACACCTGAGAGTTCTCCTTTCTACTCCTTCCATGTCTGGCTTCCAATGGCTGCTTCCTCCCTTTTCATTGACAGTATTGAAAGCCATCTTTAAGCTTCTCTGCATGCCTGTTCTGGAAGAAGGACATAGCTGATTTGAGGCTTTTTAGGCAGGTTTTGGCCTACCAGTTGCAGTAGGGAAAGGTTTCTGTTTTCTCTCCAGTGTCTAGTTCCTGGTAGGAACTAAATAATATTTTTTGAATTAAGAAAGGAATATCTCTCTCACCTCTTTCTCCCTCCCATGTTAGCCCTGTAGTGTCAGGTAAGTGATGCAGCTGAGTCTTACATACATAAAAGAGTGGATTTGATTCATCTGTATTTCCTGAGGAAGTTCCAGATTCTCAGCAGCTGGAGCAGGGAAAGAGACTAGTGTTTTTAGGATGATATTGGTGAGGAAATGAATTGGCTTGAGGCTAATGCAGAGGCAGCCAGGGCCAAGTGGAGCTCCGGCCTACAGGGTGTGGGTGGAGAGGGGGTGGGTTTTGAAGTCTGTATTAGGCTGGATGGTCTGGGTTGTGAGAGATACACAGACAGACTAGCTTAAGGAAAAGAGGCAGATCTTTTGCTGCGTGACTAGGAGGCCTGATGGTTATGCTTGCTTCAGGCCTGAGCAGCTCTAAGAGTTGCAGTGGTGCTATCAGGACCAGAGCTGGCTACAAAGTTTGCAGTGCAAAATGAAAATGTGAGAATCCTTGCTCAGATACTACCAAGAATTTCAAGACCATGACAGCAGAAGGTTAAACCAGGCATGGAGCCTTTCTGAGCACAGGGCCCAGGGTGATTGCACAGGTCACACACACGAGCCAGGTCTTGCCCTGCTGAGCTCTGATGGTCTTCATTCTCAGACAGGCTTTCTCCACGTAGCATCAGAGGGCCACCACCCACCGGCATTGTCCTTAGACCTTACGACTCTTGAGAAAAAGTATGGTTCCTGTCTGGATAGCTTTGGTAAAGGTCCCAGGGAGAATCCAGATGACCAGCTGGCCAAGTTTGGGTCACGTTCCCACCCCTGAACCAATTGCTGGGGCTAGGGGTGTGGAATTCTCTGATGGGTGGACTGAGTGGGCGCATTTTGGAATGGGAGGAGAAGAACCCTTAGGGAACGGATGCTGAAGGAACAGAAATGTATGTCAGTCTGGTTGGGGAGGTGGGAGATAGAAAAGTATCTCCACACTATCAGTCATCTTGTGACTGGAGCAAAAGGACAGAACTAAGGATTATACATTGGGGAAGATGTGGTTCCTGACAGCAGGTAGGCTGAAGGAGTATAGAAAGAAGGGAAGGGAGAAGGGCATGAAATCCTAGGATGCGGCCTGGAGGGAAGGAAGGGAAGTGGCCTGTAGGTTAGGGTGGGCTGTCCTTGGCTCCATTTACACCAGAGGGCATCTGTCTGTTGGGACCAGCCTTTAATTACCCTGGGCCAGGTTTAAAGTCCATATTATAGTTTAGGAATTCCTGTAGTTTGGGAGGGTGATTAGCCAGCTTCCCTTCAATTTACTTTGGGAGGAGGAAGGAGCTCAGGTTCCATTTCCCTGCCACTCACTCTGTAATCTTGGGCTAAGTATGTTGACTAGTTAAGCTTCAATTTTGGTCTCTGTTCAATGCAGATTTGATAATTCCCAGATAGCTGATGGGAATGAGTAAGGTGCCTGGTATAGAAGTCTGAAGTAGGTGCTTAATAGATACTAGCTGCTATTATTACTAATTATTATTTCGGAGTTTAGGAAAAGAAGTCATTGCTGTGGCATAGACAACACTGCCATTCCTCCAGGAGCTGTACTTATTTATTTTTTAAACTTTTTTTATTGTATAGTATAACATATATACAAAGCAAACAAATAAAAAAGCAATAGTTTTCAAAGCACTCTTCCAAAAGTGGTTACAGGACAGATCCCAGAGTTTGTCATGGGCTACCATACGATCCTCTCATTTTTCCTTCTAGCTACTCCAGAATATAGGAGGCTAGAGGGCTTAAATACTTTATCATCACCATCAACTTTTTTTCCCTTCTTTTTTTGTGAACAATAACATATATACAAAAAAGCTATAAATTTCAAAGCACAGTACTACAATTAGTTGTAGAACATATGTCAAACTTTTCACAATTTTAGGGTTTTACTTCTAACTGCTCTAAAATACCGGAGACTAAAAGAGATATCAATATAATGATTCAGCATTCATAGTCACTTGTTAAGTCTTGTCTTCTATGTATTATTCTATGATCACCTTTGATCTTTCCATACCTCTCTTTGGGGTTGTTTGGGCTATGGCAGTCCTAAATTTTTGATGTTGGAAGTTCTGTCACTAATATGGGGTAGGGAGATGGAACTATCTGATGTTTGGAGAGGCAGGGCTAGGTTTCAGGACTTATCTGGACCAGGGACCCATCTGGAGGTTATAAGTTTCTGGCAAGTTACTCTAGTGTCTGGAACACTTGTGGATTCTTATAAATTGCCCTAGGTGTTCTTTAGGATTGGCTGGAATGGTCCTGGTTGGGGGTTGGCAGGTTATGATAGGTAGCAAAGTCTACCTGAAGCTTGTGTAAGAGCAACCTCCAGAGTAGCCTCTCAACTCTATTTGAACTCTCTCTACCATTGATACTTTATTAATTACACTTCTTTTTCCCCCATTTGGTCATATGGAATTGTTGATCCCATGGTGCCAGGTCTGGATTCATCCCTGGGAGTCATCTCCCACATTGCCAGGTAGACTTTCACCCCTGGATGTCATGTCCCGTGTAGTGGGGAGGGCAGTGATTGCACTTGCAGTTTTGGGCTTAGAGAGACTGAGGTCACATTTGAGCAACAACAGAGGTCCTCCAGAAGTAACTCTTAGCCATGCCTATGGGTAGGTTAAGCTTCTCTGCTACCTACATAAGCTTCACGAGAGTAAGCCTCGTGATTGAGGGCCTGGTCTATTGATTTGCGTGTCCCTAAAGTTTGACACAGTATCAGGGGATTCCCTGATTACGATTTAATAGTTCCATAGTCTTTCTCCCCTCCCTCAGGGAGCTTTGCCAGACTTTTTGATTATCTGCTCAATATACTCTAGGATGTTTCCAGGCATTACAATAATCTCTACAGGATTAAAGGACCTCTTTCTCATTCTGTGCTGTGTTTCAGTTATTCCAATGAACTATACAGGTTGAATTAGATTATACACTACAGAAAATTTCAATTCCAGATCAAATAAACCTTTCTGCCATTGGTCTCAAAGAGTATGTGTGGTTCTAAAATACAGACACTATCTTCCTTACCCCTATGTTCTGAACTACTTTAACCCCAACCTGTTCAGCTTCGTTCTTATCTCTAAGTATCAGGTTATATATATAAAACAGCCTCTCAGAATCCAGAAATGATAATCACCACTCCTGACTTAATGTGTCTGCTCTTAAAGCTTACAATCTAGGCCCCTGTTTCTTATAAGCGTTTTCTAAAGGTGACCATACGGTTGTTATTTTGTTTCTGGCTTATTTTGTCTCACCAAATGTCCCACATGTTTATTCACATCGTTGCATGCCTCACGACTTTGTTCCTTTTTGTAGCAGCACAATCTTCTTTCATAAGTATACACCATCGTTCACCATTCTGCTTCTCCATCAGTGCATCCTTCGGCCACCAGCATTCATCAGGCATCATGTAGAAAGCCCAAAGTCCACAGTCCAACAACATTCTCAATTTTAGATCATTTCATTGTTCCCAAGAGACAGAAAACCAATAAACACACCCTCACCAAATAGGAAAACTAAGCCTCTTAACTCTTGTCCCTCCCCCCATTATTTACCTCTGCTGTTGCTGTGGTAGTGCTGATGGTTTCCTTTTGACCATAGCTCATAGCATGCAATAGCAGTTTTCCCCCTTAAACACTCTTTATACAAGAGTCATATCTTTGAAGTAATTCTTACCAGAACTCATTTATATTTCTAGGGTGAGTCAGTGGACACATACGTCTATACAACCCCTTTCAATCTTGTTCATCTTCAATATGGTAATATTACTTCTAGACCCACTAGGGAACCACCTTCACTCCTATCTATTTCCTTATATTGGAGTTCAACCTCATTACCTAATGGTTCACCCATCAAGTCCCCCTGTATTCTCTATTATAAGTCTCTGATTATACCTTTATGCTAGTCATAAAAGTGGAATCATACAGTATCTGTCCTTTTGTGTCTGGCTAATTTTGCTAGATTTGCTTAGATTTCCTTGTTTTTGATTTTCAGAACAGAACTTAATACTTTTGTGCCACCATCCAACTTTGAATTCCAAAATACTGGCACAATTTTAATCTAAGATTCAGACAGTGAGATCATTCCAGAAAGAGGGTGCTTAAAGTTTAAATGATGACAGTAAAGCCTGGGTCCCTTGTTGAACTCTAGATCAATTCTCTTGTCAGAAAACCATGTTAAAAGATAATTTTAAAATGAGGGAGAAGCATGACTCACACACAGATATACAGTGAACATGTGTCAGATTTTATTCGACTCATTAATGAGGAAACCAGTGAAACATCCCATCTGGGTCAAAGGAATGGAAAGTGAATTTATAAATAGATGCAATATGGGTCTGTCCACAGGATAGTAATAATCAGTGGAATTTTGGGATACAGTGAATTTGCATTTTTATGGTCAAGAATCCTTTGCATTTTCACCAATGTTCTGCAGTTTGCATACTTGTAAATTGCTCAAAAATCATGGAAGGTGGAGATAACCAGAAAGGATGTACTAGGCGGGACACTCAATATTATTTTCTTGCTGTTCATTGCAAAGTCTTTCCTGACACACGTGACAAACTTTCCTGTGACCTCTGGTTCGAATTCTGCTTGGTATAGCAGTATTCCAAGGGGAAGACCCAGAAACAGAGTGTGCCAGCCACAGAGGCGTGAGGAATGAGCCCCCTGTTCCTCTCAGGACTGGGGGCTTGTCAGTTGCAGAGATTCTGAAGAACAAGTTCAGTGGTGATTTGTTATCAGGGCAAGTGTGTTTAGTTTTGAGAGGCCTAAACTGTAGGGCAAAGAGGGAAAATCTGGGTTCATTTTCTGGCTCTGCACTTACTAACACGGTAGCCTCTTGCTGACTCAGTTTCCTTACTGTAAAATGGGGATTATAAGGGCACCTGCCTCATAGGGGATTAGGATGACTGAATGAGTTAATATCTGTAATGCAACAGACTGGAACCTGGTATTTATCAAGCATTAGGTAATTTCGAAGCAAGAATAATAATAAAGTGTGTATCCTGCATTTTTAATATTTTGGAAAGTGCTTTATTGTTGTCTGTTGTGCCCACCCATTAGCTAGAGACAGGTCTTAAGCAAATGCCTACCAGATGCCAGCTTTCTGTGGGACTGGAGTTCTTTTCGAGCTCTTTTAATTTTCAAATGTCAACCTCTTGATGCACATTTATAAGCAAATTATATGAAGACAACGGGTAGCATATTTAAATATATATTTTTCAGCTTGATGTTTGTTTCAGTAACTTTGCTATAAAGCACTAGTGGAGTTCCATTTAAAATATTTCCCCTAAAAACACACAGGTTGAGTTTCCCAAAGCTTAAGATTATGGGGTTGGAGTCATTGTGTTCTTGACTATTTCCTTATCTTCACTGCATGAAGACTGGTTTTAGGGAATGACTGCCCTTGTGTCATTAGCCACATTTTAATTATTTGAGGGTACTTTTCATATACATTTCTCAAGTACCCTTTTGGATGACCTTGTGCTGAAGAAGTGAATGTGCGTGTGTGTGATCTTCAGTTACCTTGTGTGAGTTACAGCACAGCACTGCAAAGCAGCTCTGCTGAGAATAGCTATCTGTATTATAAGTAATTTTTATGACTCATTTTGATAATATGATTCTACCTGCCCATGCAGCGTTTTCATCTGGGGAGGAGACACTTTAAATTAACTAATCTTTTGAATGATACGTTAAGGTGGCTGTAGAAATTTTCCATGAAGACATAACTCACTCCTTCAACTGCTTGAGGCTGTTGGGGGTGTCCTTTCTCTAGGAAAGCTCGTGGTATTTGTTCTCAATGGATAGTTGTTCATCTTTCGCAGATAAAAGTTTACTTTTGAAGATTAGAATAGTTACTACCCCTGGCTCAAATTAGGATTACACAGTTAATAAAGCTAGCAGTAGCAGTTTTTGAAAGTATGATGACAAAATTTTGACTTGAGAAGAAGAAAGTGTAGCTTTTCACTTGCTCAAATTTATTACTCATTTTTACTCATATCACAGAACTTGTTGCTAAAAGTTACAACTCAGAAAATATGATCTCATTTTACTTCATTTTTCTCTTATTATATGCCCATATAAATACCTGCAACTACAGATGGTTCAAATTAGTACATTTTTTAAATGGCCCTTAGGGGCCCAGAACTGGAATAATCATTAATTCTGGTTCATTTTGCACTGTCATTATTATTTGCAAATAATATTTTATGATTCTAAATGCTAGAGTATATTTTTGAACTATAAACATCTTTTCTCTCAGTTTTGCAAAAATAATTGCCACCTGAACTACCTATGAAGCTGCCTTTTAGAGGGTTTGGAAAATGTTTTAAAATCACACTTAAACTCTTGTAATTAAAAATAAGGGTTTGGACTCACAGGATGTACTCATTAGCTTCTTTGACCTTATGGTTGCTGCACAACGTCAGGGTTCAGTGACGTAGTGATGCCGGGTAGGGGGCATGGGGTAAGGTTTCGGTGAACTGTGTTCAGTTGTTAAAACATGACAGAACACATTTGTCATCTTCACTGGCTGTCCTACAGCGGGAAGGTCTGCCGTTCAGCCCTCTCGGGAAAAGATCCAGGAAGTTAGTCTACCATACCCCCACTCCAACCCAGGAATCCTCCAGGCACCTCTGACAGTGGATGCTTAGCCTGTACCCACATCCTTCTTGGGGTAAACAGTTCACTCCCTCAGGACCAATCCTTTTCCTCTATGGACAACTTAAAAAAATAAAATGGATTTTACTGAGCTTAAGTATGCTTCCTTATAACTCTCAGTCATTTGCTAGTATTGTTACAGGTTTCTGCTTGAAGATGACAAAAAGTCCTCACACTCATCGGGAATTCTTTGAAATCTAAACTGTAGGATGACTGCATATGATTTTTGACTCTTGTGTTTTCTCCTTGATAGCATCTTAACAGTGTTTGCTGAATTCAGCAAATATTTGTTGAGTATCAGTTATATGCAGGGCAGAAGATGTGGAGACACAAAGATGAGTTGGTTTCTTTCATTCCAGAGTATGAAATGGATTGGAAGAGCACACAGATTGATACAGGAGGGAGAGTGAGGCCATTGGGTTTCAGAGGAGAGAGATCAAACTCAACTGGGTTGTGAAAACTTCAGAGCAGGATCCGGAGGGAACTGAGGTGGGTGGGTAGGCGATATTTGCAGTTTCAGATTGGGAGAAGGACATTCCTGGCAGTGTGAAGAAAAGCCCTGGGGTGGACTTCATGAGTGTGTCAGGGGAGAGGGGTGGCCCTGCTTGTTCGGCTTATGAGATGCTCATAGAGGAAGGGAAGGTGGTAAGGATGAAGTGGTAGGTTGAGCCAAGAGCTCAGAGAGGCCTGATTACCTGGCCTTATTTGTCCGGCTGCACCGTGACTCCACTGCAAGAGCCAGACCTGGATCTGGATCCAGATACTGTCACTGCGCCTCTGCTTCCCAATCTCAAAGTGGAGATCTTTGTCCATGGTAAGAATTCCAGAACAGGTGGTGACAGATCCAGGACACTGGGGCATAGCAGAGGCTTGGCCAGTTATGGAGTTGGAGAGGCTTAGAGAGACGGGGAGTGGCACGGGCAGGTTCTGCGGTGGGCTGCAGGATAACCTGCAGTGGAAGACAGCTCCGGACACGGCTTCTCCAGGGAAGAAAGGAGGGTGTAAATTACAGTGGTGGCAGTAGCGGGTGGGAACGAGGGCCAGAGACAGCGATCAAGGATGCAGCATCAGTAGCTCGGGAAACAGCTAATGTATTGGCAGAGAGGAAGAGCAGAGAGAAGTCACCTCGAGTTGTTGTGGGAAGGAAGGAGGGTTAAGAAGGAAGGCTGGGTTCGGTGCAGGGCTTGGTGAGGTGCTGGCAGCCCCCCCGGGTGGAGAAAGCCCCCCTGCGGCTGGAACCTGGCTGGGAGTTGTGGAGGTGGGAGTACTCACTCACGGTGGGAGGGTCGCTGAACCCAGAGGTGTGCCGGGGATTCAGGTGCGAGCCAGAGCGGAGCCGTCCCTTGGTACCTGGCGCCTGCAGTGGCTCGAGCAGTCCAGCCCTCGGTCCCTGGGAAAGGGACGTAACCCCGCAGGGACGTACCCGGGCAGGGACGTAACCCCGCAGGGACGAACCCGGGCAGGGACGTACCCGGGCAGGGACGTACCCGGGCAGGGACGTAACCCCGCAGGGACGTACCCGGGCAGGGACGTACCCGGGCAGGGACGTAACCCCGCAGGGACGTACCCGGGCAGGGACGTAACCCCGCAGGGACGTACCTGGGCAGGGACGTAACCCCGCAGGGACGTAACCCCGCAGGGACGTACCCGGGCAGGGACGTACCCGGGCAGGGACGTAACCCCGCAGGGACGTACCCGGGCAGGGACGTACCCGGGCAGGGACGTAACCCCGCAGGGACGTAACCCCGCAGGGACGTACCCGGGCAGGGACGTAACCCCGCAGGGACGTAACCCTGCTGGGACGTAACCCCGCAGGGACGTAACCCCGCAGGGACGTAACCGGCTGCTTTGCGTGGCACTGGCGGGCAGGAAGTCCGCGTGTGTTTTTCTGTTGTCGACCTCTAGGTGAGAGCACGCCCCAGCCTCTGTGTTTCTTCCTGGCACTGTGATCCCAGGGAACTCGAGAAAGGTGGTAGTAGAAAGGACGCAGGGACAGTCTGACCTGACTGCCGCTCCTTATGGTGAGGAAACGAGGCCCGGAGAGCGCTGCGAGAGACTCGCGGTCACACGGCTTACTAGAGGCAGAGTCCCTAACAGAAGCGACCCGACCACCCAACTGGAACTTGGATGTGGGAAGGACCCGCGTGATTATTGTCCTGCCGGAGTAGTTGTCTGAAGGGCTTTCTAACCAAGTATCCTGCTGAGGGGATTGGGAAATGTGAAGGGAGCACCTGTCACCAGAGGGCTTTAAGGAGACGCAAACCATCCGCCCCCTGGAGTCAACAGTAGTTTTGCAGTCACTGTGCACTGACTGCGTCAGGCACTCTTCTCTGTGTTTTATGTGGATTAGGTCTCATTTCATCTTTTTATCGTCCTTATGAGATGGGTACTGTTATTATACCTATTTTACAGATGTGAAAACTGAGGCACCAAGAGGCACTTAGTAATAAGTGGTGGAACCAGAATTGCACTCATCCATTTGACCTCAGATCCTAGACACTTGTCCGTGTGCCAAGTGGTTCTCGGCCTTTGTGGCACATTAGAATCTCTTGGGAAGATATTTTAAAAACTGCTTCCTTAAAAAGTTGAATCACACTGTCTGGGGGTGGGACCCTGGCGTCAGTACTTTTTTTTTTGCATGAGCGGGCTTTGGGAATCGAACCCGGGTCTCCAGAACAGCAGGAGAGAATTTTGCCCCTCAGCCACTGATACACCACCCGATACTTTTTACAAAACTCTTCAGATGATGCCAGTGCAGCAAGGCGGGGAGCCACCGAAGTGCTGTGTAGCTGCTGGAGACATAGGACAGTGCATCTCAGATCACCTGGAGAGCTTGTGAAATGGCAGGTCTGGGGTAGGGCCTGAGATTCTGCATTTCTCCCAAGTGCTTGGGTGATGCTGTGCTGTCTTTGAGATTCCTGTGTTGGCGGAAGGCTGATCACCAGGTGGGTGCCTTCCATCGCTAAGATTGGATGATTCTACCAATACTTAGAAGAACGATCAAGCATTTGTGATTTTATTGCCAGTATTCTGCCCGCTGTTTTGTAGATATTCTCTCCATTTCTCTCATAAACATGCAAAGGAGGAACCATTTTCCATTTTTTAATGAGGTAATTGACGCTTAGAGCCAGAATTCTAACCTGAGTCTTCTGAATCAAACATTTGTTCGACTAGCTATGTTGATTTCCCACATTCATCATACATAATGTTGCCAAGAAAATCCTCTGTGACCTCTTGTTTCTTTTCTGAGACCATGGATTAGGTATGGAATTCTGGACATAAGGCTCCAAGGAAACCCAACAGGTTTGTTTTTCTTTTCTTTTCTAGGTCCTAGTGTCTTCTTTCTCTCCTCCTCATATTGGATCTGGTAGTGGTCCCTGAGAGAGTGTCTTTGTTTGCAGTGGTGGCACTTCATGAAGCACGTTTATATTCACATTCTCTTCTCACTCAAGTTTATTGGCTCCACCCAGGCTTACTCCTGGTGAACTCCACTTTGAAAGCTCCCCAGCAATTTTAATATATACTGATATTGAAAATCCAGACCAGTGGTTCTCAAAGTGTAGTCCCTGGACCAGCAGCATAAGCATCACCTGAGAACTTGTTAGAAATACAGATTATGGGCCTCATGCCAGGCATAGTCTAGGGATGGGCCAGTGATTTGTTAAAATTTTTTTTTATTGTGGTAACATGTGTATGACAAAATTTGTCATTTTAACCATTTCTAATAGTATTTCCAGTGGCATTTATGACTTTTACAATGTCGTACTGCCATCACTGCCTTCCATTACTAAAACTTTTCATGATCCAAAACAGAAACTCTTTACCCTTTAACCAATAACTCTCTGTTTCAGTTTTCTAATGCTGCTTGGATACAACATACCAGAGATGGATTGATTTTTACAAAGTCGATTATAAATTTACAGTACTAAGGCCATGAAAATGTCCAAATTAAGCCGTCAACAAGAGGATTCCATCACTGAAGAAAGGCGGATGACAGCTAGGGTTCCTCTGTCATGTGGGAAGGCGCAGAGACGACTTCTGCTGGTCCCCTGTCTTGGGTGCCATTGCTTTCAGCCTCTGTTTCCAGTGGCTTTCTGAGTGTCTGTGGGTCTTTACTTGCTTTTCCAGGGGCATCTCTCTGAGCTCTGTGTCCTGTAGGTCTCTTCTCAGTGTCTCTGGGATGTCTCTCTCTCTCTCTCTCTGTCTTCACTTGGTTTCATCTCTCTGCTCTCTGTGTCGGCTCTGAGCTCTCTCTCTGTTTTCTTTTATTCTCTTCATACAGGGCTCCAATAAAAAGATTATGACCCAGCTTGAATTGGGTGGGTCACATCTCCATGGAAACAGTTTAATCAAAATGTCCCATCCAATCATATGTCTGCACCCACAAGAATGGATTAGAAGAACATGGCTTTTCTGGGGTACCTAATAGTTTTAAACCAGCACAGTCCCCATTCCTGCTTCCCCCAGCGCGTGGTAATTTATCCCTTATCTACCTTCTTTTTCTGAATTTGTTTATTCTTGATATTTCATATAAAGTAGAATCATTCTATATTTGTACTTTTATGTCTGGCTTATTTCATTTAGCATTAATGTTTTCAAGATTTGTCCATGTAATACCATATATCAGAATGTCATTACTTTTATGGATGTATAGTGTTCCGTTGTATGGCTATACCACATTTTAAAAATCTATTTATCTGCTGATGGACATTTGACCTGTTTCTACCTTTTAGCTATTGTGAATAATGCTGTTTTGAACGTTGCTGTGCAAATATCTGTTTGAGTCCCTGCTTTCAGTTCTTTGGGGGTAAATACCTAAGTTTGGAATTGCCACATGATCTGATAATTCTATATTTAAATTTTTGAGAACTGCCAAACTCTTCCACAGTAGCTGCACTGTTTTACATTCCCACCAGCAATGCACCACAATTCCATTTCTCCATATTGTTTCCAACACTTAACATTTTCTTTTTAAAAATGATAGCTGTCTTAGTGTGTGTGAAATGGTGTCTCATGTGGTTTTGATTTGGATTTCCCTAACAGTTACTGATGTTGAACCATTTGTGTATCTTCTTTGGAGAAATATCTATTCAAGTCCTTTGTCCATTAAATTGAATTATTTGTTGTTTTGTTGTTGAGTTGTAGCAGTTCTTTATATATTCTGGATAATAAACCTTTATCAAAATATGTTTCCAAATATTCTATCTTTTTTTACTTGTTTTATTGTTTAATTAAATATATATACAAAGCAAAGAAAAAAGCAGTAGTTTTCAAATCGCTCTTCAACAAGTACTACAGGACAGATCCTAGAGTTTGTTGTGGTACCATACCATCATCTCAGATTTTTCCTTCTAGCTGCTCTAAAATATTGGAGGCTAGAAGGAGTAAATATTTTTTTATTATCAGTCGCCTTTTTTTTCTTTTTTGTGAAAACGTATATATGAAAAAACAGTAAATTTCAAAGCACATTGCAACAGTTAGTTGTAGAACAGATTTCAGAGTTTGGAATGGGTTACAATTCCACAATTAGATTTTTACTTCCAGCTGCTCTAAGATACTGGAGGGTAAAAGAAATATCAGTATAGTGATTCATCAGTCATACTCATTTGTTAAATCCTACCTTCTCTGTATAACTCCACCATCACCTTTGATCTTTGGGGGTATTTGGGCTATGCCCATTCTAACTTTTTCCCGTTGGAAGGGGCTTTCAATAATATGAGATTGGGACATGGATCTAGCTGATGTTCTGGAGAGGCTGGCTCCTCTACCTTTTAGGACTTATCTGGTCCAGGGACCCATCTGGAGGTTTCTGGAAAGTTACCCTAATGCATGGAACCTTTGTAGAATCTTACATATTGCTCGAGGTGTTCTTTAGGATTGGCTGGAATAGTTTTGGCAAGTTATGATAAGTAGCAATGTCTAACTGAAGCTTGCGTAAAAGAGGGACCTCCAGAGTAGCTTTTTGACTCGGACTCTATTTGAACTCTCTCAGACATTGCCATCTTATTTCTTACACTTCTTTTCCTCCTTTTGGTTAGGATGGCGTTGTTGATCCCAAGGCGCCAGGGCCAGACTCATCCCTGGGGGTCATCTCCCACGTTTTCTCCTATTCTTTAGGCTGTCTTTTCACTTTCTTGATAATATCCTTTGATGCACAAAAGCTTTTAATTTGATTATGCCTAATTTATCTTTTTTTGTTGTTGCTTGTGTTTTTGGTGTCACATCTAAGAATCTGTTGCTTAATATAAGGTCCTCAAGATTTTTCCCAGTGTTTTATTTTAAGAATTTTATGGTTTTAGCTCTCACATTTAGATGGTTGATCTATTTTTAGTTAATTTTTTTTTATATGGTGAGAAGTAGGGGTCCAGTCCACCCTTTTTCTTTTGCATGTGAATATCTAGTGTCCCTGCTCCATGTGTTGAGAAGACTTTTCTTTCTCCATTGTGTAGATTTGGAACCATTGTTAAATGTCAATTGGTTATAGTTTTGGTGTTTATTTTTGAGCTCTCAATTCTAGTCCACTGGTCTATATATCTGTCCTTGTGCCAGTACCATGCTATTTTGATTACTGTAGCTTTATAATAAGTTTTGAAATTGGGAAGTGTGAGTCCTCCAACTTGTTCTTTTTCAAGATTATTTTGGCTGTTTAGGGCCCCTTGCCCTTCAGTGGGAATTTGATGATTGACTGGGCTTTCCATTTCTGTGAAGAAGGGTCTCAGTTTTGTTTGGGATTATGTTGAAGCTGTAAATCACTTTGGGTAACACTGACATATTAACAATATTAAATCTTCTTATCTTTGAACATAGGATGTCTTTCCATTTATTTAGGCCTTCTTTAATTTCTTTCGGCAGTGTTTTGTAGCTTTCCATGTATAAGTCCTTGGTTAAATTTATTCCTAGATACTTGATTTTTTTAGATGCTATTGTAAATGGAATTTTTTTCTTGATTTCTTTTTTGGATTGTTTATTGCTGGTATAGAGAAGTACCATTGTGTTTGGGTATTGATCTAGTACCCTCCCTCTTTGCTCAATTAATTTATTAGCTCTAGTAGATTTCTTTGTAGAGTCTTTGGGGTTTTCCATATGTAAGATAATGTCAGCTGTGAATAGAGATAATTTTAGTTCTTCCATTCCAATTTGGATACCTTTTTCTTTTTTTTTTTCCCTTTTACTTGGGTTATTGCTCTGGCTAGAACCTAATATATTGTTTTTGTGGGGTTTTTTTCATCACTTAGTTGTATATTCATCTCCATGATCATTTCTTAGAACATTTGTATCTAAGAAAAACAAATAGAAAGAAAAAAAAACCCTCATGCATACTATACCCCGACCCCTCCCTCTCATCGATTGCTAGTATTTCCATCTACCCAATATATTTTAGCCTTTGTTCCCCGTTTTTTTTCTATACCCCTTATCACTCCCTTTCATTGATCACTAGCATTTCAAACTACTAAATATATTTTAGCATTTGTTCCCCCTATTATTTATTTATTTTTAATCCCTATGTTTTACTCATCTGTCCATACCGTAGATAAAAGGGGCATCAGACACACGGTTTTCACAATCACAGTCACATCACGAAAGTTGTATCATTTACAATCGTCTTCAAGAAACATGGCTACTGGAACACAGGAGAGGCACTCCCTCCAGCCGCTCCAATATACCTTAATTAAAAAGGTGATATCTATATAATGCATAAGAAGAACCTCCAGGATAACCTCTTGATTCTGTTTGGAATCTCTCAGCCATTGACACTTTATTTTGTCTCATTTTGTTTTTCCCCCTTTTGTTCTAGAAGGTTTTCTCAGTCCCTTGATGCTGAGTCCCAGCTCATTCTAGGATTTCTGTCTCACATTGCCAGGGAGGTTTATACCCCTGGGAGTCATGTCTCACATAGAGAGGGGGAGGACAGTGAGTTCGCTTGTTGTATTGGCTGAGAGAGGCCACATCTGAGCAACAAAAGAGGTTCTCCTGGAGGTGCCTCTTAGGCCTAATTTTAAGAAGGGTAGCCTATCCTTTGTGGGGATAAGTTGCATATGAACAAACCCCAAGGTTGAGGGCCAGGCACTGCTTGTGAGAATATCAGGAATTCTCTATGTGGGCAAGTTGAATTTTCCCCCTTTCTTTTATTTCCCCAAGTGGACTTTGCAAATACGTTTTTTTTTTTTTTTAAACATGGGCAGGCACCGGGAATCGAACCTGGGTCCTCTGGCATGGCAGGTAAGCAGTCTTGCCTGCTGAGCCACTGTGGCCTGCCCTGCAAATACTTTTTTATTCACTGTTCAAGTCACTCTGGACAAACCTACAAAATCTTATGCCCTACTCAAGGTTCCATGTACTTATGATGCTCAATTAAACTGTCCACATAAGTTGTATTAGGAAATGCAGTAGTCAAATTATAAATTTTGTACCACATAAATATTTTTTACTTTAGTCTTACACATAATTTAAAGTTTTAAAATATGAATTACCATCTATTTTCAACACCCTGCAATATTGACCTTGCTTTGTTCTTCCTCATGCAAAAACATTTTTCAATTTGTACATTTAGTCACTATCATTGTATACTCTAGGCATTCAGAAATTATACCATCTCAGTCTTTATCGTCTATCTTTCCTTCTGATTTCATTTGTGCCCCCAGGATTCCTCCCTCTATCATTCTCACATTCAGCTTTATTCAGTGTACTAGCATTATTGTATTATAGTTAGCTAGTATTGTGCTATCCATTTCTGGATTTTTACAATCAGTCCTGTTGTACAATGTGTATTTCTTCAGTTACAGTTACCCAATATCTACTTTATTTCTATCTTCTGATGGTCTCGTTCTTAGCTGAAATTTTCCAAGTTCATTTACTAGCGTTAGTTCGTATTAGTGAGCCCATACAGAATTTGTCCTTTTGGCTAATCTCACTCAGCATAATGCCCTCAAGGTCTATCCATGTAACACATTGCTTTTATAAAGAATATTTTTATTGATAAATCTTAACACACAATCAATGCTTACAATCAGTGGCTTATGATATCATCACATAGTTGTGTATTCATCACCATGATCATATTTTAGAACATTTACATCAGTCCAGAAAAAAAAAATAAAAAGAGAAAAGAACAAATTTATACATACCATACCCCTTACCCCTCCCTCTCATAGTACATTGTTAAATAGCAGTAGTGAAAGCAGCATCCTTGTCTTGTTCTTAATCTCCTGGGAAACTTTTAGAGAGTGAGAACTTTTTTTCACTGTTGAGTGTGATGTCAGGTATTGTTTTTCATATATGCCATTTATCATGTGGAGGAGGTATTTCTGTATTCCTAGTTTTCTGAATGTTTTTATCTGCACCTTAACTTTTGAGATGCCCTGCATCTAGGTAGTGATTTCCTTCCCTGATATGCATTGTAATCTTTTAGGACTAATGCAAAAAAAAAAAATACATTATTCCCTCCTTACCCCAGCCCCAAGTGATTAAAACAGTGCCTGTAGGGGGATAGGGGGCAGGGGGCAGGGGGCAGGGGGCGGAGGGCCTAAGCATCTGTTTTAAAGTTCCTCAGGTTTCTCTGATTGGGTTGAGACCCACTAGGCATTGGTGACTAGTTGTCAGAAGCTCTGCTTTCACTCTAAAGGGGGAAAACTGTGAAAAGGGTCCCCAAGACATACCAGGGCTGCTTTCTCTTTCCTCCATCCCCTTCCTCCATCCCTTCCTCCACCATTCTAGGATGTGACCTGACATACAGGCTCCAATAGTAAAAGTCAGGGACAGACAAAGTGTATTCCCTGCCTTAAAAAGATTAGGAAGGATAAATCCCCTTTATTTTCAGATAGGAGGGGGAGAGGGACCAAGAATTACAGACTGACAGACATAGTTTTTTGGAGGGAGGGGTATAGGAATTGCAGGACTACAGTGCATTATCTGGCCTCTGGCAACAGTGCTTCTCAAACCTAGCCTGCATAAGAATCACCTTAAAAATGCAGATTCCCGGGTCCTGCTCCAGAGAGTCAATCCCATGAAGGGGTGGGAACGGCCCAGAAATTTGCATTGTTAACAAGCTCCCTCAAATGGTTCTGATATAGAAGTCCAGGACCCTGCCTTGAGACAAACACTGCCCAAAGCCTTTGATGTGGCTGAGCGTCAGGATTACTTGGAGAAACTAAAAAAT
This sequence comes from Tamandua tetradactyla, assembly GCF_023851605.1. Taxonomy (NCBI): domain Eukaryota; kingdom Metazoa; phylum Chordata; class Mammalia; order Pilosa; family Myrmecophagidae; genus Tamandua; species Tamandua tetradactyla. The sequence continues at coordinate 78,548,381 of NC_135343.1, forward strand.
GCAGGTCCACGGTCTCTTCTAATTCAGTAGGGCTGGTGGGGCCCAGTAATCTACATGTTCGATAAGCAGCCCAGAATTTTCAAACTGTGCTCTCAGACCCACCAAAGTGTATATCCAAAAGCCACGAAAGGGGAGAAGTAAGAGGACAACTGTGGGAGGTGGAGCTCAAACCCTTATCCTCCTCCCCCCTACAATGTCTGTTTTATATATTAACCAATATTTGTTAAACAATATCTGCTTATATATTAATCAGCAGTGTAAAATTGCACTTGAAGCAAGGGTTTCATGTTTTGGGAATGTTTTGTAAGCTCTTCAAGGCTATCCATTGGTAAAGGACCTCTCCAAAGCTGCAGAATCCTCACCGTTTTGAGTCACAGTTGAGGAGAGCTGCCCTGCTCTCTGACACCTTTGATTCTTCCTGACACATTGACTCTCAATTCCTGAACTTCCAGTACCTGGCCCATTATGCTCACTGTCCTGAAAGCAAGGGTGGCTACCTGAGAAATGCCCTTTGCACTGGTCACAGTGTGAGTACCTCGACAGTAACTCTCAAATATCACAATGACTCTCAAAAATTGTCATGCTTCAGAACCATCTGGAGTTCTTATTAGAGCCAGATAGATGAGCCTTACCCCTGGGGTGTTTTTTTTTAATATGTCTGAGTTGGGGCATGAGGACCTGCATTTCGAGTAAGATCCTTGGTGACACAGATGCCGCTGGTCCATGGGCTGCACAAAACAACTGCTTTAAGCATAAATAATGTTGGATACTAGGTGTCCAGTTCTGCTGGATATGTGGACTCACTGGCTAGGTCTTCCTTTGGAGTTAAAGAATATGAGGAGGGAGGAAATGTCTTTCCTGAAGAGTAAATAGTTAACTAACAGGAAGAAATCAGTGTAAATTAGGGTTGTGGTTCAGTCCAGCTTTGCACCCATTGGGATTTGCTGGGCTCACCTTCCAGCCTGTTGTTCACCGCTGTTTCTGCAGGACAGTGAGTTGCACAAGATGTGCTCCTTGTCACTCATCACGTGACCTGTCAGAAGGGGCTGTGGCAGTGACGAGGGTCTGGCAGTTGGCTTCTTGTTGGCAGAGCTCGGCCAGAGGACAATGTACTGAATGCTGGTTATCTCAGAAGGGCAATAGTTTTCTTTTCTTGAAACTTAAGTAGTATGAAAGACAGCCATGTCTCTGTTACGTGGTTTTTCAAGGAATTTCCTCCTCAGTTTCTCATCCCAGGTGCCAGGCAAACCCAAGCTTCTTTGTCCCTTCTGTCTGGGGCTGAGGCCATCAAAGTTTTGCTCAGGTGCTATATGTAGAAATAAGCCTGGATTCTTACTTTCAGTTGTTGAACATTTTGACCTGGCAAATGACTGTAATTATTGTTACATTGGAAAAGGTTATATCCCTTGAGCTTTTTAACCTCTGTTATGACTGAGCTCCATGGCAGAATATATCTAATTTCAGTATTCAACATTATACCTGTGTGAGACTCTACTCTTTACACTTGAACAAATGCAGAGGTTTAGTTAACAAGGTAATTATGTTTGTGCAGGTGATGCGGCATCCCTGGGATGTTGAAAAGAAGATGTGTGAGTTTAATGTTCATTGGACTGGGGTCAGGCCAAGTGCCTTCCTTTTTCATAGTTTGTGAGATGGATTTGGGAGCTATCAGAGAGTTAGGAAAAGTGCTTACAGTTGAGTGTGGAATAGGTATTGCTGAGAGGGTTCTCTGGATTTCCAGCCCTCTGTATCCTGACCACTGGAGGAAGTACCAGATCATGTACAACATAAAAAGAGATCCTGAAGGCTGCAGGGGCGGTTCAGTGGTAGAATGCTTGCCTTCCATGCGGGAGACCCGGGTTTGAGTCCCAGACCATGCACACCCCCGCCCCCCTCCAAAGAAAAAGATCCTGGGTATGGCATTTTACTAATTTTTAGTTTTTAAGATTTTTTAAATTAAATTTTTTTTTTGTTTAATTTGGGTATGACATTTTAAAATCCACTCCTAGCTCTTGTAGGTATTAGGGTTGCCCTGTTCTGCAGTGGCCTGACCACTTTTGAAACATCAGATTAGATTAACAATAGATAGAATAATAAAAACTCACTGTTTTGGTGGGCTTCTTGGGTTTCTGTGCTAGGAATTGTGTCATTACACACACTTAAATTACTATATGTGTGTGGCAGAGTGAGCGATTGTGTTTAGCCAGAGAAACAGTGATCTGTTCAAATGCAGAAGGTTGAATTCAGAGACAGTAGGTTGGTTATATACTATGTTGATTTTGACTACAAGCGGTTTTCATCTTAGGCCTTGATTTTGGAACTTAATCTCCTGCCTTGCTCCTCTCCAAAGATAGGAGTTCCTCTATCATCTCCATTTTACCAGTGTTGAAATTGAGGCTTAAAAGGTTTAAGTAACTTGCTAAAGGTCATGCAGCTAGTAAGGGATGGAACTCAGATTTAAACCTGACTTTACAGCCCATGCTCGCAACTGGTCCTTGGGCATTCTAGAATAGTCTTAGAGTGGTGTGAGCAGGCGATGGAGGAACCTGAAATTGCACCAGAGTAGATGCAGGAACTGGGCATTTTGAGTCAGGAGAAAAGGAGACACAAATAGGACGGAAGAGCAGTCTTCAAACACCATGGGAAAAGAAATCAATGAATGGAAGCTATGGGCAACTTTTTTTTGTTTGTTTCTTGTTTTTTAATGTGCTTGGCAGCTGCGTATCCTTTGACCAAATTGGGGTGGGGGTGGGGCTTAGCTTTTTGTTTTTTTTTTTTACTTAATTGTGGCAACATATATATAATATTAATTTTGGGTAAACAGATTTTAATGCAATATTAAAAAAAAATCTGTTTAAGATTGATCTGTTCAAAGGCAGCCTGGGTTATTTTCCACTCATCCTGAGAGTCTATGATAAAGCTTAGATCTGTGGCTGACCAAAACTTCCTTGAGCTTTGTAATAAGCTGTTTGATGGAGTCATTTTACATGGGTGCAGTGATTTTAAGTGAGGTTCTTAGGTTGTAAAATATTATTCAGTTGTGGCTAATATTATCAGAGGTGAATATTTTTTGTACCAGGTCACTTGTCCAAAAAGAATCACTGGAAAGCTGTTTTGTACTTGAACATATTCATCACTTGAAAATGCACAGATATGGAAGGCAGTGCTAGGCATTTCTTAGGATTCACAAGGCTATTAATCACATCTCTGTTCATTGATTGGAAACCATAGTTATAAGAGTTAATGTGGGGGGCTCAGCATGGTAGAATTAGCAGAAACCCTGCCGTGTAGTTGCATGACTCTTGTTTAGGAAGACTGTTTCAGTTATCTATTCCTGCAAGACAAATTGCTCTAATACTTAGTGGCTTAAAACCACCACAGTCATTTATGTGCTTGTGATTTTGCTATTTGGGCAGGGCTTGTTTGGAATGTCCTGTCCCTGTTCCATGTGGCATTAGCTTGGGGAACTTGACTAAGAGTGAAGGGTTTACTTCCTACACAGCTCGCTCATGTGACTGGCAACGTGGGGCTGACTGTTGGTGGGAGCTCACCTGGGACTGTTGGCCGGGTGCCTCAGTTTCTTTCATTTAGACCTCTCTGTGTGGCTGCTTGAGCCCCCTCGTAACACGGCGGCTGGATTCCAAGAAGGAAGAAGCGAGCTTGTCTGGGTTTGAAGGTCTCTGAATAGTATTTCTTCTGCATTTATTGTCTAGCAATCATTGGCCCAGTGAAGCTTCAAGGAGGAGGGAACATATGCTTCACCTTTTGATGGTGAGAGCAGCACGGACTGGGAGGGATGGCTGGAATTCTTAGGGCCCTTCTATGGAGACTAGCTGTTACAAAGAACCACAGGGATTTTTTTCCCTCTTTTTCATTGTCAGCCCACAGAAGCATGGTGTGAGCTAGATGACAAATAACGGGAAGAAATCTAAGTAAAAGCAAAAATGGGTATTAGGAATTCGTGTTCTTACATTCATTAGGGGATTGTGGCTTATTCTGAAAAGGAGCTGATAGAACTGTGTGGTTTTCAGAGATCCATTAGGGAGCAATGGAAAGAAACAAGCAAACCTCTGTTAGCCAAACGTTAATACATAAAATTAAAATTGTTTAAAAATCTGAAAGGTTTAAGAGATGAGAGGGGGAGAAAGAAAGAAGGTAGACCAAGATATTTTAAAGCGAGTGAGTTTTATTTGCTGCGCTCCTGGGTAGAGAGCTCACCGAACCCAAGATGGAGAGAGGCGAGTCCACGCCTGGGTCTAGGTGTGGGCAGTTTTTTAAGCAAGGGGGTCATGTGATGCCTGGAAGGGGCAGCACATTAAGCAAGGGGGTCCTTAAGCAAGGAGTTCGGAGGTCAGGTGGTCGTTAAGCAAACGCTTTTGTCATAAAGGTTCACTCCTCATTCCAGAAGCCATTTTGGGAGGGGCGACACAGCTCCCCCAGTCCAAGTTGCAGTGCCCTTCCCCGTTTCCTTGACCTAACATTCCAGCCTTTTTGTGATAATAGGGCACCGAGATCTTTCTGACTACTTCCTGCTGTAATGGGGTGGTGTGGGTTTATAGGCTGGAACCGTTATAGCCAGGGGAGTGGGGAGGCTGGCTGTAGGAATTTAGTGAGGAAGGCAGGAGATGATAATGATGCAGGAGCATTTGGTTGACTGCTACCTGAGATAGTTCCTTTATGTGTCCCCGGAGGAAGTTGAGGAGACAGGGAGCTAGGAGGAAAAAGAGACAGATTAGGATAACTGGACCTAGTAGCGGGAGGAGCCATGTTGCCAGGGGAGAAGAGAACCAGTTTAAGGCAGAGTTGGTTTATTGTTTTCTGCGGTAGAGATCCTCTTTTAGTTTAAGGTTTGAATATTCTGCTCTACCAGACCCGATTCGTTGACGTCATAGCAGCATTCCTCTTGAAGGAATATACACATTCCTCCTTTTTCAGCTGTCAGCAGGTTTAAGACCCGTCGATTTTGAAGAGTTACCTGGGCTAGTGAGGTGAGTTGGCATTGTAGAGAGGAGAGGGATTCTGCTGTTGATTCCAGGGCTACCTGTAGTTGAGCCTCGAAGCTTTGAGAGGTTAAAATATTGTGTACCAGCGCTCCTCCCGCTGTGGCTGAGGCTGTGACCGAAGCATTCAGGCTGACAGCCACCATGATGGGAAGGAAGGCAGCCCTTTTGGAGTGAGAGGAAGGCAACAGCCAAGCGAGCTCAGATTCACCGTAGAGGGTTAGTTGGGGAACAGTAGTAACCAGGAAACATGGTTCTGGGGTAGTGGAATTAAGGCACTTGGTAAGGAGTTCCATTACACCAGAAATATTGTCCTTTAGGGGCATGGTGGTGTTGTGGAGTGTGACGTTAGTTTGGCATATGTTATGAAGTTTTGTTTGACTTATGGATGTGTGTGTCAGGTAGCAGGTTTTAAAAGGGTAGGGACGATTACCAGGCTCTGGTTCCCATAGGGGGACGTTCTTTAGAGCGGTATGGCAGGAATCAGGGCTGTGATTGTGTATTTGGGTGAGATGTATAGGGACCGCTGCCAATAATGGCCAATTTAATGATGCATAGAAGAAACAGCGGGACACTTCCGGGAGTATTTGCGTTTGGTTTAGGAATTGTAGGGTTTGTTGGAGGATTTGGAGCTACATATGAGGGGCTGCTGAGGCGGAGGTTTGGGCAAGGTGGCTGGAGAGGGTTTGCGCAGCCTGTGAAATGTTGATGGATACCTGGGTATGAGGTAGTATTAATGAGGATATATTCGCGGTGTATTTCAATGGTGCTTATAGGGTATCGGGACCAGCCATTGTAGTATGGCTTGCCCTGGATTCCTGCCACCCATTTTTCGTCCCAGGGATCTGCAATATTTATGTAAAATTGCTGGGAACTGATGTAGAAGGTACCTTTATGAGCTGCCTCATTGTAAGCATCATGTATTTTACATGAGCAGTAGGGGCATCCCCCATAGATGTTGTCGTAGTTGTTTTGGTTACAGTAAGTTTTAGTTTGGGCGTATGGAAAGCAGGCATATGGCCTCGGGCTTTTTTCAACTGATTTAGGATTTATGGGAATGGTTATAGGCTGGCTACAACCTGTCAGAGGGCAGTTTTCTGTGCCAATTATATGAGTGGTTGATTTATTGTTTTGGTTAAAGGTTTCCCTGATTTTGAATTTCCATACGTAGGATGTGCCCTCAATGGGGGTTGGGAGGATGAGCAGCGTGAGTGATGCGGACCCGAAGTGGGCCCCAGGGGTCACAGTGTAGGGGTTTTCATCCCGTTTGTACAGTTTGACCCGTGATAGGTGATGGCAAGAGGAGTCCCCCAATAGTTTTACCGCCGTTGGAGTGGTGAGAATCCCTGTGTGTGGGCCAGTCCATCGTGGTCGGAGCGGTTCAGGCTGAAGCTGTTTAAGGAGTATTTTGTCTCCTGGCCGGAGACCGTGGGGAGGATTGGCGGGATCAGTTTCCCCGGGTTGCGGCAGGAATCAATCGGTGTGTTCCCGCAGGAGATGCCTGATTAAGGAGAAATATGGTAAGTAAGAGCCCAAGGGAGGAGGCTGCACTGGCAGGTGGTGACTGAGTAGGAACTGGCGGCCGTACATGAGTTCAAAAGGGCTTAAGAAAGCAGGTGCCCATGGGGCAGCGTGTAGTTGGGCAAGGGCTAGAGGAAGGAGGTTGACCCAGGATTGTCGTAGTTCAATGGCTAACTTGGTAAGTTGTGCTTTGATAAGACCGTTATCTTGTTCTACTTTACCAGAGGATTGGGGCCGGTAAGGAACAGGTAGTTTCCATTCTATTCCCAAGGCCGATGAGGTTTGCTGAACCACCTGGGAAATAAACACTGGGCCGTTATTGGATTGGATGGAGGTAGGTGGTCCAAAGCAGAGAATGATTTGTTCTAGGAGGATGTCACCTACCACACCCGCAGTCACCCGTGTATCTGCCCAATTATTTCTGCGGGTAATATCGGAGTTATCCATTTGGTACCCTTTGCAATGAGTGATGGCCACTTTTGAGGGCAATGGGAACGCCTGAAGCAGGCGTTGGATAAGCTTAGCATTGATTACAGGTGAGCCTTTGGTGGTCAGGAACCCTCGCTCCTTCCAGATGGCTGAGTGGCAGTGTGCGATTAAGAAAGCATATTTGGAGTCTGTGTAGATATTGGCAGATTTGTTTTTGGCTAAGTGTAAGGCTCTAGTGAGAACAGTTAGTTCCGCCTTTTGGGATGTGGTTCCCTCTGGGAGCCATACAGCTTTAAGTATTTCAGTGGGAGAAACTATAGCGTATGAAGCCCTGCGCCTTCCCTGTTGGTTTATAATTGAGCTGCCGTCTATAAAAAGGGTGAGATTTGCTTGCGATAGTGGTGTGTTTGAGAGGCCCTGGTGTGGGGAGGTGAGTTCTTCCATGATTTCGGTGCAAAGGTGAGTGGGCTGTGGAGAGGGGTTTGACAGGGGACCCTGAGGGAGGAGAGTAGCAGGGTTGAGGCTAGGTGAGACAGAGAGGGTGATGTCTCGATTTTCTAGGAAGAGTAAATGAAATTCCTGGAGACGAGGAGTGAGCAGAGAGAGAGACTTGTGGGATAAGAGGTCTTGTAGATGGTGGGGCGACAGGACTTGGAGAGGCCTACCCAGACTAAGTTTAAGAGCTTCACGGGTTAGGGTGGTGGCTGCAGCCAACACTCGGAGGCAGGGAAGCCATCTGCGGGAGGTAGGGTCCATCTGTTTAGAGAGATAAGCTACTGGACTATAAGTTGGTCCCAGAGGTTGGGTTAAGACTCCCACCGCTATTCCTTGCTTCTCATCAGTGAACAGGAAGAAGGGTTTGTTAGGATTTGGAAGGGCGAGAGGAGGTGATCGAAGTAAGGCGTTACAGAGGACCGAGAAGGCTTTGGCTGCAGTGGAGGGGTCATCCAGGGGTCCTGCAGGTGTTGTTTTGGCCGCTTCATAAAGAGGCTTTGCTAGGAGAGAAAAGCCAGGGACCCAGTGTCGGAAGAACCCCACAAAACCTAGGAAGGATAAAATTTGTTTAACATTATTTGGAGGTTGGAGTTCTCGGAGGGCTTATTGTCTGTCTACTGTTAGATGTTGGGATGAAAGAGTAAGGCGGAGGCCCGAGTAGGTGACGGTGGTGGAAGAAAGTTGAGCTTTGGCGGGCAAGACTCGATATCCTTTGCAAGCTAAAAAATTTAATAGGGTGGCTGTAGCCTCTGTAGAAGCCTCTTCAGAAGGGCTGCAAATTAATGTCATCCATATATTGGAGAACAATACTGGGTGTTAGATCGCACTTTAGTAGGTCCCTGGCTAGGGCATGACCAAAGATATGGGGGCTGTCCCGAAACCCCTGAGGTAATACCATCCATGTAAGTTGTTGGGCAGCCAAAGAGTCTGGGTCTTCCCAGGTAAAAGCAAACAAATTGTAACAGGCAGGGTCCAGGGGAATGGTAAAGAAGGCATCTTTGAAGTCCAGGACAGAATAATGAGTGGTATTAGGGGTATGTGTGAGAGAAGAGTATACGGGTTGGGAACTACTGGGTGGATAGGGATGACAGCCTCATTAATTAGTTGGAGGTCTTGGACTAGACGGTAAGAATCCAAGTTTTTTGGGGTGTTATATGGCGAGTTAGTGGGTATGAGGAGTCCCTTTCCCTTGAGCTGGTTAATGATGGGGTTGGAGTCCTTTCCAGTGGGTTATGGAGATGGGGAATTGTGGCTGAGACGGGAATGAGGAGGGATCCTTTAGCTGATAAGAACCAGTTTATGATGGAAAGCTGTTAAGGGAGTTGAGGTATCCCATACCTCTGGGTTTACTAGGTGAGGTGGTAGAGGTGAGGGAAGGGTGGAACCCCGGGTGGAGGTGGAGGCCACGCATAAGGGTAATAGCAAATTCGTTTGAGGTTTTTGTATCCAGTGAAGTGAAGCTCCTAATTTGGTGAGAAGATCCCACCCCATTAGTGGGCTGGGGCAGGAGGGTATCACTAAGAAAGAGTGCATAATGGGGTAGCCTTCTTTAAACACGTAAGTGGTCTGGTAGTTAAGAGGTGCGAAGGACGGCCATCTATGCCCATAACCATCACCTGGGAAGGAAGGGGTTGACCTGAGTAAGAAGGAAGTAAGTTGACCTGTGTCCACTAAAAAGGAGGTGGACTTACCCGCTACCTTGATTGTTACCCTGGGCTTGACAAGGGTGATCGGGGTCGCTGAGGCCGGGCGTTGTCAGTCGTCAGTGGCCAGGCCCAGGACTGCCAACCGGTGGGTTAGGGGTTGGAAGGTGCCGAGGGGCAGTCACTTTTCCAGTGTCCCTTGGTCCTACAGAGAGGGCATGGTCCCTTGGGTGGTCGAGGATTGGGGCATTGGCGGGACCAGTGTCGGTCGAGACCACATTTGAAGCACTTTTCCAGTGGTGGATAAGTCGTAGCCAGCTTCTTGTCTGTTGCAGTGGGCCGCAGGGCCGCAATCAGGGATTGAGTTTGTAAATTTGCCTTTTGGTGATCCTGGGATTCCTTCTCTGCCCTCTCTAATTCATCACGAGTATTAAAAATTTTAAAGGCCGTGTTTACCAGGTCACGGATAGGGGCCTGAGGACCATCCTCGATTTTTCTAAGTTTGTGCCTTATATCTGGAGCTGACTGAGATATAAAATGTGTGGCTAAAATGGTTTTACCAGCTTCAAAGTCAGGGTCTAGGTGGGTATATTGGGAGAGGGCTTCTGTGAGCTGGTGTAGGAAAGCTGCAGGGTTTTGTTCAGGACCGTGAGTAATTTCCCTCAGCTTGTGAAAGTTTACTACTTTATGGGAAGCTTTCTGCATGCCGACTATGAGGCACGTAAGCATTTTGTCTCGCCTAGTTCTCCATTTCTTCCCGTTGGAGTGTCCATCTGATAGTCCCACCCTGGCTCTTGGTTTGGCACAGCCTCGGCCCCTACCGTCATGGTGTGGTCAGTTATGTGTACCTGGTTAGCATGAGCCCTGGCTGCGTTGAGAATGCAGCATCTCATCGGTAGTGAGGGAAGAAGAGCAGATTACATGGATGTCGTGCCAGTTAAGGTTGTAGGCGTTAGCTAGATATTGGAATTCTTTAGTATAGGTAGTTGGATTGTTGGAGAAGGGGCCCAACTGTTTCTCAGTGTGTGAGAGATCGGCCAGAGAGAATGGAGTGTGTACTCGAATTAATCCTTCAGGTCCTGCAACTTTCCAGAGGGGACAGAGTAAAGTATTTTTTGAGCGGGTATGGGAGCTTACGGGTGAGGATGGCAAGGCTGTTGAGGATGGTGAGGAATCAGACCGTGGCGGAAGAGCCGGAGTTGGGGGAAGGGGGCATGGTGGTAGTGGGAGAGCCTTTAAAGTCGGAGGAGGAGGAAGGGAAGGATAAGATGGCGGTGGGGGAGCCGCCGAGGGAGGGGAGGGTAGAGTGGGGGAGGAGAGGACAGTGTCTCGGAATCCAGTGGAGGCCCTGGTCGTTTAGAGAAAGATGAATCGAGGTGGTCGGAAAAGGAGGATGTTTCATCAGATTGTGTAAAAGCGTGGATTTGGGGGTATCTTTGGCCAGAAGGACCTGAGCCGTAGAGCAGGAGGTGCAAAGGGAGGGGCGGGAGCGCAGAAGAAAGCAAGTCTGGGCATGAGGAATTCCAGCCCACTTGTCGTTCCTCTGGCAAAAGTTGAGGAGGTTGGTAAGGATATTAACATCGAAAGCCCCATCCTCAGGCCAGTGAGAACCATTATCCCATTGATACTGGGGCCAAGCCTTTTTGCAAAGTAAGTGAGGCGTTCTGGCCGGATGTCTGGAAGTAAATGCAGTGTGGATAGGTTTGTCAGGAGACAACCCAGAGGAGTCTAAGGTTTGGTTTCTGAGGATTTACTGCCCATAGTGGCGGGTCTCTGAGGACAAAGGACTGGCCCAGGGGGTGTCGGCGTCCCAGCGCCCTGAGCGAGAACTCGGAGCTCTTACGAGCGGGGGCTCATCTCCCCAGGGGACGTCTCTTTTGAGGCCCTTTCAGGTCCTGGCCCTGAAATTGGGAGAAAAACGAGAAGCGGGGCGTCCTCACAACTTCTCGAGTCCCGGGAAAGGGAGTGAGGCTTGCGGGCGTCCCCGTTCACCTCCGCCCTCGGAAGAGAACCTGACATGAATTCACGGTTTTCCGAGAGGCATTAACGGACGGACGGGCTCTCTCGGAGCCGTGAGCCCCGGCAGCAGGGCTGGGAGGGAGGGACTTCCCCGATCCGTGGTGGATGCGGCGGCCGCCGAAGGATCCCCTGTCGCTGGGCATGCGGAGGAAGGAGGAGAGGAAGCCGTGCTCCTCTCCAGGGTTTCCCGCACCAGATGAAAGGTTTAGGAGAGGAGAGCGTGAGAAAGAAAGAAGGTAGACCAGGATATTTCAAAGCGCGCGAGTTTTATTTGCTGCGCCCCTGGGTAGAGAGCTCATCAACCCAAGAAGGAGAGAGGCGAGTCCGCGCCTGGTCTAGGCGTGGGCAGTTTTTTAAGCAAGGGGGTCATGTGACGCCTGGAAGGGGCAGCACATTAAGCAAGGGGGTCCTTATCCAAGGAGCAAAAGCTGTTGTCCTAACGGTTCACTCCTCATTCCAGAAGCCATGTTGGGAGGGCGACACGGCTCCCGCAGTCCAAGTTGCAGTGCCCTTCCTTCCCTGTGTCCCTGACCTAACAAAATCTTTTCTCAGTTTAGACACCATTCCGTATGGAGAAATTATTCCAGTTAATATGGTGACTTCAAAATGCCCCCTTTTATCTGAATGCTGGGCCAATGCTTTCATATGCATTTTTAAAATTTTTTAATGAATTGATTTCTAAGATCTTTTCTAAAATCTGGTCTTCTCGGAGGTGAAAATATGTGTAATCAGTAAGCACAAATTAAATAATTAAAGCAGAAATAATCCTTTTATTTCTGCTTTAGTTTTCAGAAAATGGTTCTATTAAAGTTTAACAATAATAAAACCAGTCATCAGAAACTAGTAGTCAGACGTTACTTGTCTGCTCTGCATCTTCCTTGTAGAAGGTTTTCTCAGTCCCTTTGGAGGCATTGCCTTCTATTTTACAGCGAGGCTTCAGCTGTTCTCCTTTGGGTCTAAGAGTCTAATTATTGCCGTCTGCTCCAAGGATTTGTGCCCACAGCCTGCCAAATGTTTGTATTCTGCGGTGACACTCAGGCAGCAGTGATGTTTACAAGTGTTTTTATATTAGCAAGGGATTGTGTGTCTTCCTGGCTGTGCCCATCCTTGGTCACTTAATGCCATTAATTTACCTTCAGGAATGCTGTCAAAATGAGTCAAATGGTAATTTTTAAAGGCCCTGTCTGATTCATGTAGCTGTTTTTCTTTATTGAGTTGATAGTTTGGAGATGAGAATGCTGAGCGTGAGAATCATCATGTAGTGTTTTTTTTTAGTTCAAAGACATTTTTTTGCTGTCACTTTGTGGCTCTCGAGGCTTTGCTCTAAGTCTGTGAAGGAAAGAAAAAACTAGCTTATTATGTTTGATTCACTGTGAAAGGTTGTTTTTCGTTCATGCAAAATTGTAATGGTAGAAATAAAAGTCTATCCCTGCGATAAATGTGACCTTTTCAAAGGCTTCCTTAAAGGCTATTTTGGTGGTGCGTGGGATGAATTTGGTGTAGTGGGTGATTGTAATAATAGCTGACACCTGTCTAAACTATTCTGCTCCAGGCACCAAGTGCTTTGCATGTATTAATTCATTTAATTGACATACGGGTCCTCTTTGTATCATTCCCATTTCACAGATGTGAAAACTGAGACTCAACAGGTAGTAAAACATGCCCAAGGCCACACCACTGGTGGTGTCTGTGCTGGGGCTTGGTTTCTGACTGCCTGGCTTTATCTGAACTCTTAAGCACTATGTGACCCTGTCTAGTCAAAGTAAGATGATGTTTTCAGTCTTGGTCTTTTTGCCCCTTTATTTTTTTGAAATATTTTCAGGTATCTGTATTTTTCCACTTACTTGTAAATAATTTTTCCCCTTTATTTTGAACCAAGTTGGCAGTTATTTCAGTGTTATAAAGCTTATTTTTTATTGCTCCAATTTTCAAAGAAAGCTTCTCTGGTTTAATATTTCTGGTTGATGAAAAAAAAGAGCTCAGTTTTTCAAACAAATTAAAATGTGTTAATAATAGTGCTACACATTAAGCAATCATGGCATGGTAAGAATAAGTTTCAGAGTAAAAATAATGTGTTCCAATATAGTACAGTTATCATAATAGTGTATGGTACATTCTCACATATTGCTTAGATTGTAGAAATTTAGGTATACTTAAACTAGCTCTTAAGTGAATTAATATTTCTTTTGAAAGAAGTATTGTTGATTTTTGCCGTACTATAAAAAAAATTAAAAAAATAAAAAATAATAATTTGCCATTTCAGAAAGTAGAAAGTATAATACTGTATAAATTTAAAAAAAAACACGTTAATTTGTATGATTCCATCACTCATGGGCAAATGATTAATATTGGCATGTAAGTAGATTTTCTTTCTGATTTCATTCACTCATTCATTCATTCAACAATTATTTATTGAGTATCTTCCATGAGCCAGATATTGTCCTAGGCACAAGGGAAAAAGCAGTAAACAAAATAGTCCCTCTCCATCTGAAGCTTGTATTTAGTGGAAGAAACAGACAATGAATAGATAAATGTATAATATCATGTCAGGTGGTGCTAAGTGCTTTCAAGCAAAATGAGGCAGGGTAAGGGGCCAGAGGCCCAGAGGTTGCAGTTTTGGAAAGGCTGGTTGCAGTGGGGGCAGAGTGATGGGAGGAGGGGAAGGTGCCCTTGACGATCCGGGAAGAATGTTACAGGTGGCCAGTACAAGGTAGGGCTCCACAGAGGAAGCACTTTGATTTGTCCAAGGATTAGAAAGCCAGTGTTTCTGGCCTGTGGCGTGTCAGGGTGTGCTAGGAAAGGACCTGGCGGAGGGGCTTTCAGTCTGATGTTTCATTGAATTAGATGGAAGCCTTTGGAGGGTTTTGAGCAGAGGAATGTTTTGATCTGCATTTTGCTCTAACAAGATCCCTCTGACTGCCTTGCTGAGAATAGACTGTAGGGGCCGAGGGGGTTGGGAGGAGTTGGGAAACTAGAGGTGGAGAAGTGATTTGCTCATGATGTATTTAAAGGTGGAGCCAAGAGGATTTGGAAATGGCGTGGGTGTGGGTATGAGAGAAAAAGAGTCAAAAATGACCCCACTTTGGCAGCACCTTGGTGAAGGGTGACGAATGCATGGAGTTTGGGATGGAGGAAAGGCCATCGAGATGTGTTTAATTCTTGAAGTGTCGGTGAGGCAGCTGACATGGAATTCTCTAGTTCAGATAAGAGGACAAGGCCAGGGATCTAAATTGGGGCACAGTCGAAATGGAAGTCAAAGCCATGGGACTATGAGGTCCCCAGGAGAAGGGTTTCAGAGGCCAAGCCCCTGGAAATGTCACCATTTAGAGGTTGCCAAGAGAAGGAAGAGCCAGGTGGAGACTGAGAAGGAGTTGGCGGTTGAGGTAGGAAGGAAGTCGGCAGGGTGTGGCATCTCAGGAGCCATGTGAAGGAGTGGGTGAGGGAGGAGGAGCTGATCAGTTGTGGCCAGTGCTGCTACTTGGTCAAGAAGAGAGAGGAGTGAGAACACCCACTGAGTTTGGCAGTGGACGACCAACAAGATTAGATTCAATGGAAAGGTGGGGGTGTAAGGCTGAAAGGAGTGAGTTGAAGAGAGAGAGCTTCTTTTACTTGGCATTACATATATACCTTATTCCAGGTCATTAAAAATCTGCTTTAAATTTTGTTTTTTAATGGATCATGCCATGATTTTTATCTATTCCCCATGGTTTTATGGGTAGGATGTTTCCACCTTTCACTACAGTATTGATTGTAAAACTGCAATGGACATATTTGAATATAAGATTCCTAGATGAGGAATATCAGACATGATTGGTACGAACGTTTTTAGGGCTTAACCCTAAAATATGGCTGATTGCTTTTGGGAAACACTGTACCAGTGTACCCCTCCCCGCCCCGTGGCAGCAGAGGAGTGGGTTAGAACATCTGAGAAAGTGCTAAGTTATAGCAGTGATGGTGGGCTTCAGTGTTTTGTTTTTGGCTTACAGGCTCAGGTCTGTGTGGGTTACATTAAATCATACTGGACCAGCATACTTGACCCATGTATTTAAGAACATATTACAGTTCCTTTCTCCCCAAATCCAGTCTCTTAGGAAAAGTAGTTCCTGAGTCAGTAGAATCTCCCATTTCTCTGCTTAATGGCATAGCTTGGCTTTGGGGCAGGTTTAACCACTAACATTTCACCCCACAATCGGGGGCCAGCTCTGTGGTCTGTTGATTTCTCAGCTTTTGGGTCTCATTGTAAAGGTCATGGTCTCAGAGAGGTCCTTCCTGACTCCCTGCATCCCACTGGGAGGGGCCCCCATTGTACACCAGCCTTCTCTCTCAAATAAGGCCTTGTTTTAGTTTGCTAAAGCTGCTGGAATGCAATATACCACAAATGTAAAGGCTTTTAAGAAGGGAATTTATTAAGTTGCAAGTTTATGGTTCTAAGGCCATAGAAATGTCTAAACTAAGGCATCCAGATAAAGATAACTTAACTCCAAAGAAAGGGCTGATGATGTTCGGGTTTCTCTCTCAGCTGGGAGGGCACATGGAGGCATCTGCTCCCTTTCTCTCCTTATCCATAAGGCTTCTCCGGGGGCATTTTTCTTTTGCATCTCCAAAGGTCTTGGCTGTGAGGGCTCTGAAGCTTTTTCCAAAATGGTTCCCTCTTAAAGGACACTAGTAAGTGCTTCACCTTGAATGGGCAGAGATACATCTCTATAGAAACCATCTAATCAGCAGTTGCCACCCACAGTTGGGTGGGTCACATCTTCATGGAAACAATCAAAGAGATTCCACCCAGCAGTATTGAATGAGGATTAAAGAACTTGGCTTTTCTGGGGTACAGGACAGTTTTAAATTGGCACAGGCCTGTAAAGCAGTCGGTCTCTGCTTTTGGGCTTCCCAGCTGGGCTTTGAGCTCCCCAGTTCAGAGATGGCGTTTTCTTGTCTCCAGTTCTAGCCACAGGGCCTGTGACTGTGCTGAGTGCAAAATAGAGGGTGCAGTTGTCACTCGGTGCTTTATTGGCCTAAGACGGAGCTCCAACTTGGCAACTTGCCCAAGGACACCTAACTGAGGGGTTTCCAGCTCAGAGCTGGGTGGCATCAGAGCCCAGTAGCTGGGTGGGGAGGCAGAGTCACACTTTTAGACTTTGTATCTTCCACTGTCCACTAGCTCCTCAAGGAAACACTCTGTTTCTAATAATTCTTTGTATTCTTTATGGTTCCTTGAATAAAACAACTCACAAATATTGTTAATCAAGGCCCCTCATTTCTCTTTCCTGTCATACCTTTGTTATTCCAACACAACTGTATGGTAATTTTTTTTCTATACCTGCCTGTTTTCCCTGTTGGACTTCGATTTCCTTGAGAGGAGGAAATTTGTCACCATCTTCTTATCCACAGTTCTTGGCACAATTCCTGGTCTATAAAGGGATGCTTAATGTTCAAATAAATGAATGGATAAAAACATAAGTGGGGCAAAACAAGTGTAAAGATGAATTGTTTAGGAGGAAGGC
Source organism: Tamandua tetradactyla (assembly GCF_023851605.1). NCBI lineage: Eukaryota > Metazoa > Chordata > Mammalia > Pilosa > Myrmecophagidae > Tamandua > Tamandua tetradactyla. Next base: position 78,564,989 of record NC_135343.1, read on the forward strand.
AATATATTCCTAGTGAACTGTAAAGATGTCATTTATATATGCATAATAGTTTAAAGTCTGTAAAACCCAACTTTTGTCAAAAACATTTATCATACATATATACTGTATTAATGTAGAAAATGAGAAATTAGAGAAGATGCTTATGGAATAACTGACTGAATGAAGAAATAAACTTATTTATGTTGTTATCAATATTTTTAAACTTGTGGCATCTCTTATAATTCTAATTTTGAATAGCATATTTATGGTTCTTTTGAGTGTTTCCGTGATATAAATAACACTGCTCTGGACAGCTGGATGTCTGTATACACAGTTACTTCCCTTTTTTGGTGCTGTTTTCTTATGCTAAATTTCTAGAAATGAGGGTATTGAAATATTTGAAACATGCTAAACTGATTTCCAGAAACCTTATGAAATTTTACTACCACCTTTGCAGCTTTTGTATTAATGGCTGACATTTAAAAATTAAGTAGCCAAAAAATTGTATCTCCTTGGTTAGTTTGCATTTCTTTTGGTGACTTCATTGACTTGGACATTTCCTCACATGTTTGTTCACTGATTGTGTTTCCTTTTGTCTTAATTGCTTATTTCTGTTCTTTTTCATCTATTGATTTTGGTCTTGATTGGTCAAAAAAGAGCTTTTATGAGTTCTTTCTGTATAATAGTGCTTTCTGAGAATTTATTTTTTCCCCTTCTGTTATTTTTAATTAAATGCTGTTTATATAGTCTAAACTGTAAATTTTTAACTTTGTTTCCTTTTCTCTTTTTTCATTGAGATTATGGGATTTAAAAAGAAAACAAAACTTCATTCAAAGGCAATAACAAGGACAGAAAGAAACAGAACCTGGAAATCTCCTGGTGGTTCTTCCTTCCATGACTTATGATTTAATTATGTTCTACTCTGTGGGTGGTTTTGCTTATTGATGGCATTGGGAGGTGTATTTGACCCCAGCTGAGTACCTAGTTTAAATTGAATCACCTGATAAGAAGCCACTCATGCTGAGCTTGGGTGTAGAGGCTCACAACCTTCCAGAACCCAGCTCCTGTGGTGTTAGGCAGATGGGAGGACTTGACATAAAGGCATTGCATTCCTGAATAAAGCCAGGAGCTTCTGCACACAACCTTTGTGACTTGTATTCTGTGTAATTTGTACAGTGTCGATTAAGTTGTCACTTGAGAGTAGATTAAAGGCAGCAAACCGGGTAGAGAAGGGTTGAGGAAAAAGCCTGTGCCCAGCCAGGCTGGCTAGAGGAGGAGAGAGAATAATGAAGGCAGGTGCACACACACCTGCAACTCACATGATCAGCTCTTCATAGTGATCAGAAACCCAGAAGGGATCTTTGACGTGCTGGTGCTTGATGGGGCGTGGTTCACCTTTCTAGAAGGCGTGGTTATGTGGCGTACTTCTTCATTCTGTGGTGCTGGACAGAAAAGGTATTGGGATGCTGTTACTTATTGTTTTTTTCTCTAGGTTTTTTTGAGAAATATAACCCAGTGGCATTTACAAGGAAAATACAGCTTTTATTTGGGTTTGGTAAAGATGCAGACAGAGTTAGGGTAGACTAAGAAGTGTGACCTCGTGCTATGATTCTTGGGATCTGCTATCACTCAGTGTTATTGAATAACTTCAAAGGGCAGCTGGGAATGGACTGTGTGAAGACACATAGCAGAGCAGTTTCTCACCTGCTTTCTTTGGTCACAGAAGACACTGTTATACGCACATTTCTCTTCTCATGCAGTAGACATGCTGCAGCTTGTTTGGAGAGAAAGCCAAGGGGCAGAAAGTCACTGTTTGCCCTGTGTGGGCTGGGATGTGTCGTAAATATAACTAAGGGTTACTTTTTTAGAATTGGAAGCAGTAGAGGCTGAGCTTCAGAGCATGGGTTACTTCCTAAAAATAAAATTACTGAACTTTTTAAAAAGAACTTAGGGTCACCTTGTTAAAACTGAAGTAGGATTCAGATGTGAGAGAAATCTAAGAGTCTTTTCTGTTGGGGACGAAAATTGGGAATCTCGCCAGTTTTGACCGTTGTAAATGATGGAATGTTTTAAGAACACCAGCCTGGTAGCCAGGGTGGAATTTTGTTCCCTAACGTGCTCACCCAGATATTAACGTTGGTCGCCCCTCTGTAGAGCCCTGTATTCACAAACTGAAGTCATCATTGTCATGGTGGTGAATTCTGTCACCTTTGCCCCACCTCTACCCCCACTGCAAGCCCTTCACTCTGTAATCAGGAAACAAGTTTTAGCCATCTTCAATTCCCAACTGCCTTTATATATATTTTTTTACTATGGTAATATATAAACAATATAAAATTTCCTATTTTAACTACTTTCAAGTATACGATTCAGTAGCGTTAGTTATACGGTGTTGTGCTACTACCTTCACCACTATTCATTACCAAGACTTTTTCGTGACCCCAAACAGAAACTCTGTATCTGTTAACCATTCCTCTCTTGCCTTCTCATTGCCTTTTGTTGGATTATTTTTTTAAAAATTATTTTCATTTTGAAAAATTTAAAAAAAATGCAGGAAAAGACGGCACATATAATAGTAAACACCAGTGACTACTGCATGAATCTGGGGGAATCTGAGTACATATTTGTATACTTTTGTGGATTTTATATGTATCCAAAAAAACAAGTAGTGTTGTACTATATATATATATTTTAAACTTTATTGTGAAATATAACATATATACAAAGAAGGAAGGAAAAAGCAATAGTTTTTAAAGTATACTTCAAGCAGCTACAAAACAGATTGTTTTATATATTTTTAAAAATTACATGAACAGTTATATGTTCATACATAGAACAGTATTATAAGGGAGCAAGCATCCTGTTTGCAAAACCGAGCTATATTGCAGGATATAGCTCTAGATCATGATTTTAACCGCTGTGCATTATTTCATTGTATGAATACACTGCAGTTTGTTTATCCATTCATCTGTTGATGCCAGTATTTTGCTACTATAGTGGTATGCAGTGAACATTTCTGTACATGCCTCCTAGAAAGCTTAGAAGTGAAATTGCTGGGTATTAGGGTTTGCGCATTATAACCCTACCTAGATGTTGCCAAATTGCTTTCCACAGAGGTGGATCCAAAACATACCCTCCACCAGCAGTATATGTGTTCCCGTGTCCTGTGTTTTTGCCAGTCTCTTGATTGTGGAATCTATCTCAGTGTTGTTTTGTTTTCTGATTATTGGGGAGATTCAGTATTTTTTCTTGTTTATTTGCCATTCAAATTGCATCATTGATGAATAGGTGAGTTACATCCTTTGTCCATTTCTTTCCTTTGTTTTTTTCCTATTGATTTGAAGGAAGTCATGATATATTCTGATTAGTAATCCTTTGTTAAATATGTTGCAAGTATCTTCTCTTTTTTTCTTGTTTTTCAATTGTTTACGGTGTCAGTCCTTTTTGATTTTTACTCTCTGTGTCACGTTTGAGAAATGCTTCCTTTTATCCCAAATCATGAAGCTAGTCTTTCATTTTTTCTTTTAATGGTTTTAAAGGTCTGGACTTTATATTCTTGTATGAGATGTAAGTTAGGGATACCATTTTAATTCTTTTATATGGATGACTGTTTTTTTCCCAACACATTTATTAAGTAGTCCATTATTTGTTTCCCTACAGATTTATTCTCTCTTCCATTATTATCCAAGGCTCCACTTGCATTTAAGTCAGTTTTTTACTAAATTTTGTTTATATGATTTTCTAAATCTGAACCAACACCACATTCTTTTACTTTAACTCTGTAATAAATATTAATGTCTGGTAGGGCAGATCTCCCCAGGGTCCTCTTTGCCATCATTGTTTTGATCATTTTTAGCCTTTTAATGTGCCATATAAATTTTAGGATTGGCTTTGTCAAGTTACTTGAAAAATCACATTAAGATTTTAATCAGAAAGCATTGAATTTACAGAAATATTTGGGGATGATTGTATCAATCTGAATTAAGTCTTGTAATCCACCTGTATGGTATACTGTAATATTTATTCAGGGTTTTTTTTTTTGTTATTGGTTCTTTAAAAATGCTGAATGTAGAATAAGCAAATTCATAGAGACAGTTGATTATAGATTATTGGGGGGTGAGGGGAGGGGAAGGGGCGTTACTGCTATTAGTAGGTACAGAGTTTCTTTTGGGGGTTATGAAAAAATCTTGGTAATAGATGGTATTGATGGTAGCATGTTATGTATGTGATTAATACCACCAAGTGTATACTTAAAAGTGGGTAAAATGGGAAATTTGTTATATGTAACCACAGTAAAAAAAATGCTTTGTAATTTCTTTCATGAAGTTTTGCATGTTTTAGTTAGCTTTATGTTTGCTAACTTATCATTAGTGATGCCATTGAAAATGGTATCTTTTGTCTTTGCAATTTTCTTTTTTTTGGAATGTGTATTTTTAAAAAATTACAATTAAAAAAAATTTGTAATCATCATAGTTGACGTTTTTTTTTCTTTTTTTGTGAAAAATAACATATATACAAAAAAGCCATAAATTTCAGAGCACATTGCAACAATTAGTTGTAGAACAGATTTCAGAGTTTGGTATGGGTTACAGTTCTACAATTTTAGGTTTTTACTTCTAGCTGCTCTAAGGTATCTGGAGACAATATCAGTATAATGATTCAGCATTTGTATTCGTTTGTTAAACCCTACCTTCTCTGTATAGCTCTACCATCTTTCCCCGACTCTATAAAGGTATTTGGGTTATACCCATTCTGGTTTTTTCACGTTGGAAGGGGCTGTTGATAATATGGGATACGGGGATAGAACTAGTTGATGTTTCTGGAGAGGCTGGCCCCTCTGCATTTCAGGACTTACCTGGTCCAGGGACCTATCTGGAGGTTTTAGGTTTCTGGAAAGTATCCTAGTGCTTGGAACCTTTGTGGAGTCTTATATAATGCCCAAGGTGTTCTTTAGGATTGGCTGGAAATGGTTTTGGCAAGTTGTGATAGGTAGCAAAGTCTGACTGAAGCTTGTGTAAGAGTGACCTCTAGAGAAGCCTCTCGACTCTGAACTCTCTCAGTCACTGATACCTTATTTTCCCCCTTTTGTGTCTGTGGCATTTTCTAATTACATATTGCTTGTTGTAGGAATACTGTTGACTTTTTTAACTGTATCTAGTACTCAGGAACCTTTCTGATCTTTCCTATCAGATATTATGATAGTTTGTAGAATCTTTGGATTATCTAATCAGACAAAATACCTTTGTTTCTTAATTTCTCCTTTTTAGACCTCATTTCTTTTTCGTGTTGTGTTATATTGACTTGGCCCTCTAACACAACATTGACCATCAGGGGCAATTGTAGGGGTTTTAGGCTTAATTGCAACTTTAATAAGAATGTGTGGTGATAATCTAATCAAAAGTTTCCATTCTACAGTATTGAATCAGGATTGGAAGAAAACCCCACAAGATAGGATCCATATTAAAACATGGCTTTTCTGGGGTACATCATAACTTCAAACTGGCACAGCTGTCATGCTCTGCTTGGGTTCCCTCCCTGTGTGGCCTGGAAAGTGTTTCCTGCAGAAGGTCAGCATGACTGAAGGGCTCACCTGGCCTTTTTCCTCTTCTGGTAGGCATCACGATCCTGTGCTGCCAGCTGTCCAGTATCTGAAAACAGTTATTTTATATTGTTTATCCAGTTTTCCAGTTGTTTATGGCAAGAAGGCTAATTTGATAATAGTTACTCCATCTTGGTCAGCATGGAAACGTGTCTTTTGTAACTTAAAAAAATATTTGAACTGAAAAAAATGCAGTGAATGGAAGGTTAATTTTTTATGCTGTCTTGAGTAGAAGCCCTTTTTTTTGGGTTTTTTACTTTATAGTTATCTTTTCCCCTCCCCCTCCAAGTTCAGTTCCATAAAGTGAGCATGGCTCAGAAACTCCCCTGTTTTGCGCCTGAACTTTTTTAGTTCCCTGAATGTGCTTTTGTATTGGAAATTTAATAACTTTGTTACAACTCTTATCAACCCATTGTGATGTTGTTTTTTTCGTATTTATCCTTGCTCAGTTTGTTTTAGACCAGTACTAACCTTTAGAGTTCTTCTAGAACACATTGAGCTGGGCTTCTGAAACTGTGTAACTATCACTATGCCATGGTGTGTAAATGTTTCTTCGTACCTCACGCAAGGGCAGAGTAGATTTGAATATTGATTTCGATAAAACATCTGTTTTGAAGGATTGGAGACTGAGTAGCAGGCAAAACAAGCCCACAGGTGTAGGCATTGTTACGTAATGGGCCAAGAGCCCACTGAGCAGTTTCCTTAAAGATAGCCTTAAATCCCAGCATCCTTTGGAAAGGAGTGGCTTTCCTTCCATGTTTTTCAGGTAACCAAGATGAGGTTCAGGCTCTTGTCCCAGGGCACAAAAAGTTCTGTAGAAACAAACCAGTTAACGGACATCACAGTTTATAATGTAGTTGTAAAATGAGATAATTTTGAAAAAAGATGACAAATGATATGCAATACATGCAAAATGTCAGAGGAATGATAAAAATGGGACAGGAATTCAGATGTTGTAAAAGATCATCGTGGGAGGGCTGGGCATTTTGGAAAGACTTTATGGAGAGGGAAAGACTTACAGGGCTGGAGGTTTCAGATGAGCAAGAGATTGAGAGACCTGTATGTGAGGACCGGGTACAGTGTATGCAGAGGCAAGGAGCTGGGAATCCTAGAGGAGAGGAGGACTTCTGCATGATCGACCAGCTGGAAACGAGGCTGTAGAGGGTCTTGAGCTTATAGGCAGTTAAAAAGTGCTGAAAGTTTTTGAATGAAGGAGAAAAACAATTCAAAGAGCAGCGTTTTAGGACACGTAGTGTGACAACAAGTGTGGATTAGGATTTTGTTACCTGACCTACTGGTTCTAAAATTTGGTTGGACATTGCAGTCACCTGGGGAGTTTAAACAAAACAACACTGAGAAGCCTGGGCTCCACCCACCAGAGATTTTGGTTCAGTTGATCTGGAGTTAAGACTGGGTTGGAGGAGTTTGAATAGTTCCCCAGGTGACTCTAATGTGCAGGAAGCTTGCACTGATGAGATCTTGATGTAGCATCAACTCATTAGGCTGAACCACAGCTGGCCAGGCAAATGCAGGAGGATCAAGAAGGAAAAAAGTTGTGCTTCTGTAACATTTATTTATAATATTGCATATAGTTCACAACTTTAGTTATAATAATAATATGTTTCCCATAAATGCCTACAAATTTTGCAGTGGCAGTGAAGTAGATGCTGACAAATATATAACGACATTTGGAAGGGACCTATAGTTAGTTTGAGAATTTGATCACATGAAAAATGTTCTCTTTTTGCATTAAAAATAAAAGGGTGAGATAAAATGAACACTTTTATCACAGCCAAGAATTCAGTAAAATAAAAAGTGTAGTATGAAAACTCTAAAAATACCACCCTTCAAAAAGTAGAAGACAGTTTCCAAATGTTATACATCAGTAGTTCTTAAACTTGAGCATGAATCAGAATCACCTGGAGGGCAGTCGCAGATAGCTGGGCTCTAGTTTTGGGTTTTAAAAAGCAGGCCTGGGGAGTCTGGAAATTTCCAATATGCTGCTGCTCTTCCGTGCACCACACTTTGAGAACCACTGGCCTTCACTCTGGTTTAAGAATCACGTCTCTATGGGAAAATAGCTTGGTCAAATGTGGTCACAGGACATGAGTTTTGTTTTTCATAGTATATAGTTAGGTAAGCATCTTGCTTTGGCAGTCAGGGAATATGTCCCCGTCCCCCGTACCCGTGGAGGGGAGAGTTGTCTTCTCATTTTCCCTATTGTCCTTTAAAAATGTACTTGTAGAGGGGTGATATTGTATAAATCATAACTGTTACAGTCATTCTGTAATGTGTTCATTTTCTCCCAGTAGAAAACATTGGGTAGTTTAACTTTCTAAAAAATTATTCTCCCATCACCCTCACTGCAAAATTTGGAGAGTTAAAAAAGAATTGTTACCACCTTATACTTCTTATTCATCCATTGAGACATTGTCCCCCTGAAGACAAGTTCTTACATGTTCTTGGTGGCATTTTGGAAGATGTTGGTCCTTGGCCTCCTCCTGGGTACCAGATTTTGTAAGCTGTAAGCAGCCTTACTGGTAGATTAGCAGGCATTTGCAGTACGCCTTGGGAGGGAGGAGAAGCGGAAATCATTCTCAGATGTTAAACTAAACATGTTTCTAATTGAAAGCATGACGAAGAGGTGTATGTGTAAGTGCCTGGGGGCTGAATTCTGGCCAGGGCTTGGCTTTGAAAGCCCAGTTCCTGCTCCTGGCAGTTCTTTCCCTCCTGGATGGGACTCCTCCCCATTACGGTGACATTCCATAAATAACTGTTGCTCGGTGGAGACCCAAGCCTGTCAGATCCCTTGATAGTGTTTGCTCAGTTGGTCAGGAAAACTCTTAAGTTCGAATCCTGGACTCCAGAGCTCATAGCTTTTGAATTTGAGTCCTAGAAGCAGAATATGGGATGGCTCTTGGGGACCATTTTAGGACAAGCAGCTCCTGCCCTCTCCATGCCCCCAGACATGCACAGGTGCAGAGGACAAGGTTAAGTGAATTCCCCCAAGGTCACTTAGGGAACTGGCTGTTTTTTTTTTTTTTTTTAAGATTGCTTCTCAACTTTTTGAAAATTTGTCTGCCTAATATTCTGACACTTGAGGACCATTTCTTATCACTCCTTGCTGGAACTAATAGCAATCATGTTGTAGGAAGGTGGGAAAAGTATTTTTTCTCTTTTAAAAAAATCAGTAGGTTTCAGACCTTTTGGGGCTTGTTGATTTGACTCTTTTATAAAAAACTGGGTTTATAATCCTAATCTATTTTGTCAATGTCTTGTGGACCAAATCTTGTGTTGAATTTTGTGGGAGATGTCATAGTATGACTTGCTTTAGGGCTGAGAGTCAAAGTCAAAGGTGGCAAAGATGACAGAACGTATATACAATAAGTGTATTTGCGTAAATACAGAAGAGACCGAAAGAATTGTGTCCATAGGCCTATGATATCATCTAAGAAAACTTAAGTCACTAATACCTAAACTTACATGGGACCTAGCCTAAGATTCCAGCTTTTTTACCCATGACCCATAACACTGCTAACTTTAAAATTCTGACCTCAGTATAGTGACTTAGCATTCATCCTAGCAAACAAAAGATAGGGAGAATGTTTTTATTGGTTGCCTTTCATTATGAAATTAGGGATGGTGCACAGTAAACTGAATTTGTATACAAACCAGCAGTCTGGACTACTGCCAGCCTTTCCGCTTTTTCTTTTCTCACATGTAAAAAGAGCAGATTGAACTAAATTTATAAAATAGTCACTCCAAGCACCAAGAGCTTATGTAAGATGAAGTCTGTAGCAAAGTACTTCTTGGGGTTGGGGATTGGACTTGAGCATTTGCTTTTTGCTGAGTCTTCTTTTGGATTCACAGAATTTAAACTTAAGCCACAGAATATTTTTCCTGTGTTTCTAATGCATTTCTGAGAGGCGGCTATAATAAGGTGTCTGAGGGTAACAGCTTTGGTTCTGGCTCTTTTGGATTCAAATCCCAGCTCTTTTGTTTACAACTAATTTTATGACCTTTCCAAATTACTTAACCTGTTTATCTGATTCTTCGTCTATAAAATGGACAAAAAAATCTCTATTTAAAATGACTGTGTGGGGGGATTAAATTAGTTACTATATATTAGTACAGTGCCTGGCAGCCTTTAATAAATATTAGCGCTCATCGTTGAGTCTCTTTCAGTGTGGTTTCATTTTATTGGCAACATCCCAGTGTCACTGCTAGTGAAGTCTACAATGCTTTTCTTCAAAGCTCTGTCTTCTATTGTCTTTTTGCAGCAAGCTGTGTTCCGCCATGCCAGAATGGAGGGATGTGTCTCCGGCCTCAACTCTGTGTGTGCAAACCAGGGACAAAGGGCAAAGCCTGTGAGACAGCAACCACTCAGGACGCTCTGTCCACTGCAGTCGCTGGAGGACAGAGTCCCGGGGCTGCTTCCTCCTGGGTCCCTCTTGAACAAGCATCCAAGCACACTTCGTCCAAGAAGGCAGATTCTCTACCAAGAGTCAGTCCCCTGGCCCAGATGACATTGACCCTCAAGCCGAAGCCTTCAGTAGCAATCTCCCAGCAGATATACTCCCAGTGAGTTTTCGGAATGTGCTTCCAGCATGGGAGCATCTTAATTACTCTCTTGGATGCATTGCTTCACATTACTTTTGTTTCCTGGAATATTTGCAGAAATCACTTTAATAATAATGCCTATTCTTCTTAGTTTTTTTTTTCTTTTCCTCTAAGGCTTGTTATTCTTACACATCAAGTTTCTTAAAATATTTGACGTGTGTTTAGCCTCTGCAGGAACAATTTACCATGAGCATAAACTATAGAAATAGTGAATGTTAATAAGGATCAAGTTTGAAAGGGGATGTAGAGAAATAAAGATAGTTGTTTGGTAGTCGTGGAGTTGTGACTTGAAAAATTCTTTTTTTTGTGTGTTCTAGAATTTTGAAGTAATTTGAAAAAGGGAATCAGTGAGCGCGGGTTTTAAAGACATTTGGAAACGCTAGGAACTCAGCGTTGCACAGGGAGATTGCGATGAAAATGAGTCTTTGGGAAGAGATAATTTCTCAACCTCAGAAGCAGGTTAAATGTATGTTTAATTGACATCATGTTTGCCTCCCAGTTGCCATGCAGGCCCATTTTTGGTGAATGAGCTTGTCTTCTATTTATGGGAACGTGTCTCTTTTTCTTAGCATTAGGAAATGCTATTCTGAACAAAATGAGAACTCGTGGATAAGAAAGATTATCCTTGTTCTTTTGCAGGTTGCTTTCAGAAGCAGCCCTTCAGCTCTGTGGGGTCCCTACACAAATTGTCCCCATTAATTAGCTACTCTATATCAGAAATAAGATGCAGAATTTACTGCAGCTATCACTTGCCAGTTGTCTAGGAATGTAAAATACAGGAAGTTCCCAATTTAGAAATTGGCTTGACCCAGCAGTTCATTTGTAAATCACTTGTTAGGAATTCAGTTTGCTTTCCCCCCATAGAGACAGCTTCCGCATGGTGATTAGTATCCAGAAAGCCCCAGAAGTTATTTAATCTGTTAGTAGAGAGGAAATTACCCCAATTTATACTTTTCTTTTGAATAGGCCACCGACTTTGCTCATAAGTGAGATCCTTATTACTTTTTTTTTCTTCCCTTGTTTTATTCCCTCATTAATCCCCTTCTTTCTGTTTTTCTTCATTTTTCTCTCATTCCTTCTGGTCTCATGAGAAATAGATTTGGGGGGGCTAGTTTGAAATCTAACCTCTTTGCTAACATTTCAGTTGCAAAATATATCCTGTAGCCCTCAACAAGAAGAAATTGTTGTTATAACTCATCCCCAGTAAGGACTTATTGTATTGTGTATCAAGTGTTATTTTAAATGTTTCACGTGCATTATTTCATTAACAACTTACAATACCTCTATAGGGTGGTACTATCACTGGCCCATTTTACAGATAAGGAAACTGAAGCACAGAGAGGTAAAGTAATTTGTTCAAGATCACACGATTAATAAATGACATGTCAGGCTTTAAACCGAGGCAGTCAGGTTTCAGAAGCAGGAGTCAGCAAACGTTATTAGTGCAGGGCCATCTAGTAGATATTTTCAGCTTTCTGGGCCATACAGTTTCTGTCGTAACGACTTAGTTCTGCCATTGTGGCACAAAAGCCGCCGCACACAATGTGTAAATGAGTGAGTGGGACTGTGCTCCAGTACAGCTTTATTTATGGACACTGAAATTTGGATTGCATATAATTTTCACGTGTCATGAGCTATTATTATTCTTTTGATGTTTATTTCCCAACCATTTAAAAAGGTAAAAATTAGACTCAGCTCATGGGCCATATTAAAACCAGGTAGTGGGCTGGATATGGCTCCCAAATTGGAGCTTGCTGAGCCCTGCTATAAAGGATAGTAGTGCTTTGTGTGTCTGAATGCGAATGCTCACTGTTGAATCCTTGAAATGATATAAATGTTTGTTTATGTCATAGCTAGACATCTCCCTTACAGAATTGTTCTGGCTCTTAAGGACAGAGAACAATTCTGTGTTGAACTGTTCTTGGTGATCAAGAAGCAGATTACTGTGCGTTGCAATAATAATTTTTTTCCCCAGCATTATTACTTAAGCAAACTGGGAAGTATTTTACAGGCGACATCATTCGTCTTGCATATCACCATCCACTATTAGAATTTGACCCTGTGTGATGTGTGTATATATAGATTTCTTGTAAGGCCCATATGTCGGATGCCAGATAAAGGAGCAACCTGTTTTTTTTTCTTTTCTCTTTTGGTAGCAGCAGTGTAATTTAGCCAAGAATGTGGTGAGATAAAGAGGCAAAGCCTTCAGCTCTGATTCGGCTCTTTGGTAAAACAAAAGCCATTGTAAACATTGCTTCAGAGACTTCGTCTGATGAATGAGATGCTTTTAATGGTGGATGTGTCTCGGGTGAGCCTGCTGTGTGCTTTTGGGTAACAAGAAGGGATGGCTTAGGATGCTATCCATTCTGATATTAATTCAATAATTTTATAGATTGTTCCATTATCCCATTAGCTGGGCACTACAGAGAGGATTAAGATGTATAAGACTTGATTCTGCCTTCAAGGAGATTTTGAAATAATAGATGAGTTTCAGCTTCAGTCCAAGAACGGGGTGCAATTTGATTCACTGTTTAGGTAGTGTTATAATAACCTGAACTCATGTTGAATCAAACTGCCAAGGATTCACATAATATAGAACTATTTTGGCCACTTTTGAGAAATGCTGCAGTCCTTAAGATATCATTTTTTACATATGAATTAAAAAATAAATAAATCATAGGGGAACAAATAAATTTAGTAGATTGAATTGCGTTTGATCAGTGAGAGGTAGGGTAGGGGGTATGGTATGTATGAATGTTTTTCTTTTTTCTTTTTATTTCTTTTTCTGGGTCGATGCAAATGTTCTGAGAGGTGATCGTGGTGATGAATATGCAACCATGTGATGATATTGTGAGTTATTGTTTATGTACCAAGAATGGAATGATCATAGTTAAGAATGTTCATGTTTGTATGTTGTTATATTAAAAAAAAAGTTACTACCCACAGTTGGGTGGGTCACATCTCTATGGATAATCGAAAAGTTCCCACCTAGCAATATTGAATGAGGATTAAAGCACATGGCCTTTCTGGGGTCCAAAAGAGATTCAGACTGGCATATGGAGTGATGCAAATGTTCTAAAAAATGATCATGGGGATGAATACACAACTGTGTGATGATATTGTGAGCCATTGATTATACCCCATGTATAGAATGTATGTGTGTGAAGACTTCTCAAAAAAAAAAAGATATTGTTTTTTTAAAATAGTCTACTATAGGGTGGTTCACGGTTTTATTTTTAACTGACAGGGGGAGATTGATTAAACCTCCTTAAAATGCTCAACAGTAAATATAAAAGGTGCCTAAAATGCTGAAGCATTGAGTTGGTGTGTTGCATTCAATATGTGACATATGAAATGTTACAGTGATCTTCATTTATTTAACAAGTTTTTATTGAATATATTCTATGTACTAGGCATGGTTCTAGGGTCTGAGGATATAGCACTTAAGAACTAAACAGAATGTTTGCCTTCTTGGAACTTAAGGTCCAGAGAGGGGGAGATGATTGACAAATCATGTGGTGAAAATATGTTAGAACGTGGTCAGTGCTACGGAGGGAATAAGGCTGGTACATTGGACAGGGAGTCCTGGGTTGGGGGGTGGGGTTGGGGAGGAATGAGGGTGTGGTATATTTAAATAGTGAGTCAAGGAAGGCCCTGCTGAGCAGGTGCTGGAAGGAGGTGAGACCACAGCCTTGTAGATATCTGGGGGTGGGAGGTACTGGGGGGAGGCCTTGAGGTGGGCATGTGGCGGGCATGTGCCTGGCATATTTGAAGAATAGCAAGCTTAGTAAAACTGTATTGTTAAAACTATACATTTTAGGCAAGTGGTTATTAGATGAATTAGTTTTATGTTTTGCCTAACTGGCTTTAGTATAGGTGCAAATAAAGTTCTTTGGGAAACCAAAGGAAGGCTTTGATTGCTTACATATTTTGGAGTGTTGGAGAGGTGCATTTGTGGCTCTCTGGAGAAGGCAGTCTGTGAATGGCAGGGAACTGGAGAAGTGGACATTTCCAGGGGAGTAAGTGATGGGAGGCCAGAGAGTATGGTGTATTCGTCATCTATTGCTGTGTAACAAATTGCCCCAAAATGCAGCAGTCCGAAACCACAAACATTTACTGCCTGTCATTACTGTGAGTCAGGAGTCTTGGAGGGGCCATTCCCTTAAGGCTTGGCAGGCTGGAGGAGCCACTGTTGGCGCTGGCTCTCTCAAGTAGGTGTTGGCAGGAAGCTTCAGCCCCATAGTGGGCTGTTGGCAAGAAGCTTCATTTCCTCTCTGTGGTTCCTCTCCACATAGAGCTTCCTGAGTGTCCTCACAGCTTGGCTGCTGGCATCTCCCAGAGCAAGATCCAGGGCTTGAGAGAGCAAGGAGGAAGCCACAATGCCTTCTTGGTCTTTAATCCTGAATACGACACACCTTCACTTCTGCCTCACTAAGTCCAGTCCACACTCAATGCGAGTAGAGTTCAGCTCTATTTCTTTAAGACAGAAATATTAGAGAATTTTTGGACATCTTTAAAAGTGATGGCATTCAGAATAGGGTTTGATATAGATGAAGACTAGAGGCTATATAAAGTTTTATAGGTTAGTTGAAAACCAGGTTAAAGACTGAAGATTTCAGCAAAATAATTCCAACTTCTTGCCCCCTCAAGAAAAAAAATGCCCTCCCCAACAAAACAAAATAGAAAAAGTGGAAGAAAAAGGAATGGCGGAGGAAACTGCATTTTAAAAGAGACTTAAGAAACATATAACTAATCACAATATATGGACAATGTTTGTTTCCTGATTCACGCAAACTGTAAAAAAAGATGGTGTTAATTTATAGAATTATGAAAAAGCTAACATTGATTAAAAATTTGATAATATAAAAGAGGGTTGTTGATTTTTTTTGGCTATGATGATGGTGTTGTAGTTTTGTTTATGTTTATAAAGGAGAGTTTCTGTTAGGGAATCATATTAACGTCTTTATAGATGAAACGATATGAATCAAGTAGGTTGAGGTATAGAGCTATGTGGTGGTCATTATTAAAGCTACCTGTTGGATACTCGGAAATTTCTTACACAATTCTTTCTACTTGTGTATTTTAAACGTTTTCTGTAACAAAGAGTCAAATGAACATTCAGATCGGAAAATGTTACCATTTCACTTGTGCTTGAGATTGCTAACCTGGCTGTAGTGTCCACAGTGGGTTAGGACTCGTAGGTGGAGAGGGCTCTGTGGCCAGTGGAGGAGGGGAAGGAAATGAATCCAGGAGTTAACTGTGAATGGAAAACCCTGGTACCTAACTGAATGTGGGAGGTGGGAGGCAAGGGAAAAGGGAATCAGATGGATCCAGGCTTGAGGCTGCTGTTTTTTTAAAAATGATTAAAAAAATTGAGATACAGGTAGTTTAGTGGTTAGAATGCCTGCCTTCCATGCGGGAGACCCGGGTTTGATTCCCGGACCATGCACCAAAAAAAAAAAATTGAGATACATTATATTTACATACCATGTAATCATCCAAAGTGTACAATCAGTGGGTTACAGTATCATCATATAGCTGTGCATTCATCATTTGCAGTTGATTTTTGAACATTTTTATCACTCTAAAAACTATAAAAATAAGAATAAAAATGAAAGTGAAAAAGAATGCCCGAAACATCCTATTCTTCAATCCCTCATTGTTTATTTTTTGTCTTTTTTCCCCTCTTACTTATCACAAGGTTTTCACAATCACAGTCACATTTTAAGAGCTCTAAAATGATTTAGTTATCTTCAAGGATCAAGGCTATTGGGTTACAGTTCAATAGTTTCAGGTATCTTCCCTCTAGCTACTCCATTACACCAAAAACTAAAAAGGGATAACTATATACTGCGTAAGAATAACCTTCAGAAAGACCTCTTGACTCTATTTGATGTATAGATATCTCAGCCACTGAAACTTCTTTTCTCTTTCCCTCTTTTGGTCCAGAAGGCTTTCTCACTCACATGTTGCTAGGGCCAGGCTCTTCCCCAGGAGTCATGTCCTAAATTGCCAGGGAGATTTACACCCCTGGCAGTCATATCCCGTGTAGGAGGGAGGACAGTGAGTTCACCTGAGCAGTTGGTTAGAGAGAGAGGCCACATCTGAGCAACAAGAGGTTCTCTGGGCACGACTCTTCAGCATAATCGTAAGTAGGTTTAGCTGCTCCTTTGCAGGAATAAATTTCATAGGGGCGAACCCCAAGATCAAGGGCTTGTCCCATCACATTGGTAGTCCTGAATGCTTGTGAGAATATCAGTTCTTCCCCAGGGAGAAAGTTTAATATTTCTACCGTTTTCCCCAGTTCCTCAAGGGGACTTGGCAAATCCTTTTTAATCCTCTGCTGACATTGCTCTGGGATGCATCAGGCATCCTACCAATCTGTGCAAACCAATAAGATCTCATTCCCTATTCAAGGTTCCGTGTAATTATGACATTCGAATAAGCTGACCATACAAGTAAAATTAAATAGTGTGCTACTGAAAATAGATATTCTGCACCAAATAAACATCTCTTCCTTTGGTCTCACAGAGAAGTTGAAGTTTTAAAATATAGTCCGTATCATGCTTTACTGTTAGTCCTAACCAGATTGGCTTTATTCCTATCTCGAATCAAAGTCTGCTCACTTTTTCGGTATTTTTAACAGTTGCTGTATGGGGTGATGGAGGTGATGCTGATTTTCATAGGTGCAGAACTCTAGCTCTGAGTCAGCTGCTGTTTTGAAGATGGCTTTAAAAGTAGAATACTTTTTAATGCATTTTTTAATACTTTGAATGTTTTGAATACACGGTGAATGGGATGGTCTCTGGCAGAGATTTACGGGTGAATGGTTAAGACCATCCTCTGTATCCCATTAGAGTCTGCAAATGGGTAGGTATCAGTGTTACATGCTGCCCTGTTGGTCAAAATGGTTTGGAAAGACTCTGGTCAGGGCATTATGGCCAGTGGACATTGCTGTAGTTGGTAATTTCATTCATGTTTTTCATTGGTGTTTGTTATTGTGATGTTACTTTTGCCAGTTTGTGAGCCCCATCATGGGTCCTCCACGAGCTGCAGCAAAGACCAAATGATGTCTCATTTTCCAGTGTACAAGTTTTGGCAGTCACTTTTCTGATTCTTGGAACTGTTAGATCCCAGGTGCATCCTGTTTCTATCTTTAGCTCTGTTTGTAAAAACTGTGTTAATGCTTCTAAGCTCTGGCTGCGAGAATCCACAATGGAGAAAAAGTCAACTGTTCAGTTTTCCAGAGCTTTTTCCTTACCCATCAGTATTGTTATTTACACATACATTAAAGTTCTCCATAAATGTTCATTTTCAGTTCTCAGTGCTGCTTAGTGGCACTATTTAGACTCACGTAAAATGTCCATCTTTATCCTTGTAAATCATAATGGCAGCTATAATCACTGGCCATGGAACCACAAAGCAGAGGTCATAAGGGACATTCTTCAGCCGCTAATGTCTTTTGGTTGTTTAGGGAACACTGGTGCAAATGGCCACTGCTTTGCCAGATGGGAGAGCCTGTTATCAAGACTGTATTAGGAGGAAGCACTTTTTCCAGAGACAATATACCCAGTCCCTTCTCTTTGAGCTTAAAAAGGAAGTCTGGCTTTACTCAGGATACGGATGTCAGATCTATCTAGAGAGTGCACTTGTATCTAGGCTTTTTTTCCTACCCTGGTGATGGCTATTTTCATTATCTTATGGTGTCTTGATATTACAAAGGATGTTGGTTAGTTTCTCTGGAAAAGATAAGTTTTGTTCTATCTCAAACCAGCTGAGGGGACTGAATTTATCTGTTAGCATTGATGACTGCCCTTTTCTGCCATCGTTCTTCCCAGGGATGTGGTGAAGAAGAAAGAAGCAAATTAGAAAATGTTCTTTTCAAAGTCAGGAATAATTCAAATGCATTCTATATTTAGCAAGCAAACTTATAGTTCACGTGCCAGATATTTCTAAATATAGAGAAGTCCCTTTAAAACCCATATTGAGATGATGGGTTCTATTTTCAGAGTTCTTGAGAAGTGAATACTTCACATTTACCATGAGTCAGTTGGTAGGATGCAGTGTTGAGTGATGTCTGTGCCGTGAAGGAGGGGCAAGTGTGGCACTGCCCTTTATCTCCACCTGATTGTTATCTTCCTGCCACTGTGATGAGTCTTCAGAAAACTGTATGCTGTGCTCTCTGGAAGGTTGGTAGACTTGGTGGAGCAATCCTTGAAGTATTCTGCCCTCCTGATTAACAGCAACAAAAAATGTAAGCTCATTCCCTTCCTTTATACTACATGCCCTTATACTATCACTGAAGGAAAAGAGCCCATCAAACAAAACTATACCAACAGTTAAAATTTTAGGAAGAAGATTTGAACTTTTTGTAGCATTAATAGTTGAGCTTGGGACCTTACCTTGTCTGAACTTATTAAAATAGCCAGTGAATAGACCAGTACTTGGAGAGAAGATTTCCGCAAATGATCTCTCAGAATTTGGGGGGACCTTGCTTATTGTGGACCCTCCCTTGACTCCCCCACCCTCTGATTTCTCTTCTGTGCTTCCCCTGTAAGCACTTATCGTTATCACAGCACTTACGACATGTCTTTCATCTCTTTATCTACATAGGTAAACAGAAGGGCTTCAATAAATGTTTGTTTAATAAATGTTTTTTGAGTGTTGCCTGGAGGAAGAAAAGTATTAATAATGCCTAATTCCCTGTCCAAGGAATGTTTCATGAATACTTATATTGCTAGGCATTATCTTTTAATCTTCGAATAGCATGACTTGACTTTATAAAGCCCTGAACATTTTGCAGAGTAGTTTATATTCCTTATTGTATTTCACCTGCCCTACAAGTCTGTGAGGCTGATGAAGGTTTTGAACCCTGCTTCATGATGTGGGAAAAAAGCAGAGTATTAGAAAATTGAAGAAAGGAATTCAATCCAAGGTCTTTAATGTTCATTTCATGACACTTTAGGGATGGGATGGTAACTACATATTTGAACCAATGGCTGATTTTATCATTTTCTATGCATTTACTTTACACGTTTTAAAAAGTGAGGTGATAACTGAAATTACATACAGAGAGTACACAAAAGTGCACACAATCTGATTATCACCGTATTTATATAAGTACCATCTGCATCAAAGAAGAGATTATTACCAGCCCCCCAGCCCCCTGACTCCTTCCTTTTTCTTTCTCCCAAAGGTAGCTTCTGTTTTGACTTCTGAGGCCAGAGATCAGTTCCACCTAGTTTTGAACTGTATATAAAAGAATCATGTGTGTAGTTTTTCCACTCAATAGTATGCCTGAGATTCTTTGGTGTAGTTTTTTTTTTTTCGATTTTTAATTTTTATTTATTAATTTTTTTCAGTGTAGTTTTGTGTGTCTATAGTTTATTCATTCACATTGCCAAAAAGTATTCCGTTGTATGAGTGCGTCATGATTTAGTATTTATTCTGCTCTTGAAGGATGTTTGGATCCTCCCCTCTCCCTCAACTCCCTCCCCCCCACCCCAGATAGTACTGTAAGTGAATTCCAGGAGAAGACCTTTTTGAACTTTTCCATCAGAAAACCAAACCCAGCTGGATATAGCAATGCCAAGGCTTGAGAAGGACTTCATAATCCATTGAAATTGTGTGCAATTTGGTCATATAGGCCACTGTTGGCCAGTTCTGTTTTGTTATTTGAGAAGTTTTTCAAATTGTTAGAGAAAATGCCATACTTGAAAGTGAATAAATGCTCACCTGATTGTGGAGAAGAAAAGAATTTTATTCACGATCTTGCAAGAAAGGGTGCCCAGTTGAACAGAAAATCGTGGCTGGTGTGCCAAACAATAGAACGCCAAATCGGTTATACCTGTGCCTAGCTCACAGAACCTCCCCTGTTTCTCCACTGATTGGATACTCCAGAGGTTACAGCCTGTCCGGATAGTCTAATTCAAATTTCTGGCAAAAGGTTCCGCTTTTGATTATATGTTATATTTCAGTGACCCTGGCCGTTATTTATTTAAACTTGTTTTTACCTGTTTGTCACCAAGTATAGGCTTACATCAGAGGTGCTATCCTTCCCTGTCTGCGAAACCAATTTGAGTTATTCTGCAGTCATTTCTTGTGCCATCTTGTGTGAAAGCTAAACTTAATTTTCTTGCAAATCCCCCTTCTTTCTTTTTGAACTTTTTTAGTTTTCACATTTTAGTCTTTCTTCAAACTTGATAAGAGCCTTTTCACATCCTTCATAAGGATCTTCCTCTTTACAGGGGTTCTTGATCAGTCTCTGAACTAAGCCTCAGGCACATGGGATAATGTAGCACCTAAGTGCTGTGAGTACCCCAGGTATGATGGTTAAATAAATTAGCATGGACAGTGCCACCCCTTTCTGTCCCCCAAACCAGTTTTCTACCATCTCATGAGGGGGGTCATCAGTGCCTGAATTTTTTGCCAATTCTTCAGATAAGACCCTCGGACCTTGTAAAGCCTTGGTGATAGTTCTGTTTGGGGCTGTATTTTTGGGGATAAATGTATAACAACTATCCCCGACCATAACGTTAATGCCTCCTTTTTTGGCTCACATTATGTCTAAGGCCACCCTATTCTTCCATGTCGTTTGGCTAGTAGCATTCAATTCTTCTGGTCTTCCCTCAGCTGTATCCTTGGTGTAATTGATCTGATTAATCCAATCCAGATTTTTGTTGATGGTGATCCACCAGAATAATGATAACTTAAATCCTGCAGCTACTTAATTTCCAGCCTTGAACTCATCTGGGATTTCCCTTGGCACCCCTATACTGTCTGAATCAACTCGATCCTCCTCCTTTTCAAATGCCAGCGTGAATGGGATGGCCAACTGGATCAGAGCACAGATCCCTTTCCTCTTCTTGGGTAAAGCTGGTCAGAGGATGCCCTTTCCATAATACCACCAAAGCCCTGCTTGTAGTGTGGTTAAAAACTGGGAAAATTGCCAGTACTATCTTCAGTCACATGCCATGCTTGGGTACATGAGCCTACGGTCCCGAGGTCCTGGAGCCCTTCTTCCCATCTAGAGAGACAGGCAGAGTGGTTTCCTGAACTAAGGTGAGAAGCCAGTATGGCCTTGACTTTTCCACCCCCTAACTGAGAGGGAAAAAAGAGGACAATGTACTACAACTTTCACCGGAAATAGTATTCTGAAAAAGGAATACCATGCACTTGAACTTCTTGTCGTGTTCCTGCATACCCATCAGAAAGGGCATGACAGAAGCAGTGGGGTCAGTCTGTTGAGCAAGCATAGCAGTTGCTTTTGTTTAGACTCTGGAATGTATATTTGATCCATTCCACCCAGGTGCATGGGGAGAATGGGGTGAGAGAGTGTTTTGAGGAACAGGAAGCAACAAACTCTTATTAATTTTTTCCACCTGAAAGGATGGCTTTGCAGGAAGAGTGGACTGTGGGATGAGGGGTGGGAGGTGAGGGGTGAAGTGTGTGTGTGGGGGTCACTTGTGCTTGCTTTGTCTGCATACGACAGGAAGACTTGGCCATAAGTAGGTTTGGTATAGAACCAACAACTGACCAGGCTTAAGTTCTGGTCAAAAAAGAATGTGAAGAATTGGGTAGAACTCAAACTTTGCAACTGAAAAGGGCAAGTGCTGGAATGCAGTTTGCTCCCCAAGAGAATTACTAGAAATCAGGATAATGTTTTAGTGGTATGTAATAAGAATAGCTAGTAAACACGGAGTGAATTTATTCAGTGCCAGGTACTATTTTTGAGTATTATTTAATCCTCTCAAAACAATGTAAGATAGATACTATTATTATTCCTGTTTTACATGATGAGGGAATGCAGGTGCAGAGAGATCAGATAACTTGTCTAGGGCCACTCAGTTGGTAATTGTAGGGTCAGGACTCAAATTTAGGCAGTCCATCTGCCCAAGATATATAGTATAGCCTTAACCCGTGGGCTATATAGCCTTGTTCTTTGATGGTGTTTATATTAATTTACTATTACTGCTGTAACAGATTTTCACAGATTTAGTGATGTAAAATAATGCAAATTTATTATTTCACAATTCTGGAAGTTGAAAGTACAATATGGGTCTCAGTAGGCTAAAATAAGGAGTTGGCAGGGCCGCATTCCTTCAGGAGACTCTAGGGAAGTGTGCCGATTTGAAATGATTTATGTACCCTCGTAAAGCCATGTTTTAATCCTAATCCCATTTTGTAAAGGCAGCCATTTCTTCTAATCAATCCCTATTCAGTATTTTTGTTTGAAACTGTAATCAGATAATCTCCCTGGAGATGTGATTTAATCAAGAGTGGTTGTTAAGCTGGATTAGGTGATGACATGTCTCCACCCATTTTGTTGGGCCTTGATTATTTACGGGAATCCTATAAAAGAGGAAACATTTTGGAGAAAGCAGGAGATTCTGAGAGAGCAGAGAAGAATAACATAGCTACGAGAAGCAGAGAGCCCACAAGCCTTTGGAGATGAAGAAGGAAAATGCCTCCTGGGGAGCTTCATGAAACAGGAAGCCAGGAGAGAAAGCTAGCAGATGAAGTTTTGCTTGCCATGTGCCCTTCCAGCTGAGAGAGAAACTGAGACTGTGTGTGCCTTCTCACTTGAGAGAAAGACCCTGAACTTCTTCGGTCTTCTTGAACCAAGGTATCTTTCCCTGGATGCCTTTGATTGGGCATTTCTATAGACTTGTAATTGCTCAGCCTTAGAACTGTTAACTAGCAACTTATTAAATTCCCCCTTTAAAAACCATGCCGTTTCTGGTATAGTGCATTCTGGCAGCTAGCAGACTAGAACAGGAAGAAGCCAGTTAATTGCCTTTTCCAGCTTCTAGAAGCTGCCATATTCCTTGGTTAAGTGATGGTTAAGTTGATGTGTTAGCTTGGCCAGGTTATGGTATCTAGTTGTTTGGCAAAGCAAGCACTGCCCAGATTGTTAATGTGAGGGTGTTTTGTAGATTTAAATCATTAGTCAATTGATTGCATCTGTCGCTGATTACCTCTACAATTAACAAAGAAGATTGCCTTCAGCAGTGAGAGGAGTCTTTGTCAATCAGTTGAAGACTTTAAAGATTTCAGTTGTCAGAAAGAAGAATTTTTGTCTCTACTTTAGCCAGCTTCTCCTGGGGAGTTCATTGAAATCTTCATAGGAGCTTCCAACTTGCAGTTGCATTCTGTCCTACAGAATTTGGACACATATATCCTATTGGTTCTGTTTCTCTGGAGAACGCTAAGATTTTTGACTTGTGGTTCCATTCCTGCATCTTCAAATCCTGCAACATCAGGTGGGGTCTTTCTTATGCTATCATTTGTCTGGTCCTTTCTCTTCCACCCCCCTCTTTCACTCATAAAAACCCTCGTGATTACACTGGGCCCATCTGGATAATCCAGGATAATTTCCCCATCTCAGGGTCAGCTGATTGACAACCTTCATTTTATCCACAACGTTAATTACCCTTTGCCACATAACCTAATGTGAACCTTCTGGGGAGTAGGACATAGGCCTCTTTGGGGGAGGTGGGCTTTATTTTGCCTAGTGTGGTATTTTACTTGGCCTGTCAGTCTCCTTACTCATGAGTGAGCTTTAATCACAAAGGTTAGCAAATAATCATCAAATGATGATCCAGGACTTTTGTAAAAGTTAGATGCAGGCCTAAATGTAGTTCCCCCAGTTCTCTGAAGTCTTGGGACCACAACATTCAGGCACTTGTGGGTGGAAGGATAGGGGGAGTGAGCAAGAGATCAAGGGACGAGTGATGTCCAGGCACCAAGAGGGGCCCTAGCCTCAGGACCTAGGAATTGAAATGTTGAGACCACCACTCCTAAACACCACTCTAAACAAGTACCTTTTGACGCCCGCAAGGTGGTGTAGCTTAATCAACTCAATCTGATTGCATTTCTGGGGCGGGGGGGTGGGGGGTAGTTAGGAAGGGGTGGGTAGAAGTGGGTTGGCGTGGGGAAGAGGGCTAGGGGGTTAACTAACTTAGTTAGACTCTGGCACTTGAGTTGTGAAAGTGTCTTTCCTATGATTATTTTATAGATGAAGTAGTTTGTGTGCTGAAAATGGAGTTAATTAGTTGTCAGAGGGTTTAATGCAAATTAACAGTAGGCCTGGGATTGGAATACACCGGAATCTACTGTTGAGCAGTTGTGTCAGAATGGAGGTTGGCTGTCACATGGACCCATGAGTGTTAGCTTGTGCCTGTAATGTTTGCTATGAATCAAGAGAATGGTGTGGAGAGACCTACTTTGGGTGTTGTGCTGATTGAAGTAAAAATTTCCCCTTACATGTGGATATGTTTGGCATTCCATAGATATTCCCAGTGAATCCTTCCAAGGTGCCTCTGGGTTGCATTAAATCCTGTCTCCTTGTTTCCCTTGGCAAAAGAGTTTGTTTATGTTTGAGCAATGTGTAGACTAAATTTTAAGGCTAAATTTTCATAGCAGTTCTCTGCCCAGAGGTGCCCGGAATTGGAATCAAGAATCTACAAGGTGCGAGTCCTGTGTGAAGAGGTGACAAGTATACTGCAAATTACACAAGACATACACAATGAAGGAAATAAGCAAAGTCAAATAATAACATGGTAAATATAATGTTCTTAGGAGACTCAGAATTAGAATATTTTCACTGAGATTCTCAAGGTTGAATTTTTTTCTTTAACCTTTTTATCTTTACCCAAAGATGTTAGAGATGATCTAGAAGAAAGAGCTGACCTGTGGGCCCAGAGGCAAGAACTTCTAAGTGGAAAGAAGGTCTATTTAAGCACTATGGTCAAGTAAACCCTAGATTGGCTAATCCTAGAAAAATGCCTTTCTGTCATTTAGGACTGTTATTTTTGGACAAGATGTTTATGTGTGTGTGCATGATAGCAAGAGAAACCAGAAAGACTGGATGGAATTAAACGGCAGATTGAAGGATGTTCGTGCACCCACTGGAGTTAGGTGGCCTTTCCCAGGACTGGGGAGGGGAGGCACCCACTATCTCCTTTGACCTCATGAAATGGGAGAGGACCAAGTCCAGATCTCTACCCACAACTAGGAGGGTCGTTTGAAAATGTAAGTCTAATCTTGCCTGCCCCTGCTCACACACCTCCCCTGTCTCTCTGTTGCTCAGAGGATAAAGATCCCAGAACTTCATGCCTGTGGACACTGACTCCTTGGTTGCCTGGTGCCTCTTCTTGCTCCTTGGTCCTGCCTACCCTGTCTTTGACACAGACCTTTGCCCATTTTCTCTGCTTGCAGTGCCTCTCTCCTTCCACATTGAACTCCTCTTCCTCTGTTTAACATCTGCCCATTCTTCCGATCTCACCTTCTTTGGGGAAGCCTTCCTTGATCCTTTACTTACTCTCTGAAAGATCCGTCATAACACCATGTTTTGTTTTTCTCCTTCACAGCTTTCGTTTCAGTTTGTGTGGCCATCTGTGATATACCCTGCTTGTGAATGAACAAATGGCAGTATTACATGACTACTGTCAATCCAAAAGTCTTCCAGGCAGGAATAGAGCCATCAATCCATCTTCTAGGCTGCCTCAGTTTCCCCAAAACGATGAGAAGAGACTAGTTCAAGGAATCTAATCAGAGTCCAATTAGAGTTTCTCAAGCAGAGTAAGCAAAAGTTTACTGTCATTTTTTAATTTCCATTTACCTTTCCAGGAAAGCCTTTCAACCACAGCATTCTATACTTTTATGGTACCTCCAGGTAATAATGAGACCTACTTTCTGTGTATCTTTGGAGGTTGCAAAGGTTTTTCATTGATCAGACCCCGTGTGATTCTCTGAGCCTTACATTCTTCACATTACAGTGCTGACTCTTGGTCCTTGCACTTCCTGGAATGCCTCTCATGGACATAATAAGGCCGCTTAACAAACACGAGGGTGACAGCAGAGCCCAGACAGCTGGTCTCTTGGGAAGATTACTAAAATTGAAACCATAAATCCGGTTTGCGAGTTTAAAACTTCCTAGTGCTTTGTTGAATCTTTAATTACATATTAATTGATTTGAAATTTGACCTAAGATTGGCTCAAGTGCTCATAGCAAGCAAACAAGGACTTTTAAGAAAACTTTATTTTTCACTTAGAGTACACATGATTCCATAGTTATGTGACTCATGGAGTTATTTCTTACCAAACCATTTAAATATTTTATCAACATGGTTATCTTTGAATCAAATTAGTCCTTGGAATTTCTCCCTTCTGAAAGCTCTTATTATTTGAACATAATGGAAAATAAGATAAGCATGCACTAGGTTGTTTGTTTTTTTCCTTTTCAATCAGAAGTCTTAGAATTTTCAACCAGTGCAAATCAAAGTTTTATGAGTTTTGGGGCTTTCTGCCTTGTCCACAATCACACAGAAGGGTGGTAGCAGGGCTCTGAGCCCAGGCTTCCTGACGTCTCAGTCCATTTTTTCCTTACTGTCTTTTATGTATGATCTGACTACTTTTATCTAAATAATGAGAAAAGACTTTGTACAATATTTTTGAAGTCCAAATTGTAAATAAAAAGGATAGAGGACTGAAAAGCTTGAATGATTTCATGAATTCTCAGGTAAACCACTGTTTGACAAAAAGCTGTATATTTTCCCAGCAGTCAAGATTCATTTAATCAAACGTTCTAGTTCATGAAGAAAATATGAGAAGTATTTCATTATAGTAAGTTACCAGATATCTGTACCCAGATATTTAAAAAGTATTTGGATGGTCTGCCACAGATACGTATTTTATTTTAGAAAAAGTTCTCATTTTAGTGCTTTCTTGACATAGGCATCACTTTTATTATTTTCAAAATGCTTCCTTTTATTTCTTTGCCTAATATTAGTGTTTTGCCACCTGCTGGTATTTTGAGATTTGATGGACAGAATCTAAAGTGAGACATCATTCTTTCATCATTTGTTCAAAGCCTTTTATACAGCAGTTAATCCTTCCTAATTATATTTCTGGGAAGGATGTTCTTAACTCAAACAGGAAGATAATATAGACATTTTGTGAGGATTTAGTTGCACTTTACTCTGAGGAAAGAAATTTGAAGGGAAGCGCTCTCCATTTCCCATTTCTCACTCCCTGGGCACAAACCACCATATTTATTTTATTTTATTATTATTTTTTGCCCTCTTTGTTTTATGAGCCCCTCTTCTCTTTCTCTCTGTTCCTCTGCTAGTCCTATCACTCCTATTAATTTCCTGACTTAATTAAGCTATTTTGAAGGAATAAAAAAATTCATAAACCTATTTCAGCATTCATTTCACAACTTAATTGCCTTAATATTTTGAAAGATAACCTATGAATCTGAAGAATTGGAAAATTCACTGTGCATTTTAGAAATGCTTTTTGAAGTTTAAATGATTTGTAATCTGTTTTTTTTCTTTGTGGGCAGATTGCTTTGTGCTAATTGAATGTAGTGATTTGTATCTGAAAGTAAATATCTTTGTGACATTTGATGTACATGTTAGATATTTCATATATATATTTTTTTCTTTATTTTTTATTTTTTATTAATTAATGGAAAAAAGAAATTAACCCAACATTTAGAAATCATACCATTCTACATATGCAATCAGTAATTCTTAACATCATCACATAGATGCATGATCATCGTTTCTTAGTACATTTGCATCGGTTTAGAAGAACTAGCAACACAACCGAAAAAGATATAGAATGTTAATATAGAGAAAAAAAATGAAAGTAATAGTAGTAAAAACAAAACAAAACAAAACAAAAACCTATAGCTCGGATGCAGCTTCATTCAGTGTTTTAACATGATTACTTTACAATTAGGTATTATTGTGCTGTCCATTTTTGAGTTTTTGTATCTAGTCCTGTTGAACAGTCTGTATCCCTTCAGCTCCAATTACCCATTATCTTACCCTGTTTCTAACTCCTGCTGGTCTCTGTTACCAATGACATATTCCAAGTTTATTCTCGAATGTCGATTCACATCATTGGGACCATACAGTATTTGTCTTTTAGTTTTTGGCTAGACTCACTCAGCATAATGTTCTCTAGGTCCATCCATGTTATTACATGCTTCATAAGTTTATCCTGCCTTAAAGCTGCATAATATTCCATCGTATGTATATACCACAGTTTGTTTAGCCACTCGTCTGTTGATGGACATTTTGGCTGTTTCCATCTCTTTGCAATTGTAAATAATGCTGCTATAAACATTGGTGTGCAAATGTCCGTTTGAGTTTTTGCCCTTAATTCCTTTGAGTAGATTCCCAGCAATGGTATTGCTGGGTCATATGGCAATTCTATATTCAGCTTTTTGAGGAACCGCCAAACTGCCTTCCACAGTGGTTGCACCATTTGACATTCCCACCAACAGTGGATAAGTGTGCCTCTTTCATCGCATCCTCTCCAGCACTTGTCATTTTCTGTTTTGTTGATAATGGCCATTCTGGTGGGTGTGAGATGATATCTCATTGTGGTTTTGATTTGCATTTCTCTAATGGCCAGGGACATTGAGCATCTCTTCATGTGCCTTTTGGCCATTTGTATTTCCTCTTCTGAGAGGTGTCTATTCAAGTCTTTTTCCCATTTTGTAATTGGGTTGGCTGTCTTTTTGTTGTTGAGTTGAACAATCTCTTTATAAATTCTGGATACTAGACCTTTATCTGATATGTCATTTCCAAATATTGTCTCCCATTGTGTAGGCTGTCTTTCTACTTTCTTGATGAAGTTCTTTGATGCACAAAAGTGTTTAATTTTGAGGAGTTCCCATTTATTTATTTCCTTCTTCAGTGCTCTTGCTTTAGGTTTAAGGTCCATAAAACTGCCTCCAATTGTAAGATTCATAAGATATCTCCCTACACTTTCCTCTAACTGTTTTATGGTCTTAGACCTAATGTTTAGATCTTTGATCCGTTTTGAGTTAACTTTTGTATAG
This sequence comes from Tamandua tetradactyla, assembly GCF_023851605.1. Classification (NCBI taxonomy): domain Eukaryota; kingdom Metazoa; phylum Chordata; class Mammalia; order Pilosa; family Myrmecophagidae; genus Tamandua; species Tamandua tetradactyla. The sequence continues at coordinate 78,594,046 of NC_135343.1, forward strand.
GGTGTGAGAGATGGGTCTTCTTTCATTCTTTTGCATATGGATATCCAGTTCTCTAGGCACCATTTATTGAAGAGACTGTTCTGTCCCAGGTGAGTTGGCTTGACTGCCTTATCAAAGATCAAATGTCCATAGATGAGAGGGTCTATATCTGAGCACTCTATTCGATTCCATTGGTCGATATCTCTATCTTTATGCCAATACCATGCTGTTTTGACCACTGTGGCTTCATAATATGCCTTAAAGTCAGGCAGTGCAAGACCTCCAGCTTCGTTTTTTTTTTTTTTTTTAGAGGGAGGAAAGGAAGGAAAGAAAGACAGAGAAGGAAGGAAGGATGGAAGGAAGGAAGGGAGGAAGAAAGGGAAACATTTTCTTATTTTTTATTATATTTTGTTTGTTTGTTTGTTTTTTACATGGGCTGGGGCCGGGAATCGAACCGGGGTCCTCCGGCATGGCAGGCAAGCACTCTTGCCCGCTGAGCCACCGCGGCCCGCCCACCAGCTTCGTTTTTTTTCCTCAAGATGTTTTTAGCAATCTGGGGCACCCTGCCCTTCCAGATAAATTTGCTTATTGGTTTTTCTATTTCTGAAAAATAAGTTGTTGGGATTTTGATTGGTATTGCATTGAATCTGTAAATCAATTTAGGTAGGATTGACCTCTTAACTATATTTAGTCTTCCAATCCATGAACACGGTATGCCCTTCCATCTATTTAGGTCTTCTGTGATTTCTTTTAACAGTTTTTTGTAGTTTGCTTTGTATAGGTTTTTTGTCTCTTTAGTTAAATTTATTCCTAGGTATTTCATTCTTTTAGTTGCAATTGTAAATGGGATTCGTTTCTTGATTTCCCCCTCAGCTTGTTCATTACTAGTGTATAGAAATGCTACAGATTTTTGAATGTTGATCTTGTAACCTGCTACTTTGCTGTACTCATTTATTAGCTCTAGTAGTTTTGTTGTGGATTTTTCCGGGTTTTCGATGTATAGTATCATATTGTCTGCAAACAGTGATAGTTTTACTTCTTCCTTTCCAATTTTGATGCCTTGTATTTCTTTTTCTTGTCTAATTGCTCTGGCTAGAACCTCCAACACAATGTTGAATAGTAGTGGTGATAGTGGACATCCTTGTCTTGTTCCTGATCTTAGGGGGAAAGTTTTCAATTTTTCCCCATTGAGGATGATATTAGCTGTGGGTTTTTCATATATTCCCTCTATCATTTTAAGGAAGTTCCCTTGTATTCCTATCTTTTGAAGTGTTTTCAACAGGAAAGGATGTTGAATCTTGTCAAATGCCTTCTCTACATCAATTGAGATGATCATGTGATTTTTCTGCTTTGATTTGTTGATATGATGTATTACATTAATTGATTTTCTTATGTTGAACCATCCTTGCATACCTGGTATGAATCCTACTTGGTCATGATATATAATTCTTTTAATGTGTTGTTGGATACGATTTGCTAGAATTTTATTGAGGATTTTTGCATCTATATTCATTAGAGAGATTGGTCTGTAGTTTTCTTTTTTTGTAATATCTTTGCCTGGTTTTGGTATGAGGGTGATGTTGGCTTCATAGAATGGATTAGGTAGTTTTCCCTCCACTTCGATTATGTTGAAGAGTTTGAGGAGAGTTGGTACTAATTCTTTCTGGAATGTTTGATAGAATTCACATGTGAAGCCGTCTGGTCCTGGACTTTTCTTTTTAGGAAGCTTTTGAATGACTAATTCAATTTCTTTACTTGTGATTGGTTTGTTGAGGTCATCTATTTCTTCTTGCGTCAAAGTTGGTTGTTCATGTCTTTCCAGGAACCCGTCCATGTCATCTAAATTGTTGTATTTATTAGCATAAAGTTGTTCATAGTATCCTGTTATTACCTCCTCTATTTCTGTGAGGTCAGTGGTTACGTCTCCTTTTCCATTTCTGATCTTATTTATTTGCATCCTCTCTCTCCTTCTTTTTGTCAATCTTGCTAAGGGCCCATCAATCTTATTGATTTTCTCATAGAACCAACTTCTGGTCTTATTGATTTTCTCTATTGTTTTCATGTTTTCAATTTCATTTATTTCTGCTCTAATCTTTGTTATTTCTTTCCTTTTGCTTGCTTTGGGATTAGTTTGCTGTTCTTTCTCCAGTTCTTCCAGGTGGACAGTTAATTCCTGCATTTTTGCCTTTTCTTCTTTTCTGATATAGGCATTTAGGGCAATAAATTTCCCTCTTAGCACTGCCTTTGCTGTGTCCCATAAGTTTTGATATGTTGTGTTTTCATTTTCATTCGCCTCGAGGTATTTGCTAATTTCTCTTGCAATTTCTTCTTTGACCCACTCGTTGTTTAAGAGTGTGTTGTTGAGCCTCCACATATTTGTGAATTTTCTGGCACTCCGCCTATTATTGATTTCCAGCTTCATTCCTTTATGATCCGAGAAAGTGTTGTGTATGATTTCAATCTGTTTAAATTTGTTAAGACTTGCTTTGTGACCCAGCATATGGTCTATCTTTGAGAGTGATCCATGAGCACTTGAGAAAAAGGTGTATCCTTTTCTTACGTGAGGAATATAAAGGTGTATTCCTCACGTATTTTGGGGCATTCTGGTTCGGTGCGTAAATTTTTATGATTGTTATGTCTTCTTGTTTAATTGTTCCTTTTATTAGTATATAGTATCCTTCTTTGTCTCTTTTAACTGTTTTACATTTGAAGTCTAATTTGTTGGATATTAGTATAGCCATTCCTGCTCTTTTCTGGTTGTTATTTGCATGAAATATCTTTTCCCAACCTTTCACTTTCAACCTATGTTTATCTTTGGGTCTAAGATGTGTTTCCTGTAGACAGCATATAGAAGGATCCTGTTTTTTAATCCATTCTGCCAATCTGTGTCTTTTGATTGGGGAATTCAGTCCATTAACATTTAGTGTTATTACTGTTTGGATAATATTTTCCTCTAACATTTTCCCTTTTGTATTATATATATCATATCTGATTTTCCTTCTTTCTACACTCTTCTCCATACCTCTCTCTTTTGTCTTTTTGTATCTGACTCTAGTGCTCCCTTTAGTATTTCTTGCAGAGCTGGTCTCTTGGTCACAAATTCTCTCAGTGACTTTTTGTCTGAGAATGTTTTAATTTCTCCCTCATTTTTGAAGGACAATTTTGCTGGATATAGGAGTCTTGGTTGGCAGTTTTTCTCTTTTAGTAATTTAAATATATCATCCCACTGTCTTCTAGCTTCCATGGTTTCTGCTGAGAAATCTACACATAGTCTTATTGGGTTTCCCTTGTATGTGATGGATTGTTTTTCTCTTGCTGCTTTCAAGATCCTCTCTTTCTCTTTGAACTCTGACATTCTAACTAGTAAGTGTCTTGAAGAACGCCTATTTGGGTCTAATCTCTGGGGTGCGCTGCACTTCTTGGATCTGTAATTTTAGGTCTTTCATAAGAGTTGGAAAATTTTCAGTGATAATTTCTTCCATTAGTTTTTCTCCTCCTTTTCCCTTCTCTTCTCCTTCTGGGATACCCATCACATGTATATTTGTGCAGTTCATATTGTCCTTGAGTTCCCTGATCCCCTGTTCAAATTTTTCCATTCTTTTCCCTATAGTTTCTGTTTCTTTTTGGAATTCAGATGTTCCATCCTCCAAATCACTAATTCTATCTTCTGTCTCTTTAAATCTATCATTGTAGGTATCCATTGTTTTTTCCATCTTTTCTACTTTATCCTTCACTTCCATAAGTTCTGTGATTTGTTTTTTCAGTTTTTCTATTTCTTCTTTTTGTTCAGCCCATGTCTTCTTCATGTCCTCCCTCAATTTATCGATTTCGTTTTTGAAGAGGTTTTCCATTTCTGTTCGTATATTCAGCATTAGTTGTGTCAGCTCCTGTATCTCATTTGAACTATTGGTTTGTTCCTTTGACTGGGCCATGTTCTCAATCTTCTGAGCGTGGACCGTTATCTTCTGCTGGCGTTTGGGCATTTAGTCAAATTTCCCTGGGTGTCGGACCCAACAAGGTTGTAAGATTTTTCTGTGAAATCTCTGGGTTCTGTTTTTCTTATCCTGCCCAGTAGGTGGTGCTCGTGGCACACGCTTGTCTTACGTGTTTGGAAGGGATCCCCCCGGTCACCGTTCTCCGCGGCCTGGGGATTTCCGATTCAATTCTCTCAGTCGGTCCAGGGGGCCGCGCGTGGTGGGGGCGTCAGCCGCCGCGGCTTGAGGGGACCCTGTGGCTCCTTTATTAATTCCCCTATTGGTGTTTGGTTGGACCCAGTCCCTGCCACTGTCGGAAATTCCCTCCTCTCCCTGGAGGGATGTCGGTCGCCGGCCACAGCGGCCCGGGGAATTCGCCACCGGACCAGGAAGCCGCCCGCGGGGGAGGGGCGTCGGTCGCTGGCCGCCGTGGCCTGGGTAGCCCTCTGATCTGAGACTCGTAGCCGGTCCAGGAAGCCGCCCGCAAAAGAGGGGCGCCGGCCGCCGCGGCTTGGGAAACTTGCCTCTCCGAGACTCTCAGCCAGTCCGGGAAGGAGGGAGGGAGGTGCTCCGACCGCCGCAGCTGCCGCTGCTTGGGGAATCGTGCGCCGCTCGGGGATCTCACCGCAGCAGAGTCTCGCAGTCAGTCTAGCCAGTCCAGACTGGGGTACGCTGTGTGTCCATTCCCTGCCGTGGCCCCGGGAGCTGTTCTGCACTGTTTCTGTTCACCTAGTAGTTGCTCTGGAGGAGGAACTAAGACGCACGTACCTTACTAAGCCGCCATCTTGGCCCCTCCTCTTTCATATATATTTTAAACAGAATATGTGTGGTCACGGTCAAATAAGACATTGATAAATCAGGTAAATTATAGTCCAAAGTCTTAGTGGCCAGATATTCTTATGAAGTGTCATGTCATTTTGCTCACTGGTTAATTTTTTTTTTCTTTTTTTTCTTTTTGCATGGGCAGGCACCAGGAATCGAACCTGGGTCTCCTGCATGGCAGGCGAGAACTCTGCCTCTGAGCCATCGTTGCCTGCCCCATAACTGATTAATTTTTTAATGATTTTTTATTGTGTTACATATATATACAGAAAAGTGGTGAATTTCAAAGTACGGTTTAACAAGTAGTGATAGAGCAAATTTCAAAGTATATTATGGGTTACAGTTCTGCAATTTTAGGTATTTCCTTTTGGCTGTTCTAAAACACTACAAACTAAAAAGAAATATCTGTATAATGAGTCACTAGTCATAATCTTTTGTTAAATCCTCACTTCTCTGCTACAACTCCTCCGTCTCATTTGATCATTCTTCAGACTTCAGGGATATTTGGGCAATGACCATTCTAACTTCTTCATGTTGTAAAGGGGTGTCGACATTATGGATTAAGGGAATGCCACTGGTTAATGTTTTGGGAGAGACTGGACTCTCTAAGTTTCAAGGCTTATCTGGTGTAGGAACAATCAGGAGGTTTTTTTTTTTGGGTGCATGGTCCAGGAATCAAAATTCAGGAGGTTTTAAGTTTCTAAAAAATAAACTTAAATAAGACTTTTATAGAGTCTTAGATAGAGCCCTATGTTTTTTTTTTTAGGGTTTTCAGATATACTGTTGGTTGGGCTTGACATACCATGACAATTTGTAATATCTGGCTGAAGCTTGCATAATACTAACCTCCAGAAAGACTGTTAGCTCTATTTTTTTTTTTTGACATCGGCAGGCTCCGGGAATTGAACCTGGGTCTCCGGCATGGTAGGTGAGCATTCTGCCACCAAGCCACCGTTGCCTGCCCTCTGCTCTATTTTATATCTCTTAGCTGCTGAAATCTTATTTTATTACATTTCCTTTCCCTCTTTTTGTCAAGGTCATTCTCATGGCCATGATACCAGTCAGGGCCAGGCTCATCTCTGGGAGTCATGGCTCCTATTGCCAGGGAGATTGACATCCTTGAAAGTCATGTCCCATGTAGGAGGTAGAATAATGAGTTTGTTTGCAGAGTTTGGCTTAGAGGCCACATCCGAGCAACAAAAGAGGTGCTCTGGGGGTGACTCTTAGGCCTGTTTCTAAGTAGGCTTAGTTTACCATTTAAATAAGTTTCATAAGGGCCAGCCTAAAGATTGAGGGCTTGGCTTATTAAATTGGGAGTTTCCAATGCTTGAGAGAATATTGGAAATTTCCCAGATGAGGAAGTTTAATAGTTCCATATTTTTTCTCCAGTCCCTCAAGGAACTTGGCAAATACTTTTTTATTACCTGCTTCAAATATTCTGGATTATATCATGGTATTACATTCAGCTATACAAAAATCATTTGATCTCCTTCCCTGTTCTAGGTTCCATATATTTAGGTTGTTTAAACCAGACAGGTTAAGTTAGATAGTGTGCTACAGAAAATTTAAATTTTAGCATTTTTTTCTTTGGCGAGGTTGAACACCTTTGTATTTTTGTATGAATAATCTATTAACATTCTCTGCCCCATTTTATATTGGTTTATGCTTGTTTGAATCTGTTGTGTACCCCAGAAAAGTCATTTACCATGTCCTTTAAACCCTGTTCAGTATTGCTGGATGGTATCTTTTTGATTGTTTCAATGGAGATGTGACCCACCCAACTGCATCTCCACCTATTCAAGGTGGAGTTGCTTACTGGAGTCTTTTAAGAGGGAACCATTTTGAAAAACGATTTAGAGCCCAGACACCCAGAGACCTTTGGAGATGAAGGAAAATGCTCTTGGGGGAGCTCCATGAGACAAGAAGCCTTAGCAGATGCCATCATGAGCCCTCCCAGCTGAGAGAGAAACCCTGAACTTCATTGGCCTTTCTTGAGTGAAGGTAACCACTTGTTGATGCCTTAATTTGGACATTTTCATGGCCTTAGAACTGTAAACTTGCAACTTAATAAATTCCTTTTTTAAAACCCCTTCCATTTCTGGTATATTGCATTCCAGCAGCTTATAAACTAGAACATAGGTGTTCTTATAAATACATATTTTTTATTGGTAAGAGCTCTTTTCTATTAAAGATCCCTTTATCACACATTTTAAGAACTCTCAAAGTGGGGGAATCTTGGATACAAAGTATGTTATCAGTACTTACTGCATATTTTTATTCCAGAATTCGGGAGAAATGTCTAAATTTCTTTTGTTGGAGTTTTGAAAATTCCCACTTGCCTAAGGACAGGAAAACAATCTTTATTAAAATCTTGGATTGCAGACACATTTAGTCCAGAGTGATAATTATTATTTCTGGATTTCGAGAGGCTGTTTTAAAAATAAATATATATATATAAATAAATATAAATAAATAAATATATATGTAGAGCTAAGAACAAAGCCCATCAGGTTGGGGTTAAAGTAATTCGGAACACAGGGGTAAGGAAGACAGTGTCTATGTTTTAGTACAACACATACTCTTCGAGACCAAAGGAAGAAAGGAATTTGGTCTGAAATGAAAATTTTCTGAAGCACATAATCTAACAGCCTATCAGTATATCTCCTTTGAACAACTGAAACACAGCACAGAATGAGAAAGAGGTCCTTTAATCCTGTATAGCTTAGTGTAATGCCTGGATACATCCTAGAGTATATTAAGCAGATAATCAAAAAGTATTGGGAAAGTCCCTCGAGAGATGGAAGGAAAAATATGGAACTATTAAACTTTACCATCAGGAAATTCCCTGATACTATATCAAGCTTTAAGGACACCCAAATCAATAGGCCATACCGTTGATCTTGAGGCTTTTTCTTGTGAAGCTTATTCTGGTAGCTAAGAAGCTTAACCTACCTACCTATAGGCATGCCTAAAGAATTATTTCTGGAGGACCTCTTCTGTTGCTCAGATGTGGCCTCAGTCTCTCTAAGCCCAACTCTGCAAGTGAAATCATTGCCCTTCATGGGACATGACATCCAGAGCTGAAAGTCTCCCTGGTGACTTCTCAGGGAGATGATTCTCAGGGATGAATCCAGACCTGGCACCATGGGATCAACAACCCCATCCTAACTAAAAGGGAGAAAAGAAGTGTAACAAAGTTTCAGTGACAGAGAGAATTCAAATAGAGTCAAGAGGCTACTCTGGAGATTGCTTTTATGCAAGCCTCAGTTAGACTTGCTACTTATGATAACCTGCCAAGCCCCAACCAGGGCCACTCCAGCCAATCCTAAAGAACACCTAGGGCAATTTATACAATTCCACAAGGGTTCCACACACGAGGGTAACCTTCCAGCACCTACAACCTCCAGAAGGGTCCCTGGAACCAGAACCAAAAGAATAGCAATGGTGTGGTCTCCAGATAAGTCCTGAAACCCAGAGGGCCCAGCCTCTCTAGAACATCAGATGGTTCCATCTCCCTACCCCGTATTACTGACAGCCCCTTCTAACATGAAAAAGAATGGCCAAACACCCCTAAAGTGAGTGATAGAAAGATCAGAGGTGATGGTGGAATTCTACAGAGAAGAAAGGATTTAACAAATGAATATGATTGCTGAATCATTAAATCGATATCTCTTTTAGTCTCCAGTATCTTAGAGCAGCTAGAAGTAAAAACCTAAAATTATGGAATTGTAACCCATGTCAAACTCTGAAATCTGTTCTACAACTAATTGTTGTGCTGTGCTTTGAAATTTATTGCATTTTTGTATATATGCTCCTTTTTACAAAAAAACATAAAAAGTTGATTGTGGTGATTAAAAAAAATATTTAAGCCTTCTAGCTTCCTGTATTTTGGAGTAGCTAGAAGGAAAAATCTGAGAGGATCATACAGGTAGCCCATGACAAACTCTGGGATCTGTCCTGTAACTACTTGTTGAAGAGTGCTTTAGAAACTATTTGCTTTTTTATTTCTTTGCTTTGTATATATGTTCTACTATACAATAAAAAAGTTAAAAAAAAATCTTGGTAGTCATGTGATTTTCTCATTGACTGGGCAATTTATTTCAGAATTCTTCTGGCCTATGAGAGGCTTGTTGATTTACACAGACATAACTTTTTATGTACTATTGAGCCATCGATAACCATGGATCTGGTTACCATGCCTGAAATGGTGTAGAATAATACCAGATAACATTTAATTAGTTCCTAAATTATTGGGTACCTGCTATATATACTAGTGAAGAATAAGGACGGGGAAGATTATTAGGGCTGGAGTAAAGGAAAACTTAGCAGAGTCTGGCGAACTTGAGAAAGTAAAGGAGGCTGGTCTCGAAGTAAAGGAAATAAAGAGATGGAAGACACAGTGGGAATGAGTCTCCCTTTTCTACAAGACAATTGAGGGATTGATGATCTGTACAGAGGAAGTTGAAGAATAGTAGGATATAAAATTGGGTGGTAGGTTCAGATTATGGAAGGTTTTGAAATCAGAGGATCTTTGGGGCCGTGGAAATGGAGAGATGCCTATAGTAACGATTAAAGATGTGTAAGAGTTACCTGTGGAAAGCCAGGTGAGGAAGGTGATCTAGATACCTGATGGTGGATGGATAGTTTAGAGAAAGTGATGCTGGAAGGAGCTGACCTTGTAGCCTGCATACCTCCCACAGGAACTTCTTGAGAGGAGGTCTAATTTCTTTTAAAACAGAAGGGATACAGACGACCAGTCAAGAAAACAGTTCTTTTGGCCCAGGTGAAGGAATTATGTGTAGTCTAATGTTTATCTACCTTTCTAAATGTGTTAAATGGAAAAATATGTTATTCACTTTACATATAGGAGAGTTGGCGCTGTCTTTGAATGCTTCCTTTTCCTTAATCCACTCTGTTCCTGCATTCAAATTCAAATTACCAACCAGTAATTAAAAACAGACAATTTCATCCTGTGTTGATCAAACTAACAGTACTCAAAACATATTCAGTGGCAATTCATCGTGCCATGTAGAAGGATCAAGTTTTTTTTCTTTTTCAAATGTTTATCAGAAAAATGTTACCCAATTTTATGCTTTTCTTTATCTTTGTTGGCTTTACAACTTCTTTCCTAACCACTTTATTTTTGCCTTTTCTAACATAAATCTGTGTGCCTTCTATGCTTTTTTGTGCTCTTCTAGAAATGCTTTACTCACCTGTGCGCCTCCTCCTCCAGGTGACTGTGATATCACTTCTTTCACGATACCTTTTTTGTGGAAATGAGCACACACACACACAGGTATAACAGTTCACGTGTTCCTAGGCTCTAAATTCCTTTCCAGTTGGATTGCATTTTCCTTAGTTATTATTTAAATAATATATAGATGTATTTTTCAAAAATGAAGTCTGAAACAAATTGCATTAGTATGTGATATTAAATAATAAATAGCACAATTTTTGTTTCAGACTTATATTTGTTTAATTTAGGTTTAAGGTCTAAGGATGCTAAGAAAATTTATTATTTATTTATTTATTTATTTTTACATGGGCAGGCACCGGGAATCGAACCCAGGTCCTCTGGCATCGCCGGCAAGCGTTCCTGCCTGCTGAGCCATCGTGGCCCGCCCGAAAATTTATTTTTTAAATTTGCTTTGTGGAATACTCAGTTCTGTAACATGCTACTTGATGATAATAAATAGTATTGTCTTTCAGGGAATCAGAAATTTTCCAGTCTTGGTGAGGATACACTATGCTCTTTTGAAAAATTTTATGTATCACCTATTTGTTCAACTTAGTTTAGAATGTTTAGAAAAAGTAAGGATTTGACAACTCGATTAGGAAGTCTTTGATAAGTAACCAGTAAGAAATTATTTGACACTCAGTCTCACAGATATTTATTAAGTAGTTTTGCACCAGGTAAGGGACTGGTGGCCAAAGTAAATATCCTTTAGTTCTAGTGAATAATCTATATCTGGCTTATCTTTTTCCCCCTCACTTTCTTTTCCTTCTAGAATGAGTACTTAAATAATTTCTTTACCAAGAGCTATGTATTTATAGAACAAAACATCAGTAATGCTATTTTCTATACTGGTATTCATATTTGACCTGCTCAATCAAAGCTGGGCTCTGGTGTTACCCTGCCTGAAATCAATCCATTAATTAAATAATTAGCTTCCTGTATCATTATCTGTATGTGTCTGGCACCATGTCTGAACAGCAGGCCTAGTATTCAGGAGGCTTTAACTAACCTCTAACTTGCCTTATGAATTCAAACAGCTTCTAGATGTTCTCAGGTGTGGACAATCAAATGAGAACGGCAAGGAGATTTTTGCTTGATCAAAAACACAGAGTGAAAATAGTTCATGAATTGGTAGCTTCTCTACAGTTTTGAAGATAGGGTTAAGTCAACCACAGGAAAAATAAAGGGACACTTTGGGTGTGCAATATTCCCCAGAAACAGCAGTATCTGAAAGCTGACTGCAGCTGTGGTTTCCTTTTGTGTGGAGACTCTGCCTCTAGTGTTAAGGAAAAAATTCGCACTAGAATATAGTACAACGTTATGGTCTTGAAAATGAATTATTTCTTATTGTCTGCTTTATAGTAGTTCCCAGACAACTAAAAACTTCAGCTCACTTGGGTGCTGTTTTGTACATGGACAAGTTTAGCAGGCAAGGGTAGGGAGGTAGGTTGGAGGTGCCTTTAAAGTTTGGTTTCAGAGGGTGCCAGGGGTTATCATCACTGAAGGGAGGCAGCTGCTTCCCATAAGCCCTTCAAGGACCTTGGGAGAATTGAGCATATGCAGGAATCCTTTTACCGTCCACTTGTCCTAATTTGGGTTTATGACTGGCTTTTTCAGGGTATCTCTTTCTCTCTCATATGGTATCTTCTTTAATTCAAAGCTTTATTTTCTCCTTAATAGTGTTCTCTTGTTTTTGAGCGGACAGCAGCAGAGATAAACAAAGCTACAGTATGTAAAGAATGGGACAAAATTTGAGGGTTTTTTTGTTGTTCTTTGGCGGTTTTTTAAAAAAGACTGAAATGCTTTTCTCAGATTTTCTTAGAATAAACTCACATGAACAAAAATTAAGTACTGGAGTTATTTTATTGAACCTATGAAAACCTTTGTCACTATCAGTATAATTGTGATATTTAAATGTTTAAAACTGGCCGTTAAGCAATGATGAAATCTTTGAGGGAGTTTTTCTTAATTTTGTTAGCTGGGCTGCTACTCAGAATTGTGTGATACACATTTATATGAACTCCAGTTAATCTGTTAGTGCTTGGATTTTAAACTCTACATGGGTCAGCAAATGGTTTTAGTATTCCATATCATCCTGAATGATGACAGGGCATAGAAGGGCAGGACGATGCTGGCGCATTTTCAAAGGAATTCTTCCCTGATCTGGATACTATAATAAACACAGTTGCAGATCGGTCGATTTATTAAAACAGTATAGAAAAAAACGTTTTTGGAAGTGTGCTGATATTCCTGGTGCCTGCCCATGCAAAAAAAAAAAAGAGTGTGGTGGTATAGCTGATTATGGATAGTTTGAAATGCCATCTCCTTAAAAAACTTTGGAGCTGACATTCTCTTAAAAAACAACAACAATTGTGATGTGAACAAATTAATAAATATATCATATGTAAATATCGTGCCAGTGAATTCATAAAAGGGTTTTAGCTAAAGAATGTGGACACAATTTGAGCATTTACAATTATGCCATTGGGCAGCAGGTGGCAAGCTTAGCTTTTCAGTATTCTTCGGTTTTATTTTTATACCACTGAATGCCAAAATTTGAAGAGGGTGGTTTGACTCCACTGGAATATGTCACTTTTTGGCAGTACAACCTGGAACCACCTCTTTTTGCTCATTGTGCTTAATTGCCTTTCTCTGGATGTTGAAGCTAACCCTCCGGTCCCTCTGCTTGCAGATGAATAGGAATTAATTCATATGAGCAATGCTTTAGTCTCGTGTGATTTTAGCAACACATTGCTAATGGAGAAAATAAATTAGAAACAAATGAGTTTCCTAAGGCAATCCTTGTATGGTTTGTAAGAGGTTTGGTTATATAGTTATTACTAAGTGACATAAAACTTTTTTTTTTTTGCCTCTTTTTGAAAAAAAAAAAACCCTGCTAATCTGATAAGGATGTGAGAAATGATTAAACAAAACTGAAAAGAGTTCATTAAAAGAATCTTGAAAAGTTAGAGAAAGAAACAAACAAGCCATTTTGAGACCAGAATTGAAAATTATAAGCACTACTTAGGTCATATTCTGGATGTAATCAGGGTTTGGATTTCAAGTTTGGAAAAGAGACTAAGTTTGAAGATGGGGTTTGCAAGGTGGGTACCAAATTATTTTCTAGAAAATTTGTTCATACTAATTTTTGGATAGTAAAGATCTCTTATTGCGAGAAATTTGGAAAAACCTAGGGAAGAATGAAAAAGAATGGGATCCATTGTAAACATTAAATGTTTATGTTAATTATTTTTCCTTGGCTCTTTGTTAATATTGAGCTCTGTTCCCTTGCTTTTCTTTATAGCGTTACCATTTTTAAAGTTCTTTTCTAAGGACTGTCATTTCATTTAGTTTGTTTTTGACATTTAAATAAACATAACCAACTGTTTGTAGTTTTCTGAGACTTGTTCATTTCCTGAAGGTGTTTTTGACTTTCACCTATAATAGGGGTTCTCAAACGAGTATGCGGCAGAATCACCCCGCAGGCTTTTAAAGCAGATTGCTGGGCTCCACCTCAGAGTGCCTGATTCGGTAGATCTGGGGAGGAGACAGAATCTGCATTTCTAATAAGCACACAGGTGGTATTGCTGATACTAGTGAGCAGACCATGCTTTGTGAACCACACATTATCTTGATGCTTATAGCTGGAATTCATTTATTATTGTATTTAATATCCTGTTAAGTGAATATGCCACAAATTACCCTTTCCAGTAATGATGGACATTTGGATGGTTTCTAGTATTGCTTTATAACAGTGCTGTGACGAACATTTTTGTGTAAGTTTCCTGTTGCATATTTTTAAGAGTGTTTATAGAACAAAATAAAACATCAAAATCTACCACTGGTATTGAGAGTAGGTTTTGTTTCGTGAAACGCAAAGACACACACTGGTATGTAAAAATGTCTTTCTTACAGTGAGTTAGGGTGAAAAAAGGTTGAAGCCTCCTGTTGTAGGTTAGTTAACTTGATCAGTGTTTCCCTCTATGAATTAATTATATTAGCTTAAAAAAAATTTTCCTATCTCATTGCTATAATGTATTTTTCTCTGTTTTCTTCTAAAAGTTTTTCCTTTCACATTTAAGCCTTCAGTGCACCTGGAGTTGATTTTGAGTATGGTGTCATTTTATTTATTTTCTGTATGGATAACTGGAATTGTCTTGACTAATTCTTCTCTTCTGTCCCCAAACAACTGAACCACAATGTCATATTTGTCATATTCAAGTTTTTAAATACATATGTATGTTTCTGGGTTCTCTATCCTGTTGCACTGGTCTGTTGGTCATCTCTGAGTCAGTGCCATACTACCTTAAGTACTTTAATTGTATATTGAGTCTTAGTAGGCAAATCTTCCCTCAATTCTTCACCTGTGTTTACATATAAATTATAGAATCAGATTGTCACATTAAAAAAAATAATAATCCCTGTTGGAATTTTGAAGGGAATTGCATTGAATCATTATATTTGGTGTATCTATCTTTTTGTTATTGACTCTATCCATGAATGTAATATGTGATAGTTCACCAGTTATTTAGATATTCTTTAATATCTTTTGATACATTTGAAAAATTTTATTCAGCAAAATCTTGCACATCTTTATTGAGCTCAATTGCTCTTAGAGTTGGAAGCTTGTAAAATTTCATTTTCAAACAGCTTGTTGCTTTCATTATGAAAATGATGTACCATGCTGATTTTTATATACTGAAACTTTGCTAAACTCAGCTCTAGTACATTACATTTTATCTTGGGTTTTCCTTAGAGAATTATATCATGTGCATATATCATGAGAGATTTATTTATTTTTTCTAAACTTTACATCTGTAATTTGTGTTCCTTTTCTTATTGCAGTTCTAGGATTTCCAGTGCAATATGAAATGGAAATATTGATAGCAGACATGGTTCTTTATGTTAAAGGAGTTTTGTTAACCTTTCACCATTGAGTATCAAATTCACTATAGCTTTTTTGTAGATACTTTTTACAAACTAACAAAGAGATCTCCGTAACTTGTGCCTTTCACAGTTGTTGAATTTGGTTATTTGATCTGTTGGTTTGATCATACGGTTTTCCTTTATCTTGAATGTCGTGAATTATGTTATTCAATTATCTAATGTTGAACAACCTTGCATTTGTACAATTAACTAAAGTTAGCCGTGATGTCTTTTTTTTAAAAAAAAATCTATCAGCAGATGTAGTTTGCATCAGTGTTTGTGAATGAGGCTGGTATATAAGTTTGCCTTGTTGCACTATCCTTCTTGATGTTAAGGTTAGCCGAAGAAAATGCATTAGGAAGTGTTCACTCTTTTTCTTTTCTTTAGAAAAATTTGTGTAAGATTCAGTGTTTGGTAAAACTTGTTTCTAGGTGTTTCCTATTTGGGGTAGTTTAATTTTTACTATGTCTCCCTCTCTTCTTCCCTTCTTCCCTCCCTTCTTCCTTCCCTCCTTTTCTTCCTCCTTTCCTTCCAGTTCTACTGTTGGATTGATGAGATTTTTTTTTTTTACTCTTCGTTTTCTCTCCATCTCACCTAACTGCCACACCCCATCTCACTCTCCAAATTACTTTGGATTATATACTCTATTCTGTTCTCTTAGTGATTACCCTAGGAATTTAAAAATTATATTTAACTTACAAAGGCTAAAGATATTCAGTATTTTTTTCCTCCTCCCAAAGAATATAAGGACTTAAAATACTTGAACTCTGATCACCCTCCAGAAGTCTAGGCTATGATTTTTTCAAAATTTTAATTTTAAAGTTTTAATTTCACAAATTAGATGTTCTATTGTTTATACAGTCAGTGCTCATTTATATCTCCCCACACATTCATCATTTTCTTTGTCTACTATTCCTACTTACATTTGAGACATTCTTTCTGGTACAGTTTTTCTGAATGTGCCTCTAGTAGAAATTCCTTTGTGAGGGTCTTTTGATTGTTTTTAGTTCATGGAATTTTTCTAGGTGTGCAATTCTAGCCCTATAGTTATTTTTTCTAAGTATTTAAAATTGATCATTCCACTGTCTTCTGGTCTCCTTTGTAAGTGTTGATAAATCAGCTATTAGTCTAATTCTTATTTCCTTATAGAATATCCCTCTTCTCTATCTGACTTGTAAAAATTTATCCTGCTTGGGATTGGTTGGGAAGCTGATATGAGTGTTCATGTGTTTTTCATTTTAGGAAAATTATCAGCCATTTTCCCTTTCAACACTGCTTCTACCCCTTTTCTTCTTCAAGAAGTGTGATTAGAGCAATATTTTATCTTCTCACTCTGTTCTCTATGTCTTTTAATCTCTTTCATGTTTCCTTCTCTCTTTTTCCCTGTGCTGTGTTCAGGGTACTTTCTTCTAGCTCATTCATTCTCTCTTTAGCTCTTTCATACCTGCTATCATCCTTTGAGTTATCCATTTCAAATGTTATTTATTTTTTATGTGTAAGCATTCTATTTAGCTCTGTTTTAAATCCCCCTACTCCATATTGACACTCTCTTGTTAACTTAGTCATACTTTCAGTGCTGTTGTGACTGGACTGATTCTGGAGTTTGATTTTTCTGCTGATTTTGGCTTGTTTCCTTGTAGTTTTGTGATTTCTGATTGTGGGTAAATGCACACTGGAATTTTATTTCTAGATTCCTTAAGATCTCATGTTAAGGTAGGTTCCTATAGAAGGCATTTGTTCTGGTGGCACCACCCATCAAGGTTTACCGTTAACTAAATTTTGTAGTTGTGATCATTTGGTCACTCAGTTATTTAAAAATTTAAACCTGAAGCCTGCATGAAGGTGAACTTGTAGTTAGGGATTCTCAGGTGAGAATTTTTTTTGCCCTTCTTCATGTTCGTCCCAAACCCAGGATGAGACAGGCACAAATCCTCACGTCCTCTTACTGTAGGGTGTTTTTTTCCTGGCTCAGCTTTTGAAAGTGTTGCTATTCAGTTTTACTTGGAGGTCTCTGATCTGATTTCTCACCCTTGCAGGCACCAGGCTTTGTCTCCTGTGTCTCTAGACTAGGAAATCTAGGCATCCAGACATGGCAGATGCCCCTCCAGGGCAAATTCCTCTTCTGGTGCCAACTCATTTCCCCAGGTTCATGTTCTGAAGGTTTGTCTTCCTCTCCTGCCAGCTCAGTCGTATTTTTGTATTTTGTCCAGAAATTTTTGTTGTTTTGTATTGGCAGATTTTCTCTGGACACATCATCTGTTTTGCCAGAAGTAGAGATCCTAGTTTATTTTAAAGAGTTCTACTTCTGAAAAATAGAAATCTAATATTTGGAGGATAGCCCATAAACATCTCTCATGCTGCAAGGAACTCTTATCTCATGGTCGAATAATTATACTCTGGGTCTTTGGAGAGATCGAGGGATACTTTACCTTGCTGTTTAAGAAATGAGAAGTCTTATGAAAACCTCCTTTCCTGGGTGGGGAGAGCTGTTCATCTAACCAAATGGTTGGTGAGCCTGGTAGGCACGGGGCTCCTTGGCACTCTGCCCAGGGCACCCCTGCTCCTACCTGCTATGTTTTTGTCACCAGTTCAGTAGTTAAACCTTGTCACCTGATTCTTCATTACTGCTCAATAGTTTTCTTTTGGCAGTCTCTAGCTCTCACTAACGTGTACTGATTAAAATATTTAGAGACTAAATTGGCCTTCATGTGTTATAATCCCACTCTTTTCTTTGAAATTTGAAGGAAAGAAAATTTGAGTTACTCTGAGCAGAGAGAGAGGTCATAATTTGGGAGGAAGAAAAAAGGGTAAACACATAACTGTTGCTTCTATTCCAGTAGCATCTGACAGGAATAAACACAATTGCTATACCAGGGAGAGTTGATGCAGAAAGAAGCCCTGTCTGTATCTTTTTTTTTCTTTTTAACCATTAATACTCCTGAATTTATTTTATTGTATTTGTTATAGTTGTATGGTATGATATTGTGTCTGTTTCGAGCATGCTTTGTACTTCATGTCTAAATTTATAACTTTAATACTCTGTTTTAGACTCATCCCTTGCAGTGATCACCTGTAACTCGGAGGCCTGCAGACCAATGCCAAATATATCTGGACACAAGTAAAATATCCTTTCTAACCAAAATTGAAAATCAAGTGTATTTTTGGCTGACCAATTCTAATCTGAAACTTGGCTAAATCATTGAGAAATTACATGTTATGTTTGTGAGGGGCTATAATAATATAATCATAGGCAATTGAATTAAATTGAGGGAGTGAATGAAATCAAATTATATTTTTTGCTTCATATTATTTCTTTTTCGAGACTCAGAGTTGGAATCTGATAGCCATCAGTTTATTATGTCTGAGTCAAACCTAGGGTGAGAGTAGGCTTGGAAAAACAGTTCCTGGGGAATGGGAAGGCTGATAACGTCCGCTCAAGTTTGAGGTTTTAAATGGTGGGGACTTGCTGTGAATGTGATTTAGAGATTGGGACTGAGAACAAGCTGAAGGAGACAGAGTGTAGGCTCCTGGAGTATAGGGAGGCATCAAGGAGAGCTCATATAAGAGGGGTCTAACGGAACAAGTTTTGGAGACTGGCAGTGGCAGATAGGCCAGGTAGAGCAGAGACAGTGGATGAATGCAGGAAGAGAAAGACCCATAGAAATTTCATCTCTTGGCATGGAAGGGTCAACTTTGGGCTTGAGATCTTGAGATTACAGGAGGCAGTAATCTGTCATCAGTGAGGATCTGCCTCTTGCAGGGTGAACCAGGTAGTCAAAGAGATTTCACAGGGCTCCTGAGGACAGGTATGGACCCATGTGTTTGGAGCAGTGGCTATTGGAGAGAGCTGGCTACCAACATGTGATTATTAGAGTTCTTTCTTTGCTGGTAAGGAGCTCATTGTTCAGTGGAAGGTGTGCAGATATAAACAGGGAATGACAATTCAGTGTGATAAATGTAATGAGGGAGATTTTATGGCAGGTGCTCTAGGCAGTCAAAGAAGACCTAAATTCATTTCAAGGCTCTTTTGCAGAGGGCCCATATACTAGCTGCTCCACTGTATTTTTAACTCCTCTCCCCAACAGCCTGTCTTCTTTCTGTCCATTAACTCACCATGCTCCATTTTGCCTCCACACTTTATTCAGATTTTCTTTGCCTCCCCCTGTCAAGTCCTCCTTTCAATTGTATAGCACAATTCAAGTTCCAAAGAGCCTCCTGTGAATTTTCACAGCAGCCAACATTTATTAAGAATGCACAGTGTTCACAGTATGACAGTTATTTTACATGCATTATCTTATAACAGGTGATGGTTCACATTATTTAGCAATTGTACAGCACACAGTGACCAAAATGGAGCCAGTTGCAGTGCTGGGGCAGGATCCTGCAAGGTAGCTGTATTGCAGGTGCTACTTTTTTAGTGCTGAGTTGTTAGGAAGTCTTGGTGGGGGGCGGGTAGGGCTTCCCCAGTGGAGCAACTCTGGGGGGCTTAGGATAGCATCTATTTACCATCTACTATGAAAGAATTTAAACAGTTTTACAATGGTACTGATATGTACCTGACAGGCTGCCTCAGAACTCTCCTCTTTTTACCTCTCAGGAAAACTCTTTAGAAAAGTCAAGTAACCTACCCAAGTGACAGAGCTGGTAAGTGAGATTCAGACCTTCAGCCCAGTGTTTCTGGCTCCAAAGAATGAAGAAGAGCTCTTTCCCACGCCATCAGATCACACAGCTGGTAGTTACTCATTTGGAGTCTCAAGTTGATCATCGTTTTCTATGGGTCAAACCTATTTCTCTAGCTGGATTGTCCATTCTCTGAAGATAGAGACCATGTATTTTCCATCTTCTATATTGAATGCCTCTTACGCTGCCAAGCTTTGTGTTAGCACAGGGATAGAGAAATAAGACAAAGTAGTTGCATTTAAAGAGCTCATACTTTACCGGAATGTGTATGTACCCACATATAGGTAGATATAGAAGATAGATGTTTTCACACAGGTAGTTATAGTGCAATGTGATAAATATAATGATAGGAATTTGCACCAGGAGCATCTGTTTACGTCTGTTTGAGGAGGTCATTTGACAGAGGGTTGTATGGTTAGTATATGTTTAACTTTATAAGAAACTGCCAAGCTCTTTTCCATTGCGACTATATTGTTTCTGTATTCTTACTAGCAATGGATGGGAGTTCCAGTTGCTCCACTTCCTCATCAGCACTTGGTTTTGTCAGTTTGTGTCTGTGTGTGTGTGCCATCCTAATAGGTGTGTAGCAGTAGCTCATTGTGGTTTTATTTTTGAATTCTCTTAATGATTGATGATGTTGAACATTTTTTCATATGCTTACTTGCCATCCATATGTCTTTGGTGTAGTGACTGTTTAGATCTTTTGTTCATGTTTTTAATTGGGCTGTTTGCTTTCATATTATTGATATGAATGACTTTTATCAGAGCTTTCTTTTCAGGGATTTGTTAATTAGGTTTTCAATGCATTTGATATAAACTGTTTATAAAGCACTTCAAAGAAGATGCTATAGGAATGGTTGCCAGGGAAGATCAAATGGACTTTGATGCTGTCTGGGGCAAGAGTGGTGAGGACGAAGTTTAATGTGTGCTTTTCTCAGCGTGGTTTTGAAACAGGACAGAGAAAAGGAGGGGGGAGGGGGCAGGAGAAAAGAGCCAGAAAGCACAGGAGGGACTTGGGTCTTCAGTCTGAAAAGGAAAACAGAGATTTGGTTGCAGTGGAAGCTGGAAGGGTTAGAAATGACCAAGGGGTGGTTTACTCTGATGAGAAAAGCAACTGGGCGACAAGAAGAAACCCAGAAGGCCGTGAGACGCCCGTCCTTTTTGGTCCAGAACTGCATGGAGCAGGACCAGTGGGAGGTTTTTACCCCTGGGAAATGGGGTCAGATTACTTTGTGACCCCATAGTAATCAAAACAGATATTGAATACTTTTAGGAAAAATAAGGAGACCTTAAGCTATATGTAGATTTTTATAATATCTCTTCTCAACATTTATAATTGGAATTTTTTTTTTTTCTTAAAGAAAGCAGCATATTTGGCTGTGTGTGTAAAAACTGTTCTGGGAAGGAGTTTGCATGAGGCAGAAACATTCTTTCTTTTGTGACATCTGACTTGCAGGCCCTGTATCATTTTAAGAACCAACCAAACTTTTTATCCTGGGGTTCAAGGCCTTCAGGTCATCTTCGACCCCCACTGATGTTGTACACACACGTATGTGAGTATTTTTTTGGGGAATGGTTACGTAGCTCTCATCAGCCTCAAAGAGGCCTGTAATCCCCTAGTGCTCTAAAGGGTGTGCTTGGCAAATTTACGATAGTGATGGCACAGCAAATATTCTGCATCTCAGCTTGAAAGCATTATGGCAGGAAGTCCTCCGTCAGATGGAATTAGGTATACATTGAAGCAGTGGGATTGAGCCCAGGGTCTTTTCAGCTCTTGTATAAGCAGCTTTGATTCTTTTCCCCACAGAATTAGTAAATAACAATTGGCCAAGAAAAGATATTTTTGTTTAATTATTAAAAGAAGTACCCCAGATAATGTGTGTTCCTGATTATGTAGCTATAATTGTAAAAATTCTATATAATCGTGTTTAATAGAAAATCAACACATTTTATAGGGTGGGCCTTGTTATGCACTGGAAGAGACAAAAAGAGAGCAGATGAGAGCAGTCTTATAGGCAGAGCCTGAAGATCATGAGGCTGTATTTGAGGGGGAGCATTTCAGGCTGGGTTGGCAGGTTTTAGGTGTGCGTGAGGGGGTGGCATTTAGTAGGCAGAAAGTGGAAGGAAAGGGAATTTCTGTGGGGAAGAAATCTGTGAGGAGCTACTCAGAGGAGAAAATAGAAGAGGAACTTGGGCAGCATGTGCTGTATGTGGGGCATTCTTAGTAGGGGTCTAGAGGTGGGTGGGCTGTGGATACAGCATGGGCAAAGTGGTATTTTGGGATGATTAATGTGGTAGGGGACCAGAGAGAAGGCAGGAGACTAGAGTAGGAGACAGTATTTATGAATTTAATGATGTCACAGGGCCATGAAGGGGGAAGGGATGGCTGGGAGAGCCCTTGTGGAGAGTGGAGGGTCTGGGTGGAAGAGGCTGAATGTTGTGCCACGTTGAAGGAGAGGACGGCAGTAGGGGTGATTTCACAGGGTGGACTCAAGCTGCAGTTTTAGTAGGCCTTAAGATGTTCAAAAGGAAAAGAGTTGAGGCCTTTTGGAAATAGAGTTGTTAAAAGAAGACTTATCGAGTTGTTGTTGTTGTTGAAATCAGAAGGGATAAAACTTGAAGAATACATCAAGAGCTGCAGCGTACCTGTGGGTGTTGTGACCTGGTTTTGGAGTGGTTTATTCAGAGATCTCTTAGAAAGAGAACAGACAGGTATTCAAAATTTAGAAGTAACTGAGGTTTCAGGTGGTGAACGGCCTTGATGGAAAGGGCTTAAGAGCAGTTATTTATTAGTTTGGGGAGATGATGTGATGGTGATTGAACCCATTCCTCAGAGTAGCAGCCAAATATTGGCAGGACAGCAAAACCAGAATCATGAAAGGATGTGGGATGGGAGTACAGTAAATGTCCTCCAGGTTTTTCCTGAAGGAAAACAATATTGTTGTCTTCTAATAGGAAAGGCAAACAAATAAGTAGATTAGAAATGGTTTTTTTTTTTCATTCAGTGTTTTAACATAATTACATTACAATTAGGTATTATTGTGCTGTCCATTTTTGAGTTGTTGTATCTAGTCCTGTTGCACAGTCTGTATCCCTTCCGCTCCAATTACCCATTATCTTACCCTGTTTCTAACTCCTGCTGGTCTCAGTTACCAATGATATATTCCAAGTTTATTCTCGAATGTTGGTTCACATCAGTGGGACCATACAGTATTTGTCCTTTAGTTTTTGGCTAGACTCACTCAGCATAATGTTCTCTAGGTCCATCCATGTTATTACATGCTTCATAAGTTTATCCTGCCTTAAAGCTGCATAATATTCCATCGTATGTATATACCACAGTTTGTTTAGCCACTCGTCTGTTGATGGACATTTTGGCTGTTTCCATCTCTTTGCAATTGTAAATAACGCTGCTATAAACATTGGTGTGCAAATGTCCGTTTGTGTCTTTGCCCTTAAGTCCTTTGAGTAGATACCTAGTAATGGTATTGCTGGGTCGTATGGCAATTCTGTATTCAGTTTTTTGAGGAACCGCCAAACTGCCTTCCACAGTGGTTGCACCATTTGACATTCCCACCAACAGTGGATAAGTGTGCCTCTTTCTCCGCATCCTCTCCAGCACTTGTCATTTTCTGTTTTGTTGATAATGGCCATTCTGGTGGGTGTGAGATGATATCTCATTGTGGTTTTGATTTGCATTTCTCTAATGGCCAGGGACATTGAGCATCTCTTCATGTGCCTTTTGGCCATTTGTATTTCCTCTTCTGAGAGGTGTCTGTTCATGTCTTTTCCCCATTTTGTAATTGGGTTGGCTGTCTTTTTGTTGTTGAGTTGAACAATCTCTTTATAAATTCTGGATACTAGACCTTTATCTGATATGTCATTTCCAAATATTGTCTCCCATTGTGTAGGCTGTCTTTCTACTTTCTTGATGAAGTTCTTTGATGCACAAAAGTGTTTAATTTTGAGGAGTTCCCATTTCTTTCTTTCTTTCTTCAGTGCTCTTGCTTTAGGTTTAAGGTCCATAAAACCGCCTCCAATTGTAAGTTTCATAAGATATCTCCCTACATTTTCCTCTAACTGTTTTCTGGTCTTAGACCTAATGTTTAGATCTTTGATCCATTTTGAGTTAACTTTTGTATAGGGTGTGAGATACGGGTCCTCTTTCATTCTTTTGCATATGGATATCCAGTTCTCTAGGCACCATTTATTGAAGAGACTGTTCTGTCCCAGGTGAGTTGGCTTGACTGCCTTATCAAAGATCAAATGTCCATAGATGAGAGGGTCTATATCTGAACACTCTATTCGATTCCATTGGTCGATATCTCTATCTTTATGCCAATACCATGCTGTTTTGACCACTGTGGCTTCATAATATGCCTTAAAGTCCGGCAGCGTGAGACCTCCAGCTTTGTTTTTTTTCCTCAAGATACTTTTAGCAATTCGGGGCACCCTGCCCTTCCAGATAAATTTGCTTATTGGTTTTTCTATTTCTGAAAAATAAGTTGTTGGGATTTTGATTGGTATTGCATTGAATCTGTAAATCAATTTAGGTAGGATTGACATCTTAACTATATTTAGTCTTCCAATCCATGAACACGGTATGCCCTTCCATCTATTTAGGTCTTCTGTGATTTCTTTTAACAGTTTTTTGTAGTTTGCTTTGTATAGGTTTTTTGTCTCTTTAGTTAAATTTATTCCTAGGTATTTCATTCTTTTAGTTGCAATTGTAAATGGGATTCATTCCTTGATTTCCCCCTCAGCTTGTTCATTGCTAGTGTATAGAAATGCTACAGATTTTGAATGTTGATCTTGTAACCTGCTACTTTGCTGTACTCATTTATTAGCTCTAGTAGTTTTGTTGTGGATTTTTCCGGGTTTTCGACATATGGTATCATATCGTCTGCAAACAGTGATAGTTTTACTTCTTCCTTTCCAATTTTGATGCCTTGTATTTCTTTTTCTTGTCTAATTGCTCTGGCTAGAACCTCCAACACAATGTTGAATAATAGTGGTGATAATGGACATCCTTGTCTTGTTCCTGATCTTAGGGGGAAAGTTTTCAATTTTTCCCCATTGAGGATGATATTAGCTGTGGGTTTTTCATATATTCCCTCTATCATTTTAAGGAAGTTCCCTTGTATTCCTATCTTTTGAAGTGTTTTCAACAGGAAAGGATGTTGAATCTTGTCAGATGCCTTCTGTGCATCAATTGAGATGATCATGTGATTTTTCTGCTATGATTTGTTGATATGATGTATTACATTAATTGATTTTCTTATGTTGAACCATCCTTGCATACCTGGGATGAATCCTACTTGGTCATGATGTATAATTCTTTTAATGTGTTGTTGGATACGATTTGCTAGAATTTTGTTGAGGATTTTTGCATCTATATTCATTAGAGAGATTGATCTGTAGTTTTCTTTTTTTGTAATATGTTTGCCTGGTTTTGGTATGAGGGTGATGTTGGCTTCATAGAATGAATTAGGTGGCTTTCCCTCCAATTCGATTTTTTTGAAGAGTTTGAGGAGAGTTGGTACTAATTCTTTCTGGAATGTTTGGTAGAATTCACATGTGAAGCCGTCTGGTCCTGGACTTTTCTTTTTAGGAAGATTTTGAATGACTAATTCAATTTCTTTACTTGTGATTGGTTTGTTGAGGTCATCTATTTCTTCTTGAGTCAAAGTTGGTTGTTCATGTCTTTCCAGGAACCCGTCCATTTCATCTAAACTGTTGTATTTATTAGCGTAAAGTTGTTCATAGTGTCCTGTTATTACCTCCTTTATTTCTGTGAGGTCAGTAGTTTTGTCTCCTCTTCCATTTCTGATCTTATTTATTTGCATCTTCTCTCTTCTTCTTTTTGTCAGTCTTGCTAAGGGCCCATCAATCTTATTGATTTTCTCATAGAACCAACTTCTGGTCTTATTGATTTGCTCTATTGTTTTCATGTTTTCAATTTCATTTATTTCTGCTCTGATCTTTGTTATTTCTTTCCTTTTGCTTGCTTTGGGATTAGTTTGCTGTTCTTTCTCCAGTTCTTCCAGGTGGACAGTTAATTCCTGCATTTTTGCCTTTTCTTCTTTTCTGATATAGGCATTTAGGGCAATAAATTTCCCTCTTAGCACTGCCTTTGCTGCGTCCCATAGGTTTTGATATGTTGTGTTTTCATTTTCATTCACCTCGAGGTATTTGCTAATTTCTCTTGCAATTTCTTCTTTGACCCACTGGTTGTTTAAGAGTGTGTTGTTGAGCCTCCACGTATTTGTGAATTTTCTGGCACTCCGCCTATTATTGATTTCCAACTTCATTCCTTTATGATCCGAGAAAGTGTTGTGTATGATTTCAGTCTCTTTAAATTTGTTAAGACTTGCTTTGTGACCCAGCATATGGTCTATCTTTGAGAATGATCCATGAGCACTTGAGAAAAAGGTGTATCCTGCTGTTGTGGGATGTAATGTCCTGTAAATGTCTGTTAAGTCTAGCTCATTTATAGTAATATTCAAATTCTCTATTTCTTTATTGATCCTCTGTCTAGATGTTCTGTCCATTGATGAGAGTGGTGAATTGAAGTCTCCAACTATTATGGTATATGTGTCTATTTCTCTTTTCAGTGTTTGCAGTGCATTTCTCATGTATTTTTGAGGCATTCTGGTTCGGTGCATAAATATTTATGATTGTTATGTCTTCTTGTTTAATTGTTCCTGTTATTAGTAGATAGTGTCCTTCTTTGTCTCTTTTAACTGTTTTACATTTGAAGTCTGACTTGTTGGATATTAGTATAGCCACTCCTGCTCTTTTCTGGTTGTTATTTGCATGAAATATCTTTTCCCAACCTTTCACTTTCAACCTTTGTTTATCTTTGGGTCTAAGATGTGTTTCCTGTAGACAGCATATAGAAGGATCCTGTTTTTTAATCCATTCTGCCAGTCTATGTCTTTTGATTGGGGAATTCAGTCCATTAACATTTAGTGCTATTACTGTTTGGAAAATACTTTCCTCTAACATTTTGCCTTTTGTATTATATATATCATATCTGATTTTCCTTCTTTCTGTACTCTACTCCATACCTCTCTCTTCTGTCTTTTAGTATCTGACTCTAGTGCTCCCTTTAGTATTTCTTGCAGAGCTGGTCTCTTGGTCACAAATTCTCTCAGTGACTTTTTGTCTGAGAATGTTTTAATTTCTCCCTCATTTTTGAAGGACAATTTTGCTGGATATAGAAGTCTTGGTTGGCAGTTTTTCTCTTTTAGTAATTTAAATATATCATCCCACTGTCTTCTAGCTTCCATGGTTTCTGCTGAGAAATCTACACATAGTCTTATTGGGTTTCCCTTGTATGTGATGGATTGTTTTTCTCTTGCTGCTTTCAAGATCCTCTCTTTCTCTTTGACCTCTGACATTCTAACTAGTAAGTGTCTTGGAGAATGCCTATTTGGGTCTAATCTCTTTGGGGTGCGCTGCACTTCTTGGATCTGTAATTTTAGGTCTTTCATAAGAGTTGGGAAATTTTCAGTGATAATTTCTTCCATTAGTTTTTCTCCTCCTTTTCCCTTCTCTTCTCCTTCTGGGACACCCACAACACGCATATTTGTGCGCTTCATGTTTTCATTCAGTTCCCTGATCCCCTGTTCAAATTTTTCCATTCTTTTCCCTATAGTTTCTGTTTCTTTTTGGAATTCAGATGTTCCATCCTCCAATTCACTAATTCTAGCTTCTGTCTCTTTAAATCTACCGTTGTAGGTATCCATTGTTTTTTCCATCTTTTCTACTTTGTCCTTCACTCCCATAAGTTCTGTGATTTGTTTTTTCAGTTTTTCTATTTCCTCTTTTTGTTCAGCCCATGTCTTCTTCATGTCCTCCCTCAATTTGTTGATTTGGTTTTTGAAGAGGTTTTCCATTTCTGTTCGTGTATTCGGCATTAGTTGTCTCTGCTCCTGTATCTCATTTGAACTATTGGTTTGTTCCTTTGACTGGGCCATGTCTTCAATTTTCCGAGCGTGATCCGTTATCTTCTGCTGGCATCTGGGCATTTAATCAGATTTCCCTGGGTGTGGGACCCAGCAGGTTGAAAGATTTTTTTGTGAAATCTCTTGGCTCTGTTTTTCTTATCCTGCCCAGTAGGTGGCGCTCGTGGCGCTCATCTGTCTGCAGGTCCCACCAGTAAAAGATGCTGTGGCTCCTTTAACTTTGGAAAACTCTCGCTGTAGGGGAGGGTCGCCAGCCAAAGCGACTTGGGGGAGTGCCAATCCGAATCTCCCAGCCGGCCCGGGAATCTGCATGTGGGGAGGGTCGTCGGCCTCCGCGGCTTGCGGGAGCGCCTGTCCAAATTTCCCAGCCGGCCCGGGGCGCCAAGCGTGGCAGGGTGGCGCCGGCCACCGCTGCTTGGGGGAGTGCCTATCCACCATTCCCAGCCGGACCGGGAAGCCACATGTTTGGAAGGGACCCTGGTCGCCAGTCTCCGCGGCTTGGGGGATCTCTAATCCAATTCTCCCAGCTGGTCTGGGGGGCCGCTTGTGGGGGTGGGGGCGCCAGCCGCGGCGGCTTGTGGGGATTGCCTGTCCAATTCTCCCAGCCAGCCTGGGAAGGAGGGAGGGAGGGAGTCTGGCCGCCTGCCACCCCGGCCCGGGGAAGCGCGCGCCCCTCGGCGTTCTTACCCGCAGCAGGTTCTCCCAGCCAGTCAGCCGTTTCAGAATGGGGTACGCTGTCTTCTTGGTCTCTGTCGTGATTCCGGGAGCTGTTCTGTATCGTTTCTATTTCCCTAGTAGCTGTTCTGGAGGAGGAACTAAGACCCGCGCGTCTTACTAAGCCGCCATCTTCTCCGGAAGTCTAGAAATGGTTTTAAGAGTTAAAGGTTGGCTGGTGCATCAGTATCTACAGCAGGGCTTTCCAAAGCAGGATACTCACACCTCAGGAGTGTATAGGGAATTCCAATGGGATGTACAGAAGAGTGGTGATCATTTAATTTATATTTAATAAAATAAAATAAATAAATAAATAGATAAAATTAAATAATTAAGTATAATTAAATATAAATTTATATTTAATTCTGTCTAAAAAAAGACTTTACATTTTACTAATAGTCAATATACAGGCTGATCTTGATGCCCTGATGTGGTATGAGGTCAGTGGCCTTTTGTAGTGGTTTGAAATTATTATATACCCTAAAAAGCCATGTTTTAACCCTAATCCATCTCATGGAGGCTACCTTTTTTTTAAAATCCCTATTCAGCACTGTATGTTGGAAACCTGATTAGATTATTTCCACAGAGATGTGACTCACCCAATTGTGGGTATTGACCTTTGATTAGAGGAAGATGTGACCCCACCCATTCCAGGTGGGTCTTAATTAGTTTACTAATTAATCCTTTAAAAAAGGAAGCACTTTGGAGGGAGCCACCAGAATCCGAGAGACACAAATCCACAAAAGCTCACACAGCCAGAGACCACTGAGGTGAAGAAGGAACAGACCCCAGGTGGAGCTTCATGAAACAGGCTTGGAGAGGAAGTTAGCAGATGTCTCCATGTCCACCATGTACCTTTCCAGTTGAGGGAGAAACCTTCAACTTCATGGGGCTTTCTTGGGTGAAGGTAACTTCTTGTTAGTCCCTTAATTTGGATGTTTTTATGGACTTGCTTTAATTGGGACATTTTCATGCCCCAGAACTGTAAACTTGCAACTTAATAAATTCCCCCTTTTAAAAGCTGTTCTGTTTCGGTATATCACATTCTGGCAGCTAGCAACTAGAACACCTTGTTTGCAGCCCACGTACTCTGAGGAAGGGTGCACCTTCCACTGCCATGTCGGGGGTGGAGGTGGGGGGAGCTGCTCTGATTATAGTAGTTCATCTGCACCTGGTTTGGTAGATTTACAGATTATATTATTTTAAATAGTCAAGAAACTTCATAGTACTTTGTGAAATGAGATGGATAGTGACCTTGATAATCTTTTGTACTGCACAAATGGAAGCTGAACCAGATTACTTTGGAGCAAATTACTTAAAGGAGTTGTTGAACATGAGAAGAATTTTTTCTTACCAAAGAGAAGCATTTCACAATTGCTGCTCTTTTGCATAGCAAATAGCCAAGTGCTATTGTTATCCTCCAGATTAAAACACCACTACCAACAACATATTATCTATCTGGCCAAGGGAAGGGTGCTACTGAAGGGTTCAGGGCCTGCCCTGCTGAAGAGAAGCTGGCTGCCAAGACCAGGTAAGGAAGAAATGGCTCCTCAAGGTTCTTCTCTGCCTGTTACAGTTTCCGTTGCTGGTAGGAACAGTTTGATAATAAGTAACATCTTAAGAACAATGCTGTGTTACAGAAATACAATGTGAGCCACTTATGTAAGAGAGTTTTCTAGCAGCTATATTAAAAAAAGGTAAAAAGAAACAGGTGAAATTATTTATTTTATTTAACCCAGTATTCCAAATGATAAATTTAACCCAATTTCAAATGATGAATTATCATTTCATCAATATAAAAATTGAGGTGTTTTGCATTCTTCCTGCTAACTGTTCAGAACCGGTGTGTACTTTATACTTGCAGAACCACTCGATTCAGGTGAGCAGACATTTCAGTTATTCAGTAGCTAATTGTGGATACTCTGTTGGACAGTACAGTTTAAAAGATGCATTCAATCAGAAATGTTACAGCAAAGCTGGAAGGAATTTGAGATAATTTCACCCACAGGTTTTCACATCTGCCCAGATAGAGCCCCCTCAAGGTCATTGTGGAGCAGAGGGAAGGAAGCAGGCTGGCATCAGGCACACCCCTCTCCCACCACACCCCCAACACCAATTCTGCTTTCTGTGCATTGTATATTTATATACTGCCTGAGGTTTTGTTTCAAGAGAGTTAAAATTGGATCTAGTGCTCTCGGTTTACAAATGAGGAAAATAAAGCCCAGAGAAGCTAAATGCCTTCTATCAATTAGTGGCATTAGTACACTTAATTTATACTTAAGAATTTCTTACTCATCCTGCTTTTTTTTTTTTGGTATGGGCAGGCATCGGGAATCGAACCTGGGTCTCCAGCATGGTGGGTGAGAACTCTGCCTGCTGAGCCACTGTGGCCTGCCTGCCTGCCTAAATTAATGAGAAGTTAATTTACATTTGAGGTTATGTGCATTACCACCTAACCTATATTTTCACCTGATTTTGCAAAAGATGATGTGAAAGAACCCTCTGGTCTTGGGGTTGGGGGACTGGTGGGGAACCCTGGACTTAGAATCAGAATACTTGCCTTCAGGTGTTCACTGTGCTGCACGCTAGCTTTATAGTCTCAGTGTAAGTCATGGAAGCTCTTGACACAAGCTTTTCTCAGCCATTCTTCCTGGTGTTGCAAAGATCAGTGAGTTAAGGCAGAGGGAAGTGCTGACAGAGTTTT
Source organism: Tamandua tetradactyla (assembly GCF_023851605.1). NCBI lineage: Eukaryota > Metazoa > Chordata > Mammalia > Pilosa > Myrmecophagidae > Tamandua > Tamandua tetradactyla. Next base: position 78,625,051 of record NC_135343.1, read on the forward strand.
AGAGCTAGGTTTTTGGTTTTGATGGTTCACTTGGCCTGCAGACTGCTCCCAGGTCCCCAAAGCTCATATTGCCAAGTTGTATGATATGTGCAGAGCTGCTGTGGGGTTGCAGCATTGGTCTCCTGTGTGGAGTTCATAGGGCCTTGAGATGCTGGTGACTCATTATCAAAAGTCAGGATTGTTTTCTGCCCCTGTATTATATCTTGCTCATTCTGTTAGCCTTACAACCATCTAAATCCTAGAAGGCCTATCAACTCTACCTTGGAAATGTAGAGCCCAAAGACGTAGGCACACATTTTTTCCTTTATAAGTGAATACAATCTCTTTTAAGGTTTTATTTGAATACTAATCCATGGTTTGCCTACACTACTTGAATTGTAAACAGCTGTGTGTGAGAAGCTGAGAGTCAGTTTAGCATGCCTTAGTCCCGTTTTGCATAGTTATTGGCTTAGGGGTGCAGTCTGGTCACTTATCTGTGTTGCAGGTGGACATGCTGGCCATGTCCTCCATGTGCTTTATCTGTCCAGAGCCGGGAAACCTCAGCCAGGACCAGGGCAGCTTTTTGGGTGGCCAGTGGAGGGCCGTGTCATCTGATCATTGCTGTGGGAAATACCCATGAGTTCTCACATTCCAAAATTTACTGTGTGTGAAATATACTAGGTGTGTGGTATTTGTAAAGCATTAGTAAAAAAAAAAAAAACATAAAAACTTGTGGTGCACTGATTCTTTGAAAGAGGTGCTCTAATATTCACCTTTCTCCATTGTGAACCATTTTAATGTTTATAGCTAGCTAAGGTTAAATTTGGTTTTTAAAACGTTTGAACATTGTCTTTCCAAGAGTGAATGGAAAATATTGGACAAAGGAAACAAAAACCCTGTTATTGAAAGCTGGGAGACATGGATTTAAAAAAATTAAATAGTATTGTCTAGTATTATATGTGAGTGTGCCTCAAGACCTGGCTTACTATTTGACAGCTAGGTTGATTGTTGGCAGTGAAATTATTTATATCGCCTGAAGGAGAAAACATGTAGAGCCAAGATACAGGACAAAGCAAAGAAACTTACATGCTAGGGAAAATGGTTTATTGACTCTCAGCTTGGTGAGGCATTAGCACAAAATGGCTTTATTTTTTCTATCTGGCATTTTATGCTTTGGTAAATTCTGACATGTTGGTCAGAATCCATAATTTTCAGATCACTTTCCATTTTAAAACATCAGTCTCGTATTCGATTAAAAATGTTCCTTTCCTTTTCTTACTCTAACCGGTGAGAATGGAGCATGAGGGAATTTAAGAAAGAAGTGGCATGTGGTCTCCTCATTCTCTCTTTGGAGGTTGGTGCAGGGAGGAGGGGTGGACAAGAGACAAGTGTCCGTAGCCTCTTCCTGGGGATGCCTGTGGGGAGCTGCCTTTGGCAGGATACCAGCAAGAAAGCCAAGCTAACTTAATATTAGTTAGGTTAGGCTGTACTATACCCTGACGACAAATAAAGTCTCAGTAGCCTAACCCATTCATGTGACAGTCCAGTGTAGTTCAGTGTGGTTTCCTCTAATAGTAAATCAAGGTTCAGTTGCTTCTATTTTGGAATGCCTCGTCTTTAGTTCTTCACTTCCAACTCAAGAGTTCAGGAGAAAGAGAGCTTGGAGACTTATACCTTCCCCCATCCCCCTTCAGCCTTGACCCAAGTAAGACCTTATAACTTCCTTTCCATGGAAATTTTCGATAAAAAGTGAAAAGAAATTATTTATTAAGAAAAATCAGAGTATCTCATACTCATTTTTGTAAGAGATTTATTGAGATCTAATTGATATACCATATTATTTACTTAAAGTGTACAATTTGATGGTTTTTAGTATATTCACAGAATTGTCTCGTACCATTTCTTAATGGGCCATGACTAAAAGCGAAAAGTTACTTCCACTCTCATTTCCATTGATGAGAGCTTAGTTATATGGCCCTAACCTAACTTTGGGAAAGGCTGGGGAATGTCCTTCTGTGTGCCCAGAAAGAAAAGACACGATGGGCCCCATCTCCTGTGATATCCTCTTGACACATGGAAGGTCATTTCTTCTTTGCCCTCCAGCTGATGGCAGTGCAGGCTGTCTCACTCGTCTCTCCTGTGTCGCTCCAGTTTTCTTCTCCTCTGCTCAGACAGGCATGGGGGTAGGGAGATCAGACCCAGTTCACTGTGTGAGCAGATGTCTGACTGGGAAACAAATGCTGGTCCCCCCCGTCATGGGAATCTCAGATTCCCTAAGAGGTTCTCTTGGAGTCTCTTCCCTCACTTGGCTTTCAGAAGGACACACTTCCCCACCTGGCCACCAACCGAGGACTCTCTTCTCGCTGCCAGACCCCCTTGTGGGAGTCCAGTGCTCAGTACCACCTCCGTGCCAGAGGTTTTATTTTCTTACTTTATGATTCTATGAAGTCAAGAATCACCATGGAACAGCTGGTTTAAAATGATGTCATATACAGTTATTTTTCTTTTAAGAACATTCACAGGGTGTTAAGATGTTTACTTTATTGAACATATTTCAACGTCATTTGAATTATTGGTATATTGTTTTTCTTGATATATTTTTAAGTGAGTTACTGTGGAGTCAGGGCCACCATGTAATGAACTTGACTCTCAGTATCTTAAAGATATATTTTTATTTATCAATATTATATGGTTAATAAACTTTATTGTGGAATAATTTTAGATTTACAGAAAAGCTGCAAAGACAGTAACTTTCACCCACCTTTACTCTGCTTCTCCTAACCTCGCATTACCCTGGTACATTTGTCAAAACTAAGAAATTAACAAAGGGCGATTGTTAACTTCACTACAGACTTGATTCTGATCTCACCAGTGTTCCCACTAACGTCCTTTTTCTGGTCCAGTATCCCCTCCACCACTCCATATTGCATTTAGTAGTTGTGTCTCTGTAGTGTCCTACAACTGTGGCAGCTTCCTAGTCTTTGCTTGTTTTTTATGACCTTGACACTTTGGAGAGTATTCTGTCTCTAATTTGGGTTTGCCTAATGTTTTCTTATGACCTGATTGAGGTTATGAAGTTTGGGGAAAAATACCACAGAGGTGAAGTGCCCATCACATTGCAGGTGGTTAAGGGGCAAGATGTCAACAGGACTTCCCATGGGTGAGTTCACTGGGGTCACCTGGTGAAGGTGGTGTGTGTTAGGTTTCTTCACTAGAAAGTTACTGTTTTCCCCTCATCATCCTGTTTTCCTTGAAAGTGAGCCATTATGTACCAGCAACATTTAAAAGCAAAGGAATTAAGCTCCGCCTTATATGTACATATATTATTTGTAATTCTTCTGTAAGGAGCATTTGTGCCTTGTCCCTTATTTATTTCCTCAATTATTTATGTTAGTTTGAACTCATATTTATTTTATTCTTTGGATTATAGTATTATTTGTTTTGTTGCTAAGATCATTACAGCTTTGGCCATTGTGGGGGAGGGGATCTTTCAGTTGACTCTGGCATCAAAAGATATATTTTTAAAAACTAAGAAACCTAGAAGTCTTTCTTTCTTATTAGGTTTTCACTTTGGCCTGAGATAGATTAGGAATTCTCCACTTCCCCAAAGTGATAACTGTTAAATAAGAAGCATTTATGATCTTTCTAAAGCTCTTGTAGACCGAATAGTAACTATCCACAAGGATGCATATAGAAACTTGTAGATATTTATAAAAGTCATAACCATTTAGTAATGGAAATATGTTGAACATTAAAAGCTATTATTTCAAAGAGAGCCGAATTCTTGCAAAAGACCCTTGATCGTAGGTCCTTAGAGTCTAACAAGAGATTGGAAGTTTACTAATTCTACCTCCTTTATTTTATCAGTGAGAAACTAAAGCTTTTAAAGTTTGATTTGTTTAAGCAAAGCCAGGTTTAGAAGTCTAATCCCTTCTAAAACTTGTCCTTTCCACTGAAATCAGTCGTTGGTTTCCTGTTTTTGTTTTTTTCTCTTTCCCTTTCAGAAATGGTTATTCTGGATAATAGAATATTTTTCAGGTATGGAATTCTAGTTGAAAAGTACTGATAAATATGCAGGAAAACCAAATCTGCATTTTTTCTTAGATTTGCCTTTCTAAGTTGATAACTTGGAAAAATAATTTTTTACTGAATTTCATATTCAAAGGTGGCCAGGCACAGAAAAGCAATTGCTCTTAAGTTTTTGGCTATCTAGAAATTCTGTTTAACTGTTTCAAATTCAGGTACTCTTATTTTTATTTTGTTTTGAGAATGGCAGCTTAATATATACGTAGCAGGGGGGAACAAAAAGGATTGCCTGTTATTAAGCTCAGAAAGTACTGAGTATGTCAGCATGCATTGAAATGACAGTGTTAGAAGGAGAGGATAGAAAATGTGTAGTACCAGCTTGTTAAAAAAACTGCCACTTTGAGTTAACCTCACTAGTGATTATCATTCAGCAGAAGGAAAGGTATGATGTGAATTTCATCTTTAAAAGGCCGCGTTAGGTAGCACAACGTTTAAGATGCATTTTGCCTGTGCCCATAAAAAGCTATATACCATTATGTTGATGGATTTGCTACTTTGTGTCCTATTAAGTATAAAATGTGACCATTTATTTTGGATCCCAGGGATTTTTCTGGTTTGTCAAGCAGCACACTGGTGCTTAAGATGATGATTTAAATTAGTTTCAATGTACTTGGTTAACCAAGCTTACAGGGCTTTGAAGCCACTAAAAGAGAAAAAAGAACAGAGTTGTTTCAGCCTTCCCTAGTAATGAGACCCATAAATCAAAAGTAAGAACAGGAAACTTAAAGCAAGCCCTGGTATCTGATTTCATACACCTTAAAGGGACTCCTTTCTCGTTCATAATGACCACGATGCCCGTATAAGGGCTGAACAGGAAAATCTAGATGAAAAACTGAGAACCTCTATAGGATTAAAACACCCAACTAGCCTTTGGATTTGAGAGACTTGTGATTAGGAAGTCTGAGCCTAAAGAAGTGGAAATGTGTGGACATATATGTATGTTCACATACCAAATATATTATCTAAAGAAATTGTGAGATTGTGTACGAGGGAGAATGTTTTCCATTTGTCATATAATTTACACTGAACTTTTCAAACTAACTTTGGGATGAGAACCTTTGAGCTTGAAAGCTTTGCAACCGAGACAGGAGGGAAACGGCGAATTTCTGAGAAGAAACCAGACACATCTGTTAAGCACAGGGAAATGGCTTCTAGACTTCAGAGGCATTGACAGCAAATAGGAAGAGATGCTATTCCTAGACTTCTGGTGGGCAGACTGGCATTTCGATCAGTTCTCTAAAAAAGTAAGAAAGAAAGAAAAGAAAAAATAGACAAGAGAAATTTGGAGTGGGAGATACAAGTTTTCCTAAATGATGTTGGTTCAGGCAGTGTCAAATTTTTTGTAGCTCCTCGCTTGTAAGCTGACTTTGGACTGGGGAGTTAGGCCTATTTTTAAACTGCAGACTCCCTTTCATTCCCACATACTTTATCCTTCTACTGTTCAAATGCTAAAAGTAGGTATTATTTAAGTTAGTTTACATTGTGTTACATGCTGGAATGAGAATGTACGATTCTGAAATTATCTTAGAAGTAGGTTGAGAGGAAATAAATGTGGTGATGCTAAATGAGAATGTAACTATGATATCCATTTCTTTTTAATTTCCCCCCCTTTTCTTTAAAACGTGCTGGAGCCCTAGAACACACAAAGGTATTTAACTCTTTATCTGTAGGAATATTTGGATTCAGGGTAGATTTTTTTTTTTAGTTTCAGGAATATATTGCTTTTGATTATTATTGGGAATAATTTTAACTCAAGGTATAATAGCATAGTTATTTTGTTATTGAGGTTTATATTTAATTCAGGCTGTATGTAAATCTTGTATTCGTGTATGTGAAAGTAGAAGGTAGAGAGAGAGAGGGATGGGGAGAGGGAATTTTAAAATACCATTGATTTTACTGAGTTTAAATTTCTGTATGTGTGTGTGTATAAAGAAATGCATTTATCATGGCTAAAATCCAAATATTTGTGGTTTTTAATAGTAGGGTGATCAGAGAGATAACAGATTATTTTCTTACTCAAAAGAAAATTAGGGGGTCAGAAAAACTACTGGCATTCAAACCAAAAATGTATAATGTTTGTATATATAATTTTTTTAAAACTTATGTTTAATGATAGCTATTTAATGATAGTTTATATATATATATATAATTTTTTTTTGTTTGGTAGCTGTTTCTTTTAATTAAAAATTTAGAACTGCATTAGTTTTCATACAGTCTTTTCTGAAGTAGCTCTTGCAGACAATTGAACGATCAAAAGTACAAACTAATTGAAAGCCATGTACTTGATTATATCAGATCGTTTAGAAGAATAATGAAGATGTTTTGCCTGGTACTGAGATGAAGAAACTGGTATTGATGGAGTTTGTCCCTCTCACTTTGAGGAATGTTTTGGGATAAGGGGATCAAAGTGGTTTTGGAAAAAAATTTAGTCTGTATTTATGAAAGAATTTGTTTTCCTGTAGTCAAATATCTCATAGTAGTTTTCATTACTTGGAACTACTCTGTCACAGAATATTATTCAAAATAAGTAAAGTATTTTTAGAATTCATTGTTTATTATGAATAAGAAATATTGCAAAAAGTAATGCAAAGAGTGTTCCTTACCACTTGTCAGAGTTACTTAAGTCTAAATCCCATTAATAAGACCTCAGAGGAGATTTGAGAACTTGCAGAAAATGGGATGGTAATCAGAGGCCACGTTCCTTATTGCATAATTTTTCTCACCCATCTCATGAGCTCTTAGTGTTTCAGTACAAGTGCTCATTATTGGTAAAACATGTGAAACCTGCTTAATTATTTTAGTTAATAGTTACCTTCACATCTAATTCAAGGGTTCTCAGAATCTGATACACACTAATGCTTTGGTTTCTGGGACATTATCTTCCACTGAATTTTAGTTCTTGTAGAGTGATTGTTTTCCCCACACAGTTCAGGATTTCCACTCAGGAGTTTTAATATCTGGACTCTGTTCAGGGCAAAAGCTTGGAAAAAGCTACTGGTGAATTTTACAGTTTGTGACCTTAAACAGCATTGCTGTCTGAGTTTTTATCTATTTCTGTCTAAGTGTGGATATTGTTAGCACAGAGAAGATGTAGAGGTATTTTAAATTCAATATAGAGACAGGTGTTTGAATATAATGACTACAAGAGTGAGTCAAATGGAAATCTGTTACTGGATCTCACTGTTATTGGTTTTTTTTTTTGGGTGGGGGAAGGAAGTGTAATTTTGATTAATACTGCCATGTCTTGGGACAAGAAGGTAAGTAAGCTTACTAAATTGTGCTTCTTTTTTTTTTTCCCTCTCGCTTGGAAAAAAATCACCTTTAGATTCCCCTTTCCTGAATGAAAAAAAATAACTTTATATATTTTCTTGGAATAAGGCAGCCATCAGTAATAACTCTATTACTCATTCTCTTTTAGTAAGCATCCTCAACTCAAAGGGCCTGAGGCAGCTGTATTCATAGTAACAGAAAAAGAAAACTTTTGTTCACTCAAATTGACAAAGTGATTGAGTGTAAAAGCTGACATAGATGTCTCTTCATTTTACTACTGAGCGAAACAGAGTCCAGTGATATTAGGAGGCTTATGCAGTCACCAGTCATTGATGGTGGGTCTGGAATGAGCCTCAGACTCCTGAATCTTGTGTCAGTGTTTTTCTTCACTATCCCATGCTACTTTCAGAATAGATTATATTAAAGAAAATAATCACAATAATGCGGATAACTCTATTTATTCCCATTGTTTTAGGCTGTAGAAAATAGAATCATTATATACCATGGAAAGTCTCATGCAGATTATCTTCCACAAGCAAATTACTAGATAACATGAATGAAATAAATAAATAAATACAAAAGCAAAGAAGACATTTTTAAATGTTGTTTATTTCTAAAATTTATTAACATTTTCAAGCATACTGAAAAGTTAAAGAATTGTACAGTGAACATCCTCATATCCACAATCTAGATTTTGTAACTAACAATTTACTGTATTTGCTTTATCTTATTTCTGTTCATGTATCTCTCCTTTTAGCCATGAATCCATCTTATTTTCTTAAGGCATTTCTGATAAAGGTACAGGCATCATCAGTACATTTTGCTCCTAAACTATTTATCATAAAATCGTTTTAAGTGTTTGCTTATAGTTATCTTAAAGTAAAACTTGTATGCACTGAAACACACAAATCTTACGAATTTTGAGGAATGTATACACATGTGTAACTGAGAACTCTATCAAGATAGAGAACTTGATCATTACCTTAGAAAGTTCCCTCTTGCCTTTTCCTAGTCTGTCCTATCCCTTAACCCAGAGACAACCACTGTTCTGATTTTTTTCACCATAGATGAGATTCTAAAACATCATATAAATGGAATTATACAATATGTACTCTTTTATGCAAACCTTCTTTTACTTAGCAAAGTGTTTTTGAAGTCCATGTAGCTACATGAATCAGTTGTTTATTCCTATATATTGTTGAGTAGTATTCCATTGTATAAAATGTTACAGTTTATTTATCCATTTATCTGTTGATGAATACCTGGGTTGTTTTTAATTTGGGGTTATTATAAATAAAGTTGCTGTACAAATTCTTGTACAGGCTTTTTTGTGGACATATGCTTTTAATTCTTTTGGGTAAATTCCTAGGAGTAGAATTTCCAGGTCTTAAGGTAGGCATTTGGTTGATTTTATAAGAAACTGAAAAACTTTTCCTGAAGTGGCTTTAGTATTTTACTCTCCTACTAATAATGGATTCAAGTACTGCTTGCTTCATATCTGTGTAAACATGTGCTATAGTCAGTCTTTTTAATGTTAATTCTTCTTTTTGGTGTGTTGTGGTATCTTAATGGTTTTAACTTAAATTTTCCTGATGATGATGTTGAATAGTTTTTAGCATACACATTGTCCATCTGTGTATTTCCCTTTGTGAAGTGTCTCTTCAATCTTTTGCCCATTAATTTTTTTTTTCTTATTGAGTTGGAGTTTTTAACATACCCTGGACACCAATCCTTTGTGACACATATACACACACACTCTCTCTCTCTCTCCTCTCTGCATTTTTTCCCCGATCTGTAACTAGCCTATTAATTTTCTCAAAAGCCTGTTAATTTTAAAGTTTTTAACACCATATTTCTTTTTTTTAAACAATTTTTATTGTAAAATGTAACATATATACAAAAAAAACAATAAATTTCAAAGTACATTGTAACAAGTAGTTATAGAACAGACTTCAGAGTTTGGTATGGATTACAGTTCCACAATTTTGGGTTTTTCCTTTTAGCTTCTCCAAGACTCTAGTGACTAAAAGAAATACCAGTATAATGATTCAAGCAGTCATACTAATTTGTTAAATCCTATCTTCTCTGCTTTAACTTCTTTTTCTCCTTTTCTCCTTCCCCCAATCTTTAGGGATATTCTAACTTTTTCATGTTGGAAAGGGTTGTCGATAATATGGGATAGGAGAATGGAATGAGTTGATGTTCTTGGAGAAGCTGGCCCCTCTGGGTTTCAGGACTTATCTGGCCTAGGAACCTATCAACACTCTCAATTTTAGACAATTGCCTTTGCTGTAAAGAGAAAGAAAAGTAACTGATAAACACACCCTCACCAAATAAAAAATCCAAACCTCCCCTTAACTCCTGTTACCCCCCCACCTCCAACTATTTACTGCTGGTATTGCTGTGGTACTGTTGATGTCTTTTTGTTAAACGTAGCCCATAGCATACAATGGTCTTCCCCCTGTACCCTTCTATTGTTTACCCTTTGTATACGATTCATACCTTTGAAGTAGTTCATGCAAGAATTTATTTATATTTGTAATGTTAAT